>NC_080021.1:183306654-184704154 GCF_030020395.1 Manis pentadactyla | reverse complement strand
TTCTGGGAAGGCTTCATTCTGGGTGCTTTCTTTCTAAATTGTTGATATTTATTATTTTGTGATCTTTTTTTCTGGGAAAAAAATGGTATAACTCCAGAAGGAGGAGAAATTCTTCATAGAAAGTAGCAACTGGATTACGCTTACTTTGAATTCACATTGAGCATTCAAACTGAGGTTTTTGAAAAAGAACAGGACAGATGGATGGATTAAAGATGGCAGCGTGAGAGGTGAGACAGAGGCTTCCTCCTAAAATGGCATATAATGTGAAAATATAATTACCGCAATTAATCCTGAAAGAGCAACAGGAAAGAGGACTGCACCAAACTGCATACACCTGGAGAAGAGAATAAACCTCACGGAACAGAGTAACGTACAAAAAGCTGTGGCCTGGCAGGACCCAAACCCTTCCCGCAACCTAGCTCACCGGTGGGAGGAAGAGAAACAGAGCAGGGAGGGAGTGGAGGCCTGGGACTGCTGAATACCTAACTCCAGAGATCTGCTCTGTGAGCACAAACCTACATTTCATGGTGCTTTCCTGGTACTCTCGTGATTGGGTGTTGGAAAGCTAAGAAAGGCAGAATACCTGGAGAGACTGAGATTCCAGTGGTTTGTGGAAAGCAGGGATCCAATTCTGGCTGCTCTGGGACAAAAGAAAGGCGGGCAGTCTGAGAGACTTCCTAACAGCAAGAGGGCTGCTAAAGGGGTAAGGATTGCACAGAGCTTACTGCTCAGGAGAAAGGACAGGTAGACAAAATTGTCCGGGTGCACTCTGCCCAGCGAGTTGGGAACTTTCACGGTCTTCAGGTGCTCCAGCTCCCTGGCTGGCTACACAGTTTGAAGAACCTCCTCTGTGATACATAGCCTACCGCGCCTTTCTCCCGGCCAGTCCCACCTGGCTCGCAAACTGGCAAACCCTAACCTGGCATTAGGCCAGCCAGAGGGAAGCCCCATCTACAGCAACTACAAACACAAAGCAGAGAGGCTTATACCTGTGTGATCAGTCCACTGGTTCTGGCAGTGGAGGGAGGCATAGCAGCCAGGAAGCAGGAAAAAAGCCTTTCCTCCCCCCAGGCATCAACACCCCTCCCCTGCAACTGCAGACATTGCTCCAGGGGCTGAGCAGCACCAGAGAGTAGAACTTCTGGGCACTAAAGAGTGCCATATACAGATATGAAATGCGAAAGGAACCTGGTTCAAAGTAAAATTATGAATACAACACCTGAGAAAGATCCAATGAAATCAACCTCATGAATCTTCCTGAAAGGGATTTCAAAATAAAAATCATTAAGATGCTCATGGAGGTACAGAAAAATATTCAAGAACTCAGGAATGAGTTCCGGTCAGAGATCCAATCATTATGGAACACAGTATCAGAAATGAAACGTACAATGGAAACTTTTAAAAGCACATTAGATACAGTGGAGAAGATGATGAATGAAATAGAAATTAGAGAAGAGGAATACAAAGAAGCTGAGACACAGAGAGAAAAAAGGATCTCTAAAAATGAAAGAATATTGAGGGAACTGTGTGACCAACGCAAATGGAACAATATTCATATTATAGGAACACCAGAAGAAGGTGAGAGAGAAAAAGGGATAGAAAGTGTCTTTCAGGAGATAATTGCTGAAAACTTCCCCAATCTAGGGAAGGAGATAGTCTCTCAGGCCATGGAGGTGCACAGATCTCCCAACACAAGGGACGCATGGAAGACAACACCGAAACATATAGTAGTTAAAATGGCAAAGATCAAGCATAAGGACAGACTATTAAAAGCAGCCAGACAGAGAAATAAGATCACATACAAAGGAAAGCCCATCAGGCTATAATCAGACTTCTCAGCAGAAACCTGACAAGCCAGAAGGGAGTGGCATGATGCATTTAATGCAATGAAGCAGAAAGGCCTCAAACCAACACTACTTTATCTGGCAAGATTATCAATTAAATTTGAAGGAGGGATTAAAAAATTTCCAGATAAGCAAAAGAGGAGAGAACTTACCTCCCACAAAACATCTCTACAGTGCATTTTGGAGGGACTGCTATAGATGGAAGTGTTCCTAAGGTTTAATAGCTGTCACCAGAGGTAATAAAACCACAGTAAAAAAAGTACAACAGTTCACTACCAAGCAAATGCAAAATTAAATCAACTATCCCCAAAGTCAATCAAGGGATAGATAAAGAGTAAAGAATATGATACCTACTACATAAAGAATGGAGGAGGAAGAAAAGGAGAAGAAAAAAGAACCTTTAGATTCTGTTTGTAATAGCATATTAAGTGAGTTAAGTTAGACTCTTAGATAGTAAGGAACTTAACCTTGAACCTTTGCTAACCATGAATCTAAAGCCTGCAATGGCAATAAGTACATGCCTATCGATAATCACCCTAAATGTAAGTGGTCTGAATGCACCAATCAAAAGATATAGAGTCACTGAATGGATAAAAAAACAAGACCCATCTATATGCTGCCTACAAAAGACTCACTTCAAACCCAAAGATATACACAGACTGAAAGTAAAAGGATGGAAAAACATATTTCATACAACTAATAGGGAGAAAAAAGCAGGAGTTGCAGTACTTGTATCAGACAAAATAGACTTCAAAACAAAGAAAGTCACAAGAGACAGAGGAACATTACATAATGATAAAAGGGTCAATCCAACAAGAAGATAAAACTGTTATAAATATCTATGCGCCCAACACAGGAGCATGTACATATGTGAAACAAATACTAACAGAATTAAAAGGGGAAACAGAATGCAATGCATTCATTATAGGAGACTTCAACACTCCACTCAGTCCAAAGGACAGATCAACCAGACAGAAAGTAAGTAAGAAGACAGAGGCACTGAACTACACTTTAGAACAGATAGACCTAACAGACATCCATAGAACTCTACACTCAAAAGCAGCAGGATATACATTCTTCTCAAGTGCACATGGAACATTTTCAAGAATAGATCATATACTAGGCCACAAAAAGAGCCTCAGTAAATTCAAAAAGATTGAAATTGTCCCAACCAGTTTCTCAGACAACAAAGGTATGCTACTAGAAATAAACTGTGCAAAGAAAACTAATAAGCCCAGAAACACATTGGAAGCTTAACAACATGCTCCTAAATAATGGATCAATGACCAAATTAAAACACAGATCAAGCAATATATAGAGACAAATGAGAACAATAATTCAACACCGCAAAAATCTGTGGGACACAGCGAAGGCTGAGCTGACAGGAAAGTATATTGCAAGACAGGCCTACCTCAGGAAAGAACAACAATCCCATATGAACACTCTAAACTTACAATTAACGAAACTAGAAAAAAAAGAACAAAAGAGGCACAATGTCAGTAGAAGGAGGGACATAATAAAGATGAGAGCAGAAATAAATAAAATCAAGAAGAATACAACAATAGAAAGAATCAATAAAAGCAAGAGCTGGTTCTTCGAGAAAATAAACAAAATAGATAAACGCCTAGCCAGACTTATCAAGAAAAAAAAGGGTCTACACACATAAACAGAATCAGAAATGAGAAAGGGAAAATCACACGGACACCACAGAAATACAAAGAATTATGAGAGAATACTATGAAAAATTATATGTCAACAAACTGGATAACCTAGAAGAAATGGTCAACTTTCCAGACAAATACAACCTCCCAAGGCTGACCCAGAAACAGAAAATCTGAAGAGACCAATTACCAGCAATGAAATTGAATTGGTAATAAAAAAAAACCTACCTAAGAACAAAACACCTGGACCAGATGGCTTCACCGCTGACTTTTATCAAACATTTAGTGATGACCTAATACCCATCCTTTTTAAAGTTTTCCAAAGAGTAGAAGAGGGAATACTTCCAAACACATTCTATGAAGCCAGCATCACTCTAATACTAAAACCAGACAAAGACACCACAAAAAAAGAAAATTACAGACCAATATCCCTGATGAACACAGATGCAAAAATACTCAACAAAACATTAGCAAACCGAATTCAAAAATACATCAAAAAGATCATCCGTCATGCTCAAGTAGGATTTATTCCAGGGATGCAAGGATGGTACAACATTTGAAAATCCATCAACATCATCCACCACATCATCAACGAAAAGGACAAAAACCATATGATCATCACCACAGATGCTGAAAAAGCATCTGACAAAGTTCAACATCCATTCATGACAAAAACTCTCAACAAAATGTGTATAAAGGGCAAGTACATCAACATAATAAAGGCCATATATGACAAACGCACAGCCAAAATTATACTTAACAGGGAGAAGCTGAAAGCTTTTCCTTTAAGATTGGAACAAGGCAAGGATACCCACTCTCCCCACTTCTATTTAACATAGTATTGGAGGTCCTAGCCACAGCAATCAGACAAGACAAAAAAATAAAAGGCATCCAGATTGGTAAGGAAGAAGTTTAACTTCCCTATTTGCAGATGACATGATACTGTACATAAAAAACCCTAAAGACTCCACTCTAAAACTACTAGATCTAATATCTAAATTCAGCCAAGCTGCAGGATACAAAATTAATACACAGAAATCTGTTGCATTCCCATACACTAACGATGAACTAGCAGAAAGAGAAATAAGGAAAATAATTCCATTCACAATTGCATCAAAAAGAATAAAATACCTAAGAATAAACCCAACCAAGGAAGTGAAAGACCTATACCCTCAAAACTATAAGACACTCTTAAGAGAAATTAAAGAGGACACTAACAAATGGAAACTCATCCCACACTCTTGGCTAGGAAGAACTAATATCGTCAAAATGGCCATCCTGCCCAAAGCAATCTACAGATTTAATGCAATCCCTATCAAATTACCAACAGCATTCTTCAACGAACTGGAAGAAATAGTTCAAAAATTCATATGGAACAACCAAAGACCCCAAATAGCCAAAGCAATCCTGAGAAGGAAGAATAAAGTGGGAGGGATCTCCCTCCCCAACTTCAAACTCTACTACAAAGCCACAGTAATCAAGACAATTTGGTACTGGACAAGAACAGAGCCACAGACCAGTGGAACAGAAGAGTCTCCAGACATTAACCCAAACATATATGGTCAATTAATATACGATAAAAGAGCCATGGACATACAATGGGGAAATGACAGCCTCTTCAATAGTTGGTGTTGGCAAAACAGGACAATTACATGTAAGAGAATGAAACTGGATCATTGTCTAACCCCATACACAAAAGTAAATTCGAAATGGATCAAAGACCTGAATGTAAGTCATGGAACCATAAAACTCTTAGAGAAAAACATAGGCAAAAATCTCTTGGACATAAACATGAGCGACCTCTTCATAGACATATCTCCCCAGGCAAGGGAAACAAAAGCTAAAATGAACAAGTGGGACTATTTCAAGCTGAAAAGCTTCTGTACAGCAAAGGACACCATCAATAGAACAAAAAGGCAACCTACTGTACGGGGAATATATTCATAAATGACAAATGCAACAAAGGGTTGACATCCAAAATATATAAAGAGCTCACACACCTCAACAAACAAAAAGCAAACAATCCAAATAAAAAATCGGCAGAGGAGCTGAGCAGACAGTTCTCCAAAGAAATTCATATGGCCAACAGACACATGAAAACATGCTCCATATGGCTAGTCATCAGAGAAATGCAAATTAAAACCACAATGAGATATCACCTCACACCAGTAAGGATCACGACCACCCAAAAGACAAACAACAACAGATGTTGGCAAGGTTGTGGAGAAAGGGGAACCCTCCTACACTGCTGGTGGGAATGTAAATTAGTTCAACCATTGTGGAAAGCAGTATGGAGGTTCCTCAAAAAGCTCAAAATAGAAATAACATTTGACCCAGGAATTTACCCTAAGAATGCAGCAGCCCAATTTGAAAAAGACAGATGCACCCCTATGTTTATAGCAGCACTATTTACAATAGCCAAGAAATGGAAGCAACCTAAATGTCCATCAGTAGATGAATGGATAAGGAAGATGTGGTACATATACACAATGGAATACTATTCAGCCATAAGAAGAAAACAAATCGTACCATTTGCAACAACATGGATGGAGCTGGAAGGTATTATGCTCAGTGAAATAAGCCAGGCGGAGAAAGACAAGTACCAAATGATTTCACTCATATGTGAAATATAAGAACAAAGGAATAACTGAAGGAACAAAACACCAGCAGAATCACAGAACCCAAGAATGGACTAACAGTTATCAAAGGGAAAGGGACTGGGGAGGATGGGTGGGAAGGAAGGGAGAAGCGGGGGGGAGAATAAAGGGGTATTACGATTAGCATGTATAGTGTGGGGAGGGCGCACGGGGAGGGTTGTGCAACACAGAGAAGACAAGTAGTGATTTTACAGCATCTTACTACGCTGATGGACGATGACTAATGGGGTATCTAGGGGGGACTTGTTGAAGGGGGAGTCTAGTAAACATAATGTTCTTCATGTAACTGTAGATTAATGATACCAAAAAAAAAAGGGCAGAGCATCTGAACAGACGCTTCTCCAAAGAAGATGGCCAACAGACAGATGAAAAGATGCTCCACATCCCTAATCATCACGGAAATGCAAATTAAAACCACAATGAGGTACCACCTCACACTGGTAAGGATGGCCATGATCGAAAACACAAACAACAACAAATGTTGGCAAGGATGTGGAGAAAGGGGAACCTCTTACACTGCTGGTGGGAATGTAAGCTTGTTCACCCATTGTGGAACGCAGTATGGAGGTTCCTCAAAAAACTAAAAATAGAAATACCATTTGACCAAGGAATCCCACTCCTTGGAATTTACCCAAATAATACAACTTCTCAGATTCAAAAAGACATATGCACCCCTATGTTTATCACAGCACTATTTACAATAGCCAAGATATGGAAACAATCTAAGTGTCCATCAGTAGATGAATGGATAAAGAAGAGGTGGTACATATGCACAATGGAATACTATTCGGTCATAAGAAAGAAACAAATCCTACCATTTGCAACAACATGGATGGAGCTAGAGGGTATTATGCTCAGTGAAATAAGCCCGGCAGAGAAAGACAATTACCAAATGATTTCCCTCATTTGTGGAGTAAAACAATGAAGCAAAACTGAAGGAACAAACAGCGGCAGACTCACAAACTCCAAGAAGGGACTAGTGGTAGTTACCAAAAGGGAGGGGTGTGGGAAGGCAGGTCAGGAGGGAGGGAGATGGGGATTGAGGGGTATTATGCTTAATACACATAGTGGGGGGTCACCGGGGAAACAGTGTAGCACAGAGAATGCAAACAGTGAATCTGTGGCATCTTACTACACTGATGGACAGTGACTGAACTGGATTATGGGTGGAGACTTGATAATATGGATAAATGTAGCAACCATATTGTTTTTTCATGTGAAACTTTCGTAAGAGTGTATATCAATAATACCTTAATAAAAAATTTATAAAAAAGAAAAAGAACAGGACAGATGAAACTAATCATATAGATATCTGCTACAAGATGTGAAGTTGCAAGAAAATGTTACAACCCTAACAATAAAATCAAGCAGGAATTCTGGCTTTCAATCACATATCTATCAGGAGAGGAACCAAACATCAGACCCAAACCCAGGGATGGAATTATGAGAGAGCTTTAAAATAACTATAGTTGAAGGAGCCAATGGAAAAAGTGAACATATGTGAGAAGATGTGTAATTTTAAAAGAGAAATGAAAATACAGAGACAAATGGAAAAGGTAGAAATGAAAAATACAGTGTCAGAGAAGAAAATTTTTGATAGTTCATAAGCCAGACTATACTCATCAGAAAACAAAATTCAACAGAAGAAAGATTTAGAGAACTTGAAGTTAGGTCAAAAGAAATTAACCAAACTGAAACACAAAGAGAAAAAAAAAGTAGAAAAAAATGGAACAGAGCCTTAAGATATCTCTAGGACAATATCAAACAGCCGAACTCATGTGATTAGTCTCAAAAGCATGAGAGACACACAATGGGGCAGAAGAAATGTGAGAAGAGATGATGGCTACAAATTTTCCCAAAGAGATAAAAGATAACTCATATTCAGGAAGCTCAGCTAACTCCAAGTAGGATAAACACATAGAAAAATCACACCAAGCCACATCATAGTCAAAATATTGAAAACAAAAAATAAAGAGAAAATCTTGAAAGGCAGGTGGGGACGGCATATTACATTTAAGAGAACAATGATTCAGTGGCTAACTTTTCTATGTAACAGTGTAAATAACAAATCAGCTTTTAAAACAATCTATAATAAAATATCCTTTTTTCTCACTCAGCAGAAAAGTATTTCAGTATCTTAACAGAAATTCAACCAGGGGAGAAATTAACCTCTCTAGAAGTTAAATGGTCAAAAATGGGGCCACTTGGCCTTTCAAAAGAAGGAGTTTAGGTGATGGCTCTATAGCAGTGTGCATGTACTTAACTGTGCAGTTAAAAAAGGTTAAGATCATAAATTTTGTGTTATGTGTATTTTACCACAATAAAAAAAAAAAAAATCGCTTTCTTCAAAAAATTAAACAATGGCTTCAGTGTCCAAACCAATAAAATATAGTACATTTGAACTTCTTTGAGTTTCATATAAATCAGTTCTTTGACCATTTCTGAAAAATACAAGAACCTTCGGACATGTTGATTCTGATTACAATCTCCCAATTTAGCACTTTTGTTGCTATTTTAATTTACATATATACAATATTGTAATATATACCTAATTATATTAAATATACATATAAGCCCTATCAAAAAAAAAGAGGGAGCTTAGTTTTGTTAAGTCCAAAGAGACCTATTTTCTTCCTAAATTAGAATCTCAAGGCATTTTTCCAGATATTAAAAGAGCATTTAATTTGTTTTCTGAAACATTTTTAAAAATCCTTTTAAAGTCAATTCTGGAAAATAACTTAGATAAAACAAGTGGAAAATGAGTTAAAAATTAAAGAAGATTGACATTTTAAAGCACCAGGCTCCAAGAAATGCCTGATTTAAATTGAGCCAATGTTTTACAATTTATATAATATAAGAAAAATATTTTTAAAGGTCTTGAGAAATCTCTTAGTCTTATTTAGGGATATGTAGTTATTAAATGACTGTGATGAAGTTCAACCCCAGCTGAAAAGAATACACTTGAAGGTAAATCAAATACTAGCCATAAGAATAGCACAAGATATAGTCAGCCCAAATATTTAAAATTTAAAAAAGCATTTTAATATTTGGTCATGAGAAGACTTATTACCTCCCTGTCCACACCCCAAATGCCCTAGAAGAATTACACATACACACTCATTGGACCAGTCAAATAATATCTAACTTACGGGGAACCAATCCATAAGCTCAT
Organism: Manis pentadactyla; assembly: GCF_030020395.1. NCBI lineage: Eukaryota > Metazoa > Chordata > Mammalia > Pholidota > Manidae > Manis > Manis pentadactyla. Next base: position 184,694,820 of record NC_080021.1, on the reverse strand, counting down.
TAACTATGCTGTGCCTGTCAGATACTTTCTTGACTAAAAGATACAAAAACTTTAGCTGTATGATGCTGCCACTTAACCAAAAAATCAAGTAGCAAGCAGCACCTAAATTTGGGTGGCCATTCTTGGACCTATGCACTCTATACAAGAAGGGCAAGAAAGCAAATCTATAAATGAAGAATAAAAATGGAGAACACCTGCAAAGAAAAGCAACGAGGAAAGGCTATACAGCTTCCTCAGAGATGAAGGGTATAGTAGCCTTGGTTTCCAGCCTTGTAAAGTCAGGCTGAACTTGATTCTTGCACTCAGATACCTGCATGATTGTCTAATAATTATTATCCACTTATTTCCTTTAACTTCTATTCCTTAAAGTACATGATATCTAAATATAAGATTCTTACTCTAAAAGCCAACTAAAGTCACTGAAATTCAAGCAGGAGCTCAGTAAATTCAAGTGGAAGAAGCAGAGAAAGAGAAACTTTATTTCTCAAATTTTACTCAGGTAGAATGTTTCATTTAAGCAATAGAATTTTGGTTAGGAACGTAAAGAAATGAAGCAAGACAAGTCTTTACTGATGAGGTAACTTCAGAATTACAATCTTCTCTCTAGATTGTTTAGCTGGAAAACATAACCTGGAGTCCAACTTAAGTTTTTCACTCCAAAAAGGAGTTCCCAAAGATTCAAGATAGCTAGCTTATTTTTTGAAATAAGATTGTAAGTTTATAAATTTTTCATTTTTGTTAGTTTCTCTCCCAAGGCCTTTCCTCTGTCCGTGGCTCTGTCCTCTCTTCTCCCTTGAAAAAGTGAAGCAGAGACAACTTCAGTTCTGCTTCTCTACTAATACTCACATACTCTGCAAGAGCCCTGTAATAATCCTTCAACAACAGGAGATATCTTACCTGAAAAATCCAATGCCTGGCGTGTTACACAGAATGCAAATTCCAGAGTTTGAGGGACTTAACTCAAAAAGGATTTAACAGAACATATGCAAGTGATATATTTAAGTATTTGCACAATGCAATTCAAAATACTAAAGCTGTTGCATAGAATATATAACCAAGTTAAAACCATAGTGATTGCTGCAACCACCCCAACTTAAGCTAAGTGATACTATCAAGCAGAAGCGCACACCAACATGTCACAGTGCAGTCTAGCAAATCATTCTTAACAATGACATGATTTTTAAAATGGAAGATCAGCTTTAAAAGCCCTCTTAAAGTATTGTGTTGTCCGGACATTTCTGGTGTTTAACTTAAAACAGTACGAAAGAGGGTCTAATTTTAACTTCTTAAAACTTGGTTCCTCCCAAATACAAATAAAGCTTATTCATGTATTCCATTTTGAAAGGTTATACCTTAGAAAAAGATGATAAACTATTAGTTCCAAATGCAAAACTGTAATCACTATTACTAATAATTCTGTAGCATACTGACTGATCTGCTGATTATGGGTTATTTGTAGTGAATTACATCCTTGGCAGGGGAGGGGTGACCAAACCAAAACATAAAGTGTTAATTAAAGGTTTAGAGCTTTTCACACTTAATATGTAAAAGAACTAAGATCAGAGAATAAGAAAGAAAATGGTTAACTACATCAAAATACTGCTGAAGTACAACAAAAACAGGCAGATGCCCTCCTATCTCTGGTAGTTTCGAGTACAATAACCAGAGCATCTCTAAAGTTTATCCTTCTGAAGAAATATTTCAATACTAAAGTTATCTGAAGTCCTTTGAAAATATATGCTACATTTTCATACAACTATTTTTCTCAAGGTGCTCGTTGAAACAAAAATCAAACAATGCAAAGTGGTTTCAAATTACTAATCAAATCTTAACAAACCATGTTATCTAAAGACGACTTACCATGAAAATCTGCACCCAACTTCTTAGAAGCCATTTAGAACCTGAAAAACAAAGAACTATTTTTAGGTTCATTATGCCTTGAGTGTACATAAACAAATCATTATAAGAAAATTGAGACTATAAAAAAATAACCAGAAGACCAGAAGGTTCCAGGACTGACAAGAGTCCTAAACATCTCAGTCTCCAAAAGTCTCCGAAAAGAAAGCAGAAAGGGGGAGAAATTATAGTTTCTAGAGAAAAATAAAACATTTCTGAAATCTGCAAGTCCTGGGGAAAAAAGTAGAGTAACAGTATACTAGCCACTGACCAATTTATAGAAAGACTATCAAAAGAAAAAAATTACTAAGCACATAGCTTCCTGACATGAACGATGAATATGTCTGTTGCTCTCTTGGCTTGCACCTTGTTCACAGCAAAACAGCTAAATGCACTAAGAAGGTCAAAATCATAAGTAAATATTGGACTGTTATGATGCTTCCCTCAGGAAAATGCTGAAGAAAACTAAAATAAGCCAGCACACTAAGTACACTTGGTCCTTTCGTGGTGAAACCAAGATAAAGAGACGAGCTGTGGGCATCTGGCAATGTGGTTCCTGAATGAAAACAGTAGCTGGTGGTGCCTGGCCCTACACCACCACTTCCGCTGTCACAGGAAAGTTGACTGTCAGAAGACTGAAGGAACTGCAAGACCAGTAGAAATGCCACCATTTTTCACCATTGCTAGATAATAATAAATGGATTAATTTATGTAACAAAATTACTTTTGGTTTGCTGTTAATTTTAGTAATTATATGTTTTGATTTGCACTGCATTAGTTTTCCTTTCTCAAAAAAGACTTGGGAATTTAAAAAAATAAACTACAAATATGTCAAGATTTTTATTTTTAACAGATTAAGAAATATATCCCATTTTATTCAGTTACATAAATACAGACCTTCTACTGGCAATTACCTGTAATCATTAAGACTGAAATTCCTGGAGTGGAGAATGAATGACATACAACCATTTCTACAGTTTTAATTTTAAATAAAATTCCAAAAAATAAAGGTAGGGAGGGGAGGGAAAACCGTAAAACCACCCATCTAGCTCAATTACTACCTTCGCACTTTCAACCCCTATATGTAAGTACAAAGCCCATTTTTACACAAATAACCTGAGCTCTTCAATCTAAAAATTTATCTCACTTTATCTGGTGTTTATACCTTTAACTTATCTAAGACATAGCAGGAAAAAAATTAAGGCTAACTGTAAGAATAAGAATTTATGGTATGCTTTCTATCACCCTGCATTACAGTAAACAAGGCACTATACTGAAAATGACCTATTTTTCACTGCAAGTTAAAAAAAAAGTTAAGTATATTGCAGCTATCTTGTGAAAATTACTCAAAATAGAATTTAAATCTGCAGCTTTTTAAGAAATTGACAAGCTGATTTTAAAATTTACACAGAAAGAAATACAGCCAAAACAACTATGAAAAAGAACAAAGTTGGGGAACTTACCACTTCACTTTAAGTCCTACTATAAAGCTACAGTAATTAAGACAGTGTGAAATTGGCATAAGGTATCACACAGACCAATGGAGCAGAGTCCAGAAATAGACCTATACATGTATAGCCAACTGACTTTCAACAAAGGTGCAAAATCAGTTCAAAGGGGAAAGGATAGTTTTCTCAACAAACAGTGTCCCCGACATTCAGAAGCAAAAAATAAACCTCCATTCATACCTTGCACCATATATAAAAATTAACTCAGGGAGATGGACATTACAGCTCAGAGGTACAGGGTTTCTTTCAGGGGTAATGAAAATGTCCTAATGTGACTGTAGTAATCATTGCAGAAATCTCTGAACATTCGAAAAAACCACTGGACTGTACACTAAATGGTGAAGTTTGAGCAATATATGGATATACCACAACATGGATGAATGTCAAATGCATCATGGTAAATTAAAGAACCCAGACTCAAAAGGTTATATACCATATCATTTCATTTATAATATTCTGGAAAAGGAAAAAATTTACAGGAACAGAAAATTAGTCTAGCACCAGGGACTGTGAATAGTGGGGGAAGGAACTGACTATAAAAGGAACATGGGAATTTTTTTAGGTTGGTGGACTAGTCTATACATGCATTTGTTACAACTCACAGAACTGAAAACTAAAAAGGGAAAGTGTTACTACAACATCAACTATACCTCAATTTTTTAAAAAGTATATATATATATATATATATATATATATACACCCATAACATTGGAATTAGATAATGTCAGTACTAATAATACTTTAACCTATCCCACTGGAATGAAGTATTTTTTAAATGCGGAAATTCAAAATGACAAATCATATAGCTGTACTAAATTCTATTACTGTGCTTTCTGCCTGATAACAAGTTTTCTACAATGATATATGGTTTCTAACAATGGATATTTTTCCCAAATTAAGAGCAAAAAAACAAATTTAAGTAAATCAGTTTATGTCTCAGCTTAATTTTCTTCAGAAAGAGAATAAAATGAGTTGAAAAATGCAAATTCAAATAATGTTATTTTTTTTTACTAAGATATCACTGATATATAATCTTATGAAGGTTCACATAAGCAACATTGTGTTTACTAGATTCACTCATATTATCCAGCCCCCCCACCCAACTGCAGTCAATGTCCATCAGCAAAGTAACATGCTATAGTCACTACTTGACTTTTCTGTGCTATACTGTCTTCCCTGAGACCACTCTACATTATGTGTGAATCCCCTTCTGCCTCCCTCCACCCCCACCCTCCCCCACCCCTCCCCTTTGGTAATCACTAGTCCCTTCTTGGAGTCTGTGAGTCTGCTGCTGCTTTGTTCCTTCAGTTTTTTCTTTGTTCTTATACTCCACATATGAGTGAAATCGTTTGGTACTTGTCTTTCTCTGCCTGGCTTATTTCACTGAGCATAATACCCTCAAGCTCGATCCACGTTGTTGCAAATGATAGGATTTGCTTTCTTCTCATGGCTGAATGGTATTCCACTGTGTATATATACCACTTGTTCTTTATCCATTCATCTACTGATGGACACTTAGGTTGCTTCCATATCTTGGCTATCGTTAGTGTTGCGATAAACATAGGGTTGCATATGTCTTTTTGAATCTGGAATCTTGTTTTCTTTGGGTATCCCTTGGAGTGGAATTACTGGGTCAAATGGTATTTCTATTTTTATATTTTGAGGAACTTCCGTATTGCTTTCTACAATGGTTGAACTAATTTACATTCCCACCAACAGGGAAGAAGGATTGCCGTTTCTCAATATCCTAGCCAGCATTTGTTCTTGCTTGTCTTTTGGATGTTGGTGTTCCTAACTGGTGTGAGGTGATATCTCATTGTGGATTTAATTTGCATTTCCCTGATGATTAGCCATGTGGAGGATCTTTTCATGTGCCTGTTGGCATCTGAACTTCTTTGGAGAAGTGTCTGTTCAGATCATCTGCCCATTTTTTAATTGGGTTATTTGCTTTTTGTTTGTTGAGGCACATGAACTCTTTATACATTTTGGATGTCAACCCCTTATCAGATACATATTTATGAATATATTCTCCCATAATGTAGGATGCCTTTTTGATCTGCTGATGGTATCCTTTGCTGTACAGAAGCTTTGAAGTTTGATGCAATACCACTTTTTCATTGTTGCTTTTGTTTCCCTTGCCAGAGGATATGTGTTCAGGAAAAAGTTGCTCATGTTTATATTCAAGAGACTTTTGCCTATGTTTTCTTCTATGAGTTTTATGGTTTCATGACTCACATTCAGGCCTTTGATCCATTTAGAGTTTACTTTTGTGTAGGGAGTTACACAAAAATCAAGTTTCATTCTTGTACATGTAGATGTCCAGTTTTGCCAACACCAGTTGTTGAAGAAGCTGTTGTTTCCCCATTGTATATACATACCTTTATTGTATATTAATTGACCATACATGCATGGGCTAATATCTGGGCTTGCTATTCTATTCCATAATCTATGGGTCTGTTCTTGTGCCAGTACCAAATTGTCTTGATTACTATGGCTCTGTAGTAGAGCTTGAAGTTAGGGAGCATAAACCACCCAGCTTTGTTCTACCTTCTCAGGATTGCTTTGGCTATTTGGGGTCTTTTGTGATTCTACATGAATTTTAGAACTATTTGCTCTAGTTCATTGAAAAATGCTATTGGTATATCTTTTAAGTTACCAAATTGATATTCAATCACATGAGCAACATTGTGGTTACTAGACTCCCCCCATTATCAAGTCCCAACCACATACCCCATTACAGTCACTGTCCATCAGCATAGTAAGATGCTGTAGAGTCACTACTTATTTTCTCTGTGCTATACATCCTTCCCTGTGCCCCCACCCACCCACAATGTTATGTGTGCTAATCATAATGCCCCCTAATCCCCTTATCCCTCCCTTCACACCTACCTTTCCCAGTCCCTTTCCCCTTGGTAAGTGTTAGTCCATTCTTGGGTTCTGTGAATCTGCTGCTGTTATGTTCCTTCAGTTTTTGCTTTGTTATTATACTACACAGATGAGTAGTATCATTTGATACTTGTCTTTCTCCGCCTGGCTTATTTCACTGAGCATAACACCCTCTAGTTCCATCTATGTTGTTGCAAATGGCAGGATTTCTTATCTTATTATGGCTGAATAATATTCCATTCTGTATATGTACCATGTCTTCCTTATCCATTCATCTAATGATGGACACTTAGGTTGCTTCCACATCTTGGCTATTGTAAATACTGCTACAATAAACATAGAGAGACGTATGTTTTTTTGAATCTGACATCCTGTATTCTCAGGGTAAATTCCTAGGAGTGTAATTCCCAGGTCAAATGGTATATCTATGTATTTTTAGTTTGTTGAGAAACCTCCATATTGCTTTCTACAATGGTTGAACTAATTTACATTCCCACCAGCAGTGTAGAAGGGTTCCCCTTTCTCTACATCCTCGCCAACATTTGTTGTTGTTGTCTTTCGGATGTTGGCCATCCTAACTGGTGTGAGGTGATATCTCATTGTGGTTTTAATTTGCATTTCTCAGATGATTAACGATGTGGAGCATCTTTTCATGCACCTATTGGCCATCTCAATTTCTTCTTTGGAGAAGTGCCTGTTCAGATGCTCTACCCATTTTTTAATCGAGTTATTTGCTTTTTGGTTGTTGAGGCATGTGAGCTCTTTATACATTTTGTATATCAAACCCTTATCGGATATGTATTTATGAATATATTCTCCCATAATGTGGGATGCCTTTTTGTTCTACTGATGATGTCCTTTGCTGTACAGAAGGTCTTTAGTTTGATATAGTCCCACTTGTTCATTTTTACTTTTGTTACCCTTGCCCAGGAAGATACGTTCATGAAAAAGTTGCTCATGTTTATATTCAAGAGAGTTTTGCCTATGTTTTCTTCTAAGAATTTTATGCTTTCATGAGTTATATTCAGGTCTTTGATCCATTTCGAGTTTACTTCTGGGTATGGAGTTAAGACAGTAATCCAGATTCATTCTCTTACATGAAGCTGTCCAGTTTTGCCAAGACCAGTTGGTGAAGAGGCTGACAATTCCCCATTGTATACCCATGGCTACTTTATCATATAGTAATTAACCATATATGCTTGGGTTAATATCTGGACTCTCTATTCTGTTCCGATGGTCTATGGGTCTGTTCTTGTGCCAGTACCAAATTGTCTTGATTACTGTGGCTCTGTAGCAGAGTTTGAAGTTGCTATTGGTATTTTTGTAGGGACTGCACTGAATCTGTAGATTGCTTTAGGCAGGAGGGACATTTTGACAATATTAATTTTTCCTATCCATGAGAATGGGATGTATTTCCATTTATTGGTGTCTTCGTTAATTTCTCTCATGAGTGTCTTGTAGTTTTCAGAGCTATAGGTCTTTCACACCCTTGGTTAGGTTTATTCCTAGGTATTTTATTCTTTTTGATGCAATTGTAAATGGAATGCTTTTCCTGATTTCTCTTTCTGCTAGTTCATTGTTAGTATATAAGAATGCAACAGATTTCTGTGTATTAATTTTGTATCCTGCCACTTTGCTGAATTCAGTTATTAGTTCTAGTAGTGTAGGGGTGGATTTTTTAGGTTTTTTATGTACAATATCTGTCATCTGAAAACAGTTTAACTTCTTCATTAACAATCTGAATGTCTTTTATTTCTTTTTTTAATGATCTACAGCTTGATTTATTTATTTTGGTATCATTAATATACAATTACATGAGCAACACTGTGGTTACTAGACTCCCCCCATTATCAAGTCCCCACCAAATACCCCATTACAGCCACTGTCTATCAGTGTAGTAAGATGCTATAGAATCACTACTTGTCTTCTCTTTGTTATACTGCCTTCCCCGTGCCTGCCCCCTACATTCTGTGTGCTAATCATAATACCACTTTTTCCCCCTTCTCCCTCCCTTCCCACCCATCCTCCCCAGTCCCTCTCCCTTTGGTAACTGTTAGTTCATTCTAGGGTTTGTGAGTCTGCTGCTGTTTTGTTCCTTCTTCAGTTCTTTCTTTGTTCTTACACTCCACAGATGAGTGAAATCATTTGATACTTGTCTTTCTCAGCATTTTATTTCTTTGTGTTGTCTGATTGCCGTGGCTAGGACCTCCAGTATTATGTTGAATGCAAGTGGTGAAAGTGGGCATCCTTTTCTTGTTCCCCGTCTTAGAGGAAAAGCTTTCAGCTTTTTGCTGTTGAGTAATGCTGGCTGTGGGTTTGCTGTATATGGCCTTCATTATGTTGAAGTACTTGCCCTCTACACTCGTTTTGTTGAGAGTTTTTATCATGAATGGATGTTGAATTTTGTCAGATGCTTCTTCAGCATCTAGAAATGATCATGTGATTTTTTGTCCTTTTTTTGTTGATGTATATGATGTTGATGGATTTTTTATTATACTATCCTTGCATTCCTGGAATAAATCCTACTTGATCATGATGGATAATCTTTTGGATGTACTTTTAAATTCAGTTTGCTAATATTTTGGTGAGTATTTTTGCTTCTATGTTCATCAAGGATATTGGTCTGTAATTTTCTTCTTTTGTGGTGTCTTTGCGTAGTTTTGGTATTAGAGTGATGCTGGCCTTACAGAATGAGTTTGGAAGTATTTCCTCCTCTTCTACTTTTTGGAAAACTTTAAGGAGGATTGGATATTAGGTCTTCACTAAATGTTTGATAAAATTCAGTGGTGAAACCATCTGGTTCAGGTGTTTTGTTCTTAGGTAGTTTTTTGATTACCAATTCAATTTTGGTGCTGGTAACTGGTCTATTCAGATTTTCCCTTTCTGGGTCAGCCTTGGGAGGTTGTATTTTTCTGGAAAGTTGACCATTTCTTCTAGGTTATCCAGTTTGTTGACATATAATTTTTCATAGTATTCTCCCATAATTATTTGTATTTCTGTGGTGTCTGTAGTGATTTTTCCTTTCTCATTTCTGATTCTGTTTATGTGTGTAGACACTGTTTTTTTCCCTGATAAGTCTGGCTAGGGGTTTATCTATTTTATTTTCTTGAAGAACCAGCTCCTGGTTTCAATGATAATATTGTTTTATTCTTCTCAATTTTATTTATTTCTGCTCTTATTTATTTATTTATTTATCTCCTTTTACTGACTTTGGGCCTCATTTGTTCTTCTTTTTCTAGTTTCATTAATTGTGAGTTTAGACTGTTCATTTGGGATTGTTCTTCCTTGAGGTTTATCTGTATTGCAATATACTTCCCTCTTAGAATGGCCTTCGCTGCATCCCACAGATATTGTGGTGTTGAGTTATCATTGTAATGTCTCCATATATTGCTTGATCTCTGTTTTAATTTGGTCACTGATTCATTATTTAGGAGCATGTTGTTAGGCTTCCATGTGTTTCTGCGCTTATTAGTTTTCTTTGCACAATTTATTTCTAGTTTCATACCTTTGTGATCTGAGAATCTGGCTGGACAATTTCAGTCCTTCTGAATTTATGGAGACTCTTTTTGTGGCCTAGTATGTAATCTATTCTTGAAAATGTTCCATGTGTACCTGAGAAGAATGTGTATCCTGCTGCTTTTGGGTGTTCTGTAGATGTCTGTTAGGTTCACCTGTTCTAATGTGTTGTTCAGTACCTATGTCTCCTTATTTTCTGTCTGGTTGATCTGTCCTTTGGAATCAGTGGTGTGTTTAAGTCTCCTAAAATGAATGCATTGCATTCTATCTCCCCCTTTACTTCTGTGTTATTTGTTTCACATACGTAGCTGCTCCTGTTTTGGGTGCAGAGATATTCATAATGGTTATATCTTCTTGTTGGACTGACCCCTTTATCAATATGTAATGTCCTTCTTTGTCTCATTACTTTCTTTGTTTTGAAGTCTATTTTGTCCTACACAAGTACTGCAACTCCTGCTTTTTCTTCCCTATTGTTTGCATTAATTGTCTTTTTCCATTCCTTCACTTTTAGTCTGTGTATGTCTTTGGGTTTGAAGTGAGTCTTTTGTAGGCAGCATACAGATGGGTCTTGTTTTTTTATCTGTTCTGTAACCCTGTCTTTGATTTGGTGCATTCAGTCCATTTACATTTAGGGTGATTATCGAGATATGGACTTATTGCCATTGCTGACTTTAGATTCATGTTTACCAAAGGTTCAAGGGTAGCTTCTTTACTATCTAATAGTCTTACTTAACTTGCTTAATTAGTATGTTATTTCAAACACAATCTAAAGGTTCTTTATTTCCCCCTTCTTTTTCCTCCTCCTCCACTCTTTATATATTAGGTGTCATATTTTGTACTCTCTGTGAATCCCTTGACTGACTTTGTGGGTAGTTGATTTAATTGCTCTACTTCCTTTACTGTGGTTTTATTTCCTCTGGTGACAGTTATTTAGCCTTAGGAACACTTCCATCTATAGCAGTCCCTTTAAAATACAATGTAAAGATGTTTTGTGGGAGGTAAATTTCCTCAACTTTTGCTTGTCTAGAAATTATTGAATGCCTCCTTCAAATTTAAATTATAATTTTGCCAGGTAGAGTACTCTTGGTTGGTACCCTTCTGTTTCATTGTATTAAATATATCATGCCTCTCCCTTCTGGCCTGTAAGGTTTCTGCTGAGAAGTCTGATGATAGCCTGATAGGTTTTCCTTTGTAGGTGATCTTTTTTCTCTCTCTGGCTGCTTTTAATACTCTTTGTCCTTGATCTTTTTCATTTTAACATTATTGTGTGTCTTGGTGTTGTCTTCCTTGGGTCCCTTGTGTTGGGAGATCTGTGTACCTCCACGGCCTGAGAGACTATCTCCTTCCCCAGATTGGGGAAGTTCTCAGCAATTACCTCCTCAAAGACTCTTTTTATCCCTTCTCCTCTCTTCTTCTGGTGCGCTTGTAATGTGAATATTTTTGTTTGGACTGGTCTCACAGTTCTCTTATTTTTTCATTCCTAGAGATGCTTTAGTCTCTCTGTGCCTCAGCTTCTTTGTAGTCCTGTTCTCTAATTTCTGTTTCATTTACCATCTCCTCTACCTCTCTAATCTGCTTTTATTTCCCTCCATTGTATGTTTCACTTCAGATACTGTATTTTTGAGTTTCTCTTTTTTGAAGTCCTCCCTGAGACCTTGACTATTTTTTTGTACCTCCATGAGCACGTTCATGATTTTTATTTTCAAATCTTTATCAAGAAGGTTGGTAATTTCAGTTTTGCTTAGCCCTCTTTCTTGTGATTGAGGAATTTTGGTTTGTACCAGATTCTTTTGCCATTTCATATTTGTAATGATTACTATGGAATAATAACTTCATGTAGGCGGCACCCTATACTGTCTAGAAGCTCTAGTCTGTGGAGCTGCCCAGCACCTGGCACAATAGCGAGGATCACAAGCATGCAGTGCCAGTGCCTGCTGGGAGGAAAGAGCTCTTTCCTGATTCCCAGCTGCACTGCCTGCCTCCACTGCCAGGGTGAGGGGGCAGAGCGCACAGGGAGGAGCCTCTGCATTACACCCCTGTAGCTGCCACAGGCGGGGCCACCCTCCAGATGGCCTGGCATGATGGCAGAGGCAGCAGCTGATTTGCAAACCACTGCTGGCCAGGTGGAAGGAGCAGCAGGCTGCGTATTTAAGTGGGGGACCTCAGAGCATGTTGCCAGCCCAGGGAATGGATTGTCTGAAGCTCCTGAAATTTCCCAACCTGCTGGGCTGAGCATGCTGGTCCTTTCTCCTCAGCAGCAAGCACTGTGTAATCCTTGCCCTTTAGTGCCCCTCTGGCTATTGGGAAGTCTCAACATGCCCGCCTTTCTTGTGTCCCAGAGTGGGCGGTTGTTGGTACCTGTTCTCCACAAATGGCTGAAATCTCAGTCTCTCCAAGTATTGTGCCTGTCTTTGCTTTCCAACCCCACTAATCTGCAGAGCACCATGTAGTATGGGTTCATGCTGCTGAAGCATATCTCCAGAGAAGGGTGTTCAGCAGTCCTGGGTTTCTACTCCCTCCCTGCTCCATTTCTCTTCCTCCCACCAGTGAGCTGGGGTGTGGGGATGGCTTGGATCCCATCGGACCATGGCCTTGCTACTTTTATCCTTTTCCATGATGTCTTCTCTTTTCCCCAGATGTAGGTACTCCGTGGCAGTCTTCTTTCTGGTCACTCTTTCAAACTTAGTTGTATTTGCTGTATTTTTGTATTATATGTGATTTTGGGAGGAGGTTTCTGCCTCACTTCTCATGCTGCCATCTTTTCTTCTCTCCTCAAATAACATATTAATACTGTGTCTTTAACTGGCAAAATACCTTCTAAACTTAGCAGACACAGCAAAGCTAAGAGAGTTTTTAAGAAGCATTCGCCACAGCTAGCAGGTATAGGATTTCCCCATGGGGTAATGAAAATATTCCAAAATTGACTGTGGTAATGGTTTCAACACTGTGAACATACTAGTGAACACTCCTGAATTACATTAAGTGGGTGAACTGTACAATATGTCAATTATCAATAAAGCTGTTACCAAAAACAAGTAGCTCTGAATTTGGTAAGCGTGCCATCTAAAGAATGATTATATAGATACAGAAGAATAAAAGGGGAAATACAGGTGACATATTTTCACTTTAACTGGCTATTTTAAGTGAAATAACTAATAATTTTATTCACTGGTAAAGAGAAATTTACTCATTAATTTTTATAATCTGTTGGATAATAAATTAGCTCTTTTTAGGTATGCCAAGAACAAAGTTACCAAACAAACTAAGCTCTCCAACAGCCCATTCCTGATTCCTAGCCAAGGCCATTTCATAGAAGCATTTGCATAGCTTGCTTTACATCCCTACTTACTATCTGTCCTACATTGGGCAGAAAATCATACCACAGCAATATACTTGCCCTGATGGCTAGTGACCCCAGAAGTGTAGGTGTCCCCACTTTAAGGCCTATTAGCCAGCAAGTGTCATTCAAATATAAAGTGTCAAAAAGCAAACAATCATCATGAATCTCCATTACTTACAGAAAGTTACTGGTTAGTTAACTGCTAGGAATTAACCAAAACATTGAATAGAAGAAAGAAAAGCTGTGTCCAAACTCTTTAAAGATAAAAAAGTATTACATAGAAGATGGCGGCAGGAGAGGTGAGACAGAGAACTAACTCCTCCCAAAACCACAAAAAGTACGAAAATATAGTTAATTAATACAACCAACCCTAAAACAGCAACAGGAAAGAAGGCTGAACCAGACTGGATACAGACCTCACAAACAGAGCAGACCTCATGAAACAGGGTAACATACCAAAGCCTTGATCTGTTAGGACCCAAGCCTTTCCCCCACCACAGCTCACCAGCGGGAGGAAGAGAAACAGAATGGGAAAAGGGTGGAAGCCTGGGACTGCAGAACACCTAGCCCTGGAGATCTGCTTTGCGAGCAGAAACCTACACTGTGTGGTGCTCTGGAGGTTGGGGAGCTGGGACAGGCGGAGTGCTTGAGGGACTGAGATTCCGGCCATATGTGGAGAACAGGATCCACATCTGGCCACTCTGGGACAAAGGAAAGGCAGACAGTCTGAGAGGATTCCTAGAAGTGAGAGGGCTGGTGAAGGGGCGGGGTTTACACAAAGCTTGCTGTGTGGGAGAAGGGACAGCTGGACAAGGTTGCCTGAGCACGCTCTGCCTAGCAGGTTGGGAACTTTGAGGAGCTTCAGGCACTCCATCCCCTGGCTGCTGCTCAGTTCTGAGGCCCCACACTGTGACACACCTGCTGAGCCTTCCTCCTGGCCTGACAGCACCGACTTACAAACCAGCAGTCACTGCACTGGTGTCAGGCCAGCCAGGGGAGGCCTCACTCAAAACAACTAGAGATGCAAAGCACAGAGGCTTACACCTGCGTGCTCAGCCCACTGGCTCTGATACTGGAGACAGGCACCACAGACGGGAATCAGGAAACAGATCATTCCTCACCCCAGGCAGCAGCTCCGCTCCTCTACAACCCCCAACCTCACTCTAGGGGCTGAGCAGCTCCAAAGACTGGAGCTTCTGGGCACTAGAGGGCACAACATAGAAAGAAATATGAAACGTCAGAAGAACCTGGTTCAGACCAAAATCTCACAAACCCCAGAAAAAGGGCCAAATGAATCTGAACTCACCAATCTTCCTGAGAGTTCAAAATAAAAATCATAAACATGCTTATGGAGGTACAGAAAAACAGTAAAAAACTCAGGAGGGAATTTAAGATGTAGATTCAATCATTAAGAAATTCCGTATCTGAAATGAAACATACAATGGAGAAATTTTAAAGATTAGATGTAGTAGAAGAGACCGTAAATGGAACAGAAATTAGAGAAGACGAATACAAAGAAGCTGAGGCACAGAGAAAAAAAAAAAGAATCTCTAAGAATGAAAGAATATTGAGAGAACTGTGTGACTAATCCAAATGGAACAATATTCGCATTATAGAGGCACCAGAAGAAGAAGAGAAAACTGGATAGAAAGTGTCATTGAGGAGGTAATTGCTGAAAACTTTCCCAATCTGGGGAAGGAGGTTTCTCAAGCCATGGAGATACACAGATCTCCCAACACAAAGGACCCAAAGAAGACAACATCAAGACATATAACAATTAAAAAGGCAAAGATCAAGGATAAAGACAGACTTTTAAAAGCAACCACAGAGAGGAAAAAAGATTACCTACAAAGGAAAACCCATCAGGCTGTCATCAGACTTCTCAACAGAAACTTTACAGGCCAGAAGGGAGTGTCATGATATATTTAATGCAATGAAGCAGAAGAACCTTGAACCAAAAATACTCTACCCAGCCAGGTTATCATTTAAATTTGAAGGACAGATTAAACAACTTTTAGATAAGCAAAAGCTGAGAGAATTTACCTCCCACAAACCACCTCTACAGTGCATTTTGGAGGGACTCCAATAGATGGAAGTATTCCTAAGGCTAAATAGATGTCACCCTAGGGATAGACCAAGAGTACAGAATATGATCATAACATACAAAGAATGGAGGAGGAAGAAAAAGAAGTAAAGAAAAAAAAAAAAGGACCTTTACATTGTGTTTGTAATAGCATATGAACTGAGTTAAATTAGACTGTTAGATAGTAAGGAAATTACCCCTGAACCCTTGGTAACCATGAATCTAAAGCCTGCAATGGCAATAATCGATAATCACCCTAAATGTAAATGGTCTGATTGCACCAATCAAAAGGCATAGAGTCACTGAATGGATAAAAAAACAAGACCTATCTATATGCTGCCTACAAGAGACTCACTTCAAACCCAAAGATATACACAGACTGAAAGTAAAGGGATGGAAAAACATATTTCATGCAACTAATAGGGAAAAAAAAGCAGGAGCTGCAGTACTTCTATCACACAAAATAGACTTCCAAAACAAAGAAAGTAACAAGAGACAAAGAAGGACATTACATACTGATAAAAGAGTCAGTCCAACAAGAGGACATAACTATTATAAATATCTATGAACCTAAGTGAAACAAATACTAACAGAATTTAAGGGGGAAATAGAATCCACACTGAATAGACAGTGGCACTGAAAAACATATTAGAACAGATGGACCTAACGGACATCTACAGAACACTCCATTCAGAAGCAACAGGATACACATTTTTCTCAAGTGCACATGGATCATTTTCAAGAATAGATCATATACAGGCCACAAAAAGAACCTCAGTAAATTCAAAAAGATTGAAATTATACCAACCAGCTTCTCAGATCACAAAGGTATGAAACTAGAAATAAACTACACAAAGGAAATGAAAAAGCCCACACACACATGGAGGCTTAGTAACATGCTCCTAAATAATCAATGGATCAATGACCAAATAAAAACACAGATCAAGGAATATATGGAAACAAACAATATATTCAACACCACAAAATCTGTGGGACACAGTGAAGGCCGTGCTAAGAGGGAAATACATTGTAATACAGGCCTACCTCGGGAAAGAAGAACAATCCCAAATGAACAGTCTAAATTCACAATTAATGAAACTAGAAAAGAAGAACAAATGAGGCCCAAAGTCAGTAAAAGGAGGGACATAATAAAGATTAGAGCAGAAATAAATAAAATGCAGAAGAATAAACAATAGACAGAATCAATTAAAGCAGGAGCTGGTTCTTTGAGAAAACAAACAAAATAGATAAACCCCTAGCCAGACTTATCAAGAAATAAAGAGAGTCTACATAAACAGAATCAGAAATGAGAAAGGAAAAATCACACGGACACCACAGAAATACAAAGAATGAGAGAATACTATGAAAAATTATATGCTAACAAACTGAATAACCTAGAAGAAATGGACAACTTTCTAGAAAAATACAACTTTCCAAGGATGACCCAGGAAGAAAACAGAAAATCTGAATAGACCAATTACCACCAAAGAAATTGAAGTGGTAATGAAAAAACTACCTAAGAACAAAACACCTGGACCAGATGGTTTCACTGCTGAATTTTATCAAACATTTAGTGAAGACCTAATACCCATCCTCCTTAAAGTTTTCCAAAAAGTAGAAGAGGAAGAATACTCCCAAACTCATTCTATGAGGCCAACATCACTGTAATACCAAAACCAGGCAAAGACACCACAAAAAAAGAAAATTCCAAACCAATATCCCTGAAGGACATAGATGCAAAACTACTCAACAAAATATTAGCAAACCGAATTAAAAAATACATCAAAAAGATCATCCATCATGATCAAGTGGGATTCATCCCAGGGATGCAAGGAAGGTACAACATTCAAAAATCCATCAACATCATCTACTACACCAACAAAAAGAAGGACAAAAACCATATGATCATCTCCATAGATGCTGAAAAAGCATTTGACAAAATTCAACATCCATTCATGATAAAAACTCTCTCAACAAAATGGGTATAGATGGCAAATACCTCAACATAATAAAGGCCAGATATAACAAACCCACAGCCAAAATTATACTTAACAGCAAGAAGCTGAAAGTTTTTCCTTTAAGATCCGGAACAAGACAAGGATGCCCACTCTCCCCACTTTTATTCAACATAGTTCTGGAGGTCCTAGCCACGAAATCAGTCAAAACAAAGAAATACAAGGCATCCATCCACATTGGCAAGGAAGAAGTCAAACTTCCCTGCTTGCAGAGACATGGGGAAGGCAGTATAGCACAGAGAAGACAAGTAGTGACTCTATTGCATCTTACTATGCTGATGGACAGTGACTGTAAAGGAGTATATGGTGGGGACTTGATAATAGGGGGAGTATAGTAACTATAATGTTGTTCATGCAATTGTACATTAATGATAGCAAAATTAAGAAAAGAACAAAAATAAAAAAATAAAAACCTTCCCTCACCAGGCATTAAGCTATCTCTGTTGACCATTTTGTGTCTTGAGGAGCACAGCTCTCCTGGCGCCACCCCCACTGGCTGTGGGAACCCTGAGTCCTGTGGCCAGCCATTGCCTGCCACTGTCTTATGACTGTCAGCTAAAATTCTGAAAGCAAAAGCAAATCATGAATGCATGGTACATGGGTTTACCTGGAAGGAGAGACCAGTGTATTTTCTTACTTTCATTTTAAACCATCCTATATCTATCTCAAGAAATTATGTGTTTTGAGAAATAGCAATAAAGAATTGACAAAAAGCTGATCAGAGGCCGAAGTGGGTAACATTCTGTTAATATAAAAATCATGGAGAGGAGCCCTATGTCTATTTTGAACAGACTTTGTAACAACACCCATGTAGCCTTAGCAAATGTAAGTGACTAAGGCTATTCAGGTAAAAGTGAAAGGAAACTGACATGGAAAATATGATAACATGCTATTTAGGCACCTATAAATACTTCATTTTATACCACTTTTGAATATCCTCTTAGTATTTTTTAAATATTGTTTTTATTAGTAGGACACTGCTTTTTCTACACTCTTGTTAGATGACTACTGACCAAATATATAAATAATATCTATTGGAAAAGTGCTGAATTGTTAGCCTCTCTGGAGGGTCCCACAAATCTCAGTCCAGGACAACTTTCAGCAAAATAAATTTTTCTTAACTCCCACAAAAGGAATTGACACAGGGTCAGAAAAAATGTTTGATGGGGAGCCAGTGAGAACATGAGCAGAGATTTTCAGAAGGTCTGTGCCAGGTCACAGGACAGCAGCTGTCACCAGCGTCAGTTGAAGATGTATGGAAAAGACCGACAAGAGCACATTCACTGGAATTCTCTAATGGCAGGTTCACCTGTGGGGAAAGGTGGGCATTTGCAGACACAGGCCACCTGAGAGGAGTGAGCATGCAAATATATGGATGAAGCTGCTTCCTTACTTGACTCTTCAAGAGCACAAGGCATTGGCTTAATTAACATTTGAAAGGAAATGTTATATTATAGGGATAATCTTGATGAATACACATTCCTGGGAATAAAACTTCATGTATACAAGGGTTGGGAGTAAATCCTGATCCTCTAAACGATGAATTAATATCCATCCCTGAGGAGCAGAGCTGGATTAAGACATTTAGAAGCCCAAAACTAACACCACCAGCTTATACCAACTTCAGGGAAAACAATTATTGCTTTTCATGGATTGACTGTGAATAGTGGTCATAATGATGTTAACACTGAATTCGTAGATAACCCAAATTACAGTTTAACTCTGCTGGGTGCATGGGAAATGTATGATTAGAGTAGAGGAAGGGAAAACACATAAAGATAAAACAAAAACAAAAATGTATTATATAAAAAGTAAACATTCTCAGATTTCAAAAACAGCCATATTTTAAAATTTGTGATAAGAAAAAAACCAAAAGGAAATACATAAAAATATTTAAACTGGCTGCCTCTAGGTAATACTGGAAATAATCCATAAAAATATTCTATGGTTTCTGAACATGCTATGGCAAACAGACATCATTTTATAATTCCTTTAAAGCTTTAAAAGTTTTAGTTCTCCAGCATGACCTGGGGAATGAAGTATTCTGGTTAATGTTCTAGCTAATGGAGAGTTACAATTATAAAATGTATGGATCAAATGGAAACTCATCCCATGCTCCTGGCTAAGAAGAATTAATATCATCAAAATGGCCATCCTGCCCAAAGCAATATACAGATTTAATGCAATCCCTATCAAATTACCAACAGCATTCTTCAACAAACTGGAACAAATAGTTCAAAAATTCATATGGAACCACCAAAGACCCCGAATAGCCAAAGCAATCCTGAGAAGGAAGAATAAAGTGGGAGGGATATCACTCTCCAACTTCAAGCTCTACTACAAAGCCACAGTAATCAAGACAATTTGGTACTGGCACAAGAACAGACCCACAGACCAGTGGAACAGAAGAGAGATTCCAAACATTAACTCAAACATATATGGTCAATTAATATTCAATAAAGGAGCCATGGACATACAATGGGGAAATGACAGTCTCTTCAACAGATGGTGCTGGCAAAACTGGACAGCTACATGTAAGAGAATGAAACTGCATCACTGTCTAACCCCATACACAAAAGTAAATTCGAAATGGATCAAAGACCTGAATGTAAGTCATGAAACCATAAAACTCTTGGAAAAAAACATAGGCAAAAATCTCTTACACATAAACATGACCGACTTCTTCATGAACATATCTCCCCAGGTGAGGGAAACAAAAGCAAAAATGAACAAATGGCACTATGTCAAGCTGAAAATCTTCTGTACAGCAAAGGACACCATCAAAAGAACAAAAAGGCATCCTACAGTATGGGAGAATATATTCATAAATGACAGATCCGATAAAAGGGCTGACATTCAAAATATATAAAGAGCTCACGCACCTCAACAAACATAAAGCAAACAATCCAATTAAAAAATGGGCAGAGGAGCTGAACAGACAGTTCTCTAAAGAAGAAATTCAATGGCCAACAGACACATGAAAAGATGCTCCACATCGCTAATCATCAGAGAAATGCAAATTAAAACCACAATGAGATGTCACCTCACACCAGTAAGGATCGCCACCATCCAAAAGACAAACAACAACAAATGTTGGCGAGGTTGTGGAGAAAGCGGAACCCTCCTACACTGCTGGTGGGAATGTAAATTAGTTTAACCATTGTGGAAAGAAGTATGGAGGTTCCTCAAAAAGCTCAAAATAGCAATACCATTTGACCCAGGAATCCCACTTCTAGGAATTTACCCTAAGAATGCAGCAGCCCAATTTGAAAATGACAGACGTACCACTATGCTTATCACAGCACTATTTACTTAAATTAGCCAAGAAATGGAAGCAACCTAAGTGTCCATCAGTAGATGAGTGGATAAAGAAGATGTGGTACATATACACAATGGAATATTATTCAGCCATAACAAGAAAACAAATCCTACCATTTGCAACAACATGGATGGAGCTGCGAAGAAAACCAAATACCAAATGATTTCACTCATATGTGGAATACAAGAACAAAGGTATAAATGAAGGAACAAAACAGCAGCAGAATCACAGAACCCAAGAATGAACTAACAGTTACCAAAGGGAAAGGGACTGGCGAGGATGTGTGGGAAGGAAGGGAGAAGTAGGGGAAGAAGAAAGGGGGCCTTACGATTAGCATGTATAATGTGGGGCGGGGCACGGGGAGAGCTGTGCAACACAGAGAAGACAAGTCGTGATTTTACAGCGTCTTACTACACTGATGAACAATGACTAATGGGGTATCTTGGGGGGGGACCTTGGTGAAGGGGGGAGACTTGTAAACATAATGTTCCTCATGTAATTGTAGATTAATGATACCAAAAAAAAAAGACACATAGATCAACAAAACAGTTCACAAATAGATGCACATTTATATGGACAAAATATTTTAAGGTACAAAAGCAACTCAACAGAAAAGGTAATCTGGTAATCTTTTCAACAAAACGTCCTGTAACAAATGGATATTGATATTCAAAACAACAAAAAAGCCTACCTTCCATATTGCATATCATATACAAAAAAATTACCTCAAAATGGACCACAGATGTTATAAAATCTAAAACTATAAAACCTAAAAAAGAACAGAGGAGAAAATCTTTCTGAGTTTGGGTTAGGTAACAACTTCTCAGATTTAACACCAAAACCACAAACCATAGAAGAAAAAATAAAAGTGGACTTCATCAAAATTGCAAATTTATCCTAAAAAGACACCATTAGGAAAATAATAACTAACCCAAATGCATGAAATGTGTTTTAAAATATCTGTCTGCTTATAAGCACAGAAAAGAGACTGAAAACAGAATATACAGCGATTAAAAAGGTAAGTTTTAGAGTAAAAAAAGTCAGGGTTCAAGCCCCAGGTCTGCTTCTCATTAGCTGTGTATCCTTTGGAAAAGTTAACACCTCTGAACCTCAGGTAACCAACCTGTAAAATGGGAATAATAGCAACTACCTCATGGGGCTACTGTAAAGATTAATAAGATAATGCATGTAAAGTACTTGAACAATCCTAATACGTGGTATTAGCATTTCAATAAATGTTAGCTCTACAAATATTTTAATAGTGGATATTTCTAATGATGGGTTACAGGCAATTTTTACTTTTACTTCTTACATATCAAGTTTTCAAAGTAACTATATTATGACATATTCTTACAATGTAATTCTTTAAATTCCTCAAATGAATATACACTAAAACAAATAAACTTAACTGTACATAAATTAGTAAAATGACCACACATAGAAAATAATCATTTCAAGTGACTTTAGAACTCAGTATTCTGTATTTGTGGACTTTGTTCTAAGAACACAGGGAACTGCAAAGATTTTAGATTTTACTGTTTCTTGTTAGCAGTAATATCAGTACTACTATTTTAAACCATTTATGTATATGTTCAACGTAACAAGTAATTATATTTATATTGTAAGGAACCAGATATTTTTATGTAAGAGAAAAAACACAAATACAGTATTAAAAAGTAAAATAAAAAACCTCTAATTCTTAAATCTAAATTGTAAAATTTAATATGAACTTGTGATTTTTTACGTATTTATTTTAGTAGCAAGAACAGCATCAACAAGCATCCCTAGCACTCAGATTTTTAGCCCTCAATATCACTTCTGCATTAATTCTTAGAGAAATGGCTGTTTTCAGATGTGCAGAATTCATGTGAACGTGTGCTATTTGTTGTGTATGAAAGCAAGAAATCTTTCAAAGATTTATATAGATCATGTTAAAAAGCTCCCAACTTGAAATGGCTCCCACTGATCAAACAACTTGTGCATCAAAAATGACTATAATATTTTAACACCTCTGTATGGTAACAGTTGGTAACTACACTTATTGTGGTGAGCATTTCATAATGTATGTAATTGATTGTATACCTGAAACCAATAAAATATTGTATATCAACTACAATTTAAAAAAAAGAATGACTATTGTTTTGAATACAATGGCAATTTCGTAAGTCCATGATGATACCAAAGAAAAGATCCTTTAGCATACTCCAAAAACTCCACACACACACAAATATAACCTGCTACCATTAGAGAAGACGGCTATACCAACTGTTTACTTTGAAATGGGTAATTAAAAGAATTGCATTCATCTTGCCTTTCCAGTAGGAATTACACTTCAGAGTAAGCCTGCTGGTAAGGGAAAGCTCTTCTTTATAGAAAAATGGCATATTATAAACATAAGTATGACAGAAATAGCATAATGATACAATTTCACACCTTCTAATTAAATAACTGACTCATGTAAGTGTCATCAATGGATGCTTAACTATTAGGTAAAGGTTAAGGGGAAACTTTATAATAAATGATCAGGCTGACAACCATCTCAACACAACCACAATCACTAAAAACGGGACATAATTATAAGATGCAAAAAGAATACAAAGCAACACCTATATGTTGCTGCTCCCACCACCAAAAAAATATAAAAGAAGCATTTAATCATTCATTTATAAGAAATAGAAGAACAAGGGAAAAGACAACACGAGCGCACAAACAAATCATGAATGTGGGATACCTACAGGACAAACAGCCTGGTGTCTCCAATTAATGATATGGAAAGGGGGTTCATTATCATACAATGAAAGAGTCTACAGACATGAAAAGCAAGTAAATGGTAAGTATGGACCTTATCTGAATTGTGAGTAGAACAAATCACCTGTAGAATGACACTTTAAAGGCAATATAAGAGAAATTTTTAACATGGATGGCATTAGATCAAGGAATTACTAATAATCATTACATGTGATAATGGCATGGTGATCATGTTTTTAAAAGAAAGCCCTAGCAGTTAGAGATGCATAATAACACATTTACAGGAATGTTTGAGATTTGGTTTAAAATAGTTCAGGTACTTCCCCACTTCCCAAAAAATGCAGAAAATAGTTGAAAAGAGAAATCAATAACAAAAACGTCTTTGTGAAAACTGGAAGATTGGCACATGGGAGTTCATTACACTTGCTTCTCTACTCTGGTATGTTTTGAAATTCCCATAAATGAAATACCTAAAACACAGGTCCTTAAGACATTTAAAGCACACAGACACCAACCAATAAGTGCTCTTAATTGGATCTAGGACTGAACAAATCATCCTGTATAATAAAGATTTGGCGGGCCTTTGTCCGTGGTTCCTGGGGGGGTATCCTCTAAATCCTTGGAATTACCCAAGAGACAAGAGTATCTGTTTTTCATGACCAGCCCCTCAGACCCTATATGATAGTTTATGCTAAAGAGGTGATTCACATGGGCCCCTAGGTAACTCATGCTGATAAAATGATTTAGGACAGAGGCTTGCCACAGCAGAAAAGACCAATCATGTGATTATAGAGTGCTGGGGCTTTAAACCATGTAATATGCTCCACCTTCAGGCAGGAGGGCAGAGCTGGAAATCAAATCCAACCTTGCGGCCAATGATTCAGTGAATCATGGCTATGTAAGGTTAAGCCCAACAAAATCAAAACTCTGGACACTGATATTCCCTGGTTAGTAATACTGGGCATACTGTAACACAACAATGTGCCAGGAGGGCAACACATCCAGACTCCATGGGGAGAGGACACATGCTTCCAGTCTGGGACTCTCTAGGACTTCACCTGGTGCATTTCTTTTTCTGGCTGGTCTTCATTTGTATCCTTTTTTGCCCTAATAAAACTGTCATCTTATATATAGCATTTAGGAGTTCTGTGAGTGACTCTAGAAAATTTTGAACCTGAGGGCAGGGGTGGAATGATCAAATTGGTATCCAGTTGTTTCAGACATGCAGGTGGCCTGGGAACCCTCCAGCTTGTAGCTGATGTCTGAAGTGAGGGCAGTCTTCTGAATATGTGCCCTTAACCTGTGTCGATTGGCCTAATTCTGGGTGGTATCAGAACTGCATTGTGAATCTGTAAAAGATATTTAGGGGACAAGTGAGGAAATCTGAGTAAGTACTGGTATAATGATATTAAGGAACTACTGTTGATGGTTGGGTATAACAGTATTGTTTATGAAGGAAAATGTCCTCATTTTTTAAAAAGATATATGTAATTAAGTATTCTAGTGTAAAGTCTATAATTTAACTTTAAAATATTTCAGGAAAAAAATCAGATTGCAAATGTTATTAAACCTTGTCAAAAGGATACCCAAGAGATTGTACACAACTACTAAAACCACTGTCAAAGACTATAGTAAGAAGACACAGAAATATATAAATAGAATTCTATAGTAAAAAGGCATGCTATCTGGTTCTAGTGTCTTCCCCAATGGACAAGTTAGCTAAATAATTACTTCTTTGCTCCTTCTTTAAAGCGGCTTCCCAATCAAATTTTGTTCACATGAAAATCTATCCCTGCCTGGGCATGGCAAAAGACAATTTCTCAAGCTTCATTCTCATTCCCTCAACATTTATTTAATGTGTACCTACTACTGTTTGGTACTTCTCTAAGTGGCAGCAGTAACAGGACAAAATCCCTCATTAGAAATAATTCTAATGGAGACAAACATTAAGCATAAAGGAATAAACAGAAGTTATTGAGAATTCCTGGGTAAAATGCAGTATATCAGCTTTAGAAAATAAAATACTAGTTCATGGTGGAAAAGAAATACACAACAGAGAAAATCAAATGCTCAAAGATTTACACATACATAGCTTAGAGATTAAGGGTCTAATAGTGGATAGGAGGAGCCAAACAAGTCTAGGGAACTGGGCAGAATTTAAAAAACAAAGTAAGACAGAAAAACTATATACTCCCTCACATATATTCTAATTGAATCTGAAATGTTCATCATAATTTCAGATGTAATTTCTCCAATATTGAGAATAAAAGTTACTTCATTCTTTTAAACGTATCTAATGGAATTTAAATACCATATACAGGTGATACCAACCCTATTAAAAAAAAGAGCTGTTAGCTATAAAACTTGACATTTCTCTCTTTTACTTGACCATGTAATTACATTCCATAGAATTTTTTCCTAATTATGTTGTAAACTTGAAAATAAAACAAAAAGTCTTCCAAATGTTTCCACATCAGCCCCTCTAATCCCCAATTGTTTATAAAACCCAACATTAAAAAAGTTAGATATCAAAAATTTTTTTTAAATATTTCAGTAGAAATACTAACTACTTAAACTGAGTGGTTTGTTATGAATTGTATCTAACACTGTACACACAAGAAAAGTCTCTCATTGTCACACCACATTATTAACATTTAGTAAAATACACACCTCATTCATCAATCTGTTGGTTTCCCAATTTCAGGAAATATATGTCACCAATGTATAAGGCATAATTCAAGCTGCTTTTAAAACCATCTGGTCCTATAACACCGAAGATGACAGGAATTCAACTCCTGATAAGTTTGCCTTTCTAATCAACCAGTATGTCAGATTAGATGGCACATTAAAGATGGATATCCTATTGTATTTGTTAAAGTGGCATGCCTAGCAGGAGTTCCTAAATATGACACATACAAAGCACAAACCATAAAAGAATGAAAAATTCTATCCATTAAAATTATGAACTTTTCTCACCAAAAGATTATGAAGAGATGAAAAGACAAGCACACATTGGGGGAGGATATTTCCAACCTATAAGTTAACAATTAGTGTACAAAATACACATATAAAGGCCTCTTAAAAAATTACTCAGAAAGAGAAACAACTCAAAACAGGCAAAGAACTTGAGTGTACAATCTGAAAAAGCACAAATGGTCAATGAACATATGAAAAGATGCTCAACTTCAGGAAATCCTAACACAACAGATTTCAAACCCACTCAGATCAGAAAAAATTTAAAAGTCTGATAATATCAAGTGTTGGGGAGGAAGTGAAGCAACCAAAACACGCACCGCAGGCTCTTGACCCAGTAACAAGATTCACAACTACCCTGAGCCAATTCAGTGACTCAAAACACTGGATGTGTTCAGTAAGCTTTAAGCAACTGATAATGACCAATCCAGACTCTGAGAACACATCTGGTTCACTGCCAAATACAAATTCTGGCCCTTAATAAACTGGTTCCAACCTGACTCAGCAACACAAGGAAGAAAACTTTTAGTCCCTTATCCAGTTTATCCAGTTTATTAAGTACAAAATATTTTCAGGTATTCATTTCCTCCTAGAATACTGGTGAATTTTAAGTTACTAAAATTGTAATTAACTTTATCATTAGTTATACTACTGTTTTAATAAGAACAAGTAGTTTAAATGGCATTACTTTAAATATAGTGCTTATACTTTAATCTACTTGATAGTTATTAGAATGGCCCTGTCACCACCTAAGTGGGGCAAATGGTGTTAACAGATGCAGTATGTACACTGAAGTTGGACAAATTTGAATTCAAATTCAGACTCTACCATTTTACAGCTATACTATAAGCTTAGCTAAATTACTTATTTGACTCTCAATTTCAACACCTGCATATCACAACCTGCCTATCTAATCAAACTGTCAGGAGTAACAGAGTGTTTAACAATACCTGCGTCATTAGCATAGTCCCAAAAGTTAGCACCTTTCCCTTTGTAAATCTTGCTACCCTCATCTAAAATTTTTAAAGCCTGAAATTATAACTCTCGATTCATAGGATAATACTACTCTTACCTTCAAATTATTTCCAGTATTACAAAAAATTGTGCACTATAGGTATAAGAGCAATTCTTTCTCTAACTGAAAGGCTCTTTCCTGTAAGGAGTTAGAATCTGGAAAAGAGGACAGATTTTCCCTTATCTTCCTGACATACTTGCAGGGACTCCCATGTTACATGGGAAACTAAACCCAGTTGATTTCGAAGCTGCAACTCAAGATTTTTTTGATTCTAAGAAAAAACTTATTTACTACTTTAAGGTACTGCATACTAGAGAAAAACGGTCTAAAGAGAATTACCTGATTAATGATGAATTGATGGTTTGTGTTTTTTGTTTTTCTTTTTTTGGTTAGTCTGTGGGGAAAAAAAATTTACACTTAATCTACATGTGATAAATCTAAAACATTCAACAATTAGAGAACAGGAAAGATTTATAATACTGGCATGTATTTACACTTTGGGTTAATAAAAATACATCTGAAAGTGCTGAAAAATACTCAGAATTTTAGTCACTGAATAAGTCCTGAATTTTAGTCACTGAACTTTAATCCTGCAATTAAACTTAAGAAATCCTCATTTTAAGTATCTTACATGTAGTCAAAACATAAAAGGCTCACTAAGTGACAAAAGAAATATGAACAACCACTGATGAGAATTGTCTACAGACCTAATATCATCGTATCATGATACTGTTACTATCTTCTTTAAAACCAAAATGTAAATTTAAATCTTTCAGATACACATAAAGTATGTCATGATGAGGTAATGGCTCAAATGCTAAACAAAAGAAAATTTCAACAAGTTTTTGTATGCCCATACTTTTTCTTCATCTTCCTTTCTAAAATAACACTTTTTCTTCCAATGAGGCCATACCAAATTAATAACTTATTTTCTGTGCAGGTATAGAGACACTCACTAGAGAAATGTTAATTTTTCCATTTCCATAATTATGACTCTTATTAATGCAACACACAGTAGGCATTCAATAAACGTTGAATAAGTAACAGAAAGAATGACTAGGACGAATTAGAAACAAAAATTTATAAAATTCCACTAAAAAAAATAGGTTAATGCAGATAATATAATTCTTTCAGATTCTGGTTATTTCACATTCTTCGCTATAAAATAATACAGAAACTTTCAGTTTAACTAGTTTGGGGCATTAACCAGAAAGATCTAGCTATCGCTAAAGACAAGTGTTCAGTTTTTCCCACCATCCCATCTGGCAAAATTCTCAAAAAAACATCATTTGCATCCCCAGACCCAATAATAATTAGAACTGAGGAAAGAGAGCACTAGAGTAAGTGGGGTTAGAAGATATCAGTAGTTAACTAAATTACCAAATCTGATTTTGCAACATTCCATGGTGTCTAAAAACTCTCAAAATTCTTTTCAGTTTTAATATAAAACATATTTTTTTGCAGAACCGTACTTTTAAAAGGCTAATCTGGAAACAAGCACATGTGGTGACAACACAAAGGTCAGAGATCACTGATATAGATCAAATAAATGAACTATAACCTAATGTTCCACAGAAAGATGTAGGGCTGTTTCTTAAGTCCCAGGTGGACTTACAAGTAAATCTCCACCCAAGAAACAAACAAAAGAGGCAAGATAAACGTATCTGGAGAAGACCAGGAAATATCACAGACACCCCAAAGATCACTCACCCTAAATCTGGTTTTCTTCCTTTCTCCCTAATCTCATAGCCTCAGGGAGAACTAAATCTGCATCTCACGTCCCCAGCTCACCCCTGAACTACTACATCACTCACTTCTTTACTAAAATCTAGGTCCCCCTCCCTGGCATCCTCTGAATCCCACCTAGCTCTCACTCCAGCCTAGTATTTGTCTAATGAGCCTATCATCCAATAGAGTAGTACTTCCCTTAATCCCAATTTATTTTCCCCACATCCCATCTGCCCTCCGCCCCTTCAACTCTTATCCCCTCACTCCGACCCTTCTCCCAGAAACGTCCCCAAGTCACCAATCTCTGGCCCCTTCTCCCACCCCCTTGCGGCAGCTCCTTTCATCCCGCGCGGCCTCCAGTCTCTTCCCCATGTTCCCTCCCCCAATCCTTCTCCCGGTACCGGCCGCCTCCCCCAACTCCGCCCCACTCCCCCCTTCCCCAGAGGGAGGCCCCCCGCACCTGAACGCTGCTGCCGCCACCGTCCCAAAAGCCGAAAGGTGCTAGCGCCGGCCGGCCTCCCAGGCTTGGTCTCTGCTGAGCTCCTTACGGCACCTAGGGAGAGTGAACGCCACCACCTCCAACTCTGTCCGCCCCGGGCCAGGCAGTCACCATAGCGGAAGCCAGTACGACGGCCGCCATCTTGAAGTCCTACTTCCCTCCTCCTTCCCCTCGCTGCTCCGCCCCCCTGGGCGTCTGACATCACAGCGTGGCGCTCCACCCTCCAGGCCAATGGGAGGAGCCGACGGTGACGTAGCTCATTCCTGGTGCAGAACTGCTACCTGGATCTTTCTCATGGGGATGGGTGAACCGTTCCGACCCATGTGAGGGAGGAAAAGGGGGGGAGGTCACTGAGAGGGTAAAGCATAGGGGTTGAAGAAGCGACCAAGGCGGGAACCCGAGAGCCTTGAATCTCGAAGGGATTCCCAAAAACCTACCAACGAGACCCACTTTGGGGAGTCAGGATGTCTGGCTTATGGTCCTGGGTCAGTGACCTAGTACAAGTCCTACCGTTTCTGGGCCTCACTTTCTCCATTTACAAGTGAATGGATTGAAAGATGACCTCTAAACCTCCAGCCCAATTATGATATTCAACGGGTTTAAACCAGATAATCCAAGGCCAAACCTTTCTTTACTGCTTTCTGCCTGGAATCAGGTGCATGGAGGACTCATAACTGAATGAGATGAATCTTTGTTCCCAAAAGTTCCTAACTGGTGGGTTTGAAGCATGAACAGTTAACTCTAGGAAGTCAGAGTAATAATGGCCTAACAGGTGCATCAGTTGTTCTGGAAAAATTTACTTTTGGCTAAGGAAGTAGGAAAGATTTACATCTCTACACTTTCTGGGTATATGAAGACTGTGTACACTCTCTTGTCTAATTCTCCAGCCCCATTTTCTCTCCAGAATGCCAGAGAAGAAGGGTGCAGCAGTTTTAACTAACAGTGAGAGAAAGTGGGCATTCTAAAAGGCGGGGAGTTAAGGTGAGCAGAGAATAGCAAATCATCAGTTCTGGATTATTTGCCTACTTAATTCAATAGATAATACTTTCTGATCTGCCATCTGTGGTGGAATTGCAGCCAAGATGCAGATTATTGTGCAAATCCTTAAAGGGACAGCCACTCTCAACGTTGAACCCTGGGATACAAAAGAAAATGTAACTGGCAAGCAGCTGGAAGATGGATGTACTTTGTCTGACTACAACATTCAAAAGGAGTCTATTCTTCACCTTGTGTTGAGATTTCGTGGTGGTGCTAAGAAAGAAGTCTCACACCACTCCCAAGAGAATAAGCATAAGAGAAAGAAAGTTAAGCTGTTTTGAAATACCATAAGGTGGATGAGAATGGCAAAATCAGTCACCTTTACCTGGAGTGCCCTCCAGATGAATGTGGTACTGGAGTTTTTATGGCCAGCCACAGACATTGTGGCAAATGTTGTCTGATCTATTGCTTCAACAGTCTGGAAGACAAATACTTGTATATGGGTTAATAAAACATGAACTAACATTTAGAGCAAAAAATTTGTTGTATACTTGAAACCAATATTGTATATCAACTATACTTAAATTAAAAAATAAAAGACATAATGGGCAGCCACAAAGGTTCGTAAGAGAGCATCTAGCTGAGCACAGATTTTCATCAAGAGAATTAAAAATGGTAGCAGTGAATAAAATGGATTGGAGACTACATGGTAGATTTCTGCATTGAGTAAAAAAAATCTCACACCTGAGCTAAAGCAGAGATAGTGGGAATGGAGACTAGGGGGTAAACTGGAGTGTGATTTAAGAGATTGATTTGAGATTTAGATACCTGCTCTCTGGAAGGAGAAACGAAGAAAGAGCCCAGTTTGGGGGGGTCTCTTATTAACAGAAACAAAAACTTCACTGAAGTGCTAAGAGAAATGAGTTCACCTGACCAAACTGAGATTAAGATGATGGCATGTTTTCTAGAGAGATGTTCAGGAAGGAATATAAGCTTGGAAATCAGGAAAAAGATAAGGAGTACACATTTATAGTATATTGATACTCCTTGAACAAATAAACTTTTCATTAAGTATTTATTGAGTGCCTGCAATATATCAGCCACTGTTCTACACACTAGGGATACAGCAGTTTATGAAAGAGACAAAACAAAAATCTCTGCCCTCACAGAGCTTACATTCTAGAGGAAAACAATAAAATAGTGAATGGTGTTACATAGAATAAAGCTGGGGAAAGGAGATAGAAAGTATCAATGGCTAAAATGTATAAAGGATGGCCAGGGAAAGGGTACAGCTGAGTAAAGACCCAAAGGAAGTGAGGAAATGAGTCATGCAGATATCTAGGAGAAGATAATGCCAGACCAAGGGAACAGCAAGTATAAAGGCCCTAAGGTGGAAGCTCACCTTCTGTGTTCTAGGAACGGAAAACAGCCTGGTGTGGCTGGAATGGAGTGAGCAGAGAATAGTGGGAAATGTAGTTAGAGAGATAACAGAACTAAACCACAAAGGATCTTTTGGATTAATTTAAGGACTTTGGCTTTTACTCTAAGTGAGCTGAAAGCCATTGGAGAATTTAGAGCAGAGAAGGAAAATGATCTAACTTTCTAGCAGGATCATTCTAGCTACTGCACTAAGCATGAGTCAAAGAAGGGTAAGAATGAAAGAAGAAAGACTACTTAGAAGTTATAGTAATCCAGGCAGGAAATTATAGCACTGTAGGCTAGAGTTGTGGTAGCAGTAAAAGTTTATTAGAAATGGTCAATTTCTGGGTACATTTTGAAGATAGAGCCATAAGAATTTGTTCACAGATTAGATTCACAGTGTAAAGAAATCAGAGGGCTCAAAGATGACTTGAAGGTTTTTGACCTGAGTCAAATTCTTGCAGGTTTGGCTAGAAGAATGGAAAACCAAATTAATTCAAATTTTTGAGAATAGGACCCTTTGGAACACTGACAAGTAAGGCATGGGAAGAGGAAGCAGAGAAAGTGAAAAGTAGTGGCCAGAGAAATAGAACAGGAATCAGAAGACAACTGTATAACAGAGGATTAAGAAGGCAAAACCTTTGGAGGACTGGGCCTGTGCCTCTCCTCTCAGAGTGGGACTCTCTGAGAGCAGAGACAAGCCTCCCACATCAGACAAGGACTTTCTGAGATTTTCCATCAACATAAATCTCCTGATCCAATAATTTTTCCTTCTCTGCCTTCTTGCTTTAAATGAGGACCAGATTGCTGACCACTTACTCCTGCCATGTCCCCCAGTTTGCCTCCATGAAGGCAACCCATCCTTAAGAAATAGCAGGGAAGTGGGGACATTTCCTGGAAAGACAAATGTTTCACCTTCCTTGGAGTGACTTATTTCAGGAGTCAGTTTCCAATTATGAATCTCAGTGGCAACTTGCCTGGGGCCAGAAGAGGCTGAACAGGATGCCAGTCCTCTACTATCCCTGCCCTATTTCTTTCTCTCCCAGTACCCCTACACAATACCAGCAAAATGGCTAGCCTAGAAGTAGGTCAAGGGGCACCAGTTCAAACTCCTTTTTGTCTTCTTTCTCCCTCCCTTCATATACTAGACATCGGGGTGTCTAAGAGCAGAGACAGGAAAGACAGACATCCAGCTCTACAATCTTTTATTCATTTAGCCATCCAGTATTAACTAAGTTCTACCATGTGCCAGGCACCATGAGTCTACAATGATGCTCTCAGGGAGGGCAAGTGATGGAATCAAATAAGTATACAGATAATGATGGTACCTTGCAGAAAATCACCTGAGTTCCCTAGATAGCACATTCCATGCCCCTAGGAGAGAGAGTTCAAGTAGATGAGAAATCAAGGAAGACTTCATGGAGAATTGAGGCATTTAAGTTAGGCCCAAAGGACAGGCACAATGAAGGGTGCCCAAAGCAATGAGAACATAGCAGTTTGAGCAAAGACATGGCTGCTGGAAATTTCCAGCAAAATTCAGAATCAGTAAGCAGAGCAAAGGGTTTATGTAGGAGAGCAGAGATATGGCTGGAGAAGGGAACAGGAGGGAGGAGGTTTGGCTCAAGTTTAACAGTTAGAAGGCTGTAAATAAAGTCACTGACATCTTTTTTTAATTAAAGTATCATTAATATACAATCTTATGTTGGCTTTAAATGTACTTCACAGTGGTTCAACAGTCCCTGTGATCAACTTATATTGTGATTGCAAATTTTTGTCCCCCTTTAATCCCCTTCCCCTCTATCTCTCCACCCCAACCCCATTGGTAACCACTAGTCACTTCTCAGTATCTAGGACTCCACTGATGTTTTCTTCCTTCTGTTTTGTTTTGTTCTCATACTCCACAAACAAGTGAAATCATATGTTATTTGTTTTTCTCCACCTGGCTTATTTCACTCAGCATAATACCCTCTAGATCCATCCATGTTGTTGCAAATGGCAGTATTTCTTTTCTTTTTATGACTGAATAATATTCCATTGTGTATATGTATCACATCTTCTTTATCCACTCATCTACTGACAGACACTTAGGTTGTCTCCATATGTTGGCTGTTTCAAATAGTGCGGTGATAAACATGGGGTGCATATATCTTTTTGAATCAAGGTTTTTGTTTTCTTCGGGTAAATTCCTAGGAGTAGAATTACTGGGTCAAACAGCATTTCTATTTTTAGTTTTTGAGGAATCTCTATATTGCTTTCCATAGTGGCTGCACCAACGACATTCCCACCAACAGTGTAAGAGTGTTCCTATTTCTCTACATCCCCACAGCATATGTTGCTTCTGCTTTTTTGGATAGCGGCCATTCTAACTGGTGTGAGGTGATATTTCATTGTGGTTTTAATTTGCATTTCCCTGATGATTAGTAATGCAGAGCATCTTTTCATGTGTCTGTTGGCCATCTGAATTTCTTCTTTGGAGAAGTGTCTGTTCAGATCCTCCTCCCATTTTTTAATCGGGTTTTTTGCTTTATGGGTGTTGAGGTGTGTGAGCTCTTTGTATATTTTGGATGTTAACCCCTTATCGGGTATGTCATTTACAAATATATTCTCCCATACTGTAGAATACCTTTTTGTTCTACTGATGGTATCCTTTGCTGTACAGAAACTTTTTAGTTTGATGTAGTCCCACTTGGAGGCCCATTTTGTTCCCCTTGCCCAATGAGATATATCCAGGAAAAAATTGCCCATGCTTATGTTCAAGAGATTTTTGCCTATGTTGTCTTCTAAAAGTTTTATGGTTTCATAACTTACTTTCAGGTCTTTGATCCATTTCAAGTTTACTTTTGTGTATGGAGTTAGACAATAATCCAGTTTCATTCTCTTACATATAGATGTCCAGTTTTGCCAACCAGTTGTTGAAGAGGCTGTCATTTCCCCATTGTATATTCTTGGCTCCTCTATCATATATTAATAGACCATAGATGTGTGGGTTTATATTCTGTTCCATTCATCTATGGGTCTGTTCTGTGCCAGTACCAAATAGCTTTGATTATTGTGGCTTTGTAGTAGAGCTTGAAGTCAGGGAGCTTAATCCCCCCAGCTCTGTTCTTCTTTCTCAGGATTGCTTTGGCTGTTCAGGGTCTTTTGCAGTTCCATATGAATTTTAGAACTATTTGTTCTAATTCACTGAAGAATGCTGTCAGTATTTGATAGGGATTGCATTGAATCTGTAAATTGCTTTGGGCAGGATGGCCATTTTGATGATATTAATTCTTCCTATCCATGAGCACAGGATAGATTTACATTTTTGATGTCTTCTTTAATTTCGCTCATGAGTGTCTTGCAGTTTTCACAGTATAGGTCTTTCACATCCCTGGTTAGATTATTCCTAGTTATTTTATTATTTTTGATGCAACTGTAAATGGAGTTGTTTTCCTGATTTCTTTCTTCTAGTTTGTTGTTAAAGTCACTGATATCTTTTGTTGGGAAATTCAAAAGAAAAGTCTGGGTGAATACTTAGAACCTTAGAAGTCCGTTTTACACCCTTTGCCCTTCCTCAGAAGCTCAAGGTTGCAATTAAGGACTCAGTTGCTTTGAGTCTAAGTGGTCCCTTCTGATTCTAAGACCTATAATATGACCATCATATGAAGATGCAATGATCCTGATGACCATGAATAGGTAAAGATGATCTCAAATCCCAAAGGATGAAAATATAAACACACACAAACAACAACTCTAAAATATTAGGAAAGAATATAGAAGAATATTTTTTGAATCATGGGTTTGGAAAGAACTTTTCTAATCATGACCCCAAATTCAGAAGCCATAAATGAAATGGTTGATAGATGAGATGATGGCAAAAGACCCCATATGCAAAGTGAAAAGATAAACTGGAAGAAAATATTTGTGACCTATATAACAGAAAAAGGGTTAATTTTCCCAATATATAAAAATCCCCTACAAATCAGTAAGAAAAATAGATGACTCATTAGAAAAATATGAATGTAACTCGTCAGGAGGCATTTCACTAAAGAAGAAACACAAATAGCTAGTGAAGATAAGAAACAGTGGTCAACATTGTTGATAATTTCTTAAAATGAAACAAATTGGCAAAAGCTAAAAGGATTAATTATATCCAGGAGTGGCATGGATGGAGAAATAAGCATTCATATACACTATTGATGGCAGTATAAATTGATGAAACTTTTTGTGGAGCAATTTGGCAGTGACTATCATAATACGTTGTGAAGTAAAAAAGCAAGTTACAGAATATTGCATATGGTATCCATTTTCGTAAATAGAAAACAACTACTCGATAGACATTATCTCTTCATTGAAGCATTGGTAAAAGATTGAAAAGAGACACATTAGACTGTCAATTGTGACTCTGGAGGGAGCAGGACTTGGCTGGTGGGTGGACAGCTGGAGGATGGGCAGCAGGACCTGGAACAAAGGAAGGAGGGGAAGTAGAAACCATGTAGAAGAAAAAGCAATTATTCCAATTAAAAATTGGGCAGAGGATCTGAACAGACACTTCTCCAAAGGAGAAATTCAGATGGCCAACAGGCACATGAAAAGATGCTCCACATCGCTAATCATCAGATAAATGCAAATTAAAACCACAATGAGATAACACCTCACACCAGTTAGGATGGCCACCATCCAAAAGACAAACAATAACAAATGTTGGCAAGGATGTGTAGAAAGGGGAACCCTCCTACACTGCTGGTGGGAATGTAAATTAGTTCAACCATTGTGGAAAGCAGTATGGAGGTTCCTCAGAAAACTCAAAATATGGTGACGATAAACAGAACAAGAAGCCATTGAGTACTTTTCCCTCATATATACCTACAGCTGACACTGCTCTGCATAAATAGTTCTAACTAAAGAGCTAAATATCTGAGAATGCATACATTATAGTCATTTATTTTCTATGTCCAATGGTGTGATGTAATAAATAAATTTTTCCAATAGTTCATTCTGTTAGCTCTCCAGACCTAATGTTCCTTATTAACTTTATTGGGAGGATTTCCAAGCTTTTTTTTGATAATGTAGTTTATTCCTTTTTATGTTACTCAGAATGCAACTCTGACTGATGTTTTCCTAGTTTTGGTCTCTTCTTTTTTGTGTTTGTAGCAAGATCTGTTATCTATATTGGAAGTAATGATTTTGCAATAAATAAAGAAAAAACTCAATAGATTATTAAAAATAAAAACTCAAAATAGAAATACCATTTGACCCAGGAATTCCACTTCTAGGAATTTACCCTAAGAATGCAGGAGCCCAGTTTCAAAAAGACATTTGCACCCCTATGTTTATTGCAGCACTATTTACAATAGCCAAGAAATGGAAGCAACCTAAGTGTCCATCAGTAGATGAATGGATAAAGTAGATGTGGTACATATACACAACGGAATATTATTCAGCCATAAGAAGAAAACAAATCCTACCATTTGCAACAACATGGATGGAGCTAGAGGGTATTATGCTCAGTGAAATAAGCCAGGCAGAGAAAGACAAGTACCAAATGATTTCACTCATCTGTGGAGTATAGGAACAAAGCAAAAACAGAACCCAAGAATGGACTGGCAGTTACCAAAGGGAAAGGGACTGGGGAGGATGGGGGGGAAGGGAGGGATAAGGGGAAAAAGGGGCATTACAATTAACACACATAATGTAGGGGGTTGGGGAGCTCGTGGAAGGCAGTATAACACAGAGAAGACAAGTAGTGATTCTATAGCATCTTACTACGCTGATGGACAGTGACTGTAATGGCGTATGTGGTAGGGACTTGATAATGGGGGGAGTCTAGTAACCATAATGTTGCTCATGTAATTGTAGATTTACGATACTAAAATAAAAAAAAAAAGAAGGAAACCATGAAGAAGATGGCAGGGATTGCCGGGATATGGCCCCATAGCCATAACAGAGAAGAAGAACTATCCAGACTTGTCCCTTCCTCCTGCCTTCCAGTCTCTGGCCAGTGCCTCCCAATGACTGAATCTAGCTACTATCTAGTTGGCAAAAGACCTGCGAAAAGTAGTTTTCAGAAGAACACAGAATGGGTTTGAGAACAAAGATGTAATGGCCAACCTCAAAAAGGTATTGGGGTAGTTCACAGGATCAGCAAGAGAGATGAAGAACCAGATACTAAAAACAGGAGAAAACCCAGTAAAAAGAAAACAACAATGCCACACACACACACACACAAAACAGGAAGCATTGTAAGAGTCATCCTGGAAAATAATAAAATACAGTTAGTAGTATATAGTGATGGTAAGAGGTAATTAATCTTACTGATTTTTTTAAGTGGTTAGACTTCCCTGGCTCTGAGCTAAAAGAGCCTGTCCCTAGGAATCAGCTAATAAACTGAGGGCTACTTTCCATAAAGCCTTGTGATGCAATGGGAACAAAGATTTAAAAAGACCAGGTTTCAGTCATCAAGATATTTGGAGGAAGACAAAGGTGTAAACAATTAGAATAGTTAATCTTAGCAAGCTGAGCTCAAAGACAAAGCCAATCACTAGGCTAAACTGTGCCTCTGTGCAAGACAGAAAAAGGTACCCTCTCTGAGTCGACACAGCACCAGGGTATACAGCTCAGCCAGCTGGATGCAGTTGGATTTTAGCCCTCTCTGGACCCCTCAGCCAGTACTTTTGTGCAGAGAGCAAAGTGCACATCCAGACATAGCTGCCCCTCTAGAACAGGTAGAGACTGGCACTCTGAAAGGAGAGCTGAGGCAGTTTGTGAGGACAGGCACCTGAGCAGGAGGACTCCCTGGCAAGCCAGCCTCCCAGTCCAGAACATCATTAAAGACTTCAGTGATTTCATTTGCTTCTGGTGCCAGTAACTGTGACAAGGAGTTGGCAAAGAGAACCCCAGAAAATTTGGAAAGACTCCTTTGGAAGGCAAAATTGATAGATGGTGTTTACAACTTTGCTTTGGTTCTCCCATCAGAGTGAATGTCAGAAGTTTTCTTCTCATTTCCAAGATAGTGTGTGAGATCTAAAAGGCTCCTTTGCCCAGAGATAATGAAACAGTGGGATACACAGTTAAGTGTGAGGACACGGGCAAGTGAACCTTGTACCAGGTCAGCAAAGTCCAGTTTGCTGCTGTGTGAATCCCAGGTTTGATGTTACCACTCTAGTCTTTTCTTTAAGTCATGTGACAGCATCAGTGTCCTGTAATAGAGGGTTGGCTGGACAAATCCATGAGACAATCTTATGCAGCCATTAGAAAGGATTTTATGAAAGTCAAAATTATAGTCACATAAGATCAGCTGGTTGCCAAAGGTTGGAGGAGAATGAATAGGTGAAACACAGAGCATTTTTAGGGCCATGAAACGGCTCTGAATAATACTATAGAAGTGATTGTATGACATTATGCATTTGTACAAAATGGACTTTAACTAATAGTAATGCATCAATACTGGTTCATTAATTGTAACAAATGCAAGGTGTTAATAATAGGGGAAACTGGGGGGCTGGGGGATATGGGAACTCTGTACTATCTGCTTGATTTTTTCTGTAAATCTAAAACTTCTAAAAAAATTAAGTCTAAAAAAGGGTTCTATAGAAGTATGTATATATAAAAAGATGCTTATAAAACATTGCTAAGTTAAAAAAGAGCTACTAACAATATATACAATATGGTCTCATTTTTGTAAAATTATGAACACACATACAATATAATTTTGAATTTTAAGTGCAAGAGAAAATATTTAGTCACAAGCTCTTGGTTGAAAGATTATGGGTAATTTCTAATTGCTTCTGTTTGCTTGGTTATTTAAAAACACTTTAAACTTTTTTTGTTAGACAAAATACATGCATACTTTCCCATTGTAAGTGGTTCAAACAATAGGAAGTGTATTTTTGTACAACTGTAGTGTACTCCCCAGATCACCCTTCAGAACTGAAGCATTCACTCCCCAGTTCCTTAAGCACCCCACGCAACCTTACCAAAGAAAACCCACTTCTTTTAACATCATGCCCTCTTGCCAGGGCAGCCCACTTTCAAAGATAGAATGATGCAGAGGTATAAAGGGCCCACTTACCTGGCCTCAAGTAGGGATAATTCTGCAGGGCCGTATCAGCTGCAGTGCTCTGCATGGAATAGACTGAAGCTTTTTCATGAACACACTGCAGCCTAACTTCTCCTGCCCAGTCCTGCTTTCTTCGCTTTCCCACAAATGATCCTAAGCGCTCTCTCCAATAAGCTTTCTGGATTCGAGTCTAATTAACAATAATTGGTGCCAGGAATGATCCAAGAAAGCAAACTATAAAATGGTATTTGTGAACTAGGTCACTCACCAGCCATTTAGCAATGAGTATACCATCACCAGTGGTGGGTAGAGCACTGTTAGTCCCTAGCATGTAATTTGTGTGATTGATACAGTTAAAAAATTTTCACCACTGGCAAGTTGGGACGCTTTGCCTGAAGAAAGGAATGCATGGGGGTAGGGAGCACAATGTGTCAGGTATTTGAAAAGTAATAGGATGTTTGTTCTTGAGAGTAATAGATACTTTGGAGAAAGACTATAAAAGTCAAGTGTGAACGGCAATATATAAAGAGACTGTCATCTCCTGCAGCCAGAGGGCAGGAAAATCTGAGGATCAGGATCAGGCCCAGGACTTACCTGTAAGATTTGCAGAGCTCCAGAGAACTTGAATTCTAAACCAGTGAAAATTGGCTGCACCAAGGTTAGAGTCCTAGTTGAGAAGAAGTGGAAATGGAAGACATGGGATGGCAATATCTGGGTCTATCTACCTGAAAACCTTGAACCTTCAGTTTGTTGGAGGCTGCATAACCTCTGGGCCTTCATAAGTTGTGCACTCCTTATTAAATATTAGTTCTCCCTCTTGCAGAAATTTCTGCCTTATGAGAAATGTGCCTCCCCATCTGGATCTACCCCAACATCCCAACCTGGCCATTAGACCAGTAACTAGGATTAGATAACAACATGAATGGCCAGGACCTAATAAGGGAGGAAAGGGACTATGCCTAACGGAGCTGTAGAGTACAACCAAGATGTACCAGCAGAAACCAGGAGAATATAAATGGAACTGCATTCTGAGAATTCTGAGGGTCCATCTAAATGGGGAGGAGTTGAGTCTAAAATTGGATGAGGAAGAGGTTATCAATGTGCGAGCATTCTCCTGGAACACAGGATTTAACATCATGACAAGAACCCTGAGAAACAGGGTTAACATGTTGCCAGGATAGTTCTTAAGAGCTTGGAGAAAGCTACAGTCCATAATAAATGAAGTAGAAATGTCAGAACTGCTGAGAGAGATGGGGAAAGGAATCAAAAGGCTCAGAAAAGAAGAAGGTTGAAGAGAAATAGACTATGGCCATACCCCTCTGAAAGTGCCCGATCTCGTCTGATCTTGGAAACCAAGCAGGATAGGGCCTAGTTAGTATTTGGATGGGAGAAATAGCATGTAAAAGGAGAAAACTCATCAAATGACTTTATTCTACAGGAGGGCTCTGAGGAATGTTCCAAGAAAAGGCTCATTGACATCACTGAGAGGCTCAATAGTGGCTGCCTGTGCACTTTCCAAATAGGGCTCCTTGATAGCAATGAGAGCAATAGGATCCCAAAACAACAGAGGCCAGATGGCAGCACTTAATTGTCAGAAGCAACGTGGATGTAATTAGCACAATGAGCTATGGGGTTCATATGACAGCCAGAAGGGCCCGCCCTGCAGAGAGCTCTGGAGATAGGAGATGTTCCTAAGGGCAAGATGGCCAACCCAGCAATCACAATAAATCAAGGCTAGAAGATAAAGGGGCTGAATCATAAGACATTGCACAGTTTCTGGACCAGAACCAGTTTTCACACCTGGACACAATGACTAAAAGAGAGGACAGGTTCCCAGGAGGAAGGACCCCACAGCACCAAGGCAGGTGTAGATGGCATGAAACCACCAGCCCTTCCCCAAAGGAGGCTATAGACCACCATTCACTTAGGCAGCCATACACAGGGGAAAGGGAAATATTACCCAAGAAGTTCAAGACTGTTGGACACAAGAGACTGAGATGAAATAAATAGTAGGGGACTGAAAACATTATCAGGGTCCCCCAGTGAGACTGCAGTTAAAGTGGGGGCATATGGAGATCAACTAATAAATGGAATTCTGCCCCAAGTTCAATTCACAGTAAACCCATTATGTGCACAGACATTTCCCAGTGGTTATTTCCCCAATTCTCAAATGCATAACTGAAATTAACACACTTGACTGGTAACAGGACTACCATATTGGTCCCATTACCTGTGAAATAAGAGCTATCATAACAGAGAAGGCCAAAGAGAAGAATCTGAAACTTCCCCTTATCCCAGCCAAGATAGCAATGAAAAAAATCACATCTTACAGGGAATCAGTGATACTCTAAAAGATTTAAAGGATGAAGAGATAGAGGTCCCTATAATATTTTCATTTGGTTCAGCAGTATCCTAGACAGATTCCGGAGAATGACAGTGGACCATGGTAAATTCAAAAAAGTAGTTTCAATTGCAGCTGCAGACCATACTTAGTACCTTTGCTAACACAGATTAGCATTGCCAGAAACACGTGGTATATGATGACTGAACTGGTGAATGCGTTCTTTTCCACCTGGATCAGAAATAGTTAGCTGTCATGTGGTCTTGCCCCAGAGCTATGTTAACTTTCATGCCTACTTATCATGCCCATAATGTATTCTGAAGGAACTTGGACCATCTGGATGTAACTCAGAACATCACACTGGTCTCAATATCGAGGACAGAATATTAATCTGACTGGATGTGGAAAAAGTTGCAAAGACATTGGAAGTCTTTGTGAAGACTTCTGTATATGCTTTTAAAGGTGGAAGATAAACCCTATGACAAGATAAGCACCTACCACAACGTTGAAGTTTGGGGGGAGTCCAGTGATCTGGGGAATGCTGAGAAATCCCCTCTGAAGAAAAAGACAATCTCTCATCCATTATTCTTCAGTTGAGAGTACCACTCCAACTTATATACTGGGTGACACAAAAGTCTTCCAG
This sequence comes from Manis pentadactyla, assembly GCF_030020395.1. Lineage (NCBI taxonomy): Eukaryota > Metazoa > Chordata > Mammalia > Pholidota > Manidae > Manis > Manis pentadactyla. The sequence continues at coordinate 184,651,875 of NC_080021.1, read as the reverse complement.
GTTTGAGTGGAGCCCAGATCAGGGAAGTGTTCAGAAGCAGGTCAGGCTGGGTTACAAATGGTCCTGCTTTTTGAGCCTCATAACCCATCAGAACCTATGGTGGACATTATGTGAAGTTTCTGGCAAGCTCCAATTAGAGAATCACAATCTAGATCGCTAGGGTTCCAAAGTAAGACTATGACATCTGCAGCAGAGAATTACACATCTTTTGAAAAAGAGCCCCTAGCCATGGTAGAGATGGAGTGCCTGACTGTGAGACATCAACCACATGGACAAAACAGTCCTGGTTTATCAGACCTACCAAGTCAGGTGGGCCCAGCATCAGTCTGCCAAGATGGGAATGGTACTTTCAAGATTAGACACAAGTAGGGCCAGATGACACATGTAAGCTGCCACAAGAACAGTGACACAGACCCCCCAAGTCATCCACTGCTGTTACATTGGCTCCTTTCACTCAGCTTATATCAATGACCATATATGCCTTTATGACCAGCTAACAGAAAAGGTTAGCTTGGTAGGTGAGTATAAGCAGAAAATACTGTCGTTGCCTCACATAGTGATGACCCTGAAAGACAGTATTGAGGAGAAATCCTCCCTACAGTAAGATTTGAAAGATGAACCATCAACTTTTGATGGCAAAAGAAGTGATCTGAGGTTAGGATATATTCAGAATCATGGATAGCAGTGAGTGACTTGGTTAGTTAGAGACCTCAAATGAGAAAGACTACAAAATCAAGAATAAGGAGGTCTAAGGAAGAAGCATTTGGGTGAACATAAAGGAAGGGGCATGAAGTATGATCTTTATATCGCATATGTATCAGTTTGCTAGGTTGCCATAACAAAATCCTACAGACTGCCGCTTAAACAACAGGAATTTATTTTCTCACATGCTGGGCTAGAAGTCCAAGATCAAGGTGTCAGTACAACTGGTTTCTTCTGAAGCCTCTCTCCTTGGCTTGCAGATGGCCACCTTCTTGGTAAGTCCTCACATGGCCTTTCCTCTGTGCATGCAGGCACATCTCTGGTGTCTCTGTCAAAACTTCCTCTTCCTTTACAACACCAGTCAGATTGGATTAGGGCCTGTCCTAACTGCCTCATTAAACTCCACCACCTCTTTAAAGGCTGTATATCCAAATACAGTCATGTTCTGTAGGTTGTTAGGGCTTCATCATATGAAATTTAGGGGAACACAATTCAGTGCATAACAACATGTTAAAACATATCAGAGAGACTCCAATCCAGAAGAGGCACTCAATAACCAAGTCATCAAAATGACTCAGCTAGAACCAAAGTATATGAAGGTAACTATTTTGCTGTGTTCTCATCAACATTTTAAATAATCAATCTTTTAAATTTTTCCAGAGCAATGATAAATGATTTTTCATTGGATTTTAATTTGTATTTCCTTGTGTTGGGTATTTCTTGACCATTTGTGAATTGCTTGCTATTATTCCTGCCCACTTTACTATGGGATTGTTTCCCTTTTTCTTATGGGTTTGTTGTAAGAGCTGTCATATAGTCTGTACATTATTCATCTGTTAAATGTACTAAAAATACCACTTTCCTTTTAAGTTTTGTAATATCTTCTTTTTTTTCCTTTCTTTACTTCGACCCAATTAAATTATTGGGATAGAAGTTATCCAAAAAGAGTTTCTAGCTTCCACTAGAAGGAATAAAATGTTGTGGATAAAATGAGAGTTCCTGTGGCCAGGATTCTCATCTGGCCCTGGTTGACTAGCTCACTGCACACCTGTGGGCAGTACATGGCTGTTGACTCTATATAAAGAGCTTCGCCCAGTGCTCTGGGCATGACACGGTGGCAGGTCTGCAAGGCTGCAGGAGCAGAGCAGAGGCTGGAGTGATGTTAGCACCGAGGACAGAGGCCTAGAGGACGGCTGTGCAGGACAACTGTGCAGAGAGGCCTGGAGGATGGCAGTGTTGGGACAGCTGTGCAGAGAGGCCCAGAGGACAGCTGTGTGGACAGAGGGGCCCAGAGGCAGAGACCGGCTTGCTGCATGCAGACTCGCTCTGAGTGAACGGGATTTTAGTGACTGATCTGCCACCTGGAAATAAAGTTGGGTATAACCTTTTCACCCCAAGAATGTTTTGCTGTTATTTTCTTTGGTCACATTGAATCCATAGTGAACTTGCCCGGGGCTAACCCCATTGTCAAGACAACCCTCCCAAGGCCCCTCAAATTCCTCCTGTGAGTAATAGGTCTTATTTCTTTCCGGGTTCTTGTTGCTTCAGCTACTGTACATGCCACCTTGCATTTTGTAATCGCCGCCTCAAGGCAGGCTGCACTGTCAGGGAAGACAGCTTTCCCATCTTTGATCCCGACAAAACCATTCCATCCACCCCTAAGTTCCACAGCCACTGGCTCAGCCTGAGTACAGGGGTGGACCATAGAGTGCTCCACGACCTGGGGAGGGGGCCACTCCTCTCCTTGGGGAACTTTCAGCTGCTGGATCTTTATTTTCTTTACAACCACTGGGTGTGCTTTCAATGCAGGAGGGGCCAGTGCCTCCGGCACCACCCCTTCATCCTTCCCCAGCTCCTCCATTTCTGGGACTGATGGCACCTTTCTCTCCACTCCCCCAAGTGCCTCCTCTTCTACAGTGCCTCACAACAATGACAGCTTGGTCTTCAGAAGGTCTCTTACCTTAACCTCAATGCTTCACAGCTGACATTCTCATGCCACCTCCGCCTGTGCTTCCCTCAGGAGTTCGTCTTTTTCCTTGATGGCCTCTTCCTCCTACAGAACACCTGGCAGCGCTGCTGTCTCGTCTCCAAATGGCACCTTGCTGCCGGTGCTCTCGTGCTACCTCCTCCCACATCAAGGCCATCTCTTTCCTCAGGGAATCCACAGAAGTCTGCAGCTCACGTTCTCGTGCTGGCATCTTTTTGTGACAGGTGTATTTCACTTAGTATAATGTCCTCAAGGTTTACCCATGTGTCAGAATTTCCCTCCTTTTTAAGGTTGAATATTCCATTGTATATGTAACCATTTTTAACGTTTGACCATGCTTTTTCTTAGTAGAGAATTCTAGGTTGCCACTCAGCACTTTATCAAGGTCACTCCATTTTCTATCTCTGTTTCACAGCATATAAGTCATAGGAATCAAGGGTCTGGCTAGCCTAAGTTGGGTCCTTTGCCCACTTGGCCAGGACAGAAGGGCATCTTGACCAACAGAATGACCCTTAGTGTAGTGAGGGAAAGGTAGTTCCCCAAAGAAAAATCAAAATATACTTCCAAAAAAAAGGGAAATTAGATACTAAAACAGGCAAAAACAATAGATAAACCACAATTTAGCATGTGTTTGACATACACATACACCTTCTCATTTATTCCTCATAAGAACCCTATGTGTTAGGTATTAACATCTCTCAGAAAGGCTCAAACTGGTTATGAAATTTGTCCAAGATCATGAAACAACTAGGCAGCATAACTAGTATTTGAGTGCAGGTCAAAGCCCTGCTTTCAAACTCCATGCTCTTCTGTTACACCGTCCTATTCCACTGGGTGGAAGATTAAATGTCTTCTATTCCTCAATTTTCCCATCAGTAGACAGAAGTACTTACTTGCTCTGGTCTCCTAAGTAGCCTGGATGTCCCAGCCAACAGGTTTGCAGAGCAGCTAGGGAGGCTTTGGAAGTAAGTAGCCTCCTACTTATTTCTTTTGTCATTGATTAGAGGGGAAAAAAACAGGGTGAATAAAACACATAGTATTAGTCACTTTAAAAATGCTTAATATGGGGGAGGGGCTCAATATGGCTGCATGAGTAGGGTGGCAGAAATCTCCTCCCAAAACCATACATATTTTTGAAAATACAACAAATACTACTATTCCTAAAAGAGAGACCAGAAGATACAGTACAACACCCAGGCTACATCTACCTCTGTGAGAACTCAGCATCTCACGAAGGGGGTAAGATACAAAGCCATGACCCGGTGGGACCCAAGCACTCCACCCACCCCAGCTCACCAGCAGGAGGAAAAGACTCAGAGTGGGGAGGGAGTGGAAGCACAGGACACAGGACTACTAAATAACAAGCCCTAGTAATCTGCACCGGGAGCACAGACACACATTGCATGGTGTACTGGATATTAGAGAAAAGTAAAAGTAAAATCTGAGATGGAGACTGCAAGCAGGTCCCCACAGCTGGTTCCCCTGGGACAAAAAAAAAGGGGGGGGTGCTTTTTAAAGGTCTTAAAGGGACAAGGGCTCAACAGATGAACAAAATCATCCCAGTACACTTAGCCAAGCAGGTAGGGAATCTTGAGGAACTTTGGGTCCCCTAACCCCCTGGGGGGTAAAGCAGCCCCAAAGCTCCTCACGGTGATAAGCAGCCTGCCATTTGTTCCCCTTGGCTGGTGATGCAAGCAGACCGGCTGACCTGCCACAGCTGCAGAGCAGCTGGAGAACAGCCTCGCTCACAGCAACCACACAGAGTCTCCTCCCAGTGCACAGCTAACTGGGACAGATGGAGGAAGCCAGAGCAAGGTCCCGAAGGCATGAAAGGGTGCTGTTCTCACAGGAGAACACACCCAGCATGTCTGCCAACCCCCCCCACAGTGCACTGGGCTATTCCAAGGGGTGCCCCACCCATGGCAACTCAGAAGATTATCCCAGAGACTGCCTCCCAGTGTGCAGGTAACTGGCACAGGCAGCGAAAGCTGGAGTAAGGATGGGAAGGCAAAAAGGGGTTCTCTCACAGGTGCCATTCTCACAGGAGAACACACCCGGTGTGGCTGCAACCCCCTGCAGGGGGCTAGGCTTTTCCAAGGGCAGCCTCACCCATGGCAGCTCAGGAGTTTATCCCAGAGATGGCACGGGGTGTGCGGGTAGACAGCACAGGCAGCGTAGAAGGACAAGGTGGCCAACAATCAGGAAGGGACTTTGCTCTCCTAGCTGACATATGCACCACCTGCCTGCGACCACTTCTATCTCCATGAAAATGCAGAAGAATCTGGTCCAGTCAAAAATTACTCAGACAACCCCAGAGACAGAGCCTAGTGAGACAGATATAACCAATCTTCCTGAAAAAGAATTCAAAATAAAAGTCATAACCATGCTGATGGACTGCAGAGAAATATGCAAGAGCTAAGGGATGAAGTCCAGATGGAGATAACAGAAATGAAACAATCGGTAGAAGGTCATAAGAGCAGACTGGACGAGGTGTAAGAGACTGTTAATGGAATAGAAATCAGAGAACAGGAATACAGACAAGCTGAGGCAGAGAGAGAGATAAAAGGAACTCTAGGAATGAAAGAATATTAAGAGAACAGTGTGACCAATCCAAACGGAACAATATTCTCATTATAGGGGTACCAGAAGAAGAAGAGAGAGAAAAAGGGAAAGAAAGTGTCTTTGAAGAAATAATTGCTGAAAACTTTCCCAAACTGGGGAAGGAAATAGTGTCTTAGACCATGGAAGCCCACAGATCTCCCAACACAAGGGACCCAAGGAGGACAACACCAAGACATAAAATAATTAAAATGGCAAAGATCAAAGACAATGACAGAGTATTAAAGGCAGCCAGAGAGAAAAAAGATCACCTACAAAGGAAAACCCATCAGGCTATTATCAGACTTCTCAACAGAAACCTTACAGACCAGAAGAGAATGGCATGATACATTTAATGCAATGAAACTGAAGGGCCTTGAAACAAGAATACTGTATCCAGCATGATTATCATTTAAATTTGAAGGAGGGATTAAAGAATTTCCAGGCAAGTATAAGTTGAGGGAATTTGCCTCCCACAAACCACCTCTACAGGACATTTTTAATGGACTACTCTAGATGGAAGCACTCCTAAGGCTAAATAGATGTCACCAGAGAAAATAAAATCACAGCAAAGAAAGCAGACCAGCCCAATACCTACTAAAGGCAAAAAATAAAATCAACTATCCACAAAAGCAGTCACAGGAAACACAAAAGAGTACAGCATAAAACACCTAACATATAAAGAATGGAGGAGGAAGAATAAGAAGGGAGAGAAATAAAGAATCATCAGACTGTGTTTATAATAGCTTAATAAGAGAGTTTAGTTAGACAGTTAGATAGTAAAGAAGCTGCCCCTGAACCTTTCATTACCACAAATCAAAAGCCTGCAATGGCAATAAGTACATATCTTTCAATAATCACCCTAAATGTAAATGGACTGAATGTACCAATCAAAAGACACAGAGTAATAGAATGGAAGATAAGGCAACACGCATCTATACACTGTTTAAAAGAGACTCACCTCAAACCCAAAGACATACACAGACTAAAAGTGAAGGGATAGAAAAAGATATTTCATGCAAACAATAGGGAGAAAAAAGCAGGTGCTGCAGTACTTGTAACAGACAAAATAGATTTCAAAACAAAGAAAGTAACAGGAGATAAAGAAGAACATTACATAATGATAAAGGGGGCAATCCAACAACAGGATATAACCACTATAAATATATATGCACCCTACACAGGAGCACCAACATATGTGAAACAAATATTAACAGAATTAATGAATGAAATAGAATGCAATGCATTTATTTTAGGAGACTTCAACACACCACTCACCCCAAAGGACAGATCAACCAAACTGAAAACAAGTAAGGACACAGAGGCACTGAACAACACACTAGAACAGATGGACCCAACAGACATCTACAGAACTCTACACCCAAAAGCAACAGGATACACATTCTTCTCAAGTGCCCATGGAACATTTTCCAGAATACACCACATACTAGGCCACAAAAAGAACCTCAGTAAATTCAAAAAGATTGAAATTCTTCTAACCAACTTCTCAGATCACAAAGGCATAAAACTAGAAACAAATTTACAAAGAAAACAAAAAGGCTCACAAACACATGCACCCCTTAACAACATGCTCCTAAATAATCAATGGATCAGTGGCCAAATTAAAACAGAGATCAAGCAATATATGGAGACAAATGACAACAACAGCACAAAGCCCCAACTTCTGTGGGACGCAGTGAAGACAGTTCTAAGAGGAAAGTATACAGCAATCCTGGCCTATTTAAATAAGGAAGAACAATCCCAAAACAATAGTCTAATGTCACAGTAATTGAAACTGGAAAAAGAAGAACAAATGAGGCCCAAAGTCAGCAGAAGGAGGGACATAATAAAGATCAGACAAGAAATAAATAAAATTGGGAAGAATAAAACAATAGAAAAAATCAATGAAACCAAGAGCCAGCTCTTTGAGAAAATAAACAAAATAGATAAACCCCTAGCCAGACTTAATAAAAGAAAAAGAGAATCAACACACATCAACAGAATCAGAAATGAGAAAGGAAAAATCATGATGGACCACACAGAAACACAAAGAATTATTAGAGAATACTATGAAAATCTATATGCTAACAAGCTGGAAAACCTAGAAGAAATGGACAACTTCTTAGAAAAATAAAACCTTCCAGGACTGACCAAGGAAGAAACTGAAAATCTAAACAGACCAATTACCAGCAAAGAAATTAAATTGGTAATCAAAAAACTACCCAAGAATAAAACCACCGGTCCAGAAGGATTCACCACTGAATTTTATCAGACATATAGAGAGGACACAATACCCATTCTCCTTAAAGATTTCCAAAACACAGAAGAAGACAGAATACTTCCAAACTCATTCTATGAAGCCAGCACCACTCTAATACCAAAACCAGGCAAAGACCCAACCAAAACAGAAAACTACAGACCAATATCCCTGATGAATGTAGATGCAAAAATACTCAACAAAATATTAGCAAACCGAATTCAAAAATACATCAAGAGGATCATATACCATGATCAAGTGGGATTCATCTCAGGGATGGAAGGATGGTACAACATTCGAAAATCCATTAGCATCATCCACCACATCAACAAAAAGGACAAAAACCACATGATCATCTCCATAGATGCTGAAATAGCATTCCACAAAATTCAACATCCATTCATGATAAAACCTCTCAACAAAATGTGTATAGAGGGCAAGTACCTCAACATAATAAAGGCCATATATGACAAACCCGCAGTCAACATCATACTTAACAGTGAGAAGCTGAAAGCTTTTCACCTAATATCGGGAACAAGACAGGGATGCCCACTCTCCCCATAGTAATTCAACATAGTACTGGAGGTCCTAGCCATGGCAATCAGACAAAACAAAGAAATACAAGGCATCCAGATTGGTAAAGAAAAAGTCAAACTGTCACTATTTGCAGATGACATGATATTGTACATGAAAAACCCTAAAGACTCCACTACAAAACTATTAGAACGAGTATCTGAATTCAGCAAAGTTACAGGATACAAATTTAATACACAGAAGTCTGATGCTTTCCTATACACTAACAATGAGCTAGCAGTAAGAGAAATCAGGAAAAAAATTCCATTCACAATTGTATCAAAAAGAATAAAATACCTTGGAATAAACCTAACCAATGAAGTGACAGACCTATACCCTGAAAACTACAAGACATTCTTAAGAGAAATTAAAGAAGACACTAACAAATGGAAACTCTTCCCATGCTCTTGGCTAGGAAGAATTAATATTGTCAAAATGGCCATCCTGCCTAAAGCAATCTATAGTTTCAATGCAATCTCTATCAAAATAACAACAGCATTCTTCAAGAAACTGGCACATATAGTTCTAAAATTCATATGGAACCACCAAAGACCCCGAATAGGCAAAGCAATCCTGAGGGGGAAGAATAAAGCATGGGGGATCTCACTTCCCAACTTCAAGCTCTACTACAAAGCCACAGTAATCAAGACAGTTTGGTACTTGCACAAGAACAGACCCACAGACCAGTGGAACAGAACAGAGAGTCCAGATATTAACCCAAACATATATGGTCAATTAATTTATGATAAAGGAGCCATGGATATAAAATGCGGAAATGACAGCCTCTTCAACAGCTGGTGTTGGCAAAACTGTACAGCTATGTGTAAGAGAAACTGGATCATTGTCTAAACCCATACAAAAAAGTAAAATCAAAATGGATCAAAGACCTGAATCTAAGTCATGAAACCATAAAACTCTTTGAAAAAAACATAGGCAAAAGTCTCTTGGACATAAACATGAGCAACTTCTTCATGAACATATCTCCCTGGGCAAGAGAAACAAAAGCAAAAATGAGCAAGTGGAACAATATCAAGCTGAAAAACTTCTGTACAGCAAGGGACACCAACAATCAAACAGAAAGGCATCCTATAGTATGGGAGAATATAGTCATAAATGACAGATCCAATAAAGGGTTGACATCCAAAATATATAAAGAGCTCACGCACCTCAATGAACAAAAAGCAAATAATCCAATTAAAAAATGGGAACAGGATCTGAACAGTTATCCAAAGAAGAAATTCAGATGGCCAACAGACACAAGAAAAGATGCTCCACATCACTAATCATCAGAGAAACGCAGATTAAAACCACAATGAGATATCACCTCAGAGCAGTAAGGATGGCCACCATCCGAAAGACAAACAACAACAAATGTTGGCAAGGTTATGGAGAAAGGGGAACCCTCCTACACTGCTGGTGGGAATGTAAATTAGTTCAACCATTGTGGAAAGCAGTATGGAGGTTCCTCAAATAACTAGAAATAGAAATACCATTTGACCCAGGAATTCCACTCCTAGGAATTTACCCAAGAATGCACCAGCCCAGTTTCAAAAAGACATATGCACCCCTATGTTTATTGCAGCACTATTTACAATAGCCGAGAAATGAAAGCAACTGAAGTGTCCATCAATAGATGACTGGATAAAGAAGAGGTGGTACATATACACAATGGAATATTATTCAGCCATAAGAAGAAAACAAATCCTACCATTTGCAACAACATAGATGGAGCTAGAGGGTATAATGCTCAGTGAAATAAGCCAGGCAGAGAAAGACAAGTACCAAATGATTTCACTCATCTGTGGAGTACAAGAACAAAAAAAAGAACTGAAGGAACAAAACAGCAGCAGACTCACAGAACCCAAGAATGGACTAACAGTTACCAAAGGGAAAGGGACTGGGGGGGATGGGTGGGAAGGGAGGTACAAGGGGGAAAAAGGGGCATTACAATTAGCATACATAATGTAGGGCTGGGGCTCGGGGAGGGCTGTACAACACAGAGAAGACAGGTAGTGGCTCTATAGCATCTTACTATATTGATAGACAGTGACTGTAAAGGGGTATGTGGTGGGGACTTGATGATGGGGGGAGTCTAGTAACCATAATGTTGCTCATGTAATTGTAGATTAATGATACAAAAAAAAAGATTTAAAATCTCTGTAAAAAAAATGCTGAATATGTTCTAAGTAGTGTTTTACATCCATCTTTGCATTTACTTCTCTTCGTAGTCCCATAAGGTACAGAATATTATTGACCAAATTTACAGTGAAGGAAACAGGTTTAGAGAGTGAGAGTTATTGCTCAGCACCATTAGTTTTCAAATCCAAGTCCACCTGTCTCCAAAACCAGTGCTCTAAAACAGCATACCACACTGCCCATCAGAGCTCTCCTGTGCCTCTTTGAACTGAGGCAGAGGCCCATCACTTTGGGACCACTCTTAGCAAGAAGAGATGGTCCCAGTTTCCTCACCTATGTAATAAGGGAGTCAGTTTGGCCTATCTCTGAAGGCTCTAAATTTGGTTTCTGTTTCCACTGGCAAGGCAAAGAGCCAAGTTCTGTGTTAAGCACAGCTAAATTCTGTGTTGTCCAAACCGCTTCCTAAAAATACCCCCTAAAATTAAGCTCTTTATGGTGTGCTTCAGACATTGAGTCTTCATACCATAGGGATCCTTGCTTTATTTGTACCTCTGAGCCCCAGAAACAGCCTGACCATCGGGTGATTATAACTTTTGTGACTCTAACTCAGGCCAGAAGATTTATCAGAAAAAAGAGAAGAATTTCCAACTTCTGAGAGCAATTGGAAAAGAAAAACTCTGAGCTCACGCTGATTCCCTGGGGTTGTCATACTCAGAAACACAATGAAGTTCTTGTAAATTGCACACAGAGGAAAGAACAAAGTCCAACTTAATGGACTTCGTGCCTTGAGCAGCTGGAGTTCAGAACAAGAGGTATGGGTTACTCCTATGAAGAAGGGAGTGCGGTGGAAGGCTGGGAGTGGAGGGATAGGAGGCAGATCAGTCTGAAAAATGGCTAGGTAGAGTGAGCAGTAGCACACAAGAAAGAGAAGTTGACAAACGTAGGCCACCCTTTGAAGCAACTCTCTTTTCTACTCCCCTTGCCCTCATCTTTAGCTGTTTTTTCTTCCCCGTACTCTTAAGAGAGTAGAAGGAATAGATGAGATTGAAGAGACATTGCTGCTCAATGGCAAAAAAAAAAAAGAAAAAGAAAGAATAATTTAACCCCAACTTTCTCTTCTTCCCAAACAGCCCACAGTTAGTCTCATTCTAGATGGTAGAGATCTGAAAAATCCATTTTTGCTCATGAATTTTCATTACAGAGAATAAATTTTAACCATATCAATATACTATCCTTACTAGAATTCTGCTATGTCATTAACCTGCATTTAAGTGTAGAAAAGATATTCCCTGATGACTCAGCCTTGAACTTAAGTCAGGTCTGCAAAAGGGAGATAAAACTGCAAAAGTCTCCTGAAACTTCAGTCCTTCCGCCAGAATAGATTTCCACCCAGATGCAGCTCTTGGATGTTGGTTGGTGGCCAAGAGTGAGCTGATGTCAAATGGTCCTTTGATGTTTGCCAGTCCTCAGGTTATCAGAAACACGACTGGGTGGGGAGGATTTCTGCTTAGATCCATCACTCACCCCTACTCTTTGACAAAAGTGATTCCATAGCCAGACGGTAGGGAATGGAGAATGGGGAAGGCTGGCAACAGGGAGGACAGGCCAGATGAGCACGTGTTCCTCCACCAGAGCAGGGGCTCACACATCAAAGCAGGGCACAGATGGTCTTCCAAGTAATTAGAGAAATTAAATCCCCAGAATTTTTAAGTCTCTGTACAGCCAGACTGCTTTAAAAAGAGGAACGGGGAAGAGGAAAGAAGGGAGGGAGAGAGAAAGAAAGACATGGAAGATGTGAAATGCCCTTTGAATATTTGGGCTAAGTGCTGCATCTTGACATTTCTTCCCAGAATCACTAGGGTTTCTCTTCTCCCTCTTTTACAATTTCCTGAATCATGTTTCATCTTTTGCCTCCTCCTCTGGCCTCACCTTTTCCCATCTGGCTCATATATTAAGGAGAATTAGCTGAAATATGATCTCTTGGTTGCAGCCAGAAATTTCTGTCATGGGTTCTTGCTGATTATTTCAGTTGAGTTCCCATTAACAGAAAAACTCCATTATCAACATACTCAGTAAAGACTTGACCTAGGAGCCTAGGATAGTGATTCCACTGGTTGCTGACCCCAGCCTTAACTAGCTGTGAAAAGTAAGGAACCCTTTGTCCCTAGCACCTACTATACACTCATGGTAATAGTTGTGCAGGATCTGGTGTAGGAGATACCCCTTGCTCTGGTGAAGGAAAGGGGACTTTAAAAAGGACCAGAGGATCATCATCCTTAACAGACCTACTTGTGCCTAGAATAACTTCCGAGAGTGTTCTGGGCCTTTGCGAGTTCTGATCTAGCTACTACAGAGGGTGAACAGTATCCCTAACAACTGGAATTGTGTGGCAATTGATGTGATTTGTCTTGCATCTGCCACCAATTGATTGTGTGGCTTTTGCAAGTTGCCTTATCTCTCTGATACTCAGATTCCTTCTCTGTAAAATGGGAATGATACTGTCTACTTCTCAGGGTTTTTGAAAGGCTCAAGCAGAATAGTGCTGTGATAGTGTTTTGAAAGGCATAAAGGGTTATAAACTGAAATATGGTATTATCTGCCTCTCCCCAGTCATTCTTTTATATTTTAAATGTGTACATGGGTCCCTCCACTCAGATGTTTACTCCTGGGAGAAGGAAGTGGAACTGATGATTTCAGAAGGCACCAAACATGAACTGAAATGGATTTGAAGAGATGTGGATCACTGGGCCATGATTTAACAGGTTCATTGGGTGGCAGTGGTGGGGGCAGGATGGGGGGGTTTGCTCATTCATACAACAAATAAGGCAGAAGCGAAGGTATCCTTTTCTATTGCCACAACAGCTTGTAAAGGCCTCTAGCCAATGGCTTTATCTGACTACCACGCTGAGCAATCAACTGGTGCCAGGGCAGGAGAAAAACAGTTGCTGCTCTGCTGTTTGTGTGGACTTCTGGATGCTGGTTTGGAAGATTTTAAAAAACATCTCCAGCTGCCTAGAAGGACCATTCACATTCACAAGGTTAAAATGTAGCAATTACTTGCTTTTCATCAGACAAGCAAATTTTTTTTTAATTTTTATATTTAATTAAGGTATCATTGATATACAATCTTATGAAACTTTCACATGAGCAACATTGTGGTTTCAACATTCACCCATATATCAAGCCCCCACCCTCAACACATTGCAGTCACTGTCTATCAGCATAGTAAGATGCTATAGAGTCATTACTCAGACAAGCAAATATAAAAAATGATAATATGCAGTATTGGTTGGGATATGGGAAAATGGGCACTCTCACAAGGAAAGTGAAAATTAATAGATTCTTTGGAGAATAATGTGGCCATAACCTTTCCACTCCAACCCAAATTTCACAAGAAAACAGCTATGAAAAGGAAGAGAGATTTATCTAAATCCAGAAAGTCCATTTTGTAATAATTCTTAACATATTTAAAGATTTTACAATTTATATATGTGATCTTATATAATCCTCAGCACAATTCAATAGCATTTATGTAATCATATCTCCATTTGACAGATAAGGAACCAAGGTTCAGATTTATTTCCATGATTTGTTCAAAGTCTCATTCTTAGTAAGTGGTGAAGGCAGGATTAGGAACCCTAAATTCCAGTTGGTACATTTTTCCCACACAGCAAAGTGAACAGACATCAAGGAGGGCACTTCTTGCTAGAAGAGACCAACAATACTTTCTGGAATAAGATGGAGCATCAGCAAATTTTTCAGAAAGAAGCATCTGGATAAACACAGCATCTGCCAAAGGGACACTTAAGAGAGCTGACAAATGAGTTTGATACCCCCTGCAGTTTGTCAAAATTTGTTTGGTTGCAAGTGACAGAGGCTCTATTCAACCTACAGCATGTTCCCAGACAAAGTCATCAGGGTTGGTTTCTATCTCTTAGTTTTATTTTCCTCAATGTTAACTTTATTCTTAGATAGGCTTCCTGCAGGGGATGGCAAAAGTGACCCCAGCAGCTCCAGCCTTATATTCTTCTGGTATGGTAACTCCAGCATTATGAAAGCTTTTTTTCCCAATACCTCCAGCTTTGGCCAGAACTAGATTTTGTATCCAGTTCTAAGTCCAATGGCTGGGTCAGCCCCAGGCCAAGCCACATGAACTGAAATTAAGAGTAAAATTGGGATTCTGTTGCCAAAATCATAAATATTCGGAAGACCAAAACAATTCTTACAATACCCTGTAAGTTACATAGAGAAGTGAGAACAGTTGATGGAAAAAGGAAACACAGCATTTGTGATTCCCACATGGAGGACTTCCTCAAAAATGCCCATTTATGGAAAGAGAAAGCTTCCCAGGAGCAGACAGCTCCTGTATTCTGTACAAAGATGGCTGTATAAAGAAATCAATACCTCTGCCCACTGTGACCAAGAAGATGTGCCCATCCACTGTGTGGCCAGATGCCTACTGCCTCATTGTGCTCAGAGGAGAGTCTCTGAGGGAGGAAATAGTTTCCATCCCTAGGACTGCTTCGCTGGAGGCTGAATTAAGCAGGAAAAACACACAAGATGTGCATCTGTTGGTATGTCTGGAGCTAAAAATCTAGAACTGGTGGATATGAAGAGGAAGTGTGTGTTTGTGTGTGTGTATACATTTATGTATAATTACAGGAAAAATTAGAAGAGACGAAGGGGAGAAAAGAAGGAAGAAAAGACAGAGAGAGTTTGGCTTTGTAAGTAGGTTTTATATTCTTTCTTATTGCCTTCCTTCTCTTCCTCCTGCTGTTATTACTTAGGATGTTAACTAGATGGAGACAAAAATATCAGTGGCTAAATCAAGGTAGAATTTCTGTTTCTCTCCGATGTAAAAATCTGAGCTGATAGACCATGAAGAGCTGGTCAGGGGCTCTGTTCCCCAAGGTCCTCCTGGACTCAGTGCTGTACATCTTGTTACTCTACCAATGGGATTATTTTTGTCCACAGGGTCAAAGCTGACTCACCATTGCTACATCCCAAAGAGAGGAAGAGAAGTGCAAACAGCTTCCTATTTAAAGGTGTGGCCCGAGTGTTGCCAACACCACTTTGGCTCACTTCCCTTTGGGCCGGAATGTAGTCACATTGTCTAGCAGCAAGAGAGGTAAACATGTAGGATAGCGGACTGCCAAACGCCCGGCTAAATTTAGGGAGGATCCATTTCTAACTGAAAGATAGAAATACTAAGAAACAATTAGTTTCCCATCCAAGCAGAGCCATTTTCCTTTCAGCTCCTACCCAACTCTCTCCCTTGAAACCCTCTAAATCCTTCAAGAATTGGCTTATGTGACCTCCCTTAAGAAGGCATTCCTGATCCTCTTCCTCCAACTGAGTTCCCATGGTCCTTTTCATACTTTTTAAAATTAAGGTATTATTGATATACACTCTTATGAAGATTTCACATGAAAAAACAATGTGGTTACTACATCTATCCATGTTATCGAGTCCCCCCCACACCCCACTGCAGTCCACTGCCCATCAGTGTAGTAAGATGCCATAGAGTCACTATTTGCCTTCTCTGTGCTACACTGGCTTCCCCATGATCTTTTCACACTTCTTATGGCCCTTAGACTGTCTAGTATTTTAGTTAGATGGATCCTCTATTAGTCTATGAACTCGTTAAGGATAGGGATCACTGGCTTTATAAAATTTTTCAAAATTACTGGCATTTAAGAAGGAGAAAGACAAGTACCAAACGATTTCCCTCATTTGTGGAGTATAACAACAAAGCAAAACTGAAGGGACAAAATAGCAGCAGACTCACAGACTCCAAGAAGGGACTAGTGGTTACCAAAGGGGAGGGGTGAGGAGGGTGGGTGGGGAGAGAGGAAGAAGGGGATTGAGGGGTGTTATGATTGATACACATGGTGTGGGGCATGTCACGGGTAAGACAGTGTAGCACAGAGAAGGCAAGTAGTGACTCTGTGGCATCTTACTACACTGATTGACAGTGACTGCAATGGAGTGTGGGGGGGGTGAAGGGCCCCCACCCATAAGATGGCAAACTTCCTGCTTCTCTTCCGGGTCCTCAGTTCCCGCCGGCGCCACTGAAGCCCAATCACCCCTCGCCCCCCCTCCCAATCCCAGCACCTAGCCAATAGCCACCAGCCCCGTAGAAGTGACATCTCAATCAGCTCATGCCCCTTCCTATATAACCCAGCACCTTTCCCTAATAAAGCGGAATTCTCCGGTGAATTGCTGCTGTGTGTTGCTCCTTTCCTTTCATTGGTGCCGAAACCTGGGAGACGGGACACCCCAACTGGGCCCCCGTCTTCCCCCTGACACCAGCAGCAGCTTGCCCTCGTCCTCTTTTTCCGGCGCTGGCTCCTCACACTCACCACTCCTCTTTGGCCTTTGGGTAAATTTTCCTCCGGAGCGGGCCGCTCTTCCCCGAGGTATCACAGCACCATTGACCGTGATTGTCCGGCAAGGCCCTGACGCTCGGGGACGAGGAGGGAACTCTCCCCGCCTTAGGTCTTCACGGCTGCGGCGGACCCTCAGGCCCTTCCTCCAACAGCCATAAACAAGGTGACTCCTTTGCGGATGAGAACGCTCCCTTTTTCCCCCCCTCTTCCTTCCGTTCCTTCCACCGACAATTCCTAGTACTAGGTTCCTCGTGACTCCAGCACTCTGCCTTCTTAGAGAAGTCTGGGTGACGACCCACACTTCCTAAGAAATTCCGAATCGTATACGAGTTTCCGCACACCACCAAGGATCATTGGGGATGCCCTTTGTCTCCTTGCGGTCTGCTCCCAGTCCGAAGATCTCCGTTCATCTTCCCCTGTTTGTCTCCTTCTCTGTCCTTTAGCCATGGGAGCCTCCTCATCCCTCCCTAAAGATTCAACTCTTGGATGCCTGCTCAAGTATCTAGCCACCCTCTCCTTGACACCTGATATAAAACCAAAACTTCTCCGTAAATACTGCTCCCAAGATTGGCCGACATACCCCCTAGACAATAACAACCAATGGCCCGCAGGGGGATCTCTTGATCCTCACATCACTCATGATCTTTTTAACTACTACCAGCACCTGAAAAAATGGAAGGAGATTCCCTATATCAAGGCTTTTCGCCTCCTAGCTCAAAATCCCAGCCTCTGCACCACCTGTTCCCCGCACCAAGTTCTCCTAGCCTGCAAGCCGTCTCCCTCCCCTCCACACACTACCAGTCCCTCTTCGATTACCTTTGACCCAGCCGACGAACCTCCGCCATACAGGCTTCCTCCTTCAGCCCCTCCCCCTCCTACAACCCCTCCGCCCTCTTCCGCCATCGCGCTGCCTCCACCTCCTCCCCCGCAGAAGCCTCCCGCCCACTCCCTTCCCGCTCCTCTCTTACAACAGCCCCTCCACCTTCCTCCGCCACCATCTCCTCCCCCACCTCACCCCCTCCGCCTTCATCCCCCTCACCTTCCCCCCCGTGCAGATCGAGCCTGAGCCTTTCAGCCCCACTCTAACTAACTCCGTCTTTGCCCCCATCACCTGTTTCTCCCCCACAGACTGAGCCAGAACCCTTCAGTCCCCCTCAGACTCGGTTCCGAGGGCCTCCCAAAATTATCGCCCCCCTCCGGGAGGTAGCAGGATCCGAAGGCATCGTGCGCGTTCACGTCCCTTTCTCCTTAGGAGATTTAGCCCAATTTGAGAAACGCCTAGGTTCCTTTTCCACTGATCCCACGACATATATCAGGGAGTTTCAGTGGACCCTCCAGTCATACAGCCTCACACATCATGACATTTTCATGCTCCTGGACAATACCCTCCTTCCTGAAGAGTATAGACGAGTTTGGGACTTCGCCCAAACGCACGCTACCGAAACCCACAGGACTGACCCCACCTATCCCCCTGGCCCCACCGCTGTCCCCGAACAAGACCCACACTGGGATTATAACACCGCCGTGGGTCTCCGCTCTCGAGATATCTTCCCCTACTGCTTAATAGCAGGTCTGAAAAAGGCAGCTCGTAAAGTAGTCAATTTTCAAAAGCTCCAAGACATAATTCAAAGGAGGGAGGAAACTCCCTCCGAGTTCTTAGACAGACTCACTCAAACCCTATGACAGTATACCAGCCTAGACCCAGAAACGCCTGACGGAAGACATGTCCTTATGACATACTTCCTAGCTCAAAGCTACCCCGACATTAAAGCTAAACTCAAAAAGTTAGAACAGGGCCCCACTACCCACAGACTGAGATCCTAACAGTGGCCTTTAAAGTCTTCCATAACCGGGAGGAGGAGAAAGAACGCCGTAAACAAAAGGCTGATCAGGCCAATTTCCAAATGTTGGCCCAGCTGATAAAACCACAACCTGGGCGCCCCTCTACAAACAAGCCCCCGCCAGGAGCTTGTTTCAAGTGTGGAAAAGAAGGACATTGGTCAAGGGCGTGCCCCTCCCCCAGATCTCCTACCACCCCATGCCCCAGATGCCACAAAAAGGGCCACTGAGGGTCTGATTGCCCAACCACCCGAAGGGGAGGCTGGACGAACAACCCCCATCCTAAGCCTGCCGTAGTGGGGCTGGCAGAAGAAGACTGATGGGGCCCGGGGGCTTCTCACCCGACCATTTCCATCACCAAACAGGAGCCCAGGGTTACTTTAATAGTAGACGGTCGCCCCATCTCCTTCCTCCTAGATACAGGAGCCACCTTCTCAGTCTTGCGAGAATACCGGGGCCCTACCATGCCTGCCATTACTCCTATAGTCGGGGTAGGAGGTAAACAGATTTTCCCATTAAACCCCCCCCCTTTTATGCACAATCCAAGACAATCCCATACCTTTCTCCCACTCCTTCCTGGTTATGCCCCAGTGTCCCATCCCTTTACTAGGACAGGACATCCTTTCTCTCCTCCATGTTTCCATAACTATATCCACTCCCACAGCCCCCAGTACCCCCTTTCTGATGGCCCTCATAGCCAACGACCCCCCTCTACCCAATGAAAGCTCCAGTTCCACCCTCATACACCCTGTAAATCCCAAAGTTTGGGACATTACAAGCCCCTCCGTGGCTCTATGTCCTCCTGCCTCTATCAAATTACATGACCCCTCTCAGTATATCTGTCAGGCCCCCTAACGACTTCAGCCCTCATAGGTCTCCAACCCATCATTCAAGATCTTTTAAACAAAAATTACCTCAGACCCACTCACTCCCCGTTTAATACCCCCATATTAGCTGTTAAAAAAACCAACGGATCTTTCCGCCTTGTCCAAGACCTTCGCCTCGTCAACATGGCCGTCATCCCTATCCATCCCTTAGTTCCAAATCCATACACCCTTTTACCGCAGATCCCTGCCTCGGCCTCCCACTTCTCAGTCCTAGATCTCAAGGACGCATTTTTTTCTATCCCTCTGGACCCCTCCTCCCAAGATTTTTTCGCCTTCACCTGGACGGACCCATACACGAGACATTCTGAACAACTCACTTGGACAGTTTTGCCACAAGGCTTCTGAGATAGTCCCCATATTTTTGGACAGGTCCTAGCTCAGGACCTCAAACAGTTTCATCATGATCACTCTTGAGTCCACCTCATTACAATACATGAACGATCTTCTACTCTGCAGTCCCTCGTGGGAACAGTCTCAACTTGACACTGCCTCCCTACTTAACCTTCTAGCTTCCAGAGGTTACCGGGTATCCCCCGTCAAAGCTCAAATCTCTTCCCCTTCTGTCACTTACCTCGGATTCCTTCTATCTCAACAAAGAAAGTCCATTACCTTAGACAGACAACGGCTCCTCTCTGACCTGCCCATTCCCAAAACCAAGACAGAAATCCTTTCCTTTCTAGGCCTGGCTGGGTATTTTAGAGCATGGATCCCTAACTTCTCCCTGTTGGCAAGACCCCTATACGACCTCAGCAAGGGCCCTCCTGAAGAACCATTATCCTCCTCACCCCGACACTCCTTCATTAAGCTCCGTCAAGCCCTTGTGGAAGCCCCAGCTCTCCATCTTCCTGATTTGTTGAAGCCCTTCTCATTATACATTCATGAGAGGTCCAGTCAAGCTCTAGGAGTCCTAGGCCAATATTATGGCCCATCCTTTGCCCCAGTAGCTTATCTTTCCAAGCAATTAGACCCCACAGTTCGGGGATGGGCCCCCTGCCTACGGGCATTAGCCGCTGGACAGCTCTTGCAGAAGGAAGCTCATAAACTGACATTCAGGGCGCCCCTTACCATTCTGTCCCCACATCACCTAAAAGACCTCTTAACCTACAAAAGTTTACAGACTCTCCCTCCCTCCAGACTCCTGACCTTACTGTCCTCTTTCCTCCAAAATCCAGACATTTCTTTCCTCCCCTGCCCGCCCCTGAATCCGGCCACTCTTCTTCCTCTACCCTACTCTCCTCATACTCCCTCGCATGATTGCCTGGAAGCCCTTCACAACTTCCTTCCGTGCCACTCCACAATCTCCGAAGGAGCCCTCTCACACTCCGACCTCATCTGGTTTACTGATGGGTCCTCCTTTAAACATGAGGGCACCCACTACGCAGGATACGCAGTAGTCTCCCTCAAAGACCCAACCCAGAGTCCTTCGGATACAGCCCAAGACGCTGTCTACTCTTCCACGCTTCATCCCTCTGATCCCTTGAAACTCCGCCTCTCCCGTTCACCCCCTTTGCCATCCATACCCGAATCATGATCTTTTCTTCCTTTACTGCTCTCTCGCTCTTGTTCCTCATTTCTATCGTCTTCCCCGTCACCTCAGCCTCCTTTGTATGGCGATTCAAGGTCAGACAGACTTACACACAGCATCAAACAAAAACCACTGCCCTCATTACCACATCAGACTGCCCTCTAAAAGGCTGCTCCGAGCCTTTGTACCTTCACTTTCCTCCCTCCACCGAAGTGTTCACTAGCAGCCCCCTTTTCACTCCCTACCTCTGCTTCCTCTACGACCAAAAACAGGCCTCATGCAGGCAGTGGCCAGACACCTATGGGGGATGTCCCTACTGGTCTTGCATCATTCACTACATGGGTGACTCTCGGTACCCACAGTATTACTCCTCCAACCGTTTCATAAAATATCCCAACAGCTCATTCTCCTTATCAATCCCTGATCCCTGGGACCCTCGATGGGCTGCCAGAGTCACAGCCTCAGTTTACTACGGGGGGTCCTCGAACCCCATGGTACCCTTCATATCTCTCAAGAGT
Organism: Manis pentadactyla; assembly: GCF_030020395.1. Taxonomy (NCBI): domain Eukaryota; kingdom Metazoa; phylum Chordata; class Mammalia; order Pholidota; family Manidae; genus Manis; species Manis pentadactyla. Next base: position 184,630,464 of record NC_080021.1, on the reverse strand, counting down.
ATGTTCCTTCTCATTCCCAGATCTCTCAAGTTGCATCAGATATCGGACATTCCGAAAAAGTCATTATTCAAACATTTGACGGCGCCTCTTCATCTTCCTAGCCCCACCCCTCTTCTAATTTCTCCTACTCTTCGTTACAGCTCATTCAAGACACCACCATCTTTCTCAACCACACCCTCAACACCGCCAATTGTTTCTTGTGCGCATCACTACAGCGCCCACTGCTGGCTGCTGTGCCCCTTAATATTTCCAACTACTCTTTCCATGCAGGACAACCCCTCCGCCCCCTGGCAGACATACCCCTATGGGAACCAGAATACGCAGATAATCTCACCATCCACCACTGTGTAGGCCCAACTCCACCCCACTCCAGCGCACTTCACTGCCTTTCTATCTACACCCCTACCTCTGGCTCTAAGACTTTTACGCAACTGGGACACTTCTTTTGGTGTAATGGCAGTCTTTTCAACTCACTGCCTCCCAACTCCAGCACACCCTGCATTCTCGTCACCCTAATCCCACAGCTTACACTTTACAGAATGGCAGAATTCCTTGAGCTCCAACCTCCCTTGCCCTTGCGCACAAGAAAGGCTACTTTCCTTCCCATTATGGTCGGTATTCCCTAGCCACCTCAGCCACTGGGGCAGGATTTTCATGGGGAGCCTTGGGTCACTCTCTATGGGCAATTAGAGATCTCAACGCCAAACTTGAGGGAGCCCTGACATCCACTGCCGATTCCCTGGCCTCTCTCCAAAGACAGGTCACTTCGCTAGCTAAGGTCACCCTTCAAAACCAGCGGGCCTTAGATCTGCTTACAGCCGAAAAGGGCGGCACCTGCGTCTTCCTTCGGGAAGAGTGCTGCTATTACATCAACGAATCCGGCATTGTAGAAACTGACATTACCAAACTCACTGACCTTGCCTCCAGCCTCCACTCTGCTTCCAATTCCAACCCATTCTCTTCAATACTAACAAAACCCCTCCTTACCTGGCTCTGGCCCATTGCAGGCCCCATAATAATCATTCTCCTCGCCTGTCTCTTCTTGCCTTGTATAATAAAGTTGATCAAATCCCAAGTTGGTAAAATCTCTAATCAAAATTTCAACCAGCTTTTACTCAGGAACTATCAGCTTCTGGCCACAGAAGATCCCTCACCCTCATGTAACCTCCTCACCACACGCTGAGATGGACCCCCCTCTCCGCTGGAAACTGTTCCTGGAAACAATGGCCGCAGACGCCTGGCTTCTGGAACCCGTATCCTCTTGGCACCATTGGAATCAACAAGTCCTCGACCTATGGTTACAGGGAACCTTCACTGATTTCCAACCTGAAGAAGTCCACATCTACTCGTCCTTACTGTGGGGAGTCCTATCAACCCTTTCCTTCCAGTTCTCAAGCCCTCACTCCCTTCTCCGCCCCCGTTCAGCAGGAAGCAGTCAGAGAGAAAGCAACGTCCACAACCCCATAGAGGAGAAAGGGGGGAATGAAGGGCCCCCACCCATAAGATGGCGAACTTCCTGCTTCTCTTCCCGGTCCTCGGTTCCCGCCGGCGCCACCTGAAGCCCAATCACCCCTCGCCCCCCTCCCAATCCCAGCACCTAGCCAATAGCCACCAGCCCTGTAGAAGTGACACCTCAATCAGCTCATGCCCCTTCCTATATAACCCAGCACCTTTCCCTAATAAAGCAGAATTCTCCAGTGAATTGTTGCTGTGTGTCGCTCCTTCCTTTCAGGGGGAACTTGATAATATTGGTGTTATAGTAACCACAATGTTTTTCATGTAAAAACCTTCATGAGAGTGTATATCAATGATACCTTAATAAAAAAAGTTACTGGCATTTATAAGGATGTCTTCCAACAGATCACTAGAATATATAAAATAGCAGGAAATTCACCAAGAAGGGTTGCATAGAAACTATAGACACAAAACTTATATAGAGGAGCTGCTCCTCATTGTAGTTGGCTACTAATACTGTTTCAGGTCAAGAAATTAGTATCACATGATAAAATATTTTTACTGAAGATTTAAAGACACCATGGCACTTTCAAATTGAGTAATGTAAATTCAGGATGTAAACAGAGCTGCAAGCTAGGAGCATCCAGTGGTTCCCAAGACTACTCCTCATCATTTCTAATTTCAGAAATTCTGTCTATAGATTCAAGGATCCTGGCAGCATTTCAGCCCTAGAAAGCAGCTGCTTTACTGAGGAATTGTTCATGATGACTCAGGCTTCGCGGGCAAGTATTCTGCTTCCCCACCGTCAGGCTGGTATCCTGGCCAGACTGCTGGGCTTCATTCTGGTGCTTGAAGGCAGGGTGAGTCAGATCTCTGCCATCCACCACACTCATCATATAGTAGGGCCTAAGAAAGATTACTAAATTAGCAAATTGTCTTCTTTCATGAATTTTGGAAGGTAAATTGGAAATACCATTAGAATGTTGGAAAATTAGAAACCCCTAAATACTTCAGATATTAATCTCCTAAAAGCAAGGATCTTCTCCTATAGAATCACATTCTAAAACTATAGTTTGACAGAGATTTCTTTAATACCTGGAAGGAAGAAAGAAAAAAAATCAGAAAAGAAAAAACCCCAGGTCTTTGCTGTGATCTGTGTTGAACCACTCCTTCCAACCTGTTTACAGCTCTGCCTTAACCTCCACTTCCTGATTTCCCTGAGCTTACCGGTCAGTTAAAGGTGAAAACCTGCGGTCTCCTCAGTTCTTCTCTAAACACGTGTCCTTCTCTTCCCCTGTATGTGGCTTTCTAGATTCCCCAGTATACACACAAACCTTTCAAAACCCTTATTTCCCCCCCAAAACCTTAGATTTTCTTCCCAAGCTTTTGGTGTGTCTATTGTTTGCCCCAACTGGTATTTTTTGCCCAGGAAGCAGCAGTTTGTTCATTTGCCTTTCAATAATTTTAGGGGAAGTCTCTCTGTAGCCTCCACCCTGATAGAGTTCGAAGTTACAAGCAACAAAGGAAAGCCCTTTACATCAGTCTTTCAGGGAAACCTCAATCAGGTAAAAAATACACTCAATTTCTTCAGAACAAGGACCACCCTGCTTCTTCCAGAAGCAGTTACCTACACTGGGAGCATGGCCTACAATCTTTAAGACTGCTGCTGCACCAGTGAGTAGGGTGGGGCTAGAGTAAATCAAGACACTGCAAAGACGCCCTGTGTTTCAGTGGCCTTACTCCTGGTTAAACATTCATTTTGGTTCCTATAAACTTTCAACTATCTCCCAGGATTCTAGTAAGGTTGAGAAGGTTTTGCCATTTTTTTTCAGTATCTCTGAGGAGGGATGGACCACAGCCTCTGCCATTTTTTCTGATGCCACTCCAATCCTCCATGCCCTTTTACTATGCTTAATCTGTGTTTTTCATGCTGTTCTCTCAGTTAATTCCTTAGAACCAACTTGTAATTAACTACTTCTCTCTTTGACTCTGTCCATTTAAGATAGTATGCCTAGTTTAGTGAGATTTTCCCCCCTCTAATAACTGTACTTTTCAGTCCTTTCCAGGATTTCTAATTGATTGATTGATTTTGTTTCTTTAACTTTCTATTTTGAAATAATTTTAAATTTACAGAAGGGTTACAAGATAGCATAGAGAGCTCCTGAATATTCTTTACCCAGCTTCCCCTAATGATAACTTCTTATATAACCATGGCACATTTTCAAAACTAAGAAATTAGCATGGACACAATACTATTAACTTTATTCAGATTTCCCCAACTTTTTCACTAATGTCCTTTTTATGATCAGAATCTAATCTAAGATACCTGAAAGGGTATCTCGCTGCGACCCTCCTTACCCCAGAAAGACTCAGGAGACACGGGCCCACGCAAGAGATTTTATTATCTGAAAGAGAAAATGGCTGCCCCCAGAGAGAGAGAGCAGCAGCTCGTGGGTGAGGAAGCGCATTTTTAAGGAGTAGGGGGAGGGTGTGTTCTGCGTTTGTGATTGGATCTTAAGGGGTGGGGGTCTTAGCGCGCCAGAATTTGCCTTCAATACCATATTACATCTAGTTGCCAAATCTCCTTGGTCTCCTCCAATCTGTTACAGTTTCTCAGCCTTTCTTCTTTTTTCATGACCTTGGCAACTCTGAAGAGTGCCAAGCAGTTATGTTATAGAACATCCCTCAATTTAGGCTTTTCTGATGTTTTCTCATTATTAAACTAGAGTTACAGATTTTTGGGAAGACTGCTGCAGAGGTGAAGTGCTCCCTTCTCATGTTATCTCACAAGGGAGTATATAATGTCAATATGACTTAATATTATTGAAGTTAACCTTGATCACTTGGTTAAGGTTGATGTCTGCCAGGTTTCTCTACTATAGAGTTACTATTTTTCACTTTCTTTATTCTATGTATTAGAAGCAAGTTGTTGTGGGGCAGCTGCATCTGGGGAGGTTTCTCCTTGTGAACTAGGTGAAACCTCAACCTGGACAGGTAAGAGTTCTCAAATCTGATCAAGAAAGAATTCTTGAACAGGTTGAATGAGTATAGGTAAGGAAGGAATTCATAAAGTGAGAGTAGAGCAAATGACAGCAGCCCTGCAGGCAGCAGAGAGAAGGAAGAACGGAGGGAGGAAAAGGAAGCTCACTGAACTCCTGCTCAGCATAGGGCTAATCCCTTGCCAACTCCTGAAGCCAGAGTCACCTGGTGTCCAGTGTCCACTTGAATCTGCACAGTGTGATAAATAAGCCCTCACCACCCCAAGACTTGGGAGAGCCACAGATCATTGGATGGAGTGCAATTATGTTCTGAAAACTTCCTAAAAGCAAAGAAAGGAGAATTTCAGGCAGGCTGGAAAAGAACAGGATTGTACAGGTGCAGTCCTGTCTGGGTCACCCAGGCAATGGAAATTGGCAAGACAAAATCAGAGATCTTATTAGCCCTTCCCTACTTGCCCAAAGTAGAACAGAGAGAGAGAGAAGATGTGTGCTTTAGTCTAGAAAAATCTAATGAAATATCAAAGTAACAAAGATGCTTATTGGGAGAGAGCAGACACAAAACACAATAAATTGAGCTGCAAGGTGGCTTTAAGGCAAAGCACACACTCGAAGAAAGGGGAGTTCAGACAACCTCAGATAGGAGGCATACTTAAAGCTTCGGACTTGTGTCTTTAAAGGATTTCAAGAATGGGGCAAACAGTGGGGTGGGCAGTGTCGGGGAGTGGGGCCAAGGACCGACTTATGGTCGCATGAGGTCTATCAGGTGAGAGACATTGTCATCACTCATAGTTAGTCCTCTAGACATTCTGTAAAATAAACTTAACACAAGGAATTTCTTGATCCTGTTCTCCAAGTTAGTGGTTACCCTCAAGCAGTGGGAACATACCATTTAGGACCGCTTGTCCTACCTTAAGATAGGGTTGGTTATTGGCTGATTACTGTAAAATATGTTAGAAATCTTACCTTCTAACTCCATGGTTTTTAAAATAGAATCTTAACCTTAAGATGGAGTTCCTCTTGTTCTTACTGTTTATATCTTTTCATCATAGGCAGAAAAAATTAATCATGATGCTTGTCCTGTGTCCCTGCTATACCTCAAAGTTACTAAGTCCAGTCTATCCTCAAAAAGAGGGAAATTAAGCTCCACCTCCTGGAATCAAAGAACTTTGGGACATTATTAAAACTCCCATAGTAATTAATAAATTCTTATTATAAAATAAATATTAATTACTGTGGTGGTTTTAACATATGTCCTCAAAGTGATTTTTATATATACCTGTTCATAATTTATTTTTGCCTGTTTTTATTTCACAATTTTTAATTTTTATGCTTTATTCAATTTCTTATTCTTCCTTTATTCCTTTGAGAATTCAAAGCATACTTATGTTAAAGTCTTCCAAAGATTTTTCTTTTACTTTCCTTTAATCCAGAATGAATTACTCTCCTAATTATGGATTTTTGGTGAGGAGGGGGTCCTGTCCTTTTTACAATTAATTTTCTTAATGCATTAAGGATATTTACTTCCAAAGTCATCTTAAAGTGGAAAGTGTTGCTGTTACCTCCCCTTATAGGAAGAAAACTATCTGTACTTAGAAATTCTAAAAAAGTGGAAAAGTTTGTTTTGTTTTTCTTCTCTGCTCTCACTTCTCCTTACCTCTCTTCCAGTGCCTGGTTTGGATCTAGGCCTTACCCTGGCTGCTGGGGACCCCTGCTCTGAGAAGAAAGTGGACATTGTAGATCCAATCACAGCCCTTCATGGTTTCACACAGGTCCTGATTGTGAGGCTGTGTCTGTGTCCACCTGATTCTTGATTATGTAAAGTTACCAAACCTCAAATCACAGGCAGTAGAGGGCAGCAATTTGTTTCAGCCTTCTTTCCACATCTTAGTCCTTGATATTAAGCACTGAGACTGACCCTAGTCCACTACTTTGATTCACTTTTAATCATGGCTTCATCTTTTGGGTGACAAGGCCCCATCGAGTAGCCCACCCACCAAGAGTCACCTCATTAAAACAAAAGACACTGCTATCACCCAGGAATTCCAAGGGATTCAGGAACTCAGTGTCAGGAACCATGGTCAAAAGCCAAATATTAACAAAAGATGCTCCTATCACTTCAGAAATTACAAGGGTTTTAGGAGCTCTATGTCAGGAACCAGGTCAGAGACCAATATATATTTTCTATGATCTCATATAATTATTTTTCCAATATACATGTATTTCAAATTTAAGTACATCTTAAACTTACACAATGTTATATCTCAATAAAGCTGGAAAAAAATTTTTTAAGTCTACAATCAGTTGACTTTAAAGAGATTATCCTTCATAATGTGGGCAGGCTTCATCCAGTTGCTTGAAAGGCCTTAAGGACAGAAACCCTGTCTCAAGACTGTATCATCAACTTTGGCCTGAAAGTTTCCAACCTTCCCTACAGATTTTGGACTTACCAGCCTCCACAGTCATGTAAGCCAATTCTTTGGCCTAAAATCTCTTTATAAATATGTATATATAGATTCTTTATATGTGAGGCAATTCTTTGAAATAAATGTCTCTCTCTCTCTTCTCCTTTATCTCTAGAGAACCCTGCCTGACACACAGGCTAAAATCCAGTAATGATGAAAAATCCAATAATAATGAAATGAATTTCAACAAAAATGAAATTAATAATTATTATGGTACATTCTTCTGTTGAATTATTTTTCATCGTTAAAGTCATGTTTTCAAGATATATAATAATATGGAGACGTTCTCATTATACTAAGTTTAAATACTAGAGGAAATTTGCCTGTAACTTTTATTTAAAAAAATTAACTTACCCATACATAGATGGAAGGAATACACACACAAATGGAAGGAAAAATCACAAAATATTTACTGCATTTATTTCTTGGTAATGTCTTTAAAATTACTTTCTGGACATTTGTTATCTATGTCACCAGAACAAAAATGTTATTGTGTGATTGTCTAATGACGTGAAAAGTTTTTTCCACTTTGTAAGACATTTTATTTTTCTATCATTAGATGATACCTATGTTTTTTTTTTATGTCAAGATTGCCTTGCATTTGAGTCAATAGCTACAGCTGGTGGAAGATTCTTCAACAAAATTTGTAGATCATATGCTTTTTAAATTCTTATTTATATTTACCCCACAGTTAAGCATTTGGGAAAAGTATAAAGTAAGTAGAATGACACCAGATATATATATATATATATATATAGTATCATTGATATTCAATCTTATGTTGGTTTCAAGTATATAACATAGTGGTTCAACAGTTACCCATATTATTAAATACTCACCCCCTCTAGTGCAGTCACTATTTACCAATGTAGTAAAATGTCACCGAATCATTAACTGTATTCTTTGTGCTGTAATATCGTCCCTGTCCCCAACTTACATTGTGATTGCAAATTATTGTGACCCTTATCCCCTTCCCCTTTCCCCACTCACCCCAACCTCTCTCCCTTGATAACAACTAGTCCCTTCTTGGTGTCTGTGAGTCTAGTGCTATTTTGTTCCTTCTGTTTTGCTTTTTTTAAAAATTTTTATTATTATCATTTTTTAACTTAATTTTTAATTACGGTATCATTAATATACAATCTTATGAAGGTTTCACATGAGCAACATTGTGGTTTCAACAATCACCCATATTATCAAGTCCCCCCCACACACCATTGCAATCACTGTCCATTACCGTAGTAAGATGCTATAGAGTCATTACTTGTCTTCTCTGTTCTGTACTGCCTTCCCTGTGACTTACCTATATTGTGTGTGCTAATTATAATGCCCCTTGATCCCCTTCTCTCTCTCTCCCCACCCACCCTCCCCACCCCTTCCCTTTGGTAACCGCTAGGCCCTTCTTGGAGTCTGAGAGTCTGCTGCTGTTTAGTTCCTTCAGTTTTGCTTCTTTGTTATACTCCACAAATGAGGGAAATCATTTGGTACTTCTCTTTCTCTGCCTGTCTTATTTCACTGAGCATAAGACCTCTAGCTCCATCCATGTTGTTGCAAATGGGAGGATTCCTTTTCTTTTATGGCAGAATAGTATTCCACTGCATATATGTACATCTTCTTTATCCATTCATGTATTGATGGACACTTAGGTTGCTTCCATAAATAAATTACTTGAGCTTGTAAGTAGAAAAGTTTCATCTCTTCTTTTCCTTCCTCATCTTATTAAGGTTACAAATGAAAGTAAGATTGTTTAAGAGGCAGGAGGAAGGAAAAACAAGGTACCTGGATAATTTACAAACTTTATAATCAATTCCTGAATTATTAGAAACTGTACTTAACACAAATTCTATCAGTATACATGAAATTATGAATAAAGTATGGAAACAGAATTTCTGCTCCCAAAGTAGGTGACAGTCTGGATAAAATATTTCAGGTTCTGAAAAAGGAGAAAATATAAGAGTACTCGGAAAATGCTAAAATAAACACCAATTGCAGCTTCAACTGGACCCAGATATCTAATGTGTCAGAGTTGAAAATAAGCTAGACCAGAGGTCCTGGGTTCCAGTTCTTACTCATCTTATGTCTGGCTATATGACTTGACTCTTTTGGCTTCAGTTTTCTGCAAAAGTATTAAGTTTAGTGAGATGAACTGTTTCTATAATATCTTTCACCTTTAATGTCTATACCTCAGGATCTGAAAAATATGTCCACAGAGAGAAATAATTACCATTCACCTGCCTTAGAGACCTCTAACATCTTTACATCATCAGAAAGCAGTTACTGAGTACTTAGCATTTGTGTCTTTGCCTTCCAGGTCTCATCATGCTGTTTTTTTGTTATGGTTTCTATGAATTAAAATGCCAAATCCTTTTTCCCAACAGAAATGCTTTCCTCCTGATTCCGTTGCTTGCAAGGATAGTTAATTAACTCCAACACATTAAGGGTAGAGTCATGCAGGGAATTAAGGCAACATCTGCTTTGTTTGTTCCAAGGAAATAAGAGGAATTACTATGCAAACAAACAAGAGAAATTACTGTTACTAAGCATGTATAATACAATTCAATTTGTCCAAAGCATTTTATAATATTTTTTGTTTTTTCTTCAAAGAGAAAGTAAAATGTAGAGGTCCTGGGTCCGCTGCCCACTGATGGGCCTCCTGCTGCATGTTGCACTGTGATAGAATGGTTACAAGGACTGATTTGGAAGGGTGGTAAGTGAAGAAAATTGGAACTGTTGAGGTTTATTTAAAGCTATAAAATAGTATAGTTTGAAATTATCTTTAAAAAGAACTATATATGTGCTAGATACCTCAAGACAAATGCTGGGCATAGAAGCCACAGGGCATAAATCTGCAAAGAAGTAAAAAGCTAACCTTTTCAAACAATATGGCTTCTCTCTCACTTACCAACTTTACATCTCCCTGTATGGCCCCGGAAGATGACTGGTTAGCCAGAGACAGGTAAGATTCCTCAAGGGAGGAACAACCTAAGACAGGCACAGTTGCAGGGGGGCCATCAGGTGAGAAATTGGGGATCAACAGAGGTGAGGCTTAGAACCTCACCCCCCGTTCTGAGAGAAATCTTCTGCATACATACGTGGATGTTTTATTGCCCTTGTCTAGCTTGGATTAACACATAGTCTACAGGCACACACCTGATCATCTACATTTGCTCTCTTACAACACTAAACTATGTTTTCTACCTTTATCTTGCATCTACCTACCACTTCAGCATTTTATTAAAAATAATAATAATAAAGAGAGAAATGTGGTATCCACATATAAATCAAGTATAAAAATTAAATGAGTATTCATATTTGAACTGTTTATAGTTCATAATGCATGAGCAAAACCAAAAGTTTCTGTGATGACTGCCCTTGTACTGTTCACCATGTAACTTATTCACTATGTAAGAATTTGTTCTCCATGTAAGAACTTGTTCGTTATGCTTCAGAATATTGGAGACTGACGAAAATTAGGCTTGGGGTGGATTAATGATTGTGCATTGAGCATTGACTCCCCTATACAGAATTTTATTGTTGTTAACAACCATTTGATCAATAAATATGAGAGATGCCCTCACAACAACAACAACAAAAAAAAGTACACACTTCCAATTGTAAAATAAATAAGTAACCAGGATGTAATGTATAGCATAAGGAATATAGTCAAAATATTGTAACAACTTGGTATGGTGATAGCTGGTACCTAGAATTATCATGTATATAAATGTTGAATCACTGTGTTGTACACCTGAAACTAATGTAATGTAACACTGTGTGTCAACTACCCTTCAATAAAAAATAATTATCTAAAAAAAAAAAAAAAAGAACTATATATGGATATATAGATACAGAAAGAGTTACCTACAAAAAAGAACTGGAAGATCACACATCAAGATGTAAACAGTGGTTATCTGGAGGGTGGAATTGTGGGTGATTTTTATTTTTCGTATCTTTCTTTTCTTGCTTTTCAAGTTTCTACTGTGAGCACATAGTATTTTTTAATTAGGAAAAATCCTTCTACCAATTGTCAACTCTGCGAACATACCTAGAGAACTTTGTAAAATATACATTTGACTTACTCTTTGTTCAATCCCTTCATATTTAGGGAGTGCATAAAATATCCTAGGTGCCTTCAGAGGTAATAGGGACTTGGAATAAGTGTGTCCTGCCTTCAAAGTAACTTTCAAGCTAGTGGGAGAAACAGACATGTAAAAAGATCATTATAATATAATGTGACAAATTATCCATGAAAGATCCTTTAGGGACACAGAGGGAAAGCATATGAGCAAGGTTGAAGATGGGTGATGGTAGGAGGGGACCAGTCACAGAAAAGGTGAAACTTGAGTCCAAGAAATTATTACTAAGAATGAATGATTCTTATTAGATGCTGGAATGAGTGGGCAAACAAGGGACATTTCTTAATCTTGGAAGTTTAAAAATGCACTCATTCTTTAACTTATCCATTTATTCAACAAATATTTGTTGAGTGCTGGCATGTGCTAGGCACTAGAGATAAAATGGTAATAATAGTAACCATAGTCCCTGCTCTCAAGAAGCTTATCCTCTTGGGGAGAGACACATTAATCAAATAGTCATATTAAAAATATAAAATTCTAATTGTGATTACTACTACAAAGGAGAAACATGTGATTCTATGAAACTAGAATTTACTCTATTCTATGAATTCTATTCTATGAATAATGGGTAGGGGTGGGGTGAATTACAACTAGTCAAGGGGGCCAGGGAACACTCCTGAGAAAATATTGTTTTAACTGTGATCTGAAGGATAAGTAGGTATTATGACAGCAAAGAGGGGAAGAAAGAGTAAACTAAATAGAGTTAAGGCTACTGCCAGGGTCTTGTGGCAGGAGGGGGCATTTCAATTAGAAGGACTGAAAGAGGGCCAGTATGGCTGGAGCTGAGAAAGAAGTAAGGTATGAGATGTAGCTAGAGTCAAGTCAGGAGTCAGATCATGCAGGGTCTGAAAACCCAGATTAAGAATTTTATCTTCATCAAAAGAAGAAGACTTTGAAGAAAGTTAACCTGGAAGTGAGAATTGGGATGATTTGATGAAATTTGCATTAAAAAAGACAGCTATCTACAGAATGTTGAACAGAATAACAAAAGAGGTCAGTGTGGATAAAGGCGGTCCATCTAAGAGACCTTCAAAATGGTACAATCAATAGGTGACAGATTTGTACTAGGGTAGTGGGGAGATGTGAATTGACTCAAATATTTAGAAGGTAACATAAATAGAACTCTGGAATAGATGTCTGTGTAAGGAGAGGGGAAGGGAATTGGGAGAGACAAAGATGATTCCCAGATTTTCTTATGTCTGGAGAGTGTATTTGTTTTGTTTTGTTTGTAGAGCTAAGGGCAAAGTGATGAATTCAGTGTCCTCTCAGATTCATTTCAGCTTAGAGTTGTGGTTTTTTAATTTTCCTCCTTTCTATCCTAATTAAAGAGCAAGGATCCAGATGACAAAATTTTGAATGTTTATTTTTTTGTATTGAGGTATATTAACATAAACAGCATAAATCCTAAATGTACAGCTTGATGAAATTTTTCGTATGTGTACACAGGTATAATCACCACCAAGATCAAGATAAAAAAATCCCAGCACACCAGAGCCTCCCTGGGTTCGCCTCCCAGTTACTAATCACCAAGAGTTAATGACTTATTCTGACTTCTATTACTGTGATATTGTGATATGAGAAATAAATAAATAAATATATATATATATTTGATATTTGTCCTTTGTTCCTGGAAAAAGAGCTCCTAAAACTCTTGTAAATTCCTGAGAGATAATGGTGAGAGGAGCATCTTCTATTATTCATAAGTCCCTTTATGTTAATGAGATGACTCAAGATGGGCCCCTAGATGGCTTCAGGATGGAGACTGTTTCCCAGAGAAACAAACCATGTGATTAGAGGGTTGGAACTTTCAGCCCTGCCCCACCCCAAACTTCTGGGAAGAGGGGAGGGATTGGGGATTGAGTTAATTACCAGTGGTTAATGATTTAATCAACCTTGCCAATATAATGGAACCTCCATATAAACCCTAAACTCTGGGGTTTGGTGAGCTTTCAAATTGGTGAGCATATCCACCTGCCATAAAGGTGGTGTGCTCTATACACCACATATAGAAGTTCTTTTGCTCAGGACCCTTCCAGACTTCACCCTTTTTACCTCTTCATTTGTATCTTTATACTATCCTTTATAGTAAGCTGGTAATAGTATTTATTTTCCCTGAGTTCTGTGAGCCATTATAGCAAATTACCAAACCTAATAAGGAGGTCATGGGAATCTCCAGTTTATCTTTTCTACTATCCATTGACATTTGAACTATTTCCTGTTTAGGGCTATTAAATAAAGCTGCTATGAATATTTTTGTGCCTTTTGGTGGACATAAACACTCATTTCTGTTGGGTTTATAAACAGAATGCTGGAGCATAAGGTACACATATTTGGCTTTAGTAGGTACTGCCATAGATTTTTCCAAATTATTTGTACCAATTCATACCCACTAGCAATGTATGAGAGTTCCAGTCATTCTACCTCCTCACTGATACCTGGTATTAGCAGTCTTTTAAAAGCAACTGTGAGCTTTCAAACTTCCAAATGAATCTTCATTCTATTTTATTTCCACAAAAATGGTGAGCTCTGCTGGGAGGTGCATTCAGAGATGATGCCTGGAATATAAATGAAGTGCACCAACCTTGAGGATGAGCCTGTAGCCTCTGACATGGGCAGAGGAGACCAGGACCAAGCCCAGCCCAGCATGTGCCTAGAGATTCTCAAAGGAATTCCAGGCTCTTGTCCATAGGCTGCTGGATCATCCAGAGCATTGTGAGACAAGATAGAACTGGAACAGGCTCAGAAAAGGTACCTAGCCCACTTCTGACCCATTCACTGTGTGCATGTCTCTGAAGGAATAGGCCTGACCACGTAAAATGAAGCTGCCTTTCCCAAAGTGGCATTAGGGATTGGTGGCAGTGCCCATTTGGGATGGCATAAGACTCTGTCTCAATCTGGTCTTTAGTTCGGCTCGGAAAACAAATCCAAGCCTCTTGTAGGCAGAACTTCAGATGGGCCAACAGAGCTCCCTGGAGGTGAGACCTTAAGCCTGAAGGGACCAGCAGGTAACCAGGCACTACAGCCTGAGGCTGCTCAACGCCAAGCAAAAGCATTCTGCTTCCACTAAGGGTTTCTTGCCTGAGGAAAACGAAGGCTGGCACTCAAAATTCTTATGGGATCTTCTGAAAATGGAGTCAACGGTGATCCTGAAAAAGTCCCGTTGTCTGGTGATCAATGCCAGCCCTGACAAGTCAATGGCTACTCTCTGTGATTCAGAATTACACCCACCTGATGGAGAGGCAACCTGGACCCCAAGGGAGAGGCAGGCAGTGGCAGTTCCCTGTTCGTTCTCAATTTAGGACTGTATGGGAGAATAAGAAACAGGTAAATTACAGCATGAAGCCTGTTTCACAAAGCACAAAAGACAATGTGGCCGGCAGGTCATAGGACTCTATAAAGGGAGGCGAGGTCGAAGCTAAGGAGAAGGCGACTGAGGGGCTGTTGCGGTCGGGGCAGGAGTGAGGGTCAGGCGGGGAGGAGGCCAGCGTGAGGGGAGGTAGGAGACTGACTGGAGAATGGAGACTGAGGGCTCCCCAGGGGTGGGGTCCGGGAAGCGGTTAGGGCAGGTTCCCAGCAGTGGGAAAGTATGGCCACGCTGGCATGGATTTCCTAGCTGAACTCCACCTTGCGGGGGGTTGAAGGAGGTTCTGCCTCCTCCTACAGCGTTCAGCCCTTGGCGCCAGAGCTTGGTGTGACAGGTTCGGGGAGCGAGCTAACCAGCGGCGGATGCCGGCTAAAGGCGTCCGCTAGAAGGAATTCCTGGCCGAAGCGGAGTTAATCGTCCTCACTTCCGGGTGCCTGGGGATGGGCGGGGTGGGGGGGGAGCTCCGAGGTCGGCTGCCAGAACCACGATTCCTTAGTCCCCAGGTCGCCCACCTCCAGTCACAACCAGACGACGGTTGAAAAGGGGCGGGCAGTCGCTGAGCAGCAGTTGCGAACTTCCCCCAGAACCCTAAATCCAGCCCCTCCAGTCCCGGCGGCGTCTCCGTGGCGACGTGCTGCAAAGTGCGGCTGCGCAAGGGTGACGGAGCGCGGGCGAAGGGAGGGGGGTGTTTTGCTTCCAGTCGCTTGCCGTCCCTTCCAGATTTGGTCGGCAGAAAGCTTCTGGTTCTTACCTCCTCTTTCCCTCTCCCTTTCCCTTTCCCGACCCCGATCCTCCCACCCTTCTTCCCTCTGTCCGCCTCCCCGGGTCCGGGCCATTTTCCGGAACTGGCGCACTAAGGTGCGCGGCCCCGGGGCCCAGTATATGATCCGCCGACCTACTACCCCTCGCTCCCCCCGCCCCATGTGGCTACGGGGCCGCGCCGGCGCTGCCCACTATGGCCCGGAAAGCAGTTAGCAGGAAGCGGAAAGCGCCCGCCTCGCCGGGAGCTGGGAGCGACGCGCAGGGCCCGCAGGTGAGAGCTTAGAGGCTGGGCCCCGGGTCCCGGCATAGGCACCTGGAGGTAGGGTTCTCAGATAGGGAACCGGAACCGGGGTCCAAAGTCTGTAGTCAGAGGGGACGCAAGGGCGGAACCCCGGCCTATAGGGTCAGGGCGGGCCTCCAGGAGTTCTCAGGAGAGCAGATAAGCCAGGGGAGTGAGGAGCTAAAGGAAATTTGGAACAGCATATTCCGCGGGAGGCCTGCAGCTAGGAGTGAGGCTTGAGGGGAAACCAGAATCTTGGCTTTGGACGAAGGGAAACGAAGTTGAGGGGAATGGGGGAAATCTCCTAGAAGATCCTGGAAGGGAAAGTGAAGTATGATTTCCCAGGACCCCGAGAAATGGAGACGATCGCAACTTTCCTATTGGTAGTGTCACCTTCTGGATACTCAAGCCCTGAGCTGGGCCTTTTGGCACTTAGAGCTCTAAAAGAAACAGCAATTCCCAGGTGTCATCCCTATACCTCTTTGGAGGGGAAGACCTTGTTCCAAGCGTATTCGGATTCTTGATTTTACGTGTTTCCCACCCTGTTGGTGTTTGATTTTTCGAATTCCCCAACCGCCTAGAGGCGGCAATCGATAGCTTATCCCTCAAAGACCTGGGACCCCCACTCTGGCTCCTTGGGCTGCACCCTCCTTGCTCCGCGGGGAGTACAAACTGAGGGAGAAGGGGGCTGGGTAGAGATGCAGTCCTGGTCGGTATGGTAAGCACTCAGCTCCTCCCTTCTCTGTCAAAGTTAGCTTTAGGGGATCCAAATCCTTCACTCCTAAGAGGCCTACTAAAACTTTTGTCCTCTTCTTTCCTTCCATTCCCTTGCCTTTTAGCCCTCATTTCTTGTAGGTAAATGGGACTACGAACAGCATCTTTTCAGTGTTGGAAGAATTAAACTGGACTTTCGGGATTGAGATTCCTGTTCTGTTGTGTTTGAATTTCTGTTGTATGTAAATACTGCAGATTGAGTTCTTGGTGATTTCTCTAATACAGTAGGACCCCTTGTCCAAAATGAAGGTAACCAAAGACTTGATTTCTAATGTTGCTTTCCACAGTTTGGCTGGAATCACTCACTTCAAAAAAGGAAAAAACTCCCCCCAGTGAAGAGATCCTTAGTGTACTACCTGAAGAACCGAGAAGTCAGGCTACAGAATGAAACCACCTACTCTCGAGTGTTGCGTTGTTATGCAGCACAGCAACTTCCCAGTCTCCTGAAGGAGAGAGAGTTTCACCTTGGGACCCTTAATAAAGTGTTTGCATCTCAGTGGCTGAATCATAGGCAAGTGGTGTGTGGCACAAAATGCAACACGGTAAGTGTCTTGGGGGAGGTGAACCTTCTAGGTCCTGGATATGCAGCTCCACATGCTCTAGAACTTGTCATTGCTTGTTTTCCCCATCGGTTTCTTTCAGGAGATTGTCTTACATTCTCTCCTATCTGTTGATGACTTTTTCCTCTCTTTCTGCTCCTTTTCCTACTTCTTCATTTCTGATAAGTATTCAGTGGAATCTATTTCTTTAGGCTTTTTTTTTTTTTTTTTTTTGTGAGGGCATCTCTCATATTTATTGATCAAATGGTTGTTAACAACAATAAAATGGAGTCAGTGCTCAATGCACAATCATTAATTCACCCCAAGCCTAATTTTCGTCAGTCTCCAATCTTCTGAGGCATAACAAACAAGTTCTTACATGGAGAACAAATTCTTACATAGTGAATAAGTTCTTACATGGTGAACAGTACACAGGCAGCCATCACAGAAACCTTCGGTTTTGCTCATGCATTATGAACTATAAACAGTCAGTTCAAATATGAATACTCATTTGGTTTTTATACTTGATTTATATGTGGATACCACATTTCTCTCTTTATTATTATTATTTTTAATAAAATGCTGAAGTGGTAGGTAGATACAAGATAAAGGTAGAAAACATAGTTTAGTGTTGTAAGAGAGCAAATGTAGATGATCAGGTGTGTGCCTGTAGACTATGTGTTAATCCAAGCTAGACAAGGGCAATAAAACATCCACGGATGCAGAAGATTTCTCTCAGAACAGGGGGGGTGAGGTTCTAAGCCTCACCTCTGTTGATCCCCAATTTCTCACCTGATGGCCCCCCTGCAACTGTGCCTGTCTTAGGTTGTTCCTCCCTTGAGGAATCTTACCCGTCTCTGGCTAACCAGTCATCTTTCGGGGCCATACAGGGAAATGTAAAGTTGGTAAGTGAGAGAGAAGCCTTATTGTTTGAAATGGTTAGCTTTTTATTTCTTTGCATATTTATGCCCTGTAGCTTCTATGCCCAGCATTTGTCTTGAGGTATCTTTACCACTTGGAAGAATTATGATACTTGGTAAATTTGATATGAGGCACGAATTCTATTTAAGGGTTGTAATTAGGAAGGAAGAAGAAAAGCTATAGAAGTAGCAGGCGGCAGAAAACATGGGAAGATTGATTATTTCTTTGACATATCTTCTTGTAGAGTAACTTCAGCATGTATAGGTTTTAAGCTACTACTTAAATTCGCACACACATTAACATAATAGGAGTATAGTTACATAACCAAAGCATACCTGTAATTACCAGCCATCTCCAGTGAAACCAAGAAAACCAGTTAGGCACCTTAGGCATTTGTGAAAACTTATCTGTGATATGGTGGATATTGTCCAACTGAACTTGAACAGTCTGAGAGAAATCAGACAAATTAAAACAACCCATTCCTGGGGAATATTCACATCCCTTATGTTCTTTTAACAGTAAATAGTCTGTAGTTGTAAGATTTTGGAGTGCTACAATTTGCACTTCTCCTAATTCTTGATTGAGTTCCAACAGTATAGATCCAGTCAAATTTGTTGTTTTACTGTATGCACAGGCCAGCTTAGATATCTCCTTCCTCATTCCCATGGCAAGTTCAGGAACTGGTGGGATGAGTGCATCTACAGCTGTAGCAGTGCGTGGACCTTTGTTGGGGTTTTTTGATGATCATCTTCTGGCATGAGTCTTCCAGAGAGTGCTGATGTTGGAAGTTCTTTTTCATATCGTATCTTAGTTCATTTTCGGGGTATCTTTAGGCTTTTTGCCATATGGATATGCTCCTCCTCCTAGAGTTTTTTTGCCTCATCTTTTTATGTTGCTTTTTAAGTTGGAGGCCTCAGAGGAAGGACTTAGGAAAGGGAAAGAATGATGTTCAGGATACGTAATAGTAAAAACCTAGGCGTTATCTGCTAGCCTAATGGCATATATAGGTAAAAGTATTTGAAATAGTACTTGGCTGAAGGTAGGAATGAGTCAAACTTTTTTCGGTGGTGGTGGGGAGTAGAATCTAAAGATGTATTTCCTATAAGAAAGGGCAGGGAATATGTGTCTGGTGGTGTCTTTAAGATGTAAATGTTTGCTTTTTGCAAAATAGTCTCCTGAAGAGGATTCAAGAGAGAGAAAAAATTAAGTATGACATGAGTAGGAGAGTATTTTACATAGAAAGACAGTTACAAGTGAATGAAGGGAAAAATTGATCAGTAAGCTATTTAATAAGCACAAATACAGGGCATGGATAAAATAAGTCAATCCATGATTAGATATTGTGGATATGATTGGAAAAGAAGGGCATAAATATCATGATGTCAGGAAAGGCAAATGAAAAGAAGCAGGGCCTGGAGGTGGGAAATGATTCCAAATGAAGTTTGAGAAAAGATTGGATATAGACCCAGCTGCTCTTTCCACTTTCACTTCACCCTGTGTGAATAGACAAGTAATGTCGTAATGGCAGGGTAAATACGGACTGAAACACATCTTGGGTCAATTGAAACACATGCTCTAGATCAAGAAAGTCTTTGATGCTAGGAGAAATGTTTCTAAAGGACATAAGATTTAAACATGAATTTTAAGGAAGGAAGTAATGGTGGTTGGGGCCAAGCTTTCATTTCCTTTTCTGTTGAAGGCGGTCATACAGAAGCCTTTCAAAACCAAACAGTGGCGACAAGCCTCTGTAAAACTTACTTTTCCTCATCTCTCAGGACACCACTCACGGTTTAAGAGAACTGCTTATCATTGTTATTACATGGAGCAGTCTCACATTTGGAGGAATTCATTCCACTCTCCACACATACCATCATAGTGTTTTGCCCAGCAAATGTTGCTGAATTATAAACTAAAGTAATCATCATAGTCTTCTGATTCTTGGATTTTATTGACTCTATTTTGGGAAGGTGTGAATAATGTTAAGTAATAATTTAACCTGCTCTTAATACCTAAATATTTTAGTCTTCCTGTGTCCTCATGACCTAAAATGTTTAAGTGGGGAGGCTCTTTTCTTTCCATTTTACAGTTAATGTTTTTCTTTGCTTAGTTTCCAGAAACAAAGCAGGGAACCAGAAACACTGCTCTTCTGTGAACTTTTGGCAAATGATTTCCTTATCTGTGGGTTTATTTTCCCTTCTGTAAAGTGGGAGTGATTAATATTCAGTAATGAGAAGGTGTCTGTGTACATCTTGGGAAACACTTAAGTTAGCAATATCTTAACTTACTCAAAATGTAGTGGTGATAATGAACCCAAAGGTTTATCCAGTGCTCTTGGTGCTCCATGGGACTTCCCTCAGTTTGAAAGAAAGGAAAATTATTTAAACATTTAGAACTGTCTTTAGATAATGTTTTGGAAATATCGTGGAAGATTTTAGAGGAGGAGGAGTTCACGTTGGATTATCAATAATAAAGTTTGGATGTATTAAAATTTTACCATCGATGAAATGACTTAAATGGATTCAGTAGGAAAGTATACCACAACCATTTATATTCTAAAATAACTTATTAATAAATATCTTCAGGTTAGAAGCTGTTTTTCTCTTGACTGTTCTTGGTTTTCATCAGTATTTAACAGTGTACATAAATGTTACAAAGCCAGGTCATTTCCGATGGTGAAATGACCATTGTGTAGCTTAGCTGGGATGTGATACATAACCATATGCAAATGACCTGGCTTGGGGCTATATTATTGAAGCCTCTGCTGAGGCAGTAAGTCATCCTCTATGAAAAAAGCTGTAGAGAAAGAGCACTGGAGACAAATTGCTTGTGTTTGAATCCCAGTTCTACCACTTACTGGGTAGGTTCTTGGGCACATTACTTAACATGTCTAAGATTCAGTTTCTTCATCTGTAGTTTTTTTGCTAGGATTAAAGCTGATTATCTTTGCAGAGCATATGAGTACTAAATAAATGTTTGAAAAAAAAATTTTAAGCAGGAGAGATATCTTGTAGACTTTTTAGTAGCTTGATTCCTGCAGTGGGAATTTTCCTGTGCTGTGGGTTAGCACTCAACATAGGGGCACTCATTTAAACCCCTGAATTCTCTGGGTCCAGTAAGCCCAGCAGTAACAGCAAGAATGGCCAATCTGTTTTAACATTGATAATATTAGTATGGTCATATTTTTACTAAATTATTTAAAGAAGAGAGGTAGTCTAACCTTCATTGGAACTTGGTCTGGGAACCAAGATGGAAAGATACATTTTCCTGGTTTAGGGTTACAAACTCAGGTTGTTTACAGAGTGGCAGAAAAGCTTGTCAGGAACAAGACTAAGAAGTAGTGGGGTCTGCAAAGAGCCAGAGAAGGGATTATTGACATCGACCCATTGTTACCATACAGGAATTTGGGCTTAGAGTTAACAGCTTTTTAAAATTTCTTTTTAATGAGAAACTAGAAATCTGGATTTTTATGGAGAAAAGCATCAGCCATTTATGAGGAATATCAAGAATCCAGTTGTCAAGAGCTTTAGATTTTCGGAAGAGTTGTGAAATTAAGGTTGGAAAGATTCATTAGGATCAAATGATAGAAGCCCTTTAATAACGAGCTAAGATTTTATTCCATCGGGAATGGACAGACAAGGCCCAAAGATTTAAGCAGGGACTGATGTGGTTGGAGCAATACTTTAGGGATAACAAAGCTTGGGAAATTGGGGAATGAACAGTGGAGGAACACACTGACTCCTGTGCTTGAGGCTTCTTTTCCTAGCTGGATCCTTGAGAGGCATTACGTTCAGAGAAAAAGCTTTTTAATTCTTCCCATGCTGACATGTAGTAATGGGAGCAGTGCTTGGATCTGGTTCAAGATGAAAGTTGACAAATACAGGTTTTTCCTGGTGATAATCTAGGAGTATTGCTTTTCTGCTTAACCCTGAAGGAGTTGGGTTATTCATGTTAGTTTCTTGGTCTAGGAGATAAAAAGAAGAAATGGATCCAAAATTGGCAACTGGGTTCAATCCAGGATCACGGTTGACCTGTAACATTTGACTTTTTAAACTGCTGATTTCTCCTGAATGGTCATATTTGCCTTTCGATCTATGGAGGCCGCCAGTCCCTCTCACATGTTAGGTGTGGGTATTCTCATCAGGACAGTTTTAATGTGAGAGGAATTAGAATAATAATTCTACATCTCATTGTCTAGAATATAGCGGGACAACTTTGTGGGTATGTGTCTGCATTCATTAAATCCATAAATGTTTATTGAATTTCTCCTGTGTGTTACAAGACACTATATCATGTGAAGTTGCAGTGATAAAAGAAATACATCCCAGATGGAGCTAAAGGGACTGTAAAGATAATGGAGTCCAAACCATTGGCCTCTACTTCTCCTTTTTCAATTGAGAAAACAGACCCAACAGTGAAAAGTGATTTGCCTGAGACTTTATAATGAGCAATGCAGATTAAGTCTGGACTCCAGTTTTCCTTATTTCTTGTCAGAATTCTTTATGTTACACCAAGACTGCTTTCCTTGGGTCCTTCCTTTAGAAGCCTGTCTTTCCAACCCCCAGGCCTAATCGCCTGAATGGCTGCTATATCACCAAAGGAATAAAAAAAGTTTCACTAGCTAAGCATGGCTGCTTTGCCAGCCTACCTTCTTTAAATTGATGCATATTTGATTTCTGTTGCTTAGGCCTTTGTTTCCCAAGCATAACCAAGGAACCACCTGCAGCACAATCACTGAGGTATATGTTTAAAATGCAGATTCCTGGTCCCTACTCCACTACTGAGTCAGAATTTCCCTCAGTGAAACCTAGGAATTGGCATTTTGAAAAGATGTCAGAGAACTTTTATATGAATCATTGGCAGTCTTTATGCTGTACAGTAATTTTTTTTTCTTTTTGCCACCTTGTTAATTTTAGAACATTTGAATCCTCTTTTTACTTTCTAAAACACACTCAGACACAGATGGGATATCAGATTTAATGGATCTGTAAGAATTTCCTTGTAGGCATAGGCATTAATATCTGTTAGCAGCCAATAGGATATAATTAAGTCTTATTTTTTCACTTTGAGGAAGTCCTTGACAAACGGTTATTTTCCGTATTTGCCTCCTGGTCTCATTAACAGACATGAAAATTTATGGCAAGAGATTTGCCCACTACTTTTTTTAGGTCCCCTCTTAGTCCATTCGTTTCCAATTTTTTGGTCTCTTTTCTAAAAGTATTCTTCTATGTAAACATATGTCAGAAATAACCACATTTATACCAACAAGTTGGATTAAGTAATTTTTTATTGTATAATTGGATTCAGAGATAGGTGGGTTGAGTCTAGGTTCCATTTCCTATTAGATTTGTGCCCTTGGACAAGACAGGTATCTTCTAAGCCTCTTCTCTAACATACAAAATAAATGGAGAGAGTAATACCTGCCTAGTGGAGTCATAAACAGAATTAAGTAAGATGTTGGTTAGCACAGTATGTAGAACATGTGCTTAGTAAATTGTTGGTATAATTCATGGTGGTGGTGAAAGGAGGAGGGGGAAGTAGTGTCTAGGTGGTTTATTCTGGCCAGACTCAGGTACACTTAACAAGTGAACATCAATCTATAAATGGCTCCTTTCTGTATGTCAGTCACATCTCAAATAGCTTAAACATTTAAAGGTAATTTACTTAGATATAATTTATATGAGGAAGTATAATTAGTAAATTCATATCATTATAGAAGGAATACAGAAAAATCAAATGTCTTCCTGTTTGCAAATTCAATTAATAGCCAGTTTTGATAAGGATGTGGAACAGACACATATATATATTGCCACTAAAACCCTTTTTTGGAAGTTATTTGGCATTATATTTCAAAAGCCTGGTATGAAATTATTTTTGAAGGAAGAGCCTGAAAATATTGTACCCTTTGAACTAATATTTTCAGACTAAGGAATTTATCCAGAAGGAAAGTCAGTCTTTTTTCTTTTCTTTTTTGAGGTACATAAAACAAAATGCACAAATATAGCTCAATGAATTTTGGTAAGTATACACTCATATACTCACAATAATCATTATCCATATAAAGGTAACATTCTCATTAATTTTTTCCCCTCCACCTGTTTTACTCATCACTTCTCTCCCTTCCCCTTTGGCAACCAGAAGTCTCTTCTTTGTATTTATGAATCTATTTATGTATTGTTTTATAGATTCCATATGTAAGTGAAATAATGTGATACTTGTCTTTCTCTGACTTACTTTACTTAGCATATACCCTCTGGGTCCATCCATGTTGTTGCAGATAGCAAAATTTCATTCGTTCTTATGGCTGAGTAATATTCCATTGTGTGTGTGTGTGTGTGTGTGTGTGTACGTACACACACACATACCACTCTTTATCCATCATCTATTGATGGACACAGGCTGCTTCCATATCTTGGCTATTGTAAATACTGCTGCAATAGACATAGGAATGCATATGTGTTTTCAAGTTAGTGGTTTTGTTTTCTTTGGTAAAGTCCCAGAAGTGGAATTACTGGGTCAAAAGTATTTTTCTTTTCAGTTTTTGAGAAACTTCCATATTGCTTTCTATAGTGGCTGCACCAACTTACATTCCTACCAACAGCGTATCAGGAGGGTTCCCTGATAAAAGTCTCCCTTAACAGGATACTCATTGGAAACTATTTTATGTAAATACTAATAGTAAGAGAGTGGTTAAGTAATTTGTGGTAAATCAGATCTGCATGATATGCATGCATTAACATATTTATGAAGAGTGTAATAACATGCAAAGCATTTAATATATTAAATATAACGAGATACAAAATTCTGTCTCTACTTATTATTGCTGTGCACAACTATACATGCATGTGGTTAAGGATTAAACAGGAACTTAAAAGTGAAAAAATAGATTCGAAAAGAGAAATAGGATTATGAGTAATCTTACATTTTTTATTTCCATTACTGTTGATAAAGCATTGTCAATCAACTCATTTTTAAAACTGTTACTTCAGACCCAGTAAATTCTATTTCTGGAATTTACTCAAAACAAAATCTGATTCAAAAAGATACATGCACCCCTATGTTTATTGCCACATTATTTACAATAGCCAAGATATGGAAGCAACTACAGTGTCCATCAATAGAGGAAAGGATAAAGAAGATGTGGTATATATATATACACAATGGAATATTTATTCAGCCATAAAATAGAAATCCTACCATTTGTGACAACATGGATGGACCTAGAGGGTATGATGCTAAGTGAAATAAGCCAGGTGGAGAGAGACAAGTACCATATGATTTCATTTAAATGTAGAATCTAAAAACAAGACAAAATGAAATGAACAAAATAGCAGTAGATTCATAGACACTGAGGTGACTGGTTGTTACCATGGGGGAAGGGTTGGGGCAGGTGGGTGAAATAGGTGAAGGGGATAAAGAGGCACAACATCTGAGTCATAATATAAATTAGTCACAGGGAGGAAAGTACAGCGAAGAGAATACATTCAGTAGGTCTGTAACATATTTCTGTGTTGACAGTAACTTCATTAGTGGAGGTGAGGATTTAATAGTGTCTATAACTATTGAATCACTATATTGTATACTCGAAACCAGTGTAATATTGCATATCAACTATACTTCAATAACAAATAAAAATGTTTCTTCAGCAAGAGGAACTCTGTTTTTCTTAGCTTAAAACAATGTTAAAAATGGCCTACTTCAATTAACATTCATTGCTTGTTTTGTTTGCTGACAGAGATTGAACACAATTAATGCATTGTATGTCTTCTCTGGGGAGAGAAGGTGAAGTAGGGCCTCAAATATATAGTGATAAGATATATAGCAAAAGGAATTTCCCCTCTTAGTCACGCAGGGTGTTTTTTTGGAGCTCAAAATAACGTCTTCAGAGAGACCTTGCTTCTCAGTGGGCAAATACACAGCCGTATTGTTGCCGGGCAGCTGCATCTGGGGAGGTATCTCACTGTGTACTAGGTGAAACCTCAACTTAGACAGGGGACGGTTCTTGACTCTGGTCAAGAAAGAATTCATGAACATGTCAGACAAGTGTAGGTAAGGAAGGAATTCATTAAAGTGAGAGTAGTAGTGAATGGCACCTGCCTTGCAGGCAGCAGAGAGCAAGAAAGAACAAAAGGAGGAAAGCTTGCCAACTCCTAAAGCTAGTGTCACCTGGTGTCCAGTGTCCGCTTGAATCTGCATAGTACTAAGCCACTGCCACCCCAAGATTTGGGGGAGCCACAGAGCACTGGTTGGAGTGAGACTGTTCTAAGAGCTTCCTAAAGGCAAAGAAAGGAGATTTTCAAGCAGGCTACTAAAGAGCATGATCATACAGCTGCAGTCCTGTCCAGATCATCCAGGCGATGGAAGAACTTGCAAGCCCCAAACAGAGATCTTATTAGCGTTTCTCTACTTGTCTGGAGTAGGACAGAGAGAGTGAAGACTTGGGCTTAAGTCTGGAAAATTGAATGAAATAGTGAAGTAACAAAAACGCTTACCACTGGAAGAGTGCAGAGACAAAACACAGTTAAGTTGACCAGAGAGAAGTCTAAGGCAAAAAGTACACACTCAAAGAAAGGGGAGTGTAGGAAACCTCAGAGAAGAGGCACACTTACGGGCTTAGGATTCTATCTTTTAAGGCTTTCAAAAATGCGGCAAAGGGTGGAGGTGGTGGGGTCTGAAGGTTCTACATGTGGTCTCATGTCTCTCTCCAGTGAGAGACATTATGTCACCATCCACAGTCCTCTAGATAATTCTGTAAGATAAACTTAACACAAGGAATTTATTGTTCCTGGTCTTCTCCAACATAATGGTTTCCCAAGAAGGGACTAGCAGTTACCAAAGGGGATGGGTGGGGGAGGGAGGGAGAAGGGGATTGAGGGGTATTGTGATTGGTACACATGCTGTTTGGGGGATCACAGGGAAGACTAGCACAGAGAAGACAAGTAATGACTCTGGCATCTTATTACACTGATGGACAGTGACTTCAACAACGTATGGGGGGGACTTGATAATATGGGTGACTAGTAACCACATTGTTTTTCATGTGAAACCTTCATAAGGTTATATATCAGTGATACCTTAATTTTTAAAAAATGGTTTCCCTCAAGCCCTGAGAATCTTATCCGTTAGGACTGCTTGTTCTGCCTTAAGATAGGGTCGGTTATTGGCTGATTACCAAGAAATGTGTTAGGAATCCTGCCTCCTAACTCCCTGATTTTTAAAATGAAATCTTAGCCTTAAGATGGAGTCCCTCTTGTTCTTACTATACTGTTTTTATCTTGGCATTTTTCATCATAGACAGGAAAAGTTAATCATGTTGCTTGTCCCATGTCCCTGCCCTACTTCAGTATTGTCCTTGTCTTCATGCTATTCTGCTCAGGAAGTAAAAGTGATTAAAAGTAAAAAAGAAAAGGGATTATAGTATCATTATTTTACTACAGTTAATATTAAAAGCTTACAGTCTTTTAATATCCAGGTAAATAATTAATATGTAACTATAATCTCTGCTCTCCAGTAGTTTGCTAATTAGAGATAAGGCTTCCTATTAATTCTTAGTAGAAGGCCTTATGCCTAGAAATGTCACTGGTGAACAAAAAGCCGACACTATCTTGTACAGAAATTGTTTTCTTCTGAATAATCTGTATGTTACCTATTAGCATGCTTGAGTATTACAGAAATCATTTTCCATCTTCCATAGGAAGAAATGATTTACACAAATCAGACTAGTGGGCCAATTCTCTTATTTACCTTTCTGTTTTTCTGATTGGATGGTGTCACTTGGAAGGATATGGGCTTTGCAATTATATAAAGGCAGTGTTCAATTGGGTTCTAATCTTACAGCGTAAGAGAAATTATTTTACCAAATGTTTGTTGTGCTTCACATAGTGAAATCTCTGGTATGCTGTCAGAGGTTTTTATTTGGTGACTTTGTAATGGGTTCTAGGCAGAATTTCAGGTGTCTTGCTAAAGGTTGCTCTTGGGATTTATTCCATTTTAACAAAGCCCTCCAGAATTATGGATTAGAAATCAGTTTACTGAACTTGTTAGATATAAAACTTGTAAAGAATTATGCCACTTAAATCCAGGATAATTGTAAATCCTAATATAGTTGTCCTTCCACAAAATCATAATTGTACTGGGAAAATATTAGAATTCAGGGCCTAATATGAAGTACCATTGCTAATCTCAGCAAGCCAGCTCCGTAGTCATCTTTGGAGGAGTAGTTTAGATTCACAATTCAGTGAGTAAGAGATCTTGGCATAGCGCCAGCACCTGGATTTAGATACAAGGATGTTCACTGCAGTGTATTTTATATTACTGAAATTTGGACACAACATAAATGTTCAATAATAAGGAATCCACTCGATAATGCTATATCAAGTGAATTACCTTATAGCCATTAAAAAGTATATAGAAGTGAAAAAAAAAGTTATCCAAAAAAAAAAAAGTATATAGAAGTGTATTAATTAGGAAAGGTGTTACTGCTATATCAAATAGAAAGATATAAAATGATAATATGAGATCACACTTTCATAGGTGGAGAAAAATATGTATGCATGTGACTGGGTATATAGTGAAGGGCCTAAAAGAAAATACACCAAGTGGTGGTAGGATTGTGGTGGTTTTTATTTTCCAATTTCTGCTTTTCTGTTTTACAAATTCACAATGTGTTTCTTTTGAAATTGGGACTCCAAAAATGTTATCTTGACCACATGGTCTTTCCTTTAATAGACTTGGAATAGAAACAGTGACCTGAACTTTCTGAGTTGTGACAACTCTTCTAGCTTCTGACCAGTTTAAAATATTTGTAGCTTAAGAGTCATGATAATGTTCAAACAGCTTATTGAGCTCAGCCATACTCTTAGTTCCTGCCCAGCAGGTTGCAGGTGGGCAGGCAACCAGCTTTTAGAATTGGGTCGGAAAGAATGCCCAGTTTTCTGGCCATTGTTAGAATCCTGACTGAGTACAGCTCCTTCTTATTTCAGGGCCTCTGGTCCTTTTTTTTTTTCTTTTTACTGTGCAAGTCATGTGTGTTCATTGAGAAAAAAATCAACATTCTTGAAGTTATGTTTTTAAAAGCTTATTCACTTAATACCATAGCATGAGCAGCTTTCCATGTTAATAAATAACCTCTACTCCATCATTCTTAAAAGCCATATAATAGGCTGTTGTGTAGCCAATCCCCTGTGGTGTTTCACTAGTTTAAAATTGTTGAATTGTAGTTAAAACTTCACCTTTCATTGTTTTCTTAGCATAAATTCCTGAAATTGACATTGCAGTTTGCACACTTAAAGACAATACATATTATCTTGACCATTTTCTGTTAAGTTTCTTGATCTTAGCTCTCTCCTTTGCTCCTCCCCATCTTGTTGGTTTGGGATAGGGAATGGATTCTTCTGCTTTGATTTCAGTAGTCTTCCCTTTCCCCAACTTTCAGCAAACTGAGGCTGCCCACTTGCCTATTACTGTCTGACTCAGTATAGTTTATCTTGATGTCTATGTGACCTATGTGGATTTGCTTTCCTTTCTTCATTAGACTCCAGCTAAAATACTCATTAATGTTAGAAACTTTTGAGCCCCACACCCCCATTTTATAAAGCCACCTCAATCTTTGTACATATATTTGTATGTGTCTGCTGACATGCATACAGAGATGTACTCACTAGTCTTACAAACTTCTTGATTGTAAGGTCTTTGCTTGCTTTTTTTTTCCTTTGTCCTAGATGGTAGACTGCAGGGAGCCATTGTGTCTCAAGCTTACCTTGCCATGCTGCCAGTTCTTGGCAGGGCTCCCAGTAGGTTAATGTGGAGCAGCCCCATTCTGGGAAATGTTACAGAAGCTGCACGAATCTTTGGCCTTTTGTCAGAAAGTTTGGGGAAGATATTCTGTGGCAGCTCATCCAAATCCCTGTCCCTTCCTCTGAAGTAGAAAGGTACTTTGTCATTCCTCTACAGTGGTGAGGATGAGGTTGGGGGTGAACTTTTGGTTTTTTGGCCCTTTACAGATTCAACTGTTACCAGTTTATTCCATCTCCCTGTATCAGATGTCTTTCATCCAGTGTATTTGGATGTCATTTCAACCTTTCTTACACCATGCAAAAGTAAACAAACATTAAAATAGCATATTACTATTAGGATCACTTATTAAATACCTATTCTGGCTGAGCCCTGTGCTAGACACTTTACGTTTTATGAGATATCTTAGAAACCCTATGAGATAGATATTATTATTCTAGTTTTATAAATAAGAAACAAGGTTCTGAAAGGTTAAGTGACTTACCCCAGATCACACAGCTAATCTGGAATTAATTCAAACCTAGAATTCTCCTAACTCCAAGACTAGAGTTTTGGACTTAAGATTTCTTGGACATGAAATAAAGAAAAGATTTTCTCACCTTTTATGGATGGCAGAAATGGAACCCTGTTTAAAGGAAAAGAAATGGACTAAAAGAAGTTTTAGTCAGCCCTCAGGTTCCATAGGAGAAACTGAGATCTTTTTAGGTTGCAGGCCACTTTACTCTTGTGTCTCACCCAATTGATTGCCCTTAATTTACAGAGCAGATTCTTTTTACATCAGTGCTGCTCAGACTGCAGTGTACCAAGAAACCTCACATTTATTAGGAGGGCTAGTTCGCAAACCCCAAGAGTAGGAAGTATCCCTGGATATCAGAAGGAAACAGAACTAGGAATTGGAAAGGCATTAGGAACCAAAGATGTCCATGCTTCCTCTCTTCTGTTTCCTTGTTTCTGGGAACTGGATTTGGTAGAAAATGGCTACCCAGACAGTTTGTTCTAGAGCCACAAGTCTGTCCACATTCCTGAGAGAACTGAATGGCCCAGTTCAATTTGGACTGGTTTTCCGTGAGCCAGGAGGCCACCCCAGACAGTTCTGTGGTCTAGAGATCTGAGTTTATATCAAACACACAGCTACAAAGCCCCACCCTGAGTGCAAGGATGTGGGGCCCCCTAACATTACTGGGCAGGCCCCTGAAAGGAGTCTTACTATAAGTACTTACTGTGCAGCTTTACATTGTTGGGGTGGGATGATAGAATAAGATAAATCCCCTGCTCTTGGAATTGGGAGGGCATTGTTAGCTTAATGAGAAAGAGACAAAGATTATAAATGAGTATGATATGGTCTAAGTATTGTGGGTAGAGGGCTGTCTTGGGAGCCTATAAGAGAGGAAGTTAAAAGCCCAAACACGTCTGAACTGAATCATGAAAGATAAGTACATGTTGGCCAGGTAAAGAAAGAAGTAGCAGAAAGCATTTTTGGCATTGTAAACAGCATGAACATAAAACAAAATATACATATTTAATTGAAGATGTTGGTCTGAATAATCAGTTATTTCAAGAACATGAAGTCCAAGAACATAAGGCAGGACATGAAGCTAGAGAGATAATGGGAGGACCAGATTGAGGAGAGTCTTGATGCCATGCCAAGGAGCCAAGATTTAGGGGAAATTGATGTTTTTTATAGGAGGATTTCCGTTTTTATGAGGGTGACTATAAACATGATCGGTTACAATAAGGAGAATAGTCTCAATGGTAGCCTTGCCTAAAGGTTCAGAGACCAGTTGCATTTGTCTAGGGGAGAAAAAATGAGAGAGGATGGAAAGGAAGGAGCCACTTGTAAGCATTATTTAGGAGGTAGATTTGGCAGGACTAGATCAGATGACAGGAATGTGGGGGGAGGAGGAGGAGTTGGGGGGAAGACAGTTTCTTTAGGACATATTGAGTTGAAAATGCCTGGGACACACCAGCAAGGGCGCCAGTTAGGAAGGGGGTCTGCCTTAAATAGCTGTTAGGGCTCACATTACAGATTGGACAGTGGTTGCTCCCTCCGTCTCCTTTTAAAACATTTTTTCCCACTCTTTTGGGCACTCTTCTTTAAGCTATTCCTCCATTCTTTTTTATATTTTAAATATAAGGCTTATCTAGTTTCTCCTTTCATAGATCTCCATCCTATTAAGCAGTATTTTATACAAGATTTGATATGGTTTGGCTTCATCATGAGAATCGCTGACAGGGTTTTAAATCAACTTCTTAGACTATAAGGTGTATGAGGGCAGAGATAATTTCTCTTTTATTCATAGTTACATTCCTAGCACTAGAGCAATACCTGGCATTCAGTTGTTACTGAATGAATAAGTGAACGAAGGAATGAATCCTTGAATCACATAAAAAGTTTAATAATAGACCTTTGGGAATGTCCTTTCTCTAAGAGTGATCTTTTCTATAAAACATTCCTCCAAAAGGGGAACCCTCCTACACTGCTGGTGGGAATGTAAATTAGTTCAACCATTGTGGAAAGCAGTATGGAGGTTCCTCAGAATGCTCAAAATAGAAATATCATTTGACCCAGGAATTCCACTTCTAGGAATTTACCCTAAGAATGCAGCACTCCAGTTTGAAAAAGACAGATGCACCCCTATGTTTATCGCTGCACTATTTACAATAGCCAAGATATGGAAGCAACCTAAGTGTCCATCAGTAGATGAATGGATAAAGAAGATGTGGTACATATACACAGTGGAATATTACTCAGCCATAAGAAAAAAACAGATTCTACCATTTACAACAACATGGATGGAGCTAGAGGGTATTATGCTCAGTGAAATAAGCCAGGTGGAGAAAGACAAGTACCAAATGATTTCACTCATATGTGGAGTATAAGAACAAAGGAAAACTGAAGGAACAAAACAGCAGCAGAATCACAGAACCCAAGAATGGACTAACAGTTACCAAAGGGAAAGGGAGGGATAAGAGCGGGGAAAAAGAAAGGGGGCATTATGATTAGCATGTATAGTGTGTGTGGGGGCATGGGGAGGGCTGTGCAACACAGAGAAGACAAGTAGTGATTTTACAGCATCTTACTACGCTGATGGACAGTGACTGTGAAGGGGTATGTTGGGGGGACTTGGTGAAGGGGGAGCCTAGTAAACATAATGTTCTTCATGTAATTGTAGATTAATGATACCAAAATAAAATAAATAATAAATAAATAAATAAATAAATAAACATTCCTCCAAGTTGAGTCTTAAGAGTGAGAAGGGGTTAGGTTGGTAAGGAGGTAGAGCAGAGCTATGAGGCAGCAGCATGAGCAAAGGCATGGAGGCACAGAACATGGTGGAGTGTGTGTTGGGGACGAGCAGTGAGGTATTAATAACTTGTCATATGTCTCAGGTGACTCCAGCAAACCTGGTAACTGCAGGTGTGTTCAGTAGTGGTTGTGATGTGTTCTGGGCATTATGTTTAGTTTATGTATCTATGCATGGGTAGATGAGAATTAGATACATAGAATTTGCCCACACTGGTGGAAAACCTTTAGTCAGGTTCACTAGGTCTGTAGTATCATGCACATCTTTGAAGCTATCTTTGAATCCTAGGCAGAATTTACTGCTTCCTAGTCTGTGTTCATATAGCATACTATACCCCTCTCTGTCTTATTTCTTACTTTGATGTTTCATTTGACTAGTAGCTCTCACCATGCTTTTAATAATTCTCAGGGTCTAGCGTGAAGTAGACATTAACTAAATGTTTGCTGGGTAATTGAATGAATGGATGCTTATACCTAGGATCAGCCACATTAAAGAGAAACTGTTTAGCTTCTGTATCCCTTTTTTCTTGTAGCTATTTGTAGTGGATGTCCAGACAAGTCAGATTACCAAGATCCCCATTCTGAAGGACCGGGAGCCTGGAGGTGTGACCCAGCAGGGCTGTGGTATCCATGCCATTGAGCTGAATCCCTCTAGAACACTCTTAGCCACTGGAGGAGACAACCCCAACAGTCTTGCCATCTACCGGCTGCCTACACTAGATCCTGTGTGTGTGGGAGATGTAAGTTACCCCAGTAATTGTAGTTAGAGGTACTCTTGTTTTTAAACAGCTCTGTAGATAACATAGGCCCTTCCCACACAAACCCTCTGGGAAAGGATAGTTTCTTCCAGATTTCTGCTGACTCCAGAGGCATGGAGTGGAAATATCACAATGGGGGTTAGACACCGTATAGGGAGTGTTGGGTTTATTGACAGAGAGTGTATATTTGATCAAGGGGTGAGCAGCACACCTCATGGGCCAGCAGCAATGGGTTGATGTTTAAATACAGTGTCCATACATTGCCCATTGCCCATAGTCAGAGCAAAGTTTACTAAGTCATTCATTCAGCAACTATTTATTGAGCTTTTCTATAGCCAGGCATTGTTTTAAACGCCAGGGATACAGCAGTGGATCAAACAGATAAAGCTTCTACCCTCTTGAAGCCTGCATTCTAATGGAATGAGACATAAAACCATACAAGCCAGAAAATACTTATCAACAATATGTTAGAGTGTGGTGAGTGTCCTGGGGAAGAGTAAAGGCCGACCAAAGGGATAGAGTGGTAGAGAATGCTATTTTGGAGGATAGTCAGGAGAGTCCTGTTGATAAGGACAACATTTGAGTAGGGAGACAGGGGAATGAGAGCACAAGGCATATTAATGTCTTGAGGAAGAGAGTTCCAGACAGAAGGAACAGTGATGAGGCCAGTTAGCTGTTGTCCCAGGAAGCAAGGGGGAGAGTGGTAGGACAAGATGGAAGAGATACGCGTATGTGATTGTGTGTAGAGCCCAAATAAGACCCAGATATAGAAGGCCGGAGCTGTGTGTCCACGAGACATGTTTATTGCACATAAAATGCAAGTTTCCTTCCAGCTTTGAGCTCCTCAAGACAGAAGTTAAAAGATTTTGGGATCATGCCCTGTGGGTTAAGATCATCAGAGATGAGAGTTGTAATTTTTATTTTTAGTCAGACTTGTATGCTTTTCAAGAGTATGTGTTGTAATCCTTATTTTACTAATTTCTTTTTTTTTCCCCCTCTCTCTACCTGTCACTCTGTCTTCTCCAAGGATGGACACAAGGACTGGATCTTTTCCATTGCATGGATCAGTGACACTATGGCAGTTTCTGGTAAAATTGTCCTTTTGTAGGGAGTTTTGGTGTGGCAAACAGAAGACTGGGAGGCTAGAAGTTGAAAAGGGATGGTAGTGTGAATGGAAATAGCCCAGTAAACAGACCATACCTAGGGGCCAAGAGATCTTGTTTCCAGTATTGGCGTTTTCTGTAATTTACCACATGACCTTAGATAAGTCATTTCCCCTGTGTAATCCTGATCTGGGTAGTGGAATTACTGGCATTCTTCATTTATTATTCATACCCTCCCATGTTCCAGAAAGCATGTGTGATAGTATGTTAGCCTCAACGTTTCTGTGGGGCTTCATTGAGATAATGGTTGTGAAAGTATTTTGGGAAAGTTGATGTGCTCTGCAAAGTACTAAGAGCAATTACCATTTTCTGTACAGCTGTATAGCATTAAGTTTCTTACTGATAAAAGCTATATAGGATTAGGGGAATTTCTTTGCCAGTGGCAGAACAATCAAGAAAAATACATGGAAATGAGTGTAAAGAAGATTACCTAGAAATACAAAAATGCTTTCTGGATACCCACAACAGCATAGACAGTAGATTCAGAGTGCTGACCAGTTTTTCTGGGTAACCATATGTAAAAATGCAATCCCCCATTCCTAATTCCCAAATAAAAATAACCATAATAGTTGCCAAATTAAGTAATTCACATCTTAGCTCCTATGATCCTCAGAACAATACTTAGGTTTACATTAGCCTCACTTCACAAATGAGAAAATTTAGATTCCAAGAGGTTATTATAACTTGCCAAAGGCCACACAAATAGAGATGGAATCAAGATCTGAATCCAAGTCTGATTGCAAAGTCCACTGCTACTAACAAAGCTAAAGGAACATAAATATTTCTTCTTTGGATTCTTTGCAAAGCAGTATAAAGCAGCAAGAAGGAAAAGTAAATCTCTGAACAAGCATAGTCACAGGTCGCAATTACCCATGAGTGGTACAGAAGATTTTGGATTCCCAGTTGGTTGTCTCCCCAAGGAATGCGAACTCCTTGAGGGCATGTCAACCTCTGTAGGGACTGTATGAATGACAGTACCCTTTACTGAATTTGGTTGTTGGGAGCCAAGGCTTGACTTTCTTTGGTAGCCTCCCAGCTCTTCTTTCAGATTCCTGCCAGTGTCCTGTATTTTCTGGTTGATAACTCCCAAGTCTACATAGGAGAAGATTTTAAGTAAAACATTGGCTCCAATGTTAGAGACCAGAGTTTGAATCCTGGTCCAGCCACTTACTAGCACTGTGATATTGGGCAAGTTTCTTAAGCTTTTGGAAACTTGGGTTTTCTCATCTGTAGCATGAATGATGATTTTATGTGGTCATTGGGAAGTTTAAGATAATGCACAGTGACTGCCATATTGAAAATACTTAATATTTGTTAACCAGTGTTAAATGTTAAGACTTTGATGAGCAACAACCCCTGAGCCCCCCTCAAAATCAGCATATTTAAACTCCTCATCTCCCTTCCAAGACTCACTGCCCTCCATCATTGACTTACATTAGTGAATGCTCTCACTTCCCATCCAGCTGCACAGCCAGAGAACTAAGGCTCCTCTTCAGTTCTTCAGTCTTCTTAGATTACCAACCCATGTTGATACTGTTTTCTAAAATATCTCTATATCCATCCATTTATTTTCTATCTTCTCTATTTGAGTGCCTGTCATCTATCTTTTAAATTACTCCAACAACCTTCTACAGTTTCTCTCTGCTTCTACGCTTATCTCCTCCAGTCCAATCTTCATGTTGCCACCAGACTAAATAATTTTAATTTTTATATAATTTAAAATAATTTTAAAATGTATTTTCCTTATTATAAAATTAATATTTTTATTGTAAGAGATTTTTTTTAAGTACAGATAAACAAAAAAGGTGATAAAATTGTCCATAATACCTCTATCCAGTATTATTAGTATTAATATTTGAAATACATCTTGCTAGTCTTTTTTTCAGTAAATATTTTTTAGTTGATTAAAAATGGGATCATATAGAGGGATGGATATATGGATAGACATATGATATACCAAGTATAAAATGTTGATAGTAGAATATAGATACGAATATACAATTCATTGTACAATTCACTTTTCAGTATGCTTGAAATTTTCATAATAAAACTTACTTAATTTTATTTCTTTAATTTGCTTAATAAGCCATGCATAGTTCTCCAGATGTGCCTTGGCCTTTTCCAGACTTCAGACATGATGAACCTTTGTTTTGAATTCCTGCCCATGAGCTTTATGATGCAAATAAATTGGATATTTCTCTCATGTTAGGCTATTTTTACTATAAAACATTCAGGAGATTCACAACATGGGAAGGGCATCTCCTAGTCTCCAAGGAGAGTTGATGAATAACTTTACAAGAAAGTAATTTTAAAACCTTTTTTAGTGGTTCTTGATATTCTGTTTTATGAGTATAACATAGCCCTATTTTGGGACATACAGATTGTTCTGAATAAACATAGGTGGGAACACAGACTGGGTTTTGCTGCAGATTGTTCAGTTGTACTCTAGAAAGATGGTTCCATTAACTTAACCACCATCAGTGTATTCAGGGCTCAATTCAAAGAAAAGTGTTCTTAATTTAAGTGCTTCATTATTGTTTGCTAAGGAAAACTATCTTTATAAGCATTCATTTTATGTAGTACAGCCATTCTTAATATGGGATTGTGATCCCAATGGGTCCAGGGAAAGCCTTCAATAGAACCATGAACCTGTCTGAAATTTAGTGTTCAATGTGGTGTTTTGTATGTTTTTCTAGAGAAAGAGGTCTTTAGCATTCCTAAGTCTCTCAAAGGGGTATAAGACTTAGAAAAGATTAAGTACCACTGATCTGAAGTAGAGATTCCATTATACCTGAAACCAGTATAATATTGTATATCAACTATATGTCAATTAAAAAAAATGTTTTTAAGAGAATAGATGCCCCCAAACCCTACTGCTCAGTAGGAGTCACCTGTGTATGCATGTCCAAGTGACCTAAGCATTTGGCCTGGGAAATTACTGGGCTTTATGAAACTATGTAATACTCTCTTTTGAAAAATCCCACCAACTACATTATGCTTAAAGGTTATATTTTAACTCCTACACCTTGGTTGAATCCTCCTTTTGGTGTAGCTATTAAAATAGATGCTGCTCTGTTTTGGGATGGGCCACGTGACCAACCTTCAGCACATAGGATGATATGCAGAGAGCTAGAATAAAAGAGCCTATATTTGCTTGTGTGGGACTGTCCCATGAGAGTTGGGTATGCCTCACATCTGTGGTCTCCTTGCCCTGCAGGCTCACGTGATGGCTCTATGGGACTTTGGGAGGTTACAGACGATGTGTTGACCAAAAGTGATGCAAGGCACAACATGTCACGGGTCCCTGTGTATGCTCACATCACTCACAAGGCCTTAAAGGACATCCCCAAGGAGGACACAAACCCTGACAACTGCAAGGTCCGAGCTCTAGCCTTCAACAACAAGAACAAGGTATGAGCTCATCAAGTGTTTCCTAAAGCCTTTACCTCTTTCTTCACCTTACTGACTTACCAACTTCTTGGCTTATGTCTTGGGAGATGTACTTCCCTTCTTCTTCCCCAAGTCAGTGCTTGCTTCATAGCTGGGTTCTGAGTCCACAGCACACTTTTTAAAGGCTGAGGGATGCTAGTGAGAAATGATAACAGTATTATGAAACGCACCCCTTGCATTGAGCTGTGTAGTATTTCTCTGGTTAGTCTTTATTTGTGGGTTAGCCTGGCAGTTCCCCCAGGGCCCCTCTGATTTGACTGTCTCTCATTTGCACATGCCTTTGCAGGTGCTATATTTTGGGTGTGATTTTCATACATGCCTCTGAAAGGAATCACTTTTCTCTTTGGTAGTCAGTTTCTTTTCATTCTTTACTGCCTCTTCTTAACAGTCACTAGGTCTTACCTAACAATCATTGAGTCAGAGCTTCTGAAACTGAGTATTAAGTAGAGTGTTGGGAAGGAGACCCATATCCAGGAAAGGATCAACATGGCTTAGGGGCAGACTTAGCTTAGACCCTCTGCTTATAGAGACTTAGGAAACTGTCCATATGTGTGCTGTGCTCTGACTATCCAGTAGGATTTCATGGGAATGATTGCATAGTAAGGGCTTTTTGAACCATGGGTGCCTGTCCACATTATTGCTAGAACTTGGCTTGTTCCTGAGGTTCTCTCAAGAAGGAGCCTTGGTTTAATGTGCTGTCCAGCTGCATTCCATAGATTAAGATGAGGGGCTGATAATGTCATTACCCCTGCTGGAATCATCATAGGATTAGGAATGAAGAATGGGAGAACCCCGACCTCCAAGGTCTTCCCCTGCTTATTATTTTATATTAGTTGCTACAGATTGGTCTATAACCTGTTTTTCATTGCTCTTGTAGGAATTGGGAGCAGTATCTCTGGATGGCTACTTTCATCTCTGGAAGGCTGAAAATACACTGTCTAAGGTGTGATGAACATGACTTAGTCATTTTACCTAACTATTCACCTTATGGTTAAAATACTTTCATTCTCCTTGAGCCTTTTCATTCTTATCTAAAGCACCAGTTCTCCAAGGGTCTAGGCATGTGATTACTTATGCATGACTTCTGAGTCTTGTGTGCCCCTTTTCAAAATCTTTTAAAGATATCAGAGGGACCAGTTCTTTCACATTGCATGGACCTGCTGAAAGGTTTCTTGTAACTAGCAGTCCTCCAATCCACAGTGCATTTAAGTATCTTATTGGCTATTTGACATGTTGTGAGGATAAGAAAATCTAAATGTTGGGAACCCTGGCAACTGAAGATAAATTAAACTAATACTGATCTTCTGAAATATCTCTGAAATAGTCATGTGAGGTAATAAGAATATGGATTTAATTTACAGTATTTACATGCAACTTTTGCATTAAGTTAAACCTATCTTTGGATCATTTGCCCTCTTCTTGTCTCAGAGACCTTTGCTGCTTATTCCTTTTGTGATAGGCTTTTTCTCAAGAGGAAGCAGAGCTCTGGGAATTATTAACTTCATGTCACAGCAGACTTCAAGCTGCACTGACCTTGCTCAGTGCAGTAGACACCCACTGAGGATTGGCTCAGTGACAAGGACCTAGGGTTAAGGCTGATGGGGGTTGCCTGGGGTTGAGCCAGTCCCCAGTCCCTGAGTATGCTTTCTGTAGTGTACAACTCCCATACAACTGGGGAGTTAGACTGAAGGTAACCAGAAATCAGCCCCTCTGTATGAAGAGCAGTGAGGAGAGTGGTGGCTCTTACTGGCAGAGAGAACAGAGTGGAATCTTGGCTTTAGTGCCCTGGAGTCATCCCTGGAAACAACCTGTAGGTCTTGGCCTTTCTCTCTGCTTCTGATTATTTAATTCCAGCTTGACTTTTTTCCCTAATCAGTCCTCTTCAGAACAAGATCTTACTGTTTATTAATAGTCACCCTCTGTTTCTCTTACATACCTAGGAGGTGGAGCAGGGCATTATTTCCTTAATTGGGCTTGTCTTTTTGTCTCTTAGTGTGGCTTGTATATGAAGGAAGCCCACAAAGGGGGGCATGTAAGAACAGTGCCCTGCAGTGTGCTGTCTGGTAGCACCCTGGCTACATCACTCCTCTGTCTGTTTTCAGCTCCTTTCCACCAAACTGCCGTATTGCCGTGAGAATGTGTGCCTGGCCTATGGTAGTGAATGGTCAGTATATGCAGTGGGCTCCCAAGCTCATGTCTCCTTCTTGGATCCACGACAGCCATCATACAACGTCAAGTCTGTTTGTTCCAGGGAGCGAGGCAGTGGTAAGAGTCCCAGTGTGCCCTTCAGGCTCACAGCTGCGTGGCAAATGGGTTTTGACCTTCACTTTCTGTGTTGGTTTCCAAACAAGTATAGTGATCTTTGTGGAACCTGGTAGAGGTGTTTGATGACACAAGCAGGGAGCTTAAATACTTGCGTAATGGCAGCAGAGCTTCTAACACTCTAGGCACATAATGTGGCCACAGAGGTCTTTGGTGAAAACCAGTAGTCACGATATTGGTGGTTTCCATGTTCTTTCATAGAGCCCTACTTTCTGTCCTGTGATCATTTTTTGCTGGGGCCCTGCCTTAACTATAAAATTAATTTTATGCTAAGGGATGGTATGTTGGGGTGGGGAATTTACAAACATCCTGAGGAAACTTTCAGGGGAATGAGTATGTTCGTTATTTTGACTGTGGTGATGGTGTCATAGATAAATGCATGTGTTAAAATGTCAAATTGTGTTCTTTAAATATGTGCAATGTATTGTATGTCAGTTATAACTCAAAAAGTTTAGTTTAGAAGAAAATGCTTAGTTTAGTTCTGACCACTGGGTGAATTAGGTTTTAGCCTCCCATCTTATATAGCATATTATCTCTGAAAGCACCCTCACCTTTATTGAGGAATATAAAAGAGACTTTTGTTTGTACTGTACGTTAATATTTCAGACATCTTTATTTGACATCTCATCAAGAACCCTGTAGGAAGTGGGTAGGAAAAGGTAGGGCTAGTGTTAACCCCATTTTGTAGGTGTGGAGACTGAGGTCCAGAGAGGTTAAATAATTTGCTCCACATCATACAGGTTGGTGGTGGAACAGCGAGGAACCAAATCCAGATCATCCAAGTTAAAGTGTATTTTCTTCCCCATCTTACTTTGTACTGAGAGTCCTAAAAGCACAGTATGATTACAGTTTAGCCTCCACCTTTCAAGTAGTGTTTACTTTCATGCAGATACTGCAAAAGTGGCTTTTGTTTGGGATTTATTTTCAATTACAGTTAAGACACATCTCAGAACTGAGAGAATAATGTCTAATGAGAGTACTAAGAGGAAAAAACAGTAGGCTTGGTTGGAATGATGTCTGCAGTGAAGAGTTTTAAGAGATTTTTGTTTTTGTTACAGTAGTAGCTTTCATACCTAATAAGGAAATACTGGTTTACCAATATTATTGAGCACCTCTTATTTGCCAAGAGACATCTTCATATCCATGTACTTATTTGATCCACAGATGCAACAGATATATTTTCCCTATGACCCAGAGTGATCAGGTGACTTGTCTTAAATTCACACTATAAGTGACGGATAGGGCACCTTTGGGTGCTTCAGTTCTAGATTGTTTGCCACTTTCATAACACACTACAGATGAAGATCTCTTACAGTGCCATGGTAATGGTTTTAGGTCAAATACAAAGAAGTCCTTATTAACATAATGACTATAAATATGCAGATTACCCTCAGTTTCAGTATGGCCTGGAAACAATGGAGAAGAGCTTAGAGTTATGAAAGGTGACTCCAGAGTGAATCTAGGGGAGGTAGAGAGTTTCAGGGCACACTTATGGTCTTAGGCCCAAAGCATCTTGGGCATCATCAGGAGTCTAGCACGTCTTTGAGGCAGGGCTCCTGTTAGTTTATAGACAGGCAGTGTGGCATCAGGGTTCTTTGAATTTTGTATGAGCTGTGGCCGCTAGAGAAAGGCACTGTTTGGTATTTAAGGGTGCCCTGAGAACTTAGCTTAGACTAATGTCAGAGAAATTCAGGATAGAAGACTATCAAGTGCATTCTTTCACTGTTCATTGCCCTTTACTTTTCTCTCTCAGGGATCCGGTCTGTGAGCTTCTATGAACACATCATCACTGTGGGCACAGGGCAGGGCTCTCTGCTGTTCTATGACATCCGAGCTCAGAGATTCCTGGAAGAGAAGCTCTCAGCTTGTTACGGGTCTAAGCCCAGACTAGCAGGGGAGAATCTGAAACTAACCACTGGCAAAGGCTGGCTGGTGAGTAAGTCCCTGCTTTTCAGGTGGTTACTGAAGAATGAGAGAAAAGTTGTCCTCACTCTACACACCCATCCCCACCCCTGCTGACATACACCAGCTACCATATGCTTTTTTTTTTTTTTTACTAGTAAGAGCAGAGGAAGGCACTCTACCTTGAGATTGCTTTTGGGTCTACATGTCCGTGGGAAAACTGAGGCCCAGTAAGACACACGGGTTGACCCAGGATTCCCCCCACCCCGTTGTAATAACAGAGTAAGTAGGAAGGAAAAGGAACCTCCCATCAAGGCTACCAGTGCATTATCAAAAAATTTGTCTCCAACTGTCCTGAGGAGACTTTGGGCTAGGGTAGCAATTATTTAGCCTGGTCTTCTCTAATGTTCAGTGGAAAAATGAGGCCCTAATTTCCACAAGCACCAGTCTCCTGAAACAAGACCCTCTTCTCTTAAGAAGACCAGAAAGTATTACTGTCCTTTCCTGCCCATGGCCTAGAGCTGCTAATAGTCTCTTTTTCTTCCCATAGAATCATGACGAAACCTGGAGGAATTACTTTTCGGACATTGATTTCTTCCCCAATGCTGTTTATACCCACTGCTACGACTTGTCCGGAACGAAACTCTTTGTGGCAGGAGGTCCCCTCCCTTCAGGGCTTCATGGAAACTATGCTGGGCTCTGGAGTTAATGACAACTCTCTCCCAAAATGCAGAGATTTACACTAACTTCCATCCTCATTTTCCTTGTTTCTTATTTTGATTTTTTTTTCCAATTGTATGAGGCCCTTATATTTTAGTGGGAACATCAGAGTTTGTGTATGGTTTAGGCACTTGACAGGAAGAAGCTCTGTATAGAAATCTGGAGGGTTTTGGTTTTTTATTCTTTTTTTCCTTTTAGTAATCAGAATTTTACTTTCCTGTCTTCTTTCTTTCTGGCTTCTCAATCAAACATTGGTAATTCGTATTTGTATTTTTTTTTCTTTAGGTGACACACACTCTCCCCTCTCTGGCTTCTTTAGGCTGACATAGTCATTCTCATCCTTACTTCATTCTTGAGAGGTGGGGCTCCTTTATAATTACATGGTTGCTGTCAGACTTTCTGTGAAAGTTTGGGGGCTGTGTGTGTGTGTGTGTGTGTGAGAGAGAGAGAGAGAGAATGTGTGTGCCTGCAAGTACTGTATGTCACTGAAATTACCTGGAGTAAGGAGTACTTGTAATT
Organism: Manis pentadactyla; assembly: GCF_030020395.1. NCBI lineage: Eukaryota > Metazoa > Chordata > Mammalia > Pholidota > Manidae > Manis > Manis pentadactyla. Next base: position 184,586,847 of record NC_080021.1, on the reverse strand, counting down.
AAAATATTTATAAAATACAGCTTTATTCACAGAGTCCAACTTTGGGACTAGTCTTTACCTTGTTTTTTAAAGTGTAACAACACTGATTATAGGAAGTAAAACAGAAAGGAAAACAATCACCACCAGGAAAACCCTTTGGAGTTAGATTGCAGGTTTCCTGGGGACTCTCATACCAGGATGCCAGAGACCTGTCCTCTACCTGTCTTCTCATCTGTATGTGCCCCAGGGGAGAATACTTCTGTATATGTGTCACTTCTACTTCCCATCTGCTTAGCCAGTGGCCTAAGACATCAGGGTCTCCATCCAGATGCAGCTCCAGGGGCTGCAGAAGGTGTGGTAGGACTTGGTAAAGAGAATCCTCATTTCCTCCCCTCAAACAAGACCTGATCTGATATCTGATGAGCCTGCAGCTGGGGGCCTCAAGTCTGCTAAGAATTACATACTCAGTCCCTTGGCTTTGGGAAGACACTTTTTTGCCATTTTTCTAATCTCCCCAATTGGTTTTGCTTTTCTTTTTGTTGGTTTCAGTCCAGGAGGGTGGGAGTTACCAGGGAGTTTATCTTTGTGTAGTGAGTATTTCATGTGTGGAATGTTCATTTTCTTCATACAGTGGGGCTGAAGTTGAAACCTCCTCTCCCGCTCTGTTGGCTCAGCCCTGGGATGGTGTTGGGTCACCTATAGCCAGCAACGTTGTGCATGTAAAAGCATTGATGTGATTAGCAATTTGTTCCTCCTTAAACTGTCTGTTTAGTCCAAGGTTTTGAAACTTGCAGGCAACTGACCATGATGTCCAGTTATTCCTTGCTTTCTTTACACATACGCATCCTGTTGCACATAGCAGCTGTTCCCACCCGCAGATTCCTCCTTCATTCTAAGCACATACTCTACTTCTGTCAACAGCCCAGCCTGGGGAAAGGAAAAGTATATTCATTCCTGCACTCCAGTTTCTCAGTTGCTCTCCCAGTTATACCCCCTGCTCTGGTGTAAGTGGGGAGACTGAAAAAGAGTATCTTCTTGGTGATGGGGGCTAGTGGAAAGGGGGCAATAACAAGTCCACCCTAACTTGGTGGTACAAGGCATACACCACAGGTTCTAAAATTCTCATCTAACCTAGAGAAATGGGTGCTATAAACGGAGTTAAGCAAAATGCTGGATGCTATAGATCTTTTAATTGTCTTAATTTTTTTCTATTATTAAACTACAGGCTGTAGATTTCTTAGTTCTCACAGAACTTCTATCATTTTAAACTGACTTGTGTATTAAAAAAAAAAAAACCTTAAGTAGGATGTTTTGTACTGTTGCCAGATCCTCTTCTGGGATAGGTTATGCATTTGATTGTTTGAGATTTTTGTTTTCAAAAATGTAGCACTTGACTTTTTGCCAAGTAAAAAAATAAATATTATTCCAGTGCAGAGTGGTTTGAGTGAGTGTGTATAACCAAGAGGCAACAGGAAAAGGCCCCAAATGACTGGTTGGAAGGTCAGTTTGGAGTTCTGGAATTGCTTGGAGTACAAGGGGAGCGCAAGTGTTCCTTCAAAGTTAAAGGCAGGTCAAGTGCAAACACAAAGACCTAGTTGCTGCTGATCCCCAGGCTCTGGGTCAAGGCCTCCAATTGAGGGTGGATATGCCCAGGGGAAGAGGTGTAGTGCTGGAGGGAGAAAAAGGCAGGCTAAAGATGAGAGTCCTTGCTCTGAATGACTAGGGATTTGAGTAAGGTGACCAGCTCTTACATAAACCTGGGTTGGTGATAGGCCCTGTCTGCTTCCGTGGAGGCTGCTCTGAGATTTACTGGAAGTGGCAGCACTACCCAGGGAATACGTTATCTTTTTCTTTTTTTTTTTAGATTGGAGCCACAGATCCTAGCTGCTCTCTGTAAGAGGAGGACACAGTGACCATAGTGAGGCACTTCCAGAGCCTGTTTGGGACTAGCTGAGAGAAAGGCAGACTGCTGAATCATACCACCCTCTTCACAGCCAACTCTGGAAGACCCATCAGGGCTGGGCCACAGGGCCAGGCAAGGCAGTGTCTGTTTTTCTGTCATGTGGCACCTGTTCCTTTCCAGGGCTGGATACAGCTCTCCTTTTGCACCTGCCTTAGAGACTTGAGTGGTTCAGACATGACTCACACAGCCACCTTCCTAATGATCAAAGGCTGCAGAACAGGAAAGGAGAAATGAATGAGTTGAGGCAATTGAAAGGGCTTCCTAGGGAAGAGTTACATTTGAAAAGGGACTAGAATTAGCCTTTCCAAACATGAGATTTTTTAGAATCCCTAATCCTTGGAACAGTAATTGATGTTTGCAAAATGTTTCCATAGTCAACATTATTTTGGGGAAATGAAGATTAACAAAGACATGCTCCTTTACTTAACAGCCTCAGGGTATTGGTTACCTTGGGACTCGTGTTCATCGAACATGCTCAGAGAAAGATGACGGGATGTGGGGTAGAGTGGGCCTGGCCTGGGCCTCTAGCCTCTATGGAATCTTGGCCCTGCTCCAATTTTCCAGCCAGGCTTTCCAGCAAAGTCTGTATCACAGAAGGGCTTTGTGGATTTTGTGGAGTCCCTCCCTTTCCTGCCAGCAGTCCCTGCTTCCAGGCCATGAAAGAACTATTTTGTTCTCCCTCAGGCCAAATACCTCATTGCCATGGTCTGCTGGCTCCTCCATACTTTGGGTCCTTTTGCAGAAGCCTTTGGAACCTGATTGTGTTCCAGGTTCTCCACTCACCACTTCAAGAGTTGATTAATGCTGATCTGGCCCTCAGTGTTCCCAATGAAGTAGCCAAGGACTCCCAATCTAGGCTTCTCTGATCCAGGAGCTACCCAGACAGTTCCTAGAGGAGGTAGCCAGAAATAGCAAGTCAGGGTGTCAAGATCCTTGGCTCAGCACTGGAGGTCATTCCTGTAAGCGTCAGCCTATGACCCAAGTGTTTTTTTCCTTTTCAGTTGGCTGGTGTTTGGGAGACAATGTGGGAGTGGGATGAGGGCGGGGAGGGAGAGTATAGGAAGAATCAATGCCTCTTGTTCGTAGCCACATCTTATTTCATGATAGTGTGCTGAGATGACCAGAAGCTTTAGGAGGATGGAAAAAGATGGGCCTCTAATTCTGGAACCACTGATGAATTCAAAAGAAAGTCCAGGTTTCTTAGCTTGGTTTTTCTGCCCTCACTTCAGCTCCTCCAAAGAAAAATCCAGAGAAACAAATATGAGAAATTTGTTTCAACACTATGGCTAGGGAGACAGGTGTGAACTGAACTGCTCAACATGGGATTGTAAGCTCTTCTATGATTCAGCTTTTCAAGACAGAGGTGGGAGCTGTCCATTCAAATCCCCTTGGGGTGAGCCTTACATCTGAGCACTCCTCTTGATTACCGTGTAATTGCTGAAGTCAGAATTTTTAAAGGATAATAATACTCATTAACTGAGCTCAGAGTCACATGTTTACTGCATTTCTTGTTAAACAGTATTCAGAGCTGTAATTAACATCCCTAGTGCCACGGACAGGAAGAAAATAAATGATCAACTCCTGTCTTAAAACAAACTTCCCTCACTTGTAGCTACTTTTTTCTTAGCTGGTGGCAGCAACTGGAAATAATAATGAGGCTTCTTCATTCTCCAGGGCAAGGCCATTTGTGGTTTGCAGAGAACACTGATGGGTATCATGGCCTAAGGGGCGACAGTGTGGGTCCTATAATGTACTGCTTACTGCTTACTTGAAACAGCCCTCATGACCACTGCAGCCCTCTGCCCCTCCATGCCCTTCTGCTAAAAACACAAAAAGTACTGCCCCAACCACCATGTTTAAATTTCCAGAATTAGATTTTCTTTTTCCAGGGGAGAGGGATGTTATATTACCTGATCAAAAATACTGTGCTATTCCCTGAAGGGAGATGCATGCCATCCCCAAGTGCTAACCTCTCACTCAGGGTAAGTATGGATCAAAAGGGGAGGATATGGGTTTGGTTCTAGTTCTGCTACTTATGGCCATAATTTTGAAAGTCTCCCCCTCTCTAGACATGTTTTTTAACTTACACAATGAGAATTCAGACTAGATACTAGATGATTTCCTGGATCCTTAACATCCACAACTGCTCTACTGGTGCAGGGAAGTCAAAGACTAGGAAGTGATCCCTGTCCTCAAAGCAGGTAAACATAGCAGAGTTTGTTACATTTTTGTTTCACTACTATAGTTTTCCTAATGGCTTCTAATAAAACATTGGGAATTATGGGTTGAATAGTGTCCCAAAAATTTAAGTCCCCTCCAAAATACCCAGAACCTCAGAATGTGACCTTATTTGGAAGAGGGTCTCTGCTGGTATAATTAAGGATCAAAATTATGTGCTGTAAGTTACAGTATTAACTCCAATGAGAGTGTCCTTATGAGACAGAAAAGGATATACAGGGACATAGAGAACAGATGTGAAGATAGAAGCAGAGATTGGAGTGATGCATCTATAAGCTAAGGACAACACCAAGAGCCACCAAAAGCTGAAAGAAGTAAGAGAAGGTTCTCCCCCAGATCCTTGGAAAGAAGTATGGCCCAACTGATGCCTTCCTTTTGGACTTCCTAACTCCAGAACTGAGAGAGAATGAATTTCTGTTCAAAAACCACCAAACTTGTAATTTGTTTCAGCAGCCCTAGCAAACTAATACAGGAGTATTCTGAGGAATTTTCAGGTACCAGTTTTTATAACATCACACTTGAGATTTTTTTTAATGTGTCTATTTTATACACAGCAATACAACTCCTTTCAAGGTTCCTGGACCTGATTCGTGTGTGTGTGTGCTGCCTGACCCGACCCAATTCCAGTGTGTGTCTGTCTGTGTCTGTGTGTCTTCCTGCAAACAATACCAAGCAATTCTCGAACACCAGTGAGACAGCACCAGATACCCCAGGTTAAGGGCTCCAGCCCACAAGACTGCCCTCCACTCCCTACTCGAGACACTGCTCTCAAGCTCCAGGCAGTTTCCTGTGCTTCTGACCCACCGGCTATAGATGGGAGGTTCCAATAACCTCCCTCTTAAGTTTGATCAGTTTGCTAGAGCGGCTCACAGAACTTGGGAAAACACATATACCAGTTTAATAAAGGATACAGTAAAGGATACAAGTTAAATGTCCAGACGAAGAGCTCCACAGGCAAGGTCCCAAATAAAGGAGCTTCCGTCCTTACGGAGCTTGGGGCCTGCCTCAGTGGCACATGGAGGCATTGTGATTACCCAAGCATGGAAGTTCTCTGCAGCTGAGAAGCAGGATCAAAGAGCTCGATATGCTCTTCTCGGGGGGTTTTGTGAGGGCTTCATTGTATAGTCATGACTGACTAATAAACCATTGGCTGATTCAACCCCCAGCCACTGCCTTTGGGTGGGTCCAAAAGTCTTGTCAACATGACAAGACAACCATTTCGCCTGAAAAATCAGTCTAACAAGCTTTTAGATCTAGGCAGCAGAGTTTCAATGGTACTCTTTTATTCTTTTGTTTCTCTTGAGTTTTCTAGTAGTGTCACTTAAAATGCCCTCCAGTTTTTCTTCAACATATATTGGTTGTGAATAATAAATTAATAATAAAGGAGGAAAATAGAAAATACTGATTGCCCCTTTGCATAAAAAGTTTAAAACAAAAATTCCTCACTTCCCTTTCCTTTGGTATGAACTGTCTCCTTAGGCCTGCCATCTCATCCAGTCCTCTCAACTCACACAGCCACTTTTCCTTGTCAAAATTGCTCCTAATCAAAAAAGTTGCTCACATCCAACTCCTCCTGTCAAAAATCTTTCACGGTGTAGCTCAGGAGAAGAAGAGTCCTGTGATCATACCCTTCCTCAGTTGCCCTGCTTTGCAAGTACAGGCAGAGATACAGGATTGTCCTGAAAGCCCCAGAGCCTTCTGGGAAGATAAATTCCTTTGACCCCGTAAATCTATCATATACCCAGTAGGGGGAGCTAGAATTTAGTTCCCAACCTCTGGAATTACTATGCCAACATAAACTCCATATATGGAGTGTGATCAAAGATATGCACAAAGTATGACTTAAGGGGTGAAGGAGAAGGGACAGGCAGTGTGGTAATGTCAGCCTTGAGGGAGGTTTTGGGTATTTTTTTTTTCTATAATGAACTTTTCAGAGCAATCCTTGAACTAAGCTCCCCTGTCTATGTGTGTGTAGATTTGATCCACAAAAATACATGCACACAACTTGTCAAAAGTGTGTGTGTTGCTTAAAGCGAGATAGACCTGTTGCTCTGCAACAGAATGTTGCCATTGGAACTCCAACAAACAGCATTGTTTGGAGGAGTTAGGTAGGAGGCAGCTTGGAAAAACAGCAGTGGATCTGAGGTTAATATTCCTAGTTGAATCCTGTCTTAATCATTAACCAGCTGTTTGATTGCAGACCCTCTGAATCTCTCTGGGCTGACTCTAAACTTCTGTGATAAGGTATGTGGAGGTGCTTTGAAACAGCACAACTATAAAGCATTCTTAGTACTCCCAACAGACTGGGCCATCTGTTGAGATTTCACAGTCCCAGCGAGATGGCAAATCTCCACCTAAACTGAGTCCAAATAGTCATGACTATGGGACAGCCAGGAGCATGGGGCTAGCTGAAGTTAACTTCGACAAAAAGCTCCAAGCCTTCAAGCATCTGAACAGGAACCAGGAGCCTCTTAATATCCCACCTGGTCGTACGTAGCCTCCCCTTTTAATCACAGAGAGGTGAGAGGTTTAGCTAGGCTGCCCATACAAGAGGAGGAAACTATGTGTGGCCTTTCCCCAGGACACAGGAGACCTACTCTGGAGAGAATCTTGAGAACTGGGGTCCTTGAGATGCTGGGAGGCAGCTTCTCAGGCACTACTATGAACTCTTGTGGGAGCTGAGCTGGGAGAATTGGAGCAGAGCCTCAAAGAAAGGCGTTGATACTCACAGGAATGCCCTTTCAGGCAGAAGTGGCCACAGCTAACCAGTGTTAGCAGGTAACCAACATTAGCTTTATGCCCATGCAAGGCCCCAGCATCTACAGGTCCAGTCTGGGTCATCTGTGTTTAAAGTCAGGTATTGATTTGTGTTTTCCCTGAGATTTTTACCCTCCCCAAGTCTCTTTCTGAACCTTCTGTAGCTGGCTGTGGCTACAGTTGGCAACAGTAGTTTTCTGCAGGGGATGGTTCTCAGCTGGGCATGTCCAAACCTGCAGGAACTGGTTTAACTTGCTTCTGAGAATCTTAATTGCACCCCAGGCTCCTTTGGCTTTGGGAAAGGGAGGTGGACAGGTGAGGGAGGAGGAGACAGGATACAGCCAAAGGGAATTGTGAAGTCTGGAGATCCCTGGAGAGGGAACTTTACTCTGAGGAAAGAGAAGGTCCCCCAGGCTTCCCTGAACTCCCACCAAACTATCTCCTCACAGGTCCTAGAACAGACTCCAGCACCTCTCTTCTTCTCCTCTAGGTAGTACCACTTCGGATCCTCCAGGAGGGTGCGCCGTCGGAGAGTCTTCCCTGCCAACACTATCATGTCTGTCTCCAAGAGCAGCCATCCGTGGCCAGGCCTCACCCTATGTGAACTAGACTCAGGCTCCTTGAGGCCAAGGCCTGAGCTGTTGTCCAAATCTCCACCAGGTGTGTGGAGTCAGTGTTGGACAGAAAAGCAGAGCAGGCCCTGAAAACTTCCATCCACCATCCAGCCTTCTGTTTCCATCAGTATGTGACAGTTCAGTCCCCTAACTTGCCGCTTTCTTAGCTCTTACTGTATCTTAAGTTCCTGGTGGTGGCTCACTATGTTGCACACTTTAAGGCCAAATTATGAGGCACAAACAGCATTGTCTGAAATGTCAGTAAATAAATTGATGATAGGTATGCTTCCTTGTACCCCTCTAGATCTGCTTTCCATCCTACCCAGTGCCTTTGTTTGGTTTCTTACCAACAGGCTTCCAAGTCCTCTGGCTTCTGGTTACGTTGAGCCAAGGAAGACTAGAAGGAAGGAGAGAAGGACGTGAGATTGTTTAGCTCCATCACACACCCCACCTTCCTAAAAGCAGGGTCTGCATAGACCCATCAGGTAGTCTTCCATACACTCTCTGCTCCCCTCCTGTTGTCCCCTCAGGTCCAGTAGTGATCAAGTTTCCCACTATTCCTGGCCCAGGGGAACTATACCATCTCTCTTTGCCTTTCCTTTATTAAACTCTCCTCAATTATCCGTTGTTTCTTGCTGGGACCCTGACAGATAGGATAGGTACCACTGAGGTATATGAAACACCACCTCACCTAGCTGCATCACCTGTCTGTAGGATCCTGACAAGTTACCCAACCTCTCTGAGCTTTGGTTTCCTCATATGCAAAACACTGCTGGGAAAGGAGGGGTGTCCTGAGGTCACTTTCAGCTCTTTGAATCTTTGGTTCTAAGGTGATAAGTAGTGTAACTCCTACAGAATTCAACCAGGAGAATAATGGGCCCGAATGGAACAATATGCAGAATTATTCTGTTTGGCATTTGGGTGTAGGGTTTAGGGGATTACCCCAGAGTTAAGAGTTGGTAGGGAAAAAGCCAAGAAATACCTCCATGTGTGCTACATGGGTATTTATTTCAAACATGGTCCATTCCAATAAATTATCTAGAGTTGTTGTAGGAATCAACTTTTATCTTTGGTTCTGTTTGTTAGAAAATATAGGAAAAATCTCTTTCTCCTGGTGTTCTTAATCTATTTCTATTAGTCTAGTCTCTCTTTGTATTGGTTTCCTTCTTTTTATTTCTTTGTTTTGCTCCATTAAAAAAGGAGAAAAAAAGGCATTTCCTTCAGCATCTACGTGGTAGGGGAGAATCAGAAAGTTCCTAACAAAGGCACCTGGCACTCATTCAAAGAGGCAGCCAGAACTGACCAGTGCCTGGAGCTACCAGATGCTAAAATTTTTTAGCCCCAGAAATGTTTTCCCAGGCTGAGACCAAGGCTGATAATTTATTTTTTTATTTTTATTGAAGTGTAGTTGATATACAATATTATTGGTTTCAAGTGTGCAACATACTGATTTGCACAGGTATATACATTATTAAATGCTCACCTCAACTAGTGTAGTTACTGTCTGTCAACATAGAAAGGTGTTACAGAACTATTGACTATATTCTCTATGCTGTACTGATAATTAATGTTAACTTTACACTTTGGACTGAATCCACCTGGCTGTTGCTTGCACCACTGTTTCTGGGAGAAACAAACAATAAACATACATAATATAATCTGAAGTTTTAAGGACTAGGAAAAAATAAGGCAGGGCCTAGTGGGCTCAGAGTGTGAGGGGAATCTGCTATTCTGGATGGGCAGGGAACATCTCTACAATGAGGTTAACAATTGAGCAGCGACCTGACTAAACTGAGGGAGTGAACCATATGGAGTGTCTCAAGTAGAGGAGCCAGCATTGTGAGGTGGGAAGGTACTTGTGTGTTCAGGGAGCATTAAAAAAGCTGATTTGACTGGACCCTGGTAAGCCAGTGGGGAGCAGTAGATTGAGATCCATAAAGTGGAGAGAGGAGCTTGGAGGCCAATGGCAGAGACTTTGAGGTGTATTCTACTCTGAGAGTCTGTAAGCATTGGATAGTTTTACAGGGTGGGGAGCGAGGATGTGAATGTGAGGAAGCTGGGGACCAGTTGGGAGGTGAGAGATGATACGGCTTAGAACAAGGAGGCAGGAGTGGAGTTGATGAGAAGTTAGATTTTAGATGTATTTTGAAATCTACAACTGGAAATGGTAATGTGTTGGATGTGGGGTGTGAGACAAAGAGATGAGTCAAGGATGACTCCAAAGATGACTCCTGAGCAACGGGAAGAAGTAAATACCTTTTACTTGAAAGAAATCAAAATGTGGTTGGGGGAGGGTAGGTTGGGAGCCATGATGGAAATTTATTGATTAGAGGCTTGAATTAACTTTTTGGAGGTGATGGAGATATTCTATGTTTTTAATTTGTGGTTGCCTTGCTGAATATTTACTATTCTGCATTTTATTTTTCATAAATTATACCTAAACACACACACACACACCACCAGAAATTATCATTTATTGATACAAGAAGACTGAAGAATAAAGAGGTTTACTTTAAAGATTACACATAAGTGGGAATGGGATCCATCTGGAAGCTGTTGCAATCCAAGGCTATTTTGGGGTGGTCCTCCCATCTCATGGGGTCTTTGCATCTCCCTATGCTTTTGCACCTCCATCACTTTCTTATGCCTTGACAATCAACAAAGCAAGCACCAATTTGTACCATTTGCTGATTTCTGTGACATAAATATTCCCTCCATATTGTACTTCAAACTACAGGATATATCAAGCTACAATACAATCAAGATGCAATACAATCTGGAGGTGGTAGAGTGAAGTAGTGGAGAATACAGACAGCAGCACAGATAAATTTAATCTCACTGGGCCTGTTTCCTCATCTGTAAAATGAGGTGATAATACTAATACATCAGGTTCTTATGACAATTAAATGAATTAATATATGAAAAGCACTTACAGCAGTATCCAGCATTACATAATTTAAACTGTTATTAGTTCTGTTATTTATTAATTTATCATGTGACCTTGGGCAAGACTCTTCTCTCTTTGGGTTCAGTTGTCTGTTAAAACAGCTTACAAAACTCAGGGAAACATTTACTTATATTTATCAGATTTATGTAAGGATAGAGGTGAACAGCCAAATGAAGAGGTACCTAGGGCAAGGTCCAAAAGGGTGCTGAATGTTAGGGTGGAACTGGGGTGCCCCACCTTCCTGGCAGACTGGTGCGTTCACCATCCCAGCTCATCAAATCTTTCCTGAGGCTGATGGGTAGGGCTAAAAATTCTAACTCTCTAATCACTGTGTCTTTCTGGTGACCAGCCCTATCCTGCTGCTATGTAGACACCCCTACCTTATCATTTCATTAGCATAACTCAGGTGGGAGAGAAAGGGCTTGTTATTAAACACAAAAGACAGTCCTATCACTTAGGAAATTACAAGGTTTTTAGAAGCTCTGTGTCAGGAACCATGGATATATATATATATTTGTTCTTACACAATAGAGGAAGGCAAAAGTGTAGGAACTTCATTCATCAGTGAAGTGAGCAACTTCCATACTGAATTGAATAATAGCTTTTGAATACTGGAAATATAGTTAATTTTTTCTGGTATTCACAATGTAACACTACAGACATGGCATACTTTTAATTAGCATTATTAACTTTTTCTCCATCATTTTCTTAAGTGTAGACTGAGCAAAACAAGGCCTGATTTGTAGCATTTCCTGATTTATCTGGCATAAATACTCCCACCATACCATACTTCAAGCTATCAGTATATCACTAGACGTGAGTTAGGATGAAATGCATAGTAGTACATCATTATATGGTTTTCCAACATGCAGATACAATAGATAGTGATAAAATTATTAGAAGACAATGAATTTGATTACCTTTATTTTTAATATAACTAATTTACTATTAACTTTATATAATTTATTTTTTGACAACTTGCAAAATTCTTGCAAATTTAGCAGTTGGCTTTCATGAACCCACATCAGCCAGCTCCAGCACATCCTAGTTTTCTTAGCAGATTAAGCTCCATGAAAATAATGCCTGACACATATTATGTACTCAATAAATGCTTTTTGAATAAATGAATGAAGGTAATTTTAGTAGAGTTTAGTTCCTTGCTACCTAATAACTTGACTAAATTAATTAGGGTTGGGGGGGACGATTAAGGGGGTGGGCACTCTGAGCTGTTGTCAGGCTCTTTTGCCTTGTTTAAAGAAATCTGAGAGGGGTTTGGATACAGGGGGTAACTCAGTGGGTAAAAATCTTTCTTCCAGAGTGGGACAAATTACCTTTGAAACTAAAATCAGTCAAAGGGAGAAATAAAGTGGGAGAAACCCATTTATTGCTTACAAGGAGTCATCCACTTCTGCTCTGGGGGTAAAATTATAACATATCCAGAGTATCTCACCTGGCTTTAGTTGATTTGCATATCCTCAGGAGTGGAGAGAAGTTCATCTCCATGTCAATGGTAATTACCTGGGCAACTGAGGGCGTGTCTGAACCTGAGAGTTTAAAGGGAGGGGCTGGCTTGCTTGGGCCCTGGTCTGCAGTTTGTAAGCAATAAACAGGTTTTAAACTTTATTTCTCCCTTTGACTGATTTTGGGTTTTAGAGGTATTTTGCCCTGGGATTTCCTCTCCCCGGACTTACATCTGGTGGCAAGCGGCAGGGTGCCTCTCAACCCCAAATCTGTCAATGGGTACAACCTTTAGGAGGGCTGCTCCTGTGGATGGTTGGGAGGCCCCAGTGGATACAGAGGCAGGGGTGCCGCTTCACCTGTTATCCCCCCAGCTGTGGGGCTTCCAAGTAGGGAACCCCTAGTGGGGAATTGGCCTAGGGTAAAGTACCTCCTAGAGGGGTGGGGCCTTCCCCAGAACTGGGGAACACCTGAAGCTGCAGAATTAGCTGGAAAGAAAAAAGGAATTGACATATCTGTTTCCATGCTAGATTATGAAAGCCATACAGATAGAATCTGATTCATTGTCTCCTATCACCTAATATAGCCTCAAGCATTTAGTTAGTAGACAGCAATAACTGTCTATAGGAGGAATAGCCTTGGGAAAGGACAGCATAACAGCTAATCTCTCTGAGCCTCAGATCCTCCTTTTTAAAATAAAGATAATGTTTGCTTGCCTGCTGGGAAACTGAAGTTGATGAGCTCACAAATCATTTCCCAGATCCATGACATACTTCTCAATTTTCCCTAGAGCAGAGCCCTTTATCAGAAATGTTGAGAAGCACTGTGTGGTTTTATCCTTCAAAAGGCATTTGAGCTTAAAGAACATAACAGGTGTGGCCATTCTGTCCCTGCAAAAGGCCATAGTGAACTATCTTTGGCCTGCTACAGGGTGCAAGCTGCTAGGAGATTAGTGTTTGGGTGGGGGAATGTCAGGGAAGGCCTGGGCTGAACAGGTTGTTAAGCCCCCTCCTTCCCTCCCTAGTGTGCTGTGGGAGGTGCACTTTCTTCCACAGCCACCCTGGGAATTATCCTCATCAGAGTAGATTTCTGGTAATTACCATGTGTACATTTTGCAAAGCTCAATAGGAAAGTTCTGCTTAAGTTTACTCAGTAATTTGAAATTGACATGCAAGTGAGTGTTCAAGGAAAATATTCTTTCTTTAGTGACCAAAGCTGGCCCGCCTTCAAGTTGGCAGAACTGGTGCCATAACTATGAGTAGAGGATCTGAGGGGGTGGCCTCCTCATCTAAAATATCCACCCCTCCACCTGTCATTCCACCATTAGAGCTTAATTCCTCAGTGCTTGTAGGAGGTTTTTCTGCCTCTAGAGGCCCTACCAACATTCCAGTTCCTCTGGAAAGAGCATTTTAGCTGGGATTAGTAATAGGAGGAAATAAATTCCTCAGCCTCGCATTCAAGATAATATACAATCAGATGCTACTGACCTCTGTAACTTTACTTTCCACTACATTGGTCCTAAAGACGTTTTCCTTCAGCCAACTTGTCTTTGAGCCTACCTTGCTTTTATTTCTCTTCTGCCTGTTGGCCACATAATTTGCCTTGCCTGGCATTCCTGCCTGCCTGGTGTAGATTGGCCACCCAGCTTCCCTTAGTCTGTTTCACTTCCCTTTCTCAGTATATGTTTATTTATCACCTATTACAGTGAAGCACTATGTCAGAGATGTTTTTATCTCTCTTCACAGCACCCAGACAGAGCTGTGCCCATAGTGGGCATACAATAAACCAGAGGTCAGACTTACCTCATATTCCTTTTATCTCTAGAATCTGCTAAATTCTATTTGGGATATACAGATAGGTGTATATAGCATCTCTCGTAAGCAAATAGAAGTGCAAAACAGAATTTTACAAGGTAATAGTTGAAAGCATCACTCTTCATTTTTTAAATATTTATTGAATTTGCTCACTATGAGCTAAATTCTGTACCAGTTGCTAGAAATACAGACATAAAAAGACATAGACCCTGTCTCAAAAAGTTTCAAGTCCAATGAGGAGAAACTAACAGCAACACTAATGATGTGGGAGTAAATAAAGCACCACGTTTGGAGTTAGGGACAGCTGAGTTTGAATCCTAACTCTGCAACTTGGTAGCAGTAGGACTTTGCATTAAGTCTTTCTGAGGGTTGATGATGATGATAAAAATAATACTTGAAAATCTCTGTGGGAAAGTAAAAGTAATTTTTGTAAAACATCTTACCCTGGGCCTGGCACGTCACAAGTGCTCAAAAAATACTAGGTTTCCTTCCCTTCTCTTTAAACCACAGCATGTAATGAGTTCCTTCTCTGAGTATCATGAGGGAATTTAGAACAAGAACAAGATGTGATTTTCTGCCAATCTATAGTCTGTTTGATTAACAAGATGCACACATATGAAGAGTTAATAATATTGTGAGACTGGGAGGATTAATGAAGCCTGTGATTCCCTGGAGAGGAGGTGAGATCTGCATTATGGAAAGGTAGTTGCTGGGGGATGTGAGGGTACAGAGTTATGAAGGTCTTGGTATGCAGAAGTGGAGGGGCTCCAATGGGTAGGAAAGAGCAATAAAGTAGGACAAGTAGGATGAACCAGATTATGGGGGGCTTTGAGAAGTAGGCAGAGTTATTTTATTCTTGTTTTCAAAGCACAATGTTGAGTTTTGAACAGAGGACTGGCATGCTTTTTAAGTGTAATTTCTCTATGTATTTAAGATGCCCTCACTCTATAAAATATGGACATGCAAGTTTTTTAAGGAGCTATTGATGTGTTAAGTGAGGTCTTTGACCTTGAGGACCACTTAGGTACAAGGTTGTAGGGGTGAGGATTCTATTCTTTTATTTTTATTTTTTTATTTTGGTATCATTAATCTACAATTACATGAAGAACACTATGTTTACTAGGCTCCCCCCTTCACCAAGTCCCACCCACAAACCCCATTACAGTCACTGTCCATCAGCATAGTAAGATGCTGTAGAATCACTACTTGATCTTCTCTATGTTGCTCAGCCCTCCCCGTGCCCCCCCCACATATTCATGCTAATAGTAATGCCCCCTTTCTTCTTCCCCACCCTTATCCCTCCCTTCCCACCCATCCTCCTCAGTCCCTTTCCCTTTGGTAACTGTTAGTCCATTCTTGGGTTCTGTGAGTCTGCTGCTGTTTTGTTCCTTCACTATTTCTTTTTTCTTATACTCCACATAAGAGTGAAATCATTTGGTACTTGTCTTTCTCTGCCTGGCTTATTTCACTGAGCATAATACCCTCTAGCTCCATCCATGTTGTTGCAAATGGTAGGATGTGTTTTCTTCTTATGGCTGAATAATATTCCATTGTGTATATGTACCACATCTACTTTATCCATTCATCTACTGATGGACACTTAGGTTGCTTCCATTTCTTGGCTATTGTAAATAGTGCTGCGATAAACAGAGGGGTGCATCTGTCCTTTTCAAACTGGGCTGCTGTATTCTTAGGGTAAATTCCTAGAAGTGGAATTCCTGGGTCAAATGGTATTTCTATTTTGAGCTTTTTGAGGAACCTCCATACTGCTTTCCACAGTGGTTGAACTAATGTGCATTCCCACCAGCAGTGTAGGAGGGTTCCCCTTTCTCTGCAACCTTGCCAACATTTGTTGTTGTTTGTCTTTTGGATGGTGGCGATCCTTACTGGTGTGAGGTGATATCTCATTATGGTTTTAATTTGCATTTCTCTGATGACAAGTGAAGTGGAGCATCTTTTCACGTGTCTATTGGCGATCTGAATTTCTTCTTTGGAGATCTGTCTGTTCATCTCCTCTGCCCATTTTTTAATTGGATTCTTTGCTTTTTGTTTGTTGAGGTGCTTGAGCTCTTTATATATTTTGGATGTCAACCCTTTATTGGATCTGTCATTTATGAATATATTCTCCCATACTGTAGGATGCCTTTTTGTTCTATTGATGGTATCCTTTGCTGTACAGAAGCTTTTCAGCTTGATATAGTCCCATTTGTTTATTTTTGCTTTTGTTTCCCTTTCCCGGGGAGATATGTTCATGAAGAAGTTGCTCATGTTTATGTCCAAGAGATTTTTGCCTGTGTTTTTTTCTAAGAGTTTTATGGTTTTATGACTTATATTCAGGTCTTTGATCCATTTTGAATTTACTTTTGTGTATAGGGTTAGATAGTGATCCAGTTTCATTCTCTTACCTGTAGCTGTCCAGTTTTGCCAGCACCAACTATTGAAGAGGGTGTCATTTCCCCAATGTATGTCCATGGCTCCTTTATCGTATATTAATTGACCATATATGTTTGGGTTAATGTCTGGAGTCTCTCATATTCTGTTCCACTGGTCTGTGACTCTGTTCTTGTCCCAGTACCAAATTGTTTTGATTACTGTGGCTTTGTAGTAGAGCTTGAAGTTGGGGAGTGAGATTCCCCCCACTCTTTCTTCCTCCTCAGGATTGCTTTGGCTATTCGGGGTCTTAGGTGGTTCCATATGAATTTTTGAACTATTGTTCCAGTTCATTGAAGAATGCTGTTGGTAATTTGATAGGGATTGCATTGAATCTGTAGATTGCTTTGGGCAGGATGGCCATTTTGACGATATTAATTCTTCCTAGCCAAGAGCATGGGATGAGTTTCCATTTGTTAGTGTCCTCTTTAATTTTTCTTAAGAGTGTCCTGTAGTTTTCAGGGTATAGGTATATTCCTTGGTTAGGTTTATTCCTAAGTATTTTATTCTTTTTGATGCAATTGTGAATTGAATTGTTTTCCTGATTTCTCTTTCTGTTAGTTCATTGTTAGTGTATAGGAAAGCCACAGATTTCTGTGTGTTAATTTTGTATCCTGCAACTTTGCTGAATTCTGATATTAGTTCTAGTAGTTTTGGAGTGGAATCTTCAGGGTTTTTTATGTACAATAACATGTCATGTGCAAATAGTGACAGTTTAACTTCTTCTTTACCAATCTGGATTCCTTGTATTTCTTTGTTTTGTCTAATTGCTGTGGCTAGGACCTCCAGTACTATGTTGAGTAACAGTGGGGAGAGTGGGCATCCCTGTCTTGTTCCCGATCTCAGAGGATTCTATTCTTCATCAGACATGGACGTCCCTAGGTCTACTTCCCTAACTATGGAATTACCAGAATTAAAAATAATCTCTTCCAAGGGGAAGGAAGGCTATTTTTTGCCAGTCCCTCTTCTTCCTTTTCAGTAGAACTCTAATAATGCAACTGTATGAGTTTGCTAGCACTACTCTAAGACAGTACCACAGAAGGGATGGCGTGAACAACAGAAATCTATTTTCTCACAGTTTTGGAGGTTACAAGTCCGAAATCAAGATGTTGGCAGGGTCGTTATTTTCTGAGGCTTCTTTGGCTTGTAGATGGCTGCCTTCTCTCTTGATCTTTTCTCTTTGTCTCCCTCTGTGTCCAGACATCAGTCAATTTGAATTACTGCTCACCCCCATGGCCTCATTTAACCTTAGTTACCTCTTTAAAGACAGTTTCTCCAAATTACAGTCACATTCTGTAGCACTAGGGTTTAGGACTTCAGCATATGTATTTGACAGGGACATAAGTCATCACAAAACACCTCCTAGAAATTCAGTCCTTGCTGATAAGTTATTATATTCATATTCATACAGTTTGGATTCTTCTCAGGGAATATAGCTTTCAATATCCCAGCTCTAAATAGTTTGTTTAATCATTTTTTAAATTATGAAGACCTGAGTATTAAAGTAATTTGAAAATACAGAAGTGAAAATGGGCAAATGTTGCCTATAATCCCATTACTTAAATATGGCCCATATTAATATTCTTCTTATGTATTTTTAGTCTCTTTCCTACACATAATATACTTACATAGTTATATTCAGTCAGTGATTTGGTTTTGTTTTTTTATACACAACAGTACCAGGCAAGCATTTTCCCATGTCCTGGGAATATAAATATTATTTATAAAGTCTGCCTAATATGGGATCTAGGAAGAATGTCATAATTTACTTAACCATTCCTCTGTAGTCAGACAATGTAAGGTGCTCCCAGTATTTTGCTGTCATACAGCTGTGAGAAATGCCTTTATGTGCATAAAAATTTTTCCAAATTTGAAATTATTTCCTTAGTGTAGAGTACCAGAATTGCTTTCGATCAAGGGGTTTTAATATATTACGAGTTTTGCTTTCCAATGGTTTATGCCAATTTATAGTCCTATTAGCCAAATAAGAGAGTAACTCTTTTATTAAACACTGATTACCACTGGGTAACATCATTATTTTTATTCTTGATTAATTTGGTAGGCAAAATGCATTTTATTGCTATAACTTTCATTGAACAAGTTGTGAGAGAGGCAAAATATTTTCCCATGTTTGTTGATTGGCTATGTTCCTTTTTTAGGAATTATTGGTATGCTTTGTCCATTAAGCTACAAAAATTTCGGTGTTCTTGTAAATTTGTATGTTTTTATTAATGGTGAAAATATTAATCATTGAAAAATTAATTGGTTTTTTTTCCACACGACCTACTGTTTACCTTTTAATTTTTTTTTAATGCTAGAAAAATTTTCTATTTAACAGTAGTTTTATCTGTTGATTATTTCCTTCCTGCTTCTCCGTGGCTTAGACAACCATTTCTGTTTTCTTCAAACTTTTCAATTAAAAAATTTTTTTGACACCTTCATATAGAGTAGTAACCTGTTTTAGTGGAAAGAGCATGGGCTTTGTAGTCAAACTTTAGAATCCTGTTTCTGCTATTTAATGTGTCCTCTCCTGTTTGTTATTCTGTAAAATCAAAATACTTTTCTGCAACCCTGTAATGGGGATTAAAAAAAGATGGACATATATATCGTACTGTACCTATCAGACAATAAATGTTAGTTTTACCCCCTTATCTTTAAATCATTTTGGTACAATGAGTACAGTGTGGCTCTAAATCTTTCCTCCAGTTTGTTAATAAATTGTCTCCCTACTTACTTTTATCTGCAGGAAAAGAATCTGTGTTCTTATGAGTTGACAGCAAGCACATTCTTGTCATGGTAGCAGATGTTTGTAAAGTCTAACTTAGACTGTTTAATTTTTTTCTGTCCCTCTGGGTCTTTTTCTGAAGGTTCTTCCTGGCACCTTCATGCTAAGAAATATGTATTTTGAAACGGGGATATCGCAGCTCTAATATTTTAGGTATAAGAAATTGGAGACTATGGTAATAGACTTATGATAAATTATTTTATTACCCCAAAACAGTGTCTTCCCACTTTGGCCTGGATTCTTCATTCTGATTGATACAGATGATATATGATATCCTATATTAAGGTCCATGTATTTTCACGGGCAAGTCTCTTTTGAACAAAATAGAAAGAGAACCTGAAAGAGAACTAACATTATTGTTGGATATTAGTGATGCCAGGGTTCTTGTTTGAGGAGTCAAAGAGTGAACTTAGCAAACACCCAAGGTAGGAAAGCCAGGGAGAGGCTTTTATTGAGAAATACATCAAGAGGACAGAGCTCTGGCTGGTGCCAGGAGGGGACAAGAGAGTCCCTAGTGATGTGTTGTCTAGGGGTTTTATAGGCAGTTGAGAATTTTTGGGAAAGTGAAAAAGAAGGCTTAGGGGTGTGGACTTGTTAAGTGGTCCCTGAATATTTAGAATTAACACAAACAACTTCCTGCTCTGATTTCTCCCTGAGAAACCAGCATTTTGGTCTGGGAGCATATCAAACAAGGCCACCTGCCCAGCCCCCAAGGTGGGCTGAGGTATTGTTTGCTAATGAGTAAGTTAAGAATCTTAGTTCTGAAGTTCCTGGGTGTTAAAATGCAATCTTATCTTTAAGGTGGAATCCTTCTTGCCTTTTAGTATGTTGTTTATGCCTGGGTTTACTTGCCATTATTCATTGTGCAGATTGCAAGTCACTACATCAGGTCTGAAGGAGGAAAGACAACACACAGGCCTGGGCCTTTTAGCATGCTTAAGTGAATCTTATGATTACAAATGATTAGCATAATAAAAACTTGTGATCTGATCTCCCTGAAGAATGACTCTAGAGCTTAATGTTTAACACAGAGTTTTGATAGGGGGGCTTCCTTGCATGTAGTTACATTGCTCTGACTGTAAATACCCTGCCTTGCTTTCTCCGGAGGCCCTCACCCTACTCTGACTACACCCCATGGTCCCTGTCACATTAGTACTAGCTAGTATTTATAGAGCACTTACTATGTGCCAGACAATGTTCTAAATATTTTGCTTGAATTAACTCAGTATTCTTCAACCTGCAGATCTAGATGCATTTCTGGGCTGGGAAATCAGGTTAGTAGTTTGTGAGCAGCTGTTTTTTAAAACTTATTTTTGAAAAAATTGAAATAATAATTATTTGAAATAATTTAAAAGAAAGTTTCTATATACTCTTCATTTAGTTTCTCTGCATGTTAACATCTTACACAATCATGGTAAGAAATGAATACTAGTACAAAACTATTAACCAAACTGCTGACTTTATTTGTATTTCCCCACTTTTCCCATTTATGCCACTTTTCTATCCTAGGATTCAAACCAAGACACTGGAGTGAATTTAGTTGAAATGTCTCCATACTCTCTTCTGATCTGTATCAGTTTCTCAGTACTTTTCTTGTTCCTTATGACTGATACATTTGAAGAGTACTGGGCAAGTGTTTTGTACAATGGGCCTCAGTTTGGGTTTGTCTGCTGTTTTCTTATGATTATGCTCAGAGGATGGATTTTTGGGAAGAATGACACAGAGGTGATATGCCCTTCACATTGCCTCACTACCAGGTTGTACATGATATCACATAACTTCTTACTCTGCTGTTGACTTTGATCAGTTGGTTAAGGTGATGTCTGTTAAATCTCTACATTGTAAAGTTACTTTTCCTGTTCCATTCTCTATTTGTTAGACATGAGTTATGAAGTTGAGCCCACATTCAAGGGGGAGGGAATCCTGAAGGGAGGAGTATCAAACAATTTGTTAAAACACCACAGTAATTTCTTAGAACACCTTTGGATTTACCATGAAAATTAATAAAAGCAAAAGAAAACAACAGAAAACCCACCATAGTAATTCATAAACATTTTGAGGGATATACTCTGAGACTATGCAAATAGAATTTCTCCTTAAATTTTGCTCATTTATTTTATTATTCATTGGTACAACAATTTCTGTGGCATATCTAAAGGTGATTTTTAAATTTCATTATTTTCATGTTTATTAACTGGAATTCTTATATAAGAAAGAGTTGTCTTTTCTATTTATTCATTCATCTGTCTACGTCAGCATTGGCTAATGGATATTTATTTTATTCTTTGAGTTAGAGCCAAATATTATCATTATTTTCTTGCTCAAATTGTTCCATTTTTGGCTAGGAGAAACTATTTTTTTAGAAAGCAGAAATAGAATAGAAAACTATCAGAAGTGAATGTGCCATGATTATGTAAAATATTTACATTAAGGGATGTTAGATGAAAGATATACTGTAACTCTCAGAGTACATAAATATATGGATATTATTTTGTAAAACATATTTTAGTCATATATATGTGTATGTATGTATTTCCTCTTGTGGGTTGCAGTCCAAAAGGATAAAAAGAAAAAAAAAAAAAACCCAAACCCAATACTATAATTGAACACTTTCAATCCTCTAGACAAATCTCTAAGGTAGTTATTATTATCCCCATTTTGCAGATGAGAAAACTAAGGCAGGAAAGCTTAAGTACCTTGCTGAAGGTCATGTCGGTTCTTCTAGTATAGGGGTTGGCAAACTTTTGTGTAAGGCCAGACAGTAAACATTTTATGCTTTCTCGGCCATGTGGCTTCTATTACAAATATTCCCCCTTGCTATTGTAGCATGAAAGCAGCTATAGATAATACATAATGAATAAGCATGGCTAAGTTACAATAGAACTTAATAGACAATGAAATTGAATTTATTATGGTTTGTATGCCATGAAAGAGTATTCTTTTGATTATTTTAGCCATTTAAAGATGGCTAACCATTCTTTTATTTTTGTTGTAGTTTTTTTAAATTAAGGTATTGATATATGCTTTTATGAAGGTTTCACATGATGAACATTGTAGTTACTATATTCACCCATATTATCAAGTCCCCCTGACCCCACTGCAGTCACTGTCCATCAGCATACTAAGATGCCACAGAGTCACTACTTGTCTTCTCTGTGCTCTACTGTCTTCCCCATGACCCCCCCCACACACGTGTGCCACTCAATGCCCTTCAATCCTCTTCTCCCTTCCTCCCCACCTATCCTTCCCTACCCCTCCCCTTTGGTAACCACTAGCCCCTTCTTGGAGTCTGTGATCTGCTGCTGTTCTGTTCCTTTGGTTTTGCTTTGTTGTTATACTTTACAAATTAGTGAAATCATTTGGTACTTTTCTTTCTCCACCTGGCTTATTTCACTGAGAATACGCTCTAGCTCCATCCATGTTGTTGCAAATGGTAGGATTTGTTTTCTTCTTATGATTGAATAATATTCCATTGTGTATATGTACCACATATTTATCCATTCATCTACTGATGGATACTTAGGTTGCTTCTGTATCTTGGCTATTGTAAATAGTGTTGCAATAAACATAGAGGTGCATGCATCTTTTTGCATCTGGGATCTTGTTTTCTTTGGGTAAACTCCTAGGAGTGGGATTCCTGGGTCAAATGGTATTTCTAATTTAGTTTTTTGAGGAACCTCCATACTGCTTTCCACAATGGTTGAACTAGTTTACAGTCCCACCAGCAGTGTAAGAGAGTTCCCCTTTCTCTGCATCCTCACCAGCTGGTGTGAGGTGATATCTCATTGTTGCCTTAATTTACATTTCCCTGATAATTAGTGATGTGGAGCATCCTTTCATGTGCCTGTTGGCCATCTGAATCTCTCTGGAGAGGGGTCTGTTCATTTCTACTGCCCATTTTTTAAAAATTTTTTATTAAGGTATGATTGATACACACTCTTATGAAGGTTTCACATGAAAAAACAATGTGGTTACTACATTCACCCATATTATCAAGTCCCCACCCATATCCCAATGCAGTCACTGTCCATCAGTGCATACGTTCAGGTCTTCTTACATACCTGTGGAGGTGTCTTGCTTTTTTTTTTTTTGTAGATAATTATTTTTTATTGAAGGGTAGTTGACACACAGTATTACATTAGTTTCAGGTGTACAACACAGTGATTCAACATTTATATACATGATAATTCTAGGTACCAGCTATGACCATACCAAGTTGTTACAATATTTTGACTATATTCTTTATGCTATACATTACATCCCGGTTACTTATTTATTTTACCATTGGAAGTGTGTACTTTTTTTTTTTTTTTGTGAGGGCATCTCTCATATTTACTGATCAAATGGTTGTTAACAACAATAAAATTCTGTATAGGGGAGTCAATGCTCAATGCACAATCATTAATCCACCCCAAGCCTAATTTTCATCAGTCTCCAATCTTCTGAGGCATAACAAACAAGTTCTTACATGGAGAACAAATTCTTACATAGTGAATAAGTTACATAGTGAACAGTACAAGGGCAGTCATCACAGAAACTTTCAGTTTTGCTCATGCATTATGAACTATAAACAAGTCAGTTCAAATATGAATACTCATTTGATTTTTATACTTGATTTATATGTGGATACCACATTTCTCTCTTTATTATTATTATTTTTAATAAAATGCTGAAGTGGTAGGTAGATGCAAGATAAAGGTAGAAAACATAGTTTAGTGTTGTAAGAGAGCAAATGTAGATGATCAGGTGTGTGCCTGTAGACTATGTGTTAATCCAAGCTAGACAAGGGCAATAAAACATCCACGGATGCAGAAGATTTCTCTCAGAACAGGGGGGGTGAGGTTCTAAGCCTCACCTCTGTTGGTCCCCAATTTCTCACCTGATGACCCCCCTGCGACTGTGCCTGTCTTAGGTTGTTCCTCCCTTGAGGAATCTTACCCGTCTCTGGCTAACCAGTCATCTTCCGGGGCCATACAGGGAAATGTAAAGTTGGTAAGTGAGAGAGAAGCCTTATTGTTTGAAATGGTTAGCTTTTTATTTCTTTGCATATTTATGCCCTGTAGCTTCTATGCCCAGCATTTGTCTTGAGGTATCTTTACCACTTGGAAGAATTATGATACTTGGTAAATTTGATATGAGGCACGAATTCTATTTAAGGGTTGTAATTAGGAAGGAAGAAGAAAAGCTATAGAAGTAGCAGGCGGCAGAAAACATGGGAAGATTGATTATTTCTTTGACATATCTTCTTGTAGAGTAACTTCAGCATGTATAGGTTTTAAGCTACTACTTAAATTGCGCACACACATTAACATAATAGGAGTATAGTTACATAACCAAAGCATACCTGTAATTACCAGCCATCTCCAGTGAAACCAAGAAAACCAGTTAGGCACCTTAGGCATTTGTGAAAACTTATCTGTGATATGGTGGATATTGTCCAACTGAACTTGAACAGTCTGAGAGAAATCAGACAAATTAAAACAACCCATTCCTGGGGAATATTCACATCCCTTATGTTCTTTTAACAGTAAATAGTCTGTAGTTGTAAGATTTTGGAGCGCTACAATTTGCACTTCTCCTAATTCTTGATTGAGTTCCAACAGTATAGATCCAGTCAAATTTGTTGTTTTACTGTATGCACAGGCCAGCTTAGATATCTCCTTCCTCATTCCCATGGCAAGTTCAGGAACTGGTGGGATGAGTGCATCTACAGCTGTAGCAGTGCGTGGATCTTTGTTGGGGTTTTTGATGATCATCTTCTGGCATGAGTCTTCCAGAGAGTGCTGATGTTGGAAGTTCTTTTTCATATCGTATCTTAGTTTATTTTCGGGGAAGCCCAGTTCGGCTTTGATCCTCTGTATAAACACAAACAGACCCTTTGCCGACACTTTTATTCTTCTGCCCATTTTTTAATTGGGTTATTTGCTTTTTGGGTGTTGAGGCATGTGAATTTTTATATATTTTGGCTAAACATTCTTTTTTTTTTCTGATATTGTTAATGTACAATTATTTGAACAACATTATGGTTACTAGACTCCCCCTATTATCAAGTCCCCCCCACATACCCCATTACAGTCACTGTACATCAGCGTAGAAAGGTGCTATAGAATCATTACTTGTCTTCTCTGTATATACTGCCTTCCCCATCTCCCCACCCCCTACATTATGTGTGCTAATTGTAATGCTGCATTTTATCCCTTATCCCTCTCTTCCCACCCATCCTCCCCAGTCCCTTTCCCTTTGGTAACTGTTAGTCCATTCTTGGGTTCTGTGAGTCTGCTGCTGTTTTGTTCCTTCAGTTTTTTCTTTGTTGTTATACTCCACAGATGAGTGAAATCATTTGATACTTGTCTTTCTCTGCCTGGCTTATTTAACTGAGCATAATACCCTCTAGCTCCATCCATGTTGTTGCAAATGGTAGGATGTGTTTTCTTCTTATGGCTGAATAATATTCCATTGTGTATATGTACCACATCTACTTTATCCATTCATCTACTGATGGACACTTAGGTTGCTTCTATTTCTTGGCTATTGTAAATAGTGCTGCGATAAACATAGGAGTGCATATGTCTTTTTGAAACTGGGCTGCTGCATTCTTAGGGTAAATTCCTAAGAGTGGAATTCCTGGGTCAAATGGTATTTCTATTTTGAGTTTTTTGAGGAACCTCCATACTGCTTTCCACAATGGTTGAACTAATGTGCATTTCCACCAGCAGTGTAGGAGGGTTCCCTTTTCTCCACATCCTCACCAACATTTGTCGTTGCTTGTCTTTTTGATGTTGGCCATCCTAACTGGTGTGAGGTGATATCTCATTGTGGTTTTAATTTGCATTTCCCTGATGATTAGTGATGTGGGGCATCTTTTCATGTGTCTGTTGGCCATCTGAATTTCTTCTTTGGAGAAGCATCTGTTCAGATCCTGCGCCCATTTTTCTATTGGATTATTTGCTTTTTGTTTGTTGAGGTGTGTGAGCTCTTTATATATTTTGGATGTCAACCCTTTATCCGATCTGTCATTTATGTATATCTCCCATACTTTAGGATGTCTTTTTGTTCTACTAATGGTATCCTTTGCTGTACAGAAGCTTTTTAGTTTGATATAATCCCACTTGTTCCTTTTTGCTTTTGTTTCCCTTGCTCAGGGAAATATGTTCATGAAGAAGTTGCTCATGTTTATGTCCAAGAGGTTTTTGCCTATATTTTTTTCTAAGAGTTTTATGGTTTCATGACTTACATTAAGGTCTTTGATTCATTTTGAACTTACTTTTGTGTACGGGGTTAGATAATAATCCAGTTTCATTCTCTTACATGTATCTGTCCAGGGCTAACCATTCTTAAATAGTGGGTTCTTGGAAAACCGGAAGTGGGCTGGATTTGGTCCATGAGATGTAGTTTGCTGACTCTTGTTCTGAATCCAGGCCTTCCTGGATTCCTCTAGAACTGAAGCCTTAACCACTGACTAAGGCTATATAAGTACTGGTGTAACCAAATAAAGTTTTTTCTGGTAATATAGTTCCTTATAATTTTTATATTCCAATTATTTTCTAAAGACTTTCATATGCAATATCTTGCATGAACCTGAGAATGCCCAATAAGGTAAGCATAATTTAGTTCCTGTCTATTTATGAAGAAACAGGCTTAGGAAGGGCAAGTTGTTAATTAGGAGTATTATGAGGGAACTGGCCTTTTAGAGAAATGAGACACAACAGTGTTACTAGGGAGTCTTTTTGGTTATTCCATACAGGTCTCACAACAGTGGCTGAATTATTAACTGTTCGCTTACTGCTTTCACAGGCCAGCATTCCCGCAGTTCAGCTGGCTTTGGGCATAAATATACCTCAGAAATGATGGTATACTGCCAAGTGTCATTGTCAGTGTATTAATTTTCAGCCAAGCAAAAGAACATATGGTCCTCTGGTCAATAATGCATTCACCCCCCTGGAGGAAAATATGAAAAACCGAATTCTAATCAGAAGGTTGTTGGTGACATGGAACATACATTGGGTGATCTTGGGTAATTTTTATGGCTAATAGGTATGGAGCACCAATCTCTATCCATTAAAGGCACAGATCTGCCAAGGGGACCAAAATGTTCCACATTCTGGTCACACCACCCTTTTCTCTGCATTGTGTACATTTTTGCTTCTTATACCTCACTTTTTTAACTAGACCATTCCCTCTCAGTTATTGCATTCTTTGGGCAGGGTATAATGCATTTGATTATGATCATTTATTTTACTTTGAGGGAGTAGATAAGATTTGAACTGATTCTAGAATTTGTTTTATCTAGATTGTGAAATCCTGCTTTGGAGTTTATATGCCTTGATTCTATCTTCCTAAATCAGCCACCTATTACTGATTCTGTCTGAAATGAGTCTCATCTAAGAAAAACTAATTTTACCCACCTTCCTTATTGCCAGCCATGTGCGTAGAATTAAAAATCCAAGCTTCTGAGAATTTCTCCAGTGTATTTTCCATTGCATTATGCTCTCACTTTAGTCTAGCCAAGTGCACTTAAGCAAACATAAACAGGTGAATTGGATGGTGATGTTCTTTGCAGTCACAGGATGTGAAATTAGCTTAAGAGTGATATCTCAGCCTGGCTGGAAAGGGGTGATTGTGGTATCCTATAGGGGAGACTACTGTGAGAGGAGAGTTCTATTGCATCCAGGTGGTAATAACTATAATTAGTAAGATTTTAGGACGTTGATGCCCTTATTTTCCTGATTCTAGCTCCTAGGTAGGATTTCTCCTTTGATAAATGATAATTTAATGAAAGCACCTAGCACAGTATGCCTGGTACAGAAAAGGTGGATATATTTTAATACAGTAACAGAACAGGAAATAGAGGCCTGGAGAGGTGACATAGCTTGTACAGTGTCACAGAGGTAACACATGGTCTCTGGTGTCTCCTTTCTTAATGTTAATCTTTAATTAAAACATCATTATCTGCTCTATATAAAAAAATTAAAATACAGATATTGTCGCTTTTGACTAGTACCCTCAATCACAGACCTTTCCCACCCTCAGCCAAAGCTGCTATCAGGTTTGTATGTATCCTTTCAGAACTGTTGTCTTGTGCTCTTTCCATTAAATCTTCGCCTCTCAACGGTTGATTGATCAGACCAGACACAATCCTAGCTCAGTGTCAAAAGGGGAGAGATAGTATCTACACATGAATGGTCATGACAATAAATTTTGTTAAAGGCATAGCCTGAGCATTCTCTGATCAATTCAGATGATAACAGGCTTCCCTTGAATTGGTCAAAACTCTTAAGGTTTCAATTGTTTTTCATCAAGTAGTTTAACCTACAGTCTACTAGTAACTAGCAAGTCAGTAATTAACATAGTGTCCTGCACAAAAATCAGGATATGCTAATTATCAAAAGATACGTATATGGTGTGAATATAATTACTAATATTTATTGAGGGTTTACTTGCCAAGCAGGCTACTTTATTTACATGATCTCATTTAATTTTCACAACTTGGTGAAGTGGTGTTAACACAAAGGAGGGCTCAAATTAAGACAAAGCCTGCTGGACTCCAAAGTCTGTTTATCAAATCAGCCTGGGATACTGCCTTTGATGATCAAATAGGCCAGAAAATGAGAAAATGCTTTTAACGCTAAAACACTAATGTTACAATTAAAAAACATTATTTCCTCTTTTATCCTGAATTACTGCAGTTAAAACAGGTTAGATCTTTCTTGAGAAAAGGGTTATTACTTGTTTGGAGATAGAAAATCCGGTTTGGGTATTTTAGCCAGGAAACAACTGAACCGCTCTAACCCTTTATCATTAAAATAGGATAATCCTGTTTCGAAAGGTTGACTAAGATTGAATAAAAATGGTTGTGTAAATAGCTGACATCGAGTAGGCATTCAATAAATGTTAATTCACGCAAAACGGGCTTGGGAACGCAGAATTCGATCCCACATTTAAGAAAACGTAAATCCCTGGGCTTTTTGAAGCGTGGTGCTGTTATCAAGGCCAGCCGTTGGCGTTTTCCCGCGTGCGGGGCGCGAGCCCGGGAACGTGGTAGCGGAACCCCACCCACGGCCGGACTACATCTCCCAGCAGGAATCACGCTCAGTCACCTGGCCGGTGGCATCTACTGGTGTGTCTCAGAAGCTAGCCGTATCCGCTTTCCATCTCGGCCTTACCCTCGTCACTAAGTCACAAACGCGACATCTATGAAACCGCCAGGGAAAGGCTGCGGTGCGGTGGTGAGTGACTTTGCTGTGCAGCAGGCCGGGAGTCGCAGTCAGCTCGGGCGAGGTTTGGGAGGCTAGGCTTTGCCTGGAGTGGGCGGGCCACATCACGTGACAAGAAGGCCGCAGGGGAGCGACTTTGTTGGGCCTTGTGAGGTCATCACAGCGTGACAAGGAGCTGCAGTTGTGAGCGTCCTGGATGCGGTGGGTAGCATTCCTAATAAGTCCGAGTACCAGAAATACCAAAAATCTCTCCCGTATTTGCCCATTCCCAGTGCTCCTCCCCTCGCCTGGGCTCTGTGGGCCTCGCACGTAGGCGTGGGAGTTGGCTAGAGGAAGGGACGCGCTCTGTGGGCGGGCAGATGAGCTGCGCACGAGCGACGTGTGCTGGCCTCTCCTTGGCCCGTGACGCGGAGATCACGTGATGGGCAGGATCGCCTCTGCTGCCGCCGCCGCGGCTTTGTAAGAGGCACATTGGCAGGTAACAAGCGGCGGCGGCAGCGGTGGGTTCCGAGTCCAGCGAGAACAGCAGCGGTAATTGGTACCTTCTGTCCTTTCCCGTTCCAGGTCTCTGAGCGCTGTAGCGTGAGCTTTCTAGTTCTGGTTTCAGCTTTTTCCTCCAGCCCCCTTCGTAGTGCCCCAGCGTCTACCCGTGCGGTCCGGGCGGAGCTTCCCTCGGCAGTTTCATACGTCCGCAGTATGCTCAGGCCCGGGCGCCCTCTTTCCTCTCTCCAGTGGGTTGCCCTCTGCTGTTTCCTGCCTTCCCAGGTCCTAGTCGACCCTGCCCCACCTAACCCCCCGGGGGCGCTTTCCCCTCCCCCCTTCGGGTTTCTGCCTGGGAGGGTGTGGTTTTCTCCCACACCTCTGTCCCTTTCCTGCCAGTCCGCTGGAGCTGCCTCTCCATGTTGAAGCTCCCCATCCTGACCACCTTTCCGTTTCCACGCCTGTCTAGTCCCGGGACTGCATATCTCAGAGCCCAACTTCTGCGCTCTCTAGTCTTTCCCAGCTTACGCGGAGGCATAGTTAAATTCTACTTCTCCTTTTCGTTTGGAAGGCTTTGGTGTCAGACTCTTGGGACCCAGTTTTCTTTCCCAGTTCCTGTAGTTTGGTTGTGTCATAGTTCTTTTCTTTAGGTTTGAGAGCGTTTTGTAAACTAAAGCTGTTATAATACATATTCGAAATGTTATTCCTTAATTAGTATATTACATCTCAGTTTTTTTCCTTCTATATCACTTTTCCCACTTCGCTTTCCCACCTTTTGCCTTGGGTTTTCAATTGAATTAGTTGCCCAGGCCTCTCAAGTGTTACCACTCTGGTCTGTTATCCTTGTTCTCTGTAGTTGATGCCATCATCATTCTAGTTATTTCCTGTTTGACATAATCCTGTGGTGGTTATATCCGAGCTATATGGTCTGCCAGTATTTAGGCTTATTGTCTGTCTGCATTCAGCAACTGTGTGTCTTTAACAGTTGAGTTTTTAAAGGTCTACATAAGGTATCCAAGGGTCATATTTTATTTGAAGGGCATACAAGTTTTTGGGTAAACCTAGTTCTTTTATTTTCTCTTCCCTTATGATAGTATTTTTTAAACCAAGAGGTATGTTAATAATGTATTTCTCACTTTTTGCCATGAATTGCACATTGTAATTTTAGTGTCAGTTTGTCTAATAAAGGTGGAAGGAAAATGAACATAATACCTAAACTCTCCTGTAACCTAGGCATTGGGTGCTTGGATTAGGGTAGTGCCTGTCTGTCTCAGGAAAGGTAATGAATGTCACCCTTAGGAGACGGTAGGGTCTTCCAGTACACCAACATCTCATACCTGCCTGCAGGACCCCTTGGCTAGGGCTGTTCTCCTAGCCAAGGCTCCTCTTAGCATCAGGCAGAAGTGATTCGTTTCCTGCCACTCTTCTGCTTGTCTCCAGTATGTTCTTCCTTCTGAGTGGCAATTTCACCTGTGTGATGAGATTTTTCCCTCACCCCTCTCCTGCTTGTTTCCCACAGCTGTGATTTCCTTGTTTGATTCTCTGTTGCTTCTGACCCATAGTAATTAAGAGAAGGGAGGTTTTGTTAGGACTGAAATGTGTCTGGCAGTTGTGGCAAGGGAATGAGGACCCGGCAAAGGTCTGTGGAAATTGCTTCTCTTGCCTGTTTTCTGCTGCTCTGATTTCCTCTGGCCTCTCTCTTTAAATGTGGGCTGGACCTGCAGTAGTCACATGGAAATTCCTTTAGAACCAGGCTGGAAGAACTACAATATCTCAGCTTCCCTTTCCTGGTACCTTGTGCAGCCTGTGCAGTGCTTATTATGAGTGTCTCTTGCTGTTAATCTGAGTGATTTAGTGTTTGGGGAGAAATGGTAGGAAAACTTTTTTATATTTTCATACTTTTTCTTTGATGGGAACTGGTTGCTCTCTACTCCTTTCAGCGTAAACTACATGTAGAAAGTATAAACCAGTCTTGAAAGTTTCTACTGGTCTGAAGTGAAGCTCTTACTTTGAAAGTGTTCACGTTGAACTGTTGGTTCCCCAGTCCTTTTTTTTTAATGACCTTGAGATTTTGTTGTTATAGCACTTTAGATGTAAGTGAATTACAAAGGATTAATGCCTGCTCAAAAGGAGTCTGCATGAATTCACAGATGAAGTCCCTCTGCTCTTAAATCTTTATTAATTCTTGAGAGGAAACCTGTAGGTTAGCAAATATCAATTAGCCTGGTTAATGTGAGTAAATGCAGTGTCCTTTAAAAGCTGAGTGTTATGGCAACAGTGGTGTTGACTGGTGAGCTGGTGGATGTCTGAATTTAGGAACAATGCCTCTCCCCCTGGCGCCTCCCCTGCTCCCCACCAAAGAGCAGAGATACAACTTGAAGGAAGGCAAAGGGAGGGAAGACTTGTAAGAGAGTGTCACCTTGTAACATGTAATAGATTTTGAAATAATTTTGACCCAACCATCAAATAAATACTTAGGAATGCAATTCTTGTTTTCTTCAAGTCCAAGAACCAAATTAATTGGGTTAGTTTGACAATTACAATGCAAACTCCCTATGCTGATACTTGTTACTCATTTTTTTTTTAAGTTTTCTTGGCAGTGTGTCTGGAAGATGCTTCATGTCCTGTTTTTTTATTTTTATTTATTTTATTTTAGTATCACTAATCTACAATTACATGAGGAACATTATATTATATTTTTTTAAGAAAGTAAACTATTTTAGCTTTTGGAATTTCTTGGCATAGGATTTGAAGACCAGGTTTTTAAATTTCTGGCTGACATAGCATGTGTACTAGAGTGAATCTCAATTTTCAGGTTAACTCATTTTCATACTGGAGTTATGAGCTCAGTTGAATTGGAACCCAGTTAACTTTGGAATTAATTTATGAACTGGGGCTTGGATTAAGGAATAGCTTTATTTAAGACCATGCCGTATTCTTTCAAAAGTTCTTAGGAATGTGTTGCTTGTCTGTCTTCATTTAGGACTCTAAAAGTAATAGAACATATTTGGGTCTAAAACTTAAGTTTCCTTATGAGAACATTTTCAAAGATTTACAGAGGAGAGAATTTCATTTGGATTTAAGACCTGTTGCTGTAACTTTGTTTCTTGATACTGGCATAGTGATGATGTTAACCTGTTTTTAAGATGTTACATAGGAATTTTCTCATTTAACCTTGTACTGAACATACACATTCCAATAATAGTACATTACTACTTACATATTTTTTCACATGTAGTCTCATTCTCTGTCAAGTAGATAATCTATTTATGAAGACTTTTTGAAGCCCAGATTACTTGTTAATGCTGTCTTTCTCCCTCTCTGCCTTCTTTAATTCTCTCTACATCCTCCATCTTTTTCTCTTATTTCTGTCTTATTTTCTCACCATTCTCTTTTTCTGCCTCCTCCTGTCCTTTCACTCCCATACAAAAACACTCTGAACACTCACTCAGGCTCAACTGAGAAAGTTAAAGACCTTTTGACTGTACTTGCCACCCTATCATGCTGCTTTCCAAGCAGACGGATGGGCTTGGGCAAGGTGTGTAGTGTGCTACCTCTATTGTGTGTCTACCTGGCTGGAATGTGTGCTCTTTGAAGTGTGGGACTTATCATTTGATAACAGTGTTTGGCATTATCAAATCATTATACAAGAGAAAAAGTGGGCTTCAAAAAAATAAAAGTTTAACTGAAACACGGTTTTGAAAAAAATGACTGGCTTTCGGATTGATTGACAAGCCTAACTTTAAATTGTTTTCTAGACCAAACCCACTCCCCCTTTTTTTTTCAAATTCAATTACAGATTTCCATTTTATGGAAAGATTTTGGGGGCAAGCTGGTCGGCACTATCTTTCTTTTTGATTCCTTAAAACAAGAGAAATGTATTCTCTCACAGTTCTGAAAGCCAGACGTTTAAAATCAAGGTATCAGTAAGACAGCACTTCTTTGGGAGGCTCGAGGTGAGAATCCTCCCTTGCCTCTTCTAGGTTTGGTAGCTGAGAGAAATCTTTGGCCCGCACTATTTTACCTAAGAAAATACATTTTAGAAAATGTGAAAGAATAGAATGAAAATGTCATTATGGTATAACATTTTAGTATAAATCATTATTCTTTTATATAAAGTGTATACTTTAAAAAAAGTGGGATCATATTTTGCAAATTTTACCGTTTTTGTTGAAAAATACACACTACATGCCAAAGAAGGTATAAAGGATGAGGTATAAAAACACATGTAGAGTTTTCAAAAAGAAGAAGAAAATGACCAACCAAGAACTAAAACATAAAGCCCCTATGTATGTCATCTCGCATAGCATTCCTTTCCCCTGTTCCCAGAAGTGACCATTAACCCTACATTTTGGGTTTGCTGTTTCTTGGAGTAATTTTTATTCCATACATATATATCCACAAATGGAACGTAGTTTAATATTGTCCATTTTCAATCTTGATCTAAATTGTATGAGTCTTCTGATACTTGTTTCACTCCTGTATGTTTTTGATTCATCCATGCTGATTCTTAATGCTGTCAGTCATATCTAGTAGGATTGGTATTCTATTGTAAGGATATATGCCATAACTTACTCTGTTGTGATGGATGTTTGCCTCATTTCCAGTTTTTTTTTTTTTTGTCATTACAGATTAAACTTGTGGTCTTGTGATCTCTTACGTTTCTTCCTTCCCCCTAAAACAACTGATGACTATTTATAATGTAATGGAATTTTGGGGTTGTGTGTGGGGTATATATAACTTTACTAGGTAATTCCAAACTGTTTTCCACAGTGTTGTACAGGCATTCTTTCAGGAGTCTCATCTGAACTGCAGAACACAGGAAATTGAGTGACTGTTTTCTTAATTCTCTTGAGGATGTTATTAATACTCTGGAAGCCTAGGGAAGAAGTTTAGTTCACATATACAGTGGATATCTTAGACATGGGAACTTTTCTTAAGATTGAATGGGTTAAGAGTTCCACATCTTTGGACAACTTTTGGTATTGCTTTAATTTTATTTATTTATTAAATTTGTTTTTTAAATTTTGGTATTATTAATCTACAATTACATGAAGAATATTATGTTTACTAGGCTCCCCCCTTCACCAAGTCCCCCCCACATACCCCTTCACAGTCACTGTCCATCAGTGTAGTAAGATGCTGTAAAATCACTACTTGTCTTCTCTGTGTTGCACTGCCCTCCCCGGGCACCCCAGGCACTATACATGCTAATCGTAATGCCCCCTTTCTTTTCCCCCGCTCTTGTCCCTCCCTTCTCATCCATCCTCCCCAGTCCCTTTCCCTTTATTAACTATTAGTCCATTCTTGTGTTCTGTGATTCTGCTGCTGTTTTGTTCCTTCAGTTTTCCTTTTTCTTATACTCCACATATGAGTGAAAT
This sequence comes from Manis pentadactyla, assembly GCF_030020395.1. Lineage (NCBI taxonomy): Eukaryota > Metazoa > Chordata > Mammalia > Pholidota > Manidae > Manis > Manis pentadactyla. The sequence continues at coordinate 184,551,787 of NC_080021.1, read as the reverse complement.
CATTTGGCACTTGTCTTTCTCCGCCTGACTTATTTCACTGAGCGTAATACCCTCTAGCTCCATCCATGTTGTTGCAAATGGTAGGATCTGTTTTTTTCTAATGGCTGAGTAATATTCCATTGTGTATGTACCACATCTTCTTTATCCATTCATCTACTGATGGACATTTAGGTTGCTTCCATATCTTAGCTATTGTAAATAGTGCAGCGATAAACAGAGGGGTGCATCTGTCTTTTTCAAACTGGAGTGCTGCATTCTTAGGGTAAATTCCTAGAAGTGGATTCCTGGGTCAACTGGTATTTCTATTTTGAGCTTTTTGAGGAAGCTCCATATTGCTTTCCACAATGGTTGAACTAATTTACATTCCCACCAGCAGTATAGGAGGGTTCCGCTTTCTGCACAACCTCACCAACATTTGTTGTTGTTTGTCTTTTGGATGGTGGCGATCCTTACTGGTGTGAGATGATATTTCATTGTGATTTTAATTTGTATTTCTCTGATGACTAGCGATGTGGAGGATCTTTTCATGTGTCTGTTGGCCATCTGAATTTCTTCTTTGGAGAACTGTCTGTTCAACTCCTCTGCCCATTTTTTAATTGGATTCTTTGCTTTTTGTTTGTTGAGGTACGTGAGCTCTTTATATATTTGGATGACAACCCTTACTGGATTTGTCATTTATGAATATATTGTCCCATACTGTAGGATACCTTTTTGTGCTATTGATGGTGTCCTTTGCTGGACAGAAGCTTTTCAGCTTGACATAGTCCCACTTGTTCATTTTTGCTTTTGTTTCCCTTGTCTGGGGAGATATGTTCATGAAGATGTCGCTCATGTTTACGTCCAAGAGATTTTTGCCTATGTTTTTCTGTAAGAGTTTTATGGTTTTATGACTTACATTCAGATCTTTGATCCATTTTGAATTTATTTTTGTGTATTATCGGATTAGACAATGGTCCAGTTTCATTCTCCCTCATGTAGCTAGCTGTCCAGTTTTGCCAGCACCAACTGTTGAAGAGGCTGTCATTTCCCCATTGTATGTCCATGGCTCCTTTATCGTATATTAACTGACCATATTTGTTTGGTTTAATGTCTGGAGTCTCTATTCTGTTCCACTGGTCTTGGGGCTGTTCTTGTGCCAGTACCAAATTATCTTGATTACTGTGGCTTTGTAGTGGAGCTTGAAGTTGGGGAAGAAGATCCCTCCCACTTTATTCTTCCTTCTCAGGATTGCTTTGGCTATTTGGGGTCTTTGGTTGTTCCATATGAATTTTAGAACTATTTCTTCCAGTTTGTTGAAGAATTCTGTTGGTAATTTGATAGGGATTGCATTAAATCTGTAGATTGCTTTGGGCAGGATGGCCATTTTGACGATATTAATTCTTCCTAGCCAAGAGCATGAGATGAGTTTCCATTTGTTAGTGTCCTCTTTAATTTCTCTTAAGAGTGTCCTATAGTTTTCAGGGTATATAGGTCTTTCACTTCCTTGGTTAGGTTTATTCCGAGGTATTTTATTCTTTTTGATGCTATTCTGAATGGAATTGTTTTCCAGTGTACAGGAAAGCCACAGATTTCTGTGTGTTAATTTTGTATCCTGCAACTTTGCTGAATTCTGATATTAGTTCTAGTAGTTTTGGAGTGGAGTCTTTAGGGTTTTTTATGTACAATATCATGTCATGTGCAAATAGTGACAGTTTAACTTCTTCTTTACCAATCTGGATTCCTTGTATTTCTTTGTGTTGTCTGATTGCCGTGGCTAGGACCTCCAGTATTACGTTGAATAACAGTGGGGAGAGTGGGCATCCCTGTCTTGTTCCCTATCTCAGAGGAAAAGCTTTCAGCCTCTCGCTGTATGATGTTAGCTGTGGGTTTATCATATATGGCCTTTATTATGTTGAGGTACTTGCCCTCTGTGCCCATTTTGTTGAGAGTTTTTTCATGAATGGATGTTGAATTTTGTCGAATGCTTTTTCAGCATCTACGGAGATGATCATGTGGTTTTTGTCCTTCTTTTTGTTGATGTGGTGGATGATGTTGATGAATTTTCGAATGTTGTACCATCCTTGCATCCCTGGGATGAATCCCACTTGGTCATGGTGTATGATCCTTTTGATGTATTTTTGAATTCGGTTTGCTAATATTTTGTTGAGTATTTTTGCATCTATGTTCATCAGGGATATTGGTCTGTAGTTTTCTTTTCTGGTGGGGTCTTTGCCTGGTTTTGGTATTAGGGTGATGTTGGCTTCGTAGAATGAGTTTGGGAGTATTCCCTCCTCTTCTGTTTTTTGGAAAACTTTAAGGAGAATGGGTATTATGTCTTCTCTGTATGTCTGATAAAATTCTGTGGTATGTCCATCTGGCCCGGGGGTTTTGCTCTTGGGTAGTTTTTTGATTACTGCTTCAATTTCATTGCTGGTAATTGGTCTGTTTAGATTTTCTGTTTTCTTCCTTGGTCGGTCTTGGAATGCTGTATTTTTTTAGAAAGTTGCCATTTCTTCTACGTTATCCATTTTGTTAGCATACAGTTTTTCATAGTATTCTCTCATAATTCTTTGTATTTCTGTAGGGTGTGTCGTGATTTTTCCTTACTCATTTCTGATTCTGTTGATGTGTGTAGATTCTCTTTTTCTCTTAATAAGTCTGGCTAGAGGTTTATCTATTTTGTTTATTTTCTCAAAGAACCAGCTCTTGGTTTCATTGATTTTTTTCTATTGTTTTATTCTTCTAAATTTTATTTATTTCTTCTCAGATCTTTATTATGTCTCTCCTTCTGCTGACGTTAGGCCTCATTTGTCCTTTTTCCAATTTTGATAATTGTGATGTTAGACTATTCATTTCGGATTGTTCTTCCTTCTTTAAACATGCCTGGGTTGCTGTATACTTTCCTCTTAAGACTGCTTTCACTGCATCCCACAGAATTTGGGGCTTTGTGTTGTTGTTGTCATTTGTTTCCATATATTGCTTGATCTCTATTTTAAATTTGGTCGTTGATCCATTGATTATTTAGGAGCATGTTGTTAAGCCTCCATGTGTTTGTGAGCCTTTTTGTTGCTTGATCTCTGTTTTAATTTGGTCGTTGATCCATTGATTATTTAGGAGCATGTTGTTAAGCCTCCATGTGTTTGTGAGCCTTTTTGTTGCTTGATCTCTATTTTAATTTGGTCGTTGATCCATTGATTACTTAGGAGCATGTTGTTAAGCCTCCATGTGTTTGTGAGCCTTTTTGTTGCTTGATCTCTATTTTAATTTGGTCGTTGATCCATTGATTATTTAGGAGCATGTTGTTAAGCCTCCATGTGTTTGTGAGCCTTTTTGTTGCTTGATCTCTATTTTAATTTGGTCGTTGATCCATTGATTATTTAGGAGCATGTTGTTAAGCCTCCATGTGTTTGTGAGCCTTTTTGTTTTCTTTGTACAATTTATTTCTAGTTTTATACCTTTGTGGTCTGAAAAGTTGGTTGGTAGAATTTCAATCTTTTGGAATTTACTGAGGCTCTTTTTGTGGCCTAGTATGTGGTCTATTCTGGAGAATGTTCCATGTGTACTTAAGAAGAATGTGTATCCTGTTGCTTTTGGATGTAGAGTTCTCTAGATGTCTATTAGGTCCATCTGTTTTAGTGTGTTGTTCAGTGCCTCTGTGTCCCTACTTATTTTCTTTTTTTTTTTTTTTTTTTTTTTTTTAGATAATTATTTTTTATTGAAGGGTAGTTGACACACAGTATTACATTACATTAGTTTCAGGTGTACAACACAGTGATTCAACATTTATATACATGATAATTCTAGGTACCAGCTATCACCATACCAAGTTGTTACAATATTTTGACTATATTCCTTATGCTATACATTACATCCCAGTTACTTATTTATTTTACAATTGGAAGTGTGTACTTTTTTTTGGTTGTTGTTGTTAGGGCATCTCTCATATTTATTGATCAAATGGTTGTTAACAACAATAAAATTCTGTATAGGGGAGTCAATGCTCAATGCACAATCATTAATCCACCCCAAGCCTAATTTTCATCAGTCTCCAATCTTCTGAAGCATAACGAACAAGTTCTTACATGGAGAACAAATTCTTACATAGTGAATAAGTTACATGGTGAACAGTACAAGGGCAGTCATCACAGAAACTTTTGGTTTTGCTCATGCATTATGAACTATAAACAGTCAGTTCAAATATGAATACACATTTGATTTTTATACTTGATTTATATGTGGATACCACATTTCTCTCTTTATTATTTTTAATAAAATGCTGAAGTGGTAGGTAGATACAAGATAAAGGTAGAAAACATAGTTTAGTGTTGTAAGAGAGCAAATGTAGATGATCAGGTGTGTGCCTGTAGACTATGTGTTAATCCAAGCTAGACAAGGGCAATAAGACATCCACATATGCAGAAGATTTCTCTCAGAACAGGGAGGGTGAGGTTCTAAGCCTCACCTCTGTTGATCCCCAATTTCTCACCTGATGACCCCCCTGCGACTGTGCCTGTCTCAGGTTGTTCCTCCCTTGAGGAATCTTACCCGTCTCTGGCTAACCAGTCATCTTCTGGGGCCATACAGGGAAATGTTAAGTTGGTAAGTGAGAGAGAAGCCTTATTGTTTGAAATGGTTAGCTTTTTATTTCTTTGCATATTTATGCCCTGTGGCTTCTATGCCCAGCATTTGTCTTGAGGTATCTTTACCACTTGGAGGAGTTATGATACTCGGTAAATTTGATATGAGGCACGAATTCTATTTAAGAATTCGTTGTAATTAGGAAGGAAGAAGAAAAGCTATAGAAGTAGCAGGCGGGAGAAAACATGGGAAGATTGATTATTTCTTTGACATATCTTCTTGTAGAGTAACTTCAGCATGTATAGATTTTAAGCTACTACTTAAATTGCGTACACACATTAACATAATAGGAGTATAGTTACATAACCAAAGCATACCTGTAATTACCAGCCATCTCCAGTGAAACCAAGAAAACCAGTTAGGCACCCTAGGCATTTGTGAAAACTTATCAATGATATGATGGTTATTATCTAACTGAATTTGAATAGTTTGAGAGAAATCAGACAAATTAAAACAACCCATTCCTGGGCACTGTTCACATCCCATATGTTCTTTTAACAGTAAATAGTCTGTAGTTGTAAGATTTTGGAGCGCTACAATTTGCACTTCTCCTAATTCTTGGTTGAGTTCCAACAGTATAGATCCAGTCAAATTTGTTGTTTTACTGTATGCACAGGCCAGCTTAGATATCTCCTTCATTCCCATGGCAAGTCCAGGAGCTGGTGGGATGAGTGCATCTACAGCTGTAGCAGTGCGTGGATCTTTGTTGGGGTTTTTTGATGATCATCTTCTGGCATGAGTCTTCCCGAGAGTGCTGATGTTGGAAGTTCTCTTTCATATCGTATCTTAGTTCATTTTCGGGGTAGCCCAATTAGGCTTTGATCCTCTGTATAAACACAAACAGACCCTTTGCCTACACTTTTATATGTCCTTTATATCATTGTGTAGAACTCATTAGAGGTCACCACATAGGAACTGCATTTTTTTTTTTTAATCATTAATCTACACTTACATGACGAATACTTTGTTTACTAGGCTCTGCCCTATACCAGGTCCCCCCTATATACTCCTTTACAGTCACTGTCCATCAGCGTAGCAACCTGTTGTAGAATCACTACTTGTCTTCTCTGTGTTGTACAGCCCTCCCCTTTCTCCCACCCCGCTATGGATGCTAATCTTAATACCCCCCTACTTCTCCCCCCCTTATCCCTCCCTACCCACCCATCCTCCCCAGTCCCTTTCCCTTTGGTACCTGTTAGTCCATTCTTGAGTTCTGTGATTCTGCTGCTGTTTTGTTCCTTCAGTTTTTCCTTTGTTCTTATATTCCACAGATAAGTGAAATCATTTGGTATTTCTCTTTGTCTGCTTGGCTTGTTTCACTGAGCAAAATACCCTCCAGCTCCATCCATGTTGCTGCAAATGGTTGGATTTGCCCTTTTCTTATGGCTGAGTAGTATTCCATTGTGTATATGTACCACATCTTCTTTATCCATTCATCTATCGATGGACATTTAGGTTGCTTCCAATTCTTGGCTATTGTAAATAGTGCTGCGATAAACATAGGGGTGCACTGATCTTTCTCATACTTGATTGCTGCATTCTTAGGGTAAATTCCTAGGAGTGCAATTCCTGGGTCAAATGGTAAGTCTGTTTTGAGCATTTTGATGTACCTCCATACTGCTTTCCACAATGGTTGAACAAGTTTACATTCCCACCAGCAGTGTAGGAGGGTTCCCCTTTCTCCACAGCCTCGCCAACATTTGTTGTTGTTTGTCTTTTGGATGGCAGCCATCCTTACTGGTGTGAGGTGATACCTCATTGTAGTTTTAATTTGCATTTCTCTGATAATTAGTGATGTGGAGCATTTTTTCATGTGTCTGTTGGCCATCTGTATTTCTTTTTTGGAGAACCGTCTGTTCAGTTCCTTTGCCCATTTTTTAATTGGGTTATTTGTTTTTTGTTTGTTGAGGCGTGTGAGCTCTTTATATATTCTGGACGTCAAGCCTTTATCGGATGTGTCATTTTCAAAGATATTCTCCCATACTGTAGGGTTCCTTTTTGTTCTGTTGATGGTGTCTTTTGCTGTACAGAAGCTTTTCAGCTTAATATAGTCCCACTTGTTCATTTTTGCTGTTGTTTTCCTTGCCCGGGGAGATATGTTCAAGAAGAGGTCACTCATGTTTATGTCTAAGAGGTTTGTGCCTATGTTTTCTTCCAAGAGTTTAATGGTTTCATGACTTACATTCAGGTCTTTGATCCATTTTGAGTTTACTTTTGTATATGGGGTTAGACGATGGTCCAGTTTCATTCTCCTACATGTAGCTGTCCAGTTTTGCCAGCACCATCTGTTGAAGAGACTGTCATTTCGCCATTGTATGTCCATGGCTCCTTTATCAAATATTAATTGACCATATATGTCTGAGTTAATGTCTGGATTGTCTAGTCTGTTCCATTGGTCTGTGGCTCTGTTCTTGTGCCAGTACCAAATTGTCTTGATTACTATGGCTTTATAATAGAGCTTGAAGTTGGGGAGTGAGATCCCCCCTACTTTATTCTTCTTTCTCAGGATTGCTTTGGCTATTCGGGGTCTTTGGTGGTTCCATATGAATTTTTGAATTATTTGTTCCAGTTCATTGAAGAATGTTGCTGGTAGTTTCATAGGGATTGCATCAAATCTGTATATTGCTTTGGGCAGGATGGCCATTTTGACGATATTAATTCTTCCTAGCCATGAGCATGGGATGTGTTTCCATCTGTTAGTGTCCCCTTTAATTTCTTTTAAGAGTGACTTGTAGTTTTCAGAATATAAGTCTTTCACTTCTTTGGTTAGGTTTATTCCTAGGTATTTTATTTTTTTTGATGCAATTGTGAATGGAGTTGTTTTCCTGATTTCTCTTTCTGTTGGTTCATTGTTGGTATATAGGAAAGCCACAGATTTCTGTGTGTTGATTTTGTATCCTGCAACTTTGCTGTATTCCGATATCAGTTCTAGTAGTTCTGGGGTGGAGTCTTTAGGGTTTTTTATGTACAGTATCATGTCATCTGCAAATAGTGACAGTTTGACTTCTTCTTTGCCAATCTGGATTCCTTGTATTTTTTTGTTTTGTCTGATTGCCGTGGCTAGGACCTCTAGTACAATGTTAAATAACAGTGGGGAGAGTGGGCATCCCTGTCTAGTTCCCGATCTCAGCGGAAATGCTTTCAGCTTCTCGCTATTCAATATAATGTTGGCTGTGGGTTTTTCATAGATGGCCTTTATTATGTTGAGGTACTTGCCCTCTATTCCCATTTTGCTGAGAGTTTTTATCATGAATGGATGTTGAACTTTGTCAAATGCTTTTTCAGCATCTATGGAGATGATCATGTGGTTTTTGTCTTTCTTTTTGTTGATGTGGTGGATGATATTGATGGACTTTCGAATGTTGTGCCATCCTTGCATCCCTGGGATGAATCCCACTTGGTCATGGTGTACGATGGTTTTGATGTATTTTTGAATTCGGTTTGCTAAAATTTTGTTGAGTATTTTTGCGTCTACGTTCATCAGGGATATTGGTCTGTAGTTTTCTTTTTTGGTGGTGTCTTTGCCTGGTTTTGGTATTAGGGTGATGTTAGCTTCATAGAATGAGTTTGGGAGTATCCCCTCCTCTTCTATTTCTTGGAAAACTTTAAGGAGAATGGGTATTATGTCTTCCCTGTATGTCTGATAAAATTCCGAGGTAAATCCATCTGGCCCGGGGGTTTTGTTCTTTGGTAGTTTTTTGATTACCGCTTCAATTTCGTTGCTGGTAATTGGTCTGTTTAGATTTTCTGTTTCTTTTTGGGTCAGTCTTGGAAGGTTGTATTTTTCTAGGAAGTTGTCCATTTCTCCTAGGTTTCCCAGCTTGTTAGCATATAGGTTTTCATAGTAGTCTCTAATAATTCTTTGTATTTCTGCGGGATCTGTTGTGATTTTTCCTTTCTCATTTCTGATACTGTTTATTTGTGTTGACTCTCTTTTCCTCTTAATAAGTCTGGCTAGAGGCTTATCTATTTTGTTTATTTTCTCGAAGAACCAGCTCTTGGTTTCATTGATTTTTGCTATTGTTTTATTCTTCTCAATTTTATTTATTTCTTCTCTGATCTTTATTATGTCCCTCCTTCTGCTGACCTTAGGCCTCATTTGTTCTTCTTTTTCCAATTTTGATAGTTGTGACATTAGACCGTTCATTTGGGATTGCTCTTCCTTTTTTAAATATGCTTGGAGTGCTATATACTTTCCTCTTAAGACTGCTTTTGCTGTGTCCCACAGAAGTTGGGGCTTAGTGTTGTTGTTGTCATTTGTTTCCATATATTGCTGGATCTCCATTTTGATTTGGTCATTGATCCATTGATTATTTAGGAGCGTGTTGTTTAGCCTCCATGTGTTTGTGAGCCTTTTTGCTTTCTTTGAACAGTTTATTTCTAGTTTAATGCCTTTGTGGTCTGAAAAGTTGGTTGGTAGGATTTCAATCTTTTGGAATTTACTGAGGCTCTTTTTGTGTCCTAGTATGTGGTCTATTCTGGAGAATGTTCCATGTGCACTTGAGAAGAACGTGTATCCTGTTGCTTTTGGATGTAGAGTTCTGTAGATGTCTATTAGGTCCATCTGTTCTAGTGTGTTGTTCAGTGCCTCTGTGTCCTTACTTATTTTCTGTCTGGTGGATCTGTCCTTTGGAGTGAGTGGTGTGTTGAAGTCTCCTAGAATGAATGCATTGCATTCTATTTCCTCCTTTAGTTCTGTTAATATTTGTTTCAGGTATGTTGGTGCTCCTGTATTGGGTGCATATATATTTATAATGGTTATATCCTCTTGATGGACTGAGCCCTTTATCATTATGTAATGTCCTTCTTTGTCTTTTGTTACTTTCTTTATTTTGAAGTCTGTTTTGTCTGATACCAGAATTGCAACACCTGCTTTCTTCTCTCTGTTGTTTGCTTGAAATATCTTTTTCCATCCCTTGACTTTAAGTCTGTGCGCGTCTTTGGGTTTGAGGTGAGTCTCTTGTAAGCAGCATATGGATGGATCTTGCTTTTTTATCCATTCTATTACTCTGTGTCTTTTGATTGGTGCATTCAGTCCATTTACATTTAGGGTGATTATTGAAAGGTATGAATTTATTGCCATTGCAGGCTTTAAGTTTGTGGTTACCAAAGGTTTAGGGTTAGCTTCTTTACTGTCTTACTGTCTAACTTAACTCGCTTGTTGAGCTATTATAAACACAATCTGATGATTCTTTATTTCTCTCCCTTCTTATTCCTCCTCCTCCCTTCTTCATATGTTGGGTGTTTTGTTGTGTGCTCTTTTTAGGAGTGCTCCCATCTAGAGCAGTCCCTGTAGGATGCCCTGTAGAGGTGGTTTGTGGGAGGCAAATTCCCTCAACTTTTGCTTGTCTGGGAATTGTTTAATCCCTCCTTCATATTTAAATGATATTCGTGCTGGATACAGTAGTCTTGGTTCGAGGCCCTTCTGTTTCATTGCATTAAGTATATCATGCCATTCTCTTCTGGCCTGTAGGGTTTCTGTTGAGAAGTCTGATGATAGCCTGATGGGTTTTCCTTTGTAGGTAACCTTTTTTTTCTCTCTGGCTGCTTGTAATACTTTGTCCTTGTCTTTGATCTTTGCCATTTTAATTATTATGTGTCTTGGTGTTGCCCTCCTTGGATCCCTTGTCATGGGAGTTCTGTGTACCTCTGTGGTCTGAGAGGCCATTTCTTCCCCTAGTTTGGGGAAATTTTCAGCAATTATTTCTTCAAAGACATTTTCTATCCCCTTTTCTCTCTCTACTTCTTCTGGAATGCCTATGATTCTTATATTATTTTATATTGATCACTCAGCTCTCTTAAAATTCTTTCATTCCTGGAGATCCTTTTATCTCTCTGTGCATCAGCTTCTCTGCGTTCCTGTTCTCTGTTTTCCACTCCATTAATGGTCTCTTGCATCTCGTCCATTCTGTTTTGAAGTCCTTCCAGAGCTTGTTTTATTTCTGAATTCTCCTTCCTTAGTTCTTGCATATTTCTCTGCAAGTCCATCAGCATGGTTATGACTTTTGTTTTGAATTCTTTTTCAGGTAGACTGGCTAAATCTATCTCCCCAGATTCCTTCTCAGGGGAAGATGTAGCAGATGCTTAAGCTGTCTGGGTTAGTCTTGTCTGGATCATATTTTTTTGCCTTTTCATGTTGACAGGTGCTATTGATTGTCAGCTGGGAGGGCCAAAATTTTCACTTACTACTGGCCTTTCTTTACTGGGGCAATTGCAACCCCTAGTGGCTTGTGTTGGGTAATTGCGTGTAGAGTGGGTCTTTGTGTCTTGCCTGGCCGGGAGGGAGAAATTTCCCTTTCTGTGGGCGGAATTTGTCTCAGGCTGCTTCTCTGCTTTCGCAGCGCCCGGTGGGGTGATGGATGGGGGGGCTGCTTGACTGTTTGCCTCCGTGAGGGGTCTCAGAGCTGTTGCCCAGGGGGTTAGTGCACCCGGTTTTCCCTGTAATTTCTAGCTGCTGTACTGTGACCTGGGTTGTTTCCGTCAAGCTGTTAAGTCCCTGTCCCTTTAAGACTTTCAAAAAGCCCCCGCTTTTCTTTGTCACAGGGGCATCAGCTTCAGCACCCGCTCAGAGGTCTTACTCCCTGTTCCCCCAGTATCCAGGGTCCCCTGGGCATGTACTGTGTCTGCGCTCTGGCCCGGATGGCTGGGGCTGGGTGTTCGGCAGTCCTGGGCTCCGTCTCCCTCCCGCTCTGCCTATTGTTCTCCCACCGGGAGCTGGGGGGAGGGGCGCTTGGGTCCCGCAGGGCCGGGGCTTGTATCTTACCCCTTTCACCAGTCGCTGGGTTCTCGCTGGTGTAGCTGCAGTCTGGCCACTGTCCTGTGTCTTCTGGTCTCTCTTTTAGGGCTAGTTGTGTTTGTTGTATTTTCAAAAGTATATATGTTTTTGGGAGGAGATTCCCACTGTCCTACTCACGCCGCCATGTTGGCTCCGCCTCCCCTACTTATTTTCTGTCTGGTGGATCTATCCTTTGGAGTGAGTGATGTGTTGAAGTCTCCTAAAATGATTGCATTGTTACCGCGTTCGCCCCTTGTGGCGGTGACGACAGCGATACGTACACAGACCTGGTTCACTTCAGTTGTTTATTGTCGCTCGGAAGGCTGGGAGAAGGTGAGGGAGAAGAAGCAACAGCCGGGGGGAGCGAATGAGAAGAAGAATGAGGGGAGAGAGGGAGACAGAGATTGAGAGAGTGGGAGAGTGAGTGAGTGAGAGTGAGAGAGTGCTTCTCTTTCCTGCTTATGCCTTATATAAAGGAAGCTGGCCTATGGTGATCAAGCCTATAGGAGCAACTTCCTTATGCTAATGCCACCGAACCAGGCAGGGTGGCACCCAGGAAGCGGGCGCCTTCTTAGGGCATTGGTCATCTACAGTGGAAGGATGGTGTTCAGCCATAGTGGGACTCAGCCTCGGCCATAGGCCGGCCCCTACATCTCCCGCTTTTTTGTTTTTTAGCACAATGAGGCTTGGGGACCATGCCTGTCTTAGGTTGTCAGGGAGGCACAGCATCCTTACCCGTCATAAGGCAACAGACAGCTAAGGTCTGCGCCCTGTCTTAGGTTGGTATGCGTACCTCCTGATCTTACCCGTCTTTGACTACTGGTCCAACATATTGTGCTACACCCTAGGGGAGATGCCTTCTTCTATAGCTGCCATGGCCTGCACCAGAGCCATCCGCACTTTCCGATGTTGCCGTTGCATGGAACAGAACACCCATGCCTGACCAGGCTTTGGTGGCATTTAGCACGGCTTCAGCAAACTGAGCTACAGACAGCGCCTCTACCTTTTGGAGACTAACATTCAATATTTCTAGCCGTAGCTGAGTGGTGAGCATGTGAAACTCACTGGACCAATTGGTGGATAACATCTTGCCTAATTCCCTGGACAGATTGGCAGCTTTAGAGAGGTTATGAAAGGAATGCCAGTAACACATAGAGCTGTCAAAAGGCAGATATGGGAGATTAAGTGTATTATAGGTAGAGAAAAAGGCGGGAAAGGTATGTGCAGTTTCAGTCACCGGGAGTGGAATAGGCCAAGCCTTCACCAGACCCCATAGTTCTCTGGGTTCCGCTATCACCTGCTGAAAAATCAGTAGCAGGATGAGCATCAGTGGCGTCGGCATCTCGCACTTCCGGTTCTGGACTTGCCACTCTCCGTGTCAGGCGTTCAGGCACCCAGATGGGATTGTTTCGTTCCTGTGGGAAAACACAAACAGAGCCTCGGTTCCAGATTAACACTGGATCCGGGCCTTTCCATGATCCTTCCAATACATCCTTCCACATAACTGCGGGCATGTCTTTAGGCCTGGAACGGCGATTATGCCGCTCTGCTGCACTGTGGCCATCTTTGTCCAATGTCAAAAAATTTAAAATGAACAATATGATGTTAAGTTTGTCTCTGGGGGATCTGAAGTCTGCCCCTATTCCCCCTTTTTGTTTATAGAGAGCATTTTTAAGGGTCAGGTTGGCGCGCTCTACCACACCTTGCCCTTGAGGGTTATAGGGAATGCCCGTGGTGTGGGTGATATCCATTGTTTTTAAAAAGCTGAGGAGCGATTGGGATGTATATGCTGGCCCATTGTCAGTTTTTAAATGTTTGGGCTTTCCCCAGGCCGAAAATGCCTGGAGGCAGTGAAATATGACATCTCTAGATTTTTCTCCTGTATGGCAAGAGGCAAAAATGATGCCTGAGCAGGTGTCTACAGACACATGGACATATTTCATCTTACCGAATTCTGGAATATGGGTAACATCCATTTGCCAAATGTGACTGGGGAGTAGCCCCTTTGGATTAACTCCTTCTGAGATGGAGGGTAGGAGTGTGACACACCATTTGCAACTGACTACTATGGCTCTTGCTTGGTCTCTAGTAATATTATATTTTAGGTGAAGAGTATGTGCATTGACATGGAATTGTTTGTGAAATTGAGCAGCTTGTTCTACAGGGTCAAATAGAGCTAAGATGTTAAACTCACGGGTCAGGGCATCGGCACGTCTGTTTCCCTCAGCAATGGGTCCTGGGAGGGAAGTGTGGGCTCTTACATGTCCAATAAAGAAAGGTGTTGATCGATCCCAGATCAGTTGTTGTAGCTTTCTAAAAATACTGGCAACGGGGGAAGACTGGCTAATATAACTTACATTCTCTAAGATGGACACAGCAGTCACTACATACTGACTATCTGCTAAAAGGTTAAAAGGTTCCTGTGAGAAAAGTGTAAAGGCTTGTGCTACAGCCAACAGCTCTGTTTGTTGGGCTGAAGTGGCTGGAAAACTGAATGTCCAAGATTAGTCACCAGTGACCACAGTCCCAATGCCATTCTTTGATCCATCAGTGAACACCACCTTAGCCTTGGGTATGGGATTACATCTTGTGTTTTTAGGAAAGATGACAGAATTAGAGAGGCAGAACTGTAGCCAAGGATGTTTTGGGTAGTGGTTGTCAAAGGAAGCATTGGTGATGCTGTAAGCAACAGCCCATGCATCACAGCATGCAGTAAGACATTCAATCTGCTCAGCAGTATAAGGTGTTATTATTATGTTTGGGGGAATCCCAAATGTTTTTATAGCTGTCCTGATTCCCTTGATGATCAAATCAGCTATACTCTGAGGATACCATCTTAATGTTTTTCCTGGAGAGTGGGCCAGATATACCCAGAGAATTGGCCCTTCCTGCCAAAGTACCCCTGTTGGGCTTTTATTACTGGGTATCACTATAAGGAATAGCAATTTGCCATAGTCTATTCTATCTACCTGGGCAAGCTGCAAGCGGGATTGGACTAGGCTCAAGGCTTCCTTGGCTTGCTTACTGAGAGAGCGCGGAGATGATAAATCCGAATCGCCCTTCAGTGTCTCATATAATGGACTAAGCTCTTCATCTGTAAGCTTTAGGAATGGCCTTACCCAATTTATATCTCCAAGTAGTTTTTGAAAATCATTAAGGGTTTTTAATTGATCTGTTCTTATGGTTATTTTTAATGGCCTAGCAATAGTATCTTCCAATTTAATTCCTAAATACTGTTTGGTGCAAGTTGCCTGTATTTTCTCTGGTGCTAGTTCCAGGCCCCATATCTTAAAGTGTGCTTGCAAGAAGCAGAGGGCTTCTTCTACTTTACTATTCTTTTCATGACATAAGAGAATATCATCCATATAATGATAGATAATTACATCAGGGAACCTTTTTTCTAACTTCTGCCAGGGCCTCATGCACATACAACTGGCACATAGTAGGGCTATTTGCCATGCCTTGTGGCAACACTTTCCACTCATACCGCTCATCTGGGCAATCATGGTTGATGGCTGGTACAGTGAAGGCAAACTTTTTACAGTCCTCAGAATGAAGAGGGATGGAAAAGAAACAATCTTTGATATCTATTACAATTGATTTCCAATCTTTTGGCAGGGCCATAGGCAATGGTAAACCTAATTGCACTGATCCCATGAGAATCATCTGATTATTTACAGCTCTTAAATCATGCAGCAATCTCCATTTCCCTGATTTCTTTCTTATGACAAATATGGGTGTATTCCATGGGGAAGTAGAACTTTGAAGATGCCCTGCGGCAATTTGCTCTTGCACTAATGTGTGGGCTGCTGCTTTTTTCTCTCTGGTAAGGGGCCACTGAGGAACCCACACGGGCTCCTCCGATCGCCATTGTATTTTTAATTGCTGTCTTCCCTCAATGGCCCCAAGGAAAAACCCAGTCCTGGGCCTCCAATCCTACTAGGTACCACTCCTGAGAGTGGGATAGGTGTCTCTCTGCCAGTCAGGTTTTTTCCTATGCCTCCGGCTCCTGTATAGCCCTGCTTCCTCATAATGGACTTTGCCTGATTACTATAGAAGGTTTCTGTTGTTAGTTTAAGATTCATCTGGGTTAGTATGTCTCTTCCCCAGAGAGACACCGGTATGTTCAGCACATAAGGTTGAATTACTCCCTCATGTCCCTCCGGGTCCTTCCAGGGGAGTGTGGCAGCACTACATAATGGGGCTTGGGCTATGCCTAGCCCTCTTAAAGTCTGAGCAGCTCGGTTTAAAGGCCAATCTTTTGGCCACTCATCTTCCCTTATAATGCTGCGATCTGCTCCTGTGTCTAATAGTCCTAAGAAGTTCCTATCTCTAATCTTTAGGACAAGCATAGGCCTGTCTCCCAGCTCTAATGTGAGACAGGTCAGAGGGGCCCCAGATGATCCAAATCCTGATTGACCTCTTTTCATGTTTTTATGCCCATATTGTCTATGCTTACTAGGAAGCATAAGAATTTGAGCAATGCGGTCTCCAGAATTAATGGCTGTAACGCCTCTTGGGGAGGAGACCATAATCTTTACTACTCCCTCATAATCTGGGTCAATAACTCCTGGGTGTACTATTAATCCTGCTTTAGTTGTGGAACTCCGGCCCAATAGAAGTCCCACTGTCTCTTTAGGCAATGGTCCTTTAAAGTCTGACTCTACTAACTGGACTCCCATCTCGGGAGTCAGTACGAGTCTGGTGGTGGCATGGATGTCCACTCCTGCACTCCCTGAGGTGGCTCTCCTTGGTTCTTCAACTCCAAGCTGGATCCTTGATCTGTCAGATGAAAATGTGTCCTGGGAATTTGTTGGATCACCACATACATTTGAGGGCCCTGAGGTGGGGGGCCCGGCCTCCCGTTTTTTGCCTGCTGCGGGGGTAGTGGGCGTCCCTCCACATCTACTACTGATCTGCACTCTCTTGCCCAATGGTTTCCTTTTCTACATCTGGGACATAATCTCGGTTGTGGTTGGATGTTGGTTACACTGGCTCCTCCTCCACCTAATTTCGGGCAATCTCGCTTTAAATGACCCATCTGCTTGCAATAGAAGCATGCCCTGGGAGGGGTAGCCCTGCTGCGCGCATTTTGCAGTCCCTGAGTTATGGCTGCAGCCATTACCTGTCCTTGCACTACAGTGTCATTGATGTCCCTGCAAACTTTGAGGTACACATTTAAATCTTTATTTTTCCAAGGCCTGATAGCCTCTTAACACCATTTATTTGCTTGCTCATAGGCCAACTGTTTTACTAGGGGCATTGCTGTGTCAACATCTCCAAATATACGGCCTGCAGTTTGCATCAACCTTGCCAAGAAGTCTGCATAAGGCTCATTTGGTCCTTGGAGTACTTTAGATAATTGACCCTGTAAATCACCAATGCCCTGGAGTGTTTTCCAGGCCTTGACAGCTGCTGTAGCTATTTGCATATACACAGCAGGAGGGTAATTTATCTGATTATGCTGTCCTAGGTAAGGTCCTGTGCCCATTAGCATATCTAGGTTCCACTGATTGTTCCCTGCGGCGGGCAGTGTCTTGAGAAAGCTCTGCCCACGCAGTTTTGAATAGCAGGTACTGACCTCCAGTAAGGCATGCTCTGGCTACATTAGCCCAATCATCTGGTGTTAGATTCTGAGTGGCTAATGACTCCACTATGGCCACAGTGAACGCTGCTTGCACTCCATAGGTGATGGCAGCTTCCTTTAGGCTTTTAACAAGCTTAAAATCTAGGGCTTGATGGTATCTTTGCTGGGTGTTTGGATCTTCTATTACTGGGAAGGCTGCATTCCCCTCCATGTTTAGCCATTCCCTCCATCTATTCTTGCCCAATTGTTCTTGGCACCCCTGGCCACCACAATATGAGTAACTCTGGTAAAGGGGTGGCTCTGCTCTATAGGTTGGAGAGCAAAATGGATAATTTGGGGCGGTTGGCACAATCTCCTCTACCTTACTGCTCTTATTGGGGAGAGGGGCTGAGCTAGTCTCTCCTTCCTCTCTGCTTATTCTCAGTCGGCTCAGTGAGGAGCACAATGTGGGCCGATGTCCTCTCTGAGCAGCCCTAGCCTCTAACTCTTCTCCTGATAATTCTTGGTCCTCTTCCTCATCAGAGGAACCCCCCTGTGTAGATCCACTTTTAGATGCTCTCGCAGAGGCTCTTTCCTCTTTCACTTCCTCAAGAATCTCCTCTCCCTCCCTTATGGCTTCTCTACAACTAGGTTTATTCTCCTTTAGGCAGCTCTTAACCAGCCCCCATATGGGGAGCGTCCCAGCCGGGAGCGGCTCCCTGCGATCTGCGTTGCGCAGATCCTCGCCTAATTTTTCCCACACGGGGGTAGTGATTCTTCCTGCATCTAGGAACCACGGAGCATGCTTCTCCACCGTGTGGAGGAAAGCCCTTGCGGTTTTTGTTTTTAATGAGGTTCCGTTGGCCCTCAGGAGTGCTCTCAAAGGCTCTTCTACTCTAATTCGAGACTCTTCAGATCCCATGTTAGCGATTAAAGGATAAAAGGCTACTTCTAAGTTTATGGGTAAAGGGTACTCTTATCGCTAACCTGCATTCGTCGCTATACCGCGAACTTTCCTTGCTTCGTCGCTTTCCCTCGAACTTTCCTGGCTTCGTCGCTTTCCCGCGAACTTTCCTGGCTTCGTCGCTATCCCGCGAACTTTCACTGGCGCCCTAACTTTTCATAACATTTTTGACAAAACAAAACAGTACAACAAAGAACACTATGACGGACAGACAAAACAGAAATCCCCACCACAGCCGCTTGCTATCTCCTTTCCTACTCCTACATTTGCTTTGCTCGTTGGTCCACTCACCCTTCTCATCTGAGGCGCCTTCCCAAGCAATCCTTCCGAATGGGGTCCACAGGTACTGCTTCAGGGTAAGAAGCTCTATGGCGTCCGCGTCCGGCAGATTCTCCTCTGGGTGGTTGGAGAAAAAAACTCCCGGGTTTCGGCACCAGATACCGCGTTCGCCCCTTGTGGCGGTGACGACAGCGATACGTACACAGACCTGGTTCACTTCAGTTGTTTGTTGTCGCTCGGAAGGCCGGGAGAAGGTGAGGGAGAAGAAGCAACAGCCGGGGGGAGCGAATGAGAAGAAGAATGAGGGGAGAGAGGGAGACAGAGATTGAGAGAGTGGGAGAGTGAGTGAGTGAGAGTGAGAGAGTGCTTCTCTTTCCTGCTTACGCCTTATATAAAGGAAGCTGGCCTATGGTGATCAAGCCTATAGGAGCAACTTCCTTATGCTAATGCCACCGAACCAGGCAGGGTGGCACCCAGGAAGCGGGCGCCTTCTTAGGGCATTGGTCATCTACAGTGGAAGGATGGTGTTCAGCCATAGTGGGACTCAGCCTCGGCCATAGGCCGGCCCCTACACATTGTATTCTGTTTCCTCCTTTAATTCTGTTAGTATTTCACATATGCTGGTGCTCCTGTATTGGGTGCATATATATTTATAATGGTTATATCCTCTTTTTGGACTGAGCCCTTTATGATTTTGTAATGTCCTTCTTTATCTCTTGTTACTTTATTTTGGAGTCTATTTGTCTGATACTAGTACTGCAACACCTGTTTTTTTTCTCCCTGTTGTTTGCATGAAATATCTTTTTCCATCCCTTGACTTTTAGTTGTGCATGTCTTTGGGTTTGAGGTGAGTCTCTGGTAAGCAGCATATAGATGGATCTTGCTTTTTTATCCATTGTATTACTCTGTGTCTTTTGCTTTGTGCATTCAGTTGATTTACATTTAGGATGATTATTGGAAGATATGTAGTTATTGCCATTGCAGGCTTTAGATACCTGGTTACCAAAGGTTCAAGGTTAGCTTCTTTACTATGTTACTGTCTAACTTAACTTGCTTATTGAGCTATTATAATCACTGTCTGAGGATTATTCATTTCTCTCCCTTCTTATTCCTCCTCCTCCGTTCTTTATATGTTGGTTGTTCTGTGCTCTTTTGTGTTTCCTTTGACTGCTTTTGTGGGTAGTTGATTTTATTTTTTGCCTTTAGTTAGTATTTGCTTGGTCTACTTTGCAGTGATATCATTTTCTCTGGTGTCATCTGTTTAGCCTTAGGAGTGCTCCCGTCTAGAACAGTCCCTCTAAAATACCCTGTAGAGGTGGTTTGTGGGAGGCAAATTCCCTCAACTTTTGCTTATCTGGGAATTGTTTAATCCCTCCTTCATATTTAAATGATAATCACGCTGGATACAGTATTCTTGGTTCAGGGCTCTTCTCTTTCATTGCATTAAATATATCATGCCATTCTCTTGTGGCCTGTAAGTTTTCTGTTGAGAAGTGTGATGATAGTCTGATGGGTTTTCCTTTGTAGGTGACCTTTTTCCTCTCTGTAGCTGCCTTTAAAACTCTGTCCTTGTCCTTGATCTTTGCCATTTTAATTATTATGTATCTTGGTGTTGTCCTCCTTGGGTCCCTTCTGTTGGGAGTTCTGTGTACTTCCGTGGTCTGATCGATTATTTCCTCCCCCAGTTTGGGGAAATTTTCAGCAATTATTTCTTCAAATACACTTTCTATCCCTTTTTCTGTCTCTTCTTCTTCTGGTACCCCTATAGTACAGTTATTGGTCCTTTTTGACTGGTCTCACTGTTCTCTTAATGTTCTTTCATTTCTGGAGATCCTTTTATCTCTCTCTGTGTCAGCTTCTCTGTGTTCCTTTTCTCTGATTTCTATTGCATTAACGGCCTCTTGCACCTCATCCAGTCTGCTCTTAAGTCCTTCCAGAAATTGTTTTATTTCTGTAGTCTGCCTCCCTAGTTAGTCTGTTAGCTCTTGCATTTTTCTCTTCAGCTCCATCAGCATGGTTCTGACCTTTATTTTGAAATCTTTTTCAGGAAGTTTGTTTAGGTCTGTCTCCCCAAGCTCCTTCTCAGGGTTTGTCCCTGTTAGTCTGGTCTGGATCAAATTCTTCGGCCTTTTTATAGTGATAAAGGTAGTTGTGGGGAGTTGGTGTGTGTTTTAGCTGGGAAAATATCCCTTCTTGCTAGTTTGTGGCATTCCTCTCCTGTGAGAAAGGTGACTGCTAGCGGCTTTTGCAGTTAGCTGCGTGGAGATGGGGCCTCTAAGTCTGACCCGGGCAGCTTAAATGGGCATGGTGGGCCTCAGGTTGCTACTCTGCTATGGCGGAGCCATGCTGTTGGGGGAACGGGTGGAAAGCTATTTATCGCCTTGAGGGGCCTCAGCACTGCGTTGCTGCCCAGGGTGTTAGGGTGCCTGGAGTTTCCCGGGATTCCCAGCTGCTAGGCTTAGTGCACAGGGACGGTTCAGTCCAGCTGTGAGGCTACTGTCCCTTTAAGACTTTCAAAGAGTGCTCGCTTTTCTTTTGTCCCAGAGGTGCCTGCTGCGTGGCCCACTCGCAGATTTTTCTGTCCCGTTTCCCTGGTATCCAGCGCACCACACCGTGTGTGTCTGCGCTCCCGGTTCAGATGGCTAAGGCTGAGCTATTTAGCAGTCCTGAGCTCACTCGCTCTCCCCGCTCCAACTCCTCTCCTCCCACTGAGGAGTTGGCGTAGGGGTGGCACTTGGGTCCCGCTGGGCCGCGGCTTGTATCTTACCCCATTTATAAGGCGCTGGGTTCTTGCATGTGTAGATGTAGCCTGGCTGTTGTCCTGTATCTTCTGGTCTCTCTTAGGAATAGTTGTATTTGTTGTATTTTGAAAATATATATGGTTTTGGGAGGAGATTTCCGCTGCTCTGCTCACGCTGCCATCTTGGCACCTCCTGTCTCCTAGCCTTTGTTTTTGTGATTAGTCTGGATGTAGAGAATAGTTGAGCAGGTGTTTATATACATACTTCTTTTCTTGAGGATAAGGAATATGTTCTCAAAAGTAGTGGTAGAAGATTTCCTTATTAAGGAATTTTGTTTTCGGTATTTGAATGAAAACTGAGCCTAGGTATAAGTGACAGGTGTGTTAATATTTAAGTGGATTGCATGACTGTTTTGATACATTCTTCAGGTAACAGATGCTTTTAAAAGTTTCTTTTGGCGTGAGTGAAACAGTAATGCCATTAAATAAAACAAATATGCTTAAATAAAAAACCTCAAGACTTTATATCCTGGATCCATGAGGAAAGTTGAGGAATGTGAACAAAAACCTGTGGGTCTGAAGTACTTAAATATATCAGTATTTATATTTTTGGCCTGTCGTAATAGCTGGAGATGATATAGCTGTCTTGGAATAGTTTAATAATGGATATACTGAGCCTTTATAAAAAGAGTTGTGAAATATTTGTGTATTTGTAACAGGTGAGTGCCAAATGTTTATGTAAATGGTTCATGCAGAGTTGTCTTTAATGAGAACTGAAGATATGTAGTTGTGTCTATTGTGAAAGTATAGTATTTAATCAATTTTAGCGGTAATTCACACTTTCTACTACATGACAGTGGTTAGCAGAGATGCCACTTTATCCAAAAACCAAAACAATAAATTAATGTGGGATAATGGGGTAAAAGTTCAACTGATTATGAGTTGAATGAGTAACATTTTGAGTGTTTATATTGAATTTTTCCTGAAGTTCTTTTCACACCTTTAAGTTTGGAGATTTTCCTGTGTTGAGTATTGTTAAGCTTTTCTGTGCTTGAAAACAAGAAGCAAGTGTTAAACATTATCTAAACTATAATATCAGTTTTGGCTTAGAGTATCAATAATGAAAGATTGTTAGTTTTTGGGACTGGTTGCAGTCAATATGACTTGACTGAAAGGAAGATTTGACTTATTGAACTTGTGTCCCCAACAATGGTGAGGTAGATTTGTCTACAGTTTGACACCTCTTCCCCTTTCTGACAGGGTCTTGGAAAGAGGGAAGCAATTAAGCCAAAGGGAGAGCAATTTAGCCAGAAGGAGGAAGCAACTTCCCTGCTTTTCCCACTTGGGACGGAGCAACTAGTGGGAAGTTAATCATGCAGAGCTGGAGAGCGAGGGAAGGATAGGAGTAAAGGTATGACACAAAAAATGATAAAAATATGTCTCCATCTTTATCACAGACTAAGATAGTCTTGACATTAAATATGTTCTAATGATTCTTAGACTTGTTTTTCCTAAGAGAGGATAGGTGGGGCTTAATACAGCTGAACATGTTGGGGAAGAGCCATGTTCAGCTAGAGCCAGGGATAGGAGAATTTGTAATGGAAACAGTCAGTTGGCAGTTTATTACCAATTTTTGTTAAAATTCAGGAAATAGTCCCTGCTTTTCTTTCTTTCCTTTTTTTTGGCACCTGATAAAATGCCATGCTAACATCAGTGGATGTTTCAGGTGGGTATGGTGGTCTCTTAATTATTCAAGCTAGCATAGAAGTCATTCTGCAACCTATTGAAAATCAAGAACGGTTTCAGGGTTTAATCTGCATAAGGCTTGGGGTTGAAAGGCCCCCCCCTAAAAAAAAAAGAGTCTGCGATTATAAGCAATGCAGATGATTTTTAAATAAATGACAATCATTTAAAAATAAATGCAAAAGATTGCATTGTCCTTGGGTTCAGAAATTATTTTAGGAACATAGCCATATCATGCTGCCTAGAAGTCATGCAGACACATATGGTCTCTTGAGAAAGAGGCCAAGTACAAGAAAGATGATAATAAGATGAATTGATTTGGGAAAGCAAGTTCCTAGGTATGTCCTGGAGTTAGAATAGATTCAAATTAATTTCCCACACCCCCCTCATGTGGCTATAATAAGTGATGTAGATTCAGAAAAGGTTAGATTTTGTTCTATTGTATTTGCCAGGGGAGAGAAGTATGTATTGCATTTTAGAAGGCATTTATATCAAAAACGATTGGAACCAAAAACATTTGGCCCCTGAAAGATTTTCTTTCATATTGCCTTAATACCTGATTTCTCAGCTGAACAGGATTATTGAGGTGCTATTATGCTATCTTACTTTATTATTATTATTTTTTTATTAAGGTATCATTGATACATACTCTTATAAAGGTTTCACAAGAAAAACAATGTGGTTACTACATTCACCCTTACTATCTAGTCCCCCCCATACCCCATTGCAGTCACTGTCCATCAGTCTAGTAAGATGCCACAGAGTCCCTACCTGTCTTCTCTGTGCTACACTGTCCTCCCGTGACCCCCACACACCATGTGCACTAATCATGATACCCCACAAATCCCCTTCTCCCTCCCCGACCCCTGCCCCCCATCCCCCTTTCCCTTTGGTAATTGCTAGTCCCTTCTTGGAGTCTGTGAGTCTGCTGTTTTGTTCCTTCAGTTTTGCTTCATTGTTATACTCCACAAATGAGGGAAATCATTTTGTCTTTGCCTGCCTTATTTCACTCAGCATAATACCCTCTAGCTCCATCCATGTTGTTGTAAATGATAGGATTTGTTTTCTTCTATGGCTGAATAGTATTCCATTGTGTATATGTACCACATCTTCTTTATCCATTCATCTACTGATGGACACTTAGATTGCTTTCATATCTTGGCTATTGTAAATAGTGCTGCAATACACATAGGGGTACGTATGTCTTTTTGAATCTAAGAACTTGTTTTCTTTGGGTAAATTCCTAGAAGTGGAGTTCCTGGGTCAAAGGGTATTTCTGTTTTAGTTTTTTGAGGAACCTCCATATTGCTTTCCACATGGTTGAAATAATTTACATTCCCACCAGCAGTGTAGGAGGGTTCCCCTTTATCCACATCCTCGCCAGCATTTGTTGTTCCTAGTATTTTCAGTGTTGGTCATCCTAACTGGTGTGAGGTGATATCTCATTGTGGTTTTAATTTGCATTTCCCTGATAATTAGCAATGTGGAGCATCTTTTCATGTGCCTGTTGGCCATCTGAATTTCTTCTTTGAAGAAGTGTCTGTTCATATCCACCACCCATTTTTTTTTTTGGGGGGCATTGAAATGGTTTGTTTTTCCCTGCCGAATCACTGCATCTCCTTCGTTCCTCTCTTTTCTTAGCCCCTACTAAAATCAAAAGTGGTAACTTCAGATTCCTTGATTTTTATAGTCTTGCTATATATGCAGAGAAACCCACAGCAGATTGGGGTGCAAAGAAAGAGCTGTTTCTCTGCCAAATAAATGGTAGGCTTAATATTGCCATATTACTATTGTTTCCTTTTAGTCTCCACTTGGTCTTTCTCATCTGGATTCGCACACTGCTCCAGTTCAGCTCTGAATCACTTTCTGCTTTAAAATGTGAGGGAAGGAGATAGCTCAGGGAATGATGGTAACTGTTACGGGGCTTATTGAAGGGTGTGTCTCTGGAGGCAGCCTTGCATTGCTAGTTTGGAGCAGTTAACCCGGAGTACCGCTGCAGACAGGTAACAGGAGTGACTCTCCTCACTCATATGCATTTTATTTGATTTAAATCAAATTTCAGAAGGCACAAAGGAAGGAGTATAGATTTGCAGTTAGCAACTACAGCTTTAACTTGACTTCCTGGCAGAGAGGTGTATTACTGTCTTTCATTCCCTAATCCCAGTAGTCATGAAAGGCTGTGTTTCCAGTAAGACCGTAATTTTAGTAATTGATTGTTTTTGTATTTTACCAATGCTTTTTCTGCATTTTCTAATTTATTTTATCAATCAGCATATGCTGTTGCCACCCATTTTTTAATGGGTTATTTGCTTTCTGGTGTTGAGGCATGTGAGCTCTATATATTTTGGATGTTAACCCCTTGTCGGATATGTCATTTACAAATATATTCTCCAATACTGTAGGATGCCTTTTTGTTTTGCTGATGGTGTCCTTTGCTGTACAGAAGCTTTTTCATTTGATGTAGTCCCATTTGTTCATTTTTGCTTTTGTTTCCCTTGCCCAAGGAGATGTGTTCAGGAAAAAGTTGCTCCTGTTTATATTCAAGAGATTTTTGCCTATGTTGTCTTAGAGTTTTATGGTTTCATGACTTACATTCAGGTCTTTGATCCATTGGAGTTTACTTTTGTGTATGGAGTTAGACAGTAATCAGTCTCATTCTCTTACATGTAGCTGTCCAGTTTTGCCAACACACGCTGTTGAATTGGCTGTCATTTCCCCACTGTTTATCTGTGGCTCCTTTATCATATTAATTGACCATATATACTTGGGTTAATATCTGGGCTGTGTAGTCTGTTCCATTGATCTATGGGTCTGTTGTTGTGCCAGTACTCAGTTGTCTTGATTACTGTGGCTTTGTAGTAGAGCTTGAAGTCAGGGAGCGTAATTCCCCCAGCTTTAGTCTTTCTCAGGATTACTTTGTCTGTTCAGGGTCTTTTGTGGTTCTATATGAATTTTAGAAGGATTTGTTTTAGTTCGTTGAAGAATGCTATTGGTATTTTGATAGGGATTGCAGTGATTCTGTAGATTGCTTTAGGCAGGATGGCCATTTTGACAATATTAATTCTTCCTATCCATGAGCATGGGATGTTTCCATTTATTGGTGTCGTCTTTAATTTCTCTCATGAGTGTCTTATAGTTTTCAGGGTATAGCTCTTTCACATCCTTGGTTTAGGTTTATTCTGAGGTGTTTTATTCTTTTTGATGAAATTGTGAATGTAAGTGTTTTCTTGATTTCTCTTTCTGCTAGTTCATCATTAGTATATAGGAATGCAACAGATTTCTGTGTATTAATTTTTTATCCTGCAACTTTGGCGAATTCAGTTATTCTAGTAGTTTTGGGGCAGATTCTTTAGGGTCTTTTATGTACAATATCATGTCATCTGCAAACAGTGACAGTTTAACAACTTCTTACCAATCTGGATGGATGCCTTTTATTTCTCTGTGTTGTCTGATTGTTGTGGCTAGGACCTCCAGAACTACGTTGAATAAAAGTGAGGAGAGTGGGGGCATCCTTGTCTTGTTCCTGATCTGAAAGGAAATCCTTTGAGAACTTTTAAAAGGAATATTGATGTTTGGGTCCTAGTCTGAGCAGCACTGATTTTACTAGGACCTGGTTTCGTTTCTTAGAAGTTGCCCAAGTGATTGTGCTGTGCAACCAGGGATGGTAGTGAATAGGGATCTGCTATTCCAGAGTCTTAAACTTTGATACTGATACTTTATTTGTAGAGATATTCATGATGTTTATGGAAATATCACTGTTAACACTTGGACATGGATGGAATGGCACATTTGGCTAAAGAGTATGCTTGCAAACCTGGGTTGAGACTTTCTAATACTTTGTGGAGTAGCTGCTTTTCTGAGTTCTTCTGTGTTTTACCATTCTGTTGGCTCTTCAGGCCCGCTGTGCAACCACAGGATCAGAACATGGTAGGAGATAATAGCATAATTATCCAGTAATTCCTTGTTGCCAGATTGTGTGAAGAACTTGGAGTGGAGACTGAAAGCAGAAAGCTTCCTGTAAGTGTACTATTGTATATATGGATGGGTACAAATTCTAGGGACAAGACCAGAGAAAAATACATAAGGTGGACAGAATCTAAGTGGAGCAAGAAAAAAAGAGTATGTGTCTGTCTGTGTTTACCAAGAATTATCAGTGGATTATGAGAAAGCCATTAATACATTCCAGTAAGTGGATGACTTATGAAATTCTATTTTCATCTGATTACAGTCTTAAGTTTTTTTTTTTTGTCTCATTACTCTACAATTACATGAGGAACATTATGTTTACTAGACTCCCCCCATTACCAAGTTCCCCCGACATTCCCCATTGCAATCATTGTCCATCAGCGTAGTAAGATATTGTAGAATCACTACTTGTCTTCTCTGTGTTGCACAGCCCTCCCCATGCCCCCACACATTATACATGCTAATCATAATGCCCCCTTTCTCCCCCACCCTCCTTATCCTTCCCTTCCCACCCATCCACCCCAGTCCTTTTCCCTTTGGTAACTGTTAGTCCATCCTTGGGTTCTGTGAGTCTGCTGCTGTTTTGCTCCTTCAGTTTCTTCTTTGTTCTTATACTCCACAGATGAGTGAAATCATTTGATAGTTGTCTTTCTCCGCCTGGCTTATTTCACTGAGCATAATACCCTCTAGCTCCATCCATGTTGTTGCAAATGGTAGGATTTGTTTTCTTATGGCTGAATAATATTCCATTGTACTACATCTTCCTTATCCATTCATCTACTGATGGGCACTTAGTTTGCGTCCATTTCTTGGCTATTGTGAATAGTGCTGCGATAAACATAGGGGTGCATCTGTCTTTTTCAAAGTGGGCTGCTGCATTCTTAGGGTAAATTCCTAGAAGTGGAATTTCTGGGTCGAATGATATTTCTATTTTTAGTTTTCCACAATGGTTGAACTAGTTTACATTCCCACCAGCAGTGTAGTAGGGTTCCCCTTTCTTAAGTTTTTTTAATTAAAAAAAATAGATCCTTTACTAGTTTTTGTGGAGTAGTGACACTCTAATGTTGGTGTCATCTTGTATTATTTGGTGGTGCTTGTTTGAATGTATTTAGAAGTACAGTATTCATATAACTTGATAGAGCTTGTTAAATGCTATATAAATATATCTATTTTAGAGATAGGGCTGTTAGAAGAAGGGCTTCAGTTGGATCATGAATAATGAGGGATTTTTCAAGGGATAGCAGGGCAAACAATCAGAAAATAGCTGTTGAGCTAGGGTCTTGGGTAAAAGAGAGTGTTTAGAGCCAAGAAATTAGCAGCGTAGGAGTGGGACAGGTATATTAAAGCAGCCATAGATAATTAAATAACCTTTTCTTCCCTGACCTTAGGTAACCTGAAGAAAAATGACTATTATCAAATAATTTTTGATGTTCTGTACTATTAATGGGCAGATTATATGCACAGAATAGCAGATAACACTGTGGCCTGAATGTAGGGGAGTTAACTTTGTTCACCAGCTGCTTGAGGCCTGACTCTACTTTTAGCAGCTGTAGAGAATAAAAGGATCAGCCTTGGTCCTCAACTGGCATGCACAGCACAGGCAGTTTAGCTGCATGGAATTGGGTCTCATGCTAAAGTCCTTTGGCACCATAGCTGCTTTAGTTTCTACTAGGTTGACAGTTAGACCTTTTGCTGGCTGGTTGCTCTGGACCTCCCAATCAGCTGAGGTTCCAGTCCTGTTTGTGCAGGAGTGAATGAATGAATTTCTTCTGCAGAAGAAGGTTGAGAATAGTGGGTATTTTCTTAATAGAAAAAGCAAGAACACAGATTGGAAGTCAAGTAAAAATAACATAACAGAACTGGTAACAAACACGTAACATCAGAGCCAAGGGAGCCATATGTATTCCCATTCCCTGTCAGTATAAAGGCTGGGAATATAGGTGAGATTCTGACACAGAACCAGACATTTTTGCATCAGGTATGAGCTGTGCAGGTCATGCCAACAGTACAGATGCTCTTGTAAAGAAGATGAAGCGGAGTTGGACACTTAGCCTTGCAGCATAGCATACTGGTTAAGAGCACAGACTTTCAAGCCAGATGGCCTGTGTTTGAATCTTAATTTTACCACTTACTAGCTGTGAATCTCTGTAGGTCTTTGTTTCCTGTCTGTAAAATGGGAGTAATATTAGTACGTACCTCAGAGTGTTGTTGGGAAACTTAACACTGTGCATATAAAGCACTTTAATAATGTCTGGCACATTTGTTAAAAACAATGTTTGCTGCTATTACTACTTACTGGTTTTAGGCTTTTGGGAATGAGTGAGTGAGTTCTTCCTATAGATTAAGGACCCCTTATTCCTCCTCTCCAGTCCAAGAAAGTCCTGGCACCATTCATTATCCTCAGGACTGAGTAAACAGCATCTCTGAGCATTCTTATTGAAGGCTTGCTTTTAAGTAGTTGGGCCCTTAGCTGATTAACTAATTCTTGTTGCTTGGGTTAATTGCATTCTGTTTGAGAAAAAGGCATTTATATTGCTTTTTCTGGAATGAAAACCTTTTTGGTACAGTAGATGAGGTACTCTGCACCACTGTGTTCATGAACCTCCTGGTTTTAGAGGTATTTCCAATGCTGACATGTTGTGATATTATCTTAAAGCCCAGTTGGTGCTTTCATCAAAACCTGTTATCAAAAAGTGTTCTGTAACTCTTCAGAATGATCAAATGTGACCTTGTTTTTCTTTTAGGGTTTTATGATGTTAGGGTTTTTAGTTAATGTTTTACCGAACAATGCTTTTTATGCTTTAAAATAGGGCTCTCTTTTGATGAACTTGTGGTATTTGCTTATATAAGCT
The DNA here is from genome assembly GCF_030020395.1 of Manis pentadactyla. Lineage (NCBI taxonomy): Eukaryota > Metazoa > Chordata > Mammalia > Pholidota > Manidae > Manis > Manis pentadactyla. The sequence goes on along the minus strand of NC_080021.1, from coordinate 184,522,285 downwards.
TTAATAGAGCTGCAGGTGGCTTTTAACCATTTTCAGTTCATTCCAAACTCTGGAATCACGTGAAAATGCAGCTGTTTCACTGAGGTATCTTATCTCCAAAATTCCTTGGAAAAGCATAGCAGTTAATGAAACATTTTCTAAAAATGTCATTTCTACAGAGAAAGTCTTTGTAGTTTAATCAAGTTGATTTATTCTCCTGGTTTACTTTCATTATATTGCTATTTAGATCATTCTTGCATTTTAGATAATCTAGGAACCTTTATATGGAATTTTGTTGATGACTTTTTAAAAAGAGGCTAAAAATGTAGTAGGAATTCTTACCTGTGTTAAAGCTATCACATTTTAAATTTACTTTGAGATAAAGTAAATACGGGTTTTTAAATTTGGTTGGATAGATTGAAATAAGTTGGTGCTTCCAGCAGCTCAAGAACCTGATATATGTATGGTTTGAGTTTACTGGATTATTTTTAGAATCTCTTGATCTTGTCTGTTTCTATTCTAAGAATTCTTTTGGAACCTGTTACAGGGTAGTAGTTCTTGTGGGTGGAGAGTGATGGAGGGGATGGAACACAAGTGTAAACTGAATTCCTTGGCTCTGGCTATTGGGTGCTTACTGCAGAAGTATTCCTGTATGCTACACCTAGCTCTGTTTCCGGAAAAGAGAATGTAGAATTTCCCTGTATGCAAGTGTGTTAGTTAAAGGTGTTCATTTTATAGTCTTATTTTCCATGCCTTATTTCATAGTTCATTGGTGGTAGCGGTTTTTAAGGGTGTTGATACTTAACTTTGACAACTTACACTTTTACCTTGATTTATGAATTCACTGTCCCCAGAAATTTTACATAAAATTAATATAAGAAAAGTTACCTGTTAATTATCCTGTTAAATTTATATATTTTCTGAGCTGTTTTTTCCAGAGGATTCTAGTAACACTTCTTTCCCACTTTGCTTGCTCTGTAAACTCCCAGTTTTATCTCTGGAAATTTTTGCTGTGTGCCTTAAGACTTTTTTTTTCGTGAACAGGAATCCAAGCTGTTGTGACATTTCAGTATTAGTGTGGAGGGCCATACTGGCAGAAATTAAGCTGGTCCAAGATTGTTTAAAGCAAGCATGTGCTAGGGCCATCATTTTGTATTGGTTTGTTTTGTTTTGCAAGGATTCTATTTGCAACATTTATGCCAAAGGCCTCTTTATGAATATATAACCCAGAGCAGTAAACCTTAATTAAAAGAGAAAAATGCTTAGTTCCTAACAGTAGTAAGTAAACATAAAGAAAGCAATGTACTTTTCATGTGTCACAAAGCTGTATAATTCTGGTTTAGCCATGGAACTGGGGCCATTATTTATAGTCTAATCACCTATTCATTATGAATGTGGATTAAAGTTCAATGATTAGAATGCAGATAAGTCTTAATGCTTATACTGAGGCAAAGAATTAGCAAAATTTTTAATTTTTTTATTTGGGTATCATTAATATACAATTACATGAGCAACATTGTGGTTACTAGATTCCCCCCATTATCAAGTCCCCACCACATACCCCTTTACAATCACTGTCCATCAGTGTAGTAAGATGCTGTAGAATCACTACTTGTCTTCTCTGTGTTGTACAACTCTCCCCGTGCCCCCCCCAACCACTACATTATGTGTGCTAATCATAATGCCTCATTTTCCCCCTTATCCCTCCCTTCCTACCGATCCTCCCCAGTCTCTTTCCCTTTGGTAACTGTTAGTACATTAGGTTCTGTGAGTTTGCTGCTGTTTTGTTCCTTCAGTTTTTGCTTTGTTCTTATACTCCATAGATGAGTGAAATCATTTGATACTTGTCTTTCTCTGCCTGGCTTATTTCACTGAGCACAATACCCTCTAGCTCCATTATTGTTGTTGCAAATAGTAGGATTTGTTTTCTTATGGCTGAATAATATTCCATTGTATTTATGTACCAAATCTTCTTTTTTTAAAATTTATTTTATTTTTTTATTTTGGTATCAATCTACAATTACATGAGCAACATTATGTTTACTAGACTCCCCCCATTGTCAGGTCCCCCACATACCCCATTACAGTCACTGTCCATCAGCGTAGTAAGATGCTATAGAATCACTACTCCCTGTGCCCCCCCTACATTATGTCTGCTAATAGTAATGCCCCTTTTTTTACCCTTATCCCTCCCTACCTACCCATCCTCCCCAGTTCCTTTCCTTTTGATAACTGTTAGTCCATTCTTGGTTTCTATGAGTATGGTGCTGTTTTGTTCCTTCAGTTTTGCTTTGTTCTTATACTCCACATATGAGTGAAATCATTTGATACTTGTCTTTCTCCACCTGGCTTATTTCACTGAGCATAATACCCTCTAGCTTCATCTGTGTTCTTGCAAATGGTAGGATGTGTTTTCTTCTTATGGCTGAATTATATTCCATTGTGTTTATGTACCACATCTTCTTTATCCATTCATCTACTGATGGACACTTAGTTGCTTCCATTTTCTTGGGTATTGTAAATAGTGCTGCGATAAACATAGGGGTGCATCTGTCTTTTTCAAACTGGAGTGCTGCATATTTAGGGCAGATTCCCAGAACTGGAATTCCTGGGTCAAATGGTATTTCTATTTTGAGCATTCTGAGGAACCTCCATACTGCTTTCCACAATGGTTGAACTAATTTACATTCCCACCAACAGTGTAGGAGGGTTCCCCTTTCTGCACAACCTCACCAACATTTGTTGTTGTTTGTCTTTTCATTGATGGCGATCCTTACTGGTGTGAGGTGATATCTCATTGTAGTTTTAATTTGCATTTCTCTGATGATTAGCAATGTGGAGCATCTTTTCATGTGCCTGTTGGCCATCTGGATTTCTTCTTTAGAGAACTGTCTATTCAGCTCCTCTGCCCATATTTTAATTGGATTATTTGCTTTTTGTTTGTTGAGGCATGTGAGCTCTTTATGTATTTTGGCTGTAAATCCTTTATTGGATCTGTCATTTATGAATATGTTCTTCCATACTGTAGGATACCTTTTTGTTCTATTGATGGTGTCCTTTGCTGTACAAAAGCTTTTTAGCGTGATATAGTCCCACTTGTTCATTTTTGCCTTTGTTTCCCTTGCCCGGGGAGATATGTTCATGAAGAAGTCACTCATGTTTATGTCCATGAGATTTTTGCCTATGTTTTTTTCTAAGAGTTTTATGGTTTCATGACTTACATTCAGGTCTTTGATCCATTTGGAGTTTACTTTTGTGTATGGGGTTAGACAGTGATCCAGTTTCATTCTCTTACATGTAGCTGTCCAGTTTTGCCAGCACCATCTGTTGAAGAGACTGTCATTTCCCCGTTGTATGTCCATGGCTCCTTTATCATATATTAATTGGCCATATATGTTTGGGTTAATGTTTGGAAGTCTCTATTCTGTTCCCCTGGTCTGTGGGTCTGTTCTTGTGCCAGTACCAAACTGTCTTGATTACTGTGGCTTTGTAGTAGAACTTGAAGTTGGGGGGCGAGATCCCTCCCACTTTATTCTTCCTTCTCAGCATTGCTTTGGCTATTCGGGGTCTTTGACGGTTCCATATGAATTTCTGAACTATTTATTCCAGTTCTTTGAAGAATGCTGTTGGTAATTTGATAGGGATTGCTTCAAATCTGTATATTGCTTTGGGCAGGATGGCCATTTTGACGATATTAATTCTTCCTAGCCAGGAGCATGGGATGAGTTTCCATTTGTTAGTGACCGCTTTAATTTCTTTTAAGAGTGTCTTCTAGTTTTCAGGGTATAGGTCTTTCACTTCCTTGGTTAGGTTTATTCCTAGGTATTTTATTCTTTTTGATGCTATTGTAAATGGAATTGTTTTCCTGATTTCTCTATTAGTTCATTGTTAGTGTATAGGAAAGCCACAGATTTCTGTATATTAATTTTGTATCCTGCAACTTTGCTGAGTTCCGATATTAGTTCTAGTAGTTTTGGAGTGGAGTCTTTAGGGTTTTTTATGTACAATATCATGTCATGTGCAAATAGTGACAGTTTAACTTCTTCTTTACCAATCTGGATTCCTTGTATTTCTTTGTGTTGTCTGATTGCCGTGGCTAGGACCTCCAGTATTACGTTGAATAACAGTGGGGAGAGTGGGTATCCCTGTCTTGTTCCCTATCTCAGAGGAAAAGCTTTCAGCCTCTCGCTGTTCAGTATGATGTTAGCTGTGGGTTTATCATATATGGCCTTTATTATGTTGAGGTACTTGCCCTCTGTGCCCATTTTGTTGAGAGTTTTTATCATGAATGGATGTTGAATTTTGTCGAATGCTTTTTCAGCATCTACGGAGATGATCATGTGGTTTTTGTCCTTCTTTTTGTTGATGTGGTGGATGATGTTGATGAATTTTCAAATGTTGTACCATCCTTGCATCCCTGGGATGAATCCCACTTGGTCATGGTGTATGATCCTTTTGATGTAATTTTGAATTTGGTTTGCTGATATTTTGTTGAGTGTTTTTGCATCTATGTTCGTCAGGGATATTGGTCTGTAATTTTCTTTTTTGGCAGCATCTTTGCCTGGTTTTAGTGTTAGGATGATGTTGGCTTTGTAGAATGAGTTTGGAGTATTCCCTCCTCTTCTCTTTTTTGGAAAACTTTAAGGAGAATGGGTATTATGTCTTCTCTGTATGTCTGATAAAATTCTGAGGTAAATCCTTCTGGCCCAGGGGTTTTGCTCTTCTGTAGTTTTTTGATTACCACTTCAATTTCATTGCTTGTAATTGGTCTGTTTAGATTTTCTGCTTCTTCCTTGGTCAGTCTTGGAATGGATTTTTCCAGAAAGTTGCCATTTCTTCGACATTATCCATTTTGTTAGCAACAATTTTTCATAGTATTCTCTAATAATTAATTCTTTGTATTTTGGTGGTGTCCATAGTGATTTTTCTGCTCTCATTTCTGATTCTGTTTGTGTACGTAGAATTTCTTTTTTGGTAAGTCTGGCTAGTGAGTCTGTCTATTTTGTTTATTTTCTTGAAGGAGCCACTTCTGCTTTCATTGATTCTACTGTTTTTTTCTTCCTTATTTTATTTATTTCGGCTGTGATCTTTATTATGTCCTTCCTTCTACTGACATTGGGCCTCATTTCTTCTTTTTCTAGTTTCATTAATTCTGTGTTTAGACTGTTCATATAGGATTGTTCTTCTTTTCTGAGGTAGGCCTGTATTGCCGTGAACTTCCCTCTTAGCACTGCCTTCACTGCATCCCGCAGATTTTTTGCAGTGTTGAATTATTTTTGTCATTTCTCTCCATATATTGCTTGATCTCTGTTTTTATTTGGTCATCTGTACATTGACTATTTAGGAGCATGTTGTTAAGCCTCCATGTGTTTGTGGGCTTTTTTGTTTCCTTTGCGAAATTTATTTCTAATTGCACGCGTTTGTGGTTTCAAAAGCTGATTGGTGCAATTTCAGTGTTTTTGAATTTACTGAGGCTTTTTTTGTGGCCTCGTATGTTGTCTGTTCTGGACTATGTCCCATGTGCAGTTGAGAAGAATTTGTATCCTGCTGCTTTTTGTTGGAGCGTTCTGTAGATATCTGTTAGTTCCACCTTTTCTAATGTGTTGTTCAGTGCCTCTGTCTCCTTACTTATTTTCTGTCTGGATGATCTGTTATTTGGAGTGATTGGTGTGTTGAAGTCTCCTAAAATGAATGTATTGCATTCTGTTTCCCCCTTTAATTCTGTTGGTATTTGTTTCACATATGTAGGTACTCCTTTGTTGAGTGCATAGATTTTTTAAATTAAGGTATTATTGATAAACACTTAATGAAGGTTTCACATGGAAAACAATGTGGTTACTACATTTACCCATATTGTCAAGTCCCCACCCATACCGCAATGCAGTCACTGTCCATTAGTCTAGTAAGATGCCACAGATTCACTATTGCTTTCTCTGTGCTGCACTGTTTTGCCCATGATCCCCCACACACCATGTGTACCAATCATAATACCACTCAATCCCCTTCTCCCTCCCTCCCCACCTGCCTTCCCACATCCCTCCCCTTTGGTAACCACTAGTTCCTTCTTGGAGTCTGAGTCTGCTGCTGTTTTGTTCCTTCCATTTTCCTTCGTTGTTATACTCGACAAATGAGGGAAATCATTTGGCACTTGTCTGTCTCCACCTGGCTTATTTCAGTGAGAATAGTGTCCTCCAGCTCCATCCATGTTGTTGCAAATGGTAGGATTTCTTTCTTTCTTATGGCTGAATAGTATTCCATTGTGTATATGTACCACATCTTCTTTATCCATTCATCTACTGATGGACACTTAGGTTGCTTCCATATCTTGGCTGTTGTAAAAAGTGCTGTGATAAACATAGGGGTGCATATTCTTTTTGAAACTGGGCTGCTGTATTCTTAGGGTAAATTCCTAGGAGTGGAATTCCCGGGTCAAATGGTATTTCTGTTTTTAGTTTTTTGAGGAACCTCCATACACTGCTTTCCACAATGGTTGAACTAGCCTACATTCCCACCAGCAGTGTAGGAGGATTCCCCTTTCTCCACATCCTTGCCAGCATTTATTGTTCTTCGTCTTTTCTATGTTGGCCATCTTAACTGGTGTGAGGTGATATCTCAGTGTGGTTTTAATTTACATTTCTTTGATAATTAGCGGTGTGGAGCATCTTTTCATATCCCTGTTGGCCATCTGAATTTCTTCTTTCTAGAAGTATCTCTTCAGATCCTCTGCCCATTTTTTAATCTTGTTTTTTGATTTTTGGGTGTTGAGGTATGTGAGCTCTTTATATATTTTGGGTATTAACCCCTTATTAGATATTTCATTCACAAATATATTCTCCCATACTGTAGAATGCTTTTTTGTTTTGCTGATGTTGTCTTTTGCTGTACAAAAGTTTTTTAGCATGATGTACTCCCATTTGTTTATTTTTTATTTTGTTTCCGTTGCCCGAGGAGATGCTATCAGGAAAAAGTTGCTCCTGTTTATATTCAAGAGATTTTTGCTGTGTTTTCTTTTAACAATTTTGTGGTTTTATGACTTACTTTTAGATCTTTGATCCATTTTGAGTTTACTTTAGTGTATGGGGTTAGACATTAATGCAGTTTCATTCTCTTGCATGTAGCTGTCCAGTTTTACCAACACCAGTTGTTGAAGAGGCTGTCATTTCCCCATTGTATATCCATTGTCCTTTATCATATATTAATTGACCATATATGCTTGGGTTTATTTCAGGGCTCTCTAGTCTGTTCCATTGGTCTATGGGTCTGCTTGTCCTAGTACCAAATTGTCTTGATTTCTGTGGCTTTGTAGTAGAGCTTGATGTTGGGGAGTGTAATCCCCCTGCTTTATTCTTCCTTGTCAGGATTGCTTTGAGTATTCAGGGTCTGTTGTGGTTCCACGTGAATTTTAGAATGATTTGCTATAGTTCATTGAAGAATGCTCTTGGTATTTTGATAGGGACTGCATTGAATCTGTAGATTGTTTTAGACAGGATCTCCATTTTGACAATAATAATTCTTCCTATCCACGAGCATGGGATGTGTTTCCATTTATTGGTATCCTCTTCAATTTATCTCATGGGTGTTTTGTAGTTTTCAGTGTATAGGTCTTTCACTTCCTTGTTTTTGTTTACTCCTAGGTATTTTATGGTTTCACTTGTGAATGGAATTTTTTTCCCATATTCTGCTTTTAAATCACTCCATTGTGTGTTCTTTTCAGATACTGTATTCTTCAGTGTCTGTATCTCATTCCTGAATTCCTCCCTGAGTTCTTGAATATTTTTCTTTACTTCCAGGAGCATGTTTATGATTTTTATTTTGTAATCTCTTTCAGGAAGATTGATGAGTTTAGTTTCATTTGTCCATCTTTCTGGTCTTTGTGGAATTTTGGTTTGAACCAATTCCTTTGATATTTCATATTTGTAGGTGGTGCCCTCTAGTGCCCAGAAGCTCTACTCTCTGGAGTTTCTCAGTCCCTGAAGCGATGGTGGGGTTTGCAGGCGAGTGGCACTGGTGCCTGTTGGGAAGAAAGAGTGGTTCCCTGCTTGCCGGCTGCAGTGCCTGTCTCCATTGTCAGGACCAGTGGGCCAAGTGTGCAGGGAGAAGCCTCTATGTTTTGTACTTGTAGCTGCTGTAGGCAGGGCCACCCTCCTGCTGGCCTGGTGAAGTGGTGGAGGAAGATGGTTTGCCAGCAGGTTCCTGTCAGGTAGAAGGAGCAGCAGGCTGTGTATTGCCGTGAGGGGCCTCATAGCTGTGTAGCCGGCCAGGGGAATAGAGTGCCTGAAGCTCCTGAAAGCTCCCAACCTGCTGGGCAGGCGTGCGCCTGGACAGTTTTGTCCATCTGTCCTTTCTCCTGAGCATCAAGCTCTGTGCAATTTTTGACGCTTTAGCAGCCCTCTTACCTCTTGTTATGAAGTTTCTCAGACTGCCTGCTTTTCTTTTGTCCCAGAGTGGCGGTTGTGGATAAATGTTTTCCAGAAGCAGCTGGGGAATCTCAGTCTCTCCAAGTATTCCACCTGTTTTAGCTTTCCAACCCCACTGGTCTTCAGAGCACCATGTTGGTTTGTGCTCTCACAGCACATCTCCAGGGCTGGGTGTTCAGGAGTCATAGGCCTCCTCCGCCCCTCCATGCTGTGTTTCTCTTACTCCCTCTGGTGAGCTGGAGTTCGGGAAGAGCTTGGGTCCCTCTGGATTACGGCTTTGGAACTTTACCCTTTTCCTTGACGTCTGCTGTTTTACCCAGGCTTAGGCAGTCTTCTACAGCCTTCTTTCCTGTTGCTCTTTCAGGATTAGAATGTATTTGCTATATTTCCGTATTATATGTGATTTTTGGAGGAGCTTTCTGTTTCACCTCATGCTGCCATCTTTAATCCCTGGTAATTCTATTTTCGATATTTTTGTTCTTTTAAGAATTGCCATCCTTTTTTCCATAGCAGCTGCACTATTTTACATTTCCACCAACAGTATACAAGGGTTTCAGCATCCTCAATTTCTACTTAAAGTTTTTTGGTATGATAGCCATCGTAATGGATGTAGAGTGGTATTTCATTGTGATAAACATGGTTTCATGACATATTTAGTTGTATGCTTGGCCCATAGTAGCTATTCAGTAAAAAATAATTGTCAAATAAATGAAAGGTATATTCACAGTTGCTTTTTTCTCCTTGGAAGATTTATTCCTTATAAGTGGTTTTTGCCTTTAGGTATAGTTTTCTCCTGGACAGCACATTTTAATTTGGCTTATTGCCAGGTAAAATTTTGGTTTGGCAGAATGTTGTCTTTGGGCTCAAATACCAACTGCAAATGAAAAGAGGCAAGTAAAGCTACATGTATTGGTAGTAGTAATTACATACTGTGGTGAAATAATTGCTGGTTAAAATTGGTGGTATTTGAGATTTTGAGAATTGCTGTAATCATAAACCATAGACTTTTCATTAGTAAAATTGGCTTAATTACTCCCAGGAAAATTTAAAATCCTAATGGACTGTTCTTTGAGAATTTGTGTTTTAGAGAACCTTCATGTTTTAAACTCATGTTTCCTCCTTTCTCTGAATTTTATCCTTGCCTCTTACTGTAATTTGGGAGTTTTGCTGACCATGCCTGCTTTCTTGCAGATTTTCTATTTTGTACATACATTACTTTGTATATACTGTATATGATGACTTCGGTGAGCAGTGAACGTTCCCGAGGTGCTCGGGAGAAAACACAGGTTTCGGCCATACAGGCAGCACAACTACAGAAACAAGTAGTGCAGGTAAGTGTTTGTGGACCTCGTTTGCCTTGTTTAGAATTACAGAAAGTAAGGGAGCACGTACGTTTTAAGGTTCTCCTTTGCAGGAAACATCAGGATTTTGAACCTTGTTTTTAAAAAGTAGGTAGTGAGTGTGTAATAGAAAAGAGGAAATGTCATTGATTTAGGTATAGTTGAATGTTCTTTCTTAAGTATTAATCCTGAACTTTTTTCTGCTCCTGTCAGCATCTAGGCCGTGTATTTTTCTTTATTATTGATCTAATCATGTCCCTGGAACATAATACAAAAATCTAAAATATATGGAGAAGTAGTATTTTGAAGTACAGAAGTACCTGAATTACAGGAGAGTACAAAAAGCTGCCTTTTCTTTCAATTGTTGTTACCTGGAAAGAGTGCTTTAATCTTAGAATTAGAATGGCTTTAAATTAATAAGATGCATTTGTATAAAATACTTAACATGCAATAGTCCCTTTCTCAATTTATTTGTATTATTTAAATGATACAATCCAAGTAAAAAGCTTTACATAATCCTTGGTGCAAAATTGAGCTTTCTGTACACGTTACTGACTAGATTAGCTAACTTTTTTTCAGAGGCAGTATTGGAAGTAAATAAACCTTATGCAGTCATCATATTTTCAGATTGATGATTGGAGTATAATAGCCAATTTCAGGTACTTTTAAAAAAAATTTAAGGTACTTCTTTATAATCATTCACATCTGAGTGCTCTGTTGATGTTAAGGGACATGGTGTGGACTCTACTTAATTGTTGCATTATATTATTCAATATAGGGTTAGTCTTGTACTTTGCTGCTATCAAGAGACATCTCTGCCATTCAGTGCTTGTTCCTAAATACATTTACCCTGATAGTATTTACAAAAGATCAAGAAAGACTTTATTATTCAAAAATTCAGACTTTCTGGACTAGGCCTTCCCTTTATAGGGAAAGAAAATGTTTCATGCATAGGTTTTTATTAAAGAAGTAGTACAAGGTTTGAGTCATAGGTGCAGCCCTGCAAATAATCGAAGAAATACTTGATCTTTCTGTTTATTAAATTAGTAAAGATGAAAAGTGTGATCTTTTGAAGGGGGTCCTATCTCCATCTTCCACCCAGGTAAAGTCTTTGGGCTGATTTCCAGAGAATTAAAGTCTCCAGACTGGAGAAATAGTTTTCCCATGGGTCGTTTGGGGATGTTCCTTTAATCTAATTAGAAGAAAACACTGCCTACTGAGCTCTGGGAAGGATTCCCAAACCTTTAGATTCTTTATTTTCTTTCTTATTCTTTTTTTATGATTAAGGGTCTCATTGATACACAATCTTATGAAGGTTTCACATGAACACCATTGTGGCTATTACATTCACTCATATTATCAAGGCCCCCTACAGACACCACATTGCAGTCATTGTCCATTAGCATAGTAAGATATTTTAGAGTCACTACTTGTCTTCTCCATGCTATATACTGCCTTCCTGGTGACCCCCCTACATTATGTGTGCTAATCATAATGCCCCTTAATCCCCTTCTGTCTCCCTCCCAACCCCCTCCCCTTTGGTAACCACTGGTCTCTTGGAGTCTGTGAGTCTCCTGCTGTTTTGTTCTGTCAGTTGAGCTTTGTTATACCCCACAAATGAGTGAAATCATTTGGTACTTGTCTTTCTCCATGTGGCTTCTTTCACTGAGTATAAAACCCTCTAGCTACATTCATGTTGTTGCAAATGATAGGATTTGTTTTATTCTTATGGCTGAATGGTACTCCACTGTGTATATGTACCACATCTTCTTTATGCATTCATCTACTGATGGACACTTATGTTGCTTCCATATCTTGGCTGTTGTAAATAGTGCTGCGATAAACAGGGGTGTATATGTCTTTTTGAATCTGAGATCTTGTTTTCTTTGGGTAAATTCCTAGGAGTGGAATTCCCGGGTCAAATGGTATTTCTATTTTAGTGTTTTGGGGAACCTCCATATTGTTTTCCACAATGGTTGAACTAATTTACATTCCCACCAACAGTGTAGGATGATTCCCCTTTCTCCTCATCCTTGCCAGCATTTGTTGTTCCTTGTCTTTTGGATGTTGGCCATCCTTCCTAACTGGTGTGAGGTGATACTTAATTGTGGTTTTAATTTGCATTTCTTTGATAATTAGTAATGTGGAGCATCTTTTCATGTGCTTTGTTGGCCATCTGAATTTCTTCTTTGGAGAAGTGTCTGTTCAGATCCTCTGCCCATTTTTTAATGGGGTTTTTAGCTTTTTTGCTGTTGAGGTATGTTCATTCTTTATATATTTTGGATGTTAACCCCTTGTCAGATATGTCATTTAAAAATATATTCTTTCATACTGTAGGATGCCTTTTTGTTTTGCTGATGGTGTCCTTTGCTGTACAGAAGCTTTTTAGCATGATGTAGTCCCATTTGTTCATTTTTGCTTTCATTTCCCTTGCCTGAGGAGATATGCGTTCAGGAAAAAATTGCTCCTGTTTATATTTAAGAGATTTTTGCCTATGTTGTCTTCTAAGATTTATGGTTTCATGACTTACATTCAGGTCTTTGAGCCATTTCGAGTTTACTTTCGTATATGGGGTTAGACAGTGATCCAGTTTCATTCTCTTACATGTATCTGTTCAGTTTTCACAACAGCAGTTGTTGAAGAGGCTGTCATTTCCCCACTGAATATCCATGGCTCCTTTATCGTATATTAATTGGCCATATATGTGTGGGTTTATATCTAGGCTCTCTAGTCTGTTTCATTGATCTATGGGTCTGTTCTTGTGCCAGTACCAAACTATCTTGCTTACTGTGGCTTTGTAGTAGAGCTTGAAGTTGGTGAACATAATCCCCCCAACTTTGTTCTTCCTTCTCAGGATTGCTTTGGCTATTCGGGGTCTGTTGTTCTGTATGAATTTTAGAACAATTTGTTCTAGTTCATTGAAGAATTCTGTTGGTATTTTGATAGGGATTTCATTGAATCTGTAGATTGCTTAGGCAGGATGGCCATTTTGATAATATTAATTCTTCCTATCCATGAGCATGGGATGTATTTCCATTATTGGTGTCTTTAATTCCTCTCATGAGTGTCTTGTAGTTTTCAGGGTATATGTCTGTCACTTCATTGGTTAGGTTTATTCCTAGGTATTTTATTCTTTTTGATGGAATTGTGAATGGAATTGTTTTTTTGATTTCTCTTTCTGCTCGTTTTGCTGTTAGTATATAGGAATGCAACAGATTTCTGTGTATTAATTTTATATTCTGCAACTTTGGTGAATTCAGTTATTAGTTCTAGTAGTTTTGGAGTGAATTCTTTAGGGTTTTTTATGTACAATATCATGTCATCTGCAAACAGTGACCTAACTTCTTCCTTACCAATCTGGATGCCTTTTATTTCTCTGTGTTGTCTGATTCCTGTGGCTAGTACCTCCAGTACTATACATCACTTAGTTTTATTTCTACAGTAAGTGTATGCTTAGTAGTTACCATTAATACTAATTTCAAAGTCCTTAGCCCTTTTTGTTGTCTGAAGCCAGTGCTGTTGTTGATTCTTCAGGAAGGACTCCAGAGATGATGATCCTTGCATTCTCATGCCCTTTATAATTGAGTGTAAAGTCAGTTTTGTTGGCTATAAATGCTAGGATCATATTTTCTTTACTTGAGTATCTTAAATGTTTTGTTTTTGCACAAAGTGCTGCTTTTGACAAATTTATTAATACTCTTAATTTCATTACCTTTTAAGTCTTTTGTCATTTCTGCCTACATGTCCAGTGGATGTTTTCATTTTAAAGTCCAGATGTTTTACTGGAATACGTCTCAGTGTGGTTTGTTATGAGTTGATCATTTTTATTTGCCTTGCATTTTAGTTTCAAGCATTTGTACTGTTCCCCTTCCGTCCTATTTTTCAGAGACTTATATTACCCACAGATTCAGGTTGAATTGTCTTTTGCTTATGTTGAATAATTGATGCATCCTTTTTTCCCATTTCTTTTTTTTCCTTTTAAAAATTTTTTTACTTTAAATATTTTCCCCTTGTTCCTTAAATTTCTCTTGAGGAAAACGTTTTTAGTTTATTTTTTTGTTCCTTGTGTTTAGTCTTCATTGTCATTTCTGAATTAGAATACATTTGCATTAGTCTTTTTATGTCTTATATAATTTTCTTCATGCTTGGTGTCTTTCAGTACTAGTTTTGAGACAGAAGATAGTAATTTTGCTTTGTTCTGTAGGCACTTTTTTGGGCATGCTTTTTTTCGGTTATTGGGAATTATGTTGCTCCTTTTTTTTCTTTTATAACAACTTTGTATGGGATTTGACCTTTATTTTTCTGTTGCTCTTTTTGATGTGAAGTGAGTTTTCTTGGACTCTTAGATGACAACATTGTCCAGGAATGGTTTTTCTAATTTTAGAGTGTTTCTTTTCTGTGTCATTATGTTGGCTTGCTGTCTGAGATTTCTTGGCTCTCTTCTCCCAGTGTGGGCTTCTTTCCTGTGTATGTGGCTGAATTTTGATTCTGTTCCTAGTAGTTTCTCTTGGTGATAATGCTAGCTGGTTAGTTTCAAGAGTTTGTGATGGCAAGTACCTGAGCCTCTTTAAATTTGTCTGCAATCCTGACACTTACCTTGCTTTTGGAGTTGTCTAAACCTTTCAGTGCCAGCTGCTATTCTTAAATTGGCTCACCTTACTTTCCAGTGAAAACTTCTTAGCTGCCTGGGGGTTTTCCTGTTCTAAAGCCCGTCAGTTATCCCAGCACTTAATCTCTTTCGGCTTCTCATGGCACAAATTTATACCATGCAGATCTTCTTTCTATCTGTTTGTAGTTTTCTTCACCTCTTTGTGTTTCGAGGTTTGTGAGGGATACCTTGTCATTCAGTTGTGTTGTATATTGTTGTCCATGGCATTTTGGTTTTGCTGTAAAGTTGCAAGAGTAGCTTAGAGAACTCTCATATACCCTTTACCAGATTTTTAACATGGTGCAAATTTTGCTCTGTCATACTCCTTTTCCTTTGTTTTTTATGTCTACATATACACACATACATTATTTATTCTGAGTCATTTGAGAGTTTATTAAATACATTTAGCCTTTTACCTTTTAATATTTAAATGTTTATATCCTATGAACAGGAGTGTTTCTTTATACACAGTTCCTCCATCAAATTTTAGCATTGCTACAATGTTTCTAGAGTTCATATTCACAATTTTATGAATGTGGAATTTACCCCAATAGTGTCAACACTGGTGGTGTCTTTCATTGCGTAGTTTCCCTTCCAGTACAGAATCATCACATACTCCATTTGTTTGACATGTCTCTTTATTCTCCATTAACATAGAATTTTTCTTTTGCCTTTGTCTTCCAAACTATTGTCAATTTGGGGCGAAAAAGTTACTGTAGAAAATGTTTTTCAATTTGAGTTTGTTTCCTCATGATTAGATTCATGTTATAGATCTCTGATTGGAATGCTCGGTAAGTGAGGGTAGTTATTTCTCAGAGTAGCACATGTGGAGTTACATGATATCTGTCTCTCCCTTATTGAAGCTGTTGATTTTGATCACTGAGTCCAGGTTTTGCCCATTTCCTCTTGTTACTGTTGCTGTGTTTCTTCTAGCAGGTGAATAACAAACTTTGTGGAGACATGGTTAAGACCATGTGCAAATAATAGCCTGTTCTTTATCAACCTTTCCCCTTAGAATTAGGATTCATTGACGATTCTCATCTTAACTAATCTTTACTGTGTTGGTTGCAAAATGAAGATGTTCCAATTCCATACTATTTTCTCTTAGTCTTTTTATCATTGCCATATTACTAAGTATATTTTTAAAAGATTATCCTTACTAGTGATCTAAGAAATAAAAATCAAACCTAAGAGAGAGATTCTTTCATTGATGAAAGTGGTATTTTTTAAAGTCAGATTTTGAGGAAGCAGGTCTTTTTACACTTCTGGTGGAACATAAATCTTTGTGAACTTTGTGCAGAGCAGTTTTGAGCAGATGGTATAAAACTCCTTTTAACATTTTTCTAGATATTTCTTTGACCCAGTAGTTTCACATCTTTGTATTTATTTTAAGAAAGCTAACATGGATGTGTATACAAATTCAGGTATAAGAATGGCTCTGTGTAGCATTAAGATAATAAAGATTTGTAGAGTAAGTAAAATGCAGGACCTATCCAGTGAATTGTTGTAGCCAATAAATTTTATTACAGATATTCACAATAAATTTTTTTGTGTGTATGTGTCCCTACAAGGTAGTATATTTAGTGTTCTGTTCTTGATATCAGAGAAACATGTAAGTTATGGTTGTGACCCTAAATGGGTCACTAATTTTCTTGTCTGTGTGAAAATTTTGTAATTTAAGGAAATGTAATGGTGGGAATTGCTTGGATCAGAGCAAGGCTGAATGAATATGAGTAAGGTACAGTTTTTAAGTTTGAGGCTCAGAGAATGGAAGGTATTGGGGAAGACGGGCAAAAATTAATCATGTCAGCTTTTAGTACTAGGGACACTGGTGGTTTACTTTCAAACACAAGTTTTCCACTATCCAAAACTCAATTGTATAATGTGGAAGTGCCATCTTCCCAGAGCTCATTTTCCCTTTGGTTTTCCCTTTTACCTTATCCAGTTATCTCGTGCCTTTGCTCCTCTTGGCTGCAGTACTGGGACTTCTCACTTGGTTATGGGTCAGGGAAATGACTGATGTGCAGGTAGGTATAGTAAGGCCCTTAATATATTTACTGGACAGGATTGAGGTACAGTTGGCAGTATGTGTAGATACTGAGTTTCTGTACAGACATCTTTGTGGGTGTAGTTTGCTAGCATTGCAGCAGTTAAACTGAGGTCATAGCAGGCATAGGTTGGGATGAAGGTATTGGCCATTAGATTGGAGGGAATAGGACAAAGCTAACTGGAGCTTGTATAATCAGCCACCCACATGGACTTGAAAGCCCTTGGGAAAAGTGCCCTGTGGTGAGTTCCCCCCACACCCTTTAGTTGAGATTATTTGAAGTGAATGTGTATTAGAGGTAGAGAAAAGAAGTTGTTCATTATTAGCTCTCTGTGATTTTTTTTTTTTTGACTCTTAAGATCATTTAGTAATTTTAAATGCTTTCACTTTTTAAATACTTGTTAGGAGTTAGTATGTAGATATTATTTAACAAGGGTAACTTTTTTTAAAAATTAATGTATTGCTGGTATACAATCTTAAGACGGTTTCACATGGTCAACATTGTGGTTTCAACATTGACCCATATTAGCAAGTCCCCCCCATCCCCCATTGCAATCACTGTCTATCAGTGTAGTAAGATGCTATAGAATCATTATTACTTCTCTTCTTCATGCTATACTGCCTTCCCTGTGACCTGTCTATGTTGTGTATGCTAATTATAATGCAAAGGTAACTTTTTAAAAAAATAAAACTGTTTTAGAGTAACTTTAGGTTTACCAGAAAGACCGTTCCAGGGATAGATAGTTCCTGTATATTCCTCACCTTGTTTTACTATTGTTGCAATCATGATACCACTGAAAACTAAGAATCCAAATTGGTATACTGCTATTAATTCACTGCTAAAATGAGTTACTTATAAAAATATATCACCTTTCTAATTTTTTAATGGCAAAAATACTACAAAAGAACACCTCAGAAATGCACTAATTTTGTTTGTTTTAAAGATTTTGAGTGTAAAAAGCCACTGGAAAAGGATTTTCTGCAGAGGTGACTAATTTTAGTGTTTGAAAGTTTATTTTGTCTTTTTTAATTAAACTATCATTGATATACAATCTTATGATAGTTTCACATTCACAAAACTGGGTTCAACCTTCACCCCTATTACCAAGACCTCGCCCCCTTTATTGCAGTCACTGTGTATCAATGTAGTAAGGTGTTAGAGTCATTAATTGTATTCTGCCTGCTGTGCTACCATCCCAGTGACCTATTTGTGTTGTGATTGCGAATTCAGAGTGCCCCTTAATCCCCTGCTCCCTATGCACCCATTCTCCCCAGCCCTTCCCCTTTGGTAACCACTAGTCCCTTCTCTGAAAGTTTCTTTTACCTTAAAAATTTTGTTAAAACCATTTTTTAATTGCTGTTAAAAAGGAAGTAAATTTGTCTTGTCTTTACCATACTTAACAGCCTTTTCTCTTCAGAACTGACTGTGGTATCTTCTTAGAGTTGACAGTAGAATATTTTTGCTTTTTTGACAGCAAGACTGCTTCTAAGTTTGTTTGGGCAGTTGTTTCCACTGCTTCCTGTTCTTCTACTTCCTCTTGTGTTGGTTACTCCATCTCCCCAAGGGGAGGACAATTCAAGTGAGTCAATGACGATGAACAGAAAAACTTTAGGCCTTTTGGCAAAGGAATGGGACCTTTACATTATTTAATTTGATGTTTCTTTACCTTACGGGAATAGGTTATATACTTTTGAGAGGTCTAAATTTAGAGTCCTTTTATTTTTTTAAGATAATTACCATAATGCTGTAGTGCTTAAGAGCTTTTATCTTTTTGCACCAGAGTTTGGCATCTCACTTAAATTTTTGGTGCTTAAGTCTTTAATAATTGTGTTAATAAATGTGTGTTTTCCAGGCAACAGCTGAGCAGATGCGGCTTGCTCAAGTGATCTTTGATAAAAATGATTCAGAGTTTGAAGCTAAAGTTAAACAGGTATGTTTCTGGCAAAGGATACTGTTATTTTTGCAACTTATTCTTTTTAAATTTATATGCTTTTTGCTTAGTCTCAACTAACTGGATTTTGAACTTGTGATTAAATATTCCTAGATTGGTGGCTAGAATGAAGCAGTTGAATATGTTTATCCTTTTGGCAGTAGAATCCTTTTGGGTTACTAGTGTTACATATGAACAATGAGCTAGACATTTGTGAGAGCAAACTGACATTATCTATGCCTGTGTATAGAAAGTATATTTAGTATTTGATAAGTTCTCAGAAAATTTTTTTTAATGTTAAAGAGCATCTGAATGCCTTTTTTCCAAACATAGTAGTGATTGCAAACACATGGTAAAAAGTGTAAAATTACAATCTAGGCTGACGACTTCATTTAGAACTTTAAAGAGAGGCCTTTTTGATAATTTAATCTTTTTTATTTTTTATTTTTTTAAATTATGGTATCATGAATCTACAATTACATGAGGAATATTATGTTTACTAGACTCCCCCCTCACCAAGTCCCCCCAACAAACCCCATTATAGTCACTGTCCATCAGTGTAGTAAGATGCTGTAGAATCACCACTTGTCTTCTCTGTGTTGCACAGCCCTCCCCATTCCCCCACCCCCCACATTATAAATGCTAATTGTAAAGCCCCCTTAATTCCCCTCTCCCCCCTCCCCTTATCCCTCCCTTCCCACCAATCCTCCCCAGTCCCTTTCCCTTTGGTAACTGTTAGTCCATTCTTGGGTTCTGTGTTTCTGCTGCTGTTTTGTTCTTTTCAGTTTTTTCTTTGTTCTTATACTCCACATATGAGTGAAAGCATTTGGTACTTGTCTTTCTCTGCCTGACTTATTTCACTGAGCATAATACCCTCTAGCTCCATCCATGTTGTTGCAAATGGTAGGATTTGTTTTCTTCTTATGGCTGAATAGTATTCCATTGTGTATATGTACCACATCTTCTTTATCCATTCATCTACTGATGGACACTTAGGTTGCTTCCTTATCTTGGCTATTGTAAATAGTGCTGTGATAAACATAGGGGTGCATCTGTCTTTTTCAAACTGGGCTGCTGCATTCTTAGGGTAAATTCCTGGGTCAAATGGTATTTCTATTTTGAGCTTTTGAGGAACCTCCATACTGCTTTCCACAATGGTTGAACCAATGTGCATTCCCACCAGCAGTGTAGGAGGGTTCCCGTTTCTCCACAACCTCGCCAACATTTGTTGTTGTTTGTCTTTTGGATGGTGGTGATCCTTACTGGTGTGAGGTGATACCTCAGTGTGGTTTTAATTTGCATTTCCCTGATGATTAGCAATGTGGAGCAGCTTTTCATGTGCCTGTTGGCCATCTGAATTTCTTCTTTGGAGAAGTGTCTCTTCAGCTCCTCTGCCCATTTTTTAATTGGATTCTTGGCTTTTTGTTTGTAGAGGTGCGTGAGCTCTTTGTGTATTTTGGATGTCAACCCTTTATCAGATCTGTCATTTATGAATATATTCTACCATACTGTAGGATGCCTTTTTGTTCTATTGGTGGTGTCCTTTGCTGTACAGAAGCTTTTCAGCTTGATATAGTCCCATTTGTTCATTTTTTCTTTTATTTCTCTTGCCCGGGGAGATATGTTCATGAAGAAGTCGCTCATGTTTATGTCCAGGAGATTTTTGCCTATGTTTTTTTCTAAGAGTTCCATGGTTTCATTACTTACATTCAGGTCTTTGATCCATTTTGAACTTACTTTTGTGTATGGGGTTATACATTAATCCAGTTTCATTCTCTTACATGTAGCTCTCCAGTTTCGCCAACACCAGTTGTTGAAGAGGCTGTCATTTCCCCGTTATATGTCCATGGCTCCTTTATCGTGTATTAATTGACCACATATGTTTGTGTTAATGTCTGGAGTCTGTTCCACTGGTCTGTGGTTCTGTTCTTGTGCCAGTACCAAATTATCTTGATTACTGTGGCTTTGTAGTAGAGCTTGAAGTTGGGGAGCGAGATCCCCCCCCCCTACTTTATTCTTCCTTCTCAGGATTGCTTTGGCTATTTGGGGTCTTTGGTGGTTCCATATGAATTTTAGAACTATTTGTTCCAGTTTGTTGAAGAATGCTGTTGGTATGTTGATAGGGATTGCATTGAATCTGTAGATTGCTTTAGGCAGGATGGCCATTTTGACAATATTAATTCTTCATAGCCAAGTGCATGGGATGCATTTCCATTTGTTAGTGTCCTCTTTAATTTCTCTTAAGAGTGTCTTGTAGTTTTCAGGGTATAGGTCTTTCACTTCCTTGGTTAGGTTTGTTTCTAGGCATTTTATTCTTTTTGATGCAGTTGTGAATGGAATTGTTTTCCTGATTTCTCTTTCTGCTAATTCATTGTTAGTGTATAGGAAAGCCACAGATTTCTGTATATTAATTTTGTATCCTGCAAATTTGCTGAATTCCCCTATTAGGTCTAGTAGTTTTGAAGTGGAGTCTTTAGGGTTTTTAATGTAAAATATTATGTCATATACAAATAGTGACAGTTTGACTTCTTCTTTACCAATCTGGATTCCTTGTATTTCTTTGTTTTGTCTGATTGCCATGGCTAGGACCTCCAGTACTATGATGAATAACAGTGGGGAGAGTGGGCATCCCTGTCTAGTTCCCGATCTCAGAGGAAAAGCTTTCAGCTTCTTGCTGTTAAGTTTGATGTTGGCTATGGGTTTATCATATATGGCCTTTATTATGTTGAGGTATTTTCCCTGTATACCTATTTTGTTGAGAGTTTTTAATCATGAATGAATGTTGAATTTTGTTGAATACTTTTGCAGCATCTGTGGAGATGATCATATGGTTTCTGTCCTTTTTGTTGATGTTGTGGATGATGTTGATGGATTTTCAAATGTTGTACCATCCTTGCATCCCTGAGATGAATCCCACTTTTGTCATGGTGTATGATCCTCTTGATGTATTTTTGAATTCGGTTTGCTAATATTTTGTTGAGTATTTTTGCATCTGTGTTCATCAGGAGTATTGGTCTGTAGTTTTCTTTTTTGGTTGGGTCTTTGCCTGGTTTTGGTATTAGGGTGATGCTGGCTTAATAGAACGAGTCTGGAAGTATTCCCTCCTCTTCTGTTTTTTGGAAAACTTTAAGGAGAAAGGGTATTATGTCTTCTCTGTATGTCTGATAAAAATATGTGGTATGTCCATCTGGCCCGGGGGTTTTGCTCTTGGGTAGTTTTTTGATTACTGCTTCAATTTTGTTGCTGGCAATTGGTCTGTTTAGATTTTCTGTTTCTTCCTTTGGTCAGTCTTGTAAGGTTCTATTTTTCTAGGAATTTCTTCTAGGTTTTCCTGATAATATAATCTTAATCATAATATTTCATATCCTTCTCATGATAAGACTTCTTTTTCCCTTCAAGAGTCTAGATACTAAGTTATAACACTTACCTCAGTCCAAAATGTGGTGTAGAGGTCTAGCAGTAATTGTTTCGTGGAGTGAGTGTTCCCACAGGGAACTCTTTTCTCTCATCAGACTAATGGTATATTTTTATTGAAAGATATGTACTTATTGCTATTGCACGCTTTAGATTTGTGGTTACCAAAGGTTCAAGATTTGCTTCTTTAGTATCTTACTGTCTAACTTAACTCGCTTATTGAGCTATTATAAACACTGTCTGATGATTCTATATTTCTCTCACTTCTTATTCCTCCTCCCCCATTCTTTATATGCTAGGTGTTTTATTCTGTGCTCTTTTGTGTTTCCTTTGACTGCTTTTATGGGTAGTTGATTTTATTTTTTGCCTTTAGTTAGTATTTGGTTGGTCTGCTTTCTTTGCTGTGATTTTATTTTCTCTGGTGACATCTATTTAGACTTAGGAGTGCTTCCATCTAGAGCAGTCCTTCTAGAATACCCTGTAGAGGTGATTTGTGGGAGGCAAATTCCCTCAACTTTTGCTTGTCTGGGAATTGTTTTTAATCTGTCCTTCATATTTAAATGATAATTGTGCTGGATACAGTATTCTTGATTCAAGGCCCTTCTGTTTCATTGCACTAAATATATCATGCCATTCTTGTCTGGCCTGTAAGGTTTCTTTTGAGAAGTCTGATGGTAGCCTGATGGGTTTTCCTTTGTAGGTGACCTTTTTTCTCTCTCTGGCTGCCTTTAATATTCTGTCCTTGTCCTTGATCTTTGCCAGTTCAATTATTATGTGTCTTGGTGTTGTCCTCCTTGGGTCCCTTCTGTTGGGAGTTCTCTGTGCTTCCGTGGTCTGAGCAACTCTTTCCTCCCCCAGTTAGGGGATGTTTTCAGCAATTATTTCTTCAAAGACACTTTCTATCCCTTTTTCTCTCTCTTCTTCTTCTTCTGGTACCCCTATAATGTGGATATTGTTCCTTTTGGATTGGTCACACAGTTCTTTTAATGTTCTTTCATTTCTTGAGATCCTTTTATCTCTGTCTACGTCAGCTTCTCTGCGTTCCTGTTCTCTGATTCCTATTCCATTAATGACCTCTTGCACCTCGTCCATTCTGCTTTTAAGTCCTTCCAGAGATTGTTTTATTTCTGTATTCTCCCTCCTAACTTTATATGTTAGCTCCTGCATTTTTCTCTTCAGTTCCATCAGCATGGTTATGACCTTTATTTTGAATTCTTTTTCAGGAAAGTTGGTTAAATCTTTCTCCCCAGGTTCCCTGTCAGGGGCTGTCTTGGTTATTCTTTCCTGTATCAAATTTTTCTGTCTTTTCATGGCGATAGAGGTAGTCGTAGGCATTTGGCGCGTGTGTCAGCTGGGAGAACCAAGGCCCTTCCTGCTTGCCTGTCGCCTTCCCTTCCTTTGAGAACAGAGACCCCTAGCGGCTTGTGCTGGGCAGCTGTGTGCTGATGGGGCCTTTGTTTCTGGCCCGGTGGCTGTGGGGGAGGCTCTGCGTGTCTGATGTGGGCATGGCCTGTTTCTGGCTGCTTCTCCTCTATGGTGGGGCCACGCCAGAGGGGAAACGGGCTGGAGGCTGTTTATCGCCGTGAGGGGCCTCAGCACTGCACTGCCACCCAGAGTGTTAGGGCGCCCAGAGTTCCCCAGGATTCCCAGCTGCTGGGCTGAGTGTGCCGGGATGCTTCTGTCCAGCTGTGAGGTGCCTGTCCCTTTATGACTTTCAAAAAGCACTGGTTTCTTTTTTGTCCCAGGGGTGCCGGCTGTGGGAACCCACTCGCAGGTTTTACTGTCCCGTTTCCCTAGTATCCAGCACATCACGCACTGTGTGTCTGCACTCTGGGTGTGGATGACTAGGGCTGGGTATTTAGCAGTCCTGGGCTCCTCTCCCTCCCCGCTCCGAGTCCTCTCCTCTCACCAGGGAGCTGTGGTCGTGGTGGTGCTCGGATCCCAGCAGGCTGCAGCTTGTATCTTACCCCCTTCATGAAGCCCTGGGTTCTCGCAGGTGTAGATGTACCCTGGTTGTTTTCCTGTATCTTCTGGTCTCTCTTTTAGGAATAGTTGTATTTGTTATGTTTTGAAAAATATATATGGTTTTGGGAGGGGATTTCCGCTGCCCTACTCATGCTGCCATCTTGGCTCCTTCTCTGTCTAGTGGTATATTTTTAGAAGACCATGAAGGGGACTTATTAAAAATGATGGAACCCTTTCTCTAGAATGAGATTTATGTACAGATTGAAACACTTCTACAAATTATGTTGCCTTTTATCTGAATAACATAGCAGATATTGAAAAAAAAAAATCACTGGTCTGGGAGTTCAGAATTTTAAGTTTTAATTTTAGTTGTATGTCTTATTAATTCACTCACTGGGGGAAATTGGATACTTGATGTGTTGTCTTTACAATTGCATATGACAGGTGTTGCATTAATAGAGATCATTGACAAAAATCTGGCATGACTGGCTGCCCAAAGACTGAAGGACTGGGAAGCTGTGGAGTATGTGGAACTTCTTCTGTGTTGTAATACATAGGGAGGTAATCATAGATACAGAATGGTGTATTGCAAACAGTTGTATTTATAATAACAGGAGACCTGGATTTCAAGATAGGCTTTCATATTAATTAGTTTTTTTGACCACAGAGAAATCAGTTCAAATGGTGGGTCCTAACTGTTTTGAACTGCAGGTAGTACATACTAAAATAGGTAAAACACAATAGATCATATATTTGGTGATTATTGAGAGACCTGTATTGTGCCTAATCTGTGATTGATTGTTCCTTGTGGTGAATATGTTAATAACTAGCTTAATCTCCCTTGTTAAAGAGAATGCACTAAGGAGATTTTTTAAATTACTTCAAACATACATGTAATAATGATATGTCTAGTAGTGAGTTTTGTGATAGTTGCAGAATTCTGCTTGAGACCTCAGGGTATTACAATTTACTATGTCTATTCTAAACAGTGATAGCTCATGTAAGGGAATGTTGTCCATGTGCAAAACACGTTGACTGAATATTCTGTTAATGGTTGCCACATACTCACACTTGGGAAACCAAATAGTCCCACTTAATATATGAATTATTTAGAGTTTTGGGAAATTCAGGCCATTGAACTAGCCTTGAGTAGTCAGGTGATCCTGAGTATTCTGAGAACGTTGGTATATACATGTACATGCTGCTGATTAATAATCTGATACTTGGTCAGTTTGGAGGCAGACTGATTTATAGTTACACTCTGTACATAGTGGTGGAAAGACATGGGGTGGCACAAAAACAGGTAAGTCTGCGCTTGGATTATAAATTCATGGTTTGGAAGGAGGCCATCTTCATGTGGAAGGAAAGAATGCATAATTTCTATCTTTATTAACAAAGTCTTAAAAATTAACATCAAGTGTTATTTTGGTTTGCTTGTAACCATTTTCTTATAATTTCAACAGCTTATGGAAGTGACAGGAAAAAATCAGGATGAATGCATAGTGGCCCTACATGACTGTAATGGAGATGTGAACAAAGCTATCAACATATTGCTGGAAGGGAATTCAGACACAGTGAGTTTTATTAATCAGTATTATTTAATTTGCAGTGCTAAGATTTGTTTTCCAATTCCATATTGTGTTTTCAGCTTAACATTATTTGGGGTTGGGGGGTGGAGGGAATTAGCGTCGCCATTCCATATTTGTTTTTTTAGTGTTCAACCTGAAATGACTATTTTTGTTATATATGGTTATCTCCATTAAGTCATAGAATTTTAAGACTGGAAAAGAGAACTCAGTCATATTCTCTGTGCCTGTGGACACTTTCGCCATGTGAAAAACCTCTCTCGGCTCCACTGTTAATGTTTCCCCATCTCGAGTATCACCTCTCGCTACTCCTTATAGCTCTAGACTAATAGAAAACCTGGATATGCTGGTATTATTTATTTGCTTATGTGTGAATATCCAACAGACACATTTCCATGAAAATTTGACGGCTATATAAAATAAAAAGCGGTTCTTGTAGCTTATCTAAGTTTTGAAGAATGTGCAGGCAAACTAGAGCTCATCCCCTTTATTTTAAGAAGATGCAACTGAAGCCACACCAGGTAGTTGTCAGCCCTAATATTTTGATTTCTATGTGGGGTATCGCATAGTATTTCATTTGTATTTTTAAATTGAGGAAACCTTTTCAGAGCACATTAAAACAAATAGTGATTCAGCTAAAAAGGAGTGTAAAGATGAATACATCAAAAAGTGCCTTCCTTGTCAGTCTTCAGGTTTGATCAAGTTCTCATTTTTAGGGCCAGTCATATTAGGGATTGGCTGTGGAAAAATGAACTTTTGTGACCAGCTCAAAGGTAAAATGTGTGTCTTTATTTAATATGAGAGAAGCAGAATGAACTTTGTAATTAAGTTAGATAATTGGGGAAATATTTCACTGATTGAGTATAGAAGTTTCTGTGGGTAAAATTCCATGCAAGATAACCCTAGTCAACATGATAAAGTATCAAGTATGCCAGTTTGTTGGGAAAACACATCATGATAAGTGATAACAAATTTTTGAGTAGTTTTTGTTTGCTGACACTTAAGCATGTGTTTGGTGGGTTTTATAAAATATGGGGACTGTGTTTAACTCATTGCTAGTGGATGCAGCATAGAATGTTATTTTCAAAATGAACTGAAGAGCTTAACTTCCCTCTTTACTTAAACAAAAAGAAATCATGGAATAAGTGAAATATGTCCAAATTGTTAATTGGAGGGCCTGCTACCTTTTTTTCTGGTGGAGGTAGGCTGGGATACTATTTTCTGTTGCCTTTCCTTTTCTGGAGTAGTTGGGTAAAATTTTAAGTCTTAAATGACTGCCTACTTCTCTCTGTGTTTTGAGTTTTTAACTTCCTCTCCTCATTTGGGACTAAACCCAAAGAAGGTGGTTCTGTACTGAATGTTAGATAAAGAGAATGTCTTTCTATGTGTCATGAATCTAGAAATAACATAGTGGGGGACCAGATCTGAATTGTTTTCTTGGAGGATTAGAAAATAGCAAATTAGGCCTAAAAACAGGCACAAAAAGCATATGCTTGTTTGGAGATTGTGAGAGGGCTGTGAAAGAAATGGAGACGGAGTGTGAAAATTCTTTTGAAATGCTGGTATGTTTAGGATCATTCTATGGTGCATCTTTTCTTTCCTATTGTTAGCCTTGTCTCTTACCTGGTTGATGTCTGCGGCAGCCATGGCCAGCCAGCTCTAAGGAGTATTTTCCCCTGATGGGGGTAGCGTTAATTAGAGTGGGGGTGTTAGAGAATGTAAACACTGTAGGGTTGCTGGGAGCAGGAACATTTAAAATAAGCCATGAAAGCAATCTAATCTTGTCCTCTTGGCTAACCTGATTTTGTGGCAGAGTCTTCTGAAACAAAATTATTGCTTTGAAATAATGTTAAGTGAACTTGTCCATGTTTTTAAGGATAAGTTTCTCATGGAAGAGTAGCTGTCACAAAGGAAAACACTGAATGTGATCAATAGTATGGAACTTTTTGTTTCATATAATGGCTGTTTTGCTTGAGTGACAAAATTGCTTTGAGATATCAGTTACTTACATAAATTTACTTTTTTTTTCTTGTATTTTTTAATTTTTAATTTTGGTACCATTAATATACAATTACATGGGCAACACTGTGCTTACTAGATTCCTCCCAATACCAAGTCCCCACCACATAACCCATTAACAGTCACTGTCCATCAGCATAATAAGATGCTATAGAAACACTACTTGTCTTCTCTGTGCTATATTGCCTTCCCCATGCAACCCACCCTACATTGTATGTGCTAATCGTAATGCCCCCTTTTCCCCTTACCCTCCCTTTCCACCCATCCTCCCCAGTCCCTTTCTTTTGGTAACTGTTAGTGCATTCTTGGGTTCTGTGAGTCTGCTGCTGTTTTGTTCCTTCAGTTTTTGCTTTATTCTTATACTCCACAGATGAGTGAAATCATTTGATACTTGTCTTTCTCCACCTGGCTTATTTCAATGAGCATAATACCCTCTAGCTTCATCCATGTTGTTGCAAATAGTAGGATGTGTTTTCTTCTTATGGCTGAATAATATTCCATTGTGTATATGTACCACATCATCTTTATCCATTCATCTATTGATGGATACTTAGGATGCTTCCATTACTTGGCTATTGTAAATAGTGCTGATTTTCATTTTTAATTTTTTTTATGTTGCTATCATTAATCCAGTTACATAAACAACATTATGGTTACTAGACTCCCCCTATTCTCAAGTACCCACCACATACCCCATTATAGTCACTGTCCATCAGCTTAGTAAGATGCTATAGAATCACTACATGTCTTCTCTGTGTTACACAGCCTTTCCTGTGTCTCCCACCCCTACCTTATATGTGCTAATTGTGATGCCCCCTTTTCCCCCTTATCCCTCTCTTCCCACCCATCCTCCCCAATCCCTTTCCCTTTGGTAACTCTTAGTCCATTCTTGGGTTCTGTGAGTCTGCTGCTGTTTGTTCCTTCAGTTTTTGCTTTGTTCTTATATTCCACAGATGAGTGAAATCATTTGATACTTGTCTTTCTCCGCCTGGCTTATTTCAATGAGGATAATACCCTCTAGCTCCATCCATGTTGTTGCAAATGGTAGGATTTGTTTTCTTCTTATGGCAGAATAGTATTCCATTGTGTATATGTACCACATCTTCTTTATCCATTCACCTACTGATGAACACTTAGGTTCTTTCCATTTCCTGGCTATTGTAAATAGTGCTTTGATAAACAAAGGGGTGCATATGTCCTTTTGAAACTGGGCTGCTGCATTCTTAGGGTAAATTCCTAGAAGTGGAATTCCTGAGTCAAATGGTATTTTTATTTTGAGTTTTTTGAGGAACCTCCATACTGCTTTCCACAAAGGTTGAACTAATTTACATTCCCACCAGCAGTATAGGAGGGTTCCCCTTTCTCCACATTCTCGCCAACATTTGTTATTGTTTGTCTTTTGGATGGTGGCCATCCTAATTGGTGTGAGGTGATATCTCATTGTGGTTTTAATATGCATTTCTCTGATGATTAGCAATGTGGATCATCTTTTCATGTGCTTCTTGGCCATCTGAATTTCTTCTTTGGAGAAGTATCTGTTCACATTCTCTGCCCATTTTTTAATTGGATTATTTTCTTTTTCTTTGTTAAGGTGCATGAGCTCTTTGTATATTTTGGATATCAACCCCTTATCGGATATGTCATTTATGAATATACTCTCCTTTAATGTAGGATGCCTTTTGTTCTACTAATGGTGTTCCTTGCTGTCCAGAAGCTGTTATTTTGATATAGTCCCACTTGTTCATTTTTGCTTTTGTTTCCATTCCCCATGGAGATGTGTTCATGAATAAGTTGTTCATGTTAATATTCAAGAGAGTTTTGCCTCTATTTTCTCATAAGAGTTTTATGATTTCATGACTTACATTCAGGTCTTTGAGCCATTTTGAATTTACTTTTGTGTATGGAGTTAGACAGTAATCCAGTTTCATTCTCCTACATGTAGCTGTCCAGTTTTGCCAACACCAGCTGTTGAAGAGCCTGTCATTTCCCCATTGTATGTCTGTGCCTCCTTTGTTGCATATTCATTGACCATATATGGTTAGATTAATATCTGGACTCTGTATTCTATTCCACTGGTGTATGGGTCTCTTCTTGTCCCAGTACCAAATTGTCTTTGTTACTGCGGCTTTGTAGTAAAGCTTGAAATTGGGAAGTGAGATCTCCCCTGCTTTATTCTTTCTTCTCAGGATTGTTTTGGCTGTTGGGGTTTTTGTGGTTTCATAGAAATTTTAGAACTATTTGTTCCAGTTCATTGAAGAATGCTGTCATATTCTGATAGGGATTGCATTGTGACTGTAGATTGCTTTAGGCAAGATGGCCATTTTGACAATATTAATTCTTCCTACCCAAGACTATGGGATGACTTTCCATTTATTAGTGCCCTCTTTAATTTCTCTTAGGAGTGTCTTGTAGTTTTCAGGGTATATAGTTCTTTCACTTCATTGCTTAGGTTTACTCCGAGGTATTTTATTCTTTTTGAAGAAATTGTGCATGGAGTTGTTTTCCTGATTTGTCTTTCTCCTAGTTCATCATTAGTATTTAGGAATGCAACAGATTTCTGTGTGTTAATATTGTACCCTGAAACTTTGCTGAATTCAGATATTCGATCTAGTAGTTTTGGAGTGGATTCCTTAGGGTTTTTTATGTACATTATGATGTCATCTGCAAACAGTGAGAGTTTAACTTCTTCCTTACCAGTCTGGGTGCTTTTTATTTCTTTGTGTTGTCAGATTGCCATGGCTGAGACTTCCAGTACTATGCTGAATAAAAGTGGGGAGAGTGGGCATTTCTTCTCTTGTTTCTGATCTTACAGAAAATGCTTTCAGCTTCTCACTGTTCAGTATGTTGTTGGCTGTGGGTTTGCCATATGTGTCCTTCATTATGTTGAGGTATTTCCCTCTATACCCATTTTGTTGAGAGTTTTTATCATGAAAGGATGTTGAATTTTTTCAAATGCTTTTTCAGCATCTAGGAAATGATTGTGTGGTTTTTGTCCTTTTTTTTGTTGATGTTGTGGATGATGTTGTTGTACCATCGTTGTATCCCTGGGATGAATCCTACTTATCATGGTGTATGATCTTCTTGATGTATTTTTGAATTCAGTTTGCTAATATTTTGTTGAGTATTTTAGCATCTATGTTCATGAGGGATATTGGTCTGTAGTTTTCTTGTGGTGTCTGGTCTGGTTTTGGTATTAGGGTGATGCTGGCTTCATAGAATGAGTTTGGAAGTATTCCCTCCTCTTCTATTTTTTGGAACACTTTAAGCAGAATGGTATTATGTCTTCTCTAAATGTCTGAGAATATTCAGTGGTGAATCCATCTGGATTGAAAGTTTTGTTCTTGGGTAGGTTTTTGAATACCCATTCAATTTCATTTTTACTAATTGGTCTGTTCAGATTTTGTTTCTTCCTGGGTCAGTCTTGGAAGGTTTTTTCTTCTAGCAAGTTGTCCATTTCTTCTAGCTTATCCAGTTTGTTAGCATATAGATTTTCATAGTATTCTGTAATAAATATTTGTATTTGTGTGGTGTCTGTCATGATTTTTCCTTTCTCATTTCTGATTCTGTTGATGCATGTAGATTGTCTTTTTCCTTAGTACGTCTGGGCAGGCCTTTATCTATTTTGTTCATTTTCTCAAAGAAGAAGCTCTTGGTTTCATTAATTTTTTCTATTATCATTCTCAATTTTAATTATTTCTTGTCTCATCTTTATTATGTCTTTCCTTATCCTGACTTTGGGCTTCCTTTGTTCTTCCTTTTCCAGTGTCAGTAGTTGTGGATTTAGAGTATTTGGGATTGTTCTTCCTTCTTTAAATAGGCTTGGATTGCTATATACTTCCCCTTTAGAACTGCTTTTATTGTGTCCCACAGAAGTTGGGGCATTTTGCTGTTGTTTTCATTTGTTTCCGTATATTGCTTAATGTCTGTTTTAATTTGGTCATTTATCCATTAATTATTTAGGAGCATGTTGTCAAGCCTCCATGTGTTTGTGAGTCTTTGTTTTCTTTGTACAATTTATTTCTAGTTTTATACCCTTGTTATCTGAGAAGTTGGATGGTACAGTTTCAATCTTTTTGAATTTACTGAGGCTGTTTCTGTGTCGTAGTATGTGGTCTATTTTGGAGTATGTTCCATGTGCACTTGAGAAGAATGTGTATCCTGCTGTTTTTGGGTGGAGTGTTCTGTATATGTCTGTTAGGTCCATCTGTTCTGATACATTGTTCAGTGCCTCTGTCTTCTTACTTACTTTCTGTCTGGTTGATCTGTCCCTTGGAGTGAATGGTGTGTTGACGTTTCTCAAAATGAATGTATTGCATTCTGTTTCTCCCTTTAATTCTGTTAATATTTTTTTCACATATGTAGGTGCTCCTTTATTGGGTTGAAAGATATTTATAATGGCTGTATGCTCTTGTTGGACTGACCCTTTTATCATTGTATAATGTCCTTCTGTGTCTGTTACTCTCTTTGTTTTGAAATCTATTTTGTCTGATACAAGTACTGCAACACCTGCTTTTTTCTCCCTATTAGTTGCATGAAATATCTTTTTCCATCCCTTGACTTTTAGTCTGTGTATGTCTTTGGGATTGAAGTGAGTTTCTTGTAGGCAGCACACAGTTGTGTCTTATTTTTTTATCCATTCAGTGACTCTTATGTCTTTTGATTGGTACTTTCAGACCATTTACATTTAGGTTGATTTTCGATGGGTATGTACTTACGGCCATTGCAGGCTTTAGATTCGTGGTTACCAAAGGTTCATGGGTAACTTCTTTCCTATCTAACTGTGTAACTTAACTCGCTTATTAAGCTATTGTAAGCACGGTCTGATGATTCTTTCCCTCCCTTCTTATTTCTCCTCCTCCAATTTTTATATGGTAGGTGTTTTATTCTGTGTTGTTTTGTGTTTCCTTTTACTCCTTTTCTGAGTAGTTGATTTTATTTTTTTGTCATTAGTTAGTAATTGGTTGGTCTGCTTTCTTTGCTGTGTTTTTATTTTCTCTGGTGACATCTATTTAGCCACTGGAGTTCTTCCATCTAGTGCAGTCTCTCTAAAATTCCCTGGAGAGGTGGTTTGTGGGAGGCAAATTCCCTCAACTTTTGCTTGTCTGGGAATTGTTTAATCCCTCCTTTGTATTTAAATGATAATTGTGCTGGATACAGTATTCTTGGTTCAAGGCGCTTGTGTTTCATTCCATTAAATATATCATGCCATTCTCTTCTGGCCTGTAAGGTTTCTGTTGAGAAGTGTGATGATGGCCTAATGGGTTTTCCTTTGTAGGTGACCCTTTATCTCTTTCTGGCTGCCTTTAATATTCTGTCTTTGTCTTTGGTCTTTGCTATTTTAATTATTATTTGTGTTGGTGTTGTCCTCTTTGGGTCCCTTGTGTTGGGAGTTCCATGGTCCTCCATGGTCTGAGAGACTATTTCCTCCCCCAGTTTGGGGACGTCTTAAGGAATTATTTCTTCAAAGACGCTTTCTATCCCTTTTACTTTTTCTTTTTCTCCTGATACCCCTATAATGCGAGTATCGTTCTGTTCGGATTGGTCACACAGTTCTCGTAATATTCTTTCATTCCTGGAGATCCTTTTATCTCTCTCTGCCTCAGCTTCTCAGTGTTCCTGTTCTCTGATTTCTGTTCCATTAACGGCCTCTTGCACCTCATCCAGTCTGCTCTTAAGTCCTTCCAGAGATTGTTTTATTTCTGTATTCTCCCTCTGTACTTGCTCCTTTAGCTCTTGAATATTTCTGTGCAGATCCATCAGCATGGTTATGAGCTTTATTTTGAATTCTTTTTCTGGGAGATTGGTTAAGTCTATCTCCCCAGTCCCCCTCTCGGGGGTTGTTTGGGTAATTTTGGTCAGGACCAAATTCTTCTTCCTTTTAATTGTGATAGAGGTAGTTGTGGACAGGTAGCGCTTGTGTCAACTGGGAGAACAACGTCCTTTCCGCTTGCTGTTCGCCTTGCCCTTTTCTGCTGCCTTTGTCGGTCACCCGCACTCCTGGAGTAGCCTCTGAGTTAATCCGCATAGCTACTGTGGGCGGGGTCTCTGTCACAGTAGCGCAGAGCCCTTCAGGGAGTGTAAGGTGTGCCCAGTGTGCTCTCCTGTGAGAACGGCGCCCCCGCCGGGCAGCTGTGTGATGGTTGTGGTCTTTGGGTCTGGCCCTGGCAGCTGTGCACTGGTCTGAGATTCTGGGCTGCTCCGGAGCCCCTCTGGTGCCGCCGGAGTGCATAGGCTGCTCTGCCACTGCTGTTCCCGGCTCACGCATGCCGCTCCCAGGCCTCTTTGGTGCCACCACTGTTGGTGCATGCGGCCGCACTTCCATTCCTGGGCCGGTGTGTTGGGGTCCGCGCCAGTTGGGGGAACGACTTGCAGGCTGCCTCCCACGGGGTTAGGTTGTCTAGAGTTCCGCGTGATTCCCAGGTGCTGGACTGAGTGTGCCGGGATGACCTCGTCCAGTTGTGAGGTCCCTGTCCCTTTAACATGTGCAAAAAGCACTTGCTTTTCTTTTGTCCCAGGGGAGCCAGTTGTGGGGACCCACTCTCAGATTTTGCTTTTTCGTTTTTCTAATATCCAGCACACCGTGCACCGTGTATCTGCGCTCCTGGTGCTGATTACTATAGCTGGTTTTTTAGCGGTCCTGCACTTTCACTCCCTCCCTGCTCCGACTCCTTTCTTCCCTCTGGGAGCTGGGGTGAGGTGTGTTCGGGTCTCACCGGGCCAAGGCTTGTAATCTACCCCTTTTGTGTGATGCTGAGTTCTCGCAGATGTAGATGTAGCCTGGCTGTTGTACTGTATCCACTGGTGTCTTTTTTAGGAATACTTGTATTTATTGTATTTTCAAAAATATATGTGTGTTTGGAAGGAGATTTCCACTGAACTACTCACGCCTCCATCTTGGCTCCTTCTCTGTTAATGATTTTTATTTTGAAATATCTTTCCAGAAAATTCATGAAGATAATTTCATTTGAATCGTTCTTAGGTGTAGTCATAATTTTGCTTTGAACCAGGTTCTTTTGACATTTTTTATTTGTGTGCTTTCTAGTGCCCATAACCTCCACTCTCTGGAGCTGCTCAGCCCCTGGAGCAATGTTAGCTGTCACAGAGGAGCAGTGTGTTTGCCTGAGGGGCGGAAAGAGCTGTTTCCTGCTTCCTGTCTGCAATGCCTCTCTGTAATGACAGAACCAGTGGGCTGAACACAGAGGTGTAAGCCTCTAAGCTTTGTGTTTGTAGCTGCCATAGGCTGGGCTTCCCTCTGGCTGGCCTAATGCCAGGGCAGGGGTTGCCAGTTTGCAAGCCAGATGCAGGCTAGCCGGGAGGAAGGCACAGCAGGCTGCGTATCATTGTCGGGGTCCTTGTAGTTGCAAAGCCAGCCAGGGGGATGGGGTGCCTGAAGATCATTTAAACTGCCAACCTGCTGGGCAGAGTGCACCTGGAAAATTTTGCCTACCTGTCCTTTCTCCTGAGCAGGAAGTTCTGTGCAATCATCGCCCCTTTAGCAGCCCTCTTGCTAAGGGCTTCCTTGTTAGACAGTCTCTCAGACTGCCCACCCAGATCAGCCAGATATGAGTCCCTGTTTTCCGCAAGCAGCTGGAATCTTTTTCTCTCCAAGTGTCCCGCTTGTCATGTCTTTTCAACCCCTCTAATCACCAGAGCACCATGCAATGTAGGCTCGTGCTCCAAGGGCAGATCTCCAAAGCAAGGTGTTCAGCAGTCCGAGGCCTCCACTCCCTACCTGCTCTGTTTCTCTTCCTCCCTCTGGGTCGTTGGAGTGGTGGACGGGCTTGGGCCCCGCCGGGTCGCAGCTTTGGTACGTTACCCTATTCCATGAGGTCTGCTCTTTTCTCCTGGTTGATGCAGTCTGCTACAGCCTTTTTTCCTGTTGGTCTTTCAGGATTAGTTGTATTAATTGTAGTTTCGTATTATGTTGTTTTAGGAGGTGGTCTCTGTCTCAACTCTCATGTCACCATCTTTAATCCAATCTGTCCTCTTTTTGTAAAAGTAATTTGTGTAAGATAAACCCCTAGCCAAACTTATTAAGAAGAGTATCTACACGCATAAACATCATGAGAAATGAGAAAGGAAAAATTATGACAGACACCACAGAAATACAAAGAATTATTAGAGAATACTATGAAAATCTTTATGCTACCAATGTGGATAAGCTAGAAGAAAAGGACAACTTTCTAGAAAAATATAACCTTCCAAAACTGACCCAGGAAGAAACAGAAAAATCTGAAAAGATAATTAGCAGCAATGAAATTGAATCGGTAATCAAAAAACTACCCAAGAACAAAACCTCTGGGATGAGATGGAGTCACTGCTGAA
The DNA here is from genome assembly GCF_030020395.1 of Manis pentadactyla. NCBI lineage: Eukaryota > Metazoa > Chordata > Mammalia > Pholidota > Manidae > Manis > Manis pentadactyla. Next base: position 184,486,614 of record NC_080021.1, on the reverse strand, counting down.
TTTTCTCAGACATTTAGACAAGACATAATACCCATTCTCCTTAACATTTTCCAAAAAGTAGAAGAGCAGGGAATACTTCCAAACTTATTCTGTGAAGCCAACATCACTCTAATACGAAAATCAAAGACACCACAAGAAAAGAAATGTAAAGACCAATATCCCTAATTAAGATAAATGCTAAAATACTCAACAAAATATTAGCGAACCAAATTCAAAAATACATCAAGAGGATCATACACCATGATCAAGTGAGATTCATCTCAGGCATACGTTGATGGTACAACATGTGAAATTCGATTTATATCATCCACCACAACAATAAAAAGAAGAAAAAAACCCACATGATCATCTCCATAGATGCTGAAAAAGCATTCGACAAAATTCAACATCCTTTCATGATAAAAACTCTCAACAAAATGGGTATAGAGGGAAATACCTCAACATAATGAAGGACACATATGGCAAACCCACAGCCAACAACATACTGAACAGTGAGAAGCTGAAAGCATTTTCTGTAAGATCAGAAACAAGAGAAGAAATGCCCACTCTCCCCACTTTTATTCAGCATAGTACTGGAAGTCTCAGCCATGGCAATCTGACAACACAAAGAAATAAAAAGCACCCAGACTGGTAAGGAAGAAGTTAAACTCTCACTGTTTGCAGATGACATCATAATGTACATAAAAAACCCTAAGGAATCCACTCCAAAACTACTAGAACGAATATCTGAATTCAGCAAAGTTGCAGGATACAAAACTAACACACAGAAATGTGTTGCTTTCCTATCCCTAATGATGAACTAGCAGAAAGAGAAATCAGGAAAACAATTCCATCAAAAAGAATAAAATACCTTCGAGTAAACCTAAGCAAGGAAGTGAAAGACATACCCTGAAAAGTACAAGATACTCCTAGGAGAAATTAAAGAGGGCACTAATAAATGGAAATTGATCCCATGCTCTTCGGTAGGAAGAATTAATATTGTGAAAATGGCCATCCTGCCTAAGGCAATCTACAGATTCAATGCTATCCCTATCGAAATACTAACAGCATTCTTCAGCGAACTGGAACAAATAGTTCTAAAATCCCTATGGAACCAGAAAAGATCCCGAACAGCCAAAGCAATTCTGAGAAGGAAGAATAAAGCAGGAGAGTTCTTGCTTGCCAATTTCTAGCTCCACTACAAAGCCTCAGTAATCAAGACAATTTGGTACTGGTGCATGAACAGACCCATAGTCCAGTGGAACAAAATAGAGAGTCCAAATATCAACCCAAGCATATATGGTCAATTAATATGCAATAAAGGACCTACAGCTACACAATGGGGAAATGACAGCCTCTTCAACAGCTGGTGTTGCAAAACTGGACAGCTACATGTAAGAGAATGAAACTGGATTATTGTCTAACTCCATACAGAAAATTAAAATCGAAATGGACCAAAGACCTGAATGTAAGTCATGAAACCATAAAACTCTTAGAAGAAAACATAGGTAAAACTCTCTTGAATATTGACATGAACAACTTATTCATGAACACATGTCCATGGGCAAGGGAAACAAAAGCAAAAATGAACAAGTGCGACTATCTCAAAATAAAACAGCTTCTGTACAGGAAAGGGCACCATCAGTAAAACAAAAGACATCCTACATTAAGGGAGAGTATATTCATACATGACATATCTGATAAGGGGTTAATATACAAAGGGGTCATGCACCTTAACAAAAAAAAGAATACAATCCAGTTTAAAAATGGGCAGAGGAAATGAACAGACACTTCTCCAAAGAAGAAATTCTGTTGGCTAACAGGCACATGAAAAGATCCTCCACATCGCTAATCATCAGAGAAATGCAAAGTAAAACCACACTGAGGTACACCTCACTCCAGTTAGGATGGCCACTATTCAAAAGACAAACAACAACAAATGTTGGCAAGGATGTGGAGAAAGGGGAACCCTCCTACGCTGCTGGTGGGAATGTAAATTAGTTCAACCATTGTGGAAAGCATTTTTAGGTTCCTCCAAAAACTAAAATAAAAATAACATTTGACCCAGGAATTCCACTGTTAGGAATTTAGCCTCAGAATGCAGCTGCCCAGTTAGAAAAAGACATGTGCACCCCTGTGTTTATCCCATCACTATTTACAATAGCCAAGGAATGGAAGTCACCTAAGTGTCCATCAGTAGATGAATGGATAAATAATGTGTTACATATACACAGTGGAATATTATTCAGCCATTAGAAGGTAACAAATCCTACCATTTGCAACAACATGGATGGAGCTAGAGGGTATTATGCTCAGTGAAATAAGCCAGACGGAGAAAGACAAGTATCAAATGATTTCACTCATCTGTGGAGTATATAAACAAAGAGAAAACTGAAGGAGCAAAACAGCAGCAGACTCACAGAACCCAAGAATGGACTAACAATTACCAGAGGGAAAGGAACTGGGGAAGATTGGTAGGAAGGGAGGGATAAGGGAAAATAGGGGCAATCGATTAGCACATATAATGTAATGAAGGGGAGGGGCACGGGGAAAGTAGTATAGCACAGAGAAGACAAGTAGTGTTTCTATAGCATCTTACTCTGCTGTTGGATAGTGACTGTAATGGGGTATGTGGATGGGACTTGATAATGGGGGGAATCTCGTAACCACAGTGTTTGTGGTTATTAATGTAAGTGTATATTAATGATAGAAAAATAAGTTAAATAAGTAAATAAATATAAAATTTATTTTATTTTAATATAAAATATTTTTTATCAATTATAAATCATAAAATAAAAAAATATTTTTTATATTTTAAATAAAAAATAAGTAAAACGTAATTTGTGTAGTTACTGACAAATAAGGTATGGTGTGGCAAAGTCATTTTGGAATGAGGTGGCTTGGAAATCTCCTTTTCTGATTATTAAATGTGGTGTCTGGAGGGACCATTCCTCTTAGGTTTTCTCATGTATTCTGCAAGTAGTAAAATATAGTTGACAAAGGTTGCAAAGTTTTGTTGAAAGTAATTTATAATTATTTGGTTCACTCTTAACGCCTTTGTGCATGTTTGCACACTTGTGAAAATGTGTTATTCTCTTTAGCATTTGCTGTGGTGTTATGTTAGACCAATTGCCCCTTAAAAGTTTCTTTCCTTTCTTTGCCCCATAAATAAGGTCTTAGTCATTGTTCACAAGCCAAGACTTGCTTATGGATACCCTTTTCCTGAATGAAATGGGGTAACATGTTCTCTTTCTCAAATGTTTTCTAAAAAAATATTTCCCTGCCTAATGATTGAGTACTTTTCTGTGTGGCCTTCTTAAGACATAAATTGTGTGTATATGTACCTTGTGCAGACTCTTCTGTGCGTAACTTTCCCAGGCCCTCTAGCATTTTTGGCTTGTTAACCTAAGAGTATGGGATTCTGCCTTACATAGCTGTCATATGTCAATATAATGATATTCATATTAGTTAACATAATAAATTGAATTTTTATATTACAGATTGTTTTTTGGAATAAATAGCCTTTATTGTTTTGTTTAATAGGTAAACAAGGCAGAATGATAAAAACTTCAAGTTAAATGTCCTCACTTAGATAATTACTAAGGTCTGTATATACACAGCCTCTTGTTTGAACTAAAAAATGTAGTCCTATTTTATACACTGCTGATAGTCACTTAACTTTTATCCTGGATCTCTCTCTATGTATATACCTGGTACTCTTTAAAATAGCTGCATACTTCTCCATTTATAGATGTTCTAGAGTAGATGGTCTCAGAGCCAGCTTTTTGGGGAATTCCAATCCTCCCTTTTATTCTGATCATTTTATATAAATGTTTGCAGAATTATTAAATTATTTCCTGAATAAAGGCCTACAGGTATAATCACTGAGTCAAAAGCTGTGAACTAGTTAAAAATTGGATATTATTGCCAGGTAAACTTCCAGGAAAGTAGAAAAGATCTATGCTCATCAGCAATGGAGTAATACGTGGTTATTCAAGGTGTTGGTTTTTTTAAAATACTTGTCAAAGCTTAGACAGTAAGTTATTTTAATTTGTATTTTTTCCATGTTTTATCATTTTACATGTAAATGTGAGGTCAGCAGAGATTTTTAGATGTTGAAAAAATTCCTTTAAAAAAAAACATTTAAAATCTGAGCTCTACTGTTCTGGAATATATTATAATTCCAGAATAGCTGTAGTATAATCTTTAATTTTATTAATTGCCAGTGTTTATGCTTATTTGGCTCTACAATATCAGTATTTTTTTTCTAAGGTTTTTTTAAAGCTTAAAATAGTAATTGCTCTTATTTTCAGATTGAATTACTTCTACTCCCTTGTGAAATAATGTAGAGTATGGAAAAGTAAATATAAACATAGGCCAGCTATGGATTTCTTAGTAACATACCCAATTGATATCCTAATACTCAGTACATGCACAAGAACAGTGTCTCATTCTTTTCCTAGTAATTTATTTATATATACAGTCTGATTTGGTATCACACTAGAGGAAAGGGGAAGACATGAGGTTATGTAAGTAATCTGAGTTCTCTTTAGAACAGGCCTTTCACATTGAAATTTTGGGAGCTTAGTTTTTTTTTTAAGTTATGCCAAAACATTATGTAATATTAAAGTATTTTAGATACTTTGAATAACTGAATAGAGAAAGTTATATTCCTGAGATTTTTAGGGTTCATCATTTTATGTAATTTTGTAGTCTTTGAGCTAATCTATGTATTAACAGGTTTAAAGCCTGCTACTGTAGACTGGAGAAATGACATTTACTTTTGTTGTAAATCAGCTTAGGAAAATGCTCTGTGGTGGAATATCATATAGTATGTTTTAAATTCAGCTAGTGGGTGTTATCTTTTGTGGTGTATATAGCAGCGGGAGCTTGGCAGAAGGTTTGCTGTCTTCATCATCAGAAGGTAGAACTGTATGGAAAAGAAATAAAATGGTAGGCAAGTGAGGTGCAAGGCATAGTTAATTAATTGGGTTTGAACGATAAAATGCACCTACCATTGATAAATACATATACTTTGAATGACAACCCTAAATGACACCTCTTCCCTTTGGTAGACTTCATGGGAGACTGTTGTGGGGAAGAAGAAGAATTTTGGAAAAGAAAATTCAGAAAACAAAGAGAATAGAGAGAAGAGAAGTGAGAGAGAAGTGAATCGTGGACGTGGAAACAACAACCGGAAAGGAAAAGGTGGCAGTCGTGGAAGAGAGTGTAAGTACAGATCTTTCTTCTGTACTTTTTATTATGAAAATTTTCATGCATACTGAAAAAGCTGAATGCCTGTAAGTCTACTTCCTTAGTACAATGTTTGTTATTATCATTCACACATAGTAATGAGCTGTTGCTTAGTTTGTTAGAACACTAACTGATAAAATTTTAAAGTAGCATGACCTGTGCTGCTGTTGTGTGTCTTAAGACTGCATTCTGTTAAGAAACAAATGTGTCCCTAATTTTAAAGGAGGTTTTTCATTCACTGATAGATGAAGCTGTTTATTCTTCCCATTTATGGATAGTCATGGTATAAGTAAAGGTTACATTAAGAGGAAAGTTGTTGGATGGGGAAGATTTTCTCAGTGTTTTGCATTTGATCCAGATTGTGGCATCATTTACCCAAAACAACACTTGTTTGCTGTACAGACATAGCAAGTTGCTAAATTAAGAATGAATAAAATACAAATATTTTAACATATCACCTTAGAGACTTTTACTAGTTTATTTATTCCATAGGTACTTATTAAGTACCTCCTCTATCAGATACTCATATAGCATACATACATTAATGAATAAAACAAAAGGAAAGCATTGACTTCCTAAAGCTTAACTTTTAACAGAGGTAGCATGAGGTGTAACAATAAAAAAGAGAAAGAAGTAACATATCATTTTCATTATGATACCTTACTGTCATAAAAGGCAGAGATGGAGATTTTAGGGATGGGTTTGGCAAATTTAAATGGAGTGGGCAAGGAAGGCCTTACTCACAACTAATAGGGGTTAAACCTTGAAAGAGATGAAGGGGAAGCAAGCTATGCCAACATTGCTCATAAAATTTTTATATTATTTAGCATCACTAATGCCAGTATAGGATTATATTTTCTCTTCTTTTCCATCTTATGGACAGCATCATGAAAAACATAACTTGACATGAATTTTCACAACTTGGTATTTCCTTGATAATGCTATTGTGCTCTTTTGTGCCTTCCCAGGCTTTGAATCTAATCAGTGAGCAAATTTTATGTGTTAACATAGTTGCAGTAGAAGGTGATTCTTTTGAAGCAAACTTATTTCAGGGGAGGGCAAATGCAACTTAGAAGAAAGAACAGTGAAATGTTGTTGTAAATTCTTTTTAGGATTTTTATGTAGGAATGAAGCACAATGTACTATCAATTTTTGAAACACTTTTGCTTGGTTTTGTTTCCTGTTTTCTAAATGCTTTGGTTAAATTTTAGCCTTTTTAAAAAAAGTCTTTCTGTCCTTGCCTTTAATAGCTGTCTGGTAAGACTGTGTACAAGAGGTGTTATTTTCTTCCGTAGTTAGAGGCGAAGAGAATGGAATTGATGGCAATCAAGGAGACAAGGCTTCAGACCGCAGCAAGCGAGCCCGTGGTAGAGGTAAGACAGAATAAGGGGGAAGGAACTGGTGGTGACAGAAAGAAAGATGCGAGCTGTTGCTATACTTACTTCAGTAAGGCATGGCAGTGTGCTCGGGAACAGTGGTTAATTTGAAATCTTTTGATTCATTTACTGATGCCTATGAACGAAGAGTTTGAATTACGAAATTTTGAGGAAACCGATTGGCGGTTTTCACATGAGCTGAGAAAACCCCTTATATGAATCATTAAGCTCTGACCAAAAAGTCATTATTAAATTCTTCTATGTTAGATTTAACACATGTGCTTTACACATGGGGTACTGGTTTTAAAATAAAAATTATTATTTGCCCATTGTTTACCTCATCTCCTGTTCCACAGTGTTTTCTGTTAGTGACCGTTTTTAAACATTTGTTATTTGGAATGACATTATGCCACTTGAATAATGTAGGTTCTTATACTTTTGCCTGTGACTGAATTTTCTCAAGAGTTATAAAATAAGATAGATGACGTAATATGCAGACCTTTGTTTTGGTTCAGTGGAGGAGCTACATGAATTCACTGACATTTGTTTGATCCACTGTCCAGTGTGGCTGTGGCTGTTCCCCACATGAGCAGTTGACAGTGGCAGAATTTCTTACCAGGTCCTGAGTGGAGGCAGAGTACACATACCGCCAACCCCCTTGACTGTTCATTTACCCAACTGTCAGTTACCAAACTTCTGCCATATGGGCCAAATGTACATGATGCCAGGGATTAGGAAGGGGCAACAATACATACTAATTAGCCAGGCACAGTTAAATAAGACTGGAATTATCTAACAGGTTTTAACTATAATTATTATTTCCTGTCTTTTTTTATTATCAATTTCAAACAGTTAAAACTGGAAAGAATAGTTAAATAGACCCCAAGTACCCTCATATCCCTTTCCTTCATTTACTCTCTGCAGAAATATACATATATTTTTGACATTCTTATTTTTTAAATTTTGGCATCATTAATATACAGTTACATGGGCAACATTGTGGATACTAGATTCCCCCCATTGTTGAGTCCCCACCACATACCCCATTACAGTCACTGTCCATCAGTTTAGTAAGATGCTATAGAATCACTACTTCTCTGTGCTGTACTGCCTTCCCAGTCCCCACCCCACCCCACCCCCTGCTGCTACATTATGTGTACTAATCGTAATGCCTCATTTTCCCCTTATCCCTCCCTTCCCACCCATCCTCCCCAGTCCCTTTCCCTTTGGTAACTGTTAGTCCATTCTTGGGTTCTGTGAGTCTGCTGCTGTTTTTGCTCCTTCAGTATTTTCTTTGTTCTTATACTCCACAGATGAGTGAAATCATTTGATACTTGTCTTTATTCCCCTGGCTTATTTCACTGAGCATAATACCCTCTAGCTCCATCCATGTGGTTGCAAATGGTAGGATTTGTTTTCTTCTTATGACTGAATAATATTCCATTGTATATATGTACCACATCTTCTTTATCCATTCATCTACTGATGGACACTTAGGTTGCTTCCATTTCTTGGCTATTGTAAATAGTGCTGTGATAAACATAGGGGTGCACATGTCTTTTTCAAACTGGGCTCCTGCATTCTTAAAGTAATTTCCTAGGAGTGGAATTCCTGGGTCAAATGGTATTTCTATTTTGAGTTTTTTGAGGAACCTCCATACTGCTTCTGCAATGGTTGAACTAGTTTACATTCCCACCAGCAATGTAGGAGGGTTCCTGTTTGTCCATAACCTTTCCAACATTTGTTGTTGTTTGTCTTTTGGATGGTGGCGATCCTTACTGGTGTGAGGTGATATTTCATTGTGGTTTTAATTTGCATTTCTCTGATGACAAGCGATGTGGAACATCTTTTCATGTGTCTGTTGGCCGTCTGAATTTCTTCTTTGGAGAAGTGTCTGTTCACATCCTCTGCCCATTTTTAAATTGGATTATTTTCTTTTTGTTTGTTGAGGTGCATGAGCTCTTTGTATATTTTGGATGTCAACCCCTTATTATCTGGATATGTAATTTATGAATATATTCTCCCATACTGTAGGATGCCTTTTTGTTCTGTTGATGGTGTCCTTTGCTGTACAGAAGCTGTTTAGTTTGAGATAGTCCCACTTGTTCACTTTTGCTTTTGTTTCCCTTGCCCATGGAGATGTGTTCATGAATAAGTTCATGTTAATATTCAAGAGAGTTTTGCCTATGTTTTCTTCTAAGAGTTTTATGGTTTCATGACTTACATTCAGGTCTTTAATCCATTTCGAATTTACTTTTGTGTATGGAGTTAGACAGTAATCCAGTTTCGTTCTCTCTTACATGTAGCTGTCCAGTTTTACCAACACCAGCTGTTGAAGAGGCTGTCATTTCCCCATTGATATCTGTGGCTCTTTTGTTGCATATTCATTGACCATATATACTTGGGTTAATATCTGTACTCTCTGTTCCATTGGTCTGTGGGTCTGTTCTTGTGCCAGTACCAAATTGTCTTGATTACTGTAGCTTTGTAGTAGACCTTGAAGTTGGGAAGTGAGATTCCTCCTGCTTTATTCTTCCCCCTCAGGATTGTTTTGGCTGTTTGGAGTCTTCTGTGGTTCCATATGAATTTTAGAACTATTTGTTCCAGTTCATTGAAGAATGCTGTTAGTATTTTGGTAGGGATTGCATTGAATCTCTTGATTGCTTTAGGCAGGATGGCCATTTCGACAATATTAATTCTTCCTACCCAAAAGCATGGGATGAATTTCCATTTGTTAGTGTCTTTAATTTCTGTTAGGAGTGTCTTGTAGTTTTCAGGGTATAGGTCTTTCACTTCCTTGGTTAGGTTTATTCCTAGGTATTTTATTCTTTTTGGTGGAATTGTGAATGGAAAATTTTTCCTGATTTCTCTTTCTGCTAGTTCATTGTTAGTATATAGAAATGCAACAGATTTCTGTGCATTAATTTTGTATCCTGCAGCTTTGCTGAACTAAAATATTCTAGTAATTTTGGAGTAGATTCTGTAGGGTTTTTTATGTACAATATCATGTCATCTCTGCAGAAATATTTTAAAGGAGATTTTTTGGGTCTCCACCCTTAATTGCTTTTTGCATCTCTAAAAAAATGTAGATGTTTTCATATGTAGCTGTAATATTATTTTTACACCTAAATAAAAAGTAGTAAACTTTTTTTACATATGTAAATGTAATTTTCAATCCAAGTATAAAATTCTTTGGTTATTCCAAAAATTCCTTTCCATAGTTGATATCTTTGAGTCAGGATCAAAATACAATTTATGCATTACATATTTTGATTCTCCTTAATCTAGAGTAGTTCTGTCTTCAACTTCTTTTTACCTCCCTTTTTTCTCTTTACCACTGATGTCAGAACCATGTTTGTCTTACTGGAAGTCATGTTTCACGTTCTGCATTTGTTTTTGTGTCTTGTGTTACTGGCTTTTTCCATAACCCACATATTTACTGTAAATATAAATTAGCTTTAAAGATTAAATTGAGGCTCAGTTTCATATAGGTAAGCATTGGTGTTGGTGTGTATTCTGTATTTCTTTTGCATCAGGAGGTACTTTTCTGTCTTGATTTTTTTTTTTTAGTGATATTTATGTTCATCAATGAATTGTCCATTTTTAGTGAGTTTTATCAGTTAACAGTTCATGCAGCCTAGGTTAATCACAGTTGTTAACATAATTCTTACCTTGGTCTTTATAGTTGTTTTTAAAAGATTTCTGTTCAAATTCAAGAGGAGGGCTGCAACATACACAATTCCACACTGTGAATTTCTTTGTGGCAGGAGAGTTTGCTCAGGGAGGTATTGTACCTTGCTTCTCCAATGTTGGGGGTTGTAGCTGGCCCTGCTAGTGTGTTTTTATTGAAATGTGTTTTTGTGATGTTTACCTAAGCCTTTAAATTTACGTGTTGATCGAATGTTATTTTCTTTAGTTAGTTGAATAAAATAATAGCAAACAGAATAGAGAACCCAAATATAAACCCATACATATATGGCCAATTAATGTACGATAAAGGAGCCATGAACATACAATGGGGAAATGACAACCTCTTCAACAGCTGGTATTGGCAAAAGTGGACAGCCACATGTAAGAGAATGAAACTGGATTATTGTCTGACACCACACACAAAAGTAAAGTGGAAATGGATCAAAGACCTGAATGTAAGTCATGAAACAATAAAACTCAGAAAAAAACAGGCAAAAATCTCTTGAATATAAACATAAGCAACTTTTTCCTGGACACATTTCCTTATGCAATGGAAGCAAAATAAAAAATGAAGAAGTGGGACTACATCAAACTAAGAAACTTCTGTATAGCGAAGGACATCATCAGCAGAATTAAAAGGCATCCTATAGATTGTGAGAGTATATTCATAAATGACCCATCTGATAAGGGGTTAGCATCCAAAATATATAAAGAACTCATATGCCTCACACCCAAAGAACCAATAACTGATTAAAAAATGGGTACGGGACCTGAATAGACAGGTCTCCAAAGAAGAAATACAGCTGGCCAACAGGCACAGGAAAAGATGCTCCACATCACTAAGCATCAGGGAAATGCAAATTAAAAGCACAATGGGATATCACTTCACACCATTTAGGATGGCCACTATTCAAAAGAGAAGAAATAAGAAATGCTGGAGAGGATGCGGAGAAATGGGATCCCTTCTACACTGTTGGTGGGAATGTGTATTGGAGCAACTTCTGGAAAGCAATCTGGAGGTTCCTCAAAAAACTAAAATTAGAAAGACCATTTGATCATGTAAATTCACTTCTGGGAACTTACTGAAAGAAAATAAAATCTCTGGTTTGAAAATATTCATGCACCCCTATCTTTATTGTCACACTGTTTGTAATAGCCAAGATATGGAAGCAACCTAAGTGTCCATCAATAGATGAATGGAAAATGAAGATGTGGTACATAGACAGAATGGAATGTTATTCACCCACAGAAAGAAAAGAAATACAGCCATTTACAACAATGTGGATGTATCTAGCACCGAGCATAATATGCTCGGTGAAATAAGCCAGGTGGAGAAAGACAAATACAAAATGATTTCTGAAAGGAAAGAGTGACACACAGCAGCAATTCACTGGAGAATTCCGCTTTATTAGGGAAAGGTGCTGGGTTATATAGGAAGGGGCATGAGCTGATTGAGGTGTCACTTCTACGGGGCTGGTGGCTATTGGCTAGGTGCTGGGATTGGGAGGGGGGCGAGGGGTGATTGGGCTTCAGGTGGCGCCAGCGGGAACCGAGGACCCGGAAGAGAAGCAGGAAGTTCGCCATCTTATGGGTGGGAGCACTTCATTCCCCCCTTTCTCCTCTATGGGGTTGTGGACGTTGCTTTCTCTCTGACTGCTTCCTGCTGAACGGGGGCGGAGAAGGGAGTGAGGGCTTGAGAACTGGGAGGAAAGGGTTGATAGGACTCCCCACAGTAAGGACGAGTAGATGTGGACTTCTTCAGGTTGGAAATCAGTGAAGGTTCCCTGTAACCATAGGTCGAGGACTTGTTGATTCCAATGGTGCCAAGAGGATACGGGTTCCAGAAGCCAGGCGTCTGCGGCCATTGTTTCCAGGAACAGTTTCCAGCGGAGAGGGGGGGTCCATCTCAGCGTGTGGTGAGGAGGTTACGTGAGGGTGAGGGATCTTCTGTGGCCAGAAGCTGATAGTTCCTGAGTAAAAGCTGGTTGAAATTTTGATTAGAGATTTTACCAACTTGGGATTTGATCAACTTTATTATACAAGGCAAGAAGAGACAGGCGAGGAGAATGATTATTATGGGGCCTGCAATGGGCCAGAGCCAGGTAAGGAGGGGTTTTGTTAGTATTGAAGAGAATGGGTTGGAATTGGAAGCAGAGTGGAGGCTGGAGGCAAGGTCAGTGAGTTTGGTAATGTCAGTTTCTACAATGCCGGATTCGTTGATGTAATAGCAGCACTCTTCCCGAAGGAAGACGCAGGTGCCGCCCTTTTCGGCTGTAAGCAGATCTAAGGCCCGCTGGTTTTGAAGGGTGACCTTAGCTAGCGAAGTGACCTGTCTTTGGAGAGAGGCCAGGGAATCGGCAGTGGATGTCAGGGCTCCCTCAAGTTTGGCGTTGAGATCTCTAATTGCCCATAGAGAGTGACCCAAGGCTCCCCATGAAAATCCTGCCCCAGTGGCTGAGGTGGCTAGGGAAATACCGACCATAATGGGAAGGAAAGTAGCCTTTCTTGTGCGCAAGGGCAAGGGAGGTTGGAGCTCAAGGAATTCTGCCATTCTGTAAAGTGTAAGCTGTGGGATTAGGGTGACGAGAATGCAGGGTGTGCTGGAGTTGGGAGGCAGTGAGTTGAAAAGACTGCCATTACACCAAAAGAAGTGTCCCAGTTGCGTAAAAGTCTTAGAGCCAGAGGTAGGGGTGTAGATAGAGAGGCAGTGAAGTGCGCTGGAGGGGGGTGGAGTTGGGCCTACACAGTGATGGATGGTGAGATTATCTGCGTATTCTGGTTCCCATAGGGGTATGTCTGCCAGGGGGCGGAGGGGTTGTCCTGCATGGAAGGAGTAGTTGGAAATATTAAGGGGCACGGCAGCCAGCAGTGGGCGCTGTAGTGATGCGCACAAGAAACAATTGACGGTGTTGAGGGTGTGGTTGAGAAAGATGGTGGTGTCTTGAATGAGCTGTAACGTAGAGTAGGAGAAATTAGAAGAGGGGTGGGGCTAGGAAGATGAAGAGGCGCCGTCAAATGTTTGAATAATGACTTTTTCGGAATGTCCGATATCTGATGCAACTTGAGAGATCTGGGAATGAGAAGGAACATACTCTTGAGAGATATGAAGGGTACCATGGGGGATCGAGGACCCCCCGTAGTAAACTGAGGCTGTGACTCTGGCAGCCCATCGAGGGTCCCAGGGATCAGGGATTGATAAGGAGAATGAGCTGTTGGGATATTTTATGAAACGGTTGGAGGAGTAATACTGTGGGTACCGAGAGTCACCCGTGTAGTGAATGATGCAAGACCAGTAGGGACATCCCCATAGGTGTCTGGCCACTGCCTGCATGAGGCCTGTTTTTGGTCGTAGAGGAAGCAGAGGTAGGGAGTGAAAAGGGGGCTGCTAGTGAACACTTCGGTGGAGGGAGGAAAGTGAAGGTACAAAGGCTCGGAGCAGCCTTTTAGAGGGCAGTCTGATGTGGTAATGAGGGCAGTGGTTTTTGTTTGATGCTGTGTGTAAGTCTGTCTGACCTTGAATCGCCATACAAAGGAGGCTGAGGTGACGGGGAAGACGATAGAAATGAGGAACAAGAGCGAGAGAGCAGTAAAGGAAGAAAAGATCATGATTCGGGTATGGATGGCAAAGGGGGTGAACGGGAGAGGCGGAGTTTCAAGGGATCAGAGGGATGAAGCGTGGAAGAGTAGACAGCGTCTTGGGCTGTATCCGAAGGACTCTGGGTTGGGTCTTTGAGGGAGACTACTGCGTATCCTGCGTAGTGGGTGCCCTCATGTTTAAAGGAGGACCCATCAGTAAACCAGATGAGGTCGGAGTGTGAGAGGGCTCCTTCGGAGATTGTGGAGTGGCACGGAAGGAAGTTGTGAAGGGCTTCCAGGCAATCATGCGAGGGAGTATGAGGAGAGTAGGGTAGAGGAAGAAGAGTGGCCGGATTCAGGGGCGGGCAGGGGAGGAAAGAAATGTCTGGATTTTGGAGGAAAGAGGACAGTAAGGTCAGGAGTCTGGAGGGAGGGAGAGTCTGTAAACTTTTGTAGGTTAAGAGGTCTTTTAGGTGATGTGGGGACAGAATGGTAAGGGGCGCCCTGAATGTCAGTTTATGAGCTTCCTTCTGCAAGAGCTGTCCAGCGGCTAATGCCAGTAGGCAGGGGGCCCATCCCCGAACTGTGGGGTCTAATAGCTTGGAAAGATAAGCTACTGGGGCAAAGGATGGGCCATAATATTGGCCTAGGACTCCTAGAGCTTGACTGGACCTCTCATGAATGTATAATGAGAAGGGCTTCAACAAATCAGGAAGATGGAGAGCTGGGGCTTCCACAAGGGCTTGACGGAGCTTAATGAAGGAGTGTCGGGGTGAGGAGGATAATGGTTCTTCAGGAGGGCCCTTGCTGAGGTCGTATAGGGGTCTTGCCAACAGGGAGAAGTTAGGGATCCATGCTCTAAAATACCCAGCCAGGCCTAGAAAGGAAAGGATTTCTGTCTTGGTTTTGGGAATGGGCAGGTCAGAGAGGAGCCGTTGTCTGTCTAAGGTAATGGACTTTCTTTGTTGAGATAGAAGGAATCCGAGGTAAGTGACAGAAGGGGAAGAGATTTGAGCTTTGACGGGGGATACCCGGTAACCTCTGGAAGCTAGAAGGTTAAGTAGGGAGGCAGTGTCAAGTTGAGACTGTTCCCACGAGGGACTGCAGAGTAGAAGATCGTTCATGTATTGTAATGAGGTGGACTCAGAGTGATCATGATGAAACTGTTTGAGGTCCTGAGTTAGGACCTGTCCAAAAATATGGGGACTATCTCAGAAGCCTTGTGGCAAAACTGTCCAAGTGAGTTGTTCAGAATGTCTCGTGTATGGGTCCGTCCAGGTGAAGGCGAAAAAATCTTGGGAGGAGGGGTCCAGAGGGATAGAAAAAAATGCGTCCTTGAGATCTAGGACTGAGAAGTGGGAGGCCGAGGCAGGGATCTGCGGTAAAAGGGTGTATGGATTTGGAACTAAGGGATGGATAGGGATGACGGCCATGTTGACGAGGCGAAGGTCTTGGACAAGGCGGAAAGATCCGTTGGTTTTTTTAACAGCTAATATGGGGGTATTAAACGGGGAGTGAGTGGGTCTGAGGTAATTTTTGTTTAAAAGATCTTGAATGATGGGTTGGAGACCTATGAGGGCTGAAGTCGTTAGGGGGCCTGACAGATATACTGAGAGGGGTCATGTAATTTGATAGAGGCAGGAGGACATAGAGCCACGGAGGGGCTTGTAATGTCCCAAACTTTGGGATTTACAGGGTGTATGAGGGTGGAACTGGAGCTTTCATTGGGTAGAGGGGGGTCGTTGGCTATGAGGGCCATCAGAAAGGGGGTACTGGGGGCTGTGGGAGTGGATATAGTTATGGAAACATGGAGGAGAGAAAGGATGTCCTGTCCTAGTAAAGGGATGGGACACTGGGGCATAACCAGGAAGGAGTGGGAGAAAGGTATGGGATTGTCTTGGATTGTGCATAAAAGGGGGGGGTTTAATGGGAAAATCTGTTTACCTCCTACCCCGACTATAGGAGTAATGGCAGGCATGGTAGGGCCCCGGTATTCTCGCAAGACTGAGAAGGTGGCTCCTGTATCTAGGAGGAAGGAGATGGGGCGACCGTCTACTATTAAAGTAACCCTGGGCTCCTGTTTGTTGATGGAAATGGTCGGGCGAGAAGCCCCCGGGCCCCATCAGTCTTCTTCTGCCAGCCCCACTACGGCAGGCTTAGGATGGGGGTTGTTCGTCCAGCCTCCCCTTCGGGTGGTTGGGCAATCAGACCCTCAGTGGCCCTTTTTGTGGCATCTGGGGCATGGGGTGGTAGGAGATCTGGGGGAGGGGCACGCCCTTGACCAATGTCCTTCTTTTCCACACTTGAAACAAGCTCCTGGCGGGGGCTTGTTTGTAGAGGGGCGCCCAGGTTGTGGTTTTATCAGCTGGGCCAACATTTGGAAATTGGCCTGATCAGCCTTTTGTTTACGGCGTTCTTTCTCCTCCTCCCGGTTATGGAAGACTTTAAAGGCCACTGTTAGGATCTCAGTCTGTGGGTAGTGGGGCCCTGTTCTAACTTTTTGAGTTTAGCTTTAATGTCGGGGTAGCTTTGAGCTAGGAAGTATGTCATAAGGACATGTCTTCCGTCAGGCGTTTCTGGGTCTAGGCTGGTATACTGTCATAGGGCTTGAGTGAGTCTGTCTAAGAACTCGGAGGGAGTTTCCTCCCTCCTTTGAATTATGTCTTGGAGCTTTTGAAAATTGACTACTTTACGAGCTGCCTTTTTCAGACCTGCTATTAAGCAGTAGGGGAAGATATCTCGAGAGCGGAGACCCACGGCGGTGTTATAATCCCAGTGTGGGTCTTGTTCGGGGACAGCGGTGGGGCCAGGGGGATAGGTGGGGTCAGTCCTGTGGGTTTCGGTAGCGTGCGTTTGGGCGAAGTCCCAAACTCGTCTATACTCTTCAGGAAGGAGGGTATTGTCCAGGAGCATGAAAATGTCATGATGTGTGAGGCTGTATGACTGGAGGGTCCACTGAAACTCCCTGATATATGTCGTGGGATCAGTGGAAAAGGAACCTAGGCGTTTCTCAAATTGGGCTAAATCTCCTAAGGAGAAAGGGACGTGAACGCGCACGATGCCTTCGGATCCTGCTACCTCCCGGAGGGGGGCGATAATTTTGGGAGGCCCTCGGAACCGAGTCTGAGGGGGACTGAAGGGTTCTGGCTCAGTCTGTGGGGGAGAAACAGGTGATGGGGGCAAAGACGGAGTTAGTTAGAGTGGGGCTGAAAGGCTCAGGCTCGATCTGCACAGGGGGGAAGGTGAGGGGGATGAAGGCGGAGGGGGTGAGGTGGGGGAGGAGATGGTGGCGGAGGAAGGTGGAGGGGCTGTTGTAAGAGAGGAGCGGGAAGGGAGTGGGCGGGAGGCTTCTGCGGGGGAGGAGGTGGAGGCAGCGCGATGGCGGAAGAGGGCGGAGGGTTTGTAGGAGGGGGAGGGGCTGAAGGAGGAAGCCTGTATGGCGGAGGTTTGTCGGCTGGGTGAAAGGTAATCCAAGAGGGAGTGGTAGTGTGTGGAGGGGAGGGAGATGGCTTGCAGGCTAGGAAAACTTGGTGCGGGGAACAGGTGGTGCAGAGGCTGGGATTTTGAGCTAGGAGGCGAAAAGCCTTGATATAGGGAATCTCCTTCCATTTTTTCAGGCGCAGACAGTAGTTGAAAAGATTGGGAGTGATGTGAGGATCAAGAGTTCCCCCTGCGGGCCATTGGTTGTTATTGTCTAGGGGGTATGTTGGCCAATCTTGGGAGTAGTATTTATGGAGAAGTTTTGGTTTTATATCCGGTGTTAGGGAGAGGGTGGCTAGATACTTGAGCAGGCATTCAAGAGGTGAGCTTTCAGGGAGGGATGAGGAGGCTCCCATGGCTAAAGGACAGAGAAGGAGACAAACAGGGGAAGACGAACGGAGATCCTTGGACTGGGAGCAGACCGCAGAGAGACGAAGGGCGTCCCCGATGATCCTTGGTGGTCTGCGGAAACTCGTATACAAGTCGGAGTTTCTTAGGAAGTGTGGGTCGTCACCCAGACTTCTCTAAGAAGGCAGAGTGCCGGAGTCACGAGGAACCTAGTACTAGGAATCTTCGGCGGAAGGAACGGAAGGAGGAGGGGGGGGAAAAGGGAGCATTCTCATCTACAATGGAGTCACCTCGTTTATGGCTTTTGGAGGAGAGGCCTGAGGGTCCGCCGCAGCCGTGAAGGCCTGAGGCGGGGAGAGTTCCCTCCTCGTCCCCGAGCGTCAGGGCCTTGCTGGACCATCACGGTCAATGGCGCTGCGATAGCTCGGGGAAGAGCGGCCCGCTCCAGGGGAAAACTTACCCAAAGGCCGGAGAGGAGTGGTGAGTGTGAGGAGCCAGCGCCGGAAAAAGAGGACGAGGGCAAGCTGCTGCTGGTGTTGGGGGGAGGACCGGGTCCAGTTGAGGTGTCCTGTCTCCCGGGTTTCGGCACCAATGAAAGGAAAGTGCGACACACAGCAGCAATTCACCGGAGAATTCCGCTTTATTAGGGAAAGGTGCTGGGTTATATAGGAAGGGGCATGGGGTGATTGTGGTGTCACTTCTACGGGGCTGGTGGTTATTGGCTAGGTGCTGGGATTGGGTTGGGGGCGGGTGGTGACTGGGCTTCAGGTGGTGCCGGCGGGAACCGAGGACCCGGAAGAGAAGCAGGAAGTTCGCCATCTTATGGGTGGGGGCCCTTCAATTTCACTCATTCATGGAGTATAAAAAGAAAGTAAAACAGAAGGGAGGAAATACCAGTGAAGTTATAGACAGGAAGAAGATACTAGTGGTTTATTTGTGGGAGAGATTGTGGGGGTGGCGAAGGGAATAAGGGATACAATAATTCATAGTGAGAACATTGGTTGGTCACAGTGACAGAAGTACAGCACAGAGAATATAGGTGATGGTTCTGTAACGTCTTACTATGCTGATAATGACCACATTAGAGGGGCTGAGAATTTAATAATATGGGTAAGTATTGAATCACTGTGTTGTGTATTTGAAACCAACATAAGTACTTATATGAGTGATACTTAACAACAACAAGAAAACTAACCAACAGTAACCAACAATGTTAGAAGTCAGGTTGGTAGTATTCTCAGTGGGGTAAGTGACTGGGAAGGAAGACAAAAGGAGCAACTGGAAGTCTGGCATTTACAAGCAGCCTCAAAAATCTGAAAAAAATAAGGAACTAGATTGTTTCCTAGAGCCTCCAGGAAGGAATCCAGTCCTTTGATTTTAGTCCAGTGAGACCCATTGTTGGGCTTTTAACCTGAAAAACAGTAAGATAATAAATTTGTGTTATTTTAACCCACTAAAAAGAAATAATAATAATATAGTATATACTTACTGTGAGTGCTTTATTGTATAGCAGGCATGTTACTCGTTCTTTGCATGTGTTTTTCTTTAATTCCCAAGTAAAACCTTCTGAGGATCTTTGTTGCTGTTTTCATTTTAATCATGAGAGATCTGAGTCTGGAGAGAGGCCAGGTCAGGGTTTTGAACTATCTTTATCTTATTGGGGAGCCTGGGTCCTCCAGGGAGAGGGAGGGAGGGACAGTTAGAGTGGGGAGTAGTCTGATTCTTAGTCTTGTTGCTTCCTCCCTTCTTCAAGGATTACAAACTTCTTTTTAATATTAGAGGTGAGGTAAATAGCTTTTCTTTATGGAAGAACTTAACTAATGTGTAATCCTGAAACCAAGTCCACTTGGACCTCTTGAATAGCTTATGAGAGACTCTTTAGGTTGAAAGGAGTGAACCCAGGTAAAGTCTTAGAAAGCGATGATTCTGGCTTACATTCAATTGTCTACTTCAACTATGTTTACTTTCAGGAAAGGATGTAAAGCGTGTGTGTGTGTGTGTGTGTGTGTGTGTGTGTGTGTCACGGGGAATACAGTGTAGCCCAGACAAGTAGTGACTCTGTGGCATCTCACTATGTGGATGGACAGTGACTGCAGTGAGGTGTGTGTGGTGGGACTTGATAATATGGGTGAGTGTAGAAAATACACTGTTTTTCATATGAAACCTTTATAAGAGTGTATATCAATGATACCTTAATAAAAAAAAAGGACATAAAGCACTGGGTTAAGGGACCCTGATAGACTCGTAATTAATAAGCCCAGTTAGATCTAAAAGCAAAACAAACCACCCACCCTCCACATACAAATAAACTTCAGTGAGATACATTTTTTATCATCACACCTATATTTAAACAAGCTATGGAAGGGTAGTGGTCTGTGTCTGGCAATTTCTTTGAATTGCTTAGTACCCCATCTCCAGCAGAGAGCAAGAGAGGGAAAATGTTCAGTACACAGTATGTACAAAGGCACAAATTATTTTGCTTAGTGAATATTAGTGAAGTACAGTTTGGGTAGAGTTGATATAATTACTTTGGTTTTGATTAGGCAAATAAACTGAAATAAAACCTAACCATCCAACTAAAATCACCATGTTTTTCTTAATTACGATTGTCTCAGATGAATTCTGCAAGGGAACTTTGTTTTACCTGAGTATTTCATGTTTTTTTTCTGTACGTGGTCTGTATGATGATAGTTCATATAATTTTCCCATTGGTAAGTTTAATGAATAGGAACAGAATGCAGACAAATAAAAAATATGCTCCACTTTGCACCCCGCTGTTTATTGCAGCAGTATTTACAATAGCCAAGAAATGGAAGCAACCTCTGTCCATCAGTAGATGAATGGATAAAGAAGATGTGGTACATATACACAATGGAATATTATTCAGCCATAAGAAGAAAACAAATCCTTCCATTTGCAACAACATGGATGGAGCTAGAGGGTATTACGCTCAGTGAAATAAGCCAGGTGGAGAAAGACAAGTATCAAATGATTTCACTCATCTGTGGAGTATAAGAACAAAGAAAAAAACTGAAACAACAAAACAGCAGCAGACTCACAGAACCCAAGAATGTACTAGCAGATACCAAAGGGAAAGGGACTGGGAGTGTAGGTGGGAAGGGAGGGACAAGGGGGGAAAAGGGGCATTACTATTAGCAGACATAATGTAGGGGGTCCATGGGGAGGGTTCTACAACACAGAGAAAACAAGTAGTGATTCTATAGCATCTTACTACGCTAATGGACAGTGACTGTAATGGGGTATGTGGTGGGGATTGATAATAGGGAGAGTCTAGTAACCATAATGTTCATGTAATTGTACATTAATGATACCAAAATAAAAATAAATAAAACCTAAAAAAAATATGGTCCATTTCAAGTAAATATGTGGGAAAAACAGGATCTTGATTTTCCTAGTCAAAGTCTTTTACAACAGCTTGATATGTAACTAGCTAGTAAGACCACACTCCTTGTTACCTTTTGTTCTTGGCTGAATCAGCTGCCCTCACTAGCTAGTAAGTTTATATAACATTGAAAAGGAGCTAGATTCAAGCTGAACTTCTTAGGAAATCATTCCTGTAGATTTATCTATATTATTCCTAAAGGTATTCCATAAGATTTTTGGATATTGGAATTGAAATTGAGGATTTAGTTGAGAATTTCTTTAATTTTTGACCTTAGGATGTACTTTCTTTATAAATTCCTTTCTTTTTTTAATGTAAATCTTGCTTGTCTGCTCAAGTATTTTGTGTTGTCTAATGATTTCCAATCAGAATCCTTTGTAAAAATATTGCCACTGTTTTCTTAATATTTAACCACTGTTAGAGCCTTTTGTCACATGTATGTCATTGAAATGATTTCTCTTTCATTATAAAGTGTGCATGTGAACCCACTTAATCAATTAGTGTTTTTTCTTTTGCTTTCTACATTGGTAACAGTGTTCAATTACCGCAAAAAGAAAATCTTAAGATACAGCATACCATACAATTTGCCCATTTAAATTGTACATTTAGTATATTCATGGAATTGTACAACAGACATCTTAGTCATTTTCAGAGTGTTTTCATCACTTCAAAAGAAACTCCATACCTTTCAAATTCCTCCATCCTTTCTCAGCCTCTATCCCATCAGTAAACAATTGGTAATCTACTATCTATCTCCATTTTGCCTATTCTGGTCATATGTAAATAAGTCTTATGTGGTCTTTTGTGACCGGCTTCTTTCACCTAGCTTAAAGTTTTGAAAGTTCATGGGTACTGTCATGTATCAGTACAGTGTTGTAGCATGTATAGTACTTCATTCCTTTTCATGGCCAAATACTCCATTGTTTGGAGGTATATACATATATATATACACACGCCACAATTTTGTTTTTTGCAGTCATGTGTTTTATGTCCCGAGAATGGGTTTTCTTGGTAACTTTTTTTAAACTTCAAGATTAAGTTATCTTTATTTTATTTATTTTATTTTTATTTTTGTTTTTTAATTTTGATATCATTAATGTACAGTTACTTGAACATTATAGTTACTTGACTCCCCCTATTGTCAGGTCGCCCCCACATACCCCATTACAGTCACTGTCCATCAGCATAGTAAGATAGTATAGAATCATTACTTGTCTTCTCTGGATATACTGCCCTTCCTGTGTCCCCCCCCCACCTCTCCCCCACTACATTGTGTGTGCTCACTGTAATGCCCCATTTTCCTCCTTATCCCTCCCTTCCCACCCACCCTCCCCAGTACAGTACCTTTTGGTAATTGTTAGTCCATTCTTGGGTTCTGTGAGTCTGCTGCTGTTTTGTTCCTTTAGTTTTTGCTTTGTTCTTATACTCCACAGATAAGTGAAATCATTTGATACTTGTCTTTCTCCGCCTGGCTTATTTCACTAAGCATAATACCCTCTAGCTCTATCCATGTTGTTACAAATGGTAGGATTTGTTTTCTTATTGCTGAATAATATTCCATTGTGTATATGTACTACATCTTCTTTATCCATTCATCGACTGATGGACACTTAGGTTGCTTCCATTTCTTGGCTATTGTAAATAGTGCTGCGATAAACATAGGGGTGCATCTGTCTTTTTCAAACTGGGCTCCTGCATTCTTAGGGTAAATTCCTAGAAGTGGAATTCTCGGGTCAAATGGTATTTCTATGTTGAGGAACCTCCATACTGCTTTCCACAATGGTTGAACTAGTTTACGTTCCCACCAGGAGGGTTCCCGTTTCTCCAGAACCTCGCCAACATTTGTTGTTGTTTGTCTTTTGGATGTTGGCCATCCTAACTGGTATGAGGTGATATCTCATTGTGGTTTTAATTTGCATTTCTCTGATGATAAGCGATGTGGAGCATCTTTTCATGTGTCTGTTGGCCATCTGAATTTCTTCTTTGGATAAGTGTCTGTTAACTCCACTGCCCATTTTTTAATTGGCTTATTTGCTGATACAAGTACTTCAGCTCCTGCTTTTTTTCCCTGTTAGTTGCATGAAATATCTTTTTCCATCCCTTTACTTTCAGTCTGTGTATATCTTTGGGTTTGAAGTGAGTCTCTTGTAGGCATTATATAGATAGGTCTTGTTTTTTAATCCATCCAGTGACTCTGTGTCTTTGATTGATGCATTCAGACCATTTACATTTAGGGTGATTATCAATAGGTATGTACTTATTGCCATTGCAGGATTTAAATTCGTGGTTACGAAAGATTCAAGGGTAATTCCCTTACTATCTAACAGTCTAATTTAACTCACTTTGTGTGCTATTACAAACACAACCGAAAGGTTCTCTCTTTTTTTTCTTTTTCCTCCTTTTTCTTTCTCATCCATTCTTTGAATATTTTGAATCATATTCTGTACTCTTTGTCTATCCCTTGGGTGACATCTCTTTAGCCTTAGGAACACTTCCATCTGTAGGAGTCCCTGAAAAATGCACTGTACAGGTGGTTTGTGGGAGGTAAAATCTGAAAATTGTTTAATCCATCCTACAAATTTAAATGATACCCTTGCCGGGTATAGTATTCTTGGTTCAAGGCCCTTCTGCTTCATTGCATTAAATATGTCTTGCCACTTCCTTCTGCCCTGTAAGGTTTCTGTTGAGAAGTCTGATGATAGCCTGAGGGGTTTTCCTTTGTATGTGATCTTTTTTTCTCTCTCTAGCTGATTTTAAAAGTCTGTCTTTATCCTTGATCTTTGCCATTCTAATTATTATATGACTTGATATTGTCTTCCTTGGGTCCCTTGTGTTGGGAGATCTGTGCACGTCCATGGTCTGAGAGACTATCTCCTTCCTCAGATTGGAGAAGTTTTCAGCAATTACCTCCTCAGTGACACTTTCTATCCCTTTTTCTGTCTCTTCTTCTGGTACCCCTATGATATGAATATTGTTCCGTTTGGATTCATCACACAATTCTCTCAATATTCTTTCATTCTTAGAGATTCTTTTTTCTCTTTGTGCCTCAGCTTCTTAGTATTCCTCTTCTTTAATTTCTATTCCATTTACCATCTCTTCTACTACATCTAATCTGCTTTTAAATCCCTCCATTTTGTGTTTCATTTCAGATACGGAATTTCTTAATGATTGAATCTCTGACTTAAATTCGTTCCTGAGTTCTTGAATATTTTTCTGTACCTCCATAAGCATGTTTATGATTTTTATTTTGAACTCTCTTTCAGGCAGATTGGTGAGTTCAGTTCCACTTGGCCCCTTTTCTGGGGTTTGTCAGATTTTGGTCTGAACCATGTTCTTTTGATGTTTCATATTTCTGTGTGTTGCCCACTAGTGCCCAGAAGCTCCAGTCTCTGGAGCTGCTAGGCCCCTAGAGTGAGGTTGGGGATCGTAGGGGAGCGGAGTTGGTGCCTGGGGTGAGGAAAGATCTGTTTCCTGATTCCTGTCTGTGGTGCCTGTCTCGGTGTCAGAGCCAGTGGGCTAAGCACACAGGTGTAACCCTCTGTGCTTTGCATCTCTAGCTGTTGTAGGTGGGGCCTCTCTCTGGCTGGCCTGATGCCAGCACAGTGACTGCAGTTTTGTGAACCAGTGCTGGCAGGCTGGAAGGAAGGCGCAGCAGGCTGCTTGTCACAGTGGGGGTCCTTGGAGCTGAATTGGCAGCCAGGGGGATGGGGCACCTGAAGCTCATCAAAGTTCCTAACCAGCTGGGCAGAGCGCACCCACACAACCTTGTCCAGCTCTCCCCTTCCCTGCACAGCAAGCTCCATGCAAACCCTGCTCCTTCAGCAGCCCTTGCGCTGCTAGGAAGCCTCTCAGACTGCCTCCCTTTCCCTTCTTTCAGAGCGGCCGGGTGTGGATCCCCTCCTCCACAAGTGGCCACAATTTGTCTCTCACACACTCCACCTACCTGTCTGTGCTCCCCAATGTCCAGAGCACCACACATTGTAGGTTTTTGCTCCCAAAGCAGATCTCCAGGGCTGGGTGTTCTTCAGTCCCAGGCTTCTACCCCCTCCCCTGCTCTGTTTCTCTTCCTCCCTCCCGTGAGCTGGGGTGGGGGAAGGGCTTGGGTCCTGCCTGATTAAGGCTTTCCTACATTACCCTGTTTCATGAGGTCTGCTCTGTTCGTGAGGTCTGTGTGCAGTCTGGTTCAGCCTTCTTTCTTGTTGTTTTAGGGTTAGTTGTATAAATTAAGTACATTTTCATAGTATCTGTGGTTTTTGGAGGAATTCTCCATCTCACCTCTCACGTCGCCATCTTGAATCGGATCCCTTGCCCATTTTATTGAATGGTTTTGTTGAGTTGTAGAAGTTGTTCATGTGTTCTTCATATTCCTCCTTATATGTATGATGTGCATATATTCTTTGGGTTGCCCTTTTGTTCTGTTGACAGTGTCTTTTGATACACAGATCTAACATGTATTCTTTTCTTTTCCTGCCTGTGCCTGTGGTATCATATCCAAGAAATCATTACCACATTCAATGTTGTGAAGCTTTTGCTGTATTTTCTTCTAAGAGTCATATAGTTTTAGCTCTTGTGTTTAGGTCTTTATTTAATCCACAGTTAAGATACTAAGGAAACTTGAGAGTTGCTAAATAAAACTCCTTGCTTGCTGCCGCTTTGGCTATTGGTCAAAGTTCTGTTGTTACAAATGATGTATAATAGTACCTTCAGCTTACACAGTAGTCTCCCCCTCTGGTTCTCATTTCATTTTTATACTAGAGGCTTACAATGTTATAGTATTTGCATCAATTTTAAAAGACCAGAATATTTTAAATGTAACCTGCCTATGTTAAGCTGCTACATATCACAAATATTACGCATGCAAAATTAAACATTTTTACATCTTTTAAAATCAATGTGTAAGTGATTATGTTACTAGGGATCAACAGATTAGGTGCACTAAATGGGACTACTGATGGTGTGAGAAACTGAAGGATTGTTTGAGTCCATTAGTATAGAGTGACGTTGGTAGAATTTTAATTGTGTAGGATGTAAGTATTATTTTACAGTACTTTTTTTTCTTTTTTAAAGGATTTGGACGTGGCAGAGGGAGAGGGGCAGGAAGATTCTCAACCCAAAGCATGGGGTAAGTCTTAGTGGTTCTATTTTTGTAGTTAGTACCTTTTTAATTGTTACTTTTAATGTTTTCCTTCCTCCATCCTGTACCCGATTTATTTATCTTGGTACATTAAATGTGTTTTATACTTCAGAGAAATAATGGAAATTAAATAGTACAAATAAAATTGTATTGCATTAGGTCTTAGAATAAGATTTCTAGCTCTGGCTCTGTTGACAGTTTGGGCTGGGTAATAGTTTGTTGAGGAGGGGGTGTCTCAAACACTGTATGGTGTTTAGCAGCAACATCCCTGGACTTTCCCTACTAGGTGCCAGTAGCATCCCTCCTCTAGTTGTGACAATCAAAAATGTCTCCAGACATTGCCATGTTTCCCCTGGGAGGGATATGCACAATCTCCCCTCGTTGCACATCACTGCATAAAAGTTAGATTGGTAAATCTGGCAATTGTCTTTGAATGGTAAGTAAATGTGACGTTTGTTTATATAAAAGTGATAGTTTTTTTTACTGAACTGAAATAGTGAAGGGTGAGCATACTATTACTAAGTAGGTGGTATAATCAGCTATTTATTTAGTTTTTCTGGTTCTTTCACTTTTTGCTGCATCTAAAGTATTAGCTCTCCTTGGATACTTAGAAAAAGTTCTTAAGTTTCCTATAGAAACTTTATGTAGATGACAGTAAAGAAAGGAAAGAAATTGTTTCTGGGAGAAGACCTTTGTCTCTCTATAGGTTCAGGGACAGCACTGTTGGAGCTTACTACCTTCAGGTGGTACCTCCTGCCACCTCAGTTTTCTTCTTGAGCTCTCTCTGGACAAAGGAAGGTCAACAACATGGGGAGCAAACTGGCTGGAACACTTAAATGTACAGGCCTAGCCTAGGAGCTTTAAACTATGTTGTGTCTTTTGCTGTTTATGTTAAAGAATATTATTTTGTTATTTTTGTTGTTAATGGTATCTCAGTAAAGCTGAAAAAAAAATTCTGTTGTGAAAATTTTACAGGTGGTATTTAATTTGGTACTAGTTAGAATTTGAATCATGGGTGTTAAGGATTTTAATGAAGAAGAGTCCTAAACAAATGATCTATATTCATTGTTTCTATACAGAAAGGATCATAAATATTCTGTTAAAAGGTTTAAAGTCAAACTTGGATTCTGACTTGCAAAGGAAAGACTTGTTTGCCTGTTTAAGTCTGGGCTTTGATTTTAGAGGGGCTTTTACATTAGAGATTTTATTCTGCCTAGAAGGATTATAGGTTTCTACACCTGCACACCTGCTTTAGGATGCAGAGGACAGCAATTTAGGGGAATTGGGGCATCATATGAGACTGTATGGAAGGTCCCTAGACAACCTCTGCTTTTTTAGAAGATATTCATTCTAATGGCTAGGAGAATTAGTTATGATTAAATAAAGAAGGAGGGAGAAGTTTCTTATAGTGGCTTCTAGAGGAGACAGAGCTTGTTTTGGAGAATATATGATAAACAGCTAAATTTTATGACTTTAATGATTGCTTCATTTGCCTTAATTCTTTTTTAAAAAATCTAGTAAAATTAGCATAAAATATCCTATTTGTTTCAGGTGTACATAGTGATTTGGTATTTTTATATACTACAAAATGATCTCCATGATAAGTCAGTACCATCTCTCACCATACAAAGTTATTACGGTATTATTGGCTGTATTCCCTATACTGTACATTAAATACCCATGGTTTATTTATAATTGGAAGTTGTACCTTTTAATTCTTTATTTCACACCCAAGGACATTTAATCCTGCGGACTATTCAGACTCTCTGTCGATAGATGGATGTGAGACAAAACCAGTAGTTTGGGAAGCTCCTCAGAATGGTGCAGATGAGGGAACTGGTAAGTGTCTATTCTCATCTGAGATGTGTTTTAAATGTTTGAATTCTCAACATACAAAGGTGAAATGAGAGTGTGCTTTTGGAAAAGAATGAAAAATGGGCTGCTGTCCTACCTCTGAGCCTACTAGCTGGTTCTTATTTCCAAAGTCTTACATGTAAATCTAACTGACTTTAAGGTATTTGATTTTCTTCCTTTCTGCACTGTGAGAAAGAGGCTATAATCAATCTTGTAAGTCAGTACAAATCTGCACTGAGAGATCTCAGTGTATCAGAGATATGTAGAATTGCTTAGGAGAAGACTTGTTACTGAAAGCTCTTACATTCCTAACGTGGACGGAAGTGTGGGCAGGTTAAATGGTAGGTGATAGATGGATTTGGAGAAACAATTGCTTTTGTAGATTTTTCTGTAACCCATGTTTTTGGATTATTTCTTTTCTGAAAATCATGGATAAATACTAGTAAATAATCATGTTCACTTAATAGAGCTCTTCTGAGGATTTGTTAATATATATTAACTATGTGATTATATTTATAAAACATAATTTGATACTTCTTGAATTATAACCCAAAATACAGATGTATAGCTTGAATTATCTAAAAGCAAACATCCATATAATATCAACCCTGCCCAAAATAAAAGACACTGCTACCATTACAGAACAATTTACTGCTGTAAATCAAAGCTGCTGTAGAGTATAAACAAAAGTTACAGAAATGGTAATTTGCAGAGAGTAGTAAAAGTGATAAACTTATAGTGAGACTGATTGAAGAAAGGGGAAGAAGCATTGATTAATTGGTTGAGAGAATGAGAAAAGGAATATTAATATTTACTAACTATAATGATTGTAATTACCTATTAAAATTAGCATTACAGATATTAAAAGATCATGAGATGTTTTATGTCAGTGATTTTTGTCCTAACATTTGAAATTACAGATTAATCTCACTCTTCAACAAATGTAAAAATTTTAAACCAAAATATTGAAAATAATTCATTAAGATAGAAAAAGAATGATGCATTATGGCGATGTTAAATTTATACTTGGTATTCAAGTTTGTTTAACATTTAAAACTCCTTTAACTCCCCAGTATGTATTCAGGAGAATGGCAGACATAGATTAACCTAAAAGCACATTCACAAATGTCCATAGAAGCATAATTCATAATAACCAAAAAATGGAAACAAACCAAATATCCTTCAGGGGATAAACAGATGAATAAAATGTGGTATGTAATCCATGCAGTGGAATATTCATTCTACCATAAAAAGGAATGAAGTATTACCAAAGCAATCCTGAGAAGGAAGAATAAAGTGGGGGTGGATCTCACTCCCCCACTTCAAGCTCTACTACAAAGCCACAGTAATCAAGACAATTTGGTACTGGCACAAGAACAGAGCCACAGAGCAGTGGAACAGAATAGAGACTCCAGACATTAACCCAAACATATATGGTCAATTAATATATGATAAAGGAGCCATGGGCATACAATGGGAAAATGACACCCTCTTCAACAGTTGGTGTTGGCAAAACTGGACAGCTACATGCAAGAGAATGAAACTGGATTATTGTCTAACCCCATACACAAAAGTAAATTAGAAATGGATCAAAGACCTGAATGTAAGTCATGAAACCATAAAACTCTTTGAATACAACATAGGCAAAAATCTCTTGGACATAAACATGATGGACTTCTTCATGAACATATCTCTCCAGGGAAGGGAAACAAAAGCAAAAATGAACAAGTGGGACTATTTCAAGCTGAAAAGCTTCTGTACGGCAAAGGACACCATCAATAGAACAAAAAGGGATCCTACAGTATGGGAGAATATATTCATAAATGACAGATCCAATAAAGGGTTGATATCCAAAATATATAAAGAGCTCACGCACCTCAACAAACAAAAAGCAAAGAATCCAATTAAAAAATGGGCAGAGATGCTGAACAGACAGTTCTCCAAAGAAGAAATTCAGATGGCCAACAGACACATGAAGAGATGCTCCACTTCGTTTGTCATCAAAGAAATGCAAATTAAAACCACAATGAGATATCACCTCACACCTGTAAGGATCGCCACCATCCAAAAGACAAACAACAACAAATGTTGGCGAGGTTGTGGAGAAACGGGAACCCTCCTACACTGCTGGTGGGAATGTAAACTAGTTCAACCATTGTGGAAAGCAGTATGGAGGTTCCTTAAAAAACTCAAAATAGAAACACCATTTGACCCAGAAATTCCACTTCTAGGAATTTACCCTAAGAATACAGCAACCCAGTTTGAAAAAGACAGATGCACCCCTATGTTTATCGCTGCACTATTTACAATAGCCAAGAAATGGAAGCAACCTAAGTGTCCATCAGTCGATGAATGGATAAAGAAGATGTGGTACATATACACAATGGAATATTATTCAGTCATAAGAAGAAAACAAATCCTACCATTTGCAACAACATGGATGGAGCTAGAGGGTATTATGCTCAGTGAAATAAGCCAGGCGGAGAAAGACAAGTACCTTATGATTTAACTCATATGTGGAGTATAAGAACAAAGGAAAACTGAAGGAACAAAACAGCAGCAGACACTCAGAACCCAAGAATGGACTAACAGTTACCAAAGGGAAAGAGACTGGGGAGGATTGGTGGGAAGGGAGGGATAAAGGCGGCGAAAAAGAAAGGGGGCATGTATAATGTGGAGTGAGGCACGGGGAGGGCTCTGCAACACAAGACAAGTAGTGATTCTACAGCATCTTACTTTGCTGATGGACAGTGACTGTAATGGGGTTTGTGGGGGCGGACCTGGTGCAGGGAGGAGTCTAGTAAACATAATGTTCCTCATGTAATTGTACATTAATGATACCAAAAAGAAAAAAAGGAATGAAGTATTAATACATGTTGCAGCATGGATGAACCTTGAAAACATACAGAGTGAAAAGAAGTCTGCCATACAGGGCCACATATTTTGTATGATTTTATTTATATGAAATGTCCAGATGAGTCAAATACATAGAAACAGAAGTAGATTGGTAGTTGCTGAAGGCTGGAAATGTTTGTAGGGAAAATGGAGAGTGACTGCGAATGGGTTCAAGGTTTCTTTCTGGAGTGATGAAGCGGGGAGTCAAGATGGCGGCGTGAATAGAGCAGCGGAAATCTCCTCCCAAAACCATGTATATTTTTGAAAATACAACAAATACAACTATCCCTAAAAGACAGACCAGAAGATACAGGACAACAGCCAGGCTACATCTACACCTGCGAGAACCCAGCGCCTCGTGAAGGGGGTAACATACAAGCCTTGGCCTGGCGGGACCGTAGCGCCCCTCACCCCAGCTCCTGGCAGGAGAAGAGGAGTCAGAGCGGGAGGGAGACGGAGCCTGCTAAATACCCAGCCCTAGCCATCCGCACTGGGAGTGCAGACACAGTGCGGTGTTGGATACTAGGGAAACAGGGCAGTAAAACCTGCAAGTCAGTCTCCGCAGCCAGCGTCCCTTTGATAAAAAAAAGCAAGTGCTTTTTGAAAGACTTAAAGGGACAGGGATCCCACAGCTGGACGGAAGCATCCCAGAACACTTAGCCTAGCAGCTGGGAACCCCGGGGAACTCTGGGCAGCTTAACCCACTGGGCGCAGTGCAGCTCGGAGGGCCCTCACGGAGGTAAACAGGCTCTGCCTCTTTCCCCTCCGATGCCACTCCGCCATAGTGGAGCAGCAGCCTGAAGCTGGCCATGTCCACAGCAGGAGGGCAGAGCTTCTTTCACAGCGGTAGGGCAAGAATTAGAAACCCTGTCTGCATGCAGCTTCCCAGGACAAGCCGTTAGGGGTCGCCATTCTCCCAGGAGAGGAAGGCCACAAACCAGCAAGAAGGGACGTTCTCCCAACCAACACAAGTGCCAGCTCCCCACAACTATCTCTATCACCATAAAAAGGCAGAAGAATTTGATACAGACCAGAGTAACGCAGACATCCTCCCCTGAGAAGGAGTCTGGGGAGATAGACCTAACCAATGTCCCTGAAAAAGAATTCAAAAAAAAGGTCATAACCATGCTGATGGAGATGCAGAGAAATATGCAAGAGCTAAGGGACGAAGTCCGGAAGATTTCAGAAATGAAACAATCTCTGGAAGGATTTATAAGCAGAGTGGATAAGATGCAAGAGGCCATTGATGGAACAGAAACCAGAGAACAGGAACACATAGAAGCTGACGCAGAGAGAGATAAAAGGATCTCCAGGAATGAAACAATACTCTGAGAACCGTGTGACCAATCTAAAAGGAACAATATCCGTATTATAGGGGTGCCAGAAGAAGAAGAGAGAGAAAAAGGGATAGAAAGTGTATTTGAAGAAATAATTGCTGAAAACTTCCCCAAACTGGGGGAGGAAATAATCTTTCAGACCGCAGAAGTACACAGAACTCCCAACAGAAGGGACCCAAGGAGGACAACACCAAAACACATAATAATTAAAATGGCAAAGATCAAGGACAAGGACAGAGTTTTAAAGGCAGCTAGAGAGAGGAAAAAGGTCACCTACAAAGGAAAACCTATCAGGCTACCATCAGACAGAAACCTTACAGGCCACAAAAAGGATGGCATGATATATTTAATGCAATGAACCAGAAGGGCCTTGAACCAAGAATACTATATCCAGCATGATTATCATTTAAATATGAAGGACGGATTAAACAATTCCGAGACAAGCAAAGGTTGAGGGAATTTGCCTCCCACAAACCACCTCTACGGGGTATTTTAGAGGGACTTCTCTAGATGGGAGCACTCCTAAGGCTAAACAGATGTCACCAGAGAAAATAAAGTCACTGCAAAGAAAGTAGACCAAGCAAATACTAACTAAAGGCAAAAAATAAAATCAACTACCCACAAAAGCACTCAAAGGAAACACAAAAGAGCACAGAATTAAACACCCAACATATAAAGAATGGAGGAGGAGGAATAAGAAGGGAGAGAAATAAAGAACCACCAGACAGTGGTTCAATAAGCGAGTTAAGTTAGACAGTAAGATACTAACAAAGCTAACCTTGAACGTTTGGTAACCATGAATGTAAAGCCTGCAATGGCAATAAGTACATATCTTTCAATAATCACCCTAAATGTAAATGGACTGAATGTATTAATCAAAAGACACAGAGTAATACAATGGATAAAAAAGCAAGACCCATCTGTATGCTGCTTACAAGAGACCCACCTCAAACCCAAAGACATGCACAGACTAAAAGTCAAGGGATGGAAAAAGATATTCCATGCAAACAACAGGGAGAGAAAACCAGGTGTTGCAGTACTAGTATCAGACAAAATAGACTTCAAAACAAAGAAAGTAACGAGATAAAGAAGAATATTACATAATGATAAAGGGTTCAGCCCAACAAGAGGATATAACCATTATAAATATATATATATGCACCCAACACAGGAGCACCAGCATATGTGAAACAAATACTAACAGAACTAAAGGACGAAATAGAATGCAATGCATTCATTTTAGGAGACTTCAACACACCACTCACACTAAAGGATAGATCCACCAGACAGAAAATAAGTAAGGACACAGAAGCACTGAACAACACACTAGAACAGATGGTCCTAATAGACATCTAGAGAACTCTACATCCAAAAGCAACAGGATATACATTCTTCTCAAGTGCACATGGAACATTCTCCAGAACAGACCACATACTAGGCCACAAAAAGAGCCTCAATAATTCTAAAAGATTGAAATCCTACCAACCAACTTTTCAGACCACAAAGGTATAAAACTAGAAATACATTGTACAAAGAAAGCAAAAAGGCTCACAAACACATGGAGGCTTAACAACATGCTCCTAAATAATCAATGGATCAATGACCAAGTCAAAATAGAGATCCAGCAATATATGGAAACAAATGACAACAGCAACACAAAGCCCCAACTTCTGTGGGACGCAGCAAAAGCAGTCTTAAGAGGAAAGTATATAGCAATCCAGGCATATTTTAAGAAGGAAGAACAATCCCAAATGAATAGGCTAAAGTCACAATTATCGAAATTGGAAAAAGAAGAACAAATGAGGCCTAAAGTCAGCAGAAGGAGAGATATAATAAAGATCTTTCTGGAGTGATGAAAATGTTCTAAAATAGTCATGATTATTGTACAACTTGTGACTATACTAAAACTTACACAATTCTCTGCTTGTAAAGAGTGGATTTTATGTTATGGTGAATTACTTCTCAAACCAAAAATGAATGTTATTCAGTCATTTAACAGAATAAAGGAGAAAATTCAGTCATATCATTTCAATAAGGAAAAGCATTTCACTAAATGCAATATCCATTCCTGTTTTTGTTTTGTTTTAAACTGACAAATCTGGAATATATCGAAATTTCTTTAACCAGATAAAATATCTACAAAACTCAGAGCAAACACTAGTTAATGATGTGTTGAATGTGTTTTCTCAAATAAAATCTAGGGGCTTACTCTCACTGTTTCTATTCACCATTGTATCAAAGGGCTTACCCATTGTAATAAGGAATTAAAAAGAGAAGTTGGAAGGGATGGAAGGAAGGAAAAACCTGTTATTTTCTGGCAATGATAGAAAAGAATCTATAGATAAATTACTAAAGGAGCTTTTCAAAGGTGCTAGATGCTCAATAAACAGGTGTATTTCTATAAACCATCAAAAGAAGAGAAAATGGAAAAAAATTAGCTTCAAAAAATATCAAATGCCTAGGAGGAAGTCTATTAATATGCAAAATGATAAGACTTCTACCTATGAAAATATAAAATAAAATCTTAAGGTATAAAATTGAGAGGTTCAAGAAAAAGTAATAAATGGAAGGTTATACCATTTTTATATATTTTAAATCTCACTATTCTGAAGCTTAGTTTTTATTGACTCTTTGGATTAATTACACCATGGTAGTCCACCACATGAGAATTTTCCCCACTGATGTTTTAAAAAGTCAGGTTTATTGAAATATATTTTCATATACAATTTTTGACCTTTTAAAGGTTACAAGTGAGTTCTAACAAATTCTTGTAATTGTGTTAGCACCACTAAAATCAAGACAGTATATCTATACTAGCAATAAACAATTGCAATTTGGAATAAAATAGGGGGAAAAACTGTTCTACCCTTTATAGTAGTACAGAAACATGAAATACTTAGGTATAAATCTCAAAAAATAAATGTAAGATTTGTGTTGAAAATTATGCAACATGAGAAATATAAAATGGAGGAGATACTCGGTGGTTATGAATTGGAAGACTTAGTGTTATTGAAAAGTCATTTCTCCCCAAGTTGATGTATAAGTACAGTGTAAGCAGTCAAAATTGTAGGAGATTTTTATGTAAATTGAATTGGAAAACATAAGTAGCATTGTACAGTTTTAGAAAAGAACAATAAGGGTCTAAGGCATTCCTTGACTTCAAGAAGTTACTCTAAAGCTATAGTAATCAAGACTGTGGAACTGGGAAAAGCATAGACATAGATCATTTCTGTAATAGCAGATCTACAAGTAAACCCACAGGCTCTAATTAGTTTTGGACAACAGTTCCGAGGCAGTTCACTGGCATACATAATACTGTATATTATTTTTTAAAAACCTGCTGAGGGATAGTAGCTCTAAATGTGAAACCTGACAGCACAACTTCTAAGGAAAATAGTGGCAAATTTTAGCTACTTTGGGGTAGGCAAAGATTTCTTATGTAGGATTCAGTAGGCAAGAACACAAGTCATAATCAAAAGAGAATAAAGAAAATGAACAAGGCATACTTCAGAAGGAAGTATTTATAAAACCCCCTATTTGTAAAGGGACTTGTGTGCAGAATATATGAAAAACCCTCACAACTTAATAAGAAAATAACCCAATAAAAGAAATGAGCGAATTAAAAGTGGACAAAAAAATGAGAAAGTTGTGAAAGTGAATAGTGGTGATTATTGTACAACATTGTGAACGTACTTACTGTCAATGAATCACACACTTAAAAAGGGTTAACACGGTAAATTGTAAAGTGTGTTTTACCTCAATAGAAAGATGACATAAAACTATACGCAAGCCATGCCAAATCTTTGGCTATTATAATTATGTAAGATGTGATCACTGGGGGGACTGGAGGAAAGATAAGTTGTGAAACTGTATTTCAAAATAAAAAGTGGTTAAATGAGCAAAAGGTGAACATATGCTTCACAAAGGAAGCTATATGGATAGCAAGCACACAGAAATATGCTCATCACCATTGTTCATTGGGGAAATACAAATTAAAACCATAGTAGTTTACCACCATCCATTAAAATGGCATTAAAAGAAAATGACAGTAACAAATGTTAGTGAAGGTGGCAGAATAACTCAACCTGTGCATTTATCATATAATCATACAACCCCAGCTCTCGGTTTTTGTTGAGAGGACTGAAAACACATCCACACAAAGATGTCATGTGATGTTTATAGCAGCTTTATTCATAACCTCCACTGGTTTTTAAATCGTGTTGAAACAGAATGTTGAATTAGTTAACTGACAGCTATTTTTCTTTTTTCCCATTTCTCCCTCCTCTCCTTCTAACTTCTCATGTGTCTTTCCCTTCCTTTCCCTTGTTCTCATTTAGAGTAGGAAATTCCTTGCTGAAAAACATTATAAAGCAATATGTGTTTGATGCAGTATACAGTTAAAGGATGTTGGCAGCAATGGGGTGTTGGCTGTTTCTTTAGAGGCCTCATAGAATGGGAATCTTTGTGTAACACACACAGAT
The DNA here is from genome assembly GCF_030020395.1 of Manis pentadactyla. NCBI lineage: Eukaryota > Metazoa > Chordata > Mammalia > Pholidota > Manidae > Manis > Manis pentadactyla. The sequence goes on along the minus strand of NC_080021.1, from coordinate 184,449,808 downwards.
CTCAGGTCAGCCCCTCAGCCTGATAGGCTCAGAAACCTGACTTTTGACGGGATTATGATCAAGTCCATTCCTTAGAGGAGGGCTCATATTAATCAGAATAGAAAAACTGAAGGATAGCCAGGATACCAGTTTGCTATTATGTATTTATTAATGCTAATTTATAAATATACTGAAAACATACCTGTTAAGCAGATTGGAATGCTCTCTGACAAGTGGGAAGGGGGTTTGGTGAAAAGGGGGAATGAGAAGAGAACAAGGATAGTTGATGCAAATTGAGGGTTCAAAGGCCACCTGGCTAATAAGATTCATAGTTGAGTCAGTTGTGTGTCACAGTATGGATTGCATGCAGTTAAGTTTGCCTCTCCTTGGACACACAGCATATACTGAGCTTTGATGCTTTCCTTTCTTCAGTTTGATAGCCATTTTTTCTTCTTATGAATACCTTGTTTTGATATGTTAAAATACTCCATTTTACATTGATCCGCAGAATTGGTATCAGATGCTCAAAATGTAGTTCAGGATCTGCCAAACAAAAATTCTTACGGACTCAAAGGTATGAATGTTTTATTTTAAAATTTTCCTATTAAGAATCTTATTTTTAAATCCTTATAATAGCTTCCATTTTTATTAAGGCTAGCTAGTAAAAATTCATCAAATGAATGTTTGTAAGCTCTATTTTTACAACTACTCGATAAAATAATTATCAGGTTTTGATTATGGTAAGTGTTTTACAGATTGGCCTTAAAGGTGACACAGATTTTTGCATCACAGTTTTCCTTTTTTCTACATGGCTGCCTTCTATATGTTTTGGATAGAGGGCTAACATCAAGTTAAATTGAACATAGAGCATATATCTCAAATTTATTATTTTAAGCTGAAAATAATTTCACTGAAGTTTTCCCATATGTTTGAGGTATACCTTATAGGTCTATAAGGAGGATCAAGGTCTTACTGTAAAGTTTTAACGTTCCAAAATAGCATTAGGACCTGATCTGTATTCTTTATCTAATATTTGGTAGTTTTTATAGTCTGTCTCTAGGATGGGTTACTGCAATAACTTGGCCTTGGCTTCTGACATAGGGCTTTCCCCTCTGTTGCCTGACATAACTATTTACCATGTTGCACTTCTTACAGCGATGTACATTGTTTTTTGACTGTGTTTAAATGTACTCAGATTCTCACTCTATTCTGCATGTCTAAGTTTGTGTTTTAATTATTTCAACAATACTGAGTGGTAGGCCAATCTCTTCACATACCATTTATATGAAAGGGTGTTTTAACATCACTGAATTGTACACTTAAAAATGATACAGTAGTAAATTTTATGCTATGAGTATTTTGCCACAACTTAAAAATTTTGGGGGAAAAAATGTTTTCAACTGTAGAACACTTTGACATTTTATATATAGTTTTTGATAATGCCTCATCATTCCCCACCCCACCCCCAATGGAATATCCCTTCTTCATTTATCTGTCTTTTCAGATCATTTCCAACCTTTAAGGGTTTTGCTGTGTGTGCTTCATCTTCCCTATAAATGTCTCTTACCATTTTAAGCTTTCATTAACTTCTTTGTCCTCCAAATTTACAATGTGTTAATCAGCTTCATGTTTCATTCAGTAATATAGTTACAACATGTGATCACTCAACATTTTTTATTGTCATTCCAATGAGCTATGACTTTGGTATCTAGCATCATGTTAAGCATGATTGGCTTAACCCACTATTGGCTAGTTGATGGTTAGTGATGAACAACAGTTCTTAATGAAAATTCCCCCATAAATTATTCCCTGTTATCTTAGTTGTCTTGAAGATTAAAGTTTTAGGAATGGGATTTTTGAGGTTCTGGAATTGTTTTCTATTTCTTCATTAGAGTGTTCCTAAAACTGCTTAAATTGAGGTTCAGTTTTTTGTAGAATTGTCAATCCTTAAATTAGAAAATTGTCTCATGACAAAATTGACAGCATAAACATTAACATTAAGTTGTTTGGAAGTGGCACCAAAAAGGTGGCCATCTCTGTAACTAATCTAGTTGTGAGCTTTTAAAACTACATTTACTTAGAAATCTGGAAGTATATTAAAAGATTAGAGATTATGTATTGGAACTTAGAAGAAAGTCACATTATAGAAGAAAGTTAAGAGTGAAAGGTCAGTGATGGCTTGCCTTAAATTCATTTAGCTTTGTGTACAGTGTGTTCTGTAAGAGGCCTGTGCAGGGTTCTAGAGAACAAGGTTCCAGTTCCAGCTACGTCTAGTAGTACCTTGTGTTACTTCACTTAAAGTATTACTTCTTGCTACTTTTGTTTAAGAACGTATCTTAAAGAGATGTTTTTGGGGGATACATAAATTCATACTTGTTTTATGACATTTCTAGAGAAATTATGGAAACCATTTAAGAGTGATCTCCAGTATACAAGATGAGATTGTCACTTTCAAATATTGAAGTCTTCTCTACCAAGCTTTATTATTTCAAGGATACAGAGGCATAGAAGGGCAGGAAATGCCTCTACTCATGTTTTTCCTTCCTGTAAGGTCTGTGCTCTCTGATGCACAGCAATAAACGAGGGCTTAAGTGATGTGTGTAGTTTTCTCAGGTGGTAGGCACTGTCCTCAGTTTTGAAACGTCTCCCTTTTATACCCATATGATAGTATATCTTAGGTGATATTTTACAAGGATTTTTTATTTTGTATCGTCCATAAACCCATAGGTTTTTATGTTTGTTTGCCTTAACCAATCCTAAATTAGGGACATCCTACTAAAAGCATTCCACATAGAAGGACTCTTTTCCTGTATCACTATGAGTTTATGTGATGGTTGATTATTAGGGTATTGGCATGATTCCAAGAAGGTTAGATGTGGTCACTTGCCTTTTTTTTCTCAGGAGTGTACCCCTCCTCTTGCCTTTCACCTCCCCACATACAAACTTCATTGTATGTCTGTGCTCAACCCATTTTTTCCTTCCTATTGAAGGAATTGAAAGCATTCACAATCTTCCTGGGGGTGGTTATAATTAATGTCTTGGTGTATTTCCTTTTAAAACCATTTTCTTTGGGTACATGATTGCATGTGTGCTTTAACATAACGGGCCTGTACTTATATAGGTTCACTAAGTACTAAAGTCAGCATGTTTGAACAAACGTGCTTTTCTTTAAAGAATTAATTGTTGTATAGGTGACTGTTCAGTAAAGTACTGTTTGAGTAGCTTCTCTGTGCCTGTCATTGGGAGGTATAGCATTGGACTTTACATGAGCAGGACTAATGGTGCAACTTTGCTGGAGCCCTGTTAGGGAACCATGCAGTGGACCTAATCACTTATAAAAAGGATGCTTTCTCAATTTGATAATTCAGTACTATACCTGAAATGAGGGCCCAAGATAGATCTGCCTTATATTGAATTTTGTTCTGTATTAAATTTTATATATCATAAAGATCTCATTGTTAAATGTGTGTATTCTGTGTTCATTTTCTTAGTTGTGGCAGAATTGCTTGGATATGACCTACATTGAAGCAAAATCCGTTTGAGACATGAGTTTAGGTATTATCTAGCCAAGTTATACTTGAAAACACAATGGATTTTATTGAGAACAGATTAACAGCCTTATATTTCTTGGATTGTAAACTAAGTTGCTAGTGAGATATGGTATATCTTATTCAGTACACAATAGAGAATCATTTGGAGTAAGACAGTATTTGATGTTATGGTATAAACTGTAATTATTGTTAGCAGAGGCCTGGAAGAATTCTGTGGAAGAGTGGACAACAGAAGACTGGACTGAAGATGTAAGTATTTAGCATCAGATCAGACCTTTCTTTATTTTGGGTCCTGGAGGTAGAGGCATTGGTACTTTGAGGATCCCCAGAGACATTTTAAAGCTATTCATGTCTACTTTTCATACATATGTGATTACCATGTTTTGTTTTTTTTTTAGCAGACTCTTCTCAGAAGGCAGTTGGTGTTTTGAAATTTAAGAAACTTGATTTTAAAGTGTCTACTTAAAAATTACCCAACTGTTAAGCAGGACTGTAATCATTTTTAGTTTATCTTTGTTTTGTTTGGCCTGATAACCAACAGATGTTATGCCCTTGCCTGTGAACTATTATTCTTTTTAACATTTCTATTAAAGGAGACAGTCTGTGTTTTGGGTCATAGTTTACATTAATCTGAATAAGTCATTTTGGTGCCTAATTCTTGGCCCCTTTCAACTAGACTGGCTCTTTTTATATTCATTTGTTCCACAGACGTTTTGAGTATATACTACCCTATAGCTTCTGGGGACTGTTCAGCTGTAACTGCTGGGTTCAGAATAAGATGATTCTTTGATGAAAAATGCTTAATTGGGGAAAGGAAAAGTAACTGAATGAGCCCTTTACCATATTTTATACTGCTTTTCTGTTTGGCTCTCAAGGTCCAGAACAGAAATATATACGTGATAGAGAGTTACAGCAGACATTGGAAGGAGAGAATAAAGGGGTTATAAATACTGACCTTCAAAAGTCCATAAAGCGACCCAGACGTTGATATTTCTTTTTTGAGATTTTTTCGCTCTTTCGTTTTTTTATTTACAAGTTTATTTTTAAAGAAACAAACTGCACTTAATGCTTCCTTTCTTTTTTAGCAGTATTGTATCTGCCTTAAGGAGCAAACCAGGTAGATGTGAGGAAGAATAGATATGCTCTTTTGATTAGAATTTAGATATAGGATATATTTTCACTTCTTTCACATACTGACTGTTAAGTCCTTGCGGCATGTTGTCACCAGGCTGGCTCCCAGTTACCTGTAAGATGAGGAGGCCGGATTACGTGGGGGTTATTTGAATCAGTGAAAGGGTGGGTATCCGTGTTACAGACGTCAGAGCAGCCTGTGAGCTGCTGCTTCTTCCTTGTGCACAGATGCCCTACTTTGTTGTTGTTGTTATTTGTTTACTCACTACAATCCATATTCTCACAACTTCAGGGCAGAGACCATATATACTCAAACCCTAGCACAGTGCCTGGCACATAGAAGGCATTCAGTAAATACTAGTTTTAGGAAATGAACTCATCATACATAATCTTTTGTTTTGTTCACATTAGGAACCAAAAGCATGCGATTCTCCTTTAGCATAAATGAGTATTGGGTTAATGATAAAATAAGCTGAAAATAAATTGAATGGCAGACTGCTGTTATCGCACAGTTGCCCTACTTTTAAGTGTTACATGTAACTAGAATTTTTGCCTAGAGTTTATTGGGAGAAAAAAATGTTTCCAGGGCTAAAAGCTTTTCATCTCCTTGCCTGTTGTCTCAGGAGGCAGAAGGCGTGAATTCAGTTCTGGCTGGGTTGACATTGGACAAGGCATCTTTCCTTTCTGAACCTATTTTTCATCTGTATGGTGAATATAATAACTGTTCTGCCCAAATCATTTTGTTCTGTGAGTCAGATGAGGACTTAAAATGAAACTCAGCTAACAAGGAGTTAAACGTACACTCATACAGACATAACAACATTCTGTATAGATCATACTGTAGCACAATATAATAATTACTGAAAAGAATTAGCATAGGGAATTCGGGTGTCTTTTCTCAGGAATTTTCAAAAAGATTTAAAAGTTTTCTGTGATGATACAAAGTAATGACGATTGAAAGGTGAGTAATCTTAAATGCAAATCTTAAATTCCTTCTAGAGAGAACTATAGCTATTCACCTTTACTCACCCCTCATTTAAGAAAAGAGTGGAAACAATTGAATTTTCTGTATTCTATCAGGGTTATGTAGGCTGTCACTGATTAATGTAGTTCTCATTTATCTTGAACTTACTAATACTTGTAAGGCTTTAGTCTATTTCATTTTTTTATAAAGGTATCATTTATATAAAATACTGTAAAGGTTTCACATAAGCAACATTGTGATTACTACATTCACCCATATTATGAAGTACCCCCCACACACCCCATTTCACTCACTGTCCATCAGCATAGTAAAATGCTAGTCACTACTTCTCTTCTCTGTGCTACACTATCTTCCCCAAGATGCCCGCCTTCACCCCCCCTACACACCATGTGTACTGATCATACTACCACTCAATCTCTTCCCTCCTTCCCCAACCACAGCCCCCGAACACACCCCTTTGGTAACCGCTAGTCCCTTCCTGGAGTCTGTGAGTCTGCTGCTGTTTGTTTCTTCAGTTTCGATTCATTGTTACACTCCACAAATAAGGCAAATCATTTGCTACTGATCTTTCTCCACCTGATTTATTTCACTGAGGTAATACCCTCTAGCTCCATCCATGTTGTTGCAAATGGTAGGATTTGTTTTCTTCCCATGGCTGAAAAATATTCCATTGTGTATATGTATGATGTCATCTTTAACAATTCATCTACTGATGGACCCTTAGGTAGCTTCAATATCTTGGCTATTGTAAATAGTGCTGTGATAAACATAGGGGTGCATGTGTCTTTTTGAATCAGGGGTCTTGTTTTCTTTGGGTAAATTCCTAGGAGTGGAATTCCTGGGTCAAATGCTATTTCTATTTTTAGCTTTTTGAGGGACCTCCTTATTGGTTTCCACATTGGTTGAACTAATTTACCTTTCCACCAACAGTGTAGGAGGGTTCCCCTTTCTCTGCATCCTCGCCAGCATTTGTTGTTGCTAGTCTTTTGAATGTTAGCCATCCTAACTGGTGTGAGGTGTTATCTCATTGTGGTTTTAATTTGCATTTCCCTGATGATTAGCGATGTGGAGCATCTTTTCATGTACTTGTTGGCCATCTGAATTTCTTCTTTACAGAAGTGTCTGTTCATATCCTCTGCCCATTTCTTAGTGGGGTTTTTATTTGCTTTTTGGGTATTGAAGTGTGTGAGTTCTGTATATATTTTGGATGTTAACCCCTTATTGGATATGACATTTACAAATATATTCTCCCATACTGTAGGATGCCTTTTGTTCTGCTGATGGTGTCCTTTGCTGTACAGAAGCTTTTTAGTTTGACTTGTCCCATTTGGTCATTTTTATTTTTGTTTCCCTTGCTTGAGGAGATGCTTTCAGAAAAAAAGTTGCTGATGTTTATATTCAAGAGATTTTTGCTTTTGTTTTCTTTTTCTTTTTTCTTTTGGTACTACAATTACATGAGCAACATTATGGTTACTAGACACCCCCATCATCAAGTCCCCACCACATGTCCATCAGCATAGTAAGATGCTATAGAATCACTACCTGTATTCTCTGTGTTCTACAGGTGTCCCCATGTCCCCCCTTACAGTATGTCTGCTAATCGTAATGCCCCTTTTCCCCCCTTGTCTCTCCCTTCCCACCCATCCTCCCCAGTCCCTTTCCCTTTGGTAACTGTTAGTCCATTCTTGGGTTCTGTGAGTCTGCTGCTGTTTTGTTCCTTCAGTTTTTTTCTTTGTTGTTATACTCCACAGATAAGTGAAATCATTTGATACTTGTCTTTTTCTGCTTGGCTTATTTCACTGAGCATAATACCCTCTAGCTCCATCCATGTGGTTGCAAGTGGTAGCATTTGTTCTCTTCTTATAGCTGAGTAATATTCCACTGTGTATATGTACCACATCTTCTTTATCCATTCATCTACTGATGGACATTTACGTTGCTTCCATATCTTGGCTATTGTAAATAGTGCTACAATAAACACAGGGGTGCATATGTGTTTTTCAGACTGGGCTCCTGCATTCTTAGGGTAAATTCCTAGGAGTGGAATTCCTGGGTCAGATGGTATTTCTATTTTTAGTTTTTTGAGGAACCTCCATACTGCTTTCCATAATGGTTGAACTAATTTACATTCCCACCAGCAGTGTAGGAGGGTTCCCCATTTCTCCACATCCTCGTCAACATTTGTTGTTGTTTGTCTTTTTGATGTTGGCCATCCTAACTGGTGTGAGGTGATATCTCATTGTGGTTTTAATTTGCATTTCTCTGATGACAAGCGATGTGGAGCATCTTTTCATGTGCCTGTTGGCCTGAATTTCTTCTTTGGAGAAGTGGCTGTTCAGTTCCTCTGCCCATTATTTAATTGGATTCTTTGCTTTTTGTTTGTTGAGGTGTGTGAGCTCTTTATATATTTTGGATATCAACCCTTTATCGGATCTGTCATTTATGAATATATTCTTCCATACTGTAGGATGTCCTTTTGTTCTCTTGATGGTGTCCTTTGCTGTACAGAAGATTTTCAGCTTGAAATAGTCCCACTTGTTCATTTTTGCTTTTGTTTCCCTTACCCGGGGAGATATGTTCATGAAGAAGTTACTTATGTTTATGTCCAAGAGATTTTTGCCTATTTTTTTCTAAGAGTTTTATGATTTCATGACTTACATTTAGGTTTTTGATCCATTTTGAATTTACATTTGTGTATAGGGTTAGATAGTGATCCAGTTTCATTCTCTTACATGTAGCTGTCCAGTTTTGCCAACACCAGCTATTGAAGAGGCTGTCATTTTCCTATTTTATATCTATAGCTCCTTTATCATATATTAATTGATGGTATATGTTTGGTTTAATATCTGGACTCTATTCTGTTCCACTGGTCTATGGGTGTGTCTTGTGCCCGTACCAAATTTTTTGATTACTGTGGCTTTGTAGTAGAGCTTGAAGTTGGGAAGCGAGATTCCCCCCTGCTTTATTCTTTCTTCTGAGGATTGCTTTGGCTATTCGGGGTCTTTTGTGGTTCCATATAAATTTTAGAACTATTTGTTCCAGTTTGTTGAAGAATGCTGTTGGTATTTTGATAGGGATTGCATTGAATCTGTAGATTGCTTTAGGCAGGATGGCCATTTTGACAATATTAATTCTTCCTAGCCAAGAGCATGGGATGAGTTTCCATTTGTTAGTGTCCTCTATAATTTCTCTTAAAAGTGTCTTGTAGTTTTCAGGGTATAGGTCTTTCACTTCCTTGGTTAGGTTTATTCCTAGGTATTTTATTCTTTTTAATGCTATTGTGAATGGAATTGTTTTCCTGATTTCTCTTTCTGCTAGATCATTGTTAGTGTATGGGAAACAAACAGATTTCTGCATGTTACTTTTGTATCCTGCAACTTTGCTGAATTCAGATATTAGTTCTAGTAGTTTTGGAGTGGAGTCTTTAGGGTTTTTTATATACAATATCATGTCATCTGCAAACAGTGACAGTTTGACTTCTTCCTTACCAATCTGGATGCCTTGTATTTCTTTGTTTTGATAGCCGCGGCTAAGACCTCCAGTACTATGTTGAATAACAGTGGGGATTGTGGGCATCCCTGTCTTGTTTCTGATCTTTGGTGACAAGCTTTCAGCTTCTCACTGTTAAGTATGATGTTGGCTGTTGGTTTGTCATATATGGCCTTTATTATGTTGAGGTACTTGCCCTCTATACCCATTTTGTTGAGAGTTTTTATCATGAATGGATGTTGAATTTTGTCGAATGCTTTTTCAGCATCTGTGGAGAAGATCATTTGGTTTTTGTCCTTTTTGTTGATGTTGTGAATGATATTGATGGATTTACGAATGTTGTACTGTCCTTGCATCCCACAGATGAATCCCACTTGATCATGGTGTATGATCCTCTTGATGGATTTTTGAGTTCAGTTTGCTAATATTTTGTTGAGTATTTTTGCATTTATTTTTATCAGGGATATTGGTCTGTAATATTCTTTTTTGGTGGTGTCTTTGCCTGGTTTTGGTATTAGAGTTATGCTGGCTTCATAGAATGATGTGGAAATATTCCCTCGTCTTCTGTTTTTTGGAAAACTTTAAGAAGAATGGGTATTCTATCTTTTGTATATGTCTGATAAAATCATTGGTGAATCCATCTTGCCTGGGTGTTTTCTTTTTGGGTAGTTTTTTGATTACCAATTCAGTTTCATTGCTGATAATTGGTCTGTTCAGATTTTCTGTTTCTTCCTTGGTCAGTCTTGGAAAGTTGTATTTTTCTAGGAAATTGTCCATTTCTTCTAGGTTTTCCAGCTTGTTAGCATATAAAATTTCATAGTAGTCTCTAATAAATCTTTGTATTTCTGTGGTGTCCATGGTGATTTTTCCTTCTCCTTACTGATTCTGTTTATGTGTGTAAGATTCTCTTTTTCTCCCAATAAGTCTGGCTAGGGGTTTATCTTTCTGCTTATTTTCTCAAAGAACCTGCTTTTGGTTTCATTGTTTTTTTCTATTGTTTTATTTTTCTCAATTTTATTTATTTCTTCTCTGATCTTTATTATGTCCCTCCTCTGCTAACTTTAGGCGTCATTTGTGCTTCTTTTTCCAATTTCAATAATTGTAACGTTAGACTATTGATTTGGGATTGTTCTTCCTTATTTACATAGGCCAGGATTGCTATATACTTTCCTCTTAGAACCACCTTCACTGTGTCCCACAGAAGTTGGGGCTTTTTGCTGTTGTTGTCATTTTTTTCCATATATTGCTTGATCTCTTTTAATTTGGTCATGGATCCACTGATTATTTAGGAGCATGTTGTTAAGGCTGCATGTGTTTGTGAGCCTTTTTGTTTTCTTTGTACAATTTATTTCTAGTTTTATGCCTTTGTGGTGTGAAAAGTTGGTTGGTAGGATTTCAATCTTTTGGAATTTACTGAGGCTCTTTTTGTGGCCTAGTATGTGGTGTATTCTGGAAAATGTTCCACGGGCACTTGAGAAGAATGTGTATCCTGCTGCTTTTGAGTGTAGAGTTCTGTAGGTGTCTGTTGGGTCCATCTGTTCTAGTGTGTTGTTCAGTGCCTCTGTGTCCTTACTTAATTTCTGTTTGGTTGATCTGTCCTTTGGAGTGAGTGGTGTGTTGAAATATACTAAAATGAATGCATTGCATTCTATTTCTTCCTTTAATTCTGTTAGTATTTGTTTCACATATGTCTGTGCTCCTGTGTAGGGTGCATGCATATTTATAATGGTTATATTCTCTTGTTGGACTTCCCCCTTTATCATTATGTAATGTCCTTCTTTATCTGTTGTTACTTTCTTTGTTTTGAAATCTATTTTGTCTGATACAAGTACTGCAACACCTGCTTTTTTCTCCCTTTTGTTTGCATGAAATATCTTTTTTTTATCCCTTCAATTTTAGTCTGTGTACATGTTTGGGTTTTGAGGTGAGTCTCGTGTAAGCAGCATATAGATGGGTCTTACTTTTTTATCCATTCTATTACTCTGTGTCTCTTGATTGGTGCATTCAGTCCATTTACATTTGGGGTGATTATCAAAAGATATGTACTTATTGCCATTGCAGGCTTTGGCTTCAAGGTTACCGAAGGTTCATGGGTAGCTTGTTTACTATCTAGCCGTCTAACTTAACTGTCTTATTAAGCTATTATAAAGACAGTCTGATGATTATTTATCTCCCTCCTTATTCTTCCTCCTCTATTCTTTATATGTTACGTGTTTTATTCTGTACTCTTTTGTGTTTCCTTTGACTGCCTTTGTGGATAGTTGATTTTATTTTTTGCCTTTAGTTAGTATTTGGTTGGTCTGCTTTCATTGCTGTGATTTAATTTTCTATGATGACATCTATTTCGCCTTAGGAGTACTTCCATCTAGAGCAGTCTGTTTAAAATATTCTGTTGAGGTGTGTTGTGGGAAGCAAATTCCCTCAACTGTTGGTTGTCTGGAAATAATTTAATCCCTCCTTCAAATTTAAATGATATTTGTGCTGGGTACAGTATTCTTGGCTCAAGGTGCTTGTGTTTCATTGCATTAAATATATCATGCCATTCTCTTCTATCCTGTAAGGTTTCTGTTGAGAAGTATTATGATAGCCTGATGGGTTTTCCTTTTAATGTGACCTTTTTTCTCTCTCTGACCTTTAATACTCTGTCCTTGTCTTTGATCTTTGCCATTTTAATTAATATATATCTTAGTGTTGTCCTCCTTGGGTCCCTTGTGTTGGGAGATCTGTGGGCTTCCATGGTCTGAGAGACTATTTTCTTCCCCAGCTTGGGGAAGTTTTCAGCAATTATTTCTTCAAATACACTTTCTATCCCTTTTTTTGTCTCTTCTTCTTCTTCTGCTACCCCTGTAATGTGAATATTGTTCCGTTGGATTGGTCGCACAGTTCTCTTAATATTCTTTCATTCCTGGAGATCCTTTTGTCTCTGCCTCAGCTTCACTGTATTCCTGTTCTCTGATTTCTATTCCATTAACAGTGTTTTGCACCTCGTTCAGTCTGCTCTTAAGACCTTCCATCGATTGTTTCACTTCTGTTACCTCCCTCCACACTTCATTAGCTCTTGCACATTTCTTTGCAGGTCAGTCAGTGTGGTTATGACTTTTATTTTGAATTCTTTTTTCTGGAAGATTGGTTATATCTATCTCACCAGGCCCTCTCTCTGGTGTGTCTGAGTGATTTTTGACTGGAGCAGATTCTTCTGCGTTTTCATGGCAATAGAAGTGGTCACAGGCAGGTGGTGGTTGTGTCAGCTGTGAGGACAAGTCCCTTCCTGCTTGTTGGTTGCCTTCCCTTTCTCTGCTGCCTGTGCAGTCTACCCACACCCCGGGTGCATTCTCTGGGATAATCTCTTGAGCTGCTGTGGGCAGGGCTTCACTCGGGATAGCCTAGCGCTCTCCCGGGTTCGCAGCTGTTCGGGTGTGTTCTCCTTCCAGCATGGCTCCACTTCCTGCCTTCCTGACCTTGTTCTGGCTTCCACTGCCCATGCTTGTTACCTAAACACTGGGAGCAGTCTCTGGGATAATCCCCTGAGCTACTGTGGGTGGGGCGGCCATCAGGATGGCCTAGTGCACTGTGGAGGGTCGCAGCTGTGCCAGCTGTGTTCTCCAAGAACAGCGCCCCTTTGTGCCTTCCATACCTTGCTCTGGCTTCCTCTGTTCATCCTGTTTAGCTGCACGCTGGGAGGAGCCTCTGTGTGCTTGCTGTTAGGATTGCTGTTCTCCCTCTGCTCTGCAGCTGTGGCGGGTTAGCCAGTTAGTTTGCAGCGCTGGCCAGGGGAAAGAAATGGCAGACTGCTTAGTGCCGTGAGGGGCCTTGTGTCTGCTTTACCTGCCAGGGGTTTAGGGACCATGAAGTTCCTCAAGATTCCCAGGTGTGCTGGGATGACTTTGTCCTGCTGTTGAGTCCCTTTCCCTTTAAGACTTTTAAAAAGCACTGAGTGTTCTTTTGTCCCAGGATTGCCAGCTGTGGGGACCCGCTTGCCGTCTCAGTCTTGAATTTTACTTTTCCGTTTCTCTAATATCCAGTACACTGTGTAATGTGTGTCTGTGCTCCCTGTGCAGATTACTAGGGCTGGTTATTTGGCAGTACTGTGCTTCCACTCCTTCCCCACTCTGACTCTTTTCCTCCTTATGGTAAGCTGGGGTGGGGGTAGTGCTCGAGGACCCCCGGGTCATGGCTTTGTATCTTACCCTGTTCGTGAGATGCTGAGTTCTCGCAGATGTAGATGTAGCCTGGTTGTTCTTCTGTATCTTCTCGCTTAGGAATAGTTGTATTTGTTGTATTTTCAAAAATATATATGGTTTTGGGAGGAGATTTCCGCCACCCCACTCATGCTGCCGTCTTGAGCCCTCTCACCTGTGTTTACTATTTAGATTTTTATGGTTTCATGACTTACATTCAGGTCTTTGTGATCCATTTTGAGTTTACTTTTGTGTATGGTGTTAGACAGTAATCCATTTTTATCCTCTTGCATTTAGCTCTCCAGTTTTGCCAATACCAGCTGTTGAAGAGGCTGTCATTTCCCAATTGTATCTCTGTGGCTACTTTACCATGTATTAATTCACCATATATGCTTGGGTTTATATCTGGCCTGTCTGTTCTGTTACACTGCTTGATGGGTCTGTTCTTGTGCCAGTACCAAATTGTCTTGATTATTGTGGTTTGTAGTAGAGCTTCAAGTGAGGGAGCATAATTTCCCCTGCTTTATTCTTCCTTCTCAGGATTGCTTTGGCTATTCGGTGTCTTTTGTCGTTCCATATGAAGTCTACAACTATTTGCTCCAGTTCATTGAAGAATGCTGTAGGTATTTTGGTAGAGATTACATTGAATCTGTAGATTGCTTTAGGCAGGATGGCTATTTTGAAAATATTAATTCTTCCTAGCCAAGAGCATGGGATTGATTTCCATTTGTTAGTGTCATCTTTAATTTCTCTTAAAAGTGTCTTGTAGTTTTCAGTGTATGGGTCTTTCACTTCTGTGGTTAGGTTTCCTCCTAGGTATTTTATTCTTTTTGATGCAATTGTGAATGGAATTGTTTTCCTGATTTCTCTTCCTGCTAGTTCATCGTTAGTGTATAGGCACGCAACAGATTTCTGCGTATTGGTTTTGTATTCTGCAGCTTTGCTGAATTCAGATATTGGATCTAGTAGTTTTGGAGTGGATTCTTTAGGGTTTTTTATGTACAATATCATGTCATCTGCAAACAGTGACAGTTTGACTTCTTCCTTAACCAATCTGGATGCCTTTTATTCCGTTGTGTTGTCTGATTGCCGTGGCTAGGACCTACAAAACTACGTTGAATAACAGTGGGGAGAGTGGGCATCCCTGTCTTGTTCCCGATCTTAAAGGGAAAGCTTTCAGCTTCTCTCTGTTAAGTATAATGTTAGCTGTGGGTTTGTCATATATGGCCTTTATTATGTTGAGGTATTTACCCTCTATACCCATTTTGTTGAGAGTTTTTATCATGAATGGATTTTGAATTTTGTCAAGTGCTTTTCAGCATCTATGGTGATAATTATGTAGTTTTTGTCTTTTTTGTTGATGTTGTGGGTGATGTTGATGCATTTTTGAATGTTGTAACATTCTTGCATCCCTTGGGTGAGTCCCACTTGATTATGATGGATGAACTTTTTGATGTATTTTTGAATTTGGTTTGCTAATATTTTTTTTTTTCTGGATAATTATTTTTTATTGAAGGGTAGTTGACACACAGTATTACATTACATTAGTTTCAGGTGTACAACACAGTGATTCAACATTTATATACATGATAATTCTAGGTACCAGCTATCACCATACCAAGTTGTTACAATATTTTGACTATATTCCTTATGCTATATATTACATCCCGGTTACTTATTTATTTTACAATTGGAAGTGTGTGTATATATGTATATATATACATATATATTTTTTGTGTGTGTGAGGGCATCTTTCATATTTATTGATCAAATGGTTGTTAACAACAATAAAATTCTGTATAAGGGGGTCAATGCCCAATGCACAATCATTAATCCACCCAAAGCCTAATTTTCGTCAGTCTCCAATCTTCTGAAGCATAACGAACAAGTTCTTACATGGAGTACAAATTCTTACATAGTGAGTAAGTTTCATGGTGAACATTACAATGGCAGTCATCACAGAAGCTTTCGGTTTTGCTCATGCATTATGAACTATAAACAGTTCAAATATGAATATTCATTTGATTTTGATACTTGATTTATATGTGGATATCACATTTCTCTCTTTATTATTATTATTTTTAATAAAATGCTAAAGTGGTAGGTAGATACAAGATAAAGGTAGAAAACATAGTTTAGTGTTGTAAGAGAGAAAATGTAGATGATGAGGTGTGTGCCTGTAGACTATGTGTTAATCCAAGCTAGACAAGGGCAATAAAACATCCATGTATGCAGAAGATTTCTCTCAGAACCGGGGCGGGGTGAGGTTCTAAGCCTCACCTCTGTTGATCCCCATTTTCTTACCTCATGGCCCCCCTGTGACTGTGCCTGTCTTAGGTTGTTCCTTCCTTGAGGAATCTTACCCGTCTCTGGCTAACCAGTCATCTTCCGGGGCCATACAGGGAAATGTTAAGTTGGTAAGTGAGAGAGAAGCCTTATTGTTTGAAAAGGTTAGTTTTTTACTTCTTTGCAGATTTATGCCCTGTGGCTTCTATGCCCAGCATTTGTCTTTAGGTATCTTTACCACTTGGAAGAATTATGATACTCGGTAAATTTGATATGAGGCACGAATTCTATTTAAGGGTTGTAATTAGGTAGGAAGAAGAAAAGCTATAGAAGTAGCAGGCGGAAGAAAACCTGGGAAGATTGATTATTTCTTTGACATATCTTCTTGTAGATTAACTTCACCATGTATAGATTTTAAGCTACTACTTAAATTGCGTACACACATTAACATAATAGTAGTACAGTTACGTAACCAAAGCATACCTGTAATTACCAGCCATCTCCAGTGAAACCAAGAAAACCAGTTAGGCACCTTAGGCATTTGTGAAAACTTATCTATGATATGGTGGATATTGTCCAACTGAACTTGAACAGTCTGAGAGAATTCAGATAAATTAAAACAACCCATTCCTGGGGACTGTTCACATCCAATATGTTCTTTTAACAGTAAATAGTCTGTAGTTGTAAGATTTGGAGTGCTGCAATTTGCACTTCTCCTAATTCTTGGATGAGTTCCAACAGTATAGATGCAGTCAAATTTGTTATTTTACTGTATGCACAGGCCAGCTGAGATATCTCCTTCTTCATTCCCATGGCAAGTCCAGGAATTGGTGGGATGAGTGCATCTACACCTGTAGCAGTGCGTGGATCTTTGTTGGGGTTTTTTTGATGATCATCTTCTGGCATGAGTCTTCCCGAGAGTTCTGATGTTGGAAGTTCTTTTTCATATCGTATCTTAGTTCATTTTCGGGGTAGCAAAATTAGGCTTTGATCGTCTGTGTAAACACAAACAGACCCTTTGCCTACACTTTTATATGCCCTTTATATCATTGTGTAGAACTCATTGGAGGTCACCACACAGGAACTGCTTTTTTTTTTTTTTATCATTAATCTGCACTTACATGACGAATACTTTGTTTACTAGGCTCATCCTTATACCAGGTCTCCCCTTTATACCCCTTTACAGTCACTGTCCATCAGCGTAGCAAAATGTTGTAGAATCACTACTTGTCTTCTCTGTGTTGTCCAGCCCTCCCCTTTCTCTCACCCCCCATGGATGCTAATCTTAATACCCCCCTTTTTCTCCCCCGCTCTTATTCCTCCCTACCCACCCATCCTCCCCAGTCCCTTTCCCTTTGGTACCTGTTAGTCCATTCTTGAGTTCTGTGATTCTGCTGCTGTTTTCTTCCTTCAGTTTTTCCTTTGTTCTTATACTCCACAGATGAGTGAGATCATTTGGTATTTCTCTTTCTCCGCTTGGCTTGTTTCACTGAGCATAATACCCTCCAACTCCATCCATGTTGCTGCAAATGGTAGGATTTGCCCTTTTCTTATGGCTGAGTAGTATTCCATTGTGTATATGTACCACATCTTCTTTATCCATTCATCTATCGATGGACATTTAGGTTGCTTCCAATTCTTGGCTATTGTAAATAGTGCTGTGATAAACATAGGGGTGCATTGGTCTTTCTCAAACTTGATTGCTGCATTCTTAGGGTAAATTCCTAGGAGTGGAATTCCTGGGTCAAATGGTAAGTCTGTTTTGAGCATTTTGATGTACCTCCATACTGCTTTCCACAATGGTTGAACTAATTTACATTCCCACCAGCAGTGTGGGAGGGTTCCTCTTTCTCCACAGCCTCGCCAGCATTTGTTGTTGTTTGTCTTTTGGATGGCAGCCATCCTTACTGGTGTGAGGTGATACCTCATTTTTTATTTTTTTAATTTGCATTTCTCTGATAATTAGCGATGTGGAGCATCTTTTCATGTGTCTGTTGGCCATCTGTATTTCTTTTTTGGAGAACCGTCTGTTCAGTTCCTCTGCCCATTTTTTAATTGGGTTATTTGTTTTTTGTTTGTTGAGGCGTGTGAGGTCTTTATATATTCTGGACGTCAAGCCTTTATCGGATGTGTCATTTTCAAATATATTCTCCCATACTGTAGGGTTCCTTTTTGTTCTATTGATGGTGTCTTTTGCTGTACAGAAGCGTTTCAGCTTAATATAGTCCCACTTGTTCATTTTTGCTGTTGTTTTCCTTGCCCGGGGAGATATGTTCAAGAAAAGGTCACTCATGTTTATGTCTAAGAGGTTTTTGCCTATGTTTTTTCCCAAGAGTTTAATGGTTTCATGACTTACATTCAGGTCTTTGATCCATTTTGAGTTTACTTTTGTATATGGGGTTAGACAATGGTCCAGTTTCATTCTCCTACATGTAGCTGTCCAGTTTTGCCAGCACCATCTGTTGAATACACTGTTATTTCGCCATTGTATGACCATGGCCCCTTGTCAAATATTAATTGACCATATATGTCTGGGTTAATGTCTGGATTGTCTAGTCTGTTCCATTGGTCTGTCGCTCTGTTCTTGTGCCAGTACCAAATTGTCTTGATTACTATGGCTTTATAATAGAGCTTGAAGTTGGGGAGTGATATCCCCCCTACTTTATTGTTCTTTCTCAGGATTCCTTTAGCTATTCGGGGTCTTTGGTGGTTCCATATGAATTTTTGAATTATTTGTTCCAGTTCATTGAAGAATGTTGCTGGTAGTTTCATAGGGATTGCATCAAATCTGTATATTGCTTTGGGCAGGATGGCCATTTTGACGATATTAATTCTTCCTAGCCACGAGCATGGGATGCGTTTCCATCTGTTAGTGTCCCCTTTAATTTCTCTTAAGAGTGACTTGTAGTTTTCAGAGTATAAGTCTTTCACTTCTTTGGTTAGGTTTATTCCTAGGTATTTTATTTTTTCTTCATGCAATTGTGAATGGAGTGGTTTTCCTGATTTCTCTTTCTGTTGGTTCATTGTTAGTGTATAGGAAAGCCACAGATTTCTGTGTGTTGATTTTGTATCCTGCAACTTTGCTGTATTCCGATATTAGTTGTAGTAGTTTTGGGGTGGAGTCTTTAGGGTTTTTTATGTACTGTATCATGTCATGTGCAAATAGTGACAGTTTAACTTCTTCTATACCAGTCTGGATTCCTTGTATTTTTTTGTTTTGTCTGATTGCCGTGGCTAGGACCTCCAGTACTATGTTAAATAACAGTGGGGAGAGTGGGCATCCCTGTCTAGTTCCCGATCTCAGAGGAAAAGCTTTCAGCCTCTCGCTGTTCAGTATGATGTTAGCTGTGGGTTTATCATATATGGCCTTTATTATGTTGAGGTACTTGCCCTCTGTGCCCATTTTGTTGAGAGTTTTTATCATGAATGGATGTTGAAGTTTGTCAAATGCTTGGTCAGCATCTATGGAGATGATCATGTGGTTTTTGTCTTTCTTTTTGTTGAGGTGGTGGATGATGTTGATGGACTTTCGAATGTTGTGCCATCCTTGCATTCCTGGGATGAATCCCACTTGGTCATGGTGTATGATCCTTTTGATATATTTTTGAATTCGTTTTGCTAATATTTTGTTGAGTATTTTTGCATCTACGTTCATCAGGGATATTGGTCTGTAGTTTTCTTTTTTGGTGGGGTCTTTGCCTTGTTTTGGTATTAGGGTGATGTTAGCTTCATAGAATGAGTTTGAGAGTATCCCCTCCTCTTCTGTTTTTTGGAAAACTTTAAGGAGAATGGGTATTATGTCTTCCCTGTATGTCTGATAAAATTCCGAGGTAAATCCATCTGGCCCAGGGATTTTGTTGTTTGGTAGTTTTTTGATTACCGCTTCAATTTCGTTGCTGGTAGTTGGTCTGTTTAGATTTTCTGTTTCTTTCTGGGTCAGTCTTGGAAGGTTGTAGTTTTCTAGGAAGTTGTCCATTTCTCCTAGGTTTCCCAGCTTGTTAGCATATAGGTTTTCATAGTATTCTCTAATAATTCTTTGTATTTCCGTGGGGTCCGTCATGATTTTTCCTTTCTCGTTTCTGATACTGTTGATTTGTGTTGACTCTCTTTTCCTCTTAATAAGTCTGGCCAGAGGATTATCTATTTTGTTAATTTTCTCTAAGAACCAGCTCTTGGTTTCATTGATTTTTGCTATTGTTTTATTCTTCTCAATTTTATTTATTTCTTCTCTGATCTTTATTATGTCCCTCCTTCTGCTGACCTTAGGCCTCATTTGTTCTCCTCTTTCCAATTTCGATAATTGTGACATTAGACCATTCATTTGGGATTGTTCTTCCTTTTTTAAATATGCTTGGACTGCTATATACTTTCCTCTTAAGACTGCTTTTGCTGTGTCCCACAGAAGTTGGGGCTTAGTGTTGTTGTCGTTTTTTTCCATATATTGCTGGATCTCCATTTTGATTTGGTCATTGATCCATTGATTATTTAGGAGCGTGTTGTTAAGCCTCCATATGTTTGTCAGCCATTTAGCTTTCTTTGTACAGTTTATTTCTAGTTTTATGCCTTTGTGGTCTGAAAAGTTGGTTGGTAGGATTTCAGTCTTTTGGAATTTCCTGAGGCTCTTTTTTTTGGCCTAGTATGTGGTCTGTTCTGGAGAATGTTCCATGTGCACTTGAGAAGAATGTGTATCCTGTTGCTTTTGGATGTAGAGTTCTCTAGATGTCTATTAGTCCATCTGTTCTAGTGTGTTGTTCAGTGCTTCCGTGTCCTTACTTATTTTCTGTCTGGTGGATCTGTTCTTTGGAGTGAGTGGTGTGTTGAAGTCTCCTAGAATGAATGCATTGTATTGTATTTCCTCCTTTAGTTCTGTTAATATTTGTTTCAGGTATGTTGGTGCTCCTGTATTGGGTGCATATATATTTATAATGGTTATATCCTCTTGATGGACTGAGTCCTTTATCATTATGTAATGTCCTTCTTTGTCTTTTGTTACTTTCTTTATTTTGAAGTCTGTTTTGTCTGATACCAGAATTGCAACACCTGCTTTCTTCTCTCTGTTGTTTGCCTGAAATGTCTTTTTCCATCCCTTGAATTTAAGTCTGTGCATGTCTTTGGGTTTGAGTTGAGTCTCTTGTAAGCAGCATATGGATGGATCTTGCTATTTTATCCATTCTATTACTCTGTGTCTTTTGATTGGTGCATTCAGTTCATTTACATTTAGGGTGATTATTGAAAGGTATGAATTTATTGCCTTTGCAGGCTTTAAGTTTGTGGTTACCAAAGGTTTAGGGTTAGCTTCTTTAATATCTTACTGTCTAACTTAACTCGCTTGTTAAGCTATTATAAACATGGTCTGATGATTCTTTATTTCTCTCCCTTCTTATTCCTCCTCCTTCCTTCTTCATATGTTGGGTGTTTTGTTCTGTGCTCTTTTTAGGAGTGCTCCCACCTAGAGCAGTCCCTGTCCGATGCCCTGAAGAGGTGGTTTGTGGGAGGCAAATTCCTTCAACTTTTGCTTGTCTGGGAATTGTTTATCCCTCCTTCATATTTAAATGATATTCGTGCTGGATACAGTAGTCTTGGTTCGAGGCCCTTCTGTTTCATTGCATTAAGTATATCATGCCATTCTCTTCTGGCCTGTAGGGTTTCTTTTGAGAAGTCTGATGATAGCCTGATGCGTTTTCCTTTGTAGGTAACCTTTTTTTTCTCTCTTGCTACCTTTAATTCTTTGTCCTTGTCTTTGATCTTTGCCATTTTAATTATTATGTGTCTTGGTGTTGCCCTCATTGGATCCCTTGTCATGGGAGTTCTGTGTACCTTTGTGGTCTGAGAGGCCATTTCTTCCGTTTGGGGAAGTTTTCGGCAATTATTTCTTCAAAGACACTTTCTATCCCTTTTTCTGTCTCTTCTCCTTCTGGTATTCCTATAATCCGTATATTATTCCTTTTTGATTGGTCGCTGAGCTCTCTTAAAATTCTTTCATTCCTGATATAGTCAAGATATTGTAACAGCCTGGTAGGGTGATAGCTGGAACCTAGAATTATGTATATAAACGTTCTACCACTGTGTTGTACACTTGAAACTCATGTAATGTAATACTGTGTGTCAACTACCCTTCAATAAAAAATAATTATTTAAAAAAAAAAATTCTTTCATTCCTGGAGATCCTTTTATCTCTCTCTGCATCAGCTTCTCTGCGTTCCTGTTCTCTGTTTTCTAGTCCATTAATGGTCTCTTGCATCTCATCCATTCTGTTTTGAAGTCCTTCCAGAGTCTGTTTTATTTCTGTATTCTCCTTCCTTAGTTCTTGCATATTTCTCTGCAAGTCCATCAGCATGGTTATGACTTTTGTTTTGAATTCTTTTTCAGGAAGACTGGCTAAATCTATCTCCCCAGGTTCTTTCTCAGGGGAAGATGTAGCAGATGCCGAAGATGTCTGGGTTAGTCTTGTCTGGATCATATTTTTTTGCCTTTTCATGTTGACAGGTGCTATTGGCTGTCAGCTGGGAGGGCCAAACTTTTCACTTGCTACTGGCCTTTCTTTACTGGGGCAACTGCGACCCCTAGTGGCTTGTGTTGGGTAATTGCGTGTAGACTGGGTCTTTGTGTCTTGCCTGTCCGGAGTGGAGGAATTTCACTTAACTTTGGCCGTTTTGCCTTAGGCTGCTTCTCTGCTTTCGCAGCGCCCAGAGGGGTAATGGACGGGGGTGCTGTTTGGCTGTTTACCTCCGTGAGGGGTCTCAGAGCTGTTGCCCAGGGGGTTAGTGCACCCTGTTTTCCCTGTAATTTCCAGCTGCTGGACTGTGACCTGTGTTGTTTCCATGTAGCTGTTAAGGTCCTGTCCCTTTAAGACTTTCAAAAAGCCCCCGCTTTTCTTTGTCACAGGGGCATCCGCTTCGGCACCCGCTCAGAGGTCTTGCTGCCCTGTTTCCCTAGTATTCAGGTCCCCCTGCAAACGCACTGTGTCTGTGCTCTGGTGCAGGTGGCTGGGGCTGCTTGTTCAGCATTCTTGGGCTCTGTCTCCCTCCCGCTCTGCCTATTCTTCTCCCTCCGGGAGCTGGGGGGAGGGGCACTCGGGTCCCGCCAGGCCGGGGCTTGTATCTTACCCCTTTCACCAGTCACTGGGTTCTTGCTGGTGTAGTTGTAGTCTGGCTGTTGTCCTGTGTCTTCTAGTCTCTCTTTTAGGATTAGTTGTATTTGTTGTATTTTCCAAAATATATATGTTTTTGGGAGGAGATTCCCACTGTCCTACTCACACCGCCATGTTGGCTCCCACCTGGTTTGTTAATATTTTGTTGAGTATTTTTGCATCTATGTTCATCAGGGATAGTGGTCTGTAATTTTCTTTTTTTGTGGTGTCTTTGCCTGGTTTTGGTATTAGAGTGATGTTGGCCTCGTAGAATGAGTTCGAGAGTATTCCCTCTTCTACTTTTTGGAAAACTTTAAGGCGGATTTGTTTAGGTCTTCATTAAATGTTTGATAAAATTCAGCAGTCAATCTATCTGGTCCAGGGATTTTGTTCTTAGGTAGTTTTTTTTATTACCAATTCAGTTTCTTTGATGGTAATTGACCTAATTGGATTTTCTGTATTTTCCTGGGTCATCCTTGGAAAGTTGTATTTTTCTAGAATGTTGTGCGTTTCTTCTAGGTTATCCAGTTTGTTGGCATGTAGTTTTTCATAGTGTTCTCTCAGAATCTGTATTTCTATGGTGTCTGTAATTATTTTTCCTTTCTCATTTCTGATTCTGTTTATGTGTGTAGACTCTCTTTTTTTCTTAATAAGTCTGGCTAGGGGTTTATCTGTTTCATTAATTTTTTCGAAGAACCAGCTCCTTTCATTGATTCTATTGTTTTAGGCTTCTCAATTTTATTTATTTCTGCTTTAATCTTTATTATTTCCCTTCGTTTACTGACTTTGGGCCTCATTTGTTCTTCCTTTTCTAGTTTCATTGGTGTATAGATATTTTATAATGGTTATATCCTCTTTTTGGAGTGACCACTTTATCATTATATAATGTCCTTGTTTGTCTTTGTTACTTCTTTCTTTTGAAGTCTGTTATTTCTGATACAAGTACATTGCAACTCCTGCTTTTTTACCCTGTATTATTTGCATAATACTCTTTCTGTCCCTTCCCTTGTTGTCTGTGTCTTTGGGTTTGAAGTGAGTCTCTTCTAGGCAGCAGCAGCAGATGTAAGGGTCTTTTTTTTTTAATCCATTCTGCAACTTTGTGTCTTTTGATTTGTGCATTCAGTCCATTTACATTTAGCATGATTATCCAGAGATATGTACTTATTGCCATTGCAGGCTTTAGATTTGTTTTTACCAAAGGTTCAAGGGTAGCTTCTTTCCTATCAGTCTTAATTTAACTCACTTAGTATGCTATTTCAAACACAATCTAAGGTTGTTTTTTCTCTTCCCTTCCTTTTCTTTCTCCTCCCCTTTTTTTATATTAGATGTCATATTCTGTGCTGTTTGTGTGTCCCTTGACTGAGTTTGTGTGTAGTTGATTTAATTTTGCATTTGCTTAGTCTTTAATTGGTCTGTTTCCGTTACTGTGGTTTTAATTTTCTCTGGTGAAAGCTATTTAGCCTTAGGAGCACTTCCATCTATAGCTGTCCCTCAAAAATACACCATAGAGATGGTTGTGGGAGGTAAATTCTTCCAAATTTGGTTATCTTGAAATTATTTAATCCCTCCTTGAAATTTAAATGATAATCTTGCTGAGTAGAGTATTCTTGGTTCAATTTCCCTTGTGTCATTACATTAAGTATATCATGCCACTCCCTTCTGTTCTGTAAAGTTTCTGCAAAGTGTTCTGACAATAGTCCGATGGGCTTTCCTTTGTATTTGATGTTTTTTACTGTCTCTGGCTGTTTTGAGTACTGTCGTTGTCCTTGATCTTTCCCATTTTACTTACTATATGTCTTGATTTTGTCTTCCTTGGGTCCTTTATGTTGGGAGATATGTGCAGTTCCATGGCCTGAGAAACTATTTCCTTCCCCAGATGGGAAAAGGTTTCAGCAATTATTTCCTCAGTGACAGTTTATATCCCCTTTTTTCTCTCTTCTTCTGGTACCCCTATAGTGCGAATATTGTTACTTTTGGGTTGGTCCCGCAGTTCTCTTAATGTTATTTCATTCCTAGAGATCCTTTTTTCTCTGCCTCAGCTTCTTTTTATTCGTGTTCTCTAATTTATATTTTATTTACCGCCTCCTCTATCTCATCTCATCTGCTTTTAAATCCCTCCATTGTATGTTTCATTTCAGATAATTGTTGCTTGAAAGTTTGTATCTCTTTCTTAAAGTCCCTGAGATCTTGAATATTTTTCTGTAGCTCCATGAGCATGTTCATGATTTTTATTTTCAAATCTTTATCAGGAATATTGCTGATTTTAGTTTCACTTGCACTCTCTTTTGCGTTTGGAATTTGGGTTATACCAGGTTCTTTTGCCGTTTCATATTTGTAATGAAAAACATGGAATAATAACTTTGTGTATGTGGCACACTCTAGTGCCCAGAACCTCTGCTCTCTCGAGCTGCCCCACCCCTGGAGCAATGGCAGGGTTTGCAGGTGAGGGGCACCGGTGCCTGCCAGGAATAAAGAGCTCTTTCTGCTTCCCAGCTCCAGTACCTGCTTCCATTTCCAGGGCCAGTGGGTCAAGCGCACAAGAAGGGGCCTTTGTATTACATCCTTGTTGCTATCATAGGTGGGGCCACCCCCTGGCTGGCCTGGTTCAGTGGCAGTGGTAGCAGGTTTGCAAAGCGATGCCTGATGGGAGAAAAGATTGCCAGTCTGCATATTGCATTGTGGTGCTTTTGTGTGTGTCCCCAGCCAGGGCAGTGGAGTGCGTGAAGCTCCTGAAAATTCCCAGTGTGCTGGGCAGAATGTGCTGGGACGATTTTGTCTACCTGTCCTTTCTCCTTAGCTGCAAGGTCTGTGTAATCCTTTGTCCCTGAGCAGCCTGTTATGCGTACCTGTTCTCCACAAGCTACTCAGATCTCAGTCTCTTTGAGCATTCTACCTGTCTTTGCTTTCCAACCCCACTAATCTCCAGAGCACCATATACTTTAGGTTTGTGCTCCCAGAGCAGATCTACAGGGCTGGGTATTTAACAGTCCCAGGCTTCTACTCCTTCCCCACTCTGTTTCTCTTTCTCCTGCCTGTGAGCCTGGGTTGGGTGGAGGCTTCGTGTCCCGCTGCATTGCAGTTTTGCTACTTTATCCTTTTCTGTGAGGTGTCCTCTTTTCCCCAGAACTAGGTAGTCTGTTGCAGTCTTCTTTCCGGTCGGTCTTTCAGGATTAGTTGTATTTGCTATATTTTTGTATTATGTGGTTTGGGGAGGAGGTTTCTGTCTCACTTCTCACACCACCATATTTAAGCCTCTTCAAGTTATTTTTATAAAAACAACTTTAAAAAAATATAGAAGTATTGATCACTAAAGCTATCTGTTTTGGAGGAAAAAGTCTCAATTATTTTGCGTTTTAAAACTTCCCTCCTCCTCTGTGGCATTTATGGTAACATTGGTGGGGGTTTTATTGGTATTCTCATTTTTTTTTGGTATCATTAATCTACAATTACATGAGCAACATTATGTTTACTAGGCTCCCCCCTTCACCAAGTTCCCCCCAGAAACCGCATTACAGTCACTGTCCATCAGGGTAGTAAGATGCTGTAGAATCACTCCTTGTCTTCTCTGTGTTGCACAGCCCTCCCCGTGCCCCCCCCCACATTATACATGCTAATCTTAATGCCCCCTTTCTTTTTCCCCCCCACTTATCCCTCCCTTCCCACCCATCCTCCCCAGTCCCTTTCCCTTTGGTAACTGTTAGTCCATTCTTGGGTTCTCTGAGTCTGCTGCTGTTTTGTTCCTTCAGTTTTTTCTTTGTTCTTATACACCACATACACGTGAAGTCATTTCATACTTGTCTTTTTCCATCTGGCTTATTTCACTGAGCATAATACCCTCTAGCTCCATCCATGTTCTTGCAAATGGTAGGATTTGTTTTCTTCTGGCTGAATAATATTCCATTGTGTATATGTACCACATCTACTTTATCCATTCATCTACTGATCGACACTTAGGTTGCTTTCATTTCTTGGCTATTGTAAATAGTGCAGCGATAAACATAGGGGTGCATCTGTCTTTTTCAAACTAGGCTGCTGTATTCTTAGGGTAAATTCCTAGAAGTGGAATTCCTGGGTCAAATGGTATTTCTATTTTGAGTTTTTTGAGGAACCTCCATACTACTTTCCACAATGGTTGAACTAACTTACATTCCCACCAGCAGTGTAGGAGGGTTCCCCTTTCTCCACAACCTTGCCAACATTTGTTGTTGTTTGTCTTTTGGATGGTGGGTATTCTCATTTTGTACTATGTCAAATAGTGTAGTGATTCTGGCACTTGATTCCTGATCTCACTTTACTTCATTGTGTTTTTTTTTGTTATGTGAAATCCTTATTGTGAGCTTATCAACCCAAAATTACCTTTATCTTAAGAAAATCAGTTGTTATGGTCATTTATGTATTATCTTTAGAGCTCCTTTTGGGTTAAGTATAATGAGGGTGCTGGTCACTCAGAATTGTCAGGAATTTTATACATTTTTGGTTTTATGTTATATAAAATGTAAGATTAAAACATTTCTTTCATTCTTTCTATACAGCTTTCTGAAACAAAGGTCTTCACTGCTTCATCTGCTCCAGCAGAGAATCATGTCACTCCTGCGCAAAGGTAAATACTTCTTGCTACCATTTGTTTGTTGTTCAAAGTGTAATTGGAATTTTTGCCTCTGAAATTGTTTCAAGTCTCTTTTTTTTTTTTCGTTTTCTTGAATCCCTTTTTGTTTTCCCCTTTTTTCACTAAGACTGTTTTATCAATAACCTAACCTATCTGAGCTGCCGGAGCCTACATCATTTTTTTTTTTAATATGGAATGCTTCACAAATTTGCATGTTATCCTTGTGCAGGGGCCATGCTAATCTCCTCTGTTTTGTTCCAGTTTTAGTTATGTGCTGCGGAAGCGAGCACCATCAGTTCTTAATTGGTTATATCTGATGAATTAAAATAGCAATTATGGTTGTCATTTATGGCAGAGTTAATTTAAACCTACTTAATGATCTTTTTTTACTTTTGTAAATACACTGTTTTTTTGACAGATGAACTTAATACAGGATACCCTTTGGTTTCTTCAGATACTACCATTTATTTAGATCTTCTCAGGCTAATGCAAACATCTCATTTTATGTGGTCTATCCTAGTTTCTTGTTTCATTTTTTTTCCTTGAAGTATACTTGAGAAAAAATTGAACTCTGCTAGTTTAAACCTAGTCTTGTGGATTATTGAAAAGGTAGGAATTTTTTTTTTTATTAAAGTATCATTGATACACAATCTTACTGTGAAGGTTGTACATGAACACTGTGATTTCAACATTTGCCCATATTATCAAGTCCTCACCCCTGCCCCCCCATTGCAGTCACTGTTGTTTCAGCATAGTAAGATGCTGTAGAGTCATTACTTGTCTTTGTTTTCTACTGCCTTCCCTGTAACCTACCTGTATTGTGATTGTGAGTCATAGTTCATGAAAAGGAAGGAACTTTTAGAGTAATAGAAACATTGTTAGAATGTGTACAGAACTAAATATTGAAAAGCATGCACTTATATCCTGTTTTTCATAGGATGTAACACTAAAAATATTAGATTATGGTTTCAAAAATATCATGATCCAGAAGGATGAAAGCCTAATGTATGTGATACCTGGGAATTGAAAGCAGTTTTGAACCTAACATGCTCAATCTCCTACTAAGTGAGATGGTTATATGACATCATTATAGAGAAGTAAAAATGATCAAAGGTTATGTCTTATAATATATTGTTTTATGAATTGCTCAGAATTTCTTGTTAAGTGGATATAAGTACTTCATTGTATTTATTACTAGGGAATTTGGTAAGATCATTTTCATTTAAAAAAATGTGAAGTGGGCTTTTTTAATGGTTATTTTTTAGAAGATAGTACTGTAAAATTTACCATAAGTATATCTTGCAAATCTTTTCTAAATAAAATTTGCTGTTATTTTTGAAGTTACAAAACTTTTAAGATGGGTCATATGTAATATAACTACCATAGATTTGTTTATATCCCTAGAGTTAGTAAATCATAAAGTTGGTAATATTACTTTGGGATCCACAATTCTAGTCCGGAACTTCAATCTGGTTATAGCAAAGTGAGAATAAGGAGAGGAACTCAGGCCTACAAACTTTGCTCTGTATCAGGATTGAGTCTTGAATTATTTGACCTCCCACAATCTGCCTCACTTGCATGGTGAGAGTTCCTGATAGAACTGACTGGAAACTGGCCTTTCCGAAGATTTAATGGAATGAATTATCACATTAAGCAATCATGTACATTCTGCTGATCTTATGGAGAAGAGTTAGTAGCTCACTCACATGTCCTGATCTTAGGTTTTTAGGTCATGATTCTCAAATTGGAATACCTGTTTCTCTGAGGGCATTATAGGTGTTTTAGTTAACAGTGTATTTGCTATATATTGTGCATTTTTTCTTGAATATTTAAGAGGAAAAATTGTACAATTAAAAATCTTAATGTATTATGGGATAGAATGCAGGACTTGTAGGAATATTTATGACAGAACTTGTAGGAATATTTATAACAAATGTGAATGTGTTTGAAAGGTCTACTATAGCTGTGTTCCTCATTCCCCCAAAATATGGATTCTCTCTCCTTTAGGAGAGTTGAGAGACACTGGTTGCCAGCAGGGCAAAATATTCTAAAGGAAATGAGCCAAACTTTCACTCAGTTGCTCCAGGTTTTCAAATCAGTTGACATGCTCTTTCTGTGGAACTGTCTCAACACATCTCTCTGTTTCTCCTCTCCGCAGAGCTCTGCTTCAGTCTCTGTGGCTTCATATGCCTTTTTTTTTTTGAAGGTGGGAAGGGGTGACTGATACCCTACTTTTTCTTGGCTCCCTTAAAAACAGTTTTCAAAGGTTTTTCCATTCTTAGATTTTTTTTTTTTTAGAATGACTTTACTTTGTACCGATTCACTTCCTAAAATTCATTTGTTGATGGGATTTACTCACTCCCCATTTCTTTTTGTTTGCTCAGCATTGATCTGGTAGCCTTGCTCCAGAAGCCTGTTCCTTCCAGTGAAGCCTCAGATGTCAACTCCTTTGAACCTTCCCAACAGCAGGGCTTTGGCCAAGCCCTTGTCTTCACAAATTCTCAGCATACCAGTCAGATGGCGCCTGGGACTGGCTGCTCCACTGCTGTCCACTCCTGTTCTTCTCAAAGTCTGGTAAGTCATTTTGATTTCAGTATGGGGTTTTTAGAAATGTGTAGTCTAGAATGACAAATGCTTGTCTAAATATAAAAATTTTTGCAGTAGATTTCAGTCCAGAAAACAATGATGTGATAATTTCCAAGCACATATCTGATGATTCCATGTGGAATTCAATTATTCTGAGTTTTCTGGACCAAGATAAAAATATTTCTTTGTGATTAGTTGAAATCTTTTCAGTCTTAAGCACTCAGTCAGTCATCCTTCTTGTTCATCTTTTTCTTGGATTTTATTTCAAATCTGTCTCTGTACTAATGTTAAAATTTAATTTGCAAACATCTGTCAGTGTTCCAGCTTTGCCAAAATTGTGCAAAGACAGTTTTTTCCCAGTCTGCCTAGGTGCTTATATTTTTAGGTGTTTTCTTATTCCATAAAGTTAGTATACTTTTTCTTAAAATGCCATCCTGTGTAGTGGAGGCCCTTGTAACTTGGTTGTTTTTCATCAAAATGGTGTTATCTGCTGTTGCACATCCTACCCCACCTTCCCATAAGAATTAAGTTCCCATTGGAAAGAACTTCAGGAACTGTTAATGATGGATGATAGTGAAGATAGGTTGATGGAAGTAACAACCTAAAAGCACTGAATGTGAAAGAAAGTAGTTGCAGAGTGGTGAAAAAGGTCCCTTTCCAACTGTTGGCATTTCTCAGTTGGCAGGGGGGAGGTCAGAAGGCCTTTAAACAGACATCGTACTTGACTCCTGATAATTGTTTGGTTCATTCTTTGCTGTGGTTTACCTGAAATCTGTGGTTTAGAAACAATTTCTCATGAATATGATATATTTTTCCCCTGCTTGGCTCCAAATCATTTCTTGTACCCTAATAAAATGGCGATTTGAACATGCAAACTTTCCACTGCTGTCTTCTTGTCTGCACATTCATGTCATGTTGAGAACTGTCTTGGGAACATAGCATTTTTAGTGTCATTGATGACTGTATGAGGGTGTCAGTGCTTGAAGTGGGGCAGTCCAAGGCATGGTGCTGTCTCTGTTTTGAGAGTGTTTAACAACTCCCCAGAGTTGTGATTGAACCGTCTATGTCTTTTTCCTCTGCCTTTCCATCGACTACTGTTATGCTGATGTACTGTCCTTTCTAACTTGCTGGAATCTTAGCCAGGCCATTAAGAGCATAAAAAAACATGAGTTTTTTTAACTGACCTTCAGGCATGTTGCTCTTCATCATGAACAAGACCTTGAGAAACTGGAGTAAGAATTGTTTGAGAAGCACTGCTCTAATATGCTAAACAATAGTTCTATACTCAATAGAGAACTTTAGTAAATAACAATAAAAATATAATAATAATAAAATAATGCCGGAGTCTATACATTACCAAGTAGGAATCTTCATGATTGAGAGTTGAGCACTTGTATTTTTTTTTTAACTTTTCATTAAGGTATTATTGGTACACACTCTTATGAAGATTTCACATGAAAAAACAATCTGGTTACTACATTTGCCCATATTATCAAGTTCCCACCATACCCCAGTGCAGTCACTGTCCATCAATGCAGAGATCCACTGTGTCCCTTCTCTGTGATACACTGTTCTCCCCGTGACCCCCCACACCATGTGTACTAAACATAATACCCTTCATCCCCCTTCTCCCTCCTTCCCCACCTTCCCTCCCACACCCCTCCCTCCCATACCCCTCCCCTTTGGTAACCACTAGTTCATTCTTGGAGTCTCTGAGTCTGCTGCTGTTTTGTTCCTTCAGTTTTGCTTCATTGTTATACTCCACAAATGAGGGAAATCATTTGGCACTTGTCTTTCTCTGCTTGGCTTATTTCACTGAGCATAATGTCCTCCAGCTCCATCCATGTTCTTGCAAATGGTATGATTTGTTTATTTCTTACGGCCTAATAGTATTCCATTGTGTATATGTACCACATCTTCTTTACCCATTCATCTACTGATGGACACTTAAGTTGCTTCCATATCTTGGCTATTGTAAATAGTGTTGCAATGAACATAGGGGTGCATATGTCTTTTTAAATCTGAGAAGTTGTATTTTTGGGTAAATTCCAAGGAGTAGGATTCCTGGGTCAAATGGTATTTCTATTTTGAGTTTTTTGAGGAACCTCCATACTGTTTTCCACAGTGGTTGAACTAGCTTACATTCCCACCAGCAGTGTAGGAGGGTTCCCCTTTCTCCGCATCCTCGTCAGCATTTGTTGTTCTTAGTCTTTTGGATGGTGGCGATCCTTACTGGTGTGAGGTGATATCTCATTGTGGTTTTAATTTGCATTTCCCTGATGATTAGTGATGTGGAGCATCTTTTCATTTGTCTGTTGGCCATCTGAATTTCTTTTTTGGAAAACTGTCTCTTCATATCCTCTGCCCATTTGTTAATTGGGTTATTTTCTTTTTGGGTGTTGAGGTGTATAAGTTCTTTATATATTTTGGATGTTAACCCCTTGTTGGACATTTCATTTACAAATATACTCTCCCATACTGTAGGATACCTTTTGTTGTGTTAATGGTGTCCTTTGCTGTACAGAAACTTTTTAGTTTGATGTAGTCCATGAGTTCATTTTTGCTTTTGTTTCCCTTTCTCGAGGAGATGCATTCAGGAAGAAGGTGCTCATGCTTTTATTCAGGAGATTTTTGCCTATGTTGTCTTCTTAAGAGTTTTATGGTTTCATGATTTACATTCAAGTCTTTGATCCATTTCAAGTTTACTTTTGCATATGGAGTTAGACAGTAATCCAGTTTCATTCTCTTATATGTAGCTGTCCAGTTTTGCCAACACCAGCTGTTGAAGAGGCTGTCATTTCCCCTTTGTGTGTCCATGGCTACTTTACCATATATTAATTGACCATATATGGTTGGGTTTATATCAGGGCTTTCTAGTCTGTTCCATTGGTCTATGGGTGTGTTCTTGTGCTAGTACCAAATTGTCTTGATTACTGTGGCTTTGTAGTAGAGCTTGAAGTTGGGGAGCATAATCCCCCCAGCTTTATTCTTCCTTCTCAGGATTGCTTTGGCTATTCGGGTTCTTTTGTGGTTCCATATGAATTTCAGAACAATTTTCTCTAGTTCGTTGAAGAATGCTGTTGGTATTTTGATAGGCATTGCATTGAATCTGTAGATTGCTTTAGGCAGGATGGCCATTTTGACATTATTAATTCTTCCTACCCAAGAGCATGTGATGAGTTTCCATTTATTGGTGTCTTCTTTAATTTCTCTCATGAGTGTCTTGTAGTTTTCAGAGTATAGGTCTTTCACTTCTTGGTTAGGTTTATTCCTAGGTATTTTTTTTGTTTTCAATGCAAGTGCGAATGGAATTGTTTACCTGATTTCTCTCTGCTAGTTCATTGTTACTATATTGGAACGCAACAGATTTCTGCGTATTAATTTTGTATCCTGAAACTTTGCTGAATTCAAATATTAGATCTAGTAGTTTTGTAGTGGATTCCTTAGGGTTTGTTATGTACAATATCATGTCATCTACAAACAGGGAAAGTTTGACTTCTTCCTTGCCAATCTGGATGCCTTTTATTTCTTTGTGTTGTCTGATTGCCATGGCTAGGACCTCCAGTACTATGTTGAATAGAAGTGGGGAGAGTGGGCATCCTTGTCTTGTTCCCGATCTTTGGTGACAAGCTTTCAGCTTCTCGCTATTAAGTATAATGTTGGCTGTGGGTTTGTCATATATGGCCTTTATTATGTTGAGGTACTTGCCCTCTATACCCATTTTGTTGAGAGTTTTTATCATGAATGGATGTTGAATTTTATCAAATGCTATTTCAGCATCTATGGAGATGATTGTGTGTTTTTTGTCCTTTTTATTGATGATGTGGTCGATGATGTTGATGGATTTTTGAATGTCCTACCATCCTTGCATCCCTGGAATAAATCCTACTTGTTTATGATGGATGATCTTTTTGATGTATTTTTGAATTTGGTTTGCTAATATTTTGTTGAGTATTTTTACATCTATGTTCATCAGGGATATTGGTCTTTAATTTTCTTTTTTTGCAGTGTCTTTGCCTGATTTTGGTATTAGAGTGATGCTTGCCTCATAGAATGAGTCTGTAAGTATTCCCTCTTCTTCTACTCTTTGGAAAACTTTAAGGAAGATGGGTATTAGGTCTTCACTAAATGTTTCATAAAATTCAGCAGTGAAGCCATCTTGGGCAGGGGTTTTGTTCTTAGGTAGTTTTTTGATTACCAGTTCAATTTTGTTGCCGGCAATTGGTCTGTTCAGATTTTCTATTTATTTCTGGGTCAGCCTTGGAAGGTTGTGTTTTTCTAGAAAGTTGTCCATTTCTTCTAGGTTAACCAGTTTGTTAGCGTATAATTTTTCATGATATTCTCTAATAATTCTTTGTGTTTCTGTGGTGTCCATAGTGATTTTTCATTTTTTATATCTGATTCTGTTTATGTGAGTAGACTGTTTTTTTCTTGATAAGCCTGGCTAAAGATTTATCTGTTCTGTTTATTTTCTCGAAGAACCAGCTTCTGCTTTCATTGATTCTTTCTATTGTTTTATTCTTCTCAATTTTATTTCTGTTCTAAATTTTATTATGTCCCTCTTTCTACTGGCTTTGGGCCTCATTTGTTCTTCTTTTTCTAGTTTTGTTAATTGTGAGTTTAGACTGCTCACATGGGATTGTTCTTTTTTCCTGAGTTAGGCCTGTATTGCAATATACTTTCCTCTTAGCACAGCCTTTGCTGTGTCCCACAGATTTTTGTGGTGTTGAATTACCTTGTCATTTGTCTCCATATATTGCTTGCTCTCTTTTTATTTGGTCATTGATCCATTTTAGGACCAGGTTGTGAAGCCTCCATGTGTTTGTGGGATTTTTCATTTTCTTTGCTTAATTTATTTCTAGTTTCATACCGTTGTGTTCTCAGAAACTGGTTGGTACAATTTCAATCTTTTTTAATTTACTGAGGCTCTTTATCTGGCCTAGCATATGATCTATTCTTGGAAATGTTCCATATGCACTTGAGAAGAATGTGTATACTGTTGCTTTTGGGTGTAGAGTTCTGTGGATGTATGTTAAGCCCTTCTGTTCTAATGTATTGTTCAGTGCTTCTGTCTCCTTATTTTCTGTCTGGTTGATCTGTCCTTCAGAGTGAGCGGAGTGTTGAAGTTTCCTAGAATGAGTGCATTGTATTCTATTTCCCCTATTAATTCTGTTAGTATTTCTTTCACATATGTAGGTGCTCCTGTGTTGGGCTCATAGATACTTATAATGGTTATATCTTCTTGTTGGATTGACCCTTTTATCATTATGTAATGTCCTTCTTTGTCTCTTGTTACTTTCTTTGTTTTGATGTCTATTTTGTCTGATACAAGTACTGCAACTCCTACTTTTTTCTCCCTCTTAGTTGCATGAAATATCTTTTTCCCTTCATTTTTAGTCTGTGTATGTCTTTGGGTTTAAAGTGAGTCTCTTGTAGGCAGCATATAGATGGGTCTTGTTTTTTTTATCCATTGTGTGACTCTATGTCTTTTGAATGGTGCATTCAGACCATTTCCATTTAGGGTGATCATCGGTAGGTATGTACTTATTGCCATTGCAGGCTTTAGATTTGTGGTTACCAAAGGTTCAAGGTCAACTTCCTTACTATTTAAGAGTCTT
Organism: Manis pentadactyla; assembly: GCF_030020395.1. Lineage (NCBI taxonomy): Eukaryota > Metazoa > Chordata > Mammalia > Pholidota > Manidae > Manis > Manis pentadactyla. The sequence continues at coordinate 184,414,270 of NC_080021.1, read as the reverse complement.
ACTTGAGTCAATATGCTATTACAAACACAATCTAAAGTTTCTTTTCTTTTTCTCCTCCTTTTTCTTCCTCCTCCATTTTTTATATATTAGGTATCGTGTTCTCTACTCTTTGCCTATCCCTTGATTGACTTTGGGGATAATTAATTTAATTTTGCATTTGCTTAGTAATTAACTGTTCTACTTTCTTTACTGTGGTTTTATTACTTCTGGTGACCACTATTAAACCTTAGGAATACTTCCATCTATAGCAGTGACTCCAAAATAGACTGTAGAGATGGTTTGTGGGAAGTAAATTCTCTCCTTTTTTGCTTAACCTGGAAATTGTTTAATCCCTCCTTCAAATTTAAATGATAATCTTCCTGGATAATATAATCTTGGTTCCAGGGCCTTGTGCTTCATTGCATGAAATACATCATGCCACTCCCTTCTAGCCTGTAAGGTTTCTGCTGAGAAGTCTTACGTTAGCCAGACGGGCTTTCCTTTGTATGTGATCTTATTTCTCTCTCTGGCTGCTTTTAATAGTCTGTCCTTATGCTTGATCTTTGCCGTTTTAATTACTATATGTCTTGGTGTTGTTTTTCTTGGGTCCCCTGTGTTGGGAGGTCTGTGGATCTCCATGACCCAAGAGACTATCTCCTTCCCCAGATTGAGGAACTTAAAAGACACTTGCTTTCCCTTTTTCTCTCCTCTTCTTCTGGTATCCCCATAAAGCTAATATTATTCTATTTGGATTGGTCACATAGTTCTCTCAATATTCTTTCATTCTCATAGATCTGTTTTTCTCTCTGTGCCTCGCCTTCTTTGTATTCCTCTTCTCTGGTTTCTATTTCATTTATCGACTCCTGCTTTTACTACCCTCCAATATGCTGTTCAACGATTGGATCTCTGACCGGAATTCATTCCTGAGTTATTGAATATCTTTCTGTACCTCCATGAGGATGTTAATTATTTTTATTTTGAACTCCCTTTCAGGAAGATTCATGAGGTCGATGTCATTTAAATCTTTCTCAGGAGTTGTGTTAATAATTTTGCTTTGAACCAAGTTCCTTTGGCCTTTCATATTTGTATATGTCGCCCTCTAGTGTTCAGAAGCTCTACTCTCTGGAGCTGCTCAGTCCCTGAAGCAATGTCGGGTTCGCAGCAGAGCGGTACTGGTACCTGGCGGGAGGAAAGAGGTGTTTCCTGCTTCCTGGCTGCTATGTGTGTCTCCACTGCGTATACCAGTTGGCCGAGCACACAGGTTTAAGCCTCTATGCTTTGCGTTTGTAGTTGCTGTAGACAGGTCTTCCCTCTTGCTGGCCTAACGCCAGGGTAGGGTTTGCCGGTTTGCGAGCCAGGTGGGACTGGCCAGGAGAAAGGCGCATTAGGCTGCCTATCACTGAGGGGGTCCTTGGTGCTAGGTAGCCAGCCAGGGGGCTGGAGCCCCTGAAGATCGTGAAAGCTCCCAACCTCCTGGGCAGAGTGCACCCGGACAATTTTGTCTATCTGTCCTTTCTCCTGAGCAGTAAGCTCTGTGCAATCCTTGCCCCGTTAGCAGCCCTCTTGCTAAGGGTTTCCTTGTTAGGAAATCTCTCAGACTGCCTGCCTTTCTTTTGTCCCAGACCAGCCGGATATGTATCCCTGCTTTCCACAAGCAGCTGTAATGTTAGTTAGTCTCTCCATGAATTCTGCTTGTCTTAGCTTTCCAACCTACTAATCATGGGAGTACCATGCAAACTTCATGAAATGTAGGTTTGTGCTCCCAGTGCAGATCTCTGGAGTTAGGTATTCAGCAGTCCCAGGCCTCCACTCTCTCCCTGCTCCGTTTCTCTTCCTCCCACCTGTGAGCTGGGGTGCGGGAAGGGCTTTGGGTCCTGCTGGTCCACAGCTTTGGTACGTTACCCTATTCCATGAGGTCTGCTCTTTCCTCCAGGTGTGGCGCAGTCCTCTTTCCTGTTGCTTTTTCAGGATTAGTTGTATTAATTATATTTTTGTATTGTATGCGATTTTAGGTGGAAGCCTCTGTCTAACCTCTCCCGCCGCCATCTTTAATACTCGAGCATTTGTATTTGTTTATATGTAAGTGCATGTACCCATGTGAACCTGTACACACATTTTAAAAAGTGCCTCCATTGTTTGAAATGTGTAGGTGGAATTGAAAAGCCAAGACCTATGCCATGTATTACCTGAAGCAAGGCACTAGTCTTTGACTCAGATTTCATTGTGTTGTAAAGTACACAGAAAGTGCATTTGATAAAATGAGCTAATGGAGGATAGAGATTAGGGAGGAAGAATTAGAAGTATCATCCCAGAATCTTTATTCAGCAATTGGGCTTGAGCTGGGTCTTGGTGGACTCTTTAGTATAAGGGAGGTATAGTGGGCAGCAAGAGGAAAGAATCAGGAGCCATGTTAAGTAATTCTGCACAACTGTTCCAATAGTAGATTTGTGACATACAGTAACTGTCTATAACCTGAAGTTCTGCTCACTTTGGAGAATTTGGGTTTCCTTGCCATAGGTGGGGATACTCCATGCCTTTGGATATTGATAACAGAAATAGTTATTTCAGCTTACTAGATCTGGCCTCTTGAGGAAATACAAATAATTTCTGTTATGGACGTTTTAGATGGTATTGAAAATATTTTTGACTAAAACTTTCAGAAATGGAATGATCTTGATATGTGAAAATGCAGTTGATTTGCCACTATGTTCTCTAGTTATATAGACTTTTAGTTTTCCTTGGATCTTGATATCTGACCTGACAGGAGAGATGGGGAAGTGCAGCATTTTTTGTGTATTTACAGAGCATATTTGTTGTTCTTAGCCATCTAAACAGCTGGGAATACACAGCAGTGTCCAGGGTATCTGCCCAGTGTACAAACACCTCCTGTGTAATTCAGTGTCTCATTGTGGAATACTAACTTCTAAGTTAAGTGCTGTGACCTGCATTTAATCTTACAGGATGACCTCACGGCTGATCTCTCTGTGACCAAACCTGTTCTAATCATTAAATATGACTGTTCTACACATTAAGAAGATACTATATTTTTATTTTTCAGGCTTTTTTTTGTCATTTTTTCATGATATTTATTTAGTTTAAAAAATGTACTACAAGCACACACCTGATCATCTACATTTGCTCTCTTACAACACTAAACTATGTTTTCTACCTCTATCTTACATCTACCTACCACTTCAGCATTTTATTAAAAATAATAATAATAATAATAAAGGGAGAAATGTGGGATCCACATATAAATCAAGTATAAAAATCAAACAAATATTCATATTTGACCTGATTGTTTATGGTTCATAATGCATGATCAAAACTGAAAGTTTCTGTGATGACTGCCCTTGCACTGTTCACCATGTAAGAACTTATTCACTATGTAAGAATTTGTTCACCATGTAAGAACTTGTTCATTATACTTTAGAAGATTGGAGACTGTTGAGAATTAGACTTGGGGTTGATTAATGATTGTGCATTGAGTCCCCTATACAGAATTTTATTGTTGTTAACAACCATTTGATCAATAAATATAAGACATGCCCTCTCAAAAAAAAAAAATGTAGTAGTTTGTGAACTTGTGACATCAGTTAAAAAAAATCAATTTCTTAAAACCCAGGGAAATATTTCCCCTGGCTTTTAAACCTTTATATCAAAATAAGTAAGGATTGCTGGACTTAGGTCTTGTTGCATAGTCATATTTTCATGTAGTATTCACTCAGATGAGTCTTATTAATTCAGATATTCTAGGTTATAGTTTTAAAAAGCCATGTGAAAATATGTGGTATGTTTTAAAGCCTAAGGTAGTGATTCTTGTATTGCTGAGGAGTTTTGCTTTTCTTTTCCTTTAAAGTTATCCATCGTTGGTTCAGGATTTGGAGAGCTTGCACCTTCAAAAATGGTAAACACCACCAGCTCCCAGATTTTGGATCAGTTGAAAGCTCCGAGTTTGGGCCAGTTTACTTCTAGTTCAAGTTCACAGCAGAATAGTGCAAGTCTCCCCACAACCACTTCTTCTTGGGACCTCAAGCCCCCCCCAGCATCCCAATCCTCAGTCCTTAGTCATTTTGGTAAGTACATTTTTCTGTAGTGTTTGCCCCTAGTAAGGACATGTAAAACAGTAGCAGAGCATGCTGATTTGTGAACACTAATGAGGAATTTATCCACAGATGTTTATTTTTAGTAGAATTTCTGTGGGGTTTCTGAATTAAGTCAGTCTGCTCTGTATTTATGTGTTAATAGTAATAGTTGTAGTAGTGCTTACACATTGAAGAGATGTGCAAAAGCATGGGAAAGCCAGAAGGAAACAACACTTGGAGAAAATGCCTAGACAGCATTTTCTGAACTCTATTAGAATAGGGTGGTAGCAGAACATGGTTTGTGGACATTTTAAATCACATCCTTTTGTTGCTTTCTTACTCTGACATTTGCATGTATCCACCATGATTTGGGCCAGATTTATCGCCTGTGGTTTGTAATATAAAAAGGGTATCATGTGTAAGTCAGATGTGTTCTAAACTACACTCCCATAGACTTTGGGGCATTAAACCACTATTTCCCACCAACACACTAATGCCTCACTGTTTTAAGGACTAACGGGGTTATTTTAACCATAGGGTTGGGCTGCTTGGTTTTGGGCATATTTCTATGGAAGCATATTTCTCTGCTGAATGAAGTGGCTTATTATTATGGAAGTACTTGGGACTGCTCTCATGTTTGAAGTGATATCTACCAAGAAAATTCATTATAGAATCAGTGTCCATGGTTTTTATTAGGGGCCTGGTTACATAGGCATCATTTGCCTAGTACACGTCACTATTCCAGATTCTCAGAGGGAAAGCAAGTATTCAACATTAACCACATTGTACAAGCACTCGAGGCTCGGAGAGTCACTTTTATCCGAGTGTTGGCATCCTTTATCTAGAATATACCAAAATTCCATGTTCCCAGACTTGAGTCAAGAGCTGATCTTGCAAAAGCCATCATTTCTGATGGTACCTATAGGCCAGCTGTGTTAACTGTGTTAACACATGTGATAAGGATGACGAGATTTGAGCATGCTCTTCCCAGATTCTTGGTAAAGCCTGTCTTCTTTGTACATACCTCTAATACCAGGTCCAAGAATTTATTGCATTGAAGATGGAAATCTGAAGTCACGGACTGGCAAACTTTCAACTAGGTTTGCCACCCGTTTTTATAAATAAAATTTTATTGGAACATAACCACAATCTTTTATTTATGTTCATCTGTGAAGGCAGAGTTGAGTAGTTGCTAACAGATGGCTTTAAAAGCCTGAAACATTTACTGAATTCTTTGAAAGATAAAGATTGCCAACCTCTGTTCTATGTGATAGAGGTAGCGTTTCAAATCAATGGTGAAAAGGTGGTTTATTGTTACTGGATATCTGGCTGGAAAATGAAGCTGGATCCCTAACTCTCCCACGTTACACTAATATGCCAAATGGCTCAAATATTTAAACATAAATAGTGAATCTAGTATACTAGAAAACATAGGAAGATTGTGATATGCTTTGTGTGAGGTGAACTTTCTTAGATATGACACAAAACACTAATGAAAAGAGAGATGAAAATGTGAAAAGATATTTGGAAATCATACCATAGACAAAGGGCTAACTTCCTTAATATAAAAAGAGCAACTAAAAATCAAGGAGACCAACAATTAAGTAAAAATATGGTCAGAGAGGTATGCTGAGAGTTTATTGGCAATGAATACTTAAATATATGAAATAATGCTTAACTTTCATTTTAATAATGCACCTTGTATGCAATTTTCTACCATTCAAACTAAGAATAGAAGTTTGGTATTACAGTATATGAAAAAGCATGTGTTCTAACTAGGGATAGGAATTTTGAAGTGTTTGACACAAGTTAAAATACAGTTACTCTTTCGACCAGTAAATGTTCTAGTAATTGATCCTGCAGGTATATTTGCATTTGAGCAAAATGTCTCACAGAAACACAGTGCTACATTGATAGAGTTTTCATAGCAAGCATGCATTAGCATAGTACTGGCTTTAAAATTTGGTACTTGTGTGCACTGGATTACTATGTAATCACAAAAGTGAAGTAGCTCTTCACACATTAATGTGGACCAGTCTCTGAAAACTGTATGGTTTGTGGTGAAGCAAGACGTGTGTGTGGGGGGGGTATGTATGTATATTGAAACAGTATTTTTTAAGATATTCATGAAACTGGGTATAGTGTCTGCCTCTAGAGTGAACCTGGGAATGGGTGGGTAGAAGGGTGATTTGTATGAATCATATGCATATTTGTACCTTTTGGATTTTCTAATATCACATATGTTATTTACTAAAAAATTAAATAATTTTCAAAAGTTTAGTACAAAATCCATATGGCAAAAAATAAAATTCTCTGTTAACTAAAGGCCAGATGTGTATGGCAGCTCTGTGTTGTTCTTAACCACTTCCTATGCTTTAGCGTAAACTGTTCTCTCTGTATAAGAAATTAGCTACAAACCCATTCAGGCATCCTTTTCCATTTATCGTACACCAGTTATTATACATTATACACACAGACATAGAACGTTTAAGTGGTTCAACTAGCAGATGGTTGTGAGAAACTACCGACTACAGTCCTCCACCATCAGTGATGGTGGGAGAGCGAGCTCAAAGCCCGAGTGCTTAAGTAATTGATGCTTACTTTTTTTACCCCCCCACTCTTGCATATTCCATAGACTTCAAATCTCAGCCTGAACCATCCCCAGTTCTTAGCCAGCTGAGCCAGCGGCAGCAGCACCAGACGCAGGCAGTCACCGTTCCTCCTCCTGGGTTGGAGTCCTTTACTTCCCGTGTAAAACTCAGAGAGTCAGCACCCAGAGACAGCACCTCCACTGTGAACAAACTTTTGCAGCTTCCCAGCATGACTGTCGAAAATATTGCTGTGTCTGCCCACCAAGCACAGCCTAAACACATCAAGCTTCCTAAGCGGCGGATCCCTCCAGCTTCTAAGGTGGGTGCCCATTGGGCAGTCATAGTCCGGAAAGTGGATATATCTTAACATTTAGCTGAAGTGCTGGGTTAGTAAGTCTCAGAAACTGTGATGTGGTATTTTTGAAGCGCATAGCTTACTGCTTTGAGGAATCGGCGATTTCTGAGTGACTGGTGTAATATTTAGAGGGAATAGGTTTGTGGTGGAGATTTTGTTAATCAAAATGACAGGATCTACTCAGAAAATCTGTTCTTGTATATATAATAGAGGTTGAGTGCTGATTTGATCAGATAATGCTTTCTTCAGAGGCCCACCATCCCCCTTCAGTCATCTACCACCACAGCCCCCTTACCCTCTTTGCTCTTAAGAAGCAATGGGTGACACCGTTCTCCTGTTACTTTTTAAAATTTTTCTTTGCTCCGTTCTCTTCTCTCTCTTAAAAAAATCCTATTCCTCTCTTTCCCTTTGGCTTCTCATTGTTCGTAAGGCCTGCCAATAGTTCCCTGAGAACCTAGTGCTCCTTTGGTTCTGTTACAGGCCTTTGGGTCTTGGAATCCCTTGGCCTCTGTTTCTGACCTGACAGCTTTGCTTTTTCAGATCCCAGCTTCTGCAGTGGAAATGCCTGGTTCAGCAGATGTCACAGGGTTAAATGTTCAATTTGGAGCCTTGGAATTTGGATCGGAACCTTCTCTCTCTGAATTTGGACCAGCTACAAGCAGTGAAAACAGTAACCAGATTCCCGTCAACTTGTATTCGAAGTCTTTAAGGTACTCAACTTCCCACCTCTCTTGGTTATCACTGAATTAAGTCCTCTGTTTGCGAAGTAAAACAAAATAGAGTGTACCAGATAACCTGATAGAGATGGAGATGCTGTATCCTGTGGTAATGGGTTTGGGTAGCCATTCACATTATCTAATTCTAGAACTTTTCTTCCAACACTGAAAAGAAACCCTATGCCTGTTGTCAGGCACTCCCAATGTCCCTCTGTTCATCCCCTGGCAACCAATAATCTATCTATGGATTAGCCTTTTTCAGACATTTTATACAACTAGAGTCATGCAGTATGTAGTAGCCTTTTGTGTCTGGCTCCTTTCACTTTGTATAGTGTTTTCAAGGTTTATTGATGTTGTAGCATGTATGCAGTTATTTTCTGAATAATTCACTGCAGATTTTCCACATTTTGTTTACACATTCATTAATTGATGGACATTTGGGTTGTTCCCATTTTTTGGCTACTGGGAATCATGCTGTTGTGAACATTCATTTATAAATTTTGTGTGCTTACAATTCTGGATATATAGTTGACCCTCAGACAACATGGGTTTGAACTGTGTGGATCCATTTACATACAGAGTTTTTTTTTCAGTAAATATATTGGAAAAATTTTTGGACATTTGCAAGAATTTGAAACATTTTCTTTAGTTTACTTTCTTGTATGAACACAGTATATAATACATATAACATACAAAATATGTGTTAATTGATTGTTATCCATAAGTCTTCCAGTCAGAGTAGGCTATTAGTAATTAAGTTCTGTGGAAATGAGAAGTTATCTGTGGGTTTTTGACTGCACAGGGTTTATGTACTATTCAAGCCCTAACCCCTGTGTTGTTCAAGTGCCAGCTTAATACCTAGGAGTTAACAGTCATATTAACTCTTACAGTTACTCATTTGAAGAACCATACAACAGTGGCTATTGCATTTTACATCTGCTTTTACTCTATGAAGAATGTAATTTCTGCACATCTTTGACAATGCTTATTTTCCTTCAATGGACTTATTTCTTAAGTATAGAGTCCCAGATTCTAGATTCTATTTTGTTAGTTAAATTTCTCCATTTGCCTGCGCTGAAACATGATATTTGCTTGGGTTGTCTTTCTAAAGATGGTCTCAACATCTGGATTCCTTAAAGATTCTTAAGAATTCTTAAAGATGTGCCCTGTCTGTCACTTAAATTAGGTTGGTCACATTTGGGGAAAGGGGTTGTTTTGAATCTTTATTTGCCTCATTAGTACATTTAAAGAATCCAGTAGTGTACATTTGTAGTTACAGGCATATTTATTTAATTTAGAATATGACAAAGTGATGAAATAGTTCTCTTTGAAGCCATGTAAAGTGACAAATTTATGCTTGGTGCCTTTTATTCTTTGTAGTGATTCTTTGAATACCTCTCTACCAATAACTAGTGCAGTGCAGAACTCCACCTATACGACGTCAGCCATTACCTCCTCCAGTCTGACCGAATCATCACTGAGCTCTACCAGTCCAGTGACTATATCTTCCTATGACCAGAGTTCTCTGCACAGCAGGATTGCGTACCAAAGCTCTGTGAGTCCATCTGAGTCAGCTCCAGGAACTGTCATGGTAAGGGGTCTTCCAGGTTTCTTGTATCAGATACTATCTAGGGTGCAGTGTGTAGTTTGGGAAATAAAGCTTTTTGGTGAGATTTTCTTTCAGACATTGGCTAGCCTTTTCAGTGGAATCCTTGTAGGTCGCTGAATTTGCCAGCAGTGGGCATCTTGTTTGAAACCCACATTTCAAGCAACTGTGCAGAGGAGGAGCGCATGGCTGGACCCAGAAGCTTAGTATTAAGAGTATGTAAGGATACGTCCCAGACTGTTCACAGGAGTACAGATGGGGTAGGAGGACTGTAGTCTTCTCTATAATATTTTAGTTTCCTGTAAGGCAAAGCTGTTCAAGCATTATTAGTGAGAGAAACTTCAAAGAGCAGGTGAGAACATGACAATAATAAAAACAGTTGAATTAAGTTTTCTAGCAGAAATTTGGGTACATTTTCCTAACTTTCCTTCTAAGATTATCAGGAGATACTTGTTGGTACATTTAAACTGAAGATGTTTTGTTTTTTTCCCCCTCCCTTCCTTTTGTATCTTTTATGATAGATGTTTACCTCAGCTGCCTAGTGATTCTAGGCTGCCTACTTGACACTAAAAGGTTAACTAAGTGATGTCATTGTAGATCAATGATAACAAAAGAAAAAAGAAAAAGGTTAACTAAGGGCTCTGGCTTGTGGTGGGTAGTTCTTGAAGATGGACGTTGATCTGGGACAGTACGGGCAGGCTGTCTGGGTGGGAGTGCGGACGCCTTGGGGAACTCCCTTTGGGCCTTTATTGTTGAACTTGGTATGTTTTGTGGCTAAAGTATAGGACCATGCACATACAGGGTATTTCCAGTATTGCAGAATGTTCTGTTTAACAGTTCTGGTCTATAGCTTCTAAAATAGAAATCAGATTATGTACTATGCAAGCTTAAGTCCCTGCCATTTTCATCACTTCTCAACTACAGCTAGCTGTACCTCTTGTTTGGCTTCCCATATTACAGCTCACATCATTCTTTTGTCAGGTTTCTGGTCTCTCCTGATCATTTGATACTTTCTACTTTTGTTCCCACCATTCTTCTGCCTAGTATTTCTCCGCCCCAAATAATGTGGCCTCCTGCATTGTGTCAGTGTGACCACTGTTTCATTTAAAAAATTATTTTCAAGTGGAATGAAATAATCTTAAGGCCTGATGGCTGCCTTTTCCTGTTTCCCCTTTCTTTTTGTCTGGTGCATTTTTTAGACTTATTTGTATGTCTGGGTTTGTGCTGTTTAGGATGCACATGTTCAATGTCAGGTGTTTATGTTTTGTGAGTAGTGAACCCTAGTTTAAAGGGAGACAAAAGAATAGGACTTTGATTGCTCCCCACCCACCTTTATATATTGGTAAGGTGTATTATGTTTCCCTTTATTTGACTTTAATATTCTTGAAACTCATTTTTTTATAGCAGTTCTGTTTTATTGTCTACATTTCTTGTCAATAACTCAAATTGTTTTAAGAATGAAATGTGTTGTAAATAACATTTTATGAACAGAAATTATACTGGATTTGGGTTAAGTCAGAGGCAACAACTCTGTAAGGTGTATCTTTTTCTGTAGGAGTTTTGATATTTTTAAGAAGGAAATTTGTTAGCTTCCTTCTTCCATCTAGGGAAAGTGTCTTACTTAGCCCTGTAGGCTCCACTGTCATTTACTCTATGCCATGTCCCCCGCTCAGCTTGCGAAAGCTGAGTTGTCCTTGTGAGAATGCCACCTCCTTTGTATAGGTTCCATTGAAATGCCTTATGGGTAACTCAAACCAGTTGTTTTCACATTCTGCTTTTTTCCGGCACTACCACCCTGTCATAACCCACTCTTAACTCACACAGTCATAAAAGCCACATTTCAAAGTAACATCTCTTTTTCTTTTTGGAGTAACATAAAATATAATTCCTTGTATGAGTTATCTTTGTTACAATTTGGAAACATTTTCTTTCTTGCATGAGTGGTACTCAAGAGATAAAACATGTATGAGGCAGAAATGCTTGCGATAAATGCAGGATAATGAGAGTTCCTAAGTTCGTTGTGTTGCTTAATAAATTTTAGGGCTGTTTATCATTTCTTCCTGTGATTTGGGTCTTAGGTTGTTTCTTTACTACTTCTTTAAGTACCCAGTCTGGTTCTCAGAATGTCATGTCCTTGATATTTATTAAGGATTTGTTGTATTTCATCTCCTTTTATTAAGAAACAAAATAAAACAAGCCACTGTTTCTTGATCGATACATGTCGTATGTTTGTGGCTAAATCCCAGTAGAAAGTCTTCTGGGTTATCATTTGATTTTGTGGGTTTACTTACATCTTTTCTCTTCCTTATAGAATGGACATGGTGATGGTCAAAATCAGCAGACAATAGACAGTAAGTATATAAGCAAACTGTTCTTGTTATGGCTGGTAGAAGCCAAAGAAAAAGAGCATAGCTAACGTGATGGGGAAAACAATATGCCAATGACTAATTCTGCAAAAGTAGTCCTTTTACATTTTCTTTGGATAGCTACTTTCTGATCCATTGTTGGTGTTGTTTTTTTTGGCAGGGTTTAGAAGTTCAGCTAGAGATGCCTGTGCGAGTAGGTTGTAGCTGGTGTTATTATTAGAAATGTCATAGTTATAGCAAAAGGAGGTGACAAGTCTTGTATTATTCTTCCTCAGACTACAACCCCAGTGTATAGTAGGAATTTAAAAGGTGCTTTGCTCAGAGGCACAGGTTCCAAGATGGTCAAGGGGCTGTCACTCAAATAAGGTAAAGGACTTTGGAAGCAAAAATTGGTGTGCTAGTTTAGGAAAGACATGCTCATTGCCCTCAGGATCTGATGACTATTGCAAGGAAGAGAGGTTAAATGAGCTCATTGTAAACACTTGGGAGAAAATAAGGGGACCCTTTTCCTAATTCTGATATGTTCATTGGTCACTGGAGATAGTTCAGGTGAATGTTGTTTCTTCCTTTTGTTCTTGGCTAGCAGATCTGGGATTGTTTATGGTAATTTTTTCCCATTACTCAGTAAGGCAAATGTATATCCACTATTGGGTATGAAAACCAGATTCTTTCTATTTTGGATTTTTTGGAGTAGGGATGTGGGATGATGGCATGGAACAACACAAGTGATCCACCTGGAGCTGCTTTGGTGTTACTGGGCTGCCAGAGCTGCTTGGAGAACGTTGGTAGCTCTGAGAACCTTAAGTGTCAGAGAAGTTACTCATTCTTTTGTCCAGGCATGGGATCAAGAGCATGTAGAGGTGTCCTGGATTATTTGGAGATTTTTAAATGACATAATGAAATGAGAAATGTCTGGAATGTAGTGTGCATTTTAGGTAGATTTTCTCTCCCTTTTCTATGCATTGGCTTGCTCTCTTGCTCACACTTGATCTTTTAGAGGCTTTCTAGTGCGATTCAAGACTCAGGAGGTAACTTTTGGGGTCTGGTTTTGAGTCAGAGACATCTGTGGTGGCTGCATCAGGGTTCTCCATAAGAACAGGTGGCATATTTGGACTAGACTGTCAGTAAAACACAAGCCTCAGGAATGTAAAGACTAAGAATTGATGACCCTGATTGCTTTCAGTGTTGGTTTTCATTGTCCTTCTTTTTAAGAGACTAGAGTGTTTTCCATTGAATTCCCAGGGAGTCCTGCAGGAGGGTAAAAGTTGCTGCTTTTTCCTAACTGGAAAAGATAATGATGCTTTCTGTGCAAGCACATGTCTGAGTTGTATGTGTGGATGGCAGTAAGACCAAGTCTTTTTGCAGCTGGAATTGATAAGCTTGCTTATGTTGTTCTTTTCAAATACATGTTAAGGAAATGCTCACTGTGCATTTGATAGTAGGTGTTGGACACAGCTTTTAAAAATCTTTCTGCAGATTTTAGGCATATGTAACTCTCCATAGTGTATGCACGTTGGCTGTCAACCCCTATATGCCCTACATAGGCTGTGAGCGTTCACAGGTTCCCCTGATTTGATAGAAGGGGAGACCTAATGTTTGGACAGTCTCACTCACCAGACTCTCACTGACCCTTGTGTGCCTTTTGAGGAAAATTTGCATCACATTATACTCATACGAACAGTCATACCTAGTGCTTCACAGATAACTGTGTTTTCTCCACATGGAAGAGTTTTGGCAGCACTGTGTGGAGCAAGTCTGTCGGCACAATTTTTCTTAGAGCATTTGCTCACTTTGTGTCTCTGTGTCACATTTTCGTGATTCTCAGTATTTCAAACTTTCTCATATTTATTACAGTGATCTGTGATTTATATTTACGATTCACTGAAAGCTCAGATGATGGCTAGCATTTTCTAGCAATGAAGTATTTTTAAAATATGGTTTGTAGATTTTTTTTTAGACATAATGATGTTGTATACTTAATAGACTACAGTACAGTGTAAGACATGGCTTTCATATGCACTATATGTGGGAAGCCAAAAAATTCATTTCTTTCACTTTATTGTGGTGGTCTGGAAACAGACCCACAATATCTCTGAGGTATGCCTGTTATCACTCAGAGCCTCTTGCTCTTTCTGTGTGCAGCTCAAGGTCAGGTTACTCTACTTGGGAGAAATATGCCTACATCATAGGACACTTTATGATAAAGAAGATTTCCTAATCTTTGCCTGATTCTCGTGTGTCTGACCATCTTGTGCCCTTTTGATAGTCATACCTGACTGAGGAGGGACTATCTGGTGACATGCTTGGGCATTTTCCCTGGGGAATGTAACTTTTATATATATATATATATATATATATATATATATATATATATATATATATATATATATATATATATAGTCTCAGCCAAGCCTAACATGTCACAAGACATTGAACATATTTCAGATACTCATAGTTGGTTCTGGAGCTAAACAGATTTGTTTCTTACAGCTACTTCATCCGTTCCAGCTCCAAAGACAGTAGACTCTCCCTCTGCCCTCCCGTCTGTGGGCTCCCTGCCCAGCACCACCTCCTGCACGTCGCTTCTGCCCTCTGCATCCCAGCACACTGCCACTTTGCCCTCCTTGTCCCAGCCTGGTGACCTGTCCAACAGCCCCCTCTCTCAGCTTAGCAGGTATGGGGGAAGTATGGGCCCAGAATGAGAGGCACACTGGAGTGAAGTCCTGCAACCTGTAAAGGCTGTTCCCATGAATAAAACCCATTTGCTGCCACCAGCACAACATCCTGGACTCAGCAGAAATGCTCTGGCATAGGTTTAACTGGGCGGGCTCTCAGAGGCACCGTACGTGAAAACCTCACCTGCTCATAATGGCTGTGGTCCAGAGCACTGGGCCCCCGGTAACGGACCCGGATCAGAGAGTCGCTGCTACTCTTCTTCAGCCCTCGGGGTCCCCCTGAGCCAGCCTCGCCTTCCAGCTGTGGGCCCAGGTGACTGCTGCGGAGTGGGAACGACACTGGCGTTCTGAGCGGGTCTTTGACTTGCTTTGGTCACGGCTTCAGAACTGAAGTTACTAGAACAGTGTGTAGGAGAATGGGTTTTGTTTGGTGAGGACCCTACATCTTTCTAGTGGAGTTTGCTTCTTCCCTTCTTTAGCCAGGAACAAAAATATTTGATTAGAATTCTGGATTTGATGGGAAGTGAGGCTCTAGCTCTGGCATGTGGGGTTGAACATAGGAACTTTCTTCCCTCATACATAGATTTAATGGGGTCTCCAAGGCTAGCAGTTTCTTAGTGCTATCCTGTTCTTTTTACATTAAGAGCAGATGGTTATAGTTGACAGATGCTGGTTTTGGAGGTTTCCCAGGCTGGGATGTCCCAAATCCTCGTAGTGAGCGACCCTTTAGATCATTGCTGACCGTTGGATCTCCTAGAGGGGGTTGCAAGGTGGTGATAAGGAACAATGGGTGTTGAAGGGATGGGGCAAGCTTACATCTAGTCCACCTAGACATGTGGGCTCCTTTCCCATGGAGTGACTGGCTGGCATGGACACACGGTGCTCTGTTTTGTCTTCTAGTTCGCTCCCCAGCCATCAAAGCAGTCTCTCCTCTGCGCACCCAGCACCCTCCAGCACATCACACACAGTAAGTGTCTCTGGGCTTCCTCACCCACCTCCCTGCTCAGCCAACTTGGAGCTTAATCGTGTGCAGCTGGGGCTTAGTTTGCGCATTTGAAGTATCTGAGAGAATTTCAAATTGCTTGACTGTAATGTCTCAATCTTCTGAATATGGTTTGAGCTGTTGATTTCCTAGGCCCCTTGCTGGTGGGTGAGGATCTTGCTGAACTGACACCTCTGTGGAGGCATGGCTTCTTTAGACCTGATCTGCGATCTGCAGGGCTGTCAGGTGGTGAATTTCTTCCAGGAATTTGCTGAGCTCCCTCTTCGTTACAGGACACCTTTCCACGTTAGCAGAAGATATTTTATTTTCTGGGGCTTCTTTGTTGAGGTATTTCCAAGGTTTTTAGAGAAAAGTAGGCTTATTGCTAACTTCAGCTTGGGCTCCACTAAATAAAAGTCAAGTTGAATCAAGAGCATTGTTCCTAGGTAACCTTCTGTTTGTGAAGGCCACGGAAGAGAGAATGCTGGGAGGGAGAAGGGAGAGCTTCTGTGAGGAGTATGTTGTTTTCCACATGCTCATGCATACGTCTCGCTCTGAGACTGACAGCCCCGGTTCTTAGCTCGGTCATTGTAACTGCATTCCAGTCCGTTGGTGGCTCTGGGGACATTGCTAGTTGTGGCAGGAGGTATTGTGTTCCCCCTTTCCTCAGGCCATCCCAGGCCATCTTCCCCAGCTCAGAGGCAGAGACTCTGGGGAGGCTGACATTGAAACAAGGAAGTCTGGCAGGGACGGAAGCGCAAGCGGGGTGCCAGCTGGCAAGTGTCCTCATGTGCCAAAGAGTACCATACAGTAATTGAAGTGTGGCTTTTAGAGGCATGAAGTTGGGAGCATCGTTTCAGTGGGTTGAAGAATGACAGGTGGTGAAAATGGCGAGGAGGCAGGCTAGTGGGGTGGAGGGGGTGCTTCACTCAAAGCTCTAGGAGGCTCTCGTATAAGCTTCAGTGGGAAGAAAGGTGCCTGGAAGGAACAGAGTGTCCCTTTTCTGGAAGATAGGCTTCTGGAAAGATGGACCGATGGGTCCCCTAGCAGAGAGGTAAGTTTGGGGTTCACATGAATGGGAGCCAGGAAGTTGGGGAAATTGGTTTCCTCTAAAGAAGAGATCAAGTCATCTGCAGAATAAGGAGATGGAAAAGGGTCAGGTCAGTTCTGTGCTTCCATTGGGGTGTAGCTAATTTGGCTTTGAAAATAGTTTTCCAAGTGTAATCTTACGCATAATTATTTGTCATAAGACACACAGACCACCATCCGTGGAAGAGCACAGTAGTGTCTGTGTTCTCCGTTTGCCCAGGGAGAACCACGAGCCGTCCCAGGTGGGAACACCAGCTCACTGGCCAGCTGTTCCTGACAAGGGCACGTTGGAGCCCAGCGCCCCTGCTTGCCTGGGTTAGCAGCACTCTGGGTCTTAGCAGGAAACTCCAAATCATACAGTCCAGAGAATGCAGCTAGAATTGCCTAATCCAGCAAGACCTGCACCCTGTGTGTATGACAGAATCACCACATTGTTGATATAGTTAAAAGGTTCAACAATGAAATATACAAAAAGATAAATGCTAAGGTTTTTCTGTTCCATCTGTTTGATTCTGTTTTCTTGATCCTCTAAAGTTTTTTTAAACTCATAAAATAGAAAATACATACACAGTCATTTTTCCTCTGGCCTCCCCCTTCCCCACCTACCTTAAAATTTTTTTTCCAGTTATAAAAGGGAGTATTCATACATAGTGTCTTTTAATGTTTCCCCCCACTTATCAGTGTATCTTTGAAATGTTTCTATCTTGAAACATAGAATTCTTCTGTTCTTTTTTCCTGGCTTTATTACATTACAGTCAGTCCTCCACCACTGGAACTCCAGAGCCATTTCCAGTCTGGGTACTGTAAACAGCATCGTACACAGTGACCTCCGTGTGTGCCCATATGTGCAGCTGTGTCTAGAGGGTATATCCTGGACGTGGAATCGCTAGCCATTTGTCATTTTGTACAAATTGCCAAATTGCTCTGCATGGTGATTTTAACCTATTTACCTCCCACTGGCAGTGAATGAAATGTCCTATCTTCCACTGCCTCCTGAAATCATGTTAATTGAATAATTGTATTTTTCCAATGTGTTAATAGAAAAATGACCTGTCAGTGTAGTTTTTAATTGAATGAGGTTGAACATCTTTTTTATCTATTGGAAAGCCATTATATTTCTTTTTGGCGAGCTATTTATATTGCTTGTTTATTTTATTGTCAGGTCCTTGGTGTCTATTTCTATGCACTTGTATTTGAGAGACTTAGGAAAATACCCTTTGTGATGTGCAGATATTTTTCCTAGCTTTGTCGTTTTATTTTTGATCTTCACATAGTCAGATAATCAGTAATCTTCTTTTCCTATTCCGTCATGGTTTGGCCTTCCCACTCCAAGGTTATGAAGGAAATCTCAGTGCTGTTTCCTGCCCTTGTGTCCCTGTGGACGGGCTGATGCAGTTGTGCATTTCTGGGCCCATCCTGAAGAGCTGACTGCATAGCCCCGCTGGATAGACTGAGTGAACCGTCTTGAGGACAGAGGCCGGTTACACCAGCCCCTTGTCACCCTCACAGATTTGGGAGGTGAGGGTAGAGACAGAGTCAGCTGGAGGTAGGAGAGGCTTGCTGGATGACCAAGTCCTTCCAGCAAGTCAGGAACCAGGACTGCACGCTGCTCTTTGGTGGATTCTGCTACTCCCCAGACGAGCGGATTAATTTTTTGTCCCGTGTTTAATAGGGTTGAAAGGTTCTGTGAGCAGCAACACCTTGGTGCAGTGGTCAGAGTTGTTGCCTGTTAAGTGGTGGGTGGTTTTGGGTGGTCAGCCTGGTTCCGGGTCAAGGACTATGGTGCCAGTGTGACCATTACCCTGCCCGGGGGCTTGCCTCACTCAGATCCACCCATCTAGGCGGAAGGAGCAGGAGGCCCCGGGAGACCATGATTTAAGCTGTCTTCACCTTGCTGACCTGATTCTGGAAAGTCAGGGCCCATGCCCAGGGCTCAGATGGGTGGGACAGCTTGTGGAGCTGGACCGTGCAGGCTGTCTGCGCTGCGGCAGGCAGGGCGTATGGCAGCCCCCTTTCTGCCGGGGCCTTCCATTCCTCGGATCCACCATGAGTTTCCAGGCTTCTTTGTTATGCACACATTCTGTTTTGAAGGCTGGTCTGTCTGCCTCCCTCTTCAGGCCTTGCTTTGCCCAACCTGGTGTATCTCTTCCACCCACCCCTCAGCCCTTGAAGTCCTTCCTGGTACCTGTTGTACTGGCCGGTGCTGGGCAGCTGGGCAGGACCCTGGGCCCAGCCCGGCCCTGCTTCTGGTGGTTCTCCCCACCACTGTCTGACCCAGGTGGACTTGTTGAGCAGACATCTATAGGCCTTGGAAAGGTTCTGGGGCAGAGTGTCTCTTGGCCAGCTGTGACTTCAAATCCTAGTAACTAAGAAGCCCAGAAAGCTCTGACTTGGGCTGGGCTGCTCAGGCTCCACAGTCGGCCCTCCTGAGCCTGCTTGCTCTCTGTGAGGCAGGCGGCTGCCTCAGCTCAGATGGTCTGAGCTCATTTATGCCCTCGGACTTAGTTAGGTTTCTGTGCCTTTTTCAGTCACCAAAGCATGAGCAACTGTAAGGATTTGGGGGAAGGTTTTGGTCATAAAGCTGCATTTTGGTGGTCTTGATACTGAGCTGATGAGTTGGGTCCTGCTGGCCTTCAGTGTGAGGGGCTGACATTAGGCCCAGAACCCCTCACGGCAGTCCTGAGCCACAGGCCCTGGTGCCAGGCCAGGGAGATTTGTACTCATACTTCTGCCCCACGTCCATGTGTCATGGCTTTTTTGTTTTGCCAGCATGCCAGTGTGGAGGGCACCACTTCCCTCCAGTCCTCAGCCCCCTTCTCAGCAGCAGCAGCCTCTGCATCGAGTGCCACGTCCTCAGGGCTCAGCCTGCCAAGCAGCGTGAACACAGCGACCAGCCTCTGCCTGGGGGGGACCGCTGCAAGTGCCCCCAGCAGCAGTAGCAGGGCCACGCCCTTGGCGACCTCAGGTGTGTGCTCCGGAGACCTTCCTGCTCCCCCCCAGCCCCTCAGGTGCACACCTGGCTTCCCAGGAAGAGTGCCCAGAAGAGGCTGCAGGGCATGGGGTGGGGGGCAGCCACGCACCTCAGAAGACCCTTGTCTCCCTGCAGCCCCACCATTGCACACTTGTGCTCTTTGTTGCACTAACCTTCCGAGTGCCGAGGTGGGCATGGATGTGAGTTGGTGTCTGGGTAGGCTCCCTCCCAGCAGGATTCCCACAGCCTTTGTGCTCCCAGCTCCCTAATCTTTTCAGTCTTCATTCATCTCTGGAGCTGAGATGACATGGTGACATGGAGGGGCCAAAGAGCAGCTAGTGTGGGCTCCTTTTGGCCACTTTGTGTGGCTGATTGCCCATCAGCCAGACCTGGGTACTCTGTGTGGGCCAAGCAAACTGGCTTGGTAGAAACTACTAAAAGCCTACCCCTCTCCTGGCCCTACCAGACCTTTCTTTTGCCCTGAGGAGGCAGATGTTCCTTTGGTTCAAGTTTGCGCAATGCAGTGTGACCAGAAGTGGACAGGGGGCGCTGTTTCTTCTGTCCGGCCACAGACCCCTCTGACGTAGAAACGCCTGAAAGTGGTGACACATGCTTTCTGTCTTCCTCACCTCCTGACATGGCCCTCTGTGTCTGAGCTGTTGCCCTCCCTTCTTGGCCATGGCCCTATCTGGGGTGGCCCTGTGACAGTGAGCTCAACAGCACTGTGTCCCACTGTAGCTGAGGCATCTCCTTCTTTGCAGTGTTGATTCAACTCTGTTTGATTTGTACCTTTCCAGGCAAAGCTCCCCCTAACCTGCCCCAGGGGGTGCCTCCGCTGCTGCACAGCCAGTACCTCGTGGGGCCTGGCGGACTGCTGCCTGCCTACCCGGTGAGCACATGGCGGGGCCCCTGCCCGCCTGGCAGGGTCTGGCAAGGTGGCCCCCGGGTGCTGCTGCCCCTTGCCTGAGCCTGCCTCTGCCACTTGCATCCTGGTGTTTCTCCCCCATCTAGGCTCCATCAGGGCAGCTGACCCACGTCCCCTTCCTGCCTGTGTCTTTTTCTCTAACCTTGTTTTGGGACCCTGACATGGGCCTGGGCTCCCCGGGGGATGGCGTGGGGTCCCTAACACCCTGTTTGGCCCTCATGCAGATCTATGGCTATGACGAGCTCCAGATGCTGCAGTCACGGCTGCCAGTGGTGAGTGGGATGTGGTGGGAGGGGATTCAGGATGGTTCACATGTCCCTCCTCCCTTGGTCTTGGTTGCCACCCTGCGTGGCCTTAAGAACACTTGGCCCAATGACCTCCCTCAGCATGGCCGCTGAGAAAGCTGCTTCTGTTTCGTGCTTATTTGTGGTGTGCTTGGGCACATGGAGTGTCCTGTGCTTATCCCTGGGCAACCTAAAGACCCTTAGGATGTGGAACCCAAGAGCGCTGCCTCCTACTAAATGTGGGTCCTTGTTTTCCTGCAGCTGCACCCTTTTGTTTAAAAGAAAAAAAAAAAAAGACCGTGTGACATAATATATGGGGTTGCTTGACTGCCCCTGGAGTTTTCATACAGTTTTAGCCTTCAAAGTGCCATTCAGTGTCTTCTCCCTGTGAAGTGGCCATGGGTGGTGTTTGGGCTGACAGCATTGAACTCCCCTTCTGGATCTGGCCTGACCTCACCTGTTTGCAAGGCCTCAGGGTCTTGGTCTCACTCTGAGGCCGGGACTGCCCTTTATCCTGACTGTTGCTCCCTGAGGGAGGCCCTGGGCCTTCCCTGGGGTGGCCCCATGAACAGCCGCAGGAGGGCTGCTGGAGGCATGCTCCCTTCCTGATGGCGCTGCCACCGTCTCAGTCCGGTAGTTACAAGGCTCTGGATCCTTTTCAGCAGCCCAGGACATCTTTCACTGTGTTGGGGAGTAAAAAGCTCTTTGGACAGCAGTGTCCCCTCCGCTGAATGTGTTCTTCCCTATTCCCTAAAGAAGAGGTGCTCTCTCCAGTGGGTGTCTCTCCTCAGACTCCTCCCCATGACCGTTGCTTCCTCTGCCACAAAGAGCTGAGGGAGCTGCATGCATCACCCCACTTCCCAGGCCCAGTGGCTGTAGCTCTTGTCTCTCAGATCAGGAGATTTCTTCTCAGTCTGCTGAGGTACTTCTGAGGCAGAGGCTGGTACCTGGGTGGCTCTCTCTCTCTGTGCAGAGCAGCAGCCCATCCCCCTGCTGCCCAAAGGCCTGCTGGACCATCTAGCTGCTACCTGTGTCCCCAGCGGGCCCAGAAAGGATGTTGAAGACATGATAACAAATTTCTAGAGCTGTGGACATTAGGTCTCTGGGGATACCTGAGCCTTCCGGCTTTGGGGGAACTGGAAGTAGCACTGTGAGTGCCCCCCCGGCCCCACCCCCCATCCCAGTCACCTTGTAACCACCTGGTCCAGGAGCCCTGGGCATCTGAGATGGAGAGCAGGAGGTGGCCCCGAGGGAGTCTGCTCCTGTGTGCTGGGTGGGTCCCAGGAGTGGCTTGTTGGGATCCTGGCCCTGGGAGTCATCCTGCCTCATACACCTTTTATCATTTTGTGCCTTGGAGGAAGTAATCTCTGAACCTACCTTTTGAGGTACATTGCTTCCATTTTCCCCTTTGGCCATTTATTAGCTTGTTACTTTTGTACCTAGTTCCAGCTTTCCTGTGAAAGCGCTCCCCTCCTAGGCTTTCAGTAGGCCTGTCCCTGGTGTGTTTTTCCTAGCTCTGTGCTTTCCTCGTCCTGCCACCTCCTGGGGTTCTGGCTGATGGTGTTGTGAGTTTCCCAGAGGTTAACCTGCAGAAGCTGAAGGAGGCTGAATTCCTTACAAGGATGGCTCCTGTTGGGCTGTGTGTTGCCCATGAGGAAAGCTGGGGCTTTCCTTTGTCTCAGAGGCCAGGGTGCAGAGCCCTGGGTGGCAGGGCCAGGCTGGGCAGGCCTCCACTTCTCCACAGAGCTCCACTGTGAGTTGCCCTGTTGGCTTCCCCTCCTGCGCCAGCTCTGCTGCAGTGGCCACGCTGTCAGGACAGAGAGGGTGCTGAGGTCTACCCTGACCTGTTAAACCCTTTAGTAGGTACTTCCTGTCCTGCTGGCTCCTTTTTAGGTATCTAGCATCCAGTCAACTTACCTAGTTGTTCTTCAGAGCCTCTCACATAGAAACAGCCAGTACAGTTGGTTCAGCCTGTGGCATTTACTGCCGTCTGTCTGTGTGAGGCTGAGGAATGAATGCCACATTGCTGCATCCACTGGGCACCATTTACTTTGACTTTTCCCTGAGTGCTACCATCTGGAGGTGTGCTCATGCTTCCACAGGCCAGCCGGTCCCAGGGGGTGGCACTGCCTGAAGCGCCCGCACTGCCCTCGTTATGGGAGTAGGCGAGGCCACCTGGCTGACTGAGCCTCCCTGGTCTCCCCTAGGATTACTATGGAATCCCCTTTGCTACGCCCACAGCCCTTGCCAGCCGAGATGGGAGCCTAGCTAATAACCCATATTCAGGTGAGTCTGCTTGGGGTGTGGAGTGGGGTGGCGTGGGACTAGCCTGTAGCAAATCCCAGGAGTCGAAACAGGAGCAAAAGGGCTGAGAGAGGCAGGCCGGCTTCCCATTGTTGAGCTGGCAGCCAGACCTGTTCTGGTTGCCAGAGCCAGTCTGGCATTTTTCCTGGGTGGAGAAGGGGCAGTGCCTGGAGTCAGTGCTCCCCTTCTAGGTGATGTCACAAAGTTTGGCCGAGGTGATTCTGCATCCCCTGCGCCCACCACCACACTGGCTCAGCCACAGCAGAGCCAGTCCCAGGCCCATCACACAGCCCAGCAGCCCTTTCTGAATCCTGCGCTACCACCTGGCTACAGCTATACTGGCCTCCCGTACTACACAGGCGTGCCCAGTGCCTTCCAGTATGGGCCCACCGTGTTTGTGAGTATTTTGCAGGGGAGTTCTTCCAGCTCCAGGAGGTAGCAGCAGGGGGGCAGGGACATGGCCCACTCAGGCTCACCTGGCCTTCAGGAGTGTGTGAGGCTGGGGGCAAGGTTACTTTTCCATTGCTTTTTTAAAAACTCCAGCATGTGTTGCACTAATGAACACAGGTCCCTTATGGTTGTACCACCTGCTGCCTGAGTTTAAGCCAGGGATACCTGACCTGCTCCCCAGCTCTGCTCCTCCACTAATGCCTGTCCCACTGGCCCTACAGGTCCCTCCGGCCTCAGCCAAGCAGCACGGAGTGAACCTCAGCGTGCCCCCTGCCCCTTTCCAGCAGGCCGGCAGTTACGGGCAGCATGGCTACAGCACTGGTGAGGGGTGCCCCCAGCATGCAGAGGGGTGGCCAGGAAAGGCATGACTAGCTCACGCTGCCTCTTGTCCCCCACCACACTAGGTTATGATGACCTGACCCAGGGGACGGCAGCAGGAGACTATACCAAGGGCGGCTACGGCGGGTCTTCGCAAGCACAAAACAAGTCTGCAGGTTCTGGGCCTGGCAAAGGTAGCGTCTCCCCGCTCCCCTCTACCTGCCAGGATTGAGGCCCAGTGTAACTGTCTGTTACCCTGAGTCTCTCGCAGCAAGGCTACCCCAGTGTCCTTGGAGGCGGGGGAGGCTGGAGCTGGGCCCCGCTGCCGTGGAAACAACCACTTTGCCTCCTAGGAGTGTCCGTGTCTTCAAGCGCCGCTGGCCTACCTGACATGACTAGTTCTGTCTACAAGACAACTCAGGTGCGGTGAAGACAAGGCAGGTGGGAGGCTGGAGGGTGTGCAGCCCTCACCGTTGTCTGGCCCTCACCCATGTCCCTTTACCCTGCAGACTTTTGACAAGCAGGCATTTCACACAGGGACTCCTCCACCATTCAGCCTGCCTTCAGCCTTGGGCTCCACTGGCCCCCTGGCTCCTGGAGCAGCGCCAGGTTATGCACCCCCACCGTTCTTGCACATCCTGCCTGCCCACCAGCAGCCTCATTCACAGCTGTTACACCACCACCTTCCACAGGATGCCCAGGTGAGGACAGAGAGTGAGGCAGCCACCCTGCCCTGCGTCGGGGGTTCTGCACAAGCCTTGACAGCCTTCTCTCCTCCCCACCAGAGTGGCTCAGGTCAGCGCAGCCAGCCCAGCTCCCTGCAGCCCAAGTCGCAAGCCTCCAAACCAGCCTACGGCAGCTCTCCATACTGGACAAACTGAACCCAGAAGAGGGGTGGGCTGGGGCGGGACTGACTAGCCTGGGCAGAAGCAAACACATGGATCCCATTTCTGGAGCCCAGCGCCTTTTCTAGAATACCTGAGATGTGTAACTGTGTCATCCGAGCCTCTAATGGGGAGTCTGCCTCCCAGACTTGCATTGTATGTAATGTATTTATGTATGTATTTGTAAATGTGGTGGAAATCTTGGGGAAGTGGGACGCAGCTGCTACTCTTAGGTCTGCTCTCCTCACTCAAGCCCATTCTTGCTGTAGCAAAATAAGCCCCCCTCCTGAATGGCCTCCAGGCCTTCTGTGCAGCCCCCCACCCCGCACACACTGGCCAAGAGGCTGCTGGGGGCAGTGTCTGGAAGGGCTGGTTTAAGACAGTCTAGGTATTGGGGTCAGGTACCAATGAAGAATCACGACTTATCTCAAGTCTTTTGTAAACCGTTAATTTGAGTTTACTTCCCTCTAACTACTTTATCCTTCTCTTTTTGAAACTGGTCCTTCTGTCATTTATCATGTTCTCCTCCTGCCAAATCTTGATCTGGGAATAGCAGAGATAACCCCACCCCACCCCCGCCCAACATGAAAGTGGCACCTGTCTGTCTTCATATGGAGCAGGGGCTTCTGCTTCTGGTCTAGTCCCCAGAGACGTGCCTTCCTCTGGCTGACTTTTTAAAATAATCTGAATTTGTGCTCAGAGATGTTCAGCCAGTTGGCTCTCCTTAAAAAAAAAAGAATCAAAGATACGTTGTCATCTCAGTAAGAGCACATCTCCAAGCAGAGACTCTCCTCCAGTTGTCCTGAACCAGGTGGGTGTCTGTTTCAGGGGTTTTCTTTTTAGCCCAAACTCCACCTAATAAAGTTCTGAGAGCATGCACGGTTTCGAGTGTTGTGTTGAAGAAGGGAAACTCAGGGCAGTGGCTGTCTTCGTTATCATTCCAGGCACCCTGGACTTCCTAGAGTTGAAGCAGATCTCACGTGGTCACACTGCTGACAGTGGCTGTGCGGGCTTAAATCGTGTTCCTTTCTTTGCTTGGCCCGTCAGTCAGCACCCAGGGCATGAAAAGGTAAATGATGTGGCTGGAGATTTACAATTCCTCGCCACAGAGCAAGGTCAGTGTGTATCAAAGGTGTTTTTCTGACAACTCCATACAGAGGAAATAAGGCAGTCTTGGTCAACAGGAATACCAGGGCAGGGTGGTTTCTTTTCCACCTGTCAGCTGACTTTAAAATCTGGAGCAAAGTAGGAACTGAGAACATAGCTCTAGGCCTGAGGGCGAAGAAATTTGAACAGCTAAACCTCTCTATCCTTTGTTCTTCATCAGCCAAATACACTCTTAAGACTGATAGTCAAAGGCTGTGGTGGGATAAATGACTAGTGAGTTAGGGTGGTTATGAAGTAGGCAAGTGGGTCCTGGGCCACATTGCTCCACAAAGTTTCAAGCAACCATTCACATGGGATTGGGAGTCCAGTCCAGCTCCTTCCTCCTGCTTCCAGGCCACCAGTCAGTCAGGAAGGTGTGTGTGTGGCAGGAGGCAGGTCTACCCACTTGTCTGTGGCACAACTGTTTTCCAACCTGGTATGTACTATAGGGCCTACAGGTGTTGCCCAAGGCACAGTCTCTCATTTCCCTCCTAAATAAACCCTTCAGACTAAATCAGCAAACAAAATGTGTTGCTTCAAGATTGGTCATGGTAGTGCCAGGACCAGCCCAGAAGCAGTGTTTACCTTTTATACTTTTGGCATCTAAGATCAGTAGTCATTTCATCAGATGTATGAAACCCAGTTTGGGATCCTACTAGTAAAAAGGTTAAGTGTCCACAATTGGAGTTAAATACAGACTTTTAGTAAACTATGTGAGCTGTTACCTGCTATCTGCTATAGCAGCAGGAAGTTTGGAAGACAAGTAACAAAACAAAATGCTTGCCTAAGGCAGGCACTGGAGCATCCCTCCGTTCTCACACTGACCTACTTGTATTGGCCGATTGTGCTCTACTTCAGAATGAAGGTTAACAAATGGCTGTCTTTAATAGCGTCTCTTAGAAGCTGGTAAGCATTGGGGATGTTTATTCTGCAAGGAGGTGAGCTGAGCAGAATGGTGTAAAAAGCAGGTCAGCAGCAAGGTTTGGGTTTTGTTTGTTCTAATTTTTCAGCCGAGTCCTGGGCATAATCTGCAAGGAGACAGTGGAAATACTGAGATAATTAGTTTTCTTTAACACGAGAAAAAAAAGAAGAGGGTCAACCCATGGGGAAGTAGCAATACAGGTATATTTTATTTCACATTTTATTAGTAGACAGATGGGCAGAAAAAGACAAAATAAACCACTAAAGGGGGAGTTCAACACAAAATGCATTATCATCTTATAAGTTAAACTGAAGAAAAACATCTACAATTTCAGCTAAGAAAACTATTAAAGTCAGGTGTGTCCTGCTGGTTTCAGAATAGTTGAAAATTGCATCTGAATCTTGTAAATGTAAACCTTTTTATCAGGATGGGAGGGATGGAGAGTTAATTTTCAGTGGAGAGCTACACATTTCCCCCTTCAATCTGTTATGTCCCAAACATAAGGAAACCAGCAAATAAGCAAATAATTACCAGGGAAGAGAATAAAGGGACTACAAAGTTTGGCCAATAGAAAAGAACTCTGGAATGATACAAAATGGTGGGGGTGGGGGTTTGGGGGAGAGACTGAGAAGCAACAACGGAATCATGATATATTTTCTGAGCCTCAAAATACAGACCTGAAGAACATCCAGAGGCCTCCACTAGAATCAGAAGGAACCTTAAAATGCAGAATTTTGAATTCATGTTACATCAAATAATCAGCACAACTGTGCTCAAAAGGTTCTGGCCTCAGCCTGAGATCTCCACTTCCAGAAAGAAAAGTTACATGCTCAGTTTTCCTGCTGCCACAGGATGTGTTCTCAGGACAGAGCTCTGGAACCAGCATCTGGGTTTTACAGGTCAGTCTGAGCTATCAGAATATCTACCTGCTAGCAAATCAATATATGCCAGGTTTTTTTCTGGAACTGATTGTCCTCTTATCAGAGGCAAACCCAGCCCTCATAGTAACACCCCAAAAAGGGCTGAGAGGTACGACCTACATCTGGCTCTGGCTCCCTGAGTCAACACAACAGAGGCCAACAGGGCCTAATGGGACAGGGCTGAATAGCATAGCACCTCCCATAAGGCCAAGGTGCTTGGCCTGCCCTGGGAGAGAAATGTTTTCGCAGTAAGGGAAAAGGCTTAATTTTAGGGCTCCAAGAGCTAAGACTAAGCTACTGGCTGTAAACCTGTATGTCTGTGTATGTTTGTGTGTGGGGAACGGGTCATCTGTGTTATTAGGCTGTAGAAGATCTGTAGGTTATCTAGATGCATTACTAAAGCACAGAGACTAAGAAGCTAGTCCCAATGTCCTATGAGAATTATAATCAGTGTTTGTTTTGTCACAAAGAGCTGCTCTGTTTTCTGAATCTACTGGAATTACTAGGTTCAGGGGTGGAAGTAGCTCTGGCCTCAGGGGTATCGGACAGAGATTCTGGCACCAGGCTCAACATTCCCATGCAAATTTTAGCATGTTAAATGTTCCCACTTAATACTCGACTTTGGAGGCTAGAAAGGGCTGCTGGAAATCAGCAAATGTTTGTGGAGAGTTTGACAAGCTAATGAAAACCCTGAGATCAGAGAGGAAGGAGGAGCTAAGGAAGTAGTAAGCATCACCTACACTGTCCTGGGATCCATCCTACCTGTCCCTCATCAACCCTTTGGTTCTTTCTGAGCTACGATCTGAAGAAGAGGAGTTGACACTTAGCGTATAGGGATCTAAAGTAGGGCTGCAGTCAGTCTGCCATATGTTTCTTCCAAAATCTTGTTTGCACTGTAGTGATTTTCCCCCACTGAAAGCCCTCCTATGAACTGGCTGGCTGCATAAGAAACAAAAATCACTGCCAAGTTCTTAAGTCCCTGGCTAGTGAGGGCTTTCCCAGACGCTGCCTGCACCCAGTTCCCTCAGCCCTGCTGAGAAGAGTCAGAGCCAGCCCAGTGCAAGCTCCATGTGCAACCTCTGCTTGCTCTCCACAGCCAGAGTACACACTGAAAGAGAAAAGTCCAGGTCACAGCCAGTGAGGAAAGCAGGAACCAGCCACTCATGTCTCAGATATCTGCAGTTACCGTTATTGGTATGAGCAGCTCACTGAAAACCAGAATTTTCACACACATGCACCTAGTAGTAATACTGAGTAACTGAAACTGGCTACTTAAAAAAATCCTCACGATGAGAGTGTAGCTTTGAGGGAAAGGCCGTGTTAAATAATATAAAACAGGTATTTTCTTGCCCAACAATGGTCACCAGTAGTTTTGACGTTTTTTCCCCCAGCAGCAGCAACCAATATTGGCATACTGATTTTAACTCTGTTACCAGCTCTAAGACCACACACATACTAATCCACACTCCCTGGGCAGGGGAGTAACAACTCTGCCTTTAAAATAAATAGCAATCAAGTGCTCAGTTCTATGTAAAGTATGAATATTTATTTCAGGCTTTAGATCCCAATCAATTTCAAAAAACAAATTCTGACTTCTCTCCTCAATGTAGCTGAGACCTTTGTGTTAGGATGATGTTCTGGAGGCTGAAGGGTCTCTGTGCCCTTAGGAAACACTTCATCGGGCTTAGCACAAAGTCCCTGATGACTGTTGTACCCCAGCCTTAAGTAGGGAAGCAAAATTTGCCACCTTGGGGCTGAATGAATGCACACATACTACTGTAAATGAGCAGCTAAACCTTGGCAAATTTGCTTTTTAAAAAGTTTGTTTTGTGGGTTTTTTCCCCCCATTTCCTTTTGCTACCCAGCATATACAGCACTTGTGAATTTCCAATAGGTTCTCAGCTTTCAACACATTAAACATCTTGATGAAAGACTATTTAATTCTCAGGAATCTAAAAACAGACCAAATGTGTTTTGCTGGGAACATTTCGTAGAGATTAAGTGAGGCAGAAGTTTGGGTTTAAAGAAAAAAAAGAATCAATACAGTGATGAAAGGGTAAAGAATGCAAGAATTCAGACATTCTGTGGAGGAATACTCTCCATTAAGAGGTCCATAAAAAGGAGCAAACCGAGATCCATAAGGGGAGGCAGCAGGAGCCACATTTGTTTTCCCCACCCCCTGTGATAGGTTTCTGCTGAGGGGCCACTGCTAGGTCCCCAGTGCTCCCCTCCCTTTGGCCTGTGACGGCAGGGCAGTACAGGGGTGTCGACGGAGCACGTCACGACTCCTCATTCCCAGAATCATCATCATCATAACAGTCGGCATCTTCCTCTTCCTCATCTTCATCATCAATGTCGTCGTCGTACAAGTCGTCATAAAGCAAATCCGAGCTGTTGTCATTGGAAGGCACTTTAGTTTTGATGCAATATTCTGCCAGGGTTGTGGGGACCTTCACTCCATCCTTTTCTGCTTCGGCTTTAGTGGCCGAAACCTGTTTCCTGAAGGGAGGATAGTTTATGTAAGACACTGTCTTGATTTATAATTGTGCTTTCCAAATAATCAAGATTCCTCATGACCAAGGTTAATGAACTTTGTACCTGCCTCAGCATCTGGCAAATACTCCTGCTACACACCAAGACTCTCAGCCCATCAGGTATCATTTTGAAGGAAACTTGGTAAAGAACCTTTGAAGGGAATTTAAAGCGGTGGACTTCAAATGTTGGTTAGCCAGAGATCACCTCGGAGATTGATTTTTTTGCCTTGCTGTCTCATGCCAAACTCATAATGGAGCCCTGGTAACTCTTCTTAGTTTAGTAATCTTCCTTTTTGCCCTTATAATAAGATCCAAACGTCTTACACTGAATTCCAAAGTCCTGGGTGACTCACCTGCCTACCACTTCATTCTCATCAACCATTACTTTCTCAAATTCTAAAATATCCAAGCCATCCTGGTGGTTTTAGAACCTTGACTACACCTACTTTATTTTTCTGTGTTGA
This sequence comes from Manis pentadactyla, assembly GCF_030020395.1. Lineage (NCBI taxonomy): Eukaryota > Metazoa > Chordata > Mammalia > Pholidota > Manidae > Manis > Manis pentadactyla. The sequence goes on along the minus strand of NC_080021.1, from coordinate 184,383,704 downwards.
AGCAGTTGCTTTTCTAATCTGTATGTGGTTGGCTGCTGCTTGTCACTCAGATTTCAACTTAAACAGCACCCCCTTAGAGGAGGCCTGCTCTGTTGACCCAGTTTAGAGAAGCCATCCAGTCACTCCTTCACATTGTCCTACTTATCTAGTAATTTTTTAAATGATTTTCCTCATTCGTTCATTTCTCTTTAGTCATCCCCGATTGCTGCTCCTAGTCAGAATGTGATCTTCATGGGAGCACAGACCTTGTCTGTCTTGAGTCACTTCTATTTCCCCCTGGTATCTAGAAAAGTCTGGCACATTGAGCTGTGCAACAAAATACTGACTGGAAAAACTAGAAGGAAACTTTGAGCCATCAAGGGATTGTAGAAACTAAATCTATAACATCAAACCACCACCCTCCCTCCTCCCTATCTTCCTTCTACCTCTTCTAAAGGTAGACCTCTTGGTCACTCTTGCTGCCTGCCTCACTATGCGAAGTCTCACCTTTTGCTGTTGCTGAGGCTTCCAGGCATGAGTCTCAGTCCTCATGCTCTCCTGGGGCCACCTTACCTGTTCCCATGCTTCTCGCCACCATTCACTTCATGCTGACAGCCCTCAAACAATCAGGCTCCAGCCCATACTTTTTCTGAGTTATACACCCTAATAAAAACCTTTTGGAGGTCTCCATCCTGATGTTCCACAGAAACCCTAACTCAGCAAATCTGCATTTGTCATTTTCTATCTTTGTGGCTAGTTTCTCCTGTTTTTCTTTTCAAAAGAAAAAGTATTGGTTCTAATATAAATGTTTCCAAATGTGCTTTCTATTATTTTCTACTGCCTCAGTTTAGTCTTCATCTCAGCCTCAGAACTGAAACAATTATCCCTTCCCTTACCCAAGTCCTTAAGTGACATCCCATCACCCCTAAGATTAAGGGCCAAATGCCTTACCATACTTTCAGTGTCTTTTAAGACCTGGTGTTTCTCTTAATTTCCCAAGTCAGAATTTACATTAAAATGTACAACTACTTAAAATTCTCTTGACATGCCATGCTGTTATACACCTGTATTTTAGCAAACATGTTTCTTTATTCCTGAGAAGGCTTTTCCTGAGAAAATTCTGAAAATAAAAATATCTGAAAAATACTTGGTTATGAGGTATACTGTCTCTTAGGAATTCCATGGCATTATATATATTCCCCCGTCTCTCCATTCTTATTTATGATTCTGTAGTCGTACTTATTATAGTACATGGTCATTTCTTTACAACTGCTTGTTAAGTAGTGTGAGCTCTCTGAGGAGAAAGAAAGACTATGCCTTAATGACCTATCAGAGTACCTACCCCATAGCTGGTAAGTAATTGCTGAAAGAATTAAATGAGATAAACCCTTAGGAATACCCCAGCATTCACTCTAACTTCCAAAGTACTACCTTTCCTTGGTAGGAAAACAGACTGCAGTCCTATTTTATGAAGCATTCCCATCTTCCAAACCTCAGTCCACTCCTATAAATTTCCCACTCCTAGACTCTGTAGTACTCACCAGTCACCTAGATGGCCTGGTTAAAAAAGCAAAATACAGATGCCCTGATTCTATCCCTGTAATCTCATTAAGTGACTACAGATTAGAGACGAGTCTAAAAGTGGATTTCAGTGGATAGAAAACTTTGAGAACTGCTGATCTATATTCGGTCGTCAGATGACAAGCATTTCTCTGCATTACATTTTCTATTTGTATAAATTTTTGTGCTTACGAAACTGTCCTTGGAACTCTATTTTAAGAATACAAAAATGTACTGATATTAAGGGGCAGTGAATATTGCCATTCAAGTACCAATTCTTTGGTACTGTTATAAAAACCTTACATCCTACTCATGATCTAGAAATGAATGGCTGAGCCTAATGTGTTTTACTTTTTTCCCTTGTACACTAAAACTAAAGACCCCAAAAGTTAAGTGATAAAAGGTCCAAAATCTGCTAAGGAGGTTTCTAAGCTCTGGGGAACCAGATACTTGTGATGCCCTGCTGCTGTGGTCAGAAAGGCCAGTAAACGGTAGGGATTCATTAATAAAAATTTTTAAAACAAAAATATCAGGAATGCCTGGAGTACACTCAAGTGTACACTTAACAAAGTCCAGAACTGTGTCCCTAAAGTCATTAGAAGGGAAAGTCTGCAAATGTGACTGGTTCAGAATCTAAGTTCTGGTTCCCAGGCAATAAGTTCTGCTACAGCAGTATCTTCTGTGTGCTCTCTCAAAAGCCAAACTCACTAGGCTCTGGCAGAAACCTCTTCCCAAACAATAAATCTGTTTGAGAGAAATGGGATATGTAGTTAAGTTCAAACACTTTAAATCCTTGGTTCTAGGATAGACTTTGCTTCTGTGTTAAGACTTGAAGTGACCAAATGGAAGATAAAACAAAGCACCTTACCTAATGATTTCAGCATATTCTTTGTCTTTTCCTTTACTGTCCCTCCATTTCCTGAACATAACGGAAGCATCCACATTGGCTGGGGAGAAGGTGTTGGGCTCATTAAGCAATGAGATTACACTTAACAGGATAGTCCTAGAAACAGGAAAAAAAGGTCAAGCTACAGATATTCACAGGATTTAATTTAAGACTATAATATTTGAGACCTAGGGGAATGGAAATAGTCTCATAAAATTTTGTTTTCAGTACTCATATGTCTAGGTTAGAACAAGCTGCTAACTGGGAGACAAAACAGGAAATGTGTGAGCTGAGCCTAAAAGTCATATTGCAGGGCATAGAATGAACTCAAGAAGGCATTGTCTCAACTGGTTTCAGGTTCCAATTTGTTAAACGTCTGGAAGCTTTTCAAGTAACCTTTAAAAAATTAAGCGCAATAGGAAAAAAGTATTTAGATGGAAGGCAATCTTTTTTGTGAGAAGGTAAAATGATGCTACTCCATATATCCAATTCTTGTTGTGGCTGCTTAGAAGATCTGAAAAATGGTATTATGTACAAACGTATTTCTTTTCCATACTTGTAAGAGAAGGCAGACAGAGTTAAGCAGAATAGAGGAAAAATGACAGCCTTAACGTGGAAGAATCAGAGTAACTTTGTCCTTCCCTCCCCGTAAGATCCTTCTGGATTTTTTCAGTAATTACATTAAAAGATTCAAGGAAATGCACTGACATAACATCCTAGAAGCAAAAGAAAAATGTGGGCAGAAAATTCCATATGGGTTGCTCTAGAAGAAAACAAACAAACCTGTTAGATAAACAGGACAGGACAAAGTATGCTATAAAGAGGAAAAAAAAGGTCTAACAGTCTTGACCAACAGTGAGTGCTTACAGCTTTCTGTGACGGAAATGTATAATCTGTCTTAGCCAGTATGGTAATCACTAGCCACATGTGCCCCCTGAGCACTTCAAAAGGTAGCTTTTGCAACTGAGCAACTGAATTTTTAGTATTATTTACTTAAATTTAAATGGCCACATGTAGTAGCTACCACATTGGACGACACAGGTCTAGTTGAATCTGAGTGAGGAAGTTTCACCTATGAGTAGTTTCACCAAGTTGACTTACATTATTTGTGTTTATTATTAAAATACTATATTGGGAAATACAGTTTTAGAATAAGGTGAATGAGATCCATTTCTATCAAAACAAGAACTCACTTCTAATACCACATACTCCTAAATTGAAATCCACGTTTTCAGAACCATCAGCTACTACAGTGGAATACGATAGTAGTAAACCATCACATTTTCACTTTCTCCCATCGCCTAGAAAGCAATCTTTTTTTTCTTCTTCTTGGAATGGGAAATCCATTCCATTGGTTCAGATAGGGCTAATCTTTTCTACCATCACACCTCACTTTCATACAACCTACCTATCCATAGCAATACACACGCCACTAAGTGCTGGCCAAAGGATTCCATCCATCTGGTTAATAGTGATGCGTCTGGGGATATGCATGTAACCCAAGCTGGGCCAGTCAGAATCCTGGTGGGAACTACGACGGTTTTAACAGCAGAAAGGCAATTGATTTTTATTGATTAGATTGACAACTGTGAGAATGAGAAAAGTCTAGCACAGGTGGCCATCTTTGTCACCAACTGGTGATAGCCCAATAACAAGGCCAACATAGAGCAAAAACAGAACTGAAAATTTTTTTCTGTAACAGATTCCTGATGCAATTCACATGCAACATCTATCCAGAATGTCCCAACCAGTATGTTGTGGATGGGTTACAGGTAAATTATATTGTTTCCTCAGGTAGTTCAGTAGGTAGGACCTGGGATAAATTGATCCTTTGGAACACTAACTTCTGACCAAAGGAGCATCTTCAATTTACTACATTGTGATCTGTAAATACTACCATCTCATTTTTTCTATGTACCATGACTTAAAGGTAAGGAAGCAATGTCATACGTAGTTTGAATTGTCTTAACACTTGTACCAAAGTAATTTAATACAGGCAATACACCTGTAGCACGGTAAACAACTCTGCAAGGTGAATATTATTAATCTAATTTTTATAGAATGGAAAAAAACAAATTACTAAGACAATACTGGTAGCATGTACAAAACAGAATTGAATCCTGGAACTGTTCTAACAGTTACTTCTTTTTTTGGTTGCTATCAGTGTTTAAAAATCTTTTTTCATTTATAGTTTTTTTATTCCTGCAGAAGAAAAAGTAGAAGATGGAGACGGTTACTAGGTGAAAGAAAGGGGAAAAAAACAAAATAATGAAACTATCAATACACCCTAATGAAGAGATCACTAAGACCCATTAAAGGAATGTTTCCTGCAGTTCATGAACAAAGGGAAAAGGATCAGGAAAACAACATACATGTTTTCTTAGTTTCATTCTGTCTATGTAAGTTCACAGTTCCACATAAAGCTTTTATTTTCAGCAGTAACATGGAATTGCACTTACCCCTAAATTTCTTGGATTAACAGAATAGACTTTGAGGGCCCATCCCCAGACTCTCAGTTCCCACAAAGACTAACTCTACTATTCAGTAAATTCAGAGGAACCGGTCTAGTTGTCCAAATCCAGTAGCGTGTTTAACCTGTTACAATAAAGAACAGACCTAATCTAGTAGAATCTGGGGTAAAAAGACAGTTCTTACGTGTTTCCAATTTATTGCACAATTCCTATAACCACCCCCTTCTTGGAGTTAAGAATTACTCCTAGACGATACAGTTAATGACTCTGTAACATCTTGCTATGTTGATGGACAGTGACAGCACTAGAGGGGGTGAAGACTTCATAATATGGGTGTTCCTTCCACAGCAAAATAAGAGGAGAAAGGAAAGAGAAAGGGATAAAAGCAAAAGCCCTCCACTGTACAGTCTTCAGGTTTACATTTCCTATCCTGCTTGCTTCAGAATCTGTGTCAGAGATGACTTGGCTGTTTGTAAAAAATAAAACACCAAAAGAAAATGAAGACCAGTCAGGCTTGCCCACATGCATGAGTGTGCACACACATACACATAGACTAGCAAACAACAAACCAGGAAGTTATGATGTTCTACAGAACTAGACATGTTTAAAAAACAAAATTAAAGAGGTGTTTGAGGGAGACAGGAAATCAGAATTAGACCAGTCTCCAGACTGTATTTGTCCTTTTTCACCATATAGACAATTGTCAATGAGATGAGTCTGCCCTTTCTCTGTTGGGTACTAACTATGTCATCACAAGTACAACTTTAGCAGAGGGCAGAAAACTGGCCTTATTAACACAATAAGTAAGAACTGACTTAAAGGTCTGTCTGGAAATCAAGCAGGAAAAGTTTGGAATTTTGCAGGATTAAAGAATGGCATTTCTCAAGCACATACACATACCTCCAAGAAAACATGAGGTAAAATTGGTTTATTATTAAAAACCTAAACTTACTTGACTCTTAAAACACACAGAGATACAGAGAGGAAGATTCATCAATTGAGATTCTTAGGTTTTACAGATGATGAAAAATTGATATATGGAGAAGTGAAACCCAGTCAGTACATGACCTTCTGGCTGATCTGGGTCTTTTTAAATTTCTCACTTACACTATTTCAAAACATGGACCAGTAACACCAGAGGACACTGCAGCAAAGAAGTCTGTTATGATTGGGAAAATGTGGTAGCTTAATGGGTCACATACTACAAATAATTGTTTTTCTATGCTGCTAAAGCAACTAACAAATAAAACAATCCCTGCTGTGCAGTCCTGGAGCTGCTGCTAACTGACATATCCCTGAGAACACACAGTAGGAATGAGTATTTCACAGTAAAATACACAAAAATCAGACCATTTTCATTTAAAAAGGAAATTTCAAAAATATAAACCATATGCAAAGAATGAAAAACTGGCAAGTTGAATGCAGTGGGACACAATTTGCAAACATTAAGAGAGCAAATAAAATTATCCTGGGGTTTACCAAAGCCCTAGAACAGCAGGGCTGTAGCCATTTCTCTTGACCTTGCCTACTCTGCCACCCACTCCTTGGGGCAGTCCCTGGCTCCCTTCCCTTTCAGTAGGTTGTAAAGAAGACTAGACAGGAAAACAACCTACCATACTCCCAAGAGACCCTTCCTTCTACGTGAAGAGTTGGCCCCTGAATAGGTCCAAAAACCTGGTCCATGCTGTATCTTCATAGTAGCAAAGAAAACACTATATATCCATTCTTCAAAGGAAAGCAAATCCTGACCAAGACCACTTTCCTGTCCAAGAGCCTGCAGCAGGCATGGCAGCAGTTCTGGGGATGGTGCCTCACAGAAGGCAGCTGTGAACTCCACCACAAGTTATGAGAGACCCCCTTGAAAGTTCCCACTTGGTTCTGGTCAGCTTGGATTACGGTATCTTTTGTTTTTCCCCTAGGAAGAAGGTGTTGCGGACTCTAATCACAGACAAGTGGCAGTGTCATGGGGTCCCTATCATTCCAACGTCATTGCTAACTTATGCCTTACTCCTTAAAACTTCCCAGTTCCACAAGGAACTCTCCCTCCCTCCCTAAACTTAATCCTGGGCATCTGGGTATAGGACTGTGGATCTCTTCTTCCAGAAAGTATGTTGGCTTCTTCTAAGATGAGGTGAACTACTGAGCCTTTAGCGGACACTAGCTGGCTGATGGCTGATACTCTAATCCCTATTGTAGCAGAGCACCCTTTTCTTGCTCCCTCCTTTGCCAACACTCACTACTTACTAAGTGTTGTGATATAAACTGACTTAGCCTCTCAAAGGTTAACGGAAATGCCTTACTCTTCTTCAGGTTATATAAGTCTTCCATGTGCAAATTTACTTTCTGAGTATGTTCATTGAGGTACTGAATGAAAGACTAGTGCAGGTGATCATGGAGAAGTCCAAACACATGTGAACATGGAACCACTTTCAGATAACAGTGCTATGTAGCAGTCAAGACCCTACAGTAAGTTATGCTGAATCTTACACACTTCCACTATTGTCTTGCTACAGCCACCATAAACTGGATATGAGATATGATGCTCAGAACCCTTAGAAAACTGCTGACTCTACAGAGAATTTAGAAGCAGAGGAATATCGGGAAAAAATCACCCTTTACCGTGCCTCTTGATATTTCAGTGCCATAAATGACCTTTGAGAAAAACAATTTTCTAGCTTAAGAACTCCCTTGCCTCACAACAAAATAGCAAAAGGGAAAAGCATTCCACATCTGCTCATCAGGTAGCACTTTCCTGACTTTTCAGTTTGGGGACCACCAGAACTCTCTGGTGTTTGAGGTAGATGAGGTTCTACAAGGCACACAAAACACTCTATGTCCCCCTAAAAATTCACCAAAACCCTCCATTCGCTCTCCTACCCACAAGATCAAAACAAGTGAAGGAATATCCAATGATTTCATGAAGCTAAGAGACAAGAAGTTCTGAGAATGTAACTAAAGATTTATAATATAAATACCTTTTAGACCCATGTATTAAGCTCAAAAGGGCAATCTGAAGATAACTAGTTCTGGTTGTGAACCCTCTAAACAAAAAAGCATAAAAGCAGGGAATTCACTCCATGAGGCACACAGTAAAGGAAATACAGCAGACCCTTAAACAACAGCAGTTGGGGCAACAACCCACAGCACAGTAAAAAATCTGAGTGTAACTTCTGACTCCAAAAACTTATCAATTTATAAGCCTACTGTTGACTGGAAGCCTTACTGGTAACATTCAATTAACATATATTGCATAAATATTATATACTGTATTCTTACAATAAAGCTAGATTTTTTTTTAAAGTTTTTTCAGATTGTCACAAATACCCCCAATATTTTTCAGTATATTTACTGAAAAATATCCGCAAGCAGATCCATGCAGTTCAAACCTATGTTGTTCAAGTGTCAACTATCCTAAATTAGGGCTCAAATGACCTGAGGGCTCAGAGAGAAAAAATGATGCTGGTACCCAAGTGCCAAAAGGTAGTTAAGCAGATTAGTATGAAAGACGTTGCCTGCCCCAAAGTACTTGAGTGAATGAGAAACAGGCCTATTTTAGAAATGTTCGTAACAGTTTATGCTGAGACAAGGCAAATAATGCAGTCTATACTTATATAGAAGTAAAGGCAAACATCTTAAATTCCCATGGGTAATGGCAATAGATTATCCATTCAGGCAGCATGAGAATGCAGTTTGAAAAATCTTGTTTAAGGCTTTCCACTTAAAGAAAGGGGAGGCTTATTTTCTCAAAGGGGGAGTAGATATAGTACATTGAGAAAATAATGCATTTCTTTCAAAAACATGCCAATCTCTTAAACAATTATGTATGGTGGAAGAGATGAGAAACAGAGTAGCCAAACTTTTCACAAAAACAATAAACACAGGGTTAATAACTAAAATATCCTTAAGTAAAGAAAGCATGATCCTAAAATCTTATGCCTAAACTGTTATTTGAAGTATTAAAACACATATACAGGCCCAATATACAAGCATATAACATTTGAGAACTGAGGGAATATAACATGGCTCCTAGGAGATATTCCTAGAAAAGTTAATGGAAAAATTTCAGTGAATTAATAGATAAAGGAAGTAAAAGAATGGGCAGCCAACAGTAAATTCATTTACTGAAATAAAATGAATTTTAAAAAGTGGAATGAAACATTTTAAAAACTGGGGAAAGGGTAACCTGAAAAAGAACAGTACAGATTATAAACCTTATGACCCTGACAACAAATAATAGTTTTTAAAAGTTAGAAGGAAAGGTGGGGAGAGAAAAATGGGAGGCATAGTTAAGTGTGCTGAATTCCTTTTATATCTAAATTCCAATGTACAGTTTGATTCTGAAAAATCAAGTAATTAGTATAAATAAGGTTAAAGGTACAATCAGCTACAGTCATATGATGTAAGGAATCTGAAGAATGAAGAAGTAGAAATACACTGATTTTGCTAATGATTATGAGAGATCCTGTGTAAAGCAGTGGTCTTAAAATTAATCTACACGTGTTCCTTGGAGTAAAGGAAGTATCATATCAATTCTCTTTTCCAGCCACCCTTTTCACAATTGCCCTTTAGAGAAGAAATGTCTACCTTCCACACATTGCAAATATTCCTATAGTGCATTCACTGCCCAGTGGTGGTGAAATATCAGGGGTACAAAACAAAGAAAAACTTTAAAGGAGAGCTGACTGACAATACAAATAAATAAAAGGCATCCAGGTTGGTAAAGAAAAAGTTAAACTGTCACTGTTTGCAGATGACATACATATTGTACATAAAAAGACCCAAAGAATCCACTCCAAAACTACTAGATATAATATCTGAATTCAGCGAAGTTGCAAGATACAAAATTAATACACAGAAATCTGTTGCACTCCTATATACTAACGATGAACTAGCAGAAAGAGAAATCAAAAAAACAATTCCATTCACAATTGCATCAAAAAGAATAAAATACCTAGGAATAAACCTAACCAAGGAAGTGTAAGATCTATACCCTGAAAACTACAAGACACTCATGAGAGAAATTAAACATACCAATAAGTGGAAACACATCCCGTGCTCATGGATAGGAAGAATTAATATTGTCAAAATGGCCATCCTACCTAAAGCAATCTACAGATTCAATGCAATCCTCATCAAAATACCAATAGCATTCTCCAACGAACTAGAGAAAATCATCCTAAAATTCATATGGAACCACAAAAGACCCCGAATAGCCAAAGCAATCCTGAGAAGGAAGAATAAAGCAGGGGAAATTACACTCCCTGACTTCAAGTTCTACTACAAAGCCACAGTAATCAAGACAGTTTGGTACTGGCACAAGAACAGACCCATAGACCAATGGAACAGACTAGAGAGCCCTGATATAAACCCAAGCATATACGGTCAATTTATACATGATAAAGGAGCCATGGACATACAATGGGGAAATGACAGCCTCTTCAACAACTGGTGTTGGCAAAATCGGACAGCTATATGCAAGAGAATGAAATGGGATTACTGTCTAACCCCAACACAAAAGTAAACTCGAAATGGGTCAAAGACCTGAATGTAACTCATGAAACCATAAAACTCTGAGAAGAGAACATAGTCAAAAATCTCCTGAATATAAACATGAGCAACTTTTTCCTGAAAGCATCTCTTCGGGCAAGGGAAACAAAAGCAAAAAAATGAACACATGGGACTACATCAAGCTAAATAGCTTCTGTACAGCAAAGGACACCATCAGCAGAAGAAAAAGGCATCCTACAGTATGGGAGAATATATTTGTAAACGATGTATCTAATAAGGGGTTAACATCCAAATAGAAAGAACTCACACGCCTCAACACCCAAAAAGCAAATAACCTGATTAAAAAATGGGTGGAGGATATAAACAGACACTTCTCCAAAGAAGAGATTCAGTTGGCCAACAGGCACATGAAAAGATGCTCTACATCGCTAATTATCAGGGGAATGCAAATTAAAACCACAATGAGATATCACCTCACACCAGTTAGGATGACCAGCATCGAAAAGACTAGAACAACAAATGCTGGCGAGGACGCAGAGAAAGGGGAACCCTCCTACATTGCTGGTGGGAATGCAAAATAGTTTAACGATTGTGGAAAGCAGTATGGAGGTTCCTCAAAAAACTAAAAACAGAAATACCATTTTGACTCAGGAATTCCACTCCTAGGAATTTACCCAAAGAATACAAGTTCTCAGATTAAAAAAGACATATGCACACCTATGTTTATTGCAGCACTATTTACAATAGCCAAGAAATGGAAGCAACCTAAGTGTCCGTCAGTAAATGAATGGATAAAGAAGATGTGGTACATATACACAATGGAATACTATTCAAGCCATAAGAAAGAAACAAAATCCTACCATTTCCAACAAGATGGATGGAGCTGGAGGGTATTATGCTCAGTGAAATAAGCTAGGCAGAGAAAGACAAGTACCAAATTATTTCCCTAATTTGTGGAGTATAACAACGAAGCACAACTGAAGGAACAAAACAGCAGCAGACTCACAAACTGCAAGAAGGGACTAGTGGTTACGAAAGGGGAGAGGTGAGGAAGGGCAGGTGGTGATGGAGAGAGATTGAGGGGTATTATGACTAGTACACATGGTGTTGGGGGATCATGGGGAAGACAGTGTAACACAGAGAAGACAAGTAGAGACTCTGTGGCATCTTACTACACTGATGGACAGTGACTGCAATGTGGTATGGGAGTGGGGAGGGGATTGATAATATGGGTGAATGTAGTAACCACATTGTTTTTCATGTGAAACCTTCATAAGAGTGTATATCAATAATAGTTTGATAAAAAGAATTGTACAAAAAAAAGCCAACTGTTTTTTTGTCATTAATTTATGAAGATAAAAGTGCACACTGCTATTTTAAAAAGGAGTATTTTGGTATGTGGTAAGATATAATAAATCAGATATACATAGACTGTGGCTGCTAGAATTACATTTTCATTAAAATTAACTAATTTCATCTCTGATTATGTTTAAGAAATTCATCACCCCTTAGGACAGTGCCATTAAAGCAAAGCAAAAAGTATAGGGACTGTGTAGTGATTCCTTATCTCACAGACAATAAACTTATGGCAAGGATTATGCCAGATCTACCTATCTATCTCTCTAATCAATCTATATCTATCTATCTATCTATCTATCTATCTATCTATCTATCTATCTATCTATCTATCTATCTACCTACCTACCTATGTATCATCTATCTAAGAATAGGCATTCAGAGGCAGGCTATTGTCAAAGTAAGGTGTGTATCAGCATTTATTTGAATTTAAAAAGGGACTTTTTTTCTAAAAAATGTACTGATAAGATGCATTGAAATCCAAAATATGTCTATTTTCTCTACCCTTTCTAAGTGTATTACATTGAACAAGGTAACCTAAAGGAATGACTAACCAGCATCATCAAGTTATTTGATATGTCTTGAATGGACTCTTCAGTATACACTTCAGAGAAAGTGGTAATAACTTGGTAAAAACCTGTAAGAAATCCTTGTGCAAATCAGGAAGCCTCTAATTCTTTGCTTTTGACAAAAGTAGATATCCTAATGGAATTACTGTCTTCAGATAATTAAAAATGACTAACAAAATGATTGGGGAAAAAAAATGGCAGAGAATAGAGCAATGTCCTGTGTAGAAGAATTTGAAATAATTTATAAAGATATCCTGGCCTCACAGAGGGTTAATTCCCCACTCCTTAAATATGAGCTGCACCTATGACTTCCTTCCTTCAAGTACAGAATGGAAAGAGGGAAAGAGTAACTTCACAACAGAGAAAACCTAAAAATAGTCTCATGCAGGTGATGAATGTTAACATCAACACTGGTTAAAGTCACGAGGATACTATGGACCCTTGATATGACATGGTAAAAATGTATTACCTCTGTGGTCTACCTCCCCAATACTCATAATCCCAGTCTAACAATTAGAAAAATATCAGAAAAAAACAACAGAGGGATGTTCTACATATACCTGATCAGTGCTCCTCAAAATTATCAAGTAAAGTCTAAGAGACCATCACGGTTGCCTAAGGAGACATGCCTATTAAATATAATTTGGTACCATGCATGGGATCCTGGAGCAGAAAAAACATTAGGTAAAAACTATGGAAATGCGAAGGAGTACAGACTGTAGTTCATAACATAGTAATGTTGTTTTTCTAGTATGGTTCATTTATTACAATTAATGTTAGATGTTAGTAATAAAACTGGCAGGTATTAGGTATATGGGAACCATCCATACTTCTCAATTTTTCTGAAAATTTAAAACTGATCTAAAATTTCAAAAGTTATTTTTAAAAAGCACTGATGACAAAACCACAATAAAAACACAGACATTTAAACAAGTGTTAATGAAGTGTAGAAAAACTGGAATTCTTACATACTACTGGTGGGAATATATTACTGAGTGCAGCCATGCTGGAAAACAGTCTGGCAGTTCCTCAAAAAGTTATACATTGAGTTACCATCTGACCCAGCAATTACACTCTCAGGTATATATCTAAGGAAATGAAAACATAAACATGTAAAAACTTACAATATTCTCAGCAGCATTATTCGTAACACCCTAAAAATGGAAACTACCTAAATGTCCATCAACTAATGAATGGATAAAGTGTTTACTCAACCATAAAAAGGAACGAAGTATTCTACATACTACAAGAACAGACCTTGAAAATATGCTAAGTAAAAGAAGCTAGTTACAAAATAGTACATATTGTATAGAGCAGATTGGTGGTTTCCTAGGGCTTCAGGTGGAGGGGTGAGATGGGGTTTGAGGGATATTTTAGTGTAAATTCTAATAGGTATGGGCTTCTTTAGGGGTGATGAAAATACTCCAAAATTGTGCTGATGGTTGTACAACTCTGTATGTTAAACCAGTGAACTGTATACTTAAAATGGGAGAATTGTCTGGTATGGAAACTGTATTTCAATAAAACTATTACTTCTTTTGTTAGAAGACTGACAATAGATCACTATGTGATCTCTGCCAAATAACTCAGAAGGAATGAAAAGGATTTATTTTCACTGCCCTAGAAATTTTATTCTGTTCATATATAAATAAAGTTTCTTAATCACTGTATCTAATATGTGTGTGTGTATCTGTATACACACTACATATAATATGTATGTACATAGATATATATACACACAAGGACAAATATACTTATTGTATATAATGTACATTACTAATATATACAGATGTACATATATATGTATATAAGATTAAAGCTGTTACTTCTGCCTCATTCTAGCAATGTAATAATTATTCACGGATATATAAACTAACTGCAAAACAAATGTGATCAAAAATATATTTCTAGTGATTATTAAATATAAAAATGATTTAATAAAATGTTAAAAGTATACAAGTGTAACTTTATTAATAATTCAATATAGAAATAAATAGCTAGAGCCTTCTGTCACAAATAATTTAAAAATATTTAATTACTTTTTGTTGCAGAAAAGTATTTAAACAATATAAATAAAACAGGGATAGTAATATGTAAATAGTAGATAAAAATTACATTTTTTTCCATCTTGCATTCATAAATTTGTGATGTAAAAAATCGTGTTTAAAAACATGCAACAGAGTACATAGTTCTTGAAAATTCTTTTAAGGGGTTAAGTGACCAGCCCACACACATATAGGCCACAACTCTATATAAACATGATTAATAGAGATTAATTTAGATATTAATATAGATAGATCAATAGATGAATAATCAAAGGAAATCTAAAGAGATATATAAGCCTTCCAAATCATAACATTCACATATAAATATGTAAAAAAAGAGGTAATTAAAGCTCTTTTGAAAATTGTATATAAATCAATTTTGATTTTGTAAAGACCAAAGAAATTTTCTGCAAAAAGCAGTAAGAATCCTAGAATAAGGAAGCAACCAATCCAAATGTGGAAGTCAAGAGATCTGAAGCAGCAGATGTATAAGTGGGAAAAATCAGACTAGAAAAATTCTTCCAAGGTGAGCACAAAGAAATGAGTAATATTATGCATTTTGTAAAATTTAAATACAACTCATCAAAACAGCACATATGTGCTACTTAAAACTCTAGAAGACGACAAAACACCAAACACAGGATTCTTCTGTTCTTGTTAAAAGATAATATCCAATCTTAAGAACCACCTAAAAAAGATTATTCCTTATGTAAACCCTTACCTGACATTCTGAGTAGGATTCCACCTTTCAGAGGGCAGTTCTCCACTCTGTGGGTCATCTACAGGTGGATGAAGAATTGAAATGCATACATCTCCATTCTACGAGACACAAATACCACATTCACTAAATACTCAAAAATGGGGAGAGAGTTCTCAAGTTTCTTTTATTCCTGGAAAACTTGTTTTCTTATCATTAGAGGAGAAAACAATTCTGTTGCTTCTTCATGTCTAGAATCAATATTAAAGAATTATTAAACATTCATTTTGACCAATCTCAAAGATGCATTTCTTGATCAAGAAACATTGTAGCACCATCCTTCTAAGAAATTTTAAAAGAGTCTTGAAACAACTAAATATATTTTACTTTCATATTCTGTACCTAAAGTACTTAAAAAAAAAATCTAAGCTTGCTTAAAATCTGCCTAGAGTGGCCACAACCATTTTTAATATCAAGTGCACTGGTTTCAATAACTATGGTTTATGTGAACTGAAAATATGCATAACAACTTAATTACTCCCTCAATATATGGAAAGAACTCACCACTATGGTTATAAATTTTGGTTCATAAATTTAAATTATAGGACCTACTCTGCAAGTGCATTTAGCTTAAGTCAAACACATACAGACTGCGTACCATATGCAATACAGAGTGCTATTCAATAAAAAGAAAAGACTGAGTAAGATAATAGTCATTTATCTTCCGGTTTAAAGAAAAATAACATTCATATTTTTAAAAATTTAGAAGTATAGCTATATAAAGTGCAAACAACTTACATACATACAACCCACATTTAGATGTACATACACAAATACATAACCATATCAACAGAATTTTTTTTTAATTTTAGTAAAATCAATACCCAATACTATATTCAGAAACTCATTTTTTTTTATCTTGTGGCCTGTTTATTTTTTTTCTTACTTTGTAAATTTTTATTAAGGTATGATTGACATATACTCTTATGAAGGTTTCACATAAAAAGACAATGTGGTTAATACATTTACCCATATTATCAATTCCCCACCCATACCCCAATGCAGTCATTGACCATCAGTGCAACAACATGCCACAGATTCACTATGCACCCTCTCTGTGCTACACTGTTCTCCCCGTAGACCCCACACCATCTGTACTAAACATAATACCCCTCAATCCCTTTCTCCCTCCCTCCCCACCCACCCTCCCACACCCCTCCCCTTTGGTAACCACTAGTTTGTTGGAGTCTCTGAGTCTGCTGCCATTTTGTTCCTTTAGTTTTGCTTCATTGTTATACTCCACAAATGAATATAAGCATGAGCAACTTCTTCGTGAACGCATCTCCTCGAGAAAGGAAAACAAAAGCAAAAATGAACTTATAGGACTACATCAAACCAAAAAGTTTCTGTATGGCAAAGGACACCATCAGCAGAAGAAAAAGGCATCCTACAGTATGGGAGAATATATTTGTAAATGACATATCCGACAAGGGGTTAACATCCAAAATATATAAAGAATTTACATGCCTCAACACCTAAAAAGCAAATAATCCGATTAACAAATGGGCAGAGAATATAAAGAGACAGTTCTCCAAAGAAGAAATTCAGATGGCCAGTAGACACATGAAAAGATGCTCCACATCACTAATCATCAGGGAAATGCAAATTAAAACCACAATGAGATATCACCTCACACCAGTAAGGATCGCCACCATCCAAAAGACTAAGAACAACAAATGCTGACGAGGATGAGGAGAAAGGGGAACCCTCCTACACTGCTGGTGGGAATGTATGCTAGTTCAACCATTGTGAAAAGCAATATGGAGGTTCCTCAAAAAACTCAAAATAGAAATACTATTTGTCCTGGGAATCCCAATCCTTCAAATTTACTCAAAGAATACAACTTCTCAGATTCAAGAAGACATATGCACCCCTATGTTTATCAGAGCACTTTTTACAATAGCCAAGATATGGAAGCCACCTAAGTGTCCATCAGTAGATGAATGGAAAAGAAGTGGTACATATACACAATGGAATACTATTCTGCCATAAGAAAGAAAGAAATCCTACCATTTGCAACAGCATGGATGGAGCTGGAGGACATTATGCTCAGTGAAATAAGCCAGGCGCAGAAAGACAAATGCCATAAAGAATTATTAATTCTTCCTATCCATGAGCACGGGATGTGTTTCGATTTATTGGTATCCTCTTTAATTTCTCTCATGAGTGTCATGTAGTTTTCAGAGTATAGGTCTTTCACTTCCTTGGTTAGGTTTATTCCTAGTTTTTTATTCTTATGGAATTGTTTTCCTGATTTCTCTCTCTGCTACTTCACTGTTAGTGTATAGGAATGCAACACATTTCTGTGTATTATTTTTGCATCCTGCAACTTTGCCGATTTCAGATGTTAGATCTAGTAGTTTTGGAGTGGAGTCTTTAGGGTTTTCTATGTACAGTATCATGTCATCTGCAAACAGGGATAGTTTAACAACTTCTTTGCCAATCTGGATGCCTTATATTTCTTTGTGTTGTCTGATTGCCATGGCTAGGACCTCCAGTACTATGTTGAATAGAAGTGGGGAGAGTGGGAATCCTTGTATTGCTCTGGTCTTAAAGGTAAAGCTTTCAGCTTCTTGCTGTTATGTATAATGTTGGCTGTGGGTTTATCTTATATGGCCTTTATTATGTTGAGGTACTTGCCCTCTATACTCATTCTGTTGAGAGTTTTTATCATGAATGGATGTTGAATTATGTCAAATGATTTTTCAGCATCTACAGAGATGATCTTGTGGTTTTTGTCCTTCTTTTTGTTGATGTGGTGGATGATGTTGATGGATTTTCGAATGTTGTACCATCCTTGCATCCCTGGGATGAATCCCACTTGATCATGATGATCTTCTTGATGTATTTCTGAATTCGGTTAGCTAATATTTTGTTGAGTATTTTTGCATCTATGTTCATCAGGGGTATTGGTCTGTAATTTTCTTTTTTGGTGTTGTCTTTGCCTGTTTTTGGTATTAGAGTGATGCTGGCCTCATAGAATGAGTTTGGAAGTATGCCGTCCTCTTCTATTTTCTGGAAACATTAAGGAGCATGGGTATTAGGTTTTCACTAAATGTTTGATAAAATTCAGCGGTCAAGTCATCTGGTCCAGGGGTTTGTTCTTAGGTAGGTTTTTGATTACCAGTTGGTCTGTTCAGATTTTCTGTTTCTTCCTTGGTCAGCCTTGGAAGGTTGTATTTTTCTAGAAAATTGTCCATTTCTTTGATGCTATCCAGTTTGTTAGCATATAATTTTTCATAGTATTCTCTAATAGTTCTTTGTATTTCTGTGGTGTCTGTAGTGATTTTTCCTTTCTCATTTCTGGTTCTATTTATGTGTGTAGACTCTCTTTTTCTCTTGATAAGTCTGGCTAGGGGTTTATCTATTTTGTTTATTTTCTCAAGAACCAGCTCTTGCTTTCATTATTTCTTTCTATTGTTTTATTCTTCTCAATTTTATTCTTTCTGCTCTAATCTTTATTATGTCCCTCCTTCTACTGATTTTGGGCCTCATTTGTTCTTCTTTTTCTAGTTTCATTAATTGTGAGTTTAGACTGCTTATATGGGACTGTTCTTCTTTCCTGGGGTAGGCCTGTATTGCAATATAGTTTCCTCTTAGCACGGCCTTGGCTGCATCCCACAGATTTTGCAGTGTTCAATTATTGTTGTCATTTGTTTCCATATATTGCTTGATCTCTGTTTTTATTTGGTCATTGATCCATTGGTTATTTAGGTGCATGTTGTGAAGCCTCCATGTGTTTGTGGGATTTTTCCTTTTCTTTGCGTAACTAATTTCTAGTTTCATACCTCTGTAGTCTGAGAAACTGGTTGGTACAATTTCAATCTTTTTTAATTTACTGAGGCTCTTTTTGTGACCTAGTATATGATCTATTCTTGAAAATGTTCCATGCACACTTGAGAAGAACGTGTATTCTGCTACTTTTGGTTGTAGAGTTCTGTAGACGTTTGTTAGGTCCATCTGTTCTAATGTGTTGTTCAGTGCCTCTGTGTCCTTACTTATTTTCTGTCTGGTTGATCTGTCCTTCAGAGTGAGTGGAGTGTTGAAGTCTCCTAGAATGAATGCATTGCATTCTATTTCCCCTATTAATTCTGTTAGTATTTGGTTCACAAATGTAGATGCTCCTGTGTTGGGAGCATATTTATAATGGTTATATCTTCTTGTTGGATTGACCCCTTCATCATTATGTAATGTCCTTCTTTATCTCTTGTGCCTTTCTTTGTTTTGAAGTCTATTTTGTCTGACACAAGTACTGCAACTCCTGCTTTTTTCTCTCTGTTAGTTGCATGAAATATCTTTTTCCATTGCTTCACTTTCAGTCTGTGTATGTCTTTGGGCTTAAAGTGAGTCTCTTATAGGCAGCATGTAGATGGGTCTTGTTTTTTTAATCCATTCAGTGACTCTATGTCATTTGATTGGTGCATTCAGTCCATATACATTAAGGGTAATTATCGATAGGTGTGTACTTATTGCCATTGCAGACTTTAGATTTGTGGTTACCAAAGGTTCAAGTTTAACTTCCTTACTATCTAAGAGTCTAACTTAACTCACTTAATATGCTATTAAAAACACAATCTAAGGTTTCTTTTCTTTTCCTTTTCCTTCCTCCTCCATTCTTTATATATTAGGTACCATATTCTGTACTCTTTGTCTATCCCTTGACTTTGGGGATAATTAATTTAATTTTGCATTTGGTTAGTAATTAACTGTCTACTTTCTTTACTGTGGTTTAATTACCTCTGGTGACAGCTAGTAAACCTTAGGAACACTTCCATCTATAGCAGTCCCTCCAAAATACACTGTAGAGATAGTTTGTGGGAGGTAAATTCTCTCCGCTTTTGCTTATCTGAAAATTGTTTAACCCCTCCTTCAAATTTAAATGATAATCTTGCCGGATAAAGTAATCTTTGGTTCAAGGCCATTCTACTTCATTACATTAAATACATCAGGCCACTCCCTTCTGGCCTGTAAGGTTTCTGCATAGAAATCTTATTATGTTAGCCTGATGGGCTTTCCTTTGCATGTAATCTTATTTCTCTCTCTGGCTGCTTTTAATAGTCTGTCCTTATCCTTGATCTTTGCCATTTTAATTACTATATGTCTTGGTGTTGTCGTCCTTGGGTCCCCTGTGTTGGGAGATCTGTGGATCTCCATGGCCTGAGAGACTATCTCCTTCCCCAGATTGGGGAAGTTTTCAGCAATTACCTACTCAAAGACACTTTCTATCCCTTTCTCTTCTTCTTCTGGGACCCCTATAATGCGAACATTGTTCCATTTGGATTGTTCACACAGTTCTCTCAATATTCTTTCATTCTTAGAGATCCTTTTTTCTCTCTGTATCTCTGTTTCTTGGTATTCCTCTTCTCTAGTTTCTATTTCATTTACCATATCTTCCACTGTATCCAATCTGCTTTTATTCCCCTCCATTGTGCTCTTCAACGATTGGATCTCCGAACGGATTTCATTCCTGAGTTCTTGTATATCTTTCCATACCTCCATTAGCATGTTGATGATTTTTATTTTGAACTCCCTTTCAGGAAGAGCCATGAAGTCCATGTCATCTTTCTCAGGAGTTATGTTACTTTTACTCTGAACCAGGATCCTTTGGCACTTCATATTTGTATATGTCGCCCTCTAGTGTCCAGAAGCTCTACTCTCTGGAGCTGCTCAGCCCCTGAAGCAGTGTCAGGGGTCGCAGGGGGAGGGGTATTAGTGCCTGGAGGGAGGAAAGAGCTGTTTCCTGCTTCCTGGCCGCTATGCATGTCTCCACTGCCTGAACCAGTAGGCCAAGCACACAGGTATAAGCCTCTATGCTTTGCATTTGTAGTTGCTGTAGACATATCTTCCCTCTGGCTGGTCTAATGCAAGGGTAGGGTTTGCTGGTTTGCGAGCCAGGTGGGGCTGGCCAGGATAAAGGCACAGTAGGTTGCCTGTCATGGAGGAGGTCCTTGGAGCTATGTAGGCAGCCAGGGAGCTGAAGCACCTGGAAATCGTGAAAGCTGCTAACCTGCTGGGGAGAGTGCACCGGACAATTTTGTCTACCTGTCCTTTCTCCTGAGCAGTAAACTCTGTGCAGTCCTTGCCCCTTTAGCAGCCCTCTTGCTAAGGGCTTCGTTAGGAAGTCTCTCAGACTGCCCGCCTTTTTTTTGTCACAGACCAGCCAGATATGGATCCCAGCTTTCCACAAGCGGCTGGAATCTCAGTCTCTCCAGGAATACTGCCTGTCTTTGCTTTCCAATCCCCTAATCACGAGAGTATCATGAAAGTACCATGAAATGTAGGTTTGTGCTCCCCAAGATCTCTGGAGTTAGGTATTCAGCAGTCCCTGGCCTCCACTCCTTCCCTGCTCTGTTTTCTCTTCCTCCAGCCAGTGAGCTGGGGTGGGGGAAGGGCTGGGGTCCCGCTCGGTCACAGCTTTTGTACATTACCCTGTTCCGTGAAGTCTGGTCCCATCTCCAGGTGTATGAAGTCTGGTGCAGTCCTCTTTCCTGTTGCTCTTTCAGGATTACTTGTATTAATCATATTTTCGTATTATATGTGGTTTTAGGAGGAAGCCTCTGTCTAACCTCTCATGTCGCCATCTTTAATCCTCTCCAGAAACTCTATTATTGTTAGATGCCACGAGGAGCCATGACAAACAAGCAGAGAGAAATTACATGTATCTGGACAGAGGACACCTGGGAAGTGGTATGGAATAACAATGAAAGGCTTACTGGTTGAGGAAGCTATGAGATGGGCCTTGAATAACAACTACAGTTTTAACACCTGTGGGAAATGTAGATGTGTTTGCCTGGAGAAATTAGCCAATTTCATAAATGGTAGAATAAAATGTGTTTGCAAAGTCTATTTACTTTGTATTGCTATTTTTTTTATATTGCTATTTTAACAAGTTATTGCAAACAGTGGCTTGAAACAACATGAATTTATTATTTTACAGTGTTTGACACTGCTTTCACAGGGTTAAAGTCAACACGTTGGTAGCAATGCATTCCTTCCTGGAGGCTCTAAGAAAGAATCTCTTTCCTTCCCCTTTCTTGCTTCTAAAGGATACACACACATTCCTTTGTTCTTTCCCTTCTTCCTCTAATCCTCAAAGCAAGCAATGTTGCATTTCTCTGGGCTTTTCTTCCAATGCCACAGTACCTCTCTCTTTGCCTATCTCTTCCACTTTAAAGGACCCTTTTAATTACACTGGGCCCACCTGGATAATCCAAAATAATCTCCTTTTTTTTAAAGGTCAGTTTATTATTAGCAACCTTAATTCCTCCTTTACATGTAACCTATCACAGGTTCCAGGGATCAGGAAGTGGATATCTCTTAAGGGGCCGTTATTATACTTACCACAGTAGTATTTTAAATGAAAAATAGAGCACAAAAATTAGGCCAGAGGAGTTTTACTGCTTTTGTAGTTTAATATGTATATAAATAGTATTTCTGAGTAGTGGAATGTTACTACCTGATTTGTACTTAGAAACAACATATTAAAAGATGGGCATCTCAGTTGATGCAGAAAAAGATACGACAAAACCTAACACTTTTTCATAATAAAAACACTCAGGAACCTGTAAATATAAGGGAATTATCTTAACATTATAAAGGGAATGTATAAAATCCCTAGCTAACAGCATATTCAACAGTGAAGGCTTTCCTCCTAAGATCAGGAACAACACAAGGATAGTCACTTTCACCACTGCATTTTAACACTGTCCTAGTAGTTCTAGCCAGAGCAGTTAAACAAGAAAAATAAATAAAAGGCATATAAAAAAGGAAGAAGTGAAGTTCTATTTTCCATTTGCAAATAAAGAAAATTCCAAAGAATTCCCATGAAAGCTACTAGTTAAAAAACAAATTCATTAAAGTTGCAGGATACAAGATTAACACTAAAAAAATCAGTTTTATTTCTCTACATAAGCAACGAATAACCTAAAAAGGATAGTAAGAAAAAAATTTACAACTGCATCTAAAAGAACAAAATACCTAGGAATAAACCTAACCAAGGAAGTGAAAGCCTTGTACACAGAAAACTACAAACACTGATCCAAGAGATAAAAGACTAAGTAGAAGAAACATCCTGGGTTCATTGGTAAAAAGACAATGTTTAGATGGCAATATTCCCCAAACTGATCTACAGATTCAAACACAATCCTAATCAAAATGCTACCTTCCTTTTTTGCAGAAATTGACAAATATTAAAATTTTATATATAAATTTAAGGGACTCACAAAAGCCAAAACAGTCTTGAAAAAGAAGAAAAAAGTTGGAAGATTCAGTGTTTCTGATTTCAAAACTTACTATAAAGCTACAGTCAACACAACAGTATAGGACTGGCATACTGAGAAGACATACAGACTCAGACAATAGAACTGAGTCCATAAGTAAACTCATACATGTACAGCCAACTGATTTTTGAAAAGGTTGCTAAGTCCAATCCATAGAGGAAAGAGCAGTCTCTTCAGCAAATGATGCTGGGACAAATGGATTTCAGAAAACAAAAAAAATGTGAAGTTGGACTCCTACCTCACACCATATACAAAACTAACTCAAAATTAGACCTAAAACCATAAAACTCTTTAAAAAAAAATAAAAAACAGGGGTAAATCTTCATGACCCTGGATTTGGCAATGACTCCTTAGATATAAAACCAAAAGCATTAGCAACAACAAAATAAACTAGACTTCATCAAGATGAAAAACTTTTGCACAGAGGACATTATCAAGTGAAAAAAACTGCTGATATGGGAGGAAATGTTTCCAAGCTATATATCTGATAAAGGCTTAGTACCCAAAATTTATAAGGAACTCTTATATCCAAGACAAAAAGACAAACCAGCCAATTAAAAAATGGGCAAAGGCCTTGAACAGACATTTCTCCAGATACATAAATGGTCAAGATATATAAATGGTCAGTAAGCACATGGAAGGATGGTCAACATCATTAGTCATTGGGGAATGCAAATCAAGATGACAATAAGATACCACTTTACAACACCTTAGGATAGCTATAATTAAAAACAGAGATGGAAAATAACAAGTATTAATGAGGGTGTGGAAAAGCTGACATTCATACACTGCTGGTGAGAATGTGAAATGGTTCATAGAATAGTTTGGCAGTTCCTCAAAAAGTAACACACAGAATTACCTATTTGGCCCCACATTCCATTCCTAGATAAATAACTAAAAGAACTGAAAAGGTACTTAAACTTAAGTTCAGGGATACATAATGCCATGGCAGCACTATTCACATATACAAAAGGTGAACACAGAAACGTCTATCAACTGATGAGTAGATAAGCTGTAGTATATCTATACAATGGGATATCATTTAGCCATAAAGAGGAATGAAGTATTGATACATGCTACAACGTCGATGTGTCTCCAAAACATCATGCTATGTGAAAGCCAGACACAAAAGGTGACATATTGCATGATTCTATCTATATGAAATATCCAGAATAGATAAAATACAGAGAGACAGAAAGCTGACAGGTAGTTGTCAGAGACTACGGGGAAATGAGAATGGGGAGAAAACTGCTTTATGGGTAAGGTGTTTCACACTGGAGAGATAGAAATGCTTTACAAATAGAGGTGGTAGTTTGCACAACACTGGGAATGTACCAAATGCCACTGAACTGTATTCACTTTAATGGTAATTTTATGCTTATGAACTTCAAAAGAAGGAAAGAAAAGAAAGGGGGGGGGGGGGCGCAGGCAGGACATGGAGAAAGAAAGAAACTAAAAAGATGTGGGAAGTTCTAGTCCTCCAGAAAAGCAGTTCCAAAATGTAAAACAAAGGCTATGTAGCCTAGGCCCTATCCAACTCCAATGAAACTGAAATCTCCAGCATTCTTTATTTTTAACAAATTCTCCACATGATTCTGATATGTAGCCAAATTTGGGCACATCAATGCCCAAGGAAATCTCTTCTCCATACCTTATAGAATGCATACGATCTGCAAATCCATGTATATAATTACATAAATTATCTATAAAATGCTGCTTGTCGTCTCAAATTATTTAATCTGGTGGCCTTAATATTAGCATGTTGTAAACGATGGCCAATATACCTATAGTTAAATCCTTAAGGTATGTGTACCATTCACAGAGTAAGCTGGTGTGCTAATTAAAATTTTTTTTAATAAAAAGTGTAAGAAAAAAAACAAAATCTAAATCTAAACAAGCACAATATATAGTTCAAATCTTTAATACTATGTATTATCAAATCACTTTTGCTGGTTAAGATTTCAACACCAGGTCAGAATAAAAATCTCCTGGTTTCTGTTGCCTTTCTACCACATTCATTTGGCTCATACAAACCAAGATGAAACACACACAGACGTTGGGAGTTCTATGAGAACATTCTATAAAACCTCTAATGTTTTAGAAATAAAAAATATTTTACAAGTCAATTAATGATAACTTATTTTAATGATACAAAAGAAAATCATTTACCAAATATATACCAGATATATACCAAAGTTATGTCAATTTATCCTAGTAGCTAAAGCAAATAAAATAAGCAAATAAAATATATTAGGTTATACAATTCTGATTAGCTGGTAAGAAAGCACTCATTTTCACTGAAAGAATATTTAAATGAACTAAAAGATACAAATGTTCTTTTGGGCACATTCTTAAAGACCATTGAATAAAATATGTACATATTCAATGTTCATCAAATGCTTTTTTTTTTTAACATTTGAAGGTATGTGTATTTTTTTTTTTCCCCATAGGGTTCTGGGCATTTTTTTTTTTAATTATGTTTACTAGGCTCCCCCCTTCACCAAGTCCCCCCCACATACCCCTTCACAGTCATTGTCCATCAGCGTAGTAAGATGCTGTAAAATCACTACTTGTCTGCTCTGTGTTGCACAGCCCTCCCCATGCCCCACACACACTATACATGCTAATTGTAATGCCCCCTTTCTTTTTCCCCGCCCTTGTCCCTCCCTTCCCACCCATCCTTTCCAGTCCCTTTCCCTTTGGTAACTATTAGTCCATTCGTGGGTTCTGTGATTCTGCTGCTGTTTTGTTCCTTCAGTTTTCCTTTGTTCTTATACTCCACAGATGAGTGAAATCATTTGGTACTTGTCTTTCTCCGCCTGGCTTATTTCACTGAGCATAATACCCTCTAGCTCCATCCATGTTGTTGCAAATGGTAGGATCTGTTTTTTTCTTATGGCTGAGTCAAATGCTTATTTTTAAACATGAATACATACTAATAATATAACACAATCTTAACACAGAACTCAGCACCTTTATGTTAAGATTTAAGATTGTGATCATACAGTTCAACCATTTTGTTTCTGGTCATTTAATTACACAATGATAACAAAGCTTGTGTCTCAACTAGAGGAAAAAGAGAGCAGCTAAAGACAAGTAATACATGTTTTAAGTTCCCTATTCCCTAATATATATTTTAAGTAATATATGTTTTAAGTGTAGTTTACTTAATAGTATGTTTCTTAGTTTTGATCAACGCATCATGGGTGTATAAAATATTAATATTAGAGGAAGCTGAGTAAAAGGTATATGAGAACTTTCTGTACTTTTTTTGAACTCTTTATGTCTAACCATTTCAAAATAATTTTGTTGAAGTGCATTTAAATTTAATGAGTACAGTATGTTTATAATACCAAAACATTGCAATTTCAAAGTTTTATATTTAAAATTTATATGAAATGCATTAGAAATAATAATTTAAGCAGTCTGTCCTAGTCTTGAAGATCAACTGAGAATGCAATATTAAAATTCTGTAATCAATTCTAATGTGGTTTCTTTGTTTTCATTATTTGATTGTTAGGTGGAATAACCATTAAAATAAGTTCTCAAAGAAATTACAGAAATACCACAGATCTACCAGATAATTCCACTAATCAGAGAAAAAGAATAACAACAGTTAAATCAAAGATGAAGAAATACATGTTAAATGAGCAAAGCAGATGAAGCAGAACCAGCTGAGCTAACATTTATTTTACTATCTAAAGACAATTTCACCAAGCAAGGGAGTAAAAACCCTTATTACAAGACATCTTGATACTTCAAGGACTCAAATGTACTTACAGTCAAATTACATCCCCTGTGAGCATAATGTACCCAGAATATAGAAAAAGAAGGTACCTATGATGGGTAACTGTGTGTGTCAACTGGGCTAAGGGATGCTCAGTTAGCTCAGTTACTTCTGGGTATGTCTGTGTGGGTGTTCCCAAAAGAGATCAGTATTTGAATTAGACTGAGTAAAAGAAGATAGTCTTTCACCAACTGTGGCAGCCATCATCCAACCCATCAAGGGCCTGAACAGAACAAAAAAGGTGGAGGAGGGACAAATTCTCTCTCTCTTCTTGAGCTGGGACATTGGAACTCCTGGGGCTTGGGCCTTCGGACCAACACTAGCAGCTCCCCAGTTCTTGGGCCTTTGGCCTCCAATGGTTCATGTGATTCTCAGGTCTTTGGACTTGGACTGAATTTTATACTTCCAGTTTTCCTGTTCCTATAGCTTGAGGAGGGAAGACTGTGGGATTTGTCAGTCTTTACAACATGTGAGCCAATTCCTACAATAAATCTCCTCTCATATGTATCTCCATATTTCCTATTGGTTCTTTTTCTCTGGAGAACCCTAACACAGTATCCTTGCTTTTACCTGGTATTTACTGTTTAATGTTAAAATATAATTTATAATTATGGCTTTATTGTAAGCGACCTCTTCCAGTTTTTTCAGTTTTTGAAAAGCTGATTTTAAGTCTCACCCATTTTACTCTTAATGGCCTATCATCCACCTAAATAATTACAAAGATCATAAACTAGGTGCAATTGGTTTATGCTACTTATGTAGCCTAAATTCTATTTTAAAAAATCAATCTTTCTGCAGACTTGGCAAAAACCTTTTAAAAATCTTATGAGAGACACTGGAGAGCTAGCACTAATGTACACTTGCTTGCTCTTATGCTCTTTCCCTGCCAGACCACATGAGGACACAGAGGTAAGCCGAAGACGGTCTTCAGGAAGCAATTATACTGGCACCTTAACAATGGACTTTTAGCTTCTGGAACTGTGAAAAAAGTACACTTAGTTGTTTAAGCTACCCTATTTATGCTTTTTTGTTATGGCAGCCCAAGCTAAGACAACATGTCTTAGAAAAAAAAGCATATTACAACAGTAGGGTCTATTTTTAATAATTGTCAAAACAGTAACATTTTAAAAAATACCCTACCCTAATGATAGGGGATATAGTGCTTTGAGAGTCATCTGGGTCTAAAATCGAGAACTCTTCAGATCTAGACTCTTAAGTGAAATGGCAAAATATTTTCATATGAGCTACACCAAGTAGCCTAAGATATACTGTATCTTACTGTAATCTTTATTTCATAACTGCATTGGTGACATTAATTTGTGAACACTCTACAGAAAAAAATTAATGTTTATACTCCTTCCAAAACATTCAAAATACTTATTACTTTTGTTAGGAAAGAGTATAAAACCTAAATGTGATTTATTCCCACTAGGATGTTTAAATATTTTAACAGTAAGGTATTAACAAAGGGCCACGTGGTGGAAGCTGCTCAGGCTGAGAGTGGGGGTGGGGAAATTGATAAGGGCCTGGCAATACCTGTTTGAGTTTTTTAAAACCTACCAATAAGAATAAGACATGTAAAGGAAAGATATAACGAGCTTAGGCGACGTCGGGGGAAGAAGTGAACCCTGTAGTACTCAGCCAATGAGGAACCAGGGGAGGGACTCGTGCACTAGGAGATAAATTATTGGCACCAAACTCCCCAGGTGTGCCTGCCCACCAGACACCCGATCTTGCAAGACTGTCATTAAAGCCTCACTCTGCTGTTCTCTGTCTCCGTGTCCACTTACTGAATTTAGACCAGTGAGTGTTTCTCACAATTTGGGGGATCATCTGGGATCCTCTTGCCTGTGCGAGGTGGGGGCCCAAGTGGAGTGGGAAGAAGCGTCACGCCCGGCTTGGGGCGGCCCACTGTGTCTGGGCGTCTCACCTTTGCACGGAAGCCGAGGGGAGACCCGAGACTGTTGTGCAGAAACAGCATGACCGACGCAGGGGAGAAAACGCAGGCACCACGGCAACCAGGCAATCTTGTGCACGAGCCAAGGTGGGAAAATTGGGCTATAAGTACTGCCTTGGTGGTTGGGCATTTTTCAGAGGTCGAGTGTGTGTAGCTGAGATGTGTAATCTTGGGGTGTGTGCAAGAAACTTCCATTATGGGGGGTTGAGTACACAGGGATCTCAGACACAGGGACCTCTTGAAGGATGGGAAATACAAATTCTAGGCCTAGGGAAGCAGAGAAAGGGAACCAGATGAGCTCCCTTGGAATTCCCCCCAGATAGCCTGCTGGGGTGAAGGTTACAGTACTGGGGGGACGCCTTCTGTACCGGGTTAGGGACAAACAGAAGATGATCAAATTTTGCTGTTTTGTCTGGATTAAAGTTAGGTCAGATGAAAACTGGCTTTGCCAGGTTTGAGTTATTTTTTTAATGGTAATAAAGCCTCCAGTTCACCTGAGGAATCTGTTGGTTACCAAGGGCGCTTCACTTATTTCCCCTCAACACCAGGGAAGGGAAAGCTAGGGAGGAGGAAATACAAGAGACCTCCCAAGACAGGCCCTGGTGTTGGGAGAGCGTTGTGTGTTTTCCTTGGTCCCTTTCCCCGCTGAAGCAGCAGTGGAGAGTTGAGAGGCAGAGACACGGCGGTGAGGAGGAGTCAAAGTTTTGTTTGGAGTTACTCCTGAAGAGAGAAAGTGAGGCCGCCTCAGGAGGGAGGGGCACCCTGAGAGGTTGGAGAGAGAAAGTTTTAAGTTAAAAGGTTGTGCACTTTGAGGGTGCCAGCGGCCTCGGAGAGAGGAGCACCCCAGAAGTTGGGGGTTCCCTCTTTAAAGATTCTTTAAGAGTGTAGCTGGCACCTGGAGGTGTAGACTTGTTAAGTAGTCTCAAGTATCTTTAATGAGACATTATATTTCTTATCAGTCCTCTGGGTAATTCTAGAAAATTAGCTTAACACAAGAAATTTACTGCTTTTAGTCCCCTCCCAGGATGGCAGCTTCCTAGTTTGAGAGCTTATCAGGACTGGCTGCCCTTCTTCCAAGGGGGTCAGAGTTATTGTCTGTTTGCTAATGAGTAAGTTGAGGGTCTTGCTTCTTGACCTCCTAGGTATTAAAATGCAATCTTTGGGGTGGAATCCTTCCTGCCTTTTGCTATGTTGTTTATGGCTGCGGCTGCATGCTAAATTGATTTCCTAAGTTGCAGACTATATAGAGTCAGAAAGAAAAAAAAATAGCATATAGGTAAAGTTAAAAAAAAAAAAAAAAGAAGAGGCTGAGCCTGTATGATTAACATAATAAAGGCAGGCTATGCTGGGGTACCCTCTCCTTTATCTAAGGAATATTCAAACATTCCAGGCCAAGTTGCTCCTGTCTTTTTGAGCTTTAATTAACTAACTCTGGGTCTTTTTAGTGGACTTTCCTGGCCTTTTTCTCTTTCCACCCCACTCATATCTCATATCAACAGGCCTTCAGAGGTGGAAAGAAGTATGGCTTTAGTGCATTTGCATCTTTCCTCAGAGGTGGAGAGATTCATCTCCATATCAATGAGTAATTACCTGGGCAACAGAGGGCTTCTCTGTACCTGAGAGGTGAGGGGGAGGGCCAGTTTTTGGCTGATGCTAGAGCCTGAAAGAAATGGCCCCAGACTGCAGCTTGTGAGTAGTAAATAGATTTCAAACTTTATTTCTCCCTTTGATTTCAGTTTTCAGAAGTATTTTGCCCCAAGATTTCCTCTCCCCAGACTTAACAATGTAAGAAAGACTTAGAGTTTCCCCTTGCCTTCTGGGGAGTCCACTAAGAATCCCAAGACGTTTCCATGGAGACAGGTCCCACTAGGACAAGAGGAAATTTGTTAATGCTCCCCGCATGGGTACTGAAGTGAGAAATTTTAAGCATTGCTATAAGATCCCCTTGGCCTATTGGGCCAACTAAATCAATTCCTAAGACCTAATATATATACTTAGGTTGAACTGATGTCCATCATGAATATCCCATTCCCTGGTGGTGAGAGGGGGGTGATCAGGAGAGCTGCTGTGTCCATTTGGGAACAAAAACACCTACCGGGCCAGGGTGTCCAGTCAGCAGAACAAAAGTTCCCAAATGTAGATTCTAGATGAGATAATAATCTAGGAGACAGAAATAAAATGCAAGATCTTCGAGGGCTAATTATAAAGGGAATTAGGGAATTGGCCCCAAGATCTCAAAATGTTTCTAAGGTGATTGAAGTCCAATGAGAAAAAGAAGAGACCCCAACTGCATTTTCATAGAGACTCAGGGACCAGATGAGAAAATATTCAGAACTTGACCCAGAAGCTCAGGTAGGACAAGATCTTTTAAAAGTCAATTTTGTAGCCAAAAATTGGCCAGATATATCTAAAAAATTACAGAATTTAGATAGATGGAATGAGAAACCTATAGAAGAATTACTAAGAGAAGCTCAAAAGTGTTTGTTAGAAGAGAGGCTAGAAGCTTGTATTTCAAATTGTTAGAGGGAGAGCCAGACCCTCTCCAATAGACCCCAAGGGAACTGCAAATTCTAGAGAAATTGAAAATAATCCTTAGTCACCACCCCAGCCCTGGCACTCCCATCATTAGAGAAGCCATTTCACTAGTTTGTTACTGTTGAACAAAGTTCTCTGTAGGGTTTTGACCGAAGCCTGGGGAGGAAAGAAACAACCAGTGGCCTTTATGTCTAAACTACTAGACCCTGTCTCTTGAAGATGGACTGATGCATTCAGGCCATCACAGCCATGGCCTTACTGGTAGAAGAGGGCAGGAAATTAACTAGGAGGAACCCTCATAGTCAATACTCCTCACCAGGTTCGGGTCATGCTTAATCAGTGAGCTAGGCACTGGCTAATAGATTCTCCTGATCACAGAGACTGCAGTGAGGACGGCTGAAAAGAGTTAGACTCATTACACCAAAGAAACTGACTGGGAGATCTGGGGACAAAACAGAATTAGCAAGTGTCCCAGGTGGCTAACCAACCCTTAAGGCTGAAACTAAAAAGAACCTAAAATGTTAACTTTTATCCTAACTCTGTATTTCACAGGCAAGTCGCAGAGAGCCCTAAGATGGGAAGGAACTCCTAGTTATCCTGTCAAACTGGTAATCAATATTACTAAAACATCAAGCCCCCAAGCCATTAGGTTTGATGCTTGTCAAGTTCTCTCCTGTAGTGACCTAAATGACCAAAAACAGCTTTCTAGAGATAATAAGTATCTCTGTCCTGAACAGACAAATCTTAATAGAATAAAAAGGCAAGTAAGCCCCCATGTCCAAGATGGAGCAGTGTTTGGTGGACTACCCAGTTTCAAGGGTGGATGGCCCCTTATGCAGCAGAAAAATCTTTAAAAAAAAGAAAGCTCCACTTAGCTAAAGGAATTCCTCCTGACAATTGCCAAGACAGACAGTGTAACCCCCTTTTATTAAGTATACATAGACCTCAAAACTTAGACTCAGACCCTGTAATTGCCCCTGATGTTTATGGACTCAGTGCATATGTCATTAGAGTAGATCCCATGAAAAAGTTTAGTCTTAATTTAATCGAAGGCAAGACTTCACCCATAGTAGCCACCCCCAATCCTGAGAGAAATAACAATCCAGAGCTTCCCCATAATGACCCTAGACTAGTTACTGTAACAGAGATAAAAGACCTAAAACAGACTCTTGAAATAGAGACAAGTTATGGAGACACCAATGCCTGGGTAGAGTGAGTTAAATTTTCAGTACTCACTCTGAATAAAAGCGACTGTTATGCATGTGCTGCTGGATGGCCACAGGCGCAGGTGGTCCCATTCCCTCTCTGCTGAGACACAGACCCCACTGAGATGAACTGCATGTTAGCCCTGTATCAGGACAAGGACGCTTAGGGAAATGAGACTTGCAAGGGCTTGTCTTTAAAGAAGTCAGACCCAAGGGCAATCCCCTCTTTTTCCATAAGGAAAATGAATCACTCCTCATGCCTCTCTAGGCAAGGGGAAAGTTTCACAACTCCTGTGGGGAACTACTGACTTGTACTCATGTCCTAAATGTCTCTAAAGAGGGCAACTTCTCGAAATTATGCATCCCCGAGTGGATGTTTGGTGGTACTGTGGAAAGGAGAACCTGCGTTACTTGTTGCCACCCACCTAGACTAAGACCTGTGTTTTAGTCCAATTTGCCATTCCATTTACCCTGGCATTTCTCTCCATACCCAATGAAAAAAAAAATTTTTCATAGAAGTTGTAGATCATTACAAGGCACCACTTTAGCTAATGAATTAGCTGAAAACTGGCACCAGTGACCCGTTAGAAAAATCGTTTAGAAAAAGAAAGGTATAGTTGCCTCTGTTTTAATAGAGGCAGCCATAAACAAGATTAGAGAAATTTGAGAAAAGACCAAGTGTAAATTAAAATACATTACTGGGAATAAAATCAGAAATTCTTAAAAAGAGGGGGGAACTGTTAGGAAAGAGTATAAAACCTAAATGTGATTTATTCCCACTAGGATGTTTAAACATTTTAACAGTAAGGTATTAACAAAGGGCCACGTGGTGGAAGCTGCTCAGGCTGAGAGTGGGGGTGGGGAAATTGATAAGGGCCTGGCAATACCTGTTTGAGTTTTTTTAAACCTACCAATAAGAATAAGACATGTAAAGGAAAGATATAATGAGCTTAGGCGACGTCCGGGGAAGACTGTGAACCCTGTAGTACTCAGCCAATGAGGAACCGGGAGGGACTCCTTGTACACTAGGAGATAAATTATTGGCACCAAACTCCCCAGGTGTGCCTGCCCACCAGACACCCGATCTTGCAAGACCGTCATTAAAGCCTCGTTCCGCTGTTCTCTTTGTCTCCGTGTCCACTTACTGAATTTAGACCAGTGAGTGTGTTCCTCACACTTTCAAAATTAAAGCTCCATAATATATTCTACAAACTGTGATTTAAAAGAATCACAAAATATTAAATACTTCTGCATACATCCCCTCAATTTTGCAGTAAACCAAAAACTACCTTAAAAATTAGTCTATTAAAAATTTTTCAAATAAATAATACTGAAGAGCACTGAGATTCTGAGTTGTCATGATGCAAAGTTCACAGTGAAGAGTATGAAAACCTCATTTTAATACATGATTTGTGGAGCAAATGGGGTTTGTTGGCTGTCAACTTCTGAGCACAGAAACACACAGGAAACTTATTTAGCTCATTCAGCATATTAAAGTTTCTTTTGTTCTCTATGTTCCCCCTGATATTTGTCAATTTCACAAGCATAGCAATGATAAAAGAAATGTTAAAATAATTAAATTCACTCCTATAACAGCAGTATCTATAACCCTTTGTTATGCAAAATACATCTATGTGCATATATTTAACAAAACTGCAAGGAAAGCTCTTGTGACTTTTAAAACTTGACATAATGAACTATTTTCTACCACTAATGGCCTTTATAATACTTCTTTTTAATGCTCATAAAGTTAATATACCAAAAACTCTTTAATCAATTCCATTATTTTGGCAGTTGAACAGGTCTTTGGGCTTGTACTTCTGATTTGCTGCTGTTATTATCACTGCTTCCCCACCACTTCCAGTTCTATTATAAACAACTCTGCAGTAAACACTCTGGTGACTAGAGCAACTGACACTGAGGTTCACTGTGTGTCTACCAAAAGAGATAACATTGGTGGGTAAGTAGTGAGTCCTTTGGCCAAGAACTAGGAGCCTCAATCTCTAGAATCAGAAACCCTGACATAGGCCCTCAAAAAGTTCAATTTTGATATCAATTTCAGAGGATAAACTAATTTATGGGAGAAGACTAACTTATGACCCTTTTGAATACATCAAATTTAATTCCTAATTAGAAGATCACTTCTTTAAAAACATTTATGGCATGGAAAACTGTATATTAAGATACGTATGAATTATTTTATTGTAACAATTATGAACATGAAAAACATTTTAAAAAAAGATCCAAGCTAAATCTTAAAAGAGATACAACTAAATAGCCTAAGTAGTGGAAAAAAACAGTGGAAAGGGGAATTATCTACATATATTTTCCTCCTTCAGAGCTGAGTCCTTTATGGTTTTTTGTTTCTTTTTGAGAAGGGTGTGGGAATTACATAAATGAATAAAAACAGGTATATATATGGGATTAAGGTGAATTCGTTCTCAATAGCAAGACAAAAGCTTGAGTCTTCTCACTTCTCTCTTGTTATCTGAAATCTATATATACTACAGTTTTTGAACACAGAACTTTTGTTTATGAGATAGGGATACAGAAATATTGCTATGTGCACTGAACTCAGAACTTAGGAAACAGTGAATTATTTCTATAGTGTCTCCTACAACAGGATAACTTTATTATATAGAATAGTATAACGTAGTCACTATTGTTCATTTATAATTGTGATTACATCAAATACTAAAGATATGAAAACAAAACAAACCCCCAATATTCCAGGATCTTATTTCTAAAAATATAACTACATATCACCTTTGAACACTAGGTCTGGCCTGTTTTAAGAAGGAAAGAAAAATGAAGATTATGCTTTACAGAAAAAGCAGGTTGTGAAAAACAAAGCTGCTCCAATGTGCTAATTTACACAGACTGAGATCCAAATTCAGGATCCTAGAGTAAGATCTCCATTTCTTGCCTACAAGCATTTTGAAGGCTATGCAGCTCTGTTTCTGGAGCAAAGATGCTACCCAATAACCACAAGGCCAAAAAAAGCACTACACGACTAAAGATGCAAATTTTAAAAAGGAATTTTAATGCTTGGGCCACGACCTATGATACAATGAGACAGCTTCAGAACCAGTGCAATGAAAGAGATTACAGAATGGTAGAGTGGGCTCAAAGAATGTTTTAAAGGGCTCTGACATAATTATCCTGAGAAAGATAAGGTAGCATTCCATTCCAGATTAGCTCAAAGTTAAAGTATATTTCATTAACAAAACTAGAAATGACTCCCCCAGCTATGCAGACTTATCCATTAGAAGAATCTCACCTTGGGATTGAAAAAGGCTCTCAACTGCTCTGCAGCAACTCCTGAAAGGAGGCCAGTCCAAATATAGTAGGTTAAATCCCCACCCTCAAAGCTAAATCTCTGATGAAGGTAACCCTTGCCATGAAGCTAGAGTATAGGTAAACAAATAAATCTGTATGATCTTTAATGGGTAAAGAAGATGTGGTACATAGACACAGTGGAATATTATTCAGCCATAAAAAGAATCCTCCCATTTGCAACAACATAGATGGATCTAAAGGGTATTATGCTCAGTGAAATAAGCCAGGCAGAGAAAGACAAATACCAAAAGATTTCACTTATTTGCGGAGTATAAAAACAAAACAGCAGTAGACTCAATAGACACAGAGAAGGGACTAGTGGTTACTAAGGGCGAGGGGATGGGGAGGTGGAAGGGGATTAAGGGGCACAATAATTCACAATCATAATATAGGTTCATCACGGGGATGGTACTACAGCATAGAGAATAAAATTAATGGTTCTGTAACATCTCACTACATCGACACATAGTGACTGCACTAGAGGGGTGAGGATCTAATAATGTGGGTAACTGTTGAACCACTGTGTTGCATATTTGAAACCAATATAAGACTGTTTATCAATCATACTTTAATTTTTTAATGAATAACTTTAAAAAATTTGCATGATCTTATCTGTTAATTTAAAAACTGTAGATGTTAACACATATGCTTTATAATCTTAGGAATGAGCAACAAAGGTTTAAAGCCTTAAACTTAAATTAACTATAACATATACTGGTTGGTATTAAAAAACTCCCTCAACTTTCAACAATTAAACTAGAGACAACTAACTAAAAAATCGGAAACCATGAATATTTCTTTGAGGTTACAACATAACTACCACAGCATACTGACACATAGAGGTTATTTTCAAGGACGGTATCTTAAAAAACCTTCAAAGAAATTCATAATAGACGTCTCTTACCTCATAAATGTTGGGGTGCCACATTTTGGTCAAGAATCTGAAGGTAGGTGGTGAATATGGGTAGTCAATAGGAAATTTAATATGCGCCTGAAAAGAAAATGAAATGCTAATAAATGAACTGTATGTTATTCATCTGCCTAGTAATTGACCCTATTACACCCCAGTGAAACAAAACTCCTTTCTACAGTGTAGACTCTTGGGATTAAAATAACATATATATTTCATTAGCCCCAATGGCAGGGTTGTTATTAGTGTGTTCTTTTGGCATTTCTTTAAACATCTGTAAGGGTGTATGTTAAATCACCAAAACTCAATGGCTATATAATTTTTAATTGAGCTTACATGTGTAAAAAACAGTACTAAGTATAGGTGTGTCACATTAATTAGTACACTTTGTTTTTATAAAAAGAATAAAGATGGCAGCATGAGGTGAGACTGAGACCTCATCCTAAAACCACATATAATACATAAATATAATTAATACAACTAATCCTGAAAGAGCAACAGGAAAGAAGGCTGCGCCAGATGCATACACCTGGAGGAAAGAACAGACCTCATGGAACGGGGTAACATACCAAAGCCATGACCTGGCAGGACCCAAGTTCTTCCCCAACCCCATATCACAGGCAGGAGGAAGAGAAACAGAGCCAGGAGGGAGTGGAGGTCTGGACACGCTGAAAACCTAGTCCTGGAGATATGCTCTGGGAGCACGAACCTACATTGCATGCTGCTCTGGTGATCTGTGGGGTTGGAAAGCTAAGACAGGCAGAATACCTAAAGAGACTAAGATTCCAGCTGCTTGTGGAAAACAGAGATCCATATCCAGCTGATCTGGGCGGGCAGTCTGAGAGACTTCCTAAAAGTGAGGGGGATGCTAAAGGGGCAAGGATTGCAGAGCTTCCTGAGCAGGAGAAAGGACAAGTAAACAAAATTGTCTGGGTGCATTCTGCCCAGCAGGTTGGGAACTTTCACTGACTTCAGCCACTCCATCCCCCTGGCTGGATACCCAGCTCCGAGGCCCCCAACCATGACATGCAGCGAACTCCACCTTTCTCCCAGCCATCCCGCACCTGGCTTGCAAACTGGCAAACCCTGCCCTGGTATCAGGCGAGTGAGAAGCAAGGCCCACCTACAGCAGCTACAAACGCAAAGCACAGACACTTACACCTGTGTCTTCAGCCCACAGTTCTAGCAGTGGGGACAGACATAGCAGCCGGGAAGCAGGAAACAGCTCTTCCCTCCCCGCCAGGCAACAGCGCCACTCCCCTGCAAACTCCGACATCACTCCAGGGACTGAGGAGCTCCAGAGAGTAGAGCTTCTGGGCACTAGAGGGTGCCACATACAAATATGAAACGTCAAAGGAACCTGGTTCAAACGAAAATCTCAACACCAGAAAAAGGATCAAGTGAGATTGAACAAGTAAATTTTCCTGAGAGAGATTTCAAAATAAAAATCATAAACATGATCATGAAGGTACAGAAACATAGTCAACAACTCAGGAACGAATTTACAACGGAGAACCAATCACTGAGGGACACAAAGGAGGGTATTAAAAGCAGATTAGATACAGTGGACGATAAATGAAATAAAAATTAGAGAAGAGGAACACAAAGAAGCTGAGACACAGAGAGAAAAAAGGGTATCTAGGAATGAAAGAATATTGAGAGAACTGTGGGACCAATCCAAACGGAACAATATTCGCATTATAGGGGTCCCATAAGAAGAAGAGACAGAAAAGGGAATAGAAAGTGTCATTGAGGAAGTAATTGCTGAAAACTTCCCCAATCTGGGGAAGGAGATAAGGTCTCTCAGGCCATGGAGATCCACAGATCTCCCAAAACAAGGGATCCAAGGACGACAACACCAAAACACATAATAATTAAAATATCAAAGATTAAGAATAAGGACATACAATTAAAAGCAGCCAGACAGATAAAAAAGATCACATACAAAGGAAAGCTCGTCAGGCTATCATCAGACTTCTCAGCAGAAACCTTACAGGCCGGAAGGGAGTGGCATAATATATTTAATGCAATGAAGCAGAAGAGACTTGAACCAAAAATACTCTATCCGGCAAGATTATCATTCAAATTTGAAGGAGGTATTAAACAATTTCCAGATTAGCAAAAGCTGAGAGAATTTGCCTCCCACAAACCATCTCTACAGTGTATTTTGAAGGGACTGCAATAGATGGAAGTGTTCCTAAGGTTAAACAGCTGTCACCAGAGGTAATAAAAAGGAATATACAAACAGTACAGAATATGATACCTAATATATAAAGAATGGAGAAGGAAGAAAAGGAGGCGGAGAAAAGGACCTTTAGATTAAGTTTGTAATAGCATACTAAGTGAGTTGAGTTAGACTCTTAGTGAGGAAGTTACCCTTCAACATTTGGTATCCACGAGTCTACAGCCTGCAATGGTAATAAGTACTTACCTATCGATAACCACTCTAAATGTAAATGCTCTGAATGCACCAATCAAAAGACATAGAGTCAGTGAATGGATAAAAATACAAGACCCAACTACATGCTGCCTACAAGAGACGCACTTCCAACTCAAAGACATACACAGACTAAAAGTGAAGCGATGGAAAAAGATATTTCATGCAACTAATAGAGAGAAAAAAGCAGGAGTTACAGTACTTGAATCAGACAAGACTTCAAAACAAAGAAAGAAACAAGAGACAAAGAAGGACATTACATAATGATAAAGGGGTCAGTCCAACAAGAGGATATAATCATTATAAATATCTTTGCACCTAACAAGGGAGCACCTACATATGTGAAACAAATACTAACAGAATTAAAAGGGGAAATAGAATGCAATACATTCATTCTAGGAGACTTTAACACTCCAGTCACTCCAAAGGACAGATCAACAAGGCAAAAAATAAGTAAGGACACAGAGGCACTGAACAACACATAAGAACAGATGGACCTAACAGACATCTTCAGAACTCTCCACACAAAAGCAGCAGGATACACATTCTTCTCAAGTGCACATGGAACATTCTCCAGAATAGACCACATACTAGGCCACAAAAAGAGCCTCAGTAAATTCCAAAAGATTGAAATTCTACCAACCAACTTTTCAGACCACAAAGGTATAAAACTAGAAATTAATTGTACAAAGAAAGCAAAAAGGCTCACAAACACATGGAGGCTTAGCAACATGCTCCTAAATAGTCAATGCATCAATGACCAAATTAAAATGGAGATCCAGCAATATATGGAAATAAATGACAACAACAACACAAAGCTCCAACTTCTGTGGGATGCAGCGAAAGCGGTCTTAAGAGGAAAGTATATAGCAATCCAGGCATATTTAAAGAAGAACAAACCCAAATGAATAGTCTAACATCACAATTATCAAAATTGGAAAAAGAACAACAAATGAGGCCTAAAGTCAGCAGACGGAGGAACATAATAAAGAGAGAAGAAATAAATAAAATTGAGAAGAATAAAACAATAGAAAAAAAATCAGTGAAACCAAGAGCTGGTTCTTTGAGAAAATAAACAAAATAGATAAGCCTCTAGCCAGACTTATTAAGAGAAAAAGAGAATCAACGCACATCAACAGAATCAGAAACGAGAAAGGAAACATCACAACGGACCCAACAGAAATACAAAAAATTATTAGAGAATACTATGAAAACCTATATGCTAAGAAGCTGGAAAACCTAGAAGAAACGGACAACTTCCTAGAAAAATACAACCTTCCAAGACTGACCAAGGAAGAAACACAAAATCTAAACAAACCAATTACCAGCAAAGAAATTGAAGCAGTAAGCAAAAAACTACCCAAGAACAAAACCCCTGGGCCAGATGGATTTACCTCGGAATTTTATCAGACATACAGAGAAGATGTAATTCCCATTCTCCTTAAAGTTTTCCAA
Organism: Manis pentadactyla; assembly: GCF_030020395.1. Taxonomy (NCBI): domain Eukaryota; kingdom Metazoa; phylum Chordata; class Mammalia; order Pholidota; family Manidae; genus Manis; species Manis pentadactyla. Next base: position 184,342,669 of record NC_080021.1, on the reverse strand, counting down.
AAAATAGAAGAGGAGGCAATACTCCCAAACTCATTCTATGAAGCCAACATCACCCTAATACCAAAACCAGGCAAAGACCCCACCAAAAAAGAAAATTACAGACCAATATCCCTGATGAACGTAGATGTAAAAATACTCAACAAAATATTAGCAAACAGAATTCAAAAACACATCAAAAGGATCATACACCATGACCAAGTGGGTTTCATCCCAGGGATGCAAGGATGGTACAACATCCAAAAATCCATCAACCACATCAACAAAAAGAAGGACAAAAACCACATGATCATCTCCATAGATGCTAAAAAAGCATTCGACAAAATTCAACATCCATTCATGATAAAAACTCTCAAAAAAATGGGTATAGAGGGCAGGTACCTCAACATAATAAAGGCCATATATGATAAACCCACAGCCAACATCATACTAAACAGTGAAAAGCTGAAAGCTTTTCCTCTGAGATCGGGAACAAGACAGGGATGCCCACTCTCCCCACTGTTATTCAACATAGTACTGGAGGTCCTAGCCACGGCAATTAGACAACACAAAGAAATACATGGCATCCAGATCTGTAAAGAAGAAGTTAAACTGTCACTATTTGCAAATGCCATGATATTGGAAATAAAAAATCCTAAAGACTCTACTCCAAAACTACTAGAACTGATATCGGAATACAGCAAAGTTGCAGGATACAAAATAACAAACAGAAACCTGTGGCTTTCCTATACACTAACAATGAACTAATAGAAAGAGAAATCAGGAAAACAATTCCATTCACAATTGCATCAAAAAGAGTAAAATACCTAGAAATAAACCTTACCAAGGAAGTGAAAGACCTATACCCTGAAAACTATAAGACACTCTTGAGAGAAATTAAAGAGGACACTAACAAATGGAAACTCATCCCATGCTATTGGTTAGGAAGAATTAATATTGTCAAAATGGCCATCCTGCCCAAAGCAATATACAGATTTGATGCAATCGCTATCAAATTACCAACAACATTCTTCAACGAACTAGAACAAATAGTTCAAAAATTCATATGGAAACACCAAAGACCCCAAATAGCCAAAGCAATCCTGAGAAGGAAGAATAAAGTTGGGGGGATCTCACTCCCCAACTTCAAGCTCTACTACAAAGCCACAGTAATCAAAACAGTTTGGTACTAGCACAAGAACAGAGCCACAGACCAGTGGAACAGAATAGAGACCCCAGATATTAACCCAAGTACTTATGGTCAATTAATATTTGATAAAGGAGACATGGACATACAATGGGGAAATGACAGTCTCCTCAACAGATGGTGCTGGCAAAACTGGACAGCTACATGTAAGAGAATGAAACTGGATCACTGTCTAACCCCATACACAAAAGTAAATTCAAAATGGATCAAAGATCTGAATGTAAGTCATGAAACTATAAAACTCTTAGAAAAAAACATAGGCAAAAATCTCTTGGACATAAACATGAGCAACTTCTTCATGAACATATCTCCCCGGGCAAGGGAAACAAGAGCAAAAATGAACAAATGGGACTATATCAAGCTGAAAAGCTTCTGTACAGCAAAGGACACCATCAATAGAACAAAAAGGAAACCTACAGTATGGGAGAATATATTCATAAATGACAGATCCGATAAAGGGTTGACATCCAAAATATATAAAGAGCTCATGCACCTCAACAAACAAAAAGCAAATAATCCAATTAAAAAATGGGCAGAGGAGCTGAACAGACACTTCTCCAAAGAAGAAATTCAGATGGCCAACAGACACATGAAAAGATGCTCCACATCGTTTGTCATCAGAGGAATGCAAATTAAAACCACAATGAGATATCACCTCACACCAGTAAGGATCGCCACCATCCAAAAGACAGACAACAACGAATGTTAGCGAGGTTGTGGAAGGGGAACCCTCCTACACTGCTGGTGGGAATGCAAATTAGTTCAACCATTGTGGAAAGCAATATGGAGGTTCCTCAAAAAGCTCAAAATAGAAATACCATTTGACCCAGGAATTCCACTCCTAGGAATTTACCCTAAGAATGCAGCACTCCAGTTTGAAAAAGACAGGTCCACCCCTATGTTTATCACAGCACTATTTACAATAGCCAAGAAATGGAAGCAACCTAAATGTCCATCAGTAGATGAATGAATAAAGAGGATGTGGTACATATACACAATGAAATATTACTCAGCCATAAGAAAAGAACAGATCCTACCATTTGCAACAACATGGATGGAGCCAGAGGTATTATGCTCAGTGAAATAAGCCAGGCGGAGAAAGACAAGTAGCAAATGATTTCATTCATATGTGGAATATAAGAACAAAGAAAAACTGAAGGAACAAAACAGAAGTATCACAGAACCCAAGAATGGACTAATGGTTGCCAAAGGGAAAGGGACTGGGGAGGATTGGTGGAAAGGGAGGGATAAGGGCAGGGAAAAAGAAAGGGGGCCTTACGATTAGCATGTATAATGTGGCGGTGGGCACAGGGAGGGATGTGCAACACTGAGACGACAAGTAGTGAGTCTACAGCATCTTACTACGCTGATGGACAGTGATGTAATGTGGTTTGTTCAAGGGGGACTTGGTGAAGGGGGGAGTCTAGTAACCATAATGTTCTTCATGTAATTGTAGATTAATGATACCTATACACACACACACACACACACACACACACACACACACACACACAACTGTTATAGAAATCATTTAGACGCTGAGAGACCTTTTCAGCAACTTTTTATATCTTTCTTGCCTAACTTGCACACACATAAGAACAAGTACCTCCAAAATAGTTTCTGCACCATTACCATTACTCTAAAATGTTCAGGCCATCCTAAGCGTACCCTCAATGAAATCACCAGACATCTACTTTTTGTTATTCAGACACTGAGCACTTATGTTAATATTTTCATTTATTCAATCAGTCAACAGATCATTATTGAAAACCAATCATGCTTTCTCCCTGGAACGAATATGGGAGGTGGGAAACAAAGATATTTATAACACTTTCCCTACTGCTGAATGGGTATGGTCTAACCAAAAACAGACATACAAATTAATGATTACAAATCAAGTGTGTTAAATGAATTAACAACTCTGTGCTAAGAGAGTATTGTAAAAGAAATACATAACTTTGCCTGAGATTGATTACGGAAGATTTACTCCAGAATGGTAATACTGGAGCCAAATTGAGACCAAAGTGAAAGGGACCTTACTTAAAGGCAGGAAATAGAATGTAGAAGGGTATACACAGAACAAAGGCAGAGACAGTAAGAATGAACACAGACTTATGTAAGAGACTCAGGAAGTATAATCAATCAGACTAGTGACTGATTTGATTTTGGGATAGAAGGGAAAAATCAAAGATGACTCTCAAGTGAACAATGATAGGTGAGAAGTGATGATAAATAATACTTCTAAAGAGCTTATAAGTGGCAGGCATTAGACTAAACACTTGGTATGGTCATTTCATTTTGTCAGCTGTGAAATTAAAAGGGGAGAAATATATATAGCTACAAATGCATATGATCTAGTAACTGAGGAACAGATTATTTTCTAGTTTGCATATTTCACTACCAAGAAACAATTCCCATGATTATTAGTTTGTCTTCTCAAAATAACTTTATTTCCTAGCCTTCTACAATTCCATTGTCTCCTCATGGTCTAGCTTTTCTGCCTACTCTTTCTCATACTCCTTAGTTCCTCTCAAGATCTTTTTAACTTAATGTGCTCTCACTGTAACTTCCCCGTGGTTCTCTATCCTCCCCAAATGTAACACATTACAAAAAAACAAAAATTTCTGGGCAAAGAAAAAGAGGTCCTAAAATCCATAACCAAAATGTAATTTAGAAAACATCAATATACATAAATGAAGTATACAATGGCTTCAGACAAAGTTCTAACAACCCCCAAATGTGCAGTTAAAGTAATTTGTTATCTCACCAATAATTTTCACATGGAATTTCAAAAACAAATATGAATAGTGGAATGTATTACAATTATTCTTGCCACCTGGCTATGAGCATACTATTAAATAGGTTAATAAAAAGTTTCCAAGTCCTAAAAACAATTATACTTACTAAAAGCTCAGCTGACATCAAATGTAGACTGCTTACTATTGCATTTGGATTAGTGCCTGGAGTTAGAGTGAAATGAGGACACTCCCACTGCTGAGTTTTTCTGCTGTGTCATCAGCTCACATCTGCTATAGGATATGTTTTCAACATGACAGCATAAGTAATCAAAATATGTTTTAGTAACTCTTGAAAGTTCCAAAGTCTGCCAACCACTAGTACAAACTTTTAAACTGTTACATTAACAGTATGTGAAGAATAAAGTTAGTGGCTAAACCTAGTGATGCTATGACACAGGTTTTACAGTCAAGACATTTTGAGTCTTTACTGATTAAAAATTCCAATCTGAAAAGTTTAATAACTACTATAATACTTAATATAATTATCCCAAGATTAAGATGAAATATTATAAATTAACAGGAAGTCCTTAATGCTCTTGATTCTAAAAAGGAACTTCAGACATTTAAGGAGAAGTATCTCTCAGGATTAGTACTGATGGTCCTCTGTATTTTTTTAAACACAGTGATAAAATGTTTCTTTCAGCTTGAAAAGTAAAACCATTTATTCCCAAAATAAATGCTAGAGGAACCATTGGCACCATCAGCTGTGTTAATGTTAAATGGAATACTAGAAAAGACATTTGCATTTTTGCTTAAAAATGTGTTAACCTGTGTTTTACTCCTGCTTCCTCACAAACCACTAAGTTTATTTTATTTTGTTTTTTTAATTTGTTTTCCACTAAGTTTATTTTTTTAAAGCCGTTTTTATTTTTTTTTAAGTCATAAAACCCAAGAACAAATGGGATGACACAAAAGCAACAAAACTTTGGGAGCTGGAAACCAGAAGGATACTCGGTAATTGAGAAGACCAGAGAAAATTTAAACCCAAGCTGGTTGTCAGGAAGCCAAGAAGTAAGTTTACTTCTTCCACAGAACCATGGAAAAACTCAGAAATTGGAGGCACCAAGTACAAGTGATGATGACAATAGAATTGGTCAAAAGTCTGTATAAAGAGTACTCAGATCCCCAGTACCTCTCCCCCATGCTGTTCAATAACTAACCCACATCACACTAACATAAAACTGGAGACTGACTTTACCACCATTGAACCGAGTTGATCTGTGTGTGGGGAAACCAAACTTGAAATGGAAAATTTCACTACTACTTAATAGGAAGATCCTGGACTTCATTTTTCTACCTGGCTCTAAGAAGGCTGGCAACCAGGACTATACATGCCAGATAGAAGAAAGTATTCTCTGAGGTAACTGACCATTCCACCTCCGCCCACCCCACACCCCCAAAAAATGCCAATGATACCTTGATACCGTGTTTTTAAAAAAAGAGAGAAGAGAAAAAAATTAAAGGTATAACAAATGGGGATCACCCAATCAGCCCACACCAGTCACTATACAGTAACACTTAATAGTTCATAAATCTTGCTCTTACACAGAGCTGAATTTACAATCTGCATTTTAGTGCCTCACTCTTAAATATGAGTGGACAGGATCTCCAGATATTTAAGGAAAGCCTAGAGGCAAAAACAAAGAAGGAAAACAAAACTAAAACCAAAAATAAATTAAAACAGAGGAAAACCTAAAATATATATATAATTAATATTCTCAGAATGTTAAAATTTATGGAATCCACAAAATAAGAACAAGAGGTTAAAAGGGGGGAGGGAATATTCAAATTTTTTTAAAAAGGGAAGGCTTTTGAAAAATTAAAACTACATAGCAAAGAGAAAATGTACAAATGCACACGTGCACACTTGTGTGTATTTGGGCTATAAGACAGAACTGAGGATACCTCCTAGAAAACAGCATGAAGAAAACAAATATGAGAAATAAGGAGAAAAAAAATTCAAAGACCAGTCTGGTGTGTGAAAATTCATATAACTGGAGTTTAAAAAAGAGGGAAAGAAATTATTCAAGAAAATTTTCTAAAGCTAAAAGACATAAGCAGGATCTACTACTGCCCAACACAATGAATGAAAAAAACCTGTACCAATGCATACCACAGAGAAATTTCAGAACACTGAGGACAAAGGGAAGAGGCTACAGAGTACTTACACAATGTTATGTGTCAGTTATATCTCAAACTGGGAAAAGAGATTACATAGAGAAAAAACGTATTATCACATGAGACTAACAGTAACACTGGAAGCAAGAAGAGAATACCTTCGAAACTCTGAAGTAAAATGATTTTAAACCTTCAACTCTAATCTCAGCAAAACCATCACTCAATTGCAAAGATCAAGTAAAAGTACTTTTAAACACATGAGGTCTCAATACTAACTACCAATGGTATCCTTTCTTGGAAGCTATTAGAAGAAATGTTTCACTGAAAGAGAAAAAGCTCATAATTATATACAAGACCCAAAATAATTGATAAACTACTATAATTAATAAGTAACTTAGCAAGGTCAATGAATACAAAAATAATACAAAAAAAAAACAACTGTACATATTCTAACAGCAAATAATGTAGAAAATAAGTTTTAAAACAACGTCATTTAGTTTTTAAATTTTTAAGTTTTACATTAAAAAAAACACCTGTAGCATCATTATGATGGCCAAGACATGGAAACAACTTAAGTGTCCATCAATAGGTGAATGGACAAAGAAAATGTGGTGTACACACACATATGTACACACACACACACACACACACACACACACAGAGGAATCAGGTCCAGGACCCAAGCAGCTATACTATTACTGCAGTGTATACTGTTATTGCTCTATAGAAAAAAACACAAACATACAGCACAATCACTATTATTTAACAATACCATAGTGTACATTTGAAAGTTGCTAAACAAATAGATGCTAAAAGTTCTCTTAATAATCCAGAAGATTAAAGATGGCAGCATAAGAGGTGAGATAGAGGCCTCCTCCCAAAACCACATATAATACAAAAATATAGTTAATACAACTAATCCTAAAATAGCAACAGGAAAGAAGGCTGTGCCAGACTGCATACACCTGGAGAAAAGAAGAGACCTTACAGAGAGGGTAATGTACCAAAGCCAAGATCCTGTGGGACCCAAGCCCTTCCCCCCACCCCAGCTCACCAGTGGGAGGAAGGGAAATGGGGTGGGGAGTGGGTGGAAGCCTAGGACTGCTGAACACCCAGCCCAGGAGATCTGCTCTGGAAGCATGAACTTACATTGCACGGTGCTCTGGAGATTAGTGGGGTTGGAAAGGTAAGACAGGCAGAACAGTTGGAGAGACAGATACCAGCTGCTTGTGGAAAACAGGGATCCACATCTGGCTGCTCTAGGACAAGAGGAAGGCGGGCAGTCTGAGAGACTTCCTAACAGCGAGAGGGCTGCTAAAGAGGCAAGGACTGCACAGAGCTTATTGCTCAGGAGAAAGGACAGGTGGACAAAACTGTCGGGCACACTCTGCCCAGCAGGTTGGGAGCTTTTAGAAGCTTCAGGAGCTCTATCCCCCTGGCAGCTACGCACTTCTGAAGACCCCCACCATGACACGCAGCCTGCTGCAAATTCCTCCTGGCTGGCACCGGCTTGCAAACCGGCAGCCCCTGCCCTGGTGTCAGGCCAGCCAGAGAGAGGCCCCACCTACAGCAGCCACAAACTCAAAGCCTAGACACATGTGCACTCGGCCCACTGGTTCTGGCAGAGGAGATAGGCACAGCAGTTGGGAAACAGGAAATAGTTCTCTCCTCCACCCAGGCATCAGTGCCGCTCTCCTGCAGCCACCAACATTGCTCCAGGGGTTGAGCAGCTCCAGAGAGTATAGCTTCTGGTCACTAGAGTGCACCACATACAAATACGAAGCATCAAAGGAACCTGGTTCAAACCAAAATCCCACAAACACCACAGAGCCAAGTGAAACTGAACTCATCAATCTTCCTGAAAGAGATATTAAAATAAAAATCATAAACATGCTCATGGAGGTAAAGAAAAATATTCAAGAACTCAGGGTAGTATTCAGGACAGAAATTCAATCATTAAGGAATGCAATATCTCAAATGAAACATACAAGGAGGGATTTAAAAGCAGATTAGATGTAGTAGAGGCAACGGTAAATAGAACAGAAATTAGAGAACAGGAATACAGAGAAGCTGAGGCAGAGAGGGAAAAAAGGACCTCTAGAAATGAAAGAATACTGAGAGAACTGTGTGATCGATCCAAACGGAACAATATTTGCATTATAGGGGTACCAGAAGAAGAAGAGAGAGAAAAAGGGATAGAAAGTGTCTTTGAGGAGGTAATTGCTGAAAACTTTCCCAATCTTGGGAAGTAGACAGTCTTTCAGGCCATGGAGGTGCACAGATCTCCCAACACAAAAGACCCAAGGAAGACAACACCAAGACATATAGTAATTAAAATGGCAAAAATCAAAGATAAGGACAGAATATTAAAAGCAGTCAGAGATAGAAAAAAGATGACCTACAAAGGAAAACACCAGGCTATCATCAGAATTCTCAAAAGAAACCTTACAGGCCCCAAGGGAGTGGCATGATATACTTAATGCATGAAACAGAAGGGCCTCGAACCAAAAATTACTTTACCCAGCAAGATTATCATTTAAATTTGAAGGAGGGAATAAAACAATTTCCAGATAAGCAAAAGCTGAGAGAATTTATCTCCCATGAACAGTCTCAACATGTGTATTTTGGACAGACTACTATAGATGGAAGGGTTCCTAAGAGTAAATAGCTGTCACCAAAGGAAATAAAACCACAATAAAGTGTGTAGAACAATTAATTACTAAGCAGATGCAAAATCAAATCAACTACCCCCAAAGTCAGTCAAGAGATATGCAGAGTACAGAATAAGATACCTAGTACATAAAGAATAGCAGAGGAAGAGAAAGGAGGGAAAACAAAACCTTTAGATTTTTTTTTGTAATAGCATACAAAGTGAGTAAAGTTTGACTGTTAGATAGTAAGGAAGTTACCCTTGAACCTTTGGTGACCACGACTCTAAAGCCTGCAATGGCAATAAGCATATACCTATCAATCATCACCCTAAATGTAAATGGTCTGAATGCACCAATCAAATGACACAGAGTCACTGAATGTATTGAAAAACAAGCATCATCTACATGCTGCCTACAAGAGACTCACTTCAAACCCAAAGACATACACAGACTAAAAGTGAAGGGATGGAAAAAAGATATTTCATGCAACTAATAGGGAGAAAAAAGCAGGTATTGCAGTACTTGTATCAGGCAAAATAGACTTCAAAACAAAGAAAGTAACAAGAGACAAAGGACATTACATAATGATAAAAGGGTCAATCCAACAAGAGGATATAACCATTATAAATATCTATGCACCCAACACAGAAGCACCTACATATGTGAAACAAATACTAACAGAATTAGAGGAGGAAACAGAACGCAATGCATTCATTTTAGGAGACTTCAACACACCACTCACTCCAAAGGACAGATCAACCAGACAGAAAATAAGTAAAGACACAGAGGCACTGAAACACATTAGAACAGATGAAGCTAACAGACATCTACAGAACACTCCACACAAAAGCAGCAGGATACATATTCTTCTCAAGTACACATGGAACATTTTCCATAATAGATCATATACTAGACCACAAAAAAGCCTCAGTAAATTCAGAAGGATTGAAATTGTACAAACCAGCTTCTCAGACCACAAGGTATGAAACTAGAAATACATTACGAAAACAAAACAAAAAAAGCCCACAAACATGGAGGCTTAATAACATGCTCCTAAATAATCAATGGATCAATGGCCAAATAAAAACAGAGATCAAGCAATATATGGAGACAAATATAAACAACAACTCACACCCCAAAATCTGTGGGACATAGTGAAGGCAGTTCTAAGAGATAAGTATATAGCACTACAGGCTTACCTCAAGAAAGAACAATCCCAAAGGAACAATCTAAACTCACAATTAATAAAACTTGAAAAGAAAGAACAAATGAGGCTCAAAGTCAACAGGAGGAGGGACATAATAAAGATAAGAGCAGAAACAAATAAAATTGAGAAGAATAAAACAATAGAAAGAATCAATGAAACCAGGAGCTGGTTCTTTGAGAAAATAAACAAAATAGATAAGCCTCTAGCCAGACTTATCAAGAAAAAGACAGTCTATACACATAAACAGAATCAGAAATGAGAAAGGAAAATAATTATGGACACCACAGCAATATAAAGAACTATCAGAGAATACTATGAAAAATTATATGCTAACAAATTGGATAACCTAGAAGAAATGGACATTCTAGAAAAATAAAACCTTCCAAGACTGATCCAGGAAGAAACAGAGAATCTTAACAGACCAATTATCAGCAGTGAAATTGAATTGGTAATAAAAAACTACCTAAGAACAGAAGCCCCGGAACAGATGGCTTCATCTCTGCATTTTATCAAATATTTATAAAGACCTAATACCCATCCTCCTTAAAGTTCTCAAAAAAGTAGAAAAGAGAATACTTCCAAACTCATTCTATGAGGTCAGCATCACTCTGATACCAAAACAGGCAAAGATACCACAAAAAAAGAAAATTACAGATCAATATCCCTGATGAACATAAATGCAGAAATACTTATCAAAATATTAGCAAAACAAACTTAAAAATACACCAAAAAGATCATCCATCATGATCATGTGGGATTTATTCCAGGGATGCAAGGATGGTACAATATTCAAAAATCCATCAACATCATCCACCACATCAACAAAAAGAAGAACAAAAACCACATGATCATCTCCACAGATGCTGAAAAAGTATGTGACAAAATTCAACATCCATTCATGATAAAAACTCTCAACAAAATGGGTATAGAGAGCAAGTACCTCAACATAATGAAGGCCATATATGACAAACCCACAGCCAACATTACATTTAACAGTGAGAAGCTGAAAGCTTTTTCCCTAAGATCAGGTACAAGACAAGGATGCCTACTCACCCCACTTCTATTCAACATAGGATTGGAGGTCCTAGCCACGGCAATCAGACAACACAAAGAAATAAAAGGCCTCCAGATTGGTAAGGAAGAAGTTGAACTGTCCCTGTTTGCAGATGACATGATATTGTACATAAAAAACCCTAAAGAATCCACTCCAAAGCTACTAGAATAACTGAATTCATCAAAGTTACAGGATACAAAATTAATACACAGAAATCGGTTGCATTGCTATGTACTGATGAACTAGCAGAGACAGAAATCAGGAACACAGTGTCATTTACAACTGCATCAAGAAGAATAAAATACCTGGGAATAAATTTTACCAAGGAGGTGAAAGACCTGTACTCTGAAAACTTTAAGACACTAATAAAAGAAACTGAAGATGACACAAATAAATGGAAAGCTAGTCCTTGCTCTTGGTTTGGGAGAATTAATACTGTTAATGGCCATACTGTCCTAAGTAATCTACTGATTCAATGCAATCCCTATTAAAATACCAATGGCACTTTTCACTGAATTAAAGAAAATAATCCTAGTATTTGAATGGAAACACCAAAAACCTTGAGGATCCCAAGCAATACTGAAAAAGAACCAAGCTGGGGGTATCAAGTTTTATGATTTCAAACTATATGACATAACTGCAGTAATCAAAACAGTATGCCACTGGCACTAAAACAGATGCATACATCAATGGAACAGAATAGAGCCCAGAAATAAACCCATCCCTATATGGTCAGTTAATATATAACAAGAACATGCTATAGGGAAAAGACAGTCTCTTCAGTAAATGGTGTTGGGAAACCGGACAGCTACATGCAAGAGAATGAAACTGGATCACTGTCTATACCATATGCAAAAATAAACTGAAAATGGACTGAAGACCTAAATATAAAAACTGAAACCATAAAATGCCTAGAAGAAAAGAGACAGTAAACTCCTGAACATCAGCATTAATAATTTTTTTCTGGATATGGCTCCCCGGGCAAGGTAAGCAAAAGCAAAAATAAACAAGTGGGCCTACATCAAACTAAAGACTTCTGCACAGTAATGGAAACCACCAATAAAATGAAAATGCAACCTACTGAATGAGAGAATGTATTTGCAAATGACATCCAATAAGGGGATAAGGGGTTAACATCCAAAATACATAAAGAACTCATATACCTCAACACCAAAAGAAAACAAATAACCCAATTCAAAAATGGGTAGAGGACTTGAACATTTTTCCAAAGAAGAAATACAGATGGCCAACAGGCTCATGAAAATATGCTCCACATTGCCAATCATCAGGGAAATGCAAATCAAAAACCACAATGAGATATCACCTTACCTCAGTCAGAATGACTAGAATCAACAAGATGAGAAATAACAAATGTTGGCAAGGATGTGGAGAAAAGGCAACCAACCCTTGGGCACTGCTGGTGGGATTGCAAATAGGTGCAGTCACTATGGAAAGCAGTATGGAGGATTCTAAAAAAACTGAAAATAGAAATGCTATACAACCCACCAGCAATTCCACTTCTGGGCATTTAGCTGAAGAAAACAAAATCACTAATTTGAAAAGATGTATGTATTACTATGTATATCACAGCATTATTTACAATAGCCAAAATATGGTAACAACCTAAATATCCACTGATAGATGGACATACATAAAATGGATTATTAGCCATAAAAAGGAATGAAATTTTGCCATTTGCAACAACATGGATGGACCCAGAGGGTATTATGCTCAGTGAAGTAAGTCAGACTGAGAAAGATAAAAACCATATGAATACCACACACTTATATGCAGATTCTAAAAAACAAAACAAACAGCAAACTAAACTGAAATAGTCTCAAACACAGAGAACAGACTGGTAGTTGCCAGAAGGGACGGGTGAAGGTGGGTAGGTGAAATAGGTGGGGGTGGGGATTAGTGAGAATATTTGTTAACTTGATCTGGGTAATGGTTACCTGAGTGTACACATGTCAAAACTGATTGAATTCTTATGTTTACCACAGCACTATTTACAATAGCCAAGAAATGGAAGCAACCTAAGTGCCCATCAGTAGATGAATGGATAAAGAAGATGTAGTACATATATACAATGGAATATTATTCAGCCATAAGAAGAAAACAAATCCTACCATTTGCAACAACATGGATGGAGCTAGAGGGTATTATGCTCAGTGAAATAAGCCAGGCTGAGAAGGACAAGTACCAAATGATTTCACTCATCTGTGGAGTATAAGAACAAAGAAAAAACTGAAGGAACAAAACAGCAGCAGATTCACAGAACCCAAGAATGGACTAACAGCTACCAAAGGGAAAGGGACTGGGGAGGGTGGGTGGGAAGGGATAAGGGGAATAAGGGGCATTAAGATTAGCACACATAATGTAGGGGTGGAGCACGGGGAAGGCAGTATAGCACAAAGAAGACAAGTAGTGACTCTATAGCATCTTACTACGCTGATGGAGACTGACTGTAATGGGGTATGTGGTGGGGACTTGATAAATGAGGGAATCTAGTAACCACAATGTTGCTCATGTGATTATATATTAATGATACCAAAATAAAAATTAAAAATTAAAAAATAAAAACTGATTGAACTATACACTAAGACTTCTGCATTTTATGCATTTCAATGTAAAAGTTAAATGTAAAGAGAGAGAGAGTTTGCACAGATCAACGACTATAAGCTGTAAACTGAGGATTTTGGTTAATTTAACCCTCTACACCTAAGATCCAAAAAAAAAATGTTTGTGGTGGGTAAATTAATCAGCAGATATTAAAAAATAATTCAGGAATAGTGATAGTACATAATGGAATTAAAACAGAAAAGTTAAAGACAAGTAAGAGTTGCTTTGGATTGGAGAATCTTTTTACATACCCAGAACAAGTCCTGATTGGAGGCCTTAAATAAACATTGCTTGAAAAAATTTTTGAAGTGCTAGAAAACAGTTCCTACATAAACCTCCTGCTTAATATGGATTCCCTTATTCCTTAGACAGCTGAGCCTCCCATCTTAACCAAATAGCCTTTTTCTCTGACAAAATTAGTCAAATGTCCATTAAGATAGTTAACATTATTACAGGTATTTTTAGTTTGAAAAATATCAGAAAGTACACATTTTGAAAGACAGAAAACAGAAAACAAAATCTCTGATAGTGCAGTAGTGACATCCAGCTACCATTCATCCCTGCCCTGACAGAGGCAAGGGTGAGGCCTGAAAGAGAAAAGCAGTCCACCTGTCTTAGAAACTAAGTAGGTAGAGAATGGGTCTTCTCATTCCCAGTATTCGCCCTGGCCCAGTTTCCCAGGATTACTGTCAAAGAACCTGGCAACAACTAACTATACCTAAAATTGCTGCCAATGCCTCAAAGTCCTAGCCAGCCAGATTTGTCCCCATTTATATTTACTCTGAAGGGGACAGATGCCACCAGGTGGCACCAAACTGCAGCCAAGACCAGGTCAGATTTGAATCTTGCAGCTGGATCCCTGTAATTCCGGATCAGCTAGAAATAACACTAGGCTCTTATTTTGTGTAATAAAATTTTCTGAACTCCACCTATCTCATTATGGTGGTTAACTCATGACCAACCAGATAATCATCCTGAACATTCTGGAATATGACCTTCCAGATTTAGATATTTTAATGCTCTAATATACTGTTCCACACTATGATAAATTTAAACAATATTTAAGCAATATGCATGCATATAAAATGCACACTATCTGAATGTGTATCATTACCCATTGAGTAAAATAGGAACCTAGGAATCCATATAGACATTAATTGAAAATTGAATAGGAATTTATGTAGTTTCAAAATAGTTCCCAATAAAATACCTATTACAAAGAGGAAGAGTTACTTTATTGCAGTCTGGCAGACTCTCCTAAGCGACCAAAGTGGGTATCATCAGTAACGAGACAAATCAAAATCATGTGTTACCTGAAATAAACATGAGGAAATTTTACTAACTTAAACTGAGGGACATTCTACAAAATATAAGTGTCCTCTGACCGTCAAGCCTATCAAGGGCATTAAAGTCTTCAAAATACTAAGGAATGATTACAGTCTGAAAGTAATTATAGAGACAGGACAATTAAAACCAACACATGATTCTGAACTGGATCCTCTGCTACAAAGAACAAATTGGCAAAATATAGAATTGGGTTTGAAGATTAGATGGTACTAACATTAACAACATTAATTTCCTGATTGTTGATAGTTATATTATGATTATGTAGAATTATCTTGTTTGTAGAAAATAAACTCTGTACAGAGTAACGGTGGCACATCAGAGATTGGCAACTTATGCTCAACTGGTTCAGGAAGAAAGCTTTTTAGAGTTTTTCTCTAAGTTTGTGACTGTTACAAACTTTTTATCATTTTTAAAAGAGTGCCTACCAAAGGAGATTCATAAACATACTAGAGTGGCTGCTCATAGGATAGGAGGGGAAGAGAAGAGGGAATGGGAATAAAAAGAGATATACAGATATATAGATCTACCAATCAACAACAAGAAAAGGAGTGATATGGGCAAAATATTGATAAAGAGCCATGAATTGAGAAGTCTGATTATTAACTCAATCCTAGGAATAACAAAAAAGTTGGTTTAAATAAATACTGGCATATGTGACTGAGTTTGGGGGTAGGGCTCATCTCAGGTGTGGCTTTATACTAAAGGTAACCATGGGAGATAACCAAAGACTCATTTTCTCTCCATTTCTAAACAGTAGAAAGAGGCTACTTCTGGGTAGTGGGGAGTGGTAAGGGACTACTGTCCACTATTACAAACTTTATAGTATGCTTGACTTTTAAAACTATGTATCTGAATGATTTTTATAAATGAAAATTAAATTTAATTAAAAGGAAAGCAGTGAGTAACAAATCAGACATGTCACAGCAGTAAGGAATCCAGATTGGCAAGATTCAGAGGGGCAAACGAATTTTAAGAGGTTAAGAGTAAGACAGAAGTCAGGAATCTAGATAAGCAGGTCAGTTACATCAGCAGTAATCACCACACAGATGAAACTTGTTATTGCCAAAGGCATCTAAACCATGATAGCTCATTAGTCCAGGTGACACTAGGGTACAGCTGGTCTAGTATCATGAGATAAAGAGTAAATACAGGTGACTAAGAAATTAAGTAACTAATGACAGCCTAGTTCCCAGTTTCTGCCATATTCGTCCTTGCAGCCACTTTCAACAACCACAGAATCAGTGCATCCCTCACTTCCAAGAACAATTCTGACTTGACTGCTATTCATATCCCTTGATCCTCAGTCAGTTGAATCCTGAATGGTCTAATTACTGTACTCCAACCAGATTCCTCCAGCCCAAAAGCTAACATGTGCCTCAACTCTAATTCTTAAGTTCTTGTTCTAGAAGTACACTCAGTTTCTGTTTGCCAGGGCCAATGTTTTCCTGAAGGGTGTATGTACTTTGTTCCAAACTCCAGCACCAAGGGGTCTATCTGTCCTCTTACCAGACAACTTCCTGAAAAACCTCCCTGTCTAAACTTCCAATTACGCTGCTTTGGAAACCAAGGCAAAATACAATTAAGATAGACAAACTTAATATGCTAGAGAGCCAGAAATGCAAGCTAATCTGTGTAACCTTGGACTCTTAAACACTCTGAGAGCCTTAGTTTCCCCCCCATATATATGGCTCGGTGATACTTGTATCTCATGGGGGTTGCTATAATAAATATATAATAGTAATAGCAGCTCTCACTGTTTACTTGCCAGGCACTGTTCTAAATTCTGTACATATATTAACTTACTTAATTATTTTTTTAAATTAAGGTATCATTGATACACAATCGTATGAAGGTTTCACAAGAAAAACAATGTGGTTACTACATTCACCCTTATTATAGAGTGCCCCCCCATACCCTATTGCAGTCACTGTCCATCAGTGTAGTAAGATGTCAGAGTCCCTACTTGTCTTCTCTGAGCTACACTGTCTTCCCCTTGATCCCCCACACACCATGTGCACTAATCATGACACCCCTCAATCCCCTTCTCCCTCCCTCCCCACCCGCCCTCCCTCACCCCTCCCCTTTGGTAACTGCTAGTCCCTTCTTGGAGTCTGTGAGTCTGCTGCTATTTTTTCTTCCTTCAGTTTTGCTTCATTGTTATACTCCACAAATGAGGAAAACCATTAGGTATTTGTCTTTCTCTGCCTGACTTGTTTCACTGAGCATAATATCCTCTAGTTCCATCCATGTTGTTGCAAATGGTAGGATTTGTTTCTTTCCTATAACTCATTCAATTCTTACAACAACCCTATGAGGTAGGCATTATCAAACTTACATTACAAAGAGGAAAATGAATCAAAAGTTTAGAAACTTGCAGAAGGCCACACAGCTAGTAAACTAATGGAGAATGGATATTACAAATATATATATATATTTTTTTTCCTTAGCACAGAGCATTGCATGTTTATCACTCAAACAGCAGCAATTATTACCTCTGTAATTCACTGTTAAATTACATGATTTTCTCATCTCAAGATTAGCTTTTCTTGGCTTGAAAATTGCCTGACCCATCAAATTTGACTGTTTTTCTCTAAGTGTGATGCTGGCTCAGTTCCAGGCAGTCTTATTTATATATATTATATATTATTATTATATCAATACTAAATAATAGCCATATACTACCAGGTCACAATATTTAGCAAATGTTTTAATGATTAACAGAACAGGGAGTGAAAAATCGTATGATGATCTCCATAAGATGCTGAAAAGGCATGCAACAGAATTCAATATCTACTCTTGATATATTTTTTTTAAAGCCAGATAATTCAATAACATGTTTCTGAAAAAGGAACAGTTCATTCAAGATCTAAGTTGTGCAGCTACAGACACAGCAAAATGATGGATGATTCCTTAGACTTATCTGTGGTATTCTAAAAATGCAATAAAAGCCTTATTGATTTGGGACATTTCCTTAAACTTTCCAACTATTTGGCAAGTAAACAGTTCTGAAGTAAATTCTAGTGTGCTAAGAACCATATAAGGAACAGTTTTTTCTCATAAGACTTAATAGGAGAAATGTCTTGGATTTGGTTTTTGAAGGAATATGAATGGTGTTTCAGGCAAGAGGAATACGTTACCAGTGATAGGCAACACTATGTGGCTGTTCATCATTGGGTATAGGTCCTGAAAGTATCTAATATTGCAGAGGCATGAGTTTGAATACTTGTAAGGCAAGTGTACCTCAGTCACTTAATCTGTATACCAGTAACTGTTCATGAAAAAGCACCTGAGAAGTGGAACAAGGTGATACAGACTTAGTAAGAACTGGGAAGATGTGGCTAATGGTGTTCAAGATAAACACGGCTGCTGCTGTCCAAGATCCTCAATCTTATCCTTTACCTCAGTCATTTACTCCCGTATCTTAGTCTTTGATATTTTAAAAAACTGATAACCTTTCCATAATCTCTTCATTCCATGTGTCACACTTTAAATATGCTACCATATTAGAATCTTTAACTTAACAACAAGGTTGCCCCAAAACCTCTTCCCATGGTCTTCCCCATCTCTTTTAATGGAAACTCCAAAATAGAAACTAAGGAAAAAAAATTAAACCTTTTAGAATGAAAATAATAATAAATAAACAATGAGATTCCATTATATACTATTAGAACCGTTAAAATCCAAAACACTGACAACAGTAAATGGTGGTGAGGATGTGGAACAACTAGAACTCTCATTCACTGTTGGTGGGAATGCAAAATGGAAGTCACATAGAAAGAAAAGTTGGACATTCTCTTACAAACTTAAATATACTCTTATACTATCCAGCAATCTTGCACTTTAGTATTTAAAACCTAAATCAGTTGAAAACTATGTACACACACAAACCTGTACATTGAATGTTAATACCAGCCATATTCATAATTGCCACAACTTGGAAACAACAAAGATATCCTTCAATAGGTGAAAGGAAGCAAACTCTGGTACATCCAGACAATGGAGTATTATTTCCTGCTCAAAAGAAATAAGCTATTAAGCCACTAGAAGGCATAGATGATCCCAAATGCATATTACTAAATAAAAATCAATCTGACGGGGCTCCATACTATATGATTCCAACTATGTGACATTCTGAAAAAGATGTAACTGTGATGATAGGAAAAGAACAGTGATTGAAGGTGGAAGGGATGAATAGGCAGAGCACAGAGGATTTTTTGGGCAGTGAAAACACTCTGCATGATATCATAATGATGGATTTATGTTACTTAAAACACCAAGAGTGAGCCCCAACATAAACGGTGGACTTCAGGTGATTATTATTTGTCAGTGTAGGTTCAACTAACCAAGATGGTAGGGAAAGCTAATAATGTGGGAAGTTACATGTGCACAGTACGCAGTAGTACTGAAAATCTCAGTAACTTCCTTTCAATTTTGCTATGAACCAAAAATTGCTCTGAGAAGAGTCTTAAAAATCACCACTTAAAAAAAAAAAACTAAGATATCTGGAAGAGACACAAAAGAAGCTTTAAATAAATGCAAGGTCATTTTCATATTTTAGTATTGTCAAGATGTCAACTCTGCAAATTAATTTGTAAATGTAATGCAATGACAAAAAAATACTAATATCAGATTTTGTGGGGGGGGGTACCTAGCTAATTTGATTCAAAGGTTCATACAAAAAAGTAAGGAAGAATAACCAAGACATTTCTCAGAGAAAATCAAAAGTAATGAGAGGAAAATAATCCTAACAAACATTTAAAATATATTCTAAGCAAAAATAAGTAAAAGTAGGTAGAGATTAATGGAACAAACAACAGAAATAGACCCAAATAAACAAAGGAATTTGGAATGTGATAAAGATGGCATCTAAAATCAGTAGAGAAAAAATAGATTACTCAGACTAACTTTTTGCTATATGTACCCTTTTACACTTTATGGGTTTTGTACCATATTACCTTTTTTTAGTACTATAGACTGAACAGACATAGCTCTATTTTGGTCACTCTCAAAACCCACAAGAAGTTAAAATACAGGGAATTTTTTTTTTAAAGCAAAATGATTTAAAAGGGACAAAGAAAATTGGCAGAGACCACAATTAAATTTTGGACCGTAGAAAACAGATGGAAAAGAAACAAATTATTCCAACTGACCAGAAAATGTCAACTCTTAAACTGCTAGTGGAAAAAGCAGCAAACACATTTTACACATACAATGCCCCCAAAATCTTGAGAACTGGAAGCATCAAGTAGCTCTAGAAGTAGGTGAAGAGGAGGAAAACTGCCTGAAAGGTTATTTATTAATCAGTTAAGATTCTCAGATCTGCCTGCTGATTTTAAATTGAGGGGTGCTCATGCCAGAAGATGGACACTTTATTCTCTGGAATAGGTAAAACAAGTCTTTGAATTAGACAACATCAGATTCAGTTTAGGGCAGGAACTAACTACATCCTGCAAATAGAGAGGATTAACAAAAAGTTAAGCTAAATGTTGACAATACTAGTCCTCCTCCACAGGTGGCTCACAGGATGCCGGCAGCTGGTCTCTTAAAACACTCCAGACAGAAAATTTGAAAGAGCTTTCATTCACTGTGGAAACACACAAGCTTAAGAGAAAGGCCTAAAGGTAGTGACACTGGGAGATTCATTAGGAAAAGGGTATCAAGATCACCCTACAAAGAAATTTAAAGTTGCCAAACCCCATCCATGCACTCAGAACTTTATCAGCTTTTTGGTCACTCAGATATTAAATAAGTAGAAGACAGTTCTGCTTCCAAGTAGGATACAGTATGCCACAGCAGACCAACTTTCCCACCACACTGATGAGGGATGGGAAGTGGGGAGGCTGCAAAAAAATTTTTAAAAGACTTTGGACACCTATGAAAGTAACAATAACTATATGAACTAAAATTTCAGAAATAGAAGAGCCCTTCTTTTAAGTCAGAAATAGATGGTCATTTTCTTTTTCTGGGGACCATTTATCAATTTTGGCGGTAGACTGAGAAATCAGACTGAGCCCTGGCAGAGGGACTCTTATACTAAGAGAAAGAGAAATCAGCCCAATTTGAGGTGGTCATACAGGGTTGGAATGAAAGACGAGAAGTGCTTAAAACACACGGCCACTTCTACTCATGGGAAATTTGCTGGCTTTAGGGCACTAACACAAAAACACATTTTTCAGATTTTATAGCTGCATGGTGTGCTGATGGGTAAAAATCTAACCGAGAACCTCTAAAGGGGAGAATTCAATCTCCTGCAGTTGCTTAAAGCTGAGGAAACATAGACTCATCTCTCTTAATCAAAAGCCCAAAATACACACCAGAAGCACAAAGACAATCAGAGACGGACCGAGTCTTGCTAAACCTTGTAACCCAAGCTTCAACCTAAGTTAATCGTTAACTGATTTGAAGAGAACAGCCCTACATACTATATACATACTACCTAACAAAATAAAGGGGAAAACATCTTTGGAAAAAGAAATTCAGCTCAGCCTCTCTATGGTTCTTTTACATGCAATGTTTCACATACAATAAAAAACTGATATGGAGAGAGACAGAATACTGACTAATAATCAGGAAAAGAAAAAGATATAGAAACAAATTCAAAGACTACCCAGATACCAGAGTTAGCAAATAATGACTTTAAAATGACAATGATCACTATGTTAAAAGAAAGTAATGGGCAGAATGATTATCCTGGACCTGCCCTACCATACAGCAGTGCAATGGCTTGGCAGTTTTATTCCATTTTTCTGACCTCAAAATTTTTCTACAGGTAAAAACCCAGCCTCAACCATTATTACAGAACATTGAATGGCTTGAGAAATTACCTTTTGCAGCAAACTTGATAATTAATCCTCCTTAATGAATTTTAAATAAAATTATACAGCAAAATACTGCTTAAATGCGAAACTTATAGTACACTAAAGCTTAAAATATTTTGATGACAACTAAAGCTGATGAAATCATATGTAATATCAAATTGCTTTATACACTACTTGTTCAGTCAAAAGTTAAAATAAGAAGTGAGTTTCTCCACTTTCGCACATATTTGCAACAACTATTAGGAAATAGTCTTTCAGACTATGGAAGCCCACAGATCTCCCAACACAAGGGACCCAAGGAGGACAACACCAAGACACATAATGATTAAAATGGCAAAGATCAAAGACAAGGACAGGGTATTAAAGGCAACCAGAGAGAGAAAAAAGATTACCTACAAAGGAAAACCTATCAGGCTATCATCAGACTTCTCACCAGAAAGCTTACAGGTCAGAAGAGAAAGGCATGAAATATTTAATGCAATGAAAAAGAAGGGCCATGAACCAAGAATACTGTATCCAGCAAGATTATCATTTAAATTTGAAGGAGGGATTAAATAATTTCCAGATAGGCAAAAGTTGAGTGAATTTCCCTCCTACAAATCACCTATACAGGGTATTTTAAAGGGACTGCTCTAGATGAAAGTACTACTCCTAAGGCTACATAGATGTCACCAGAGAAAATAAAATCACAGCAAAGAAAGCAGACCAACCAAACACTACCTAAAGGTAAAAAATAAAATCAGCTATGCACAAAAGCAGTGAAGAGAAACACAAAAGAGTACAGAATAAAACACCTAACATATAAAGAGTGGAGGAGGACAAATAAGAAGAGAAGTAAAGAATCAGCAGACTGTGTTCTAAATAGCTTAATAAGTGAGTTAAAGTTAGATGGTTAGATAGTAAAGAACATACCCTTGAACCATTGGTAACCACGAATCCAAAGCCTTCAAGGAAAATAGGTACACATCTGGCGATAATAACGTTATATGTAAAAGGACTGAATGCACCAATCAAAAGACACAGAGTAATAGAATGGATAAAAAAGCAAGATCCATCTATATACTGCTTAAAAGACACTCACCTCAAACCCAAAGACATACACAGACTAAAAGTAAAGGGAAAAAGATATTTCATGCAAACAATAGGGAGAAAAAAAGCAGGTGTTGCAGTACTCGTATCAGACAAAATAGACTTCAAAACAAAGAAAGTAATGAGATAAAGAAGGACATTACATAATAATAAAGGGGTCAGTCCAACAAAAGGATATAACCATTATAAATATCTATGCACCCTGCACAGGAGCACCGACATATGTGAAACAAATACTAACAGAATTGAAGGAGGAAATAGAATGTAATGCATTCGTTTTAGGAGACTTCAACACACCACTCACCCCAAAGGACAGATCAACCAGACAGAAAATAAGTTAAGGACACAGAGGCACTGAACAACACACTAGAATAGAAGGACCTAACAGACATCTACAGAACTTTACATCCAAAAGCACTAGGAAACACATTCTTCTCAAGCACACATGGAACATTTTCCAGAATAGACCACACAGTAGGCCACAGGAAGAGCCTCAGTAAATTCAAAAAAATTGAAATTCTACCAACCAACTTCTCACATCACAAGGGTATAAAACTAGAAATAAATTGTACAAAGAAAACAAAAAGGCTTACAAACACATGGAGGCTTAACAACATGCTCCTCAATAATCAATGGATCAATGACTAAATAAAAACAGAGATCAAACAATATACGGATCATATAGCATCTTACTACGCTGAGGGACAGTGACTGTAATGGGGTATGTGGTGGGGACTTGATAACAGGGGGAGTCTAGTAACCATAATATTGCTCAAGTAATTGTATATAAATAATAGCAAAATAAAATAAAAATAATATATTAAAAAAACAACATATGGAGACAAAAGAAAACAACAGTACAACGCACCAACTTCTGTGGGATGCAGCAAAGGCAGTTCTAAAAGGAAAGTATATAGCAATCCAGGCCTACTTAAAGAAGGAAGAACAATCCCAAATGAATAGTCTAAAGTCACAATTGTTGAAACTGGAAAAAGAACAAAAATGAGGCCCAAGTCAGCAGAGGGAGGGACATAATGAAGAGCAGAAAATAAATAAAATTGAGAAGAATAAAACAATTGAAAAAAATCAAAGAAAACAAAAGTTGATTTTTTGAGAAAATAAACAAAACAGATAAACCCCTAGTCAGAATTATTAAGAGAAAAAGAGAATATGCACACATAAACAGAATCAGAAATGAGAAAGGAAAAGTCACAACAGGCCAAACAGAAATACAAATTATTATTACAGAATACTATGAAAATCTATATGCTAACAAACTAGATATCCTAGAAGAAATGGACAACTTTCTAGAAAAATACAACCTTCCAAAACTGACCGAGGAAGAAACAGAAAATCTAAACAGACCAATTACCAGTAACGAAACTGAATAAGTAATCAAAAAACTACCCAAGAACAAATCTCCCTGGCAAGATGGATTCAGTGCTGAATTTTATCAGACATTTAGTGAAGACATACTAACCATGCTCCTTAAAATTTTTCCAAAAAATTTGAAGAGCAGGGAATACTTCCAAACTCATTCTATGAAGCCAACATCACTTTAATACCAAAACCAGGCAAAGACACCACCAAAAAAGAACATTACAGACCAATAACCCTGATGAACATAGATGCAAAAATACTTAACAAAATATTAGCAAACCGAATTCAAAAATACATCAAGAGGATCATACATCATGACCAAGTGGGAGTCATCTCAGGGATGCAAGGACGGCACAACATTCGAAAATCCATCAACATCATCCACCAAATAAACAAAAGGACAAAAACCAAATGATGATCTCCATAGACGTTGAAAAAGCATTCAACAAAATTCAAGATCCATTCATGATAAAAACTCTCAACAAAATGGGTATAGAGCGCCGGAGTAATACTTAGTCTATAGGCACACACCTGATCATCTACATTTGCCCTCTTACAGCACTAAACTATGTTTTCTACCTTTATCTTGCATCTACCTAACCACTTCAGCATTTTATTTAAAAAAATAATAATAATAATAATAAGGGAGAAATGTGGGATTCACATATAAATCAAGTATAAAAATCAAATGAATAATCATATTTGACCTGATTGTTTATAGTTCATGATACATGATCAAAACGGAAAGTTTCTGTGTTATGACTGCCCTTGCACTGTTCACCATGTAAGAACTTATTCACTATGTAAGAACTTGTTCACCATGTAAGAACTTGTTTGTTATGCTTTAGAAGATTGGAGACTGTTGAGAATTAGGCTTGGGGTTGATTAATGATTGTGCATTGAGTCCCCTATACAGAATTTTATTGTTTTTAACAACCATCTGATCAATAAATATGAGAGATGTCCTCTCAAAAAAAAAAAATGGGTATAGAGCGCAAGTACCTCAACATAATACAGGCCATATATAACAAACCCACAGCCAACATCATACTGAACAGCAAGAAGCTGAAAGCTTTTCCTCTAAGATCAGGAACAAGACAGGGATGCCCACTCTCCCCACTGTTATGCAACATAGTACTGGAGGTCCTAGCCACAGCAATCAGACAAAACAAAAACATACAAGGAATCCAGATCGGTGAAGAAGTCAAACTGTCACTATCTGCAGATGACATGATATTGTACATAAAAAACCCTAAAGACTCCACTCCAAAACTACTAAAACTAATATGGGAATTCAGCAAAGTCGCAGGACACAAAATTAACACACAGAAACCGGTGGCTTTCCTATACGCTAACAATGAACTAACAGAGAAATCAGGAAAACAATTCCATTCACAATTGTATCAAAAAGAACAAAATACCTAGGAATTAACCTAACCAAGGAAGTGAAAGACTTATACCCTGAAAACTACAAGTCACTCTTAAGAGAAATTAAAGGGGACACTAACATATGGAAACTCATCCCATGCTCTTGGCTAGGAAGAATTAATATAATCAAAATGGCCATCCTGCCCAAAGCAATATACAGATTCGATACAATCCCTATCAAATTACCAACAACATTCTTCAACAAACTGGAACAAATAGTTCAAAAATTCATATGGAAACACCAAAGACCCCGAATAGACAAAGCAATCCTGAGAAGGAAGAATAAAGTGGGGGGGATCTCACTCCCCAACTTCAAGCTCTACTACAAAGCCATAGTAATCAAGACAATTTGGTACTGGCACAAGAACAGAGCCACAGACCAGTGGAACAGAATAGAGAGTCCAGACATTAACCCAAACATATAATATACGATAAAGGAGCCATGGACATACAATGGGGAAATGACAGTCTCTTCAACAGATGGTGCTGGCAAAACTGGACAGCTACATGTAAGAGAATGAAACTGGATCACTGTCTAACCCCATACACAAAAGTAAATTCGAAATGGATCAAAGACCTGAATGTAAGTTATGAAACCATAAAACTCTTAGAAAAAAATTGGCAAAAATCTCTTGGACATAAACATGAGCGACTTCTTCATTAACATATCTCCCCAGGCAAGGAAAACAAAAGCAAAATGAACAAGTGGGACTACATCAAGCTGAAAAGCTTCTGTACAGCAAAGGACACCATCAATAGAACAAAAAGGAAACCTGCAGTATGGGAGAATGTATTCGTAAATGACAGATCCTATACAGGGTTGACATCCAAAATATATAAAGAGCTCACGCACCTCAACAAAAAAGCAAATAATTCAATTAAAAAATGGGCAGAGGAGCTGAATAGATAGTTCTCTAAAGAAGAAATTCAGATGGCCAACAGAAAATGAAAAGATGCTCCACATCGCTTGTCATTACAGAAATGCAAATTAAAACCACAATGAGATATCACCTCACACCAGTAAGGATCACCACCATCCAAAAGACAAACAACAACAAATGTTGGCGAGGTTGTGGAGAAAGGGGAACCCTCCTACACTGCTGGTGGGAATGTAAATTAGTTCAACCATTGTGGAAAACAGTATGGAGGTTCCTCAAAAAGCTCAAAATAGAAATACCATTTAACCCAGGAATTCTACTTCTAGGAATTTACCCTAAGAATGCAGCACTTCAGTTTGAAAAAGACAGATGCACCCCTATTCTTATCGCAGCACTATTTACAATAGCCAAGAAATGGAAACAACCTAAGTGTCCATCAGTAGATGAACGGATAAAGATGTGGTACATATACACAATGGAATATTATTCAGCCATAAGAAGAAAACAAATCCTACCATTTGCAACAACATGGATGGAGCTAGAGGGTATTATGCTCAGTGAAATAAGCCAAGCGGAGAAAGACAAATACCAAATGATTTCACTCATATGTGGAGTATAAGAACAAAGAAAAACTGAAGGAGCAAAACAGCAGCAGACTCACAGAACCCA
This sequence comes from Manis pentadactyla, assembly GCF_030020395.1. Taxonomy (NCBI): domain Eukaryota; kingdom Metazoa; phylum Chordata; class Mammalia; order Pholidota; family Manidae; genus Manis; species Manis pentadactyla. Next base: position 184,315,427 of record NC_080021.1, on the reverse strand, counting down.
AGAATGGACTAACAGTTACCAAAGGGAAAAGGACTGGGGAAGATGGGTGGGGAGGGAGGGATAAGGGCGGGAAAAAAGAAGGGGGGCCTTATGATTAGCATGTATAATGTGGGGGTGGTATAAGGAGGGCTGTGCAACACAGAGAAGACAAGTAGTGATTCTACAGCATCTTACTACACTGATGGACAGTGACTGTAATGGGGTTTGTGGGGGGGACTTGGGGAAGGGGAGAGTCTAGTAAACATAATGTTCCTCATGTAATTGTAGATTAATGATAACAAAATGAATTTTAAAAAAAAGAAGAGAAACAGTCTCTCCAGCATAGGTAGAATTAATAGGAAATGCCAGGATTTGGTGAAGGATGATGGTGAAGGGAGTGCTCTCCTGTAGATAACAGATACAAACTAGGTATAGAAGGTAACCACACAGAATAAAGTTCAGAATACTCTAGGAGATTGGTGGTATGGTAAAAACATGCAGCCGCTTTGGAAAAATGTCTGGTAATCCCCAAAACATTAAACAATTACCACATGATCTAGTAATTCCACTCCTAGCATACCCAAGAAAAATGGAAGTATGACCACAAACTTTTAGATGCATGTTCACAGAGGCATTATTCTTAACAGTCAAAAAGTAGAAACAACCCAAGTTTCCATCAACAGGTAAGTAAACAATGTGGTATACTCACACAACAGAACAATATTCAGCAATAAAAAGGAATGAAGTACTGCTACAAACTACAACATGGACAAACATTGAAAATACTATGCTAAGAAAAAGAAGTCAGCCACTAAGGATCACATATTATGTAGTGTGTAACTCCACTCCATTTATATGAAATGTTCACAACAGGCAAATCTATACAGACAGAAAATAAACTAGTGATTGTCTAGAGCTGAAGAAATTGAGAGGAAATGGGGTGTGACTGCTAATGGGTAAAACATTTTCTTGAGGGATGATAAAAATATTTCAAAAATTGATTGTGGTACAACTCTGTAAATATACCCCAAACCACTAAATTATACACTTTAAATGGGTGAATTATATAGTTTGTAAAGTATATCTCAATAAAGCTGTTACAAAAAATTCTCAGTATTAGTGATCAACACATAGAAAACTAAGAAAAGAAAACTACATAAAAACAAAGTATGTGGGAAATAAAAAATGGTATCTTACTAACATCTTAACATTGTAATCAGAGAAGATCTATGATTATGACATAACTTTACTGGGAGGCTAGAGGAATACATGTGTGAACATATGTGCATGTATGTTGGAGGGAAGAGAGAAGGAAGTGGAGGGAAAAAAATATTTATCTTGCATCTTGGCAATCACAAATAATGAATACAATTTAAAAATAAAAAAATAACAACAGAAGCATATTATTAACAAGGAGATAAATGCCAAAATAATCAGCTAAAAGAATGAGAAGTTGTTTCTTGTGGAGTGGTGAAAATGGAGAGAGGGGTGTTTGGAGAACTGCTATTTTAATAATAACCTATTGAACCCATTTGATTCTTTAAGCTAAGGACACTTGTAACTTTTGATTTTTTTTAATTTCTAAATTGAAACAGATTTAAAAGTTTATGAAACTATTAGAAAATTGGGAGGATATACAGTAGAGGGAAATTCGATATTTTATGTGATCATCTCCTATAGCAAAAAAAGATACTTTTAAGTACAAAATTCAATGGCGTTAAGTACTGAATTATACACTTAAAATGGCTAAAGTGGGAAATTTTTGTTACATATATTTCACCACAACATAAAACAATAAATAAATATATTTTTTTAAACTGTGGGAAGAGCAGGGTATGGGGCAGAGTGGTAGAGTAGTAGGTAATATAAAACTTTCATCTAATATTCTATATTATTTTTACCTTGATGTGCAAATATATTACTTTTTAAAGTGCTGCTCAAAATGTTAATACTAATAATAGCAACTAACATTTACTGTTTTTTACATAGCAGGGACATTCTAAATACCTTTACATATACTAACATATTTAATTCTCACAGTATCCCTAACAAGGTAGGTGCGATATTTTTCCCGTTTTACAGAAAAAACTAAAGGCACACAGAGGTTAAATGATTTGCCCAAGATCACAGTAGAGCCTGAACTAGAACCTAGCTGTCTGCCTCTAGAGCCGTATTTTTAACCATTCTATTACACATTACCTCTGTTAATTAACCTTAAGGAAGAATGAGGTTTAGCACAGTAAAATTCAAAGGACCACTAAGATATATAATGCCTACTCTCTAACTCCACTGGGGAAAAAAAAGATCAATAGTTTTAAGTTTTAAACCTTGAGACAACAGTCTCTAAAGTTACTTGTACACTCTAAAATCATAACACATAAAAACCCAGGAAATTAGTTGCACTAAACAGCACTGAAGAAAAAAAAAAACCACAACCACAAGCTTTTCCAACAGAAAATAAACATAATTCAACTTTCACTCGCTACCTTCTACTTGATTAACCTAGGAGGGTACACAATAAAGAATAACACTCTATTCTTTAGCTCTCCAGTCAAGATGCTCTTCATGGAACCTCATGGTTAGCTCCATCCCTTCCTTATGATCTTACTCCAAAAGTCACCTTTTCTTTAAAGATATCTAAAATGTCACACACAAAAGCATTTTTAATATCTTCTTACTGACTGCACACCCTACTTCCTGCTCCACTCTTTTCCCTCTAGCACTTACCATTTTCTAAGATGTCATACACTTTTTCATTGTCTATCTCTGCCACTAGAATGTAAACTCCATTAAGTAGGAATTTTTGTGTTTTGTTCACTGTATCCTCAGCACCTACAACAGTGTCGGACACATAGTAAACACTCAGTATTTACTGATGAAAGTATAAATAAAATGACAAACTTTAAAGTAAATTTCTCCATATTTCTGATATTAAAATTGGTAGTCTTAATACATGAGAAAGAACATATTGATGGTTTACTTAGGCCCTAAAACTTCTCTAAAAGTTTGTAAATAATTACCTAAGTAACTAAAATCTTCAGCTGAGCAATATGTTCTACTAATGTTCTCATTCACTAAGGGAAATTACTGGGAAATAGATATAATTTCCTTGTCTGAACAAAAATCAAAACTACCAACTACGCATTAAAAACATCATATACAAATATTCTTGAAATAAAATTATGCAAGATACTGATATAAAAATCCCAAAGCTTAAAGAAAATTTTGCTTACAGTTTCACAGGTGTGTGTTTCATGGTAGAATGGGAAGATGGTATTTGGTGAAAGAAAACCTAACAATGAATTTTAAAGTACCTTTTCTTAATAGATATTTATAGATCTGTATCTTCAGGAGGACATAAAAGACATTCTACTCATAAAATAAAGCAAACAGAATCACAGTGAAATCTCAGGAATAGGAACATTGCTTTACATCAAAATCACCTGAAGATGCCCACCAGAGTTCCATGCCCTTCCCAGCAATTTCTAATTCTATAAAGTATGAGGCTGGAGCCGAGAATCTATATTTTTAAGCTTCCAACATAATTCTAAAACAGTTTAACCAATCATAAGATGCTTAATATCCTCTTAGAACACTGACCCTAAGTATCTTCCAACTCCCAGGTACAAAAAACTGGGGACTTAAAATCTTATGAAAAACATTAAATTTGGGAAATCTTAACCTGTGTTAAAATGAAATTTGACTTCATTTTTTCTCCTGCCTCTAATTTATATGGGGATTAAACTGAAAGATATTAATATTCAACACCAATACTGCTCAGGCACTGGATATCACTTAGGAAAGAAAAAGAAAATATAAATATACTTTCCGACTTCCCTCAATCTGATTTTTTTTCCAATTTTATTGAAATACAATTGACATTTGCCATTGTGTAAGTTTAAGGTGTACAATGTGTTAATTTGATACACTCATATGTTGCCAAAGTATTATAGATCAAACCTTACCTGAAGAGAGCCCCTCTTACCTTTTCAGCTACATGAACCAATATATTCCTTTTATTAAGCCATTTTAAGTTTGCATCTGCCATTTAAAATATAGGCAATACTGTCCTACAAAACGCAGCTTAAGATACATGAAATGTGTCATCTTAAGTATAAAAGCTTCTTTATTTATAAAATATTTTTCCATATGAACTGGGCAGAAATGATCATTTCACTTTGCTAATATAAAAATAATATACATAGAAGAACCTAAGTGGGCTTTATGATTTTCCATTTCTTAACTCGACTTATCCTAGGGGCTGATGAGCTGTGCCAGTCAGTTGAATGTTCTCTAATTACTTTTTTAATCTTTTTTTTTATATCATTACTCTACAATTACTGGAGGAACATTATGTTTACTAGACTCCCCCCATCACCAAGTTCCCCCCACCTTCCCAATTGCAGTCATTGTCCATCAGTGTAGTAAGATGTTGTAGAATCACTACTTGTCTTCTCTGTGTTGTACAGCCCTCCCCGTGCCCCCCCACACATTACACATGCTAATCATAATGCCCCCTTTCTTATCCCTAGCTTCCCACCCATCCTCCACAGTCCTTTTCCCTTTGGTAACTGTCAGTCCATTCTTGGGTTCTGTGAGTCTGCTGCTGTTTTGTTCCTTCAGTTTTTTTCTTTGCTCTTATATTCCATGTATGAGTGAAATCATTTGATACTTGTCTTTTTCCACCTGCTTATTTCACTGAGCATAATACCCTCCAGCTCCATCCATGTTGTTGCAAATGGTAGGATTTGTTTTCTTCTTATGGCTGAATAATATTCCATTGTGTATGTGTACCACTTCTTCTTTATCCATTCATCTACTGATGGACACTTAGGTTCCTTCCATTTCCTGGCTACTGTGAATAGTGCTGTGATAAACATAGGGCTGCATTTGTCTTTTTCAAATTGGGCTGCTGCATTCTTAGGGTAAATCCCTAGAAGTGGAATTCCTGGGTCAAATGGTATTTCTATTTTGAGTTTTTTAAGGAAACTCCACACAGCTTTCCACAATGATTGAATTACTTTACATTCCCACCAGCAGTGTAGGAGGGTTCCCATTCCTCCACATCCTCAGCAACAATTGTTGTTGTTTGTCTTTTGGATGGTGGCGAACCTTACTGGTATGAGGTGATAGATCTCACTTTGGTTTTAATTTGCAATTCTCTGATGACTAGTGATGTGGAGCATCTTTTCATGTGTCTGTTGGCCATCTGAATTTCTTCCTTGGAGCAAACGATCTGTTCAGCTCCTCTACCCATTTTTTCATTAGATTATTTACTTTTTGTTTGTTGAGGTGCGTGAGCTCTTTATATATTTTGGATGTCGACCCTTTATCAGATCTGTCATTTACGAATATATTCTCCCATACTGTAGGATGCCTCTTTGTTCTATTGGTGGTGTCCTTTGATGTACAGAAGCTTTTCAGCTTGATGTAGTCCCACTTGTTCATTTTTGCTTTTGTTTCCCTTGCCTGGGGAGATATGTTCATGAAGTCGCCCATGTTTATGTCCAAAAGATTTTGCCTATGTTTTTTTCAAAGAGTTTTATGGTTTCATGACTTACATTCAGGTCTTTGATCCATTTCAAATTTACTTTTGTGTATGGGGTTAGACAATGATCCAGTTTCATTCTCTTACATGTAGCTGTCCAGTTTTGCCAACACAGCTGTTGAAGAGGCTGTCATTTCCCCATTTTATGTCTATGGCTCCTTTGTCATATATTAATTGACCATATATGTTTTGGTTAATATCTGGACTTTCTATTCTGTTCCACTGGTCTATGGGTATGTTCTTGTGGCAGTACAAAATTGAATTGATAACTGTGGCTTAAAGTTGGGAAGCGAGATCGCCCCTGCTTTATTCTTCCTTCTCAGGATTGCTTTGGCTATTCAGGGTCTTTTGTGCTTCCATATGAATTTTAGAACTATTTGTTCCAGTTCGTTGAAGAATGCTGTTGGTATTTTGAAAGGCATTGCATTAAATCAGTAGATTGCTTTAGGCAGGATGGCCATTTTGACAATATTAATTCTTCCTAGCCAAGAGCATGGGATGAGTTTCCATTTGTTAGTGTCCTCTTTGATTTCTCTCAAGAGTATCTTGTAGTTTTCAGGGTACAGGTCTTTCACTTTCTTGGTTGTTTATTCCTAGGTATTTTATTCTTTTTGATGCAATTGTGAATGGAATTGTTCTCCTGGTTTCTCTTTCTGCTACTTCGTCCTTAGTGTATAGGAAAGCAACAGATTACTGTGTACTGATTTTGTATCCTGCAACTTTGCTGAATTCAGTTATCAGTTCTAGTAGTTTTGGAATGGAGTCTTTAGAGATTTTATGTACAGTATCATGTCATCTACAAATAGTGACAGTTTGACTACTTCTTTACCAATCCGGTGCCTTGTATTTCTTTGTGAAGTTAAATTAGACTGTTAGATAGTAAGGGAATTACCCTTGAACCTTTGGTAACTACGAACCTAAGGCCTGCACACTTGCAGTAAATACATACCTATCGATAATCACCCTAAATGTAAATGGTCTGAATGCACCAATCAAAAGACACAGAGTCACTGAATGGATTAAAAAACAAGACCCATCTATATGCTGCCTACAAAAGACTCACTTCAAACCCAAAGATACACAGACTGAAAGTAAAGGGACAGAAAAAGATATTTCATGCAACTAACAGGGAGAAAAAAGCAGCAGTTGCAGTACTTGTATCAGACAAAATAGACTTCAAAACAAAGAAATTAACAAGAGACAAAGAAAGACATTACATAATGATAACAGGGTCAGTCCAACAAGAGGATGTAAGTATTATAAATATCTATGCACCCAACACAGGATCACCTACATATGTGAAACAAACAGTAACAGAATTAAAGGGGAAAACAGAATGCAATGCATTCATTTTAGGAGATTTCAACACACCACTCACTCCAAAGGACAGATCAACCAGACAGAAAATAAGTAAAGAGACAGAGGTACTGAACAACATATTAAAACAGATGGACCTAATGGACATCTACAGAACACTCCATCCAAAAGCAAAAGGATACACATTCTTCTCAAGTGCACATGGAACATTTGCAAGAATACATCATATACTAAGCCACAAAAAGAACCTCAGTAAATTTAAAAAGATTGAAATTGTACCAACCAACTGCTCAGATCACAAAAGTAAGAAACTGGAAACAAGTAACACAAAGAAAATGAAAAATCCCACAAATACATGGAGGCTTATTAACATGCTCCTAAATAATCAATGGATCTATGACCAAATAAAAACAGATCAAGCAATATACGGAGACAAATGACAACAATAATTCAACACCACAAAATCTGTGGGATGCAGCTAAGGCTGTGCTAAGAGTGAAATATACTGCAATACAGGCCTACCTCAGGAAAGAAAAACAATCCCAAATGAACACTCTAAACTCACAATTAATAAAACTAGAAAAGGAATAACCAGTGAGGCCCAAAGTCAGTAGGAGGAGGGACATAATAAAGATCAAAGCAGAAATAAATAAAATTGAGAAGAATAAAATACAATCAATGAAAGCAGGAGCTGGTTCTCAAAAAAATAAAACAGATAAACCCCTAGCCAGACTTATCAACAAAAAAAGAGTCTACACACATAAACATAATCAGAAATTAGAAAGGAAAAATCACTACAGACATCACAGAAATACAAAGAATTCTGAGAGAATACTATGAAAAATTATATGCTAACAAACTGGATAACCTATTAGAAATGGACAACTTTCTAGAAAAATACAACCTTCTAAGGCTGACCAAGGAAGAAACAGAAAATCTGAATAGACCAATTACCAGCAAGGAAATTGAATTGGTAATCAAAAAAACTACCTAAGAACAAAACACCTGTACCAGATGGCTTCACTGCTGAATTTTATCAAACATTTAGTGAAGACCTAATACCCATCCTCCATAAAGTTTTCCAAAAAGTAGAAGAGGAAGGAATACTCCCAAACTCATTCTACAAGGCCCACATCACACTAATACCAAACCAGGCAAAGACACCACAAAAAAAGAATTACAGACCAATATCCCTGATGAACATAGATGCAAAAATACTCAACAAAATATAAGCAAACCAAATTCAAAAATACATCAAAAAAATCATCCATCATGATCAAGTGGGATTTATTCCAGGGATGCAAGCATAGTACAACATTTGAAAATCCATCAACATCATCCACCACATCAACAAAAAGAAGGACAAAAGCCACATGATCACCTCCGTAGATGCTGAAAAAGCATTTAACAAAATTCAACATCCATTCATGATAAAAACTCTTAACAAAATGGGTATAGAGAGCAAGTACCTCAACATAATAAAGGCCGTATGTGACAAACCCACAGCCAACATTATACTTAACAGCAAGAGGCTGAAAGCTTTTCCTTTAAGATCAGGAACAAGAAAAGGATGCCCACTCTCCTCACTGCTATTCAACATAGTTCTGGAGGTCCTAGCCATGGCAATCAGACAAAATAAAGAAATAAAAGGCATCCAGATTGGCAAGGAAGAAGTCAAACTGTCCGTTTGCAGATGACATGATATTGTACATAAAAAAATCCCAAAGATTCCACTCCAAAAGTACTAGATCTAATAGCTGAATTCAGCAAAGTTGCGAGATACAAAATTAATACACAGAAATCTGTTGCATTCCTATACACTAGCGATGAACTAGGAGAAAGAGAAATCAGGAAAACAATTCCATTCACAATTGCATCAAAAAGAATAAAATACCTAGGAATAAACCTAACCAAGGAAGTGAAAGACTTATACTCTGAAAACTACAAGACAATCATGAGAGAAATTAAAGAAGAAATCGATAAATGGAAACACATCCCGTGCTCATGGATAGGAAGAAGTAATATTGTCAAAATGGCCATCCTGCCTAAAGCAATCTACAGATTCAATGCAATCCCTATCAAAATACCAACAGCATTCTTCAATGAACTAGAGCAAATAGTTCTAAATTCATATGGAGGAACAAAAGACCCTGAATAGCCAAAGCAATCCTGAGAAGAATAAAGCAGGGGGAATTATGCTCCCTGACTTCAAGCTCTACTACAAAGCCACAGTAATCAAGACAATTTGGTACTGGCAAAAGAACAGACCCATAGACCAATGGAACAGACTAGAGAGCCCAAATATAAACCCAAGCATATACTGTCAATTAATATACAATAAAGGAGCCATGGATATACAATGCGGAAATGACAGCTCTTCAACAGCTGGTGTTGGTAAAACTGGACAGCTACATGTAAGAGAATGAAACTGGATTATTGTCTAACCCCACAAAAGTAAACTCAAAATGGATCAAAGATCTGAATGTAAGTCATGAAACCAGAGAGAAGACAAGTAGGGATTCTATAGCATCTTACTACACTGATGAACAGTGACTGTAAAGGGGTATGTGGTGGGGACTTGATAATAGGGGGAGTCTAGTAGCCATAATGTTGTTCAAGTAATTGTACATGATAGCAAAATTAAAAATTAATTAATTAATTTAAAAAGGGGAGGGGATCCCGAAGAACTCTCTTGCCCTCTACCATTTAAGGATAAAATAAAAAACCTGCAACCTGGAAGAATACCTTTACCATAATCTGACCCATGCACCCTGATCTCAGACTTACAGCCTCAGAATTGAGAAATAAATTTCTGTTGTTCATAAGCTACTCAGGCTATAGCACCTTCTTATAGGAGCTTGAATGGTCATATGGCTATTCATTACATTAATCTCTATTTCTAAACCTAAAATATTTCATTTCAAAAAAATTAAAAATTCTAAAGATGTATGGAATAAAGTTTCTTGCAACATTAGGGGAAAAGCTGAAATGAATGTCCACCAATAGGCCACCTGAATAAATTTATAGAATATATATTCAAAGCAATTAAAAATTACAGTATACATGCATGTTTTTTCATGAAATCTTAGTGACAACATAATCAATTAAAAATCATTATTATTAGTTTCTGCAGTATGATCCCAATTTATGTATCTAAGACACAAAATGAAACATTACTGTTTGCTTATCTATATTTTCTAATTTTTATATAATGAATATGCATCTAAATGTAATTAAATGTTTAACAGTAGCTATTTAAAAGCTAACATAGTGACATCATGGAAGATGGTGGAGTAGAAAGCTCAGGAATCTGTCCCTCCACCTAAAAAACTACTGACCAGGCAGGAACTGTCTGAATAACTATTGTGGAATTCTGGAGCCTACTTAAACACTTACAGCATCCAGGACAGAACAACATTATTCACAACAGATAAAAGGTGGAAACAATCCAAGCTCAATGAACAGATGACTGGATGAACAAAATGTGTGTGTGATGGAATATTACTCAGCCATAAAAAAGAATGTACTTCTGATACATGCTACAACACATATAAATCTTGAAAACATTGTATTATGTGAAATAAGCCAGACACAAAAGGATAAATATTGTTATGATACCACTTATGCAAGGCATCTACAATAGGTAATTCTAAAGACAGAAAATAAAGGTTACCAGGGGCTGGGGGCAAGGAAATTGAGGAGGTGCTATTTAATGAATATGGAGTTTCACTTTGGGACAGTAAAGTTCAGGAAATAGATAGTTGTTATGGTTATACAACACTGTGAATGGACTTAATGTCACCGAACTGTACACTTAACAACTGTTAAATGATAAATGTTATATTTTACCACAGTAAAAAAATCTGTGCCATCAAACATATTTAAGAAATGATCAATGTAATTCAAATACCTCCCCCTCTCATAATCTTCAACTGCTTAGACAACATTTTTATTTTGAGTGAACTGGTGAGCTCTGGTTAGAAATTGCCACCAATTTCAAATTAGAAGACTTCAAAATAATGAGGATTCACTGTACTCCACAAGCAATAGGTTTTAGATCATTAGTCATTCTCTACATTATACCATGTTAGGGAAAAAAACTCACTTTGTTCTCATACACACAAATATAATATACAAACTGTCCTGCTACCGTTTCATTTTTTTCTTCCAGAAATATGGATATGACTACATATTTATAAAAATTCATAGAAACATACATCTAAAAGATTAATGTATGTAAATTTTATGTGTGAAAATAACAGCAGACTCACAGACTCCAAGAAGGGACTAGCAGTTACCAAAGGGGAGGGGTGAGGGAGAGAGAAGGCAATTGTGGGCTATCATGATTGGTGCACATGGTGTGTGTTGGGTCACGGGGAAGACAATGTAGCTCAGAGAAGACAAATAGGGACTCTGTGGTATCTTACTACACTGATGGACAGTGACTCCAATGGGGTATGGGGGGGAACTCCATAATAAGGGTGACTGTAATAATCACATTGTTTTTCTTGTGAAACCTTCATAAGAGTGTATATCAATGATACCTTAATTTTAAAAAAAGCAAGATGCAGAAAAACAGTATAACTGCATTTCTATTTTAAAACTGCATAGATATGTTTGCATATGTATAGAGTATTTCTGGAGAATCACATATGAAACAGAGAAAAGACTTTAATATTACTTGAATTGTTTTCCTAGACTAGTTTAAAGAAAACAGTAAGTGAATGCCCTTAATAAATGTTCACTGCATTTTTAATATTACAAAATCTAAATTCCTATATAACAGCTACATAACAGATCAATTTCATCATGAGCTTATTAGTATTCTTCCCCACCAAATGTACTAACCTAATTTTAAACAGCTGCATGTCAGAAGCTCATATATGACTAGGTCCTGCATGGGAACATTTAATGAATTAAAATAGGTAAGAAATAATGTGGAAAAAATAGGTAGCTAATTAGGTTAGGGGCTAGAACTTTCCATGATTACTGTATAACAAATGTCTGGTGACATCCAGTGTTAGAAACATAGTAACTTTCCATTACTTTAGTACTATAATAATATTCTTTAGTTTGTAGTAAAATGATTATCACCAGCCCAATAGTGAATTCCTTAAAACTGAAGACAGAAGTACAGTAGTTAAATACATTCAATTACCAAAAAATAATTTTAAAAAAGAGAGAGCAAGAACAACTGTTGGTGCATGAAAAGATGCTCCACATCACTAATTATCAGAGAAATGTAAATTAAAACAACAATGAGCTATCACCTCACACCAGTTAGAATGGCCAAAACAGAAAAGACTAGCAAAAGAACAAAAAGTATGTATCCTACAGTATGTGAGAATATATTCATAAATGACAGATCCGATAAAGGGTTGACATCCAAAATATATTAAGAGCTCACGCACCTCAACAAACAAAAAGCAAATAATCCAATTAAAAAATGGGCAGAGGAGCTGAATAGACAGTTCTCTAAAGAAGAAATTCAGATGGCCAACAGACACATGAAAAGATGCTCCACATTGCTTGTCATCAGAGAAATGCAAATTAAAACCACAATGAGATATCCCCTCACACCAGTAAGGATTGCCATTATCGAAAAGACAAACAACAACAAATGTTGGCGAGGTTGTGGAGAAAGGGGAACCCTCCTACACTGCTGGTGGGAATGTAAATTAGTTCAACCATTGAGGAAAGCAGTATGGAGGTTCCTCAAAAAGCTCAAAATAGAAATACCATTTGACCCAGGAATTCCACTTCTAGGAATTTACCCTAAGAATGCAGCACTCCAGTTTGAAAAAGACAGATGCACCCCTATGTTTATTGCTGCACTGTTTACAATAGCCAAGATACGGAAGCAACCTAAATGCCCATCAGTAGATGAATGGATAAAGAGGATGTGGTACATATACACAACGGAGTATTACTCAGCTGTAAGAAAAAACAGATCCTACCATTTGCAACAACATGGATGGAGCTAGAGGGTATTATGCTCAGTGAAATAAGCCAGGTGGAGAAAGACAAGTACCAAATGATTCCACTCATATGGGGAGTATAAGAAAAATGGAAAACTGAAGGAACAAAACAGCAGGAGAATCACAGTACCCAAGAATGGACTAACAGTTACCAAAGGGAAAGGGACTGGGGAGGATGGGTGGGAAGGGAGGGATAAGGGCGGGGAAAAAGAAAGGGGGCATCATGATTAGCATGTATAGTGTGGGGCACAGGGAGGGCTGTGCAATACAGAGAAGACAAGTAGTGATTTTAAGCATCTTACTACACTGATGGACAGTGACTGTGAAGGGGTATGTGGGGGGGACTTGGTGAAGGGGGGGAGCCTAGTAAACATAATGTCTTTCATGTAATTGCAGATTAATGATGCCAAAATAAATATTTTTTAAAATAATTTTAAAAAAAGAAAAGACTAACAACAATAAATGCTGGCAAGGATGTGGAGAAAGGGGAACCCTCTTACACTGCTGGTGGGAATGTAAATTAGTTCAACCATTGTGGAAAGCACTATGGAGGTTCCTCAAAAAACTAAAAAATAGAAATACCATTTGACCCAGGAATTCCACTCCTAGGAATTTACCCTAAGAATGCAGGAGCCCAGTTTCAAAAAGACATATGCACCCCTATGTTTATTGCAGCACTATTTACAATAGCCAAGAAATAGAAGCAACCTAAGTGCCCATCAGTAGATGAATGGATAAAGAAGATGTGGTACATATACACAATGGAATATTATTCAGCCATAAGAAGAAAACAAATCCTACCATTTGCAACAACATGGATGGAGCTAGAGGGTATTATGCTCAGTGAAATAAGCCATTTCTACAATTAGAAAATGAGTAATTGTATATTAATGATACAAAAAAAAAAGAATAGTGTTGGTGAAGATGTAGAGAAATTTGAACCCTCATACACTCCTAGTAGGAATATAAAATGGCACAGCCACTTTGAAAAACAGTCTGGCAGTTCCTCAAATTGTAACACACAGTTATCATATGACCCAGTAATTCTATTCCTCGGTAAATACCAAGAGAAATGAAAATATCTGTCCACTCTGAAACTTGTACACAAATGTTCATATCAGCATTACTTATGATAACCAAAGTGGAAAATAACCCAAATGTCTATCAGCTGATGAATACATAGAATGTCCATACATTATTTACCAATAAAAAGGAATGTATCGATACATGCCACAAGTATATATGAACCTTGAAAACATCATGCTTAGTGAGACCCAGTAAAAAAGACCATATATTATTCCATTTATATGAAATTTAAATCTACACATTGAAATCTGGCAAATCTATATAGTCACAGAATAGACTGGTTACCTAGGGCTTGCAGAGAAATGGAGTGAGTGCTACTGGGATTGGGTTTCTTTTTTGGGTAATGAAAATGTTGTAAAATTGATTGTGGTAAGGTTTGTACAACTCTGAATATACTAAAAACTATACATTTAAACAGGTAAACTATATGGCATGTGAATTATATCTCAACAAAGGTGTTAGTTTTTTTAAAGGCAGAGGAAAGTAATCTATCAAATAAGAAAGTCTTAAGGGGTCTATGAACACCAAATGCAGTTGTGGACCTTATTTTGGATCCTGATTCAAACTAACTTAAAAGTATATCACTAAAGACAACTGGGGAAATTGGAACACTAATTAGATATTAGGTAATATTAAGGAATTACTGTTTATTAAGTGTAAGAATAATATGATTATGTTTTTTAAAAAAGAGTCCTTATCTTTTATGGTTTCTGGTATTTACATATGAAAGGATGTGACTTCTGAGTTTACTTTAAAACAACCTAACTGGAGAGAGTATGAGTAGAGGGGAGAACCTGAGAAGTTTTCAAGAGGTCATTCACAGTGACAGGGGTCTTAAAATGTAAGGTGGAGTTCACCAGACTAAAAAGGGCAGGGAGAGAAACGTTGAAAAGAGCATCCCAGACAGATAACTGCACAGACAAAGGCACTGTCAAATATCACCTATATACAGGGCAAGAACTGGAATACAGATGGAAAAGTAAGCAAGAACCAGATTGCAAAGGACCTTGTATACCTATACCACACAAAGGAATTTTTACTTAATTTTGTCAAAGATAAGCTGGTAAATTCTTTCCTACCTTTTTCCTTTGTTGCTGCTGCTCTGTTTTGGTGGGGACAGGTCAGAGTAGAGCTTTAGAAAGGCTATTCTCCTGGCATCACAGACTGGAGGGGCTACTACCACAGTCTAAGTGAGTGACTGAATGAACTTACATGGTGGCAGGAGGAATGAAGAGGAGAGGCTCAATATCAGAGACAAGAGGTAATAAAAATAATTGGGTATGTGGAAAGAGGAAGCAGAAATCATCTGAACTGATTTATTTCCAGTTTCTATGCTTCTATGACTGAGTAGACTGTCCAATATACAGGACAGTGACTATGGAAGAGGCTTTGGGAAAAGGTGAAGTCCAGTCTGGTGTTTAAGGCATTAGTGTAAATACGGCATACTGGTAGAAATGTCTAATAGGCAGGCAAAAAAACAAGAGAGGTCTAATTAAAGAAGTAGACTGAAAATCCTGAGGGACATATTTGACAGCTGAAACAATAACCTACGAGAGCCTGTTTGTAACAAGTCTCACAACACAGAAATTTACCTATTTTAAAAGTTGCCTCCCTACTCTACCTCATTAATAATTAATTAATTAATTAAGGGTATATGTTAACAGAATGGGCAAGATGTAGTTAATCTTATATTTAAAAAACTTTACATATATATATGGGGATAAGAAAAAAATACATATGTGTTTGGCTAAACTTCAAATTTTTCTTTAACAAAATGCACATATGCAGAGTATTAAAGAACAAGTACAGCTATAAAATGTGCTTTTTTTATTATTCTGGTTCTTTTAATGTATCAAGAACTGTTAGAATATTCATAGCAACACTATTCAAAATCCTTTGTTTTATAAGAAATTCTGCACTTCTAAAATGAACTGCTTTTAAAAGATCTAACATTTTTCTGGAGTTTTAAAAAGTAAGGCTAAAACAGAACTGGGTTTAACTGTTTTATTTTATTCATTATATTTTCCAAATGAGGTTAAGCAATCTTTACCTTCACAGGACTGCTATAGCTAGCAGGTTTTGCTACTGCCTCTCATTATCACCTCCAAAATTCTTAACCTCTCCTAAGTAAGTCTTTTAATATTTAAACTAGAAGAGGAGCCCTATACAAAGATCCCAATTTGTTATATTACTATATAAACAAGATTTCAACCTTAATTCAAATTTTAGTTAAACCTTCAATTACCAGAACACTAGATCTAATTGAGGCAACCTGGCAACTAGAGACAAAATGTCACTGATGGGAAAACCCAAATATATTACAATGTCTTCTCCATGTGCACACCTATGTTTATCACTGCACTATTTGCAATAGCCAAAATATGGAAGAACCTAATTGTCCATCAACAGATGAATGGATAAAGATGTGGTACATACACACAATGGAATATTATTCAGCCATAAGAAGAAAACACATCTGCAACAACATGGATGGATCTAGAGGGAATTATGCTCAGCCAAATAAGCCAGGCAGAGAAAGACAAATACCAAATGATTTCACTTATTTGTTGAGTATAAAAACAAAGCAAAACAGAAGGAACAAAATAGCAGTAGACTCACAGACACTAAAAAGGGACTACTGATTACCAAAGGGAGGGGTTGGTGAGAGGGGGAAGGGGACTAAGGGGCACAATAATTCACAATCCCAATATAGGTTGGTCACGGGGATGGTAGTACAGCACAGAGAATACAGTTAATGATTCTGTAACATCTTACTATGTAAGATAGACAGTGACCGCACTACAGGTGGTAAGACTTGATAGTATTGATAAATGTTGAACCACTGTGTTGTTAATCTGAAACCAACATAAGATTGTGTATCAATAATTCTTTAATTAAAATTTTAAAAAAAGGATTCCCAAAAGAGAAAGCACAATTAAAGAAACTGAGCAATCCAAATATTTAAGCCACTAACATACCACCATGGTCTAGATTAGGGGCTGAATCACCTAAGGTCTATGGAGAAAATTCAAGTTTCAGTAACTCCTTGAAATTGCATGCAGACTTTAAAGGAAGGAGTGCTGTCATTATCAAAAGATGTGAACACCCCCCAAAACACAAAAAAGATTTACTTTCAAGCATAAGTAAGACCCAGTAGCATTTCTTAAAGAGCTCATGATTAAGAGTGTATTTAGATTCACACACTAGGTTTGGTCACAGTTGAAAAAAAAAACTTTAACCAGAAATAATTGATTTCCTTTATACAATACTTTCATGTCCTCAAGTAACTTTTCCAGTTTTTACCATTTACTAGCACCTTTTTTTAGGCAAACTCTGTACATCCCACAATTTACCAACAAAAGAATAACTTCAGAAAAAAGTTATATAAGTTAGAGACTTATCAATTCCAAAGTCAGGAAGTGTTCTTCCCATTTTAAAGCCCTTTTAACACAATCAATCTAAATTCTACACAATTTCCATACCGTTAGTAAGACTTTTCTCTTGGTCTAGCAAATTTTCTTTCATTCTCATTTACAGTTAAGTGTTGAAATATGATTTAAATATTCCAAAGAACTAAAGAAAGGAACCCTGAGGATACAGTTGTTACACTTTTTTTTAACATGAGCACTAAGTTGTTACACAGTAGTTCGTAATGGCTTATACATACTATTATTCCTTTTTCTGTTTAACCAATAGGAGAAACAGCAGTTAAAGTAGCAAGACCAAGATGGGCCTTCTTAAGGAACATTTTGTTTTTTTTAACCCAAGTACCAAAACTCAAATGAGCTTTGCCCCCCACTTCAGAGCAAACATCTCAGAAGGCTGTTATACATCCACTCCAACAATGCTACACCACCATTGCATAAAAACAATTTAGGATTCCTATTTTGAGGACTACCTTCAGAGCCTATTGCACAGCTTCTTAATGCCTTTATTAGTGGCAAATCTTTACTTCTTTACTGCAGACTTTGGTTTAACATTCAAAAGTGATTCAGAGTCAACTTAGTGACTAAGGTAAATAACCTGAGTAATACTGTTTTTTAAGTCAAAAATCACATGTAAATGTAAAGTATTAAACTAATTTTACCTGTGCCTCTGCCAACAGTTCCAAAAGAAAAGTTTCAAATCATATAAGGATATTCTTTGAAACAAAACTTTTTGTTTTGCCCTATTAAATATGGTTATAAGTAAAATTAAAAATTTGTTTTTTAAATGTTTAGTTATTCTACTTCTATAAAGGATTACCATATATTGTCCAAATTTTTGTAACGTTACCAATTCTTAACATTATCTTACAAATATTGGTTATATTCAACAAGGTAGTAATGTTTAAAATCAATTACTATGTAGTTGCTAAGTGAACCACACAATCAGAATTATTTCATGGGATTTAACCCTCAAATTAAACATCACCTATTCATGCAGAAATACAGCAAAGCAGCTAACTGAAGAACTGTGATAGTTAGAAATACAAATACAAAACAGATCGAAACTATGGCACTGATCCAAACATGTAACAGAGGTAAGAAATACGACTTAACAGACTCAAATAAAAACACAACAAAAAACCTTTAATCTTAAACTGCTCAAGTTTCCTACAGTGCTTAAATATACTTGGAAAAGTATTATGGCATTTTTATTTTAAAAGCATAAACCAGTACTGTTGTATTAAGAAATTTAACTCCTTCTATCATCTTCCAAACAACATTTAATCATCATTTCTAATCCCATGATTATTGTTCTTGTATTTATATTTCTCAACACTATCAACATCTCCCCGCCCCCATGAGAAATTTGCTATTAAAGGAATTAATTCATCAACAAAAGAAAATCCTTCTCTAACTCATGATTTATCATTCTCTAACTCAAGTAGTCCAAGAACAAAAAAAAAATCCAGTTTTCCCAGTGAAGTTAAGAGATATAAACTGAAGTCATTATCAAGCTCTCCCCATAATGTGGAGGAGCAGATAATTATCGTTGTGACTTTTAAACTTAAAGTAAAATTTAAGATAGTTCCTTATAAAATCCTCCATAAATCTGATTTCCTTAAAGTTACATTTTTATACCTTCAAACACCTTCCTAAGTAATACAAGACCTCAGCAATACAGTAACACAGGCTTTAGAGTCAAGCAACCTGGTACTACAACTTTCTAGCTGAGGACCCCTGAGCAACTCTAATGACTTCTGTGTGACTCAGTTTCCCTATATATAAAATGAGAATAATAATAACCATACTTCACAAGAGGATTATATGAGATACTCAATGTAAAATATGTGGTGTATTACAAGCACTCAATGAATGTTAGCTACTAATACCTACCTTACTATACTAGGAATAGTAGTATTTATCTGCAATTAAATATAGCATTCAACATTTTAGCATGTCTTAAGTGCTTATTCTACTTACCTTGCCAATAGGTTCACAACAGCAATTCAATTTATTATTTGTGCTATAACAAAAGCATTTTTATATTTGTTGCTAAAACAAATCAAGTAAAGATGTTTAAAGTGGCCTATGCACTTTCTATTTTAAATACATATTCCAAAATTTGAATTTTCCAATTCTCATACGGAAAAATATTTAAGTAATATCAAACCTTGGCAATCTAAGCTAAAATTCTCTCTTCAATTTTTGCTATCTATCATTCCAGTCAATTCAGAGCCAACTCATTTAAAGGTACATAAGCATAAATTATGAGTAACAATTTCTTGCTAAATTAAGTTGAAGTAATTAGTTTTGTGCTCACAGAACTCATTCATAGAGGTTCAGTCTTACTTGTACATCTATGTAGTGTATGTGAAACAGTCCAAAGAAGTTCAGGAACATAGAAGAATTAAACTTTTTAAGTATGAACTTTCGGCAAGATGGGAGTTCTGTAGTCCTAAGCCCTAAATTTATAATATAACTCTTCCTGTTATTTTCCCATAACTAGATGAGCAGAGGTGGACCAATTTGTTAGATAATTTCCTTTATTTCGCCTTTCTCCAACAGATTCTAATGGAACCTTAAGACTAGAACCACCAATACTAAGTTGCAGAGATGGAACAGAACATTTAATCATGATAGGTTGGTGGCTGACAAATGCTCTAACTGGCCTTAAAACTTTAAAATCTTTTATTTTAATTGCCATTTATGATTGCATCAGTAAAACCTATGCCACACATTTCTGTGTTTTAAAGCCTGCATGAAGATATTTATGAAAATCATTCAGAAAAGCTGTAAGGTTACCCATGTCCTAATACTTTCCCTTACTATTACTATCTACAAGGTAGTGATTCTTCATACAGTGCTTTGCCTTTGATGAGTGCTCAAGAAGTATTGTTTACCAACACGAATCTCTGAAAAAGACTAATCAATGTGCTGCAAAGACAGTATTAATTAGGACCCAAATCCTTCATTCAAAAGGAAATATTCCTTATTTTATAAATTTAAGACACGGGTTGAGTATTAAAGATGGTGATACAAGACATGAGACAGACACCTCCTCCCAAAACCACACATAATATGAAACTGTAGTTAATACAACTAATCCTAAAAGAGCAACAGGAAAGAAGGTTGTGCCAGACTGCATACCTGGAGAAAAGAGCAGACCTCTCAAAATGGGAGTGTGTATCAATGATACCTTAATAAAAAAAAAGATGCTGATGCTGGCTTTTTTTAAAAAAAGTTTTATCAGAATATTTCAATGTAAAGTTCTCATAACAACCAACCAAGTCACAAGTGCCACCTGGCTGATGGCAACTGTAGGACTTCCTGGATTCTAAGACATCCCAATTTCAAAAGAGTTAAGAACTAGAAAAATATGCACCTTGGAATCAACTTAATAGGGTAAAAACATTTCTATAAAATACTGAGGTGCTATATTTTTGACAAGGAAAAAAATGCTAAAATTGCATTTAGTGCCCAAAACCACTGGACATTAACTATGTCTCCATTTACAGTATTGCCTCAGTTCATCTAACACTGAAGAGGAAGCTCCCAGAAAAGGTTACAGCTAAAGCCTTAAGAGGTATTCTCAAAGTGACAGGAAAAAATTAAAAATAAGAAATTTTTAACTGACTGGAAGTTTCTCATCATTCAACTCTTTAAAAACAGGAGTACATTTATAACTTTAAAGTTAATTTTGTCTCTAAGTTGCCTATCCAAATCCCTTAAAACACGGAATTTTAACCTATCAGTTAACCCTCTGAAAATGTATATGAACTAGTTTATGTGTGCCCTTTTTCTTTTCAGAGAAAATTTATCAATTTTTCAAAAAGATCCACATACCAAAAAGACTAAGAATCACTTTCTTAAAAGAACTGTTTCTTTCATATATTGTTAGTCATAAAATAGACTATGTTATAACCTCAAGGACACTGCCAGGCACAAAGACTAAGTTTGGAGGTTTCTTCGATTTTGTTTTTTTTGGTGGGGGAAAGGCAGAAAATAGATTCATTTATTCTAGAACAAATTAAAATAATGCATATTCTTTATTTTTAAAAACAATTATTGAAGTTTCTTTAATATAAGTCAAAGTGTTAAGTCTGATAAACTATTAAGGAAAACTGAGTATAAAACAAATACTTCCTAAATTATCAGTTGGGAGTTTTCTAAAAATGGAACATACATGTATTTCATTCCCTTCATCAGATTACTGAATAAAATCAAAACGAGGAAAAGTTAACTGTGATACTTTAAACTTTCTGTATCATTTACACTCTTACGCTATGCACATCACCGAAGAGGTATTTGCATTTCTGATCTCTAGACTCACTTGCTATCATGATTTTAGATAAATAAGCAGGAGTTCCAAGGAGGTTCTATACCAAAGCAGCCACACTAAGATATGCACGACTATCAGAAGTTGTTTGAAAAGACAGTTCTTTTTAAAGGAATTGAGATGAGTTTATTATAACTCATTATTAACTGCTTACTTGATCAACGATTCATCCTTCCAGTAACATAACAGGATTCCAACTTGCTCCACAGTAGTAAAATTAAGTTCAGAGGTGTTCTCAGTATTCTAAGCCATCTACTACTTTGTTTTGTAATGACTGACCCATATAAGAAAAATTCGAAGCAGCAAAACAATTTGCCCAGTAAATCAATGAGATCCAGAAACTGGACAAAAAGACAGCAAAGCTAAAAAAAAAAAAAAGGATTTCATAATATCAGAAAAACAGACCCAATAAATTACCTTCGGCCATCATATATTAATAACCCCTCCCTCCCAAAGCTAAGAATCATGCAGGTTCAGGATACTTAACAAACAAAAAGTAGGATTAATCACAAAAAGTTTGTGCAATACAGGTCTCAGAAGTCTCTACCACAATAGATGTCACAATGAAAACAGACTGGAGCCAACTTATTTCATGGTGAAAAAAATCAATCAGAAGCCTATTAATATGTAAAAGTTAAAGGAGTTACAGTACGAAAAGTTAAAAGAATGGCAATCCCACTGCCCTCAGAAACTATTATGCAAAATAAAGAATTTAATTTGAAAATAAATTATACTAAATGTGCAAGGACTATCTTTTGATAAGGGAGAATTCTGGTAGAGAAAGATCTGTGCCAACTTTTAACTGCAGCTGCAGTGGAACACACTAAAAGCCTTGTTTTAAGACAAAAGGAGTAAAATAAAAAATTATAGTTCTAAACCTACCATTGTTAACTGCCCACAACCATAAATTTCCCTTTTTCCAACGAAGGACTTCTGGAATAAAAGGCTATATACAATAAGGAAAAAAATAAAGAAAATGAAATTTAACAAAAGTTTTATGCAAGGCTAAAACATAAAATGTGTTTAAGAATTTTCATACATTTTTTACATGTCACAGCTAAAGGTAGACACAAAGATTAAGAAGTCTAACACATACAATGAAACTGGAGACTAAGCCATTCTTTTTAAAGAGGATTGAAATTATAAAGCATTTAATTTAAATCAGTATCTGCTACAGGGAGTATTCCTTCCATACTATCTACTCTCAACTCAGGAACTCAGGATCCTCCACACTCCTTTCCCAGTTATTTAAGCAAAAACATATAATTTGGAACCCATTATTTCCTTTCATATATTGCTTTGCTTATTTTTTTAAACTCCGTTGGAGTGAGATTATTCTAACATTTACCTTGACTATCAATTGTCCCAAACAATACTTCATGGAAATTAAACTTTATTTCACTTAAATTACCCAGTAGATTTTGCTAAATAATGCTTCACAAGAAAAGTTATAACAAATTCCATTTTCTGCAACTAATTCTTCCTGCATCTATAAATGAAAATTTACACTTTAGAGAATGTGCCTCAACATGGACACAGCATACCTTTCCCAATTTGTCCCTAATAACTTGTATGTTTATTTAATGACTTTAAATATTTGCATCTGAAAAGTACAGTGTATGGTGACCACAAAAGATGAAGCACAGAGTTGATCAGAGTTCCACTCTTACACAGTATTCTAAAAACCTGCTTCACTAGGTATTCAGTAACTATCACAGGAGTGAATTATAAAACATGCCCCTATCAATTCCTCACATTTTATACAAAGTTGACCTGATTTCAAACCTAAAACTGAGGCTCTACTTTCAGAAAGGTAGAAAACAAAAGTGACTAGGTAGCCCTAAAAATATACATCATAACTACATGACTAAGACACTCATTTAAAACTTTTGCCAAAATAGCCCCTCCCCTCATAACAAAGACTAACTCACTGCTTTATTTTACTTCATTTTGAAAAGAAATTAAAAGGATTTTTACGCACTAATTTCCTGTTTCTTCCCCCACAATTTAAAACATTCTACCTTCAATCTGCGATTGATCCTTTCATACACGGTAAAATAAAAACTTAAAAAAAAAAACCCTCAGTATCTCCAAGTTATCTACCTACCTTAAAAAAAAAAAAAGAACACTGGATTCAAAAACGACATAACCACTGTTCCAAAATCATGGAAAACAATAGAAACAATGTCTACGATCGCTAAGGAACCTCTACTCTCTGAAATTATCTCACCTCAGATGATACTTTTCATCTGTGAGACTACCCTCTTTGCTGAGCAAAAGGTTTCAATTTTGTCTCCCTGAGTGGGAAACTATCAGTCTCCCTACCATTCCACCCTCTATGAATATTTCTACATGTAGACAGGAAAAAACAAACAAAACAGTGAAGTTGGTGGCAGGGTGAGGACAAAGGGCATTTTGAAACACCACTGAAGTAAACAGAGAATGAGAACAGAAAGGGGCTAAATTAAAGTTCCCTCAAGTGGATCATGGCAAGAAAATGCAGGCACCCTTGTTTACCACCACTAGGTCCTATTCTTCATTACCACCCACTGGAGCGCAAAGTTGGAACTACCACCATCAAATCCTCAACACGTCAGGCCACCGACTGCCTCTGGAATGACGGGCTAATACCCCTCCCCCACCCCCAAAAAGGTCCAGTCCAATAAGTGCGGGTCATTCTGCCCTCTGGGGCAGTGCCAGCCTGCGCAGGGGATGGTTCTGATCGGAGGACAAGAGAGGAAAGACGGACCACCTTTCTTCCCACACACCCTCAGCTGGGCAAACAAAACAAAGACAGCCCTCCTCCGGTAGCCACTACCCTAGTCAGAGAGACTTTCCCATTTCCCGGTGCAGGCTGGCCTCCCGCCCCCGCCCCCATGACAAAGAAAAGGCACTCGGTGAGCTAGGCCTTCCTGCCTCCACGGATGGGGGAGGGGGCTGCCGAGGTGAGGAGCCCCCTCCGCACACCCGCGCTTACACTCTTGGCTCCGAAAACGGCGGACCGAGGGGGCCTTCCTCGGGGGAAGCCTGGTCCGGGAGGGGTGGGAGTACCTTGAAGTAGCCACCTTCGTAGAGGGTGTTGGGGGGTCCGAAGATGGCAACCTCCCAGTTGTAGAGGTCGGACTCATCCACCAGGGTGATCCGGAAGCCCTCCACCGGTTCCTCCTGCAGGGATTTCAGCTCCAGCATCAAGGCCTTCTGAGAGCTGGTCATCTGCTGCTGGGCCATAGCGGCGGCGGCGGCGGCGCCGGGCCGGGCCGGAGCCCCAGTCCTCACGCACCGGCCGGGCCGGAACAGGCCCCTACCCTCCGCTCGCGCTCGCCGGGCCGCACCGAGCCCCTGTCTTCACACAACCAGAGGGCCGGATCAGGCCCCAGACGGCCCGTGGGCCGGCCCGGGTCCTCCTCACACACGACACGGGCTGGGCCGGGCCCCTCTCCTCACTCGGCCAGGTGGGGGAGGGGGCGAGGGAGTTAGGGGAATCCGGTCCCTGGCCTCCCCCCCCCGGAGGGGGCCTCTATTTGGCGGGGGGGGGGGGGGAGAGGAGGTGGAAGCGGTGAGAGGCGGCGGAGGGCCGGCGGTGGTGAGTGGCGGGGGCCGAGCCGGCCCGGGAGCGCCGCGCTCTCTAGCCCTCTGGTTCTCCTCGGGGGCTGCCGGGGCCGAAGGGCGGGGGTGTGAGGCGCGTGGGGGTCTCGCGGCGGCGGCGGCGCGGGGGGAGGGGCGATGGCGGAGGAGGGGGCGAAGAGCCAGAGCGCCTCGCGCCGCGGGAGCGACGGAGCGAAGAGGAGGGAGGGAGGAGGGAGGAGGGCCGCGCTCCGGGAGGGAGGGCGGCTCTCAGCGGCAGGCGGCCCGACGCGCGTGCGCGCACCCCTCCTTCCCCCCCACTTCCCTCTCCCTCCTCCCTGTCCTCCTCCTCCCACCTCCCCGCCTCTTCTCCACCGCCCGGCGCGGTGGCGAAGCTTTGTGACGCCGGCGCGTGTCCCCCGCTCTTAAAGGGCCTAGACGCTGTGCGGGCCGAAGGCGGCTGGGGCTCCTTCGGTCTTTAGCCCCGAAGTGTCTGTGTGGGTCGACGCTGCGTTTTACAAGGTGCACCGGAGACTGCACCTTAAGTCCTAGAACTGTCAGCGTCCCCCTTACCCCCAGGCTTATCCACAGGTCTCCTCAGTCATCCTCCAGGGATACCTGGTCTTTTGCAGGCCCCTGCCCTTGACCGTCTGCTATCTATGCACTTAGTAGGTGCTCGACAAGGATGTGCAGAGAATGTGGGTCTTATAGGTGGTAACAAGTGTCCGAACATCATTTCTGGAGGTCTGGCCCTCACGTCAATCTATCCTTGGAGAGTGGGGTGTCACCCACTTGGGGGTTGGGAGCAGTTTCCCGTCAGAGAAATGGGGAGGCAGGCCAGCTTCTACTTCCCTTTTAAACACAAAGAGGAAGTTCTGAGAAGAGAGAAATAATACAGAATGAAGCTGGGTTCTTGACCCTTCTCTCTACGATTTGGGACACGTGCTCTAGCTAACCCTCAGTTTGCATTTGTAAAATGAAGTCTTTTCGTTGAACTTTGACCCCCGACAGAACCTTTCAACTTGAAGATCCAACCTAGAACTGAGGGTCTTTTAAGATAATCATTACTGAAGTGAAATGTGGAGACAAGTCTTCAATCCCCGTGATTTAGATCCTCTTAGGAAGGCATGTTCTATAACTTCCTAACGTTTCCTAGAAAAGCTGGGTTACTGTAAGAGTTCACACACTTGGAATTTGGAGATCAGAAAGATCCTAGGTTCCAACCTTGGCTCCATCATTTACATTATCCCTTCCTTTTTCACCAGCTCTGTAAAAGAGGGTTAATCATACTTAACATAAGCAGTTGTAAGAATTAAATGAGATCATCTGTATACAGCGTTTAGCACAATGACTGGCAGGGTAAAGTAGGAACTTCAAAGGAAGAAAAAAATGTTATAGGCTAGTTATATTCTGATACCATCCCCTCCTTTTTTTAATAAGACTTCTTTAACAACAGATTTGGATTTAATAGAAAATTTGAGATGATAGTACAGAGAGTTCCCATATACTGGCCCCAATTTCCTGTATATTTACTACAGTTAATGAACCAATATTGATATATTATTAACTAAAGTGTTTACTCACATTTCCTTAGTTTTTACTTAATGCACTTTTTCTGTCCCAGATCCCATCCTGGACACCACGCTGTATTTAATTTTCATGTTTTGTTATGCTCCTCTTGACTGACAATTTATAAGACTTCCATTGTTTTTGATGACATTGAAAGTTCTGAAGATTACTAAAATACGTTGTAGAATGTCCCTCAATTAGGATTCATGATGTTTTTCTCATGATTAAACTGGAGTTACAGGTCTTTGGATAGAAGATGACAGAGGTAAAATAACATTTTCATCACATCATATCAAGGGCACATAAAATCAACATGACTTATCCAGTGTTGATATTGACCGCAATCATCTCGCTAAGGTAGCGTGACAAGGTTTCTCCAACAAGAAGTTATTCTTTTTACCTCCTTTCTATACTGTTCTCTTTAGAAGTAAACCACTATGCACAGTCCACACTGAAGGAGTCCCTTCATCTTTTTTTTCCTCAGAGATGATGTCTCAGTATTTTCAAGAATCATTCCCTAGTTCCCAACTCCTCTAAGTCTTGAGACCAAACTCTACTGTAATTAAAGCTCACTTCAGAAGAAGGGGAGTGTCTTAGTCAATGCAGCCCCGCCTCCCAAAGTGATGATGTATGACTTCCTGACTTCCCCTCCTCCACCATTTAATTTAGAGATGAGAAGATTACTGACCTGGAAATGGGGGAAGTGTTGACACCTTTAATGACAAGGCTATTAGTAGACAAACAGGCAGAAAGTTCGTCTTCAAAGCATCTCACCCACATAAACTCACCATAGCCTCATCCTGACCCACAGAATGGTAGATTCCTAGCCTAACATACACCTGGCAACCAGACCAGAGTACTCCCTGGGCTGTAATCAACTCACAAAATCATACTAAATGTCCACAATGAGCATGGCCCTAAGGTGGGTGGCTAATATACATATGCATGCCTCGGAGGCCCACAGTCTAGTGTGTTCCTGAGTTGTGTACTTAAGGCTCTTTCCTTCTCAGGTCAGAGGAACTTGAATTCCACAGAACATCTCATGCCTTTTTTTACACTAGCAGGTAAGACATTGTTTATTAGTAGGCTGCAATTTTGCCTT
Organism: Manis pentadactyla; assembly: GCF_030020395.1. Classification (NCBI taxonomy): domain Eukaryota; kingdom Metazoa; phylum Chordata; class Mammalia; order Pholidota; family Manidae; genus Manis; species Manis pentadactyla. The sequence goes on along the minus strand of NC_080021.1, from coordinate 184,287,520 downwards.
TTTCATCCTTGGATCCTTCCTCAGCAACCAGCACACTATTTGACACAAAGGAGGCACTAAGTAATTGTTCTCATCCACTCACAGCCAAGGGCAAGAAGACAATAACAACAACAACATTTTAATCCAACATTCCACCTCCATGTCTAATTGGATCTCCCAGACACTTAGTAGTGATGCCGGGGTTCTTGTTTGCGGAGCCAAAGAATGAGCTTCACAAATAGTCAAGGTAGGAGAGCAAGGTACAGGCTTTTATTTAGAGATACAGTGAAAGGACAGAGCTCCCAGCTCATGCCAGGAGGGGACAAGAGAGTCCATAGTGGTGTCTAGGGGGGTTTATAGGCAGCTGAGGATTTTTCAAGAACATGAAAAAAACTTAGGGGTGTGGACTTGTTAAGTGGTCTCTGAATATTTAGAATTAACTTAACACAAGCAACTTCTGCGATACCAGCATCTTGGTCTGGGAGCATATGAAACAAGGCCACCTGCTCAGCCCCCAGGGTGGGCTGAGGTATTGTTTGCTAAAGAGTGAGTTAAGAATTTCTAACGTCTTAACTTCTTGGGTATTAAAATGCAATCTTATCTTTAAGGTGGAATCCTTCCTGCCTTTTACTGTGTTGTTTATGCCTGGGCTTACTTGCTAAATTAGTTGCCCAGTTTGCAAAATCATTTCATCAGATCTGAAGGAGGAAAGACAGCACATAGGCCTGGGCCTTTTAGTATGCTAAAGTGAACCTTACACATGATTATAAATGGTTAGCATAATAAAACATGTGCTACTCTTCTTTATCTGGAGAACATTAACTGATTTCACTGAAGATTCTAGAGCTCAATGTTTAACATAGAGTTTTAGCAGGGGGGTGTCCTTGCATGTAGTTACATTGCTCTGACTGCAAATATCTCACCCTGCCCCCTCTGGAGGCCCTCACCCTACTCTGACTACATTCACGGTCCCTGTCTCAGTAGGTGCTTAAGATTATAAATTCCATAAGGACCAGAGGACTTGTTCACAACCATATGCAAGTTACTGCAATGTTTGACACATAATAGTTGCTCAAAACATTATTTGACAAAAGAAAGAAGAGCAGAAAACAGCTTCATAGACTTTTTTCATATTGTTTCAGTGACAGGTAGAGATTGACTTGACTGATTGGTGCCCTCTGGTGGCAAAGAAGACCCTCAGTTTGGCGCCACCTGGTACTCTCTAACTAGGGCTTCTTGAAGAATCAATTGCTTTTCTCCCAAAGAGGGAAGACACAGAAATCTTGGTAAGATAAATGAGAGGGAGGGGTATTTGATTTAGAAAGATTAATTCTGACATCACAGAATCACTCTTCAGGGGGGCAACATTTTTTTCATTCTACATGTGTTAACACATATAAGTCTTGAATAATGCTCTTAAGGAGCCACAATCACCCCTTAATAAAAATTGGTAACATTTTTTGTGCATTAGTATGTGACAGGCTTTTTACATGCAGTATCCCACTTAATTCTCACAAAAATCCTTGACATGATACTGGACAAAAATCCCTGACATCCAAAGTAGAATATCTGCTTTACTGAGTACAATAAGACAGAGAGGTTAAGAAACAAGGTTACCCAGTGAATAAATGGCAGAATCTGGACTTGAACCTTGGCCATTACACTTTTATGTGACTACTCTTAACCACCATGCTGTAATGCTCCTAGTCTAACATGCCCACAGCAATCTGTGCATACCATATCACCCCCAATGCTATACTGCAATTATTTATTTACATCTTTCTGCCAGCCTCCGAGGTGCTTTTAAGAAAGAGCTCATCATTCATTCAACAAAATCTATATTGTGTGCCTGCCATGTAACAGTTCCTACGCTAAATGCCAAGGATATGTTCATTAACAAGATAGAAATGATTGGTTCCTGCCCTCATGGAGCTTACATTCTCGTGTCTAACACAGAAATAGACAAAAACAAGTAATTAGTAGACAAAAATATTATTGCAAGTTTTGATAAGTACTAATGAAGTTGATTAAAAGGGGCCTAAGACTGAAAATTTGGGGCAGATGCAACTTTAAATGGAAGCATGACAGTTGCAGAGGAAATCTCTGTGAAGTCACACTTAAATGAATGGAGGGACCAGCCTGTGAAATGTGAGGGCAAGAGCATTATTCCAGGTTTCCAGCTTCTGATCATCATGTCTTATCTCTTTATCCTTGACACTGAGCATAGGGCTTGACACTTCTTAAGTGTCATCCAATGTGGAATGAATGGTAACTAATCTATCAGCTCTCTGGTCTTCCTCAGACTTCAGTGGAGCTGCTTATTCCTCTCAGTCAATTCGAACTCAAATCATGCTTCACTACTTAGCACAAGCCCTATCTCCTTCAGGTAACCTTCCTTAACCATCAAAACATTCTTCAACCATAAAGAAGAAAGAATTCCTGTCACTTGTGTAATATGGATGAACATTGAGGGCATTATGCTAAGTGAAATAAGTCAGAGAAAAACAAACACAAATTCTGTATGATCTCATTTACATGTGGAATTTTAAAAAGCCAAACTCAGAAACAGAGAATAGACTGGTGGTTGACAGGAGCTGGGGAGTAAGGAAAATGAGATGTTGGTTAAAGGGTACAAGCCTCCAGTTATAAGAGGAATAAATTCTGGAATCTAATGTACAGCATGGTGACTATAGTTAACAATATTATATACTTTAAAGTTGCTAAAATAGTAGATCTTAAATGTTCTCACTATAACAATAGCAACAACAAATGGTAATTATGTGAGGTGAAATATGTATGACGTGTTAACTAACACTATTGTGGTAACCATTTTGCAAAATACAAGTTTAACAAACATGTACACTCAATGTTATATGTCAATTATATCTCAGTAAAACTGGAGATGAGGGGGTAACCAAACAAAACATTCTGAGCAAAGAGAGCAGCAAGTTCAAAGGCCCAGGACAGGTGTAAATCCGGGGAGAAGAAATCCCAGGGCAAAATACCTCTAAAAACCAAAAACAATCAAAGGGAGAAATAAAGTTGAAAATCCATTTACTGCTTACAAACTGCAGTCTGGGGCCTTCTCTCTGTCCTGCTCCAGAAGCAAAAAGGCCCCACCCCTCACCTCTCAGGTACAGTTAAGCCCTCTGTTGCCCAGGTAATTACCCACTGATATGGAGGTGGACTTTTCTGAGGAATGATGCAAATGCACTAAAGCCATACTTTTTTCCACCTCTGAAACGCCTATTGATATGCAGATGTACTAAAGCCAGGCGAGATAATCTGGAAATACTACAATTTTACCCACAACAGGAAAGCAAGATAGATAGAGTAGGGAAACTCCAAGTAGTTCAATATGGTGGAGACATTAAATTTGACAGAGGCATTTACTTTGACAGAGAGAGGTTGGAAGTTGACAGTGGTTACATTCATTTACTCAGTACTTAGTGAGCATTTATAATGTGCTCAGCATAGGGCATGTAGACCTGGTCCTCCTTTCATGGACTCAGTCAAGGACAAAGAGACTGACAACTCATAAACAATAAAAGTTGTGGGGAAAAGTGCTGAAAAGGAAATAAAAAGATTAGATAAGGGAAAACATATTCCAGATTGGGTGGTCAGTGAAGGCCTTACCAAAGAAGAGAGATTTATTCTTAGAACTAAAAGATGGAAAGGAGAAAAAGTCAAGCCCAAATATCAGGCAGAGCAGACATCTTGGCTTAAGTCTCTGAGGTGAGAAAGAACTTGGTGCAACCAAAGATTTGAGAGAAGGCTGATGTTGCTTCATCTAAGTGAGCAAGGGCAGAGTATCAAGAAAAAAGATGGGACAGTAAGTGAGGGGCCATATTGATCATAGCTTTGTAGCATTCTAAGTACAATTGGGAGCCACGCATGAGTTTTTAAAAGGACAGTGACATGATAGGATTTTAGTTTTAGAAAACTCATTCTGGCAACTACTTGGAAATGGATTAAAGAAGGACAAAACCACTGTTGTAGTCTTTTTAAATTCCTTTAAAAGCTATGGCATAAAGCAATCTAGTTATTAGAAGTTAGGATAGTGCTTACTGTTGGGTGGTTCTAACAGGGCAGGAAATGTTTTGCTTTTCTGGGAACTGATTACACATTATGTTTGGTTTGGATATCCAGGCCGTACCCTTTATGTGAAATTTTCTGTATACTGTACTTCGATAAAAATTTTTAAAAGAAAAAGCTATTAAATGAAACTCGTATTCTTCAAAAATATTTTAAAAAGGGAGAGCTCAGGAAATGTTCTAGATTAAGAGAGAAAAGAAGCATGACGACTAAATAGATGCATGATCTTGCCTCAGGAAGTAAAATGCTACTATGTAAAAGTTAATTTATTACTGGGTTAATTAGCAAAATTTGAATGCAGACTTTAGTAACATTGAATCAAGGTTAAATTTCCAGAATTTTAAGATTATATGAGTAAGAGGTAGTCCGTGTTCTTAGTAGATATCAAGATATTTAAGGATTTGTGTTATCTGAGACTCAAGTGGTTCTGTAAGATAATACCTAAGTACACAAAGACAAATTTGACAAAGCACTAAGTTATGATGGGTTAAGTAAAAGGTATATGCGCGTTCGTTATATTAGTATTGAAGCATTTCTGTAGACTCGGAAATTTAAAAAATTTAATAATTAACTGGAGAAAAGCTATTTTACAAGAGACTAGGCGCAAGATGTTATGACTTGGACTACACTTGGCAGTAAAGACAGAGAAAAGTGAGTAAATTCAAGATGCATTTTGGGGGTAGAACTGACAAGACTAGTTAACTGACAAGTTACGTTGGAGAGGAATCACCGGCGTAAATAAACACTCTCCCGGAACGCCCAAACCAGTTCGGCCTTTTAGTTGCTATCCGAGCAGAGGAAGTGAGGAAGAAGCGACAGCCAGGATACCGGCAGGTTTCCGGTCTGGTGTCGCAAAAAGACCGTAAATCGGAGAACACTGTTTGGTTCCTCCCCCATAATGGGAGGCCCTGGAGAGTGACAGAAACCAGTGGCGAGGGACTCATCAGAAACTCACCCAATGGCTCTGGAGCTGGGCGGAGCCCGACAGCACGTGGCTAGCGGCTCTGGGCCCTGGGACCTCAGCACGTCTGCTGCGGCAACTTGGTCGGGGCAGCGGGAGCACTGTCGAGGAGTTCGACAGTTCCGCCGATGTGGGAAGTTGTGCCGAGCACTTGGGCTTTTTAAATCCGGAGTTTGGGAGAGAGACCTGGACCGGGAGGGATGCAGGCGGTGCCTGCGGGAGCGCACCATAGCGGAGCTGCTGGGGAACCGGAGGTAGGTGGAAGGAACCGTTGGGGAGAAAGGAAAGCTTAACGTGCTGGAGGCGGCAGAGCCCAACAGCTTACCGGCGAGGGGCTCGACGGCGGTCGTCCCTAAGGAGCCCCATTCCTCCTGATGCTTCCCGCCTGGGGCACTGTGACACTCGGGGCGTGCTAGGGGAGATGGAACCGTTATTTGGATAGAAGCAGTAAAGCCTATTGAGCTTCTCCTTCGGGAGCTCTCCACTTTCAAATTTAATAGAGCCTCGCGGCTTAAGGCATTTCTCTGACCAGGAAACGTTTGGCGCAATCTTCCTTCATACTGTGCTCAGTTCTGTATTCCTCATTGTAACGGAGGGCACATGGTGGCACTCCTTGACCACTCCATAAAGCTCCCTTGTTGTGGGACCGTGGAGTGGAGCAGGCCCAGGGCTGTAGGAGAGGTGGTTTGGGATCCCGCAGACCAAGGTGTGAAGTCTGCTCACAGTATAGCCATACCAACTGTGTAAACTCGAGCTCAAGGGACTTCCATCAAGTGTCCGTTTTCTGCTGGGATCATTGTGAAAATTGAATAATTTACGGAGTATATCCTCCAGAGCCGGTAAATTTAGCTCTCTCCGAGCACTTAATGTATACTGGTGCAATCTGTAGTCAGGGCTTGTTAGCGTGGATGGAACTTGACAGGCTTTGGATAGAACAAGAGCGGAGGTAGCATTGCCAAGTCCCAGGACTAACCCAGCAGAAGAGGAGGATCCCTGATATATGGTTCCTGGGAATATAAGGATCTCAGGCATTGCTTAGGGCAGGGTCCAGTCATTTGCTACTCCTACCAACTCTAAGCAGAGGTCCGTGCTTGTGCTATCAGGTAGACAAGAAGCCCTCAACTCAAGTAGTTTTCAGTCTAGAGCACCATAATGTTCTTTTAAGTAATGATTAGTCTGGGTTTTACAGTCTTGATTCCCATTCAAAAGAGGGACCAGGAGCCAGTGAAGCCTCTACCTACACCCTATCATGGTGGCATTTAAGGCAGGGATGCTAGACGTCTATGATCTCACACTGGCTTTTCCCTCTTACTGGCTACAGGTAATGCAGCCATCTCCGAAAGGCACAGGCAAGGTGGGGAAGAAAGGATCCTCAAAGAAGCGTACAGTGGCTAGGTCTCCAGTGGAGGGCCTCCTGCAGCCAGTGAAGCTCAGCCCAGCAGAACTGTACAAGGAGCCTACCAGTGAAGAGCTGAATCGCCTTCGGGAGACTGAGAGTCTGTTCCACTCCAGCTTGCTTCGTTTACAGGTACTGTTGGGTGGCTGGGGCTTGGGTTAGAGGGGTGGGCCTGGGACCCTGAGGCTAAAGGACTTTCCCCTGCCTCTTCTTGCAGGTAGAAGAGCTACTAAAGGGAGTGAGGCTGCCAGAGAAGAAGAAGGAGCGGATTGATGCTTTCCTACGGGAAGTCAACCAGCGGGTGATGCAGGTGCCCTCAACTCTTGAAACAGAGGTAAAGCAGGTAGTGTGAGGTACTGGAAAGCCCAGAAGAGGTCCTCAGTGTGGGCATCTGAAACAGTCCTTGCTATTCTCTGGAGGGGTTGGGGTGCTAGGGAGCTCATTTTCACTACCAGGAGACTAAGCTGGAAGTGTGGTCAATCACATGTTCATTCATTTAGCAAACACATGCCTTGCAGGAGTTGTGTTCTTAGATAAATAAGGGAACAAAACAGCCTATGTTTTATGTTATGGACAACAGATAATAAGTGTGACAAGTAATCTAAATGTTGGCAATGTTAGAAGATGGTAAGCACTATGGAAAAAGGAAAAAATAGGATAGTGTAAGGGGATTGTGGGAATATCAAGGATGGAAGTGGTTTGCAGTTTTAAATAGAGGTTGAGGTAGGCCTTACTGAAGTGACGTTTGGGTGAAAAGTTGAAGGAACTGAATTAGCCTTATAGATATCCAAGTGAGGAAGAGCATTCCAGGAAGGGGAAACAGCCAAGGAAAAAGCTCAAAGCCATGAGTTGGTCTGGTACATTCCTTGGAATGAATGAGGGGTAGAAGGAAGTGAATTCAGAAAGGGAATGGAGGAAGGGGGTACTTCAGGCAGGCCTTATGTACCAAAACAAGGACTTTGGCTATTGCTCTGGATGAAACGGGGAACTTCTGCAGGGTTTGTTTGTTTTGTTGTAGAGCAGTGATGTGCTCTAACTTCAGTTTTAAAAAGTTCACTCAGGCTATTGTTGAAAGTAGAACGTCAAGAGACAAAGGTGAAATCAGGGAGACTAGTTAGGAACCTATTGTGCAGTGATCCACTGAAAAATAGTGGTGGGTCAGACTAGGAAAGAGAATAGAAAAGTGGTCAGGGTCTGGATACCTTTTGAAAGTAAAATGGGAGCTCTTGTCAGGGATAAGTCAAGGTGATTTAAATGATTTTGGCATGAGCAAGTAGTGTGGAGTTGCCTTAATAAGGGAGGCATGTTTATAGGAAGATCAAGAGTTTGGTGCCAAACATGTTGATGTGTTGAATTTGAGATGTCTACTAGACATCAAGGGGACATGTTAGTAAGAATCAAATCAATATATATCGCTGTCACTGTCTCTGTTTCCACAGCTGACTGATCAGGCATGGCTCCCGACTGGGGTTCGAGTTCCCCTCCATCAAGTGCCTTATACTGTGAAGGGCTGTTTCCACTTCCTGCCCCCAGCCCAGGTCACTGTTGTGGGCAGCTACCTCCTGGGTACCTGCATCCGGCCGGACGTCAATGTGGATATGGCCCTGATCATGCCCAGGGTGAGGTTCAGAGTTTAGGGGATAGAGAGGCCTGCCACTTCACTCTCACAAATCCCTGGGTTCCTCCCTCTCTCCCACCTGCCACTTGCCAGGAGATTAAAATCGAATTCTAAGTCAAAAGAGCAGACCACTGCACTTGTCCTGAGGGCAGCTTAGATATGCCCTTATGCCTGCTGCCCCTTTGGAACTTTGCCCTCTTCATCTGAAAGTAGGTATGTTGCTTGCCTTGGCTCAGGTGCTCTGGCCAGCAGAGAACCTCTGGGGTTGCTACTCTCACTTTGGCTTCATCTTGGCCCCCAAGCTCTCTAATGCTTTTGTCACTGATCATCTCTCTCTTCCTGACCTCCCCCAGGAGATCCTACAGGACAAGGATGGGCTGAACCAGCGCTACTTCCGCAAGCGTGCTCTCTACCTAGCCCACTTGGCTCACCACCTGGCCCAAGACCCTGTCTTTGGAAGTGTTCGCTTCTCTTACACCAATGGCTGCCACCTGAAACCATCCCTGTTGCTGCGGCCACATGGTGGGAGACACACACTGGGCTGGGGGCACAGTATGGGGTGACAAATCTGGTGGGGGAGGCACAGGGCCCTCAAGTCCAAGGTGAGAGGCTTGTGTCTCAAGTTTGAGAGGGAGGGTATAAGGACCTCAAGTTCTGTGATGGGAAGGCATGGGCTCTCAAGTAGGAGTGAGGGGGAGGTACAGGAGCCCCTCTGGCCCAGGGAAATACAGGGTCTCAGCACTCCTTGTCTCCCACCCCAGGGAAGGATGAGCGCCTGGTCACTGTGCGTCTGCATCCATGCCCTCCACCTGACTTCTTCCGCCTATGCCGCCTGCTGCCATCCAAGAACAATGTGCGCTCTGCGTGGTACCGAGGCCAGAGTCCTCCAGGGGATGGTGAGCAGGCACTGGTATCAAGATGGAGCTAGAGGGAAGGGTGTTGTGGGGACTTCTCTCATGGCTCCCCCTTTCGTCCCACAGGTAGCCCAGAGCTCCCCACCCCCCACTATAACACATGGGTCCTACAGGACACAGCCCTTGAGTCCCATGTGCAGCTACTATCAACCATGTTAGGCTCAGCCTTGGGGCTGAAAGATGGTGTGGTACTTTTGAAGATCTGGCTGCGGCAGCGGGAATTGGACAAGGTGAGCTGAAAGTGGCCCAGCTTCCTTTCCTTGCTGAGTGGTGAGCTGCCTCTGAGCTCGGGCCTCTCTCTCCATCTCTCTTTCAGGGCCTGGGAGGGTTCAGCGGGTTTCTTGTCTCCATGTTGGTTGCCTTCCTCGTGTCCACACACGAGATCCACACCACCATGAGTGGCTACCAGGTCCTGAGAAGCGTCTTGCAGTTTCTAGGTAAGGTGGCTAGACTCGGAAAGACCAAGCATTCCAGTCTCCTGGGGATCCTCCCATCACATCGGGGATCATTTGGCTTCTTGCCTTCAGACAGATGAACAAACTGAATTCCAAACTGAATCCTGGAGGCAGGATGTCATTAGGGCTGGGTCACCAGGGAGAGGGATACCTTCTGACACTCCCACCTTCTCTGGTTCACTTCAGCCACCACAGATCTGACTGTCCATGGGATCAGTTTATGTCTCAGCTCAGATTCCTCCTTGGTGAGTGGGGCCGGGCTGAGTCTGGGCAAAGAGATCCAAAGGTAAGGCCCCAACCTTGACTGGCTTCTCTCTGCCCTATGAAGCCAGCCGTGGCTGACTTCCACCAGGCTTTCTCTGTGGTGTTCCTGGACCCCTCAGGCCGACTCAACCTCTGTGCTGATGTCACTGCCTCCACTTACCACCAGGTACCAATGGTCCCCCACTCTTGGGTTTCCCCAGATGTCCCAGCCCAGACTGTCCCTTTTGCCAGCACCAGAACCTCAGGAAGTCCTCTCCAAAAAACTTAAGTCCGGCAGGTCTTTTGATCTGAGCCCTCGGGTAAAGGAGGGGAAGGGTGCATTGGTGGTGGTCTCACAGCTGGGTTCCCTCCGTGCCCTGTGGTCCCAGGTGCAGCATGAGGCACAGCTGTCTATGGCATTGCTGGACAGCAAAGCTGATGATGTATTCCAGCTGCTATTGATGACTCCCAAACCTATGATCCGGACTTTTGATCATGTCCTGCAGTAAGTTTAGGGTGAGGGGATGTCAGTGAGTCCTGTTAGCCTGGGGCTACCGTGATGGGACAAAGGTCCTCAGTTGGTGCTCTGATCTTGGTTGAGGGGGCAGGTGGTAATACTTGGGGCCAGCAGTACCTGATTTCCCCTCTTTGTTGCTCTGTGCCTCTCCTAGTCTCCATCCACTGAGTCGCCTGCAGGCAGCATGCCACCGGCTGAAGCTGTGGCCAGAGCTGCAGGACCATGGTGGGGACTATGTCGCAGCTGCTTTGGGTCCACTAACCACCCTCCTGGAACAGGGCCTGGAGTCCCGGATACACCTGCTGGCCCACTCTCGGCCCCCAGTCTCAGAGGTGAGGTGATGTGGGTTGGGGAATTTGTGGGTCTGAACAAGACTGGATCCAGGGTCCCACGGGATACAAACACACCATCTCTCTGGCTGGATCTTTCAAACTAGCTCAAAAGTGGATTTCTAGATCAGGCTGGGAGATTCTGGGGTTGAGTTCAGCCTTTCTATATCCTACAGTGGGATATCAGCCAGGACCCACCGAAGCATAGAGACTCTGGGGCCCTGACCCTAGGATTTCTCCTCCAGCCTGAGGGCCTGACCAGTGTCCTCGAGCTGGGTCCAGAGGCCGACCAGCCCAAGGTGAGGAGGCCTGGGGTCTGGGGAGTGATTTGGCCCTGTCTTGGGAAGTCCAGCCGGTGCGCTGGAAGGAGTCGGGTGGATAGTCCTCATGCCACCTGTATTGAGGCCTGTCAAGGAAATTCTCACAGAGTCCGCCTTTGTTGATCTCGCCCACCACCCCTTCCCCTTAGGCATCTGACTTCCGCCAGTTCTGGGGATCTCGCTCGGAGCTTCGGCGTTTCCAGGATGGAGCTATTCGGGAAGCTGTGGTCTGGGAGGCAGCCTCTATGGCCCAAAAGCGCCTTATTCCCCACCAGGTCGTCACCCACCTCTTGGCACTGTGAGTGTCTGCATCTGGATGCCAGAGATAACTGTGGCCTGGGGAGCCTTTTGGGAGGGTCTGGCCCAAGCTTTTGGGGTGAGCAGTTCACGTCCAGCAGCTCACTCCATAGCTCCCAATTGACCACCAGTATGTCTGTGCCCCTTTTCCAGCCATGCTGACATCCCAGGTACCTGTGTCCATTATATGGGGGGCCTCCTGGATGCACTGATCCAAGGCCTTAAAGAGGTAAGGGCTCTGGGTCAAGACTAGGGTTAAACTAGGAAGTGTGAAGTAGCCTGTGTGGCCTGGTTGGGTTGGGGGTGGAGAGGCCTTACCATCTCAGCCAGGCTGCATTTCCTGGAATGTCCAGCAGAGGGGGGCACTGGCTCCGCAGCAGCCTGAGCCCTGGTGGAATCCCAGGTGGTGGTGGAGCGGGCTCTGTAGGGGCTGGCCTGCTGACTCTCTTCTTCTTGTCAGACCTCCAGCACCGGGGAAGAGGCCCTAGCAGCGGCGGTGCGTTGCTATGATGACCTCAGCCGTCTGCTGTGGGGGCTGGAAGGTCTCCCGCTGACTGTGTCTGCTGTGCAAGGAGCACACCCAGTGCTGCGCTACACTGAGGTGAGGTGCAAGATGGGAGGAAGCACTTCTGTTTAGTGACCTCTAACTTCTGCTCGACTTACCCAATATCGCCCTTTCCCGCTCCTGACAGCATTCTCCCCAGTCCTGGCCCCATTCTCAGCCCACTTCTTCTATAGGTGTTCCCACCAACCCCAGTCCGGCCAGCCTACTCGTTCTATGAGCACCTCCGAGAGCGGGCCTCACTGTTGCCCCGGACCGACAAACCCTGTCCAGCCTATGTGGAGCCCATGACTGGTGAGCGGGCATTTGAGAAGGAATGAGAGGGACTGTTGCCACTCCAGGCTGCAGTCTGAGACCTGTCTTCTTTCCAGTGATATGTCACCTGGAGGGCAGTGGTCAGTGGCCACAGGATGCTGAGGCCATACGGCGGGTCCGAGCTGCCTTCCAGCTACGCCTCGCAGAGCTGCTGACACAGCAGCACGGACTGCAGTGCCGTGCCTCAGCCATGCACACTGATGTCCTCAAGGTTAGTCTGGTGTAGGGCAAGGATACCCTCAGACAGGTTGGGGACAGGGGTGTCAGGGTGCCCCAGGACGACACGTATCGCCTGTTCCATACCCTCTTGCAACAGGATGGGTTTGTGTTCCGGATTCGTGTGGCCTATCAGCGGGAGCCCCAGATCCTGAGGGAAATGAGGAGCCCTGAGGGAATGATCTCACTGAGGGACACGCCTGCCTCCCTCTGCCTAGAGAAGGACACCAGGCAGTTGCCCCTGCTCACCAGTGCCTTGCATGGGTATGCCCACTTGAATAGACTCTTCTGTCTGTAGACACTTTCTTGCTCCCATTCTGCTCTCCTGCTGCCTGTCTCTCTGGAAGGTCAGGTGGTATATTAGGGATATGAGTTCTAGAGTCAGGTAAGTTCTAGAATCCTGGCCCTGCCAATTCATTGGTTATATGTCCCTTTGGGCAGAATTCCCTCCCATACTTTATTTTTCTCATCTATAAAGTGGGAATAATATTAGCACCAATCTACTGGGGCATTAGTTAGGAGAATGTGAGATTATTCACATAAGGCCTTAACACAGAGGCCAACAGTGGGTAAAGCCTGAATAAATAGTGGCAGTGGGGCTAAAACACTGTTCTTGGGCCGAGTGCCTGGGTCTCTTTGCCACTCTCCTCTCCCCCACAGACTCCAACAGCAGCACCCAGCCTTCTCTGGTGTGGCTCGGTTGGCCAAGCGGTGGGTACGTGCCCAGCTTCTGGGTGACGGGTTCACTGATGAGAGCCTGGACTTGGTGGCTGCTGCCCTTTTCCTGCACCCTGAGCCCTTCACTCCTCCCAGGTGAGTGCCTGCACCTTTCCCCTTGCCAGAAAGTTCCTCCTGGGGCCAGTGTTCATCCCTCATGCTGTACCTTCAGTCCAAATGGGAGAGGGTGGCTAAAATGAGTGAGCAAAGGGGTTTTAAGAACACCCTTAATTCACATTAAGGGGTCTAGACTCCCTAACCTGGGGAAAGCCTGGGGATGTGTGGCTGGGCCCCAGACTCTTTGCTTACTCCTTCCTCTCAGCTCCCCTCAGGTGGGCTTCCTTCGCTTCCTCTTCCTGGTGTCAACCTTTGATTGGAAGAACAACCCCCTGATTGTCAACCTCAATAATGAATTCACTGGTAAGTGGTAGGACTGGGGTCAGACTATGAGAAGAACTACCTTTGTGAACTGCAGAATAGGACAAGTGAAGGTTTTCCCTGTTATTCTGTTAGTTTTTCCTGTGTCTTCCCCATCCCAAATATCTATGCCTCATCCTAACTGCCTTGGAGTGGGGATTTATTGGGAGAAAGAGGGCCATTCCAAGCCTTGAAGAAGCCTAAGGATTTAGAGATACGGTTCACCTACAGGATGATCAGAAACAGAATGGACTGGGGGTGGAAGACAGGCTACCTGGGGGCTGTGACGGGAGAGAAGAGTGGAAGGGGTTCCTAAACACCAGGTGAGAAGATGTGTTGGGAAACAGGGAAGGGTCCAGAAAATGCCCAGCCCTTTTCGGGGGTGGAAGTGATGATTTCTGGCTGTAATATAAGGAGCTACTTGTCCCAGCACAAAAGAGGGTATCAGTTTCCTAATTCCCCAGGTGTGTGGGAACATAGGGTGGGAGGGAGTCAGTGGCAGGCCTCAGCTTGTGCAGGCTGGGTAATGCCTAGGGTGCTAGGGAGTGGAAAAATTCTGCCTGTAGGCTAAGGCTGGGAGCTTAATGCCCTGCCTGATTGAGGCCAATGTGTTGTCCCTTTTATCACCTTTGCCACCAGGTTCGGGGACTGGGGTTTAAAAAATCCCTGTGTTGGGCAGCTGCTAGGTGCATAGGAAGAGGACCTGAGTCAGTGGAAGGTGGCTGGGGGAGAGGGGCTGGCTGACCAAAGAACCCCTCCTGTCCACAGCGGAGGAGCAGGTGGAGATACGCAGTGGCTTCCTGGCAACTCGGACACAACTCCCCATCATGGTCATTATTACCCCCAACGATCGCAAAAACTCCATATGGACACAGGATGGACCCTCGCCCCAGGTTCAGTCACATCTGTGCCCCCAAATTTGTGGTTTTTCTCTTCCAAGAGAAAAACAGACCCAGCCTGAGCTAAGAGAGACCTGGGTCAGATCTAACCTAACAGATGTGTGCACCCTCCAGATCCTACAGCAGCTTGTGGTCCTGGCAGCCAAGGCTTTGCCTGTCCTAGAGAAGCAGCTAATGGATCCCCGGGGGCCGGGGGACATCAGGGTAAGCCCTTGACCGAGTGACTCCAGGTGCTCTAGGGCATCTACCTTTGAACCCTAGAAGTCTGGAGCTCCAGGAGCCTTCACGCAATGTCCAGTCTCCTTGTTTGGTGACACCTAGTCCAGAGAAGGCATTGAAGCCGTCCACAGTGCCTGGCAGTGGTGGAGCCTGAAGGAGAATTAGGGCCATCCAGGCTCCATCGGGCCTCATGCTAATGGCCTATGCTGTTCCTGCTGAACCCAAGCTGCCACCAACTGAGTTGTGGCATTCCTACCTTCAAATGAGCTTTTGGGCCCATACTGGGGGGTCAGACTAAGGGAGGGAACCAAGTAGGCATGTGGAAGGGTTTGTGGTCCAGCCCCCAACTCCAGGTGGGCACTGCTCACCCCTCAGATGGTGTTCCGGCCACCCTTGGACATGTATGATGTGCTGATCCGCCTGTCTCCCCGCCACATCCCCCGGCACCGCCAGGCTGTGGACTCACCAGCAGCCTCCTTCTGCCGTGGCCTGCTCAGTGAGCCAGGGCCCTCATCCCTGATGCCTGTTCTGGGCTATGATCCCCCTCAGCTCTATCTGGCGCAGCTCAGGGTAGGTCCCAAAGGACTGACTGACTCTGGGGAGGGGACTTCTGGGTGGAGCTTGGGCCATGGAGTTAGCTCTCAGATGTCCACCTGTAATCTCATCTCTGTCCTGCCCTTTCCTAGGAGGCCTTCAGGGACCTTGCCCTTTTCTTTTATGACCAGCATGGTGGAGAAGTGATTGGTGTCCTCTGGAAGCCCACCAGCTTCCAACCTCAGCCCTTCAAGGTGTGCCAGCTGGTGACAGCCACATGTTCCTGAGTGTGTACATGTGGCTCCGTGTGGGCATGCATGTCTGTGTGTGGCATGCTGCATGAGTGACCCTGTCTCAGGTGTGAAACATGTGGGCTTGTATGTCTCTTCCTCCCATCACCCCCATCTTGGTGTCTGTGAATGTGCCTTTGCAACACTTCAATCCATATTTCTCTGATTCCCCAGGCCTCCACTACAAAGGGGCACGTGGTGGTGTCTCAAGGTGGGGAGCTGGTGATGGTGCCCAATGTAGAAGCAATCCTGGAGGACTTTGTCATCCTGGGCGAAGGCCTGGTACAGGCTGTGGAGACCCTAAGTGAGAGGTGGACTGTGTGATCTCCAGCCCCAGGAGCAAGTTGTAGATGGACAGTAGGGCTTGAGACCTCTGGAGCAGAATATCAGTGGCACTACCTCCAGACTTGTTGCATATGGACCCTCCTTGGAGGGCCTGCTGGCCTGAACACACTGAGTCATCCCCTGCAAAAGCCCTGCCCTGATTTTCTGTCTGATGCCTCAGCACTGGAGCAAGGGGCCATGATGTTCTATGGAGTCCCAGGGCCTGACTATTTGAACTCCCAGAAGAGGAGTAGGAGCTAGCTCAGAGAGGGAACTGAATGAACCCAGGAGATCCATCCACCTGTCATCCTTCACCTGGGCTTTTTTTTTAACTCTTCCTAGGCTGTTTCCAGAAATCTGGAGAGGAGGGCATGTGCTCAGGGCTGAGGCTTTCACCCCTTTGCATTGCCAGGATGTTGTGCCTAGACCTCAGTGTGCTTTTAAATGGTGCCCAGAGAAGGTGTGGCACTTCCTGAGGGTCACAGAGTGCCAGCACTGAGCAGTGGAGAGGGAGCAATGTATGAATAAGTAGATCACATTGAAGGGGCACAGGGGCTTTGGTGTTGAGAGCATAAAGAACAGGAAGGGGCTGGGTCAGTAGAGGGGTAAGGGGGACTGGTGGTCCCCAAATCCAGGGGAGATACAGAAAGCATGGAGGGGCTCCCTGGCCTCTGTCTGAGTCCCTCCAGCTCTGTGCACCTGCCTATTCATGTCCAAACCTCCCCCACTCCACTCCCACAGCAGGTGTGCAGTGGAGAGGGACACTCAAGTCCTACTCTCCAGGGGCTCCCAGTGTCCTGGGGAATGGGGGATGCTGCTTCCTTTCAGCCTGGTCCACACCCCACTTCAGGCAGCCTCTCCATTCTTTATCTCCCCTAATCCTGTTGTCCCAGACTCAACTCTAGTAGTGCCTCATCAAACCTTTTGCTCGCCCCCAGCCCAAGGTGCTTTCCTTCCTCTGAAACATTAGAGCACTTGCTCTTCATTCAGTTACTTCATAGTCATGTATAGTAGTATAAATGCTCCTGTTGTCTTAAACTCTGATTTAAAATTAAATTAATTTTCTCATATTCTTGGCTTGTCTACCTTTTAACTTTGTCTTCTGTATGTAAACTCTTTGGGGCCAGAGCACATGTTTGAACACAGACTTTCTTGGGACCTTCATGTTACCTAGTACAGTGCTCTGCTCGGGTAGGATACGGGTGTGTGCAGAAAGGGCACCTTGCCCAGGCAGGTGGGGAGCGTGGAAGGCCAGCAGAAGACTTCGAGGAGGGAATCATAATTTGTGATCTCTTCCTAAAATGGATGGGGTGCTCAAGACAAATGATGGGCATAGAAGCCACAGGGCATAAATATGCAAAGTAAAAAGATAACCTTTTCAAACAATAAGGCTTCTCTCTCGCTTACCAACTTTACATTTCCCTGTATGGCCCCAGAAGATGACTGGTTAGCCAGAGATGGGTAAGATTCCTCAAGGGAGGAACAACCTAAGACAGGCACAGTCGCAGGGGGGCCATCAGGTGAGAAATTGGGGATCAACAGAGGTGAGGCTTAGAACCTCACCCCCCCCTGTTCTGAGAGAAATCTTCTGCATACGTGGATGTTTTATTGCCCTTGTCTAGCTTGGATTAACACATAGTCTACAGGCACACACCTGATCATCTACATTTGCTTTCTTACAACACTAAACTATGTTTTCTACCTTTATCTTATATCTACCTACCACTTCAGCATTTCATTAAAAATAATAATAATAAAGAGAAATGTGGTATCCACATATAAATCAAGTATAAAAATTAAATGAGTATTCATATTTGAACTGACTGTTTATAGTTCATAATGCATGAGCAAAACCGAAAGTTTCTGTGATGACTGCCCTTGTACTGTTCACCATGTAACTTATTCAATATGTAAGAATTTGTTCTCCATGTAAGAACTTGTTCGTTTTGCTTCAGAAGATTGGAGACTGACGAAAATTAGGCTTGGGGTGGATTAATGATTGTGCATTGAGCATTGACTCCCCTATACAGAATTTTATTGTTGTTAACAACCATTTGATCAATAAATATGAGAGATGCCCTCACAAAAAAAAAAAGTACACACTTCCAATTGTAAAATAAATAAGTAACCGGGATGTAATGTATAGCATAAGGAATATAGTCAAAATATGGTAACAACTTGGTATGGTGATAGCTGGTACCTAGAATTATCATGTATATAAATGTTGAGTCACTGTGTTGTACACCTGAAACTAATGTAATGTAATACTGTGTGTCAACTACCCTTCAATAAAAAATAATTATCTACAAAAAATAAATAAATAAAATAAAATAAAATGGATGGGGTGGCGATGGTGAGAGATAGCCTGAGAGGTAATGAAAGGTTGACATTTACTAAGTGCCTAGTAAATGCTGGGCACTGTTTGTTATTTTACATTATCTTATGTTTGGGAATTTGATCATACAATCATACCAGCCCTAAGAAGTACATACTTTTTGACCATCCTCATATTCTGATCGAGGGAACAGTTTCAGCAGTAGGCAGGGGCCATTTGTGGAGGGATTTTGATGCTATTAAGCATCCTCGAGATGATAAGCCACATGTGGGAACTCTGGTTTCCAATTTTGTCCCAATTCTGTTAGTCTCTGTGAACCTATGCCCTACCTGTCACTGTTGGGAAAGGCCAGGATACCATATCTATTTTTCTTTTAATTGAAATCATTTCACATATAACATTATATAAATTTAAGGTATACCACATGTTAACATTACATTTCTATACTGCAATATGATTGCCACTGTAGTGATAATTAGACTTCTACCACATTACATAATTATCCTTTTTTCAGTGGTTGTAATAATTAGGCTCAGCCTGAGGTTGAAATTAGCATAGCAAATACATTGAAGGGCTGTGTGACCTGGCGTCTACATCTCTCTCCCTGTGCTGTTCATTCATAAGCTCCAACCATCAGTGTGCCAAGTTTTATTTTCAGTGAAGGATGCAGTCCCAGCGCTCACAGAGTCCTGGGGTTTGTGGTTGTCCCTGGCTCATCCTCTGCCTCCTTTTCCCTTGGCCCCTCACTCATTTTCTCCACTGTCCTTGTGTGGACTCCGGGAGGGAGGCGGTGGCCATTTTCAGACTGTCCACCTTCATCCCTGGGTTGGCTTCAGTCCTGCGGTTTCCAGCAAAACCCAGTTTCAGATTACCCCAGTGCAGGGGGCAGAATCTGCTCCCAGGCAAGATCATCAGCCAGTGGCTCCAAGAGGCACGGGCACCAGTCCCACGAGGGGAAATGAGCCTTGGTCCCACCTTTAAAATGGGCATAATGACTGTCAGGTGCCCAACATGGCAAGGGAAGAGGGTGGAGACCCTAGGGAACTGCACCATTGTTCTCTGCTTTCCCTGTGCCAGTTTATGGGGCTAGGTGTGGGGGGAGCAGGAAGTGCAGGCTCCAATTTCAGTCCCTCTGCAGCTCCAAACCAGGTTTCTTCATATTTTCTCTGGGAAGTAGGTGAGGAGGCTGGTGTGGTCTAAGATGACCTTTGGGTGGGGGTGGGGAGGTCGCATGAGGAGCTGGAATTTAAGAAGGGAAGAAGAGAAGCTAGGACAGGTGTGAGCAAGGCTGCATAGGGTGAAGTAGGTTGTGCATCCCCATGGGTGCATCTGCCTTGGTGCACCTCTGCATTTCACTCGGCAGGTGGGCACTGATGGACTGTGTCTGGTGTATGGAGTGATTTGTCTGCTGTATGTGTGTTGGGGGTGCGTGGACACATCTGTAGGTACTAGGCTGTCAGTGCAGGTTTTTGCCTCCAGCTCTAGGTTGCTGTAAAAGGGGAAGTCTATTTTTGAAGAGCAAGTCAGCAGAAAAAGCTCTCAGATAGGAGGCAAGAACTCTGTATTCCTTCCTGTGGCTTTAAACAAAGGCTTCCCCTTCTTGGGGCTTCCATTTCTCCAGTTCTATCAGGCCTTCCAAGTCTCTTTATGTAGGAACATTTAGTGAATTCCCTTCTGGCTGTTGTATCTGACAACCTCCTCTAAACCAGAATCCTTTTAGCCAAAGAGCCTTACTTTGGAAAGAGAGCAAGACCCCAAAGCCTAAATGGAGCAGTTTAAATCCAATGAAGTCCTGAGGGCTGCTCAGATCTGGGAGAGTCCGTGCCCCTCCCAACAGGTATACATGGAATCGCCTTCCAACCAACATCCGGTATTGATTTGTGAGTCACAGATTAATCCGGGTGAGTGATAGAGGGGAGGGGTAGCCTGGGGCATGTGAGTCACTCCTGCCCTTTTTAGGAAAGGCCAGCATGCCCCTCCCTCTGCTGCAGAGAGTGGGGAGAAGGAGGCATCTTAGGCTGCCCCAGGAACTAAGGTGGACCAGGTTGTTCCCAACCCTAAGGGGGATTCACTTTCCAATACCAAATCAGTTTCTGGGAAAGGTGTGGGAAAGATAATTTTTCTGGTTTGCATGAGGCCCAGAGAGGTGTAGGAATTGTTCAGGGTCACACAGGGGTTGGGGGGGGAGCTTCAGAAAATCTAGGCACCCTGGCTGTAGGCCTTGCTGCTGAGCCTGGGCTTTCCTGGGACCCACGGGTGGGATGAGGAGGAATAAAGGAGTAGAGAGGCCTGAGCTCCAGATCTCTGCAATGGGGCATGGAGGAGTGGAAAGCCTGGCCCCTCTCTGGTTCTGGGCAGCCTGACAGCCTTCCCCCTCCCTCTGCCCAAGGCAATGGAATGAAGCTGTTATCAGCAGGACCCAGGGGAGCAGGGTCGATGATAGGGGTGGGGCTGGGGGTGGGAGCGTGATCACTCTGGTCCAACCAGCTCTAGCCTAAGTCTTCTCTGTTCCCCAGGTTGGAAGCTCCTCAAAAATTAAACAAGCTCTCCTCTATTCTCCTAGACTGGAAACCTCCACAGGACAGGGCTGGGATCTCCTAGAGATTGACGAGGCCAAGGTTGGGCCGTGACTGAGTGGGTAAGGGGGCGCGAGATCCAGCCCTTGTTCCACTACCAAAGGTTTGGATGAAAAAATATGGATATATGGGGGGTGGGGGAATAGGACAGATGCTTAAGGGTATAAATTTATAACGAGTAGTAAATAAGCCCCAGAGAATGCATAGTATAGTGAATACAGACAATATTACAATCAACAAACTTGCTAAGAGACTAGAACATAATTCCAGCCACTAAAAAAAGGATAGCTATGTAATGTGATAGAGGTCTGATTATCACTACAATGGCAATCATATTACAACACAGAAATGTAATAACATGTTGTATACCTTAAATTTATACAATGTTATAGGTGAAGTATATTTCAATTAAAAGGAAAAGAAAAAGATAGATGTGGCCTCCTGATCTTTCCTCAGTCTCCCTTCACAACACCCCCACACCCATCTCCCAACCAGTGGGGTCTCCCTGACTCCTCTCCCCTCGGGCGGGTAGCTGGTGGCTGCCCTGTAATTAGCACCCAGGCTGGAGAGTGTACTGGGCCTCTTGCACGCCAGCACCTCTGGAATCTCAGATGCAATCCCCTACCCCACTCCTTTCAAACCGCAGGTGTCTCAGAGAGCAGTTGTCCTGGGCCTCACCTCAAGCTCAGTTTCCTATTTAACCAATTCTGCCAGCCTCCCACTTCAGCCTCTTGCCAACCTACCCTGCCCACTCTGCTTCCTAAATTCCCAATTCAAACCCTTTCCTCTCCTTATAGCCTTTGCCCTGCATCTGGCCTCTTTCCCTCCTCCGTGGCTTCCTTCCAGACCTTCTGAACTTGGTTTCTTCCCTTCTAACCCATCCTCCCCTCCGCAGCTGGAGAGATCCTTCTAAATGGCAAATGGAGATCATTCCACTCCCTACTTAAAACCCCTCAAGTCTCCTCTTAGCCACTGTTCTCAGGGGCAAAACAATCAAGTGTAAAGTCTGATGTAAAACGGTTAAAATGCTGTGGTTGCAGCAGGAAGTGGGGCCAGGTTTCTGCCTCCTTGGCTTCCCTCTTCCCTTCTCCAGCTGCAGCAGTCGCTGTGAGAGCTTCCTCGGAGCCTTGGGGATTAACGAAGCACCGCTTGAATATCTGTGGCCTCTTGTATAAGGTCCAGGCCTTTAATATAATACCTAAGGCCCTCACTGTACTTCTCACGTCCCTACCTGGGGCTGCTCTTACCAGGTACCAGGCCAGCAGCCATCCCTACCTGAGGCAGTCTTTCGTCTGGAAGACCCTCTATAAAATCTCCAGCGAAGTGTTTCTTCTCCAGGAAGCCCTCTGATTGTCTCCGCCCAAAAGATGTTCCATGTTCCCTTCCTGGCTACAGGGGCAGGACAAATGCCAGGCTCTGGTTCAGGCCCCTAAAGAAGCCTATGAGCTTTCCATCCCTCTTCAGTCTCTGGTCCTCACCCCTCAACCTCCAAAGCAACCCTATCCTAATTCTAGGAACTTTCCTGCTAGTGAGCAGGGAGATGTGAATCAGAGAGCCCAGGGACTCCAGGGAGCTGACCCCTGAGGTGCAAACCAGAGCCTTCCAGACACCCTAGGCCTGTTCACAATGACAGCCTGGTCTATGTCAGCTCCATGTCACTCACTTCCCTCCTCCCAGGGTGGCATAGGGCAGGCCCCCAAATGTCCAGGCAGTTTATCTCCAGACTCCTCAACAGATCCCCATATCCTATCTCTAGCTTTTATAAACACTGGGCCCAGACCCACAGCCAGGCTCAAGCAGGGACACACAAAGATAGGCATACAGACTCCCGTGGACACACATGCACACACAAGCCCTCATGGGTATACACACATGCATGTGTGCACCCTATGGTCACCTACATGTACACACAGACCTTCATGCATACATGCACACACATGGTCAAGAACACACATTCACACATGAAAAATGTGGCTCTGATTAAGAAGGCAGATTCTAGAATGAACCTTTCCTTCTATTTGGTCTTTGTAATACAGTTTTCAAAGCCTGAAATATCCACAATCATGTTTGATTCTCATAGAGGCTATGGGTTGGAGGGAGGGACTCCATCTGAAACCTCCAGGTGACTGAGGAAGAAACTGAGAGAAGATAGCTGTCTACATCATCTGACTGGTCAGAGGCCATACCAGGCCTGAAGCTGTGGTTTTGGGTCTGCAAGAGGACTCTGCCTCATTAGTCAGAGTCTCTGTGACTCTAGGCCCTTCCTCAGGACAGCTCTTGGCCTCCGTCCCATCCCTTTGTCACCTTTCTATGACTCTGCTGTTCTTGAAGGGTACCAAGGGTAGCTCAGGGACACCAGAATGTGAACCCAGAGTCTGAGGATACAGGTCGAAAAGTAGATTTTTCTCAAGGGCCAACTGGACACCTGGCTGGAGGTGCTGAGGGGGCAGTTTGTGCTCAGGTTTTCTGCCATCTTGTCTGTCTGGAGACAGGGTGACTGTTGGCCCAGGAGGAGAAGCTGCTTGGCCACACCTCAGTCTGGGGATGCTCATAATAGGGTAATTCAGCTCTGCCCTCTATTCCCCATTACAGCCCAGAACCAGCCCCCAGCTCTCAAGGGCCAGAAGCAGGAATAATGTCCAGTAGTGGCCTAAGAGTGGGGCACACTCTAGAAGGAAGCTCAAGTGTGTGGGGTTCAATGGGTTCTCTGCTCCCCTGTGCCTTGGACTTGTAGCTCCCTGGCCTCTCTGCTCTCCTCACCTCTGCTCCCCATCCTCATGGGATTTGAATCCTGGCTCAACATTTAATGGCTGAGTGAGACCATAGAAAATGACTTCTCTCTAAACCATAGTTTCATCATCTGTGAAAGGGGGAAAATATACCTACTTTGGGGGTTGTTTTGCAAACGGGAGGAAAGCTTCCTAAACTTAAAAATGTTTGTCTCTTTTGGCCTGCACCTCTCCCATCCTACTCCAATGGTCTGGAACAGGTTAGGGGGTTCAGGGAAGCTGGGAGGATTGTAGCATCATTTGTTTCCTATGTCTACTCTTCTCCACTCTACTTGCTGACAGCAAGGCCCATGTCTCCTTCTCTGCTGGTTCAGGTTGCTCCCATTCAGGCAAAAAGAGTTTGAGGGGCAGGAAGTGAAGGGTATGCCATCCCACTCTTTAAGGTCCCCAGCCAGCCCCTCTAGTCCAGCATCTTTAGCCCCCTCCTTTGCCTTATAACCCCCTCCCCATTGCTGATCCCCAAAAGTCAAGGCCTCCCACGAGGTGGATGGACTGTCAAGGTCCCTTCCTGGGCTCAGCCCTTCCTCCCAGGTGAGATGCAGACCTTGCTCAAGATGCCCCGGGAGGAAGGGCCTCCTCATCTGCATCCTCCCAGAGTTCGGCGGGCTGGCTTCCAGCATGCACTCAGCCCTGGCTTTCCTTCCCAAAGCATGGGAGGGAGTACAGAGGACTCTCTCTGTGTAAGTTGTGTGACTCAGAGTCAAGGGCTCAGCAAGCTCAGTCTCTTCTCTTTGAAGCCATGCTTTCTTCTGCCGTTTGCTTCAGGGGGTGCCATTCACATTGACTACAATGAGAATGACACCCCAGGTGTTGAGCCATCCAATGTGGCCCTGCTTTTGCCCCCCAAACTTGGGCCAGCTGGGTGCTTCTGGATAAGCATCACCAGGTCCCTACTCCTCTTCATCCCAGATGACACAAGGAAGACTGACAGGAATAAGGGGCCATTGGAGGGCATTGCATTCTTTGCCCTCCTCCAGGCAGGGTCCTCTAAGGTTCACTAGGAAGCATGAAGCCCTACCCATACTTTCTCAGCTCTAACCCTAACCCACAAAGTGCATGTGTATGTATGAACATGTGTGTACACCCTAGTCTAGTAGAGATAGGAATGAATTTGGGGTCATGGTCCTCAAGGTTGGGCCCTGATTTTGGGTCAGGGGGCACTGAGAGGTAGCTCTTGTTCCACTTGCCAAGCCCTGTGCTTTAGCATGGGGCTGCATCCACTAGAGGGGGTCACAAAGATGCTCTATGGTAAGCTGCAGCCCCGGGATTATAGATAGGCACACACTTACATGCACATATGTGTGAGTACATACAGGTACACGTGTGTAAATAAGTGTTACTTAAAATGTGAATAAGATACACAAATGCACAGTTGTGTGTGTGATCTGCTCTCTCCTGGTGCAGCACATGTGACCTCTATGTGGGCTGAGTGCAAACATGGGTGTCTACAGAGGCCTTGCATGTGCCTGCTGGTGGCAAAGCTGCCCCTGTTTCTCTCCCTGCTCTGGTTCCCAGGCCAGCCTCAGCTGCTGGCAGGCTCAGGATGGGGTAGGATAAGGAAGGGGTGCTGTGGGCTGGGGTTTCCTACTTTCTTGCAGTGTTGGGAACCCCTTGCCAGTTGTTGCCTTGTGCAGCCTTTGCAGCCCCACCTGAGCAGCACACCTTGGGGTGGGGAGATGAAAGGGCAGCAGGGTGGATGCTCCCCATTCCCACAGTCTGGGATCTGGCACCAAGAGTCTAGGGTTCTGTCTTGAGTTACAGACTGATGTGGGGCCATGGACAGACACTCGGTGATGGCTCCTTGATTCACCATGGGGCCTCCCAGCCTGTGGGGGCCTGGAGGGGGGGTGTTTCTCCCTTGGCCAAGGGCCATGGAGACCTCGGGTGGGGGTTACATATATGTGTGAGCCCATGTCCAGGCTATCATGTGAATGAGATCCCATGAGCATGTGAGCAGAACTCAGTGTCAATAGATGAGTCTGGCTGCCAGTCTCAGGGTATGTTTGTGTGTGTGCATGCATGTGCATGTGTGTGACTCTACCCTGTGTGCATTGTTAAACCTCATCTCTTTAGACATGAGTCATCTCTGGAGCCCTTATTTCTGACAGCCATTTCTCAAGGGACAGGTCCGTGGGGCCCTTGGCCTACCTACCTGGATTAAGTCCCTCTGAAAACCCTGGCAGTGCTGCCGTAGAGACTGGAGTGAGGGCATTATTTGCTCCTGGTCCTGTGGAAGTAGTGCCCAGGCCACCAGACCTGTTTCTAGATAATTAAATGCAGCACAGGGGCAGGGTTGCCCCATCCCCCCTCAGATGGGGCTCACACCCTAAGACTTTAGCCCGGTTAACTTCTTAAAGGGACATACTCTCCCCTGGCTGGTGTTCAGCCAGCATGAGAGAGGAGAGGGTTAAAAACAGCTGGGTCTCACCCTGCTGGTAAGCAGGTAGCCTGTGGCCTGTCAGGACACCTGCAGCTCAGCCTCTAGAGCCATGTGCAAAACACACAAAGGGACACGTGTGACAAAATCAGGTAAACTAGCTATGTGCACAGCCATGAGCAATGCCCAGCAAGTGTGATTAGTCACACAGGACAGATGTCATGTGTGGACACGGCTGTGGGCAGAGCTGGTCAAGACAAGCAACATGTGACAGTACTCACGGCATCAGGAGCAAGGGCCCACCAGCCCCAAAGGCTGGGCTGACAGAGGGTCTCTCCCCCCCTGGGGCCCAACATCCCCTCCCTCCAGCCCCACGACTGAGGACGTGTTGGGCCCAGCTGTCCTGCAGAGCAGCCCTTTCCTTTCTGTCTCCCTGGCCCCTGCCCTCTTGGGGATGACAGCCCGGTCCACCTGGCCCTTCACACGCGGAAACCCCACCACGGCTCTTAGCCCCCAAGATGCCTCCTCCCCCAAGTGCCCTCTTGGAGCCAGACCCATTACTAAAGCTCCTCCCACCCCCGCCCCCCACCTTCCTCCTCAGTTCGCCTGAACCCAGCGCCCTGGCCAGCCTCCCCAGGCCTGCCGGGCGGGTGGCCGCCCTCTCCCCCGCGGCGGGGACTCAGCGGGCGGGGCTGCAGGGCGGGCTGGCGGGCGGGCGGGGCGCACGCCTCCCGCCCTCCTATATAGGGCGCCACCGCAGCTCCAGGCCACAGCCGCTGCGCCCGCCACCCTGCCGCCCCCGCTATGGGTCGACAGAAAGAACTGGTGTCCCGCTGCGGCGAGATGCTCCACATCCGCTACAGGCTGCTTCGCCAGGCGTTGGCTGAGTGCCTGGGGACCCTCATCCTCGTGGTGAGTGGAAGGACCCGGAGAGCTCACTTCTCTCCAGGCCCCACACTCCCCATTCCCTCAGTCCCTCCGAGGGACTGTTTTTCAAGGCAGCCTCGAGTCCTCCCCGACCTCCCGCCTTGACCCCTCCCAGAGTTCTCCTTCCCCATCTATGACAGTTCTGACTCTTGCCAGAATGACAGCTGTTACTCCCCAGTGACAGCTCTGATCCTTTACCTTCCCACCGGTGACCCAGCCCTCAGGCTAGTGGCAGGAGTCACCCCTGTAGTCTGGGACCTCTAGTTCCTTCTCCTGGTTCCTGAGCTCCCCAGGTTCCCAGAGTCCCAGCCCCAGGAGGCAGAGGGGACAGCAGCAAATGGGTCCCTATTAGGTTATTTGGGTCCTGGATGCCTGGCTCCTAATGAATAATTAAGCCTTAGAAAGTCCAGAAGTTTCTGTGACCTGAAGACAGTTTACCACAAATGGAGGCAGAGGGTGGAGGCCCGATAAGGTGCAAATAGCAGAATGGGAAGAAAGGAGGATCCTGGAGATAGGAGACTGTGTGGAAGGCAGCTGCACCCCAGGCACAGAGAACGTGGTGTCCCTAAAGTTGCTCCCCTGTGCTGAGCAACTCTAGACCCTGTCAGTTACCCAGATGGACGCCATCTGCTTCCATGTAGAAGCACTCTGCGTTACTCCCTGGGTTTTTTAGTTCTTCTATGGGTTCTCTGAGAGGGACACTTGCCGTGACTGAGTTACTCCCCAGTCTGTTACTCCCTGGTTACACCATTTTTGTCCCTGGGTTGTTCTTGGGTGACTCTTGTTTGCACTTCTTCAGTCTGGCAGATACACCAGTTACAGTCTCCATTTCCTGTCCCTGCTACTGTGATTTTCAGCCACTCCTGTGATGACACCTGTTTCCCCTGGGTTACCTATGGGTTCAGTTGCTCCATTGCAGTTGATGGCTTACTCCATTACTGCCCCAGCCCTAACCCTAGGTAATGCAGACCAGCCAGCCCCCTTTGGACTAGGAAGCTTAACTAGAGACAAGCAGGGCTGGGGTGGCCCCTTCCAAATGCACTGGGGTGGTAGAGCAGACCTCCATAGGGAGAGGAGGGCTGAGACTCAGCTCTGGCTTCCAGGGACAGGAAGGGCGGAAGCCAAGTGGTACCCTTTATCCACAGCCCCACACAGGATTAATGGCTCTGTCAGTCATTCTTTCCCCTGTGCCAAGAAGGGAGTAGGGGCAGGTGCTTATCATGCTCCTCCCCCAGGGCCAACTCCCCAACTCTGACTTCTGGTCCAGCCCCTGTTTGGGAACAACCAGGACAGGGGCAGTTGTTTTCTACCTTCACAGGGGGGCCTCTCTAGGCTCTCCCAAGTCTGTGTGCCTCCCTGACAAAAGAGCAGTCTGGCCTCTCACTGAGTGAGCCCCAGGCTCATTTGGCTTATCCCTGACCACAACCAGAGGTGTTCCGCTTGTGAAGGCTCTCAGGCTCTGGTGGGTGTAAGGCATCAGGTGTCAGAACCTCAAGTGCTGCCCCAAGAGGAGGGGCCAGGCCTGGGAGGCCTGAGTGGTGGGTGAGGGCTTGCCTGCGTACTTCTGTGGGCTGGAGACCTAGAACCCCAGTGGCAAAATCAGGGCTGGCTTTGGGGTGAGGGAAGCTCCTTTCTCTGGGTACTAGAAAGGTAGGGGGATGGAGGAGAAGGAGCAGGGAAGAGGAAGATTAGCCCTAAGGTGGTGGAACTGGCTCTGACAGCTTCTCTCTCCATGGCCTCCTGGGGATGGAGCCAGGTTTGGGCCTCAGGCAGGCAAGTTGCTGAGGCCAGGGCCTGCCAAGCTGGGCAGGGTGCCCCAGACCCCCACGTGCCTCACACACATACACACTCACAATCTCTGATCTTTGCTCTCACCTGCCTGCACACCTTTGCCCTGCATCATTGCCGCCAGCCTCCCCACTATCTCTTGGTCTTTGAGGGATGATAATCAAAATGCTTAACAACCCAGTTCAACAAAACACTGACCCATCAGAATGCACAGTGGTCCTTAGCATGTGTGTTGGAAACTGTCTGCTTACTAGGCAGCAAACTTTTAGTTTCGGGGAGGTGAAAGAGGTTACCCAGGGCAGGGGCTGGAGCAGCTTTGGGAGACACCTAGGCTCAGGGCAACAGCTTCTCACAGCTGCTACAGGAGCTGTGCGTTTTTACATTTGAACAAGGTGAACAGACATACAATATGTCCTGTACTTGCAGGACATCAGGGACCTTAGTTCTCTTGAATTGCTGCCTTCCTGAGAGAAAGCTTAAAACCAATCTCCCCACTTCTATTGCCTTGGGTCCCGGATTGGGGCCAGTGAGAGAAGCCACTCAGATCATTGTCTTTAGGGCCTCCAAATCTGAGTGGGGAATCTGGATCCCTTAGGGCAGAGAAGTCAAGGTGGGTGGAGATAAGAGGCTCTGGGACAGGAAGAGGTCAAGGAGGATCACGGTGCTGAGAGGGGAGAGCCAGGGGCAGGGACTCTGACATCCCAGATTCAGAAGTGGATTCAACCTAACTTTTGGCTTCCTCTCTCTTTACTTGTGTCCTCCACCCCTTCACCGCCATCTGTTTGGGGCAAAAAGGGAGGCAGCTGCAGGTTGGGGATGAGTGAGAGCCTTCCTATTCCTATGGGCCAGGCCTGAAGGGTGCTTAGGTGAAAGTTGTTACCCTACACCCACTCCTATTGAGATTTAAGAGAAATCAAAGACGGTTCAGTCACCTGGGCTCTGGGTTGCAGCCTCTGCTTCCAGTCCCTTCCATGGGGTCCTGTTATATTGGAGTTGGGACATTGGGGTGGGAGGGCCTGTCTGCATTCTTCTGCAGAATGCACTTGTGGCAGGAGGAGTTTGGGGGTGCATTCCAGGAAGGGCCTACTCCCAGGCAGAGGTTGCTGGATTCACCCCTTCCTTCTGGAGTGAGACTTGCTGGCCCTCAGCTGGGCTTCACCTCCCTACCTTGTTCTATTTCCTGACACAGATGTTTGGCTGTGGCTCTGTGGCCCAGGTTGTGCTCAGCCGGGGCACCCACGGTGGTTTCCTCACCATCAACCTGGCCTTCGGCTTTGCTGTCACCCTGGGCATCCTTGTTGCTGGTCAGGTCTCCGGTAAGGCCTTATCCCACCCTCAGTCATCACCCCTCAACAGCATTCTTACAGGTGTCCAGCTGGGGGGCATTCCCAAGGGCAGGGTATAACTGTGGCTTCAGCTTTGAGCCTTGTATCCAACTTGATACTTAGAACCTTAAACTCTCACTTTGGAATAAGAGATTATCAGAGTTGGCCTGTTACATAGTCCACCCTGCCCTCTGGTACAAGAAACTCTTCTCTGCATCCCTGCTCACTGGGACAGACAGGGGGAGAATGGGGTTTGGGAATCCTGGCCTTCCTACGATGGCAGGATGGCTAACAGAACTCATCTCTCCTCTGCCTAGGGGCCCACCTGAACCCTGCTGTGACCTTTGCCCTGTGCTTCCTGGCACGTGAGCCCTGGATCAAGCTGCCCATCTACACCCTGGCTCAGACACTGGGAGCCTTCTTGGGTGCTGGGATTGTTTTTGGGCTGTATTATGGTGAGCATTCCCCACCCTGCCCTCCTCCACAACACCCTGCCTCTGCTTGGGACCTGCTGGCACCAGGCCTTTTGCTGACAGACAGCTGGGGCCAGCCCAGGCCCCGGGCTCATGACTCATTCATGCACAGGCCCAAGGTGGGGGGCACGTGGGGAAAGAAGCTAGTTAGGCAACAATGGAGTCTTAGGTCTTCTACCCCACCTGCCCCACCCCCTCAGACTCCAGAATAATACAGTAGTGATTATACTCACCCATGGGCCCTGGGAGAGTGGGCCCAGCCTGCAAGGGGAGACTGGACTAAGGCCTCTGCCCTCACCCACTTGAGGTCTCATCTGTCACTAGATGCAATCTGGGACTTCGCCAAGAATGAGCTTGTAGTCTCGGGTCCCAATGGCACAGCTGGCATCTTCGCCACCTACCCCTCTGGACACTTGGACGTGGTCAACGGCTTCTTTGACCAGGTATGGAGCACAGCGGGGAGGACCAAGCTTTCCTCATTGCTCATAGGCTGGCAGGGGGACAGGACTCCTTGTCTATAGCAGGGGTGGTAATCTGTATATGGGGACATCTACATTAAGAATCATGATGGCAGGTAACCTGCAGACTTCTAGGAATCTGCATATTTAACCAGTTTGTCACAGGATCCTTATGCACATAAAAATTCTAGCACCCCTGCTCTAGAGAGGAGAGCACAGAGATGACAAGGCTCTAAGAGCTGGAGGGAAGCCAAAGGACAGAAGAAGGGGCTGTTGGGGGGAGCTGCTCCTCACCCTGTTCCCCTACTCTGCAGTTCATTGGCACAGCTTCCCTCATCGTGTGTGTGCTGGCCATTGTCGACCCCTACAACAACCCCGTTCCCCGTGGCCTGGAGGCCTTCACTGTGGGCCTGGTGGTCCTGGTTATCGGCACTTCCATGGGCTTCAACTCTGGCTACGCTGTCAACCCTGCCCGGGACTTTGGCCCCCGCCTTTTCACTGCCATCGCTGGCTGGGGCTCCGAAGTCTTCACGTGAGTGCAGCCCCAGCCCAGCCTGCCCCAGCCTGCCTCCTCTCTGCCCTGCTCCACCTGCCCTGACCACATATTTCTTCTCCCAGGACTGGCCGCCACTGGTGGTGGGTGCCCATCGTGTCTCCATTCCTGGGCTCCATTGTGGGTGTCTTTGTGTACCAGCTCATGATTGGCTGCCACCTGGAGCAGCCTCCACCCTCCGTGGAGCAGGAGAATGTGAAGCTGGCACATGTGAAGCACAAGGAGCAGATCTGAGTGGGCAGGGGCCACTCCCCACCCACCCTGCAGCTTGAGCACCCACTGACTGCCCAGAGGCTGCTCCCTAGGAGACCCCACGGTCCCCCTACCAGGCTGCAAAGTGCTTCGCCCCGCCCCACTGGAGAGCCCCCTTCAGAATTTTCCCACCCTGATAAATAGGACCTGCAGCTGTGGTGGGACAGGGTGTAGGGCCAACATATTCATCTCGCAAAAGGAGAGAATGAGCAGCAGGTGTGTGAATGTGTGTGTGTGTGTGTGTGTGTGTGTGTGTGTGTGTCTGTGTCTGTGTGTGTGTGTGTGTGTCTGTGTGTCTGTGTCTGTGTGTGTCTGTGTCTGTGTGTCTGTGTGTGTGGTGATTCTAGCTTTCAGGAAGCCCTGGGGAAGGGAGAAGGTGGTGTGTCTATCGTGAGTGAGCAAGGTACCAGGGGTCTGCATGGTTCAGGAGCTCCATGTGGAGGAGGGTCCAGATAGATGTGTTTCTGAGTTTGTGTGTCTGCCCTTTTTACTAAGCAGGGGATTTCTCAAGGCTTTGGGGGAAGTAGGGCGGGAATATGGATAAGGCTGGGAGGAGGGGGCCACAGCTGAGGTATGGAACTCAGGCTGTACATAAATAGGAGCCGACTAACATGTTTTGTCATAAGGTAGGCATGAGAGGGTGGGGTGAAGTCCAGGCCGTAAGTTTCATGTTTGCTCTCTCTTTTTAAAAAAAATATATAACAGATATTACAGTTTTAGGGATGGGGGTTGGGAGACTACTTAAAAGAGGTTCTTCTCTGGGGAAGGAAGACCCTCTTTAAAGTAGCCTTATTTCTCCTTTAATCCTCCACTTAACACATGTACTCTGCCTTTTATAAAAAAAACAATAAAATGTATGCCTAAAACTGCCAATTGTACAAATAACTGCTTGCTCCGCTCTTGATCTGGGGCCAGTTAAGGAGTTTCAGGGTGTCTGGCCACGAATATCCAGGGTGCCCAACTGTGTTGTCTAACCTGGACAGGAAACCCTGAGGGCAATACTGCAGCCTTGCCCTGCAGGCTGTCAGTCATACAGGTCAGAGAGCCTCTTCACCAAGCCTCTCAGCTTGAACTCAGGGGTGACACATTTTCCCCTAAGCTTTCACCTCCTGGGAGCCCCCAGCACAATGAATGGCTTCCCTTCCTCATCCCTGCACACACCCATCTTGAGCCTGGCCTAGGGGAACTTCCTCCCAGGCAGAGCTGCCCAAAGGGGAGGTACTGCTATCCACAAAGTAGTGAGCTCCCTGTTGCCAGAGGAGACCAATCAGATTGGGAATCTGCATTGCCTTTAACAGCTCGAAGCTGTTCAGGCTCCACTACCCAGACCTTGGCCATAGCCACCTCAGTAGCCTCCCAACCTTCAGGCCTGCCCTAATCAGTCCATACAGCAACCAGAGGGATCTTTCTGAAACCCCTGCTGAAAGAGGGCCTCTTTCTGAGGCTCTCCCTGCTGCCTAGAAATAATCGAAATCCTTCCATCCTGCATTCAGGTCCTCTGGAACCTGGCCCGTGTCCCTACATCACAAGGTGCCATCCACATCCAGACTACTATTGTGCCCATGTGCCTTCCTACCTTTGGGTCTTTGCTTCAAAGTGCCCACTCACTAAAATCCTAATCTTGCTCTAATGCCTTTTCCTCCAGAAAGTCATCCTTGCTCTTCCCCACAGTCCCGCCATCTTCTATAGTCAGCTGTCTGAGCCCAGAGACCACAGCTGCATTCATCCCTGTCTTGCCCTCTGCTTCTGTTCTTCAGTCTGAGGCACCTCTGTGTCCTGTACAGCCAGGGTCGGACTGACCGCTCTGGTGCCCTGACTACCCAGGCAGGCAAGGTGCTCAGCACACCTGAGCCCAGGAAGCTCTGTCAGGAAATCATGTGACCCTTTTCACCTTCTTCCTTACCAGATCCTCCTCAAGTTTCACTGGGAATGAAAGGGAAGGTGGCCCCAACCCAAGCCCTCCTGCAGAGTTAACCCCTGGGAGCCGGAGGATCACTAGGTCCAGCAGGAGAACTGTTTTTAGAGGTTTTTCAAGGCTAAGCCATTCACAGACGATGAGACCATGGCCCAGGGAGGGTGGGTGGCAAATGCAAGGTCACATAGTCAGGACTCTGGGGAGTTGGGGGTATGAGAAGGTAGCTCCATTTCAGGCCTCCAACCTCCTTGTCCCCAGCTCCCAAGAGGTGTGTCTGGAATGTTGCAGGGATCCGAGCCAGAGGGAGTGTCTGCTTCCCAGGCCCTGGGGGTAGGAAGGGCAAACCTCAGGAGGGGAATGTGCTTCAGAGTTTCATTCCAGCTACACTGGTCCTACCTTTGGTGCTCCCACCATGTTGTCCTCCCCAGCACAACCCTGCCTTCTGTCGTACCTTCCTCTCAAACTCTGAATTTGGCCCTGAGCAGTCAGCCCAGGGGGTGGTAGGAGGCCTTCTGGCACAGTGGCTAAGGAGTAGTACAAACCTGGATTCCAGGCCCAGTGTGGTCTTTCTCTAGCTGTGTGACCTTAGAGTGGTCATTTTCTTTCCCTGAATCTCAGTTTCCTTATCTGTGAACTGGGAAATATTGACAGGAGGAGATAATGGAAAATAACTCATGAAAAGGACTTAGCACAGTGACCAGTGGATGGTAAATAGTCAATAAATGTCACCTCATTACTTTTCCTGCAGAATTGCAGGGGCAACGGGTGGAGGAGAGATGCTGAAGGCTGTTTTTTAAAGGTCAGTGAATTCAACATCCTCTTCCGCCTCAGATTCTTTCCACAGATTCTGAATTTCCTGAGAAGGGGGAGGTGGAGTGGTGGTGATGGCTCGCTGTGCCCTGACCTGAGGAGGCTTTTGGGGAGGGATAGAAGGGAGACACAAAATGGGGCCACATGCACAGGTGTAGAGGACAGAGTGTGCGGCCAAGGGGACATGTTGGGTGGAGGGTCAGACTGCGTGAGAAAGGGTAAAGCCTGGCAGGGGCTGGGAGCACTGAGTCAGGCCAGGGGTCGGTAGGGGCATGAGCCAAGCAGCAGCATATGACCCCTCCAGGGGCCAGAGGAAAGCTGCCTACCACCCCACTCATTTTCAGGCTGCCTCCTAACAGCAATTCTGGCTAATAGCAACTTCCAGGAAAAAAAAATCTCTTCATCTGCTTGAGGAAAATCTCTTAATCCATTTTCCAGTGTGAGCTTGGAGGGAGAATCACTATGTGGTGGTGGGGTGGGTAGGCTGATCCCTGGCCTCATCTCTTTCCCTTCTTCCTGAGCCTCATCCTGTCCACAGCTCACTTTGCAGGTGCCCAAGTTTCAGGGTTGAAATCAAACAATCCCTGAAACCCGAGCTTGGTTCCTGTTTCCTTGTGTGCCTCCCTCTGTGTGTATGCACACATGCAAGTGTGTATTTCTCCATGATTCTGGGTGTGCTTGTCTCTCAGTACAGCTGGTTGTGTCTCTGTGGGTCTGTGTCTCAGGCTAACCATGTCTTTGTGTCTCTGTCAGTGCCTGAGTCTTTGTGTCTGCATCTTTCTTTGTGAACTTTTAAGAGAACACCTTGTGTGCCCATCTCTGTCTGTACCTACTAGTGACTATCCTGCCAGCCTGTCCAGCTTATCCTACCCCAGGGCATGTCTCCTCCTTAATTCCTGGTTATGAGCTCCCTCCTTGCTAACTCTTTCCCCTTGATTTTGTTTGTCTGAAAACCTGGGTGGGGCCCCCAAGCTTGGGGAAGCATGGGTGGAGTAGAGTTGGGTGGGGTGGGAAGGAGAGAAGAGGGACTACTCCACCCCTACAGAGACCCCAGAGGCCAGAGATGCCTTTGATAACCTAAGGAAGGGCCTGTGAAGGTTTTAGGTGGGCAGCGATCTGCACCTCCTCATTGGGAGGACAGAGTCTGGCCTGGGGTGGGGTCCCCGAGTTGTGGACCAGGGCATGCTGGCAGTGCAAAGGGAGGAGTGACTGAGGCACAGGGGCCCTCAGGGAGTTTGAAGGGAGCTTACCAAGGAACACAACTGAGTCCTAAGGGGCAGAGGAACCATGTGTCTGGCCAGCACCTGGAGGTGGCCGCCTCAGGGCCCCAGCATCCTCACTCCTGGGGCCTTGGCCTTTGGTGCCAGGTTTATCTGAGGTAAAGGAGAGGCTCCATCTGGTCTGGGCATCTCGACTATCCCAGAGGGGCACCTACCTCTTCCTTCTGTAAAGGGGAACCTGAGGCCCAGTGTCTCACTCATGGTCACAGAGCAGTGCAACAGGGCCTGGACTAGAACCTGGTCTTTTGTCCCCAACCTGCCTCCCCTTGACCTCTTTTTCTCAACAACACTTTACACCATCTCAGGTATCAGGGCTTCGGGCCCCTATCACCTGCGATCCAAGCCAGCCCTTCCCAGCCATGGGACCTCAGGCATGTGGAGGTCTCTATAATTCCCCAGATCCAAGCTCCAGCCTTCTCGAGAGGGCCTTCAGGAAGCTAAAATCAATGGGCTGCATCGCCTGGGCTTCTTTCCCACTGGCTTCTACGTGGGTTTGGTAAGTGGGAGGCACAGTCAGGAAATCAGAGGGCAGAGAGGGTTATGTGGGGTAAGGGAGAAAGGTCAGGTATTCATGCCTTTTAAGGATTTTCACTGTGTTCCAGTAATACTGTTCTTTCCCCTCACCCCCTCTGGCCGAGGGGGGAGTGGCTGCCTGCTGTTAGTCCTCAGGGCATCCCTTGTTGGTCCCTGGGACTTTGTCCCCGCTTTTGTAAAGAGTCTCTTCATAAACCTTTTCCAGGGATGCTCTCCAAGGATAAACTTCCTACTGGATCCCTGATAGATTCTACCTCTCTGCTCTTTAACTTCCCCTTCTGTAAAAATGGGGATAGTACCTACCTCATTAAGTTGCACAAAGTGAGGATTAAGTGAATTAACATAGCACAGAACAATGCTCACTGTAGTAGTAAGTGCCATAGAGTAATATCACTCCTGCTATTATCATGCTTCCTTGTGAGTGACCTGTGTATTGTAGGGAGGGAAAATGTGCAGTCAGGCTTGGAATGAGATGCCTGACTCCCCAAGGCTGTTCTTCCAGCTCCCGGCTATTTGGGAGCTTCGCTGGGGCCTCAGTCAGTCTAGGAGTCTAGTCTCAATCCCTCCAAGTGGAGCCAGTTTTTCTTGGGAAGACAGGTCAGAGGAGATGAAAGCCAGAGCCCCTTTCTTACCTTAGCTCTTTTCCAGAAAACTCAGGCTCCTGAAAAAGGAAGAGGTGGATACCCTACCATTCTGTTGGGATCTGGGGGTCTGAAAAGGGTTGAGAGTGGTTGTGATGATGCATTAGGGATTTAGAGGGTGAATATATATACATAGTGTCAGGGAGAGAGCAATACCAGGGAAGGTGGAGGCAGAAACAAAATATAATCTGGGTTTTCTAACCTTTCAGAGCCTGATTAGGAATCTTTCCTCAGGACTCACTGCCATCCCACTTAGGCAACTCAAGAATGGGACAGAAACCAGGACAAGTATCATGACTTCAGGGGCCTTTTCCAGCTCTGACCAATATACTGGGAGTTTCAGCAGCTTTAGGAGAAGGGTTTGTGTCCCTTGACCCACCCATCCCTGCATATGGCCAAAGTACAAGAGGCCTGGGGGGCTGAGTGGGGGTGCTGTGGAACAGCGGAGCTTGCCAGTGGGATGAGATTATAAGTAGGCTGCAAACCAACTGAGCAGACCTGCCCAGGGTCCCATCCCTTGGCCAGCTTGGTCACACCTTCAGGTCAGAGTGAGACATGATGTGGTATGGGGAAGAGGTGAGTGTGACCTTTTCCTGTCTCCAGTGCTCTCTGGAGTTATAGCCTTAAGCCAGATTCAATCACCTCTACTGGCTCTGCTATCTCTTGCTCTGAGAAATTGTTCTGGTATACTCACAACCATCCTCTAGCCTCTGCCATTTTTTCTGGAAGCCCCTGGGAGGAGTGATTGGCTTTTTCTAGGCTTCCTTGCTGCACTTAGAGCCCAGAAGCCTGGGCTGGGAGAGGCTGGGTGAGGGGAGAGGGGACGCTGGGTGCCCCCACAATCATGGGACATGGTCCAGTGCTCGTCTCCATGGAGACACCCTCATAGCCAAGGAGGCATCTGGCACGTCCTGCAAACCATCCTCATCCTTTGCCTCTCTGCTCAGGTTTGCTGTCAGGGCCTGGCTGGAATCAGGCTGATGGAGGGGAGGAGGTGGCCTCTACTGAGCTGGGGAAGCAGAACACAGGTTCCTGGTCTGAGGGAGCTCTTTTCTGGTAGAAGTAGCTTTTAGCTGGGGGATCCCTAGCTCCATGACAAGAGTGGAGAGGGAAAGGTGACTCCAGCGTGTACACAAAGTCTTCCCTTTATTTGTCTTAAGGTTTATGGCATGAGCCACCTTTGGCCTTTGGAGGTACATATGTGCCGACACACACATGTGAGGGTGTGTCTGCTGTGACTGGTGAAGGATGGGGTAAGGGAGGTGTGCGCATTTACACCCACACTCATTCACTGACACACTCACATGCACACACTCCATACTCAACCCACCTGTGCTCACCCATGCACACTTGTACTCAGTGACTGTCACTCAGATTTGCAAACACACTTGAATAAATTCATGTGCACTCACACACTTCTACATTCATACTTGGCACACACACTTACATACATACACTCCATGTCCTTACACTCACATCACACACACCTTACATCATGCATGCCTGAGCACATGCTGACATCCAATGCACCCCAACTTGAATACACACCTACCCGGCACTCACACTAGAATACACTCTTATCCACGGGTTGCCAGAAGCCATACCTCTACGCAATGACTCTGACAGGCTGGTAGTGTGTAGGTGGTAAACTCAGGGGATAGGGAGATGAGGGTCACGGGGTCAGGATGTGCGGTTGGGAAGCCTTTAAGTTCTGAGGTTATAACCTAGATTTTCAGAGCAAGGGGTCAGGAAGCAAGATATTTAAAGAATGTGACTGAGAGTCCCAGTGTCTAGAAGGAGCACACAGTGGCTGTCAACAAATACTTGCTGAAGAACAGAACAGCAGGATTAACTAAAATTTCCACTTTCCTGCTGGTAGAGCTGCCTGTCCGTCTCACAGAAGTGTAGAATCCTCTGTCACCAGAGTCAGGGCCATCTGACTCTCTGAAGTTAATGGGTCCAAATTCTTACATCATTTTACAGAGCTGGAGGCTGAGTCTCAAGTACAGGTGACTTGCTTGAAGCTCCTGGGTAAGGTAAGGGCCAGTCTAGGTTTGGGTCCTCAGTCTCAGAGTACAGCTTCTAAGGTCAGGGACAGCTGACTGCACAAAGAAGCCACAGAAGACCCAGATCCTTGGGGAAGAACAGAAAGTGCCTGAGCTCTGGGCTGTCCCAGGGATTTGGGCCTTAGGCAGGAAAGAAGGGGACCTGTAGAGGTCCCTTGAGGTATGTAGCATCAGGGAGACCAGTAGAAACTCTGGAGAAGGGCTCCTGGAAGGGTCTCATGTGTAAATAGTACTTCTGGTCTTTCTGCTAGAGAGCTTGGGTTTAATTCATTTAGCTGTTCATTATTTCACCAAATATTTATTGAGTATCTTTTTAATGTCAAGTTGTGGTAGATATCAGGAATACTACGATGAGCAAGATATATACAATATCAGGTAGGATGCATCTGGATGCAAAAAAGAGGAACTCTGACTTGAAGTGGTTTGAGCAACAATGGCAATTCATTCATTCACGTAACTGAAAAATCAGAGGGAAACTTCAGGTGACACTTGATCCAGAAGCCACATCCTTTCCTTTTCTCTTGTCTTCCTTCCATAGTGTTAGCCTCATCCTAAGCCTGGATTCTCCTGTGATTCCAAGACACCTGGCAGTAGCCTCAGACTACATATTTCTTATTAATGTCCATCAGGGACGAGGGAGTATCCTTGTCACAGGTCAGAGGTGCACTCTGACCGAACCAGCTTGGTCATAGGCCCAGCCCAGAGTCATGAGGATGGCCCAAGCTGATTGGATTAGCCCAAGTCACATGTTTCACCTCTGGCCCTAAGAGAGATGTCAGCTCTATCTGAACAAGATTGATTTCCAAATGGAAACTGGGGACTGTTAGGAAATGGGAAACCAAAGTCCACTAAATGGTTCCTGTCTTCATGGAACTCAAAGCCTAAGTAGTGGAGAAGACTACAAATACAATCAATCAAAGGTAATTAAGAATTGGGACATTTCACCAGAACAAAACACCTCTACAGGACTGGCTACATAATTTTCAGGGCCTAATGCAAAATGAAATGCAGAACCCCTTATTCAAAAATTATTTAGAATTTCAAGTCAGAAAACAGTATTAAATCAAACACAGGGCCCTTTTAAGGTTCAGGTCACCTGCCTATAAAGCCAGCCCTGTACCTCTACGTTGAGACTTGAAAAATTAGAAAGAACTAGCCAGGCGGGGTACTCCAGGCAGCGGTAACAGCTCATGTGAAGGCCTAGTGGCAGGAGATCAGGATGGCTTCAGCTTAGAGTGCCGGATGAGAATGGGAAGGTGGGCAAGTAAGGTCAGACAAAATATTTGTCAGGGAAGATCTGGGAAACCAAGGGCTCCTAGGGCTCTTGCTTAGTGACCCCTGTGGGCCCATCCTTCACCAAGCTAGGGAGGCAGGGAAGAACCAGCTGGTGGCCAGACAGAGACCAGATGCACAGTGAACAGATCAGGGAAGTGTGGAGAGACCTGGATGTCAAGTCTTCATGTTAGTAACTGTGCTGAAGGCTGGGGGAGATGGAGGGAGTTTACTTTGCACAAACCTAACATCTTCTAGTTGAATATTAGACATCTCTTTTCTTGGAAATCATTTTGGCTCCTCTGCAGTGGCAATTTCTCATTAGCATCTTTATCCTGTTTAGCGTCCTAGCCTCTGGCCACATGGCTGTTTTTCTTTCCCTGATCCTCGCCTCCTCACTTTCTCCCTCCTAACTGCTTACTATAATCTCAATTTTTTCTTTTTTTTTTTTTGTATTCAGCTGAGCAAAATGCAAGTGGGTCACTAGCACAGGTCCTGAGATTTCCTTTAAGTAGATCTCAGGTTTTACAAACCAGTTTTTCCCCTTCTTTTATAAGGTAATAGCACTATCTCCTGATGGTGACTGCCATTTACATGTCTGTGCCCCAGCCTGAGCTTCACTGAGAAGGAGAATATAGGTCTGGTGGTAAAAGGCAGCCCCTAGTATGTTGCAAGGGGTTCAACAAATATATGTGGGATGAATGGATGGAATTATTCAGACCCCACTTGTAGCCTACCTTCCTTTCAATCTCCTCCCAGGGAATGGTTATAACAAAGCATTAGAAGGCCCAGAAACTTCTAATGGGGTCAGCTGTGGAAGAAGCTCGTTGAATAGACAAAACCCTGGCCAGAACAACCGTGGCAAAGTTATATTCTCTGAGGACAGGTAGAAGAGGGGTTCTAGGTGGACCTCAGATTGGGGTAGATGTGGATCCAGGAGGGAGGAGGCAGAGATGACACTAGGGTTCCACACCTGGGTCCCTTGATGAGCCTGTGCATAGCTGGGAAAGGCACCCAGCCAGCCCCCCTGGCCTTGGCTATGCCTGGAGATCTTATCTGGGGCCTGACTGAGGTATGGTATTGAGTCATGGCACCTGAGGCCTAGGAAACAGTTCCAGTGTTGGAACAGGCCCAGGGAGGGGCTGGGGTGGGTGTGACTAATCTGCCACCAGCACAGACATCATCACCATCTACACTTCCTGTCATCCTTGGGTCACCTTCATGGTCACCACTCATCTCCCTCCCCATCACTCACTTGTCACCCTCACTATCTTCCCTGCATCACAACCACTGCCCTTTTCTTAACCATGCTGTCACTTGACCCAGTTCCCATCACCGTGTTTCCTTCCCCAGCATTGCCAGCATCCCTGCCCCAGTCCCATGCTCAAGGCTGCTGCTCTCTGAATTAACCCTGTCTGCTTTATCAACTGACTCTACTCCCAACCCTGTCACAGGCTAGTTCCATTCCCATCTCCCCTGTCACCTGGACTGGCACCACCTGTCCCTGTCATCCTAGTTATGTTTATCACCACAGCCCTCCCCACCTGTCCCAGTCCCTATCACATCTAAGTCCTCTGTACTGTCACCACCCTTCTCCATCCCCTCTGTTAGTTTACCAGCATTTCCCATCTCTGCCTCCTCCCTGTCATCATTACCAATATCCTCCTTGTTTCCAGCCCCTTATCTAGGTGCCAAGATGGGCTTTCCCCTCTAGTGGAGGCATTCTCAACCTGACTTACCTCTGAGCCTTTGTCCCTGCCTTTCCAGCCTTTGGCCTCTTCTGGGCTTCCCATCCTGGAACAGCCATGGAAATAACCTTTGCTCTGCCCTGGCCAGGGGTGCTTAATTTCGCCCCTGTGTCAGCTGGACCTATTCCCAGGGTACTGAAAGAGTACTGGGAGGAGGTTTTGCCAGGAACCCTGAATCTTCTTGGCCCGCACCTATGACATCTGACAGTTGCTTTCACACAGCCTAGACCTAAAATCTCCATTTATTAAATTGACTATTATTTCCCTTTTTTTTCCTCCGATGTCACTACCTACCCCTATGATACACTTTCATGGCCCCCAGTACCTTGACACATAACACTTAAGATCAACTACTTATTGGTATAATCATGTGTTTAAGGCTGTCTTGCCCACTAGGCAGGACACTCTGGGAGGGTGTAACTATGTCTGTCTCAGTCACTCTCAGGTTCCCAAGTCTAGCACAGTGCCT
This sequence comes from Manis pentadactyla, assembly GCF_030020395.1. Taxonomy (NCBI): domain Eukaryota; kingdom Metazoa; phylum Chordata; class Mammalia; order Pholidota; family Manidae; genus Manis; species Manis pentadactyla. The sequence continues at coordinate 184,245,315 of NC_080021.1, read as the reverse complement.
GGCTTTTGGGAGGGGCTCAATGAATGTCTGTTGAGTGAATAAACAATATTTATTGAGCACTTAATGTCAGGCACCATACTTGGCAATATACACATGTTAACTTGTTCATTCCCTGTTGTATTTTGGCATCCCTTTTTATTTCACTAACTTATGAGCATTTCAAGAGCTTCTTAGCTGACTTGGCACAAGCACTTCTGACAAAATTCAAGCAGAGACGCACATTTCCAGTTACTCATCAGAAAGTGAGGACACTCAGAGAAAGTCAGTTACTCACACAACAAGGAAGAACACTTTCTTGCAATTAGGGCAAAGCAAATTGTAGCTTGTAATGTCACCTCTTGATATCATCTCTCTGCACTCCAAGGGATGTAAAAGAAGATGGGGACTTAAGAGGAAGCAGGGAATGGGGGATACCTGAAGAAGATCCCCTTTTCTGATCTCTGGAGAGCAAAACTTAGATCCTTACCTCACACTATAAAACTGATGGTTTTGAAGAGGTAAATACAAAAATTGTTAAAATAAACCTGGATATTTCTCATACTCTTTTTTTCTAGGTAAATTCTGGGAATTTATCCTTGGGAAAATAATTGGAGATGTAGACAAAGCCTTTGCCCAAAGATCTTCATTGTGATGTTATTCATACCATTGAAACACTGAAATACAAATGCATATTTATGAATGAAAAAATGAAATACAAAATTTTAAAGTTGGAAAGAAACTGAACACCCAATGACAGAAGACAAATTAAATAAAGTATGGTTTGTCTCTATGTTATTAAAATCATGGTTCTGGAGCTGGTAATTATTCTATAATCATGGCAGTAGGTGAAAAGAGCATTATATAAAAGGTGTATACTAGATTGTTTTCAGTCATGTCAACAGAGTACTTAGGAAGATTAAAAGATGAAAAGGAGTGAGAAAATTAATAGGCATTGTGCTGTTTCTGAATTGTGAACAATTTAATTTGTTTTATTTGTGGTTTTCACATATCCTTTGATGGGCATTACTACTTTTATAATAAAAGAAATGCATTTGTAAAAACAACAACAAAGAGGCAAGAGTAATGTTTTATGTGAAAATGTCATTATTTTTTAATCTCATATTCTTTTTGGTTTACTAAGCTATAAATCCTATGAGGCCAGCACCAGGACTGAATGAGAGAATGATAGGTAAAGTGTGATAGAGTTAATTAATTAAATTGCTTTTCAAATTAGTGAAATGTGCTTTTTGGCTGTATCTTGCACTAATTTTCACTTTAATTCCTCAGAATAAACCCTCCCTACACAGAAAGTGTTTTCGGGGCTACCTTGATCTACAAAAATAAAAACTCTCACACGCGTGATGGTACATTTATGAAGCAATGTGAATTTGAGAAATTCTTATAATAAATATGAAAATAAGACCTGATTATACATTAAGCCTGCTCCTCCTTCTGTGTTCCCATCTCAGAGAGGGCCACCACCTCAGCCAGGACCTCAGGAGCCACCACAGGCTTCCTGCCCCTGCATCCCCACAGCCAGTCACTCCCCAGCACCATTGCTCCAGCCCAACCCTTTTCTCCTTCTCTAATGGGACTCCCTTTGTTCAGGCCACCACCAACTCTTGCCTTTATTACTGCAGCTGCCTCCCAACCAGTTTTGCTGCTCCACTCTTCTTCCCACTCCAGATTCGTGCCTTCGAGCTACAGCCACGATGAGCTTTCTAATACACTAGTTACAGCCCTTCAGTGGCTCCTCATCACCCTCAGGAGCCAGGACAAGACAGTTCACTATCTGGCTCAGGCTGACCTCTCTCATGACCTCACTCCCGTCCTACTCCAGCCTCAGAGACTTTCACTGTCAGCATTGTACAGGTTCCTTCTGGGCCTTTGCATGAGTTTTCTCTTCTCCAGGGGAAATGATCCTTTCTGACCCCCAGTTGTTTGCCTGACTAACTCATTCTCATGTTTCAGCTGTTGAAGAGGATGTCCCTTCTTCCCTCACAGCCCGCCCCTGCCTCCCCAGCTTGGTTTGGTGCCCCTCATCTGATTTCGCACAAGCCCCTGTGTTGATTACTTCTGATGTCTGTGCTGCAGCCTCTTGTTTACTCACCAGCTTCCTCTGTGCCTCCAGCGCTGGCATTGTGACCTGCTCTCCACTGCACATCCAGCACCCAGTGCTTGGTAGGGCTGAATGAATGAATGAATGAACGAGTAATGAATATAGTAAGTACCTTTGTAGGAACTGTGAATGCTTCTCAATATGCTCAGAGGTAGACATTCAGAAAAAGATGTCCTAAAAGGACCCACACATTATCCAAAGAATATGGAATTGTCTTATGATCTAAGAAGGAATGTAGATTTGATAGGCAGGAATTTGGAGATTAATATGCTAATTAGGAATAGTGGAATACCCGGGCAGTAGGGGGGGGAGGTACCCTAACTGGGAGAATTTTATTACTGACATTGTTTAGAATTGCTGCTGATGGTGATTACAAAAAGCAGACCGACTTTTGGTTACTTTTATTGTTTTTATGTTCTCTGCTGATGATGCCCCCTATTGCCTGTTCTCAGGGAGGACTGCTTCCATCCCACCCCCATTTAGCAGGCCACTATTAAGGAACCCCAAGTTACTGAGTGAATTGGTCTGTTTTCCTCCTATTAGCACTGAGCTGGGATTGATTTCAGAGTTGCTCAACCTCTTAAAACTCTTCAGGGCAAGGTTGGACTCTGCCAGAGCTGGGACCCACCTGTGAGTCCTCTGGCACCCCTCCAGTTTCTGCAGGGGAACCCTCTGAGTCTCCTTGCTGGTGGCTGTCTACAAGAAAGAGGCATCCAGTGCAGGGATAGGGGCCTGAGCATATGATCCAGCCCCAGATCTAGTCCTATGCCTCTACTAACCCACCCTGAGGCCTTAGGCCAGCTCTCAGTGCTCACACACTCAAGTTCCTCTTGGGGCCTCACTTTTCCCACTCATAAAACTGGGGCATTTGGAGACCTGGGCCCTGGAGTCTTTCATGGAACATCCCAAGTTGGGAAGGCATGTCAGCCATGGGCATGGTAGGAAGTTGCCCCCTGAGGTTCCCTCTTCCTGCTCCTTTCTCTGACCTGAATGAGACATTCTACCATAGGGGACTGGCTGGGTTAGATATGGCCAACAGGACAGAAGGCAAGTCTGGACAGGTGGACAGTGGAGCCTGGGCCCCAGGATGGGGTTTGTGTGTATGTGTTGTGGAGAGGGGGTAGATGAGGGTGGATCCTGGGCAAAGGTCAAGGATGGGAGAGGTGGCTCCAGCAGGCTGGCTGCCCTTGCTGGTGACTTTCTTCAGGACCTGCAGAGACAGAAGCTGGGTTAGGCTAGGTCATGGCTCTGCTGTGGGGTTGGGGAGGGACTCAGGGGTGGAGAAGAGCCCCTGGTGAGGTCACTTGTAGGGTGGGAGCCAAGGTCCTTTTCTGGGAAGGAAAGGCAGTATCATGAAAGCAGGAGGAATTCAGGTTAGAGTACAGGAGGGGCTGATGATGGTGAATCAGGGAGAATGAGGTGCCTCTTAATCTGGGCTACTTCCCACAAGGGAGAGGAAAAGCCATACCACCCAGTCCCTCTATGGGAGAGAGGGCTGTCTTGTTAGAAGGCAGGGAGATGGAAAGGCTGACCTGGGGGACAAGGTAGCCTGCAGTCCTCAGCCAGGGTTTGGGGAATTTGCAACTGGAAAGGAAGCTCTGGGACATCTAAGGCCTGGATTAGGCGCCTGCTAGCCCAGGACCTTAGTTATTCCTTTGTGAAATGAGGAGAATCTCCTTGGTCCTTGCCTACAACAGACAAAGTGTTGCCTGACCTGGTCACCAAAGACCAGTGAGTCTCCCTTATAAGTTCTTTCTAAGTCCTGGGAGTTAAGAGAAGACTCAGCTGAAATCTGGGCTGAGTGGGTAGAGTGGGGGAGGCTGGACCTGCTGGGGGCAGAGTGGTACTGTAGGATGCTTGTAGCTTGGCAAGACACCCCTCCTTGAAAGCCCCTATGACATTCTGAGTCCCCTGAATTAAGCCCCTCTCATCAGACGCCCACTTCTCTAATCCTGTCTTTTTGCTCCAGGGTCCTGGGCAAGGCTCCTCAGCCCTTCCCTGCTCCATTCCTCAAACATTTACCAGTGCTTTCTATCCTCCAGGCATTTTCCAAGCCCTAGGGATTCAGAGGTGAATAAGAGTGTTGGTCCCTGTGCTCATTCCCCACGGAGGGAAAACAGACAACAAAGTAAGTGAGGTAGCTTAGCCTGTACTGGCTGTGAGAGAAGCAGTCATGGCTGTGGGAACCCAGAGAAGGCACCGCATCCAGCTGAGGGGTGGGGGGTGAGCAGGGCAGAGGTAACCTAGACTCTGAATCTGGAAGGGCCAGCTGACATTTGCCAAGGAAGGTGGGGGGATGGCAGAGGCAGAGGCAGAGGTTGAGCTTCTGGAGCCACCACCGCAGGCTCACAAGAGACAAAGGTTAAGTTTGTAGGAATGGTGCACACTGCTTGTCAAACACAGTATTATAAATTAAATTGTACAAATGTATAATTACATAAATTATTTTTAAAACAAAGGTAATAAATTATCCAACGAATCACTCCCTAACGTTAGTACATTTTCTTATTATCTATCTTCTTGAAGTTATATACATCTATTGTATCTTTAAGGTGGAGAAACTATATAATGGTGTGTTGCTGCTCATCTCTTCCCAACTCTTTGTTCAGTGATATCATACTGGGAGTTTGAAACTTGCCCTGGTGACAGTATTTGCATGGTTGAAACTAACATTACAAATCAGAGCTTAATGTATTGTTTTGTTGATTGCATGGACCAGGGGTTGATAGACCGCAGCCTGTGGACCAAGAATGTGAGCTAAGAATGGTTTTATATTTTCTAAGAGTTAGAAAAACAACCAGAAGAAGTATATTTCATGGCATGTGAAAATTATATGAAATTCAAAGTTTAGTGTCCAAAAATAAAGTTGTCTTGGAACACAGCCATGCTCATTTGTTTACTTATTATCTATGGCAGAGCTGAGTAGCTGAACAGAAAGTGCATGCCCTGCAAAGGTTAAAATATTTACTACTTGACCATTTACAAAAAAGAAGTAGACTGGTCTACATAGGACTGGTCTAGACTTAAGAAAGTGGTGGTGAAAATGTTATAATGAAGATTAAACTTAAAAGCTTGTCATGTCTTTAGTCACTACATTGTGAATAGCGCAAAACCTTGAGGAAACATTCTTTCAGTATTTGAAAACTTTCATCCAGTTCAACAAAAAAGGTCTCTTATATCACTGACAAATGAAGTTTCAACATGTCTTCATTCTTTTATTTTTGTCTTACTCTTTAATGTAAATTATGTCAGAACTATGTTAGTCAATGATGTGAATGACTTTTTTTTAAAGTTTTTTAAAATTATCAGATATACATTACAGTGGTTCAACAGTCCCACCTCCCCTCCCCCCAACCCCAGCTCACTCCCCTCCCCTTTGGTAACTACTAGTGACTTCTCAGTGTCTATGAGTCTAATGGTGTTTTGTTCCTTCCGTTTTGCTTTGTTTTTATATTCCACAAACAAGAGAAATCATATGGTATTTGTCTTTCTGATGTGAATGACTTTTTGCAGAATCAGATAGTAATCAAGCACTTGTTCATGGTCTGATGTTGTCAGGTCCTGTATGATTTGCAACTGTCAGTTGGCTACAGATAAAGGTTGGCAAAAATTAAAGAAAGCATTCTATAGAGCAATAGATGCTGTAGAAATATCATCCTGAGAGCCACGGGCAGCCTTGGAAGAATTTCAAGTACAGGAGAGACCCCCTCAGATTTGTGTTTAGATCATGTTGACAGCTGTGTGAAGATTAGTTTGTTAGGAACAGATTATAAAGTACTGAATTAGTGGAGGGAGGGAGAATAGTAGCAAACTCTTAGTACTTACTATAGGCCAGGCACTCTCCTAAGCACTTTGAATGTGTTATGACTCATTTAGTAGGCACCTTCATGAGGTACATAGTATTCTCCTTTTTACAGATGAGGAAAAGGGAGCATAGAGAGATTATAAATAGCTGGCAGAGGTGGGATTTGAACCCCAGGGTCTAGCTTCAGAGGCCACATTCTTAACTACTGTATATTTTCAGACTTAAAAGATGGCAAGTCTTGGAGTGATGTTTCTTAATTTTAATGCATGTACAAGGTTGACCGTGTATTTACCAACATGTCTGCCATATAGTCAGAGCTTGAGGACATTCTTCAGCCCCAACAGAACTTGACTCAGTAATAATGGGGGATGGGAGCCACGGTAGGAGGGGTCTTTATCAGCTTCCTTCACCTGGTGGATGAGAAACACTCACCTGGGCTACTCTTGCCTCCTGATTCTCTGTGTTTGCAGACTGTCCCTTTGTCCTCAGGGAGCTCGCAGTCTCAGGGACAGACTCTTGAGCAGGAATACACTGGAGGGTGAGAGCAATAGGGTACAAAGCCTGTTGGGTCCAGAGTGGGGCTCCTGTCTCAAGAGCATGCAAGCTATACGGAGAAAGAAGTGTGAATCATTATCAACAGGAAGGGCTTCCATGGAGAAGACACAGATAGCAGGCCTGGGGTTTGGACATGGGAGAGGAGAGAGGACGGATCCTGCTGCCCTCCTGGTTTTCTCCTGAGGCATCTGTATTTAATAGCAGAAGTTGATGGTACCCCTTGGGGCACAGTGACTGACAGCTTAGCTGCCCATACAGATACACACGCACACTCACATTTGAAAAAAATGGAGGGGCCTTTCTGTCATGAGTTCTGGAGGTAATGAGTGGGCAGGAAGTAATAAGGGTGGAAGTGGAGGGTTGGGGGTTGCTGGAGACTGGTGGCAGGGCAGGTCTCACTAGGGGTGTTAGTCCCTTGAGGCCACAGCTGTCAGCTTGGGGTTTCCCATCCTGCTGGCTCAGCAGGTCCCACAGGTTGGTGGGTGACTCATCTGTACCTTCAGATGGCCTGGCCCAGGAAGGGGAAGAGGGTATGTAGAATGGAGCACCTGTGTATTCATCCATATGGGGTATATGCTATATTACATGCCTGAGTCTGAGAGGCATGCCCATGTCTACTGCACATAGGTTGGTATGTCCCTGAGCACACAGCCCACATGGGCTGTGCAGAGATGTGGGCCACAGGTGTGGAGGGTGCATGTGGTATGAGGTGGAGGCAGTGTGGGTGAACACACAGCAATTCAGTACATGGGTACAGGTGTCTTCCTGAAAGACAGATGCAGGTTTAGAGCCTGTGGAGCCATTGAGAAGGAGACTTGAGTGGTAGCAGGGGAGAAGGGCTCCCTGGTGACAGATGATCCTCTCTAAGGAGGGCGTGGCTGGATCAGCTGGCAGAGCTGGGCATTCTAAGCCTGTGGTGATGGAAGTGGCCCCCTAAGCTTATCTTTTAGGAGACCACTGCAGGCCAGGGTGGCTCTCCCATCCCAACCCTGGGAGGGCATGCACAACCCCACAAGCCACACAGGAAGGTCAGGAACCGTGACTGTGGTAGGTTGGCATTGAGCTGGAGCTTTCTCTCAATGTCTCTGCAGGTGGAAGGGACATAGGGTCTGAGCAGTGCCTGGTCTGCTGGGATATGAGGAGAGCACATCAGTTCCAGGTTGCCCATGCCCCTGGTTTGTGGGGCGCTGTGTGCGCTGACACATGGTATGCAGGCAGATCCATGCCTGGGTGTGGTGGCCCCTGCCCCAGCACCTGAGGCCTGGTACTACCTTCCCATCATGCTCCATGGTCTGACAGATGGTTGAAGTGGGACAAAGAGCCTGGCTGGGAAGGTTGGGCTCTACTTCAAGCTCTTTCTTAGTGACTTTGGAGAGGCCCCTTTATCTCTCTGGGGCTCAACTTTTCCTTTGTAATAATCCCTGTGGGGCCACCTCACAAGGCTCTTGGGTGACAGATTCTCATGGAGGTGTTTGGAAAGTCAGGAAGGCTTGCTCCTGGGGGCTCTACAAGGGGGACAGCAGCATTCCCCATGCTGTTTGGGTAAAGGACGAGTGTTGGAAGGCAGGTAACAATCTGCAGAGACCTTGATCTGTGCCCTCAAATGGGTGTTCAAACCTCCTGGTGAAGTGAGGTGTTCAGAGTTCTGGGGCTTAGCTTCAAAACAAATTACCATTACATGCCAAGACCTGCCCATGGAGAGGCTGGGAAAATCTGTCCACCCATCCCTGCTCCTCCCAACCCTGCTTGCCAGCAGCGTCCCCCAGACTGATGTTGGGAACTAGCTCATAGCCCTCCTCTTTCATTCACCCTGTCCCTGTCCCCACCCCTAACTTTCATGCTTCCTGAGTTTAGAGTTTTCATTCTGGGGCTGCAGGCTTAGCAAGAGCAAAGAGCATGAAAGTCAACTAAACAAGAAAGGAAGCAGTACAGGTCATGTGGAGAAGAAAACTTGGAAGCTGCAGTGAAGTTGTGTGAACTGGGCTGGATGGAGCCCTGTGCCTCCCCTCAGAGCAGGACCCTGGGGCTAAGGAAGGCCTTGTCAGTACTTGCAGAGTGTTGGAGGAGGGCCTCTTAGGTGGTGCCTCCAGGGAACTCAGGCCAAAGTGATGCCTGGGTTCTTGTTCACGAAGCCAGCCGAAGAATGAGCTTCACAAACACTTAAGGTAGGAGAGCAAGGTACAGGCTTTTATTTAGAGATAAAGTGAAAGGACAGAGCTTCAGGCTCACGCCAGGAGGGGACAAGAGAGTCCATAATGGTGCGTTGTCTAGGGAATTTTATAGGCAGTTGAGGTTTTTTTTCCTAGAACAGGAGAAAAAGCTTAGGGGTGTGGACTTATTAAGTGGTCCTAGGATATTTAGAATTTACTTGATACAAGTAACTTCCTGCTCTGTTGATTTCTCCAGAGGATACCAGCATCTTGGTCTGGGGGCATATGAAACAAGGCCACCTGCTCAGCCTCCACGGTGGGTTGAGGTATTGTTTGCTAAAGAGTAAGTTCAGTGCAATCTTATCTTTAAGGTGGACTCCTTCTTGCCTTTTACTGTGTTATGGCTGGGCTTGCATGCTAAATTAGTTTGCCCAGTTTGCAAAATCGCCTCATCAGATCTGAAGGAGGAAAGACAGCACATAGGCCTGGGCCTTTTAGCATGTTAAAATGAATCTTACACATGATTATAAATGATTAGCATAATAAAAACATGTGCTACTCTTCTTTATCTGGGGTATATTAACTGATCTCACCGAAGAAAGACTCTAGAGCTGAATGTTTAACACAGAGTTTTAGTAGGGGGTTTCCTTGCATGTAGTTACATTGCTCTGACTGCAAATATCCTGCTTTGCTTTTTCCAGAGGGCCTCACCTTACTTCGACTACACCCACGGTCCCTGTGTCAAAAGGAGTCAGGTTAGACCGCCAGGAGGGGCTGCTAGCTTCCAGTCTCATGAATGCTGTAAAAAGGATATGGTGGGGGGTTCAGAGGGACCCCACCTTACCCCACTGAAGCTGCAGGCTGGATTGTCTCAACTGTTGCAGAAAGCAAGTGAGAGGCTAACTGGGGGCCAGGTTGTGGGTGGGAGCAGGCAGGGAGGGAATAAATAATCTTGTACAGGAGTGAAGAACTCCTGGTTCTCTGTTCTTCCCTGGCTGTTTGGCCCAGGGCTCTGGGTCTTGAAGCCATGAATTCACAGGATGCCCAAGACACCCTCACTCCACCCCCAGACACAGTCACCTCCCTGACAACCTATTTCTCTCCCACTCAAGGCAGGAGGAGCTCAGTTCTCTCAACGTACCTTTATTGTGCACCTGCTAGACAATGTGCTATGTAGGCTGGTGCATCCCCAGGAGGTTGCCCCAGACCCTGTCATGCCTGAATCTCCCAGCTGCCTCCTGACTGAGCTGGTGATTGCATGGTGCCCACGGCAGCCCCACCTCCAGACCAGAAACAGCCACCAGGGTGCTAAGCCCAGAGAGCTGAGCAGCCAGGCTGGAACGGGGAGGGCTGGCAGACCAGATATGCCCATCTGGAGTGGCTTGAAATCTGGTGGATGTCCACGGGCTTTGGTCTTGCTGTCTGTGCAATGAGCATAGTTATACTCTGCCCACAGCCCTTCTAGCTTGGCCCCGACATCAAGCAAAAGTCGGTCAGGGCAGAAGAGGTGGGGTGCAGCGTCCCTTTCCCCAAAGAGGCATCTTCTCCACCATACAGAGTACTTACTCTGTACTAGGCATTGTCACACCCTTTACCAACTCAATCTAGCCTCTCAACAACCCCTTGAGGTGAGGATTAGTATTTTATTGTATAGGTGAAGACACCCAATTAAATATCTTGCTCAAAGTCATCCAGTGCCAATTAAGAAGCTGAAGGGAATTCAAGCTCAGTTCTGCCTAGCTTTAAAGCCTGAGCTATGAACTACAGCTCACTACCTGGAGGGGAAGCCCCCTGAGTAGCCGAACCCCAAATCATTCCCAGACTCAAACTAGAGTGGACAGATTTGGGGGTTTAGATGAGGTTGGTTTGGAGGAGGTGAAGCTAGACATGTCCACAGACATATAACAGAGAGGAGGAGAAAGGGATGTTTGCTCATTTGTCCTGGAGCAGTGGGTGAGATCTGGGCTGGTACTAGGACGGGGAGATGACAGCATCTGTGTGGTGGGAGAGGACAGTGGCAAAGTGCATAGCCAACATCTTCACTGGACATGGTAGGTACAGTGCCTGAGAAGATGTTCTCTTTAAGGGCCCACAAAAAAGAGTTAAAAAAATTTTTGTTGATTGAAGAAAATATTTCAATATACATTAATATATTTGGCTTTATACCAGCACAGTTGTACAATATAATTTTTAATTTTTTTAATGGAGGAAGGGGCCCACAAATGCAAAATGCAAGGGCCATGAAGGTTAGAATGCAGCCCTGGGGTGGGAAGGAGACTGCTCAGAGATGGAGCTTGAGGGAGGGAGGCGAGAAGCCACAAAGTCTGCACTGAAGCTGGTAGCACCACTGGGGGTCATCTTCTTCATTCCACATTCCATCCATGTGCGTCCTGTACAGAGATTCATTAGGGCAATCTCAAGCAGGGCTAGTAGCCAGAACACCTGGATTTGACTCACCCTGGACCTTGGGCTGTACCCAGAGCAGAAGAAACTGTCTCTGCCCACCCAGCCCAGTCTGGCCCAGCCTGTATTCCAGGGACTGGTGAGGGTGTGAGAGGACCCTCCACTGACACTGGGAGAGGCCCAGGAACTCGGAAGGCCACACTTTGCCTGGGGCCTCTGTGTTCCATCGAGCCTTCCTGGCTGAGGCTCAGTTCCCGTGGGTGCCTGTGCTTTAGTCCCTGCCCACATGCACCTCCACATAGGTCCTTTGTGCAATCAGTGTGTTCCTGGAAAGCTGTAAATCAAATACCACCTTCCCACAGGCTAGCATGGTCATTTTAAAGCTGCTTTCCTGGTGAAGAGGGGCACCCACCCTGTGAGCATTTCTTCAGAGTCTCTACTCCATTTGTCTTCAGTGGAACGTCTGTCTGTGGAGAGGCCTCAGGATTTGGGCAAAGATGAGGGAGAGGGGAGATATTTCAGGGAGCAGCTGGCCCTGCTCATCAGAGGGAGGCAGGGAGGCAGCCCCACTCAGGGAGACCCAGTGTGAGTGGGGAGTCAGGGCAATCACTTCACACCAGGCTACCAGGCCTACCTCCTTTTTCAGGCTGATCAGGAGAGTGAAGAGAGAGTAGCTTTCCTGTGGAAGCTGAAATGGGCTCCCTGCCCATCCCAAGCCCCCTGTTCCAGGCCCACAGCCCCAGACCAGATCAGATATGGCACGTTTCTGCAGTGAGCTGCCCACTGAGTGGGACTCTGCTGACGCAGGCAGGAAAATATTAACCCAGTGGAATAGGCACATGTTCATATGTGCATGACTTTATATCTGTGTGTGTGTGTGTGTGTGTGTGTAAGAAAGACAGAGACAGAGACAGAGAGAGACAGAGAGTAGCCACAGAGAGGTTTTCACATGTAAGACCAAGCACTGGTACGCATATGCACACACACACCTGCCACTGCACTCATACATATGTTCACATACAAAGACACAAATGCATTGCACACCTCACATGCAAATTCCTTCAGTGTCATTTCCCAACTTCTGTCAATGAGACCTGCCTCCCTCAAGAAGCCTCCCTGACACACTCTAGCTTATACTAGAAAGTGACAGGCCTGAGCTCTATGCCTGGATTCTAAGGTCAAATTAAGCAGCCTGACCTGGACTTTAGAATGGAACAGGCCTGGGTTTGAATTCTGCTCCAGTGACTTACAGGATGTTTACCCTTAGGCAAATGGTGTGACTCCTGACCCCAGATGCCCTAGTCTCTGTTAACTCTGTCTTGGAGGCTCACATATGACTCTGAGAAGAATGAGAGGCTGGTTTAGGGGCAGAGGGATCTGTAATTAGAGATAGTCAGTGCTATAGACCATCCTGGGGGTCTGCCTTTGCCTCCCCCATAGCCTAGCTCCTAGTTCCCAGCTTTTCTAGCTGGGGGTTCCTGGGCTCCTGGGGCAGGGAGCAGAGCCTGACGTGGATGTTTTAGTTCTGGGTGAACAAATTTCTACTTTGCTCTGAATCTCAGTTTCCCTACCTGAAAAATGAGTTTGAAAGGGGGATGCTTACCTGGGTGAGGCTTAAGGGTCTTTCCTTTGTTCCTTGAGGGACCTGCACTGAGCTCCTGTCCCCACTGCTGCCTTGTGCCAGAGCAGCAGCTCCTTCCTTACTGATTGATATACTACAGTCTCCTGAGTTATACAAAGGATTCTATGGCTCAAAAGAGTCTGAAAACCTCCAAGCGTTTGATTGAAACCTCAGCAGTTTGATTGAAAGCAGTTTATGTGGTAAGTTAATCAAATGGCATGTTGGTTGAAACAAATAGCTGAAATGATTAGTTATTTTACACATCAGCACTTTTGGGGGAGTTTGAGGGAAACTCAGAGAAGTTTTAGCATCTTTTGGCACTCTTCTTTGTTCTGATGTTTTAAAACTTCTATTTGCATTTTCATCCTTACTGGGTTTCTGCCAGTTTGTGCCTGCCCCATGACCTTTACAATAGAGAAGAGTTGGATACATTTAAAATTTGAGACATTCTGTGCTGTACAGTCATGTACATGATGGGGAGGTGGATATTGGCATGGAAAGATAGTCTAAATAAATGAGTGAAAAATGTACTTTACAGATTTTATGTAAGTTTCATTTTACTTATTGCTGACAAAGTGGGGAGGGGATGTGTACACATAAAAAGAGGACTACAAAGAAATCCAGCAGCATGCTGGTAGTACTTGTAGTAGTCATGGAGGGAAATGGGTCTTTTAAGGTTCTTTTGGCTTGTTTGTGTTTTAGGTAATAAAAGAAAAGGATCTGAGATTTTTAATTTGCTTTCTATTTTTTAAAAATTTCCACTCTAATGACAGACAATTATATCTGCTCCATTTGGTTGGCTATGTGTTCATAAATATTTAAAATTTTGGTTAGGTTGAACATTGATGTCCTCAATCAGCAGTCCACATTGTAAGATTTTTAGTGTAGTCAATAAGAAATGGGTTATTTTCAACACTTCACTAGCAAAATTAGTGTACTGCATGCAAAATCAGGATAGGAAAACTAAACAATTTCTGAAGGAGAGACTAACTGCTTATAGACACATCAAAGTTTGTAAAAATTGCCCTGTAGCATTCTGATATTACCAATTCATTTTCAACTAATTTATCACTCCCACCAAATTAGTTTTTCACCTAACTGCCTGCTGCTGCTTTCATAAACCTTTTCTTGGACTCTGTCAAAGGTAACTGGGTGGGAGGACCACATATCTTCCATCCCAATTTCACAGATGAGGACACAGAGGCCCAGGGGCAGGCACAGATCCAAGGTATGCAGTGAGCTTGATGCCGAGCTAGGACTCAAATCCAGGTTAGTGTGCAAGGCATCTGGAGGGGTCTTTACTGCAGTTCAGAGCGAGGACACCCAATTAAATTTGAATTTCAAAGAAATAATGGATAATGCTTTAGTATCCGTATGTCCCAAATATTGCAAGTACGGTTTATTTGGAAGTAAAACTTAACTGAGCATCTTGTATTTTATCTGGCAGTTTTACTCAGAGCCCATCAGTGAAAACAGCACCCCCAGGTGTCCCCTTTCTGTCCCTACCATTCCCATTGGCTCTGGTGATACCCCCAGGCTATGTCAAGGCCTAACTCTGATCCAAACGTCCAACCTTAACTGTTTCTCTTCTCTGCACAGTTGAACCTTCTGCCTCCTCAGCCTCCACCCCTTCAGTGCTGTGGACAGCCTCCATCACACCAGCTCATCAAAACTGGTCCCTCCTCAGCACCAAACTCTGAGGCCACAGCCCTTCCAAGGCCCTGGTGGCATCTTGGCAGCCCAGGGTCTGAGTTTCCATCTGCCTCCTCACCTGCTCCTTCACAGTCACCCTCCTATCCCCCAAATCGTGCCCCCATCCCTTGCTCCACTCCCTTGTGCTTCCTGGCAATCCCATCAGCTCTGGAGGTGAATGCTCAGGGGCTGATATCTCTTTTTCTCTTCCTACAGCCAGACCTCTCTCCCGAGCTCAGGCCTAGTTGTACCCCTGCCTGCTCCATATTCCCGGGCCTTAAGGACCGCAGATTGGCTATGTTGCTCTTCTCTTTGCTTAGAATCCTCCAAGGGCTCCTCAAGTCTCAGGATAAAGTCTGACTCCATGTCTTGGCTGACAAAGCCCTTCACGGTCTATCCCTGCCCACTTCCCCAGACCTCTCCAAGCCACTTACAGTTCCCAGAATATGTTAGGCTTTCTCACAATCCCACTGGGCTTCAAGTGGCTTTGAATAATGCCCTCTTGCCCCTGGTCACCTTGGAGGACTCATGTCCATCACCTCTCCTAGAAGATTCCTGCCCCAATCCCCCTAGGCTGGCTTAGCTGCTGCCTGTATTCCTTCCACTGTAATACAGTGTATCCTAAGTCACCTGCTGTTTATCCATCTCTCCTAAGAGACAGGTAGACAGTGTCTTCTCCACCTCTGGGTCTTCAGCACCCAGCCCAGTAAGTGAGCCTGGGCTCCATCCCTGACTACAGCATGGAACCCAATTCCCTCCCTCACCAACTGGATCCTAGCCCAGTCAAAGTCTGCCCAGGCTTTGACCTCATATAAAACCCCTGTTCCACCTTTGCCCTTATTTCACTCTGACCCCAACAGCACACACAGGAAAGGAACAAGGGCAGGTGTCCGCACGTTTAGAGGTACATCTCTCCCTTCCTACAGGAAGGATTTAGTGTCCAGAACCCACTTGAGTCTGCAGAGGGGAGTGAGGGGCAGAGCCTCAGCCCTGGGGGGTATAGTGGAAGAGTTTGCTCTTTAAGGACAGCTTCTGACTAGGAAGCCCTTGGAACGCAGCCTACCCCTGCCTCTCCCTACAGAGTGACCTGCAGGGCAACTTGGGGTGGAGACCTGGCCCAGTTTATTGGCACCCTCTAGAGGACAGTTCTATTACCAGGGCTGGCTTTGGGCAACCAAGTACTATCCTGCCTCCTTACAACCAATGGGCTGCCCAGCCTTAGAAGCTCCTGATCTTACCACCCACCATCCACCACTCCACCTGGTGAGTCTCCTTATAGTCTGCAGACCAGCAGCCACTCACCTGTGTCTCACCAGTGGGTCAACTGCTCAAATCCCACCTGCCCCATCCTGGGAGGCCCCGCCGTGCTCTGGCTCAGAAGTCTTCTCTGGCTCCCTCATGACCCCACCTTGGTCACTGAGCTTCCACAGCCCTGGGTGGGAGCCCCACATTCTAGTCTGGCTTTGACTCCTTCATAGATGCCTCGCTTGCTGTCCCCAAAGGAGGAGTTTTCCTAAGGACAAGGCCTAGGTTTCTTCTTCTCTGACTCCTATGTGGGCTCCCAGAGGACAAGGCTCAGGCTTCTCCTCCTCTCCCCAGACTAAGGACCCAGAGGACAAGGCCTAGGCTCTATCTCCCTTCTCAGACTGGGCTTTCCCTGAAAATACGGCTTGTGTGTCCTCCTTCTCCTTAGACCAGAAGCCCCGAGTCCAGGGCCTGAGTCTCCCCTTCCTCCTTCAGAGTTGGAGCTCCCTAGGACTGACCCAGGGTCTCCTCCCAAACCCTTCCACCTGGCTTTGATTATCAGAACTTTCCACCACCGTCCCCTTCTGCACAGCTCTCCCTACAACCAGGGGCTCAGGAGCCTGTGAAGTCTTTCCCAGGACTGGGGTCCTGGTAGGGCTTTCCCAGGACTGGCTCTGTCCTGGACACTTGGCTTGGAGACCATAAGGCCCAGAGTGCCCACCCGGAGTTCCACGTCTGACCTCACAAGGGCTGCCTTAGAATCCAGTTTCCGTGGCACTGCTAGCAGGAGACGGATGCTATTTCGGGCAGTATATCTGGACTTGGCTCAAACGGCACAGGCCAAACCCCTGTTCCACTGACCTCTCCCCTAGAGGAACAGTGCAGAGAAGTGCTCAGGGCCAGCCGAGGAGGTCTGAAAGGCAGGCTTTAGCTGGGGACAGAAGGACAGTGGAATCCCAGCTAGGGGAACAGTCAGAGTCCAGGACAGTCATGGAGGGACAGACCAAGACCGGCTGTAACTAGGAAGCCCCCAAAGCGGATGCTGTGGAACAGAAGGCACTTCAGCAGGGTGAGTTGGCCTCAGGCAGGGCTGGGACATGGGGCCTCCCTGGGGTCTTAGGCCTGGGGCTGCCATTCTCTGAGGACCCTCTGGGGAGGAAATAACTGTGGGTCTAGCTGGGGAAGGAGCCCCAGTTGGGAGCTGAAGGTTTGGATGTCTCTTCTGGTTTAGTCCTGAGCTGCTGCATGACATGGACCCGTCCCACTCTCCTGGGCTTCAGTTTCCTTACCTGGAAGATCAGTGGTGGAGCTGGGACTGGAAGGATGTGTTGGGCTGGGCTGTCAGCAGAACATTAGGTTAGTAGAAGGAGAATGTGGAGACCAGCAACACTAGATCAAAACAGAAGGGCTGCAGATCAGAGCTGTGTGGCTGCTGGCTTTGCTGGAGTGGTTTTACCCCTGAGCAGAGGCCCCTCCTGAGAGGCTGTGGCTGGAGCTTGAGGAGCTCTGCAGTTGGGGCCAGGTTGTGAACTTGTGCTGCAGCTAGAGGGAACTGGTTAGAGAACCGGAACATACAGGCTAGGAAAACTCAAGGGTTGCCTTGATGTTGTCATTTGCAGGGAAAATGGGAATACAAGGGGGAATTTTCAGGAAAGGTGAGAGGGTAGACTTTGTTCTGAAGTGGGGGTATGGACAAAATGAATTTTTAGAATCTCATCCTGTGTGTGTGTGAGTCTGTGTGTGTATGCAAGGAAAATGCCCCAGAAAAGCCACCATTTAAGGCAGCAGCAAGAGGGCTTGAGGTTAGACTAAGGGCAGTAACACATGTGTGTGTGAGGGTGGAGCCACTGAGGGGAGGCTATAGGCATCTCCACTGTCCAAAACTGGGTCTAGGGGTCAGGGGTCTTGAAGCCAGCATGGTAAAGGGGTGGGACTCCAGGGCTTCTTCCCATTGGCTGGAGCACACCCATTCCCCCCCCTTCGCTGGCTGCCAGCTTGGCTGAGTTGAGGGGTTAGAACTAGAAGGAGCTATCTATCCCTGTGGCTTCTCCCCTTTGATGAGGTCTGATGAGAATGTCGTTTCAAGTTTTTTGACCTTGCCTCCCAGCCCCAGTGACCTCTCTTTGGCTCCACAGCATCTGGCTCCAAAGACAGAATATGACTCAAGCAGACAGGAAGAGGCGGTAAGCACCCCACACGCTCCCCTTCCCCAGCCTCCTGACCCCACCCAGTGCCCTCCTTGCCCCAATCTCAGCCTCTCCCCCATGACAGCTGATCCCCACATACCCTCTTTCCACCCCCTCTAGCTCATGGGGCTCAAAGGAAGGCCTCTCTCCCTTGCATCCATAGCCAAATACAGCTAGGCCCCGGGACGAGGGGAGGCTCAGAAAGGCCTGCATATGAGGGTCAAGGAGTTGGTCAGTGGGTTCCAATTGTCCCTAGGTAGGTGGTGCTCCACTGAACTGAACTCACTACCTGACCCTTCTCAGGCTCAGGTCTCTTTGGGATGAAATAAAAGCCAGCGTCCTTGCAATGGCCAAGGCCCTGCCTGTCTAGTCCCTGTTTCTTCTCTGACCTTCACCCACCCAACCCCTGTTCTCCCTACTCCAGTCATATTGGCCTCCTTTCCTTTCCTTCAAACATGCTAAATCCTCCACCGACCATTCCGTCTGCTCAAAATGCTCTTTCTGTAGTTATCCATGGGGATCACTCCCTCACCTCTGTCATGTCTTCGCTCAAATGCCACCTTCTCAATGAGGCATATCCTGACTGCCCAGTTAAAACCATGCCCACCCCCTTTTCCTTGCACTCTTTACACATAAGACACACTACTTTCTAACACACAAGAGTACTTTCTTCTTATATTTCATTGCTGCCTGTCAGCTCCACACAAGCAGGGGTCTTTTTCTGTATGCATACTTTTGGACAGAGAGAATGAATAGTTCCCCCTCTGTGCTGATGACATAGCCCAGGCCTTTCTCCTAGGCCTTAGACCCTGTTTCTAAAGATTCACTGGTGTCCCACCAGCACCTCTGTCCCAGTTGAAAACACCCTCCTCTACTCTCCCAAGCCCACTCCACCTCCTGTGGTCTCTGCTGTCACAGATCCCCTTCTCTTCTGTTGCCAGAAATCAAGACCTTTTGTCCTTGATACTCATGATTCCCCCATGCCTCAAAGTGAGGCATGTAGCCAGTCTCCTAAAAGATCTAGAATGTGCTCACTCCCACCATTCTTTCTACCACTCCCCTACTCCCCGACAGCCACATTAGGCCATCAAAAATCTCTGCAGGCCTCAAGTGCCATGCTAGGCTTCCTTTTCCCTGACAGTGCTGCCATTATCCATCTCCTCACTAGATGAGACAGTCCAAGGGTAAAGACTTTGTATCACTGGTGCCTGGTTCATTTACTGTTGGTTGGTTGGTTGGTTGGTGGGTTGGATAAATGAGCTGGTTCATAGGGGAGTCACTTAGTTGGTTAAGTTGCTAGATTGATTAGTTAGTTGGGTTGTTTGCTGAGTTGTTAGCTATTTAGTTCCTTGGTTAGCAGATATTTTTTGGGTGTTTATCTGGTTGGCTGTTAGTTTCTTGGTTTGCAGGCTAGTTTTCTTAGATGCCCATTTCTCATTCTACACCCTATGATTAGTTGACCTCTAAGTGTATCTCTCCAAACAAGACCACATGACCAGATGCTTCCTTGTTGGTCATTTACGCCTAAGTGTCTGGTAGGTTTCTCAAACTCAACACACCCGGAAGGGGATTCCTCATCCTCCTGCCTAAGCCTGCAGCTTCTCTTCTATGCCTCACGTGTCATTCTGCTGCTCTAGCCAGAACATGGGCCAGACACTACCCTCTCTGTTCTTCTCCCTCATCAAACACCAAGTTTGTCAGTTTGACTCTCTTCCAGCCATCTCCACAGCACCTTCTAGGCTCAGGGTGCCATCACCTCAGAAGCTTCCTGATTGCTCACCACGCCTCCTCTCCTGCTCCCTTATCCCTGCCTCCATAGAGGAGGCAATGCTCCTGCTTAATCCTCCACCTAATCTCATGGCCCTCTGATTGAGTTCAGCTTCCCTAACACGGGCCATGAGGCCTTCTACCATCTGCCTGTGCCCCTCTGGGCCCATCTCATGTCACTTTCACTCTTTTTTCTGGCCAGTCCATCCTGTGGAATTCCTCCACATATCAGATACTGTCTATCTGCAAGCCTTTGTCCAGGCCATTCCAATACACAGAACTTTACCCTGCCTCCCCAATGCTCCTTCATTTGGCCAGCTTTCTATTGTCAACCTAAATTTCCCTTCCTCTGGGACAGCCTCTTACCCTCTCCTCTGTCATTTGCTTCCTCCCTGAAATCCCACAGTGCTCACTCGTTATCTGTGGTAACACTCCTCATGCTTCATAGTAACTGCTTAATTAATGGTTTTTCTTTCTAAGAGCAGGAATCATGACAATGGTCCTTAGTATAATGCCTGGACAGAGTAGGTAGTATAAGCACTCCATCTTTGGTGGCTGGTTAGTGTTTTTTGTTGTCTACTGTGTCCTGCTCATCCATTCTCCCACTCACTAACACCTGCTTTTGTTGACCTGGTTGCAGAGCCTGGTATGCTTTGCAGAGCCCTTTGTCTTCGGCAGAACCTGGTGCTGTTATAGAGCCTGGGAGCAGACTCTGCCACACCCTGTGCGATCTGCAGAGTGCCTCGCTGTTGTCAGGCCCAGCCTGATGGCCTGCCAGTGTCCCCAGGGTTCGGGCGCCTGCAGATAGGCAGGCAGAAAGACAAAGTAGCTCTGCTTTCCTGTCTGTTCTCTCCCATCTGCTTCACCCTGGAGGCTCATGGCACCACAGATGGCACTTACTGGCTTCCCAACAGCTCCCTTTGCAAAGTGGCCTCATTGGTGTACCCTTCCCACCGGTCCAGTCCCCACCAGAAGGAAGGAGGTGCCTGGCCTGGCCTGGCCATCTACCCGTCCTTCTCCAGATCCCTGTGACTCTCAGGTGTCTCTGATCCCAGCTGTACCAGCTGCCCTGAGCAAGAGGAGGTACATGTGGAGAAGCTGCTGGGTTACCCATTAACTCAGCCAGCCATGAGTCGAAGGGCCGATGGACAGCAAGTGCACTTAGTCTCATCTCTGCCCAGGGGCTTGGGCTGCTGCTGCAGGTCCACCCACAACTCCAAGATGGTCTCATGGCCTGTGATGACAAGGATGCAAGACATACTACAGAAGGAGATGGTGCGAGAGTTCCTGGCCGAGCTCATGAGCACGTATGTCATGATGGTAAGTAGGTGGGAGGCCCAGGGTGTGTGGGCTTTGTGGAAGGGCCATGAACCCCAGGGCCTCAGGAAAGTGGAGCTCAGTAAAGTCAATCCATGACCCCCACCCCACTACTGACCCGCAGGTCACAGTGTTCATTTCCTGGCCTCCAAGCTGGGAGCCTGAGGGAGTAGCATAAGGAAGAGCTCTGTCTTTCTCACCCAATCTTTTTGGGAGAGAAAGGGCTCAGAGTATACGGTGACAGACTGAAACCATGGGGTGGCGGGGAGGTGTCAGGGTCATGGCTGGAAGTGGAGAGAAGAGAAACTGAATAAAGAGATTAGCGAGAGAACATTGAGTGTCAGGGTTTGAAAATCCTCAATGGGAAGAAAGGCTGGGCTGGAGAGAGCAATGTCATCAGCACAGAGGGGGAACCATTCATTCTCTCTGTCCGAACATACACAAACAGAACAGCAGCCTGGCTTGTGTGGTGCTGACAGGCAGCAAGGACTGGTCAGCAGTGTGGGAGGCTGCAGCAGGCCAGAGAAGGTGAGCACCCGCATGTGTCCATAGCATTTGGCAACGTGGAGGCCACTGGGGACCTTGGCAAGGGCTCTGTTAGTGGATGATGGGACAGAAACCATACTGCAAGTGGGGTTTCTAGTTTCTTAGAAACTCCCTCTCTCTCTGCCTGCTTCAGCCCTGCCACCTGACCCAGCCAGCCTCTGCCTGTAAGCTGTAGTCATGCTTGTTTGCTGCTTACAGCGGGCCCAGGTCCACGAAAAAGAAGGGGTAGCCTCTGGGAATGGAAGCTAAGGTGGTCAGGAGCGCCTGAGGAAGTGGGGGTGGGGGAGGCAATGTGTGTATATGTGCCTGGGTGTGTGTGGTTGTGAGTGTGAGTGTGTGTACACTGAGCCACAGTGTAGGAGACAGTGGGGCCCATGAAGCCCAGGGGACTCTGGACACCTGGGTTCTTATCCTGGTCCTACCACTGAGTCACCAGCTAATCTTGGGCAGGTCTCTCTGAGGCCCAGAGCCTGTCTTCTCAGGTATGGAGTGAGTTGAACTGGGCCTTCTGGGGCGTTGGAGCTGGGTTTGATTCCCCACCTTGCTCTCTTCTAGCTGTGCTAGTCCACAAGTATTCTAACTGTTGAGAACTTTAGCTTCCTTGTTGGTAAATGTGACACTGACACAGAGCTGGCAGCCTTGTGTGAAGAAGGTCAAGGGCCTGACACCCAGTACACATGTAGGACACACGTGTTGATCTCTGTCATTATGACAGGTATTCCTCTGCTCTTCCGTCCCTACCTCCTGCCCTCTGCCCCTCCCCCATTACCCACCCTCCAGAGCTATGAGGACAGCAGCTGGATCCTGTCCGGCTTTAATTCAGGGCAAAGTCATTCATTTATGACAAGACATTCCAGCCCCAGGAGGACTGTTAAACCTTGGAACCAGAGAGGCAGGAGGTGCCTCCTCAGAGAGCTCTTAGGGAAGCAGGCACCACCCACATGCATTGATGCCTGCCCACATCCATGTTTATTTCCTTTTGTTGAGATTTATTGGGCACCCACTACATACCTACTGCACACCAGGTGCTATGATGCTAAATCACTTACGTGTAGCATCTTCCCAAAACAGCCCTGTGAGGGAGGTTCTAGTATTATCCTCATTTCACAGATGGGGAAACTGAGGCTCCACACAATTAAGTCACTTGCCCAAGGTTACATTTTAAATTAAGACTAAGTCCAGTCCAGTTTAATATCACAGTTTTCACCCTTTGTCTCTATGCTCTGTCCTTTAGCTTGCTTACCTATGGCAGGATTTTCAGTACCCTGGTTTGGTAATTCTCCCCCAGTGGAGGTAAGGCCCTCACTTTTAGGCTTTGGGTATTTTAAGATCGCTCCCAGGCCTTGGTTTCCCCATCTGTAGGTGGGAACGGAAACAGTTGCCATGCAGATTTGCTGTGAGGAATGAAGGGAAGTAATGTTTGTAAAATAACTTTTGTGAAGTTTAAACTCATATAAGACACTGTTTTGCTATTTTTAGGTGTCAGGCCTATGCCAAAAAGTGGGGGCTTTTTCAGTTGATAGGAAGCTCAGTGAGTCATCAGGGTAAAGCTTTTGCCAGAAAAGCTAGTGTGACCTTGGGCCCCATTTACTGTAGGCAGGATGAGGAAAGCGGATTGTCCCACTTGGTTCCACTCTGCAGTCTCCGGAGGTGGTGTGCTCTGGGCTGGCTTCATAGCTACTGGGAACTGAACAAGCTGCTGGGCCACAGTGACTGACCGGGGAGGGGAGGCCTGGAGAACCTGTTGTAGACATGAGCCGTAGGGCAGGAGTTGCAAACTTACATGCTACAGGGGCCCGAAAGAGAAAGGGTGATGCGGACTGTGGCTAACTGTAGGGTCTGGACCTGTGCAAAGACCCAGCAGCCACTGCTTCAGCTAATTGGTGCCATGTAGGGCAGAATGCAGGCCAGCACTGCCCGAACTTCTCATTTTTCAACAGAAGCTGAAACTTCCTGTCAAAACCAAGTTATCTAAACAAAATGTGTGTGTTGGATGGATCAGGTCCATGGGCTGCCAGCTGGCAACTCTGATACAGGAGATCATGTGGTATTTATTCCTTCATTTGTTATATTTAGCAAATGGTTCCGAGCTCCCTCTTGGAAGTCAGGACCCTCTGTCTTGAGACGCTCCTTGCCTGCTCCAGACCCTGCACTTCTAGACCCCACACTGCAAGCTTGTCAGCCTGTCCTGGCCCCACTCCCCATCCCCACCCCCAATCTGTTCCTTTTCTCTCCTGCCTCATGCTACCTTTGGCCCTAAGCCAGCCTGTCTCTGGGCACCCTTGCACCTGTCCAGAACCCAATGCCCTGCTCACCTGTGTCGCCCCTGCCCTATCCAGGCCATTTCACTTTTTCTGTCTACCTCAAAGTTGATCTATACTCTACCAGTCTTTTTTTTTTAAATCAGCAAATGGCTTCATCTCCAGCTTGACAGAGAAATCCATCAGGTGGGCTTCCTGTGTCTGGTCCTCACCCACCTGTTCCTCTCACTACCATATATCATTACCTGTGCATCCACAGAAATCCCCTTGGCTAGTGTGGGGCCTCATCCTTCATGGAGGACCCCATGCCAGTCCCATCCCCGCACCAGTTCCACCCCTCCAGTTTACTCAGGTACTTGGCTTGCATTTTCTCTCCCCTTCATCTTCAGCCTCTTCCCCTCTCAACTTTGACATACTGATGTGTCTTAAAATGGCACAGTATAAAACAAAACATCCCTCCCTTCACCTTGTGAACCCCACCATTTATCACATTCTTCCCTCCATCATTCTCAAGCAGGTTATCAAAGAGATGTCTACACTGGTGCCCTCAAACTCTTCCTCACCACCTACTCACCTCTCAGTCTCTGGGATCTGGCTTCTGTCCTCATGGCTTGATGGTATAATGCTCACCATGCTACTAATGACCTCTGGATTGTCACATCCAAAGGGATGCTTTCTGCCTTTTATGCACTTGACCCAGAGGCTGCAAGTGACTATGCGGACTACACACCTCCTTGGGAAACTCTGCTTCTCTCTGGTGTCCAAGGCACATTCTTTCTTTGTTCTCCCACTTGGTAACCCTCCTCCAGCTCCAGCTGCTCCAGATGGGGTTTCTAATGCCCACTCGTGAGGGCTGATGTGTGGCTATAGGTGTAGCCCTCTGCTGCCTTCTTACCTTGCACCCTCTTGCAGGAATCTTCATCCTCCCTGGTGGCTTCAACTGTGGGCCTCAGTCCATAATTCTCCAGGTTTTCTTTGTTAAAATCTCAAGAACAGGACTGTCCAAGGGAAACACAGTATGAGTCACATATGTAACTTAAAATTTTCTAGTAGGCATAGTACAAAGGCAAAGGTGACAGATGAAATTCATTTTAATAATTATTGTATTTAACTGATTTATCCAAAATATTACCAGTTCAACATGTAATCAACACAAAATTGTTAGTAAAAAAAGAAAAGGGGCATTACGATTAGCATGTGTAATGTGGGGGGTGCACGGGGAGGGCTGTACAACACAGAAGAAGAGTAGGGATTCTGCAGCATCTTACTACGCTGATGGACAGTGACTGTAATGGGGTTTGTGGGGGGGATTTGGTGAAGGGGGGAGCCTAGTAAACGTAATGTTCTTCATGTAATTATAGATTAATGATACCAAAAAAAAAGTTGTTAGTAAGATATTCTGCATTCTCCTTTTCCTACTAAGTACCTGAAATCTGGTGCATACTTTACACTTACAGCAGACCTCAATTTGGACTAGCCACATTTTGAGTATGTATTAGCTATATTGGACATCATATTAGATGATACAAATTTATGGATTCTGATTTCCAGCAGCCTGGACATCTAGTGGAACCTCAGAGACAACATGTCCAAATCAATGGGCTTTTCAAAGGAGGTGACATCTAAGTGTGGCCTTAGAGTATCGATTTTTCAAGATCTAATATCAGGTTCCCAGACAGAAGGAACAGCATATGTAAAAGACAGAGGCATGAGAAAGAGAGGCAGGCAGGTAGCTGTGGTTGTTTGGTTTGAGGCTGTCTGGCATAAGTAAACTGCCTAGATTCAAGTTCTGGCTTACTACATACAGGTTGTACACTCTAGACAAAGCCATTCATCTTCTCTAAACCTTGGGTTGCTGATCTGGGAGAGTAAGAGTATCTAACACATAAGTTGGGGGTATAAAGGTTAAAGGAGGTGATAGATAAAACTTGCTTCCCAGTGCCTGGCACATGTTGATGCTCAATAAATGATTATTATTATTTAGTAGCAATACTACTGCTGAACACAGAGAACACTGGAGCAGGTATTATAAATGGCCTTAAATGATGGTCTATAGAGTCTGGGCTTTATCCAAGAAATGGAGAGGAACCAGTGAGTGTCTGAACAAAAGTAGACACAATCAAATTTTTGTGTTAGAAAGGTCACTCTGGCTGCATGGAAGAGGCTGGGTAAGATCTGAGAGAATGTAAGCAGAGCTAATTAGATGTGGGAGAAGAGGAGTATAGGGCAGGGGGGAGCAGAAGCTCTTATTTGTGACATTCAAATTTCTGGCTCTGGCAGCCAGGATGTGGAATCAGATTTTCCAAGAGATGGTGAGCTTTCTACATAGAGCCTGAGATGCCTCTGGAAAACCCAGACTTTCAGTAGGTATTTGGAAGCAGAGATCTGGCTTTCAGGAGCTATGGGGAATTTTAGTGCATCAAGCGTATCTGCAGCCACAGACCTGGTTAGAAGACCCAGAAGAGTGGGGAGAGATGAGAAAAGGGCCAGGATGGAGCCCTGGGGCCATCTGTATTATGAGGCAGATGAAGCAAGAAGAATGTGGGAACTGTAGATGGGGAGAGGCTGCGGAGGTAAGAGGGAAACCAGGAGGGCTGTCACGGAGGCCTTAGAGCAGGGAATTTTCAGAAGCACTGAGTGGTTCAGAGGGTCAAAGCCAACCAAGTCAAGTAAGCTAAATGTCTAAAGGGACTTCTGGGACTCTGGAGCCCTTGGAGAGAGCTTCTGCATCTGTGACATGTGGAAGCAGAAGCCAGACTGAGGAGGGAGAGCAGGGGAAGGGATAAAGGAACCGGTCAGTGGGTCCTTTCCTGGAGCCTGAGTGACCCAGAGACGGGCAGCCAGGAGTCCTCCGCTAGATGGGAAGGCTGGGCTAAGGCGGGAAGGTTTACTTTTAGGAAGGACGAGACCTGAGTCTGTGGGATCCAGTCAAGGGGAGGGTGAAAGATACAGCAAGAGGGAGGCTCCTGCAGGGGAGAGAAAGGCTGGGTTCAGGAAGCAGAGATGAGCTGAAGGGGAGGTAGACACAGATTCAGGTGGGTCCTCTTGGTGGCTGGGGGAGGGTGAGTGAGGGCCTAGTTTCAGGCTTCTAAACTCCTGTGAAGGGTGTTAGGGGGTAGGGGATGTCAGCTGAACCAAGCAGTGAGGGGTTGGCAAAAGCCAGAAATTCAGGAAGGATGCCTGAAGGCAATGGGAATGTTGCTGGAGGCAGGAGAGGCAGAACCCATAGGGCTGATGGGGGATGTTGGCGAAGTCCCAGAAGAGTTGGGCTTGAAGTTCAGTGATCGCCTGAAGAAACTTTCTGCAGGCTGGGCCGGTGTGAGATGCTCTGAAGGGTTCCATCCACACCAGCCACACCCTCTTAAAAGCCCTGCCCCCTCCTCTGAGTTTCAGGTGGGCTTGGGGTCCAGGGGCCTGGATGTGTCTGTAAGAGCTCCTGAGTGGTTGGCCCATTCCAGCTGCTTTTACAACCACCCTCCCTCTCCCACTCTCTCACTGGTCAGGTCTTAGAGGCCTGGACTGGGGGCAAGAGCAGGGAGGTCAAAAGGAGGGAAGTTTCTGGAGGAAGTGGGTACAGCAGAGGGTCTCCAAGGGCGATGCAGGGAGGTCCAGGGCTCGGGGTGGGCTCTGAGCCCTCCTCTGCAGGTGGGGCTTTGGGCAGGCTGTCCCCTCAGAGGCCCTCCCTCGCAGGTGTTTGGTCTTGGCGCTGTGGCCCACATGGTGGTGGGAGATAGATTTGGGAGCTACCTCGGTGTCAACCTGGGCTTTGGCTTCGGAGTCACCATGGGAGTGCACATGGCTGGGAACGTCTCCGGTGAGTGAGCCCAGGCCCAGTCCGAGGCCCTGTGTCCCCTGCAGGCTCTTCCTGCCCACCTCCAGCCAGCCCCTCCTCCAGCTCATTCTGCACCTCACCCTTCCTGGTCCTTGGGAGGAAAAACCCACCATTTTTTATCAGTTGGGTCAACTTAGGCAAGCTTGTAAACTTCTCCACCCTTCACTTAATTCCTTAATGGTGGAATGGAGATGGTGGCCCCTGCCTCATGGGGTCCTTTGTGAGGATTAAATGAATGAACGCACTCCATACATGTCATGATCATTTTTGTTGTTGCTTTCAATATTACTTATTATTGCTGTTTGTTTCTGCTTTCACTGTCCCTACACACTTGCTCTTCCCCACAGGAGCCCACATGAACGCGGCCTTGACCTTCACCAACTGTGCACTAGGCCGCATGGCCTGGAAGAAGTTTCCTGTGTACGTACTGGGTCAGTTCCTGGGTTCCTTCCTGGCTGCTGCCACCATCTACTGCCTCTTTTACCGTGAGTGTCCTGCCCTGGGTTTTCTGCCTCTGGTCTCAGCCTCCTCCTCTGGAACATGGGCAGATCTGACCTCAGTGTCCTGGCCTGGGAAAATTCCTGGGAGAGAAAAGCCCTGGAGGTGCTCCCTGTCCCTGTCCCCTCTGCCCTGATTTCTGGGACTTCAGTGGGTTTAGCTGGGGGCAGGTTCACACTCAGTCTGTGTGTCCACAGCAGCCATTATCGACTACTCAGGCGGACATCTGACAGTGACCGGTCCTACAGCCACTGCTAACATTTTTGCCACCTATCTTCCTGACCACATGACGCTGTGGAGGGGCTTCCTGGATGAGGTCAGTGGTCTAGGGTAGGGCCCCACCTCAAGCCTTCCCCACTCAGGAAGGGCCTCAGCAGGCAGCCCCTCATGATAGAGAGGACAAGAACTCTGGATGAGAACTGTAGCAAGACATGTCTCTGCTTGTGGGTCTGGCCTGGGGGCCCCGATTGTACCTGCCATGGTATCTGTTCCCCAGGTATTAGTGACGGGGATGCTCCAGCTGTGTCTCTTCGCTATCACGGACAAGGGGAACAACCCAGCACTGCAAGGGACACAGGCACTGGTGATTGGCATCCTCATCCTCATAATTGGAGTGTCCCTGGGCATGAACACAGGATATGCCATCAACCCATCCCGGGACCTGCCTCCCCGCTTCTTCACCTTCATCGCTGGCTGGGGTGTACAGGTCTTCAGGTACTGTCCTGCCCATTCCTGTGAGTTTTCTGCGGGTCATGGGCATGCAGAAGGGTTGGGGGTGGTGTGAGGAGCAGCACAGGAGAGTCCCGAAAGGCTCCCAGGTGGCTTGGGGAGGCGGGAGTGGGTCCCAACTTTCCCCAGATTAACATTGATGCAGATCCTGTCGTGGACCGAATGTCACTCCTGTCCCTGAACACCCCCAGTCCCTGAACCAAGCTGAAGCTGACCAGGGGCCCAGGCCAGGGATGACTCCTGGGGTCTCTCCTCTACTCTCAGGCTCTACTCCCCGTTTTGTCCTGAGGTGGGTGCAGGTGCCATCCTGGGCATCAGCCCTCTCAGCAGGCCTCTGCCTCTTGCCTGCAGGGCCAGGGACTGGTGGTGGGTGCCAGTGGTGGCACCGCCCCTTGGTGCCTACCTAGGTGGCATCATCTACTTGGTCTTCATTGGCTCCAGCATGCCACAGGAGGCCCACGTATTGGAGAACCCAGTGGTATATGAAGACAACCGAATGCCTGTGTTGCCCAAGACCATAGCTCTCCCACCCGAGACCTCTTCCTGCTCCCCTGTCTCCGTGTCCCCTCACAGCAAACCTTCAGTCCAGTCTGTCCCACCCTTACGTGATTCCATCTGCTTAGAGCACTTCTAAGTAAGATCTGTGACTCCATCCCCACCCCAATAAAGAAAGCCTTGTCCCACAGTGGCACCCCCACTTCCTGGGTGCATCTTGTGGTTGGGTTTCCCTCCTGGATTTTTCAGAAACACCAGGGTTATGCTGCAGCTAAGGTGGGAGCAGAGTTGAGAGGCTTCTGGCTCCTTCCAGTCCTGGGAGCTGGGGTACCCCTGGGGGAGAATGGGGAAGGGCTGACCTGTGGCCTCAGTAGGAATAGGATGAGATTGAAGGATGTCGGACTTTAAATCATGGGGTAGGGAGGGGCTGGTTTTGGGGAAAGGACAACAGTTAGCTGGTGGGGGTCAGCCTTGGGGATACCTTGAGCTGCCCTCCTGGATTAGGACTCTAGACTTTCTCTCAGTTCTGGCCAATCTTTGGACCAAACAAGGCCTCAGTGTGTAGATCAGTTTCTCAACCTTTTTTTCATTATTGCCCCCCTCAGGAGACTTTTAGACCTTTTTTTCTTAATCACATGATATTTTAATACCACAGATATACTGTATATCTGTTTATGGATTGTATGTATATCTATGCTTTATTAAAAAAAAGAGTAAGATGTTTTTCATCTCCCCCTTTCAAGAATCAAATTTCTTTTCCTTGGGGCCAAAATCATCCCCCAACCTTGAAAATGCCTGGTATAGATTGAAAGTAGGTAAGGGGTTGGACTCCTATTCCTTCTTCCTGGTGCCAGAGCACCTCCCACATTTAGGAATTCCAGACTTAGAAGAAACATGCAGAGTGGGAAATCCTTACAAAAAGTGTAGAGACAGGAAACAGCCTCATGGGGGGAAGGCACAGAGGGTGCGTGGAGGTGGGGCAGCCAGGATCCACTGACTGGGGCCAGGCAGGAATCATCCTGCTTCTGGGTCTCAGAAGGCAGCGTTACCCATGGATCCAATCGCTGCTTCTGTGGTCAGCCTATCAACAATTACTGGAGATGACACAGTGGCTGAGCCTTTGAGGAGTGTTTAAAGGACACAGGTGATCATGATGAAAGAGCTCAGTGGTGGAGAGGGGTCTGCATGGAGACTGTGGGGCTCAGAGTGGGCTTAGAGCCCAGCCTCAGGCCCTGGGACAGCTTCCCACAGGAGAAGACAGAGCAGAGTCCGGGGTGAGGGTGTCCTCTCTGTGGCTGGCTGCTGTACCTTACTGCATGAGGAAGATAGGCTTTCTTTTGGAGGTAGGGACAGGGTGAGATTGAGATTTAGAAAGCCCATCTGAGCTGCAGGGTGCAGGGTACTGGGAAGGGGGATAGTGGAGCCTGCATGGGAGTGTGGTGAAAGGCAAAAATCCAGGAGGAAGAGCAGGGCATCTAAAAGGAGGAGAGGAAGGATTCACTCAGTTCCCAGGAGGTAAAATCTGTAGGAGCTCAGATTGGATAAAGGAGTAGGGGAGGACCCAGCAGGAGTCAGGGCTGACTTCGAGTTTCCAGCTTGGGCTGGGGCATCACAGATGTACCCATGAGAGTGGAGCATGGATAGGAACTGGTTTGGAGAGGATGATGATGATATCACAGTGTGGAAATGTTGAGTTTGAGTTGCCTATGGAACTTGGGGGCAAGAGGTGTATGGTCTTGGGCAAATTAACAACATCTCTGGGCCCTGGTTTTCTCATTTATAAAATGGGTCTAAAAGTATTACCTACAGTTTGTGTTGCTGTGAATATTTAATGAAATAAAACGTGTACTGCTAAGAATAGTGCTTGGCATGGAGTAAACGCTCAATAAACAATACTGCCTTTCATGTGGTCTGGCACTCAGAGAGAACTGAAGACAGACTGGGGAAGTCACGGCTGTGTGGAGTGTGGATATAACAGGGGCCAAAGGATGATGCAAGGTGGATCAGTGAGCAGGGTCATGGGCGCACAGCTGGGAGGTGGCTGGGAAGTGTGGAGTGAGCACCCCAAAAATTTTAGCTAAGGACGGTTGCCAGGTGGGTGGTCAGGGGGCACTGGAAACAACTCAAAAGTCCATCAACAGGGGATACTTACACTGCAGTGCAGTCACCTACAACAGTATATGATCCATCAGGGTGAACTAAGGCACCACAGTGACCTGCAACAACACAGAAAAGGGTGGAGGCATAAAAAGCTGTGGAGTAGACTGTATATAGCATGAGAGCAGTTACACTGTTGGAAAACAAGCAAAATGTAATAGTCTTTGTGCATCCATACATGATAAAATTAACTGAAAAGAAAAAAGAAGGGATGCTTTCTCCAGCGACATAGGGATGGGAGATTAGATGGGGATGAGCATGGGGGTAGTGCAAGAAGTTAACACTTTTCTAATTCTTGTGTGTGTGTGGGATGTATGGGTTTGTTATACGAGTGTTTTATAACATAATTTTCAGTATGTGTTTGTTGGTAGGTATCACACATTTTAAAAGACGGAGAAGAAATGGCTATGGCATGAGAACAGGTAGTGGGAAGAATGATGGGTAGGGCCCTGCTGAGATTACAGGGGGTCCAGGGAGGGAGGGGAAAGATATGAATGTGTCTGACACCCCAGGGTGGGAGGAGCTGAGCTGGGGGGAGCAGACACCTGGGAGTGACCAAAGGCCCACAGCTGCCTCCACCTGTGACCCTGGACAAACCTCTTTCCTTCTGTCGGCCTCAGTGGCTCTGTGGACGTGAAGAGGGTGGTCTTTTTCATTCCCAGCATTCCAGAGAAGCATGGCCCTGAGGCCTCAGTCACAGGTGGGAGGTGCCCTTGGGTTCTGGTCCCTCCCCTCCTCTGACCCTCACGATCATGTCTGCTTTCTGGCATCCTCATGTCCCTGGGAGCTAGTCTTAGAGGCAGGGCAGCCAGTGAGTCAGTCCAGATCCCCTGCCTGTTGTCGCCGCTCCACCACAGACCCTCACTAGGCCCATTGCCCATAACATCCTGCAGATTCTGATCCCAATGTCAGGCTCAGATCAGACTCTGTGACCCATCACAGAGTATTTCTGAGCACAGAACATAGACCCCTTTCATTTTCCCAGTGGACATTGGTTGAAAGCCTATAACATGCCAGACACCATTCTAGCATCAAGAACACAGGCACAAAGAAGATAAACAAAAGTCCTTGTCTTCATGGAGCTGACATTTTGTGTAAAACGTGTAATACATACTGAGGAGGAAAAGCAGGAAAGGGGAATTGGAAGTATGTGAAAGTGTGAAGACTAGAGGCTTCACTGAGCTGACTGAGTAAAAACCTCATGAGGGTAAGTCAACTATGTGGACACCTGGGGGAAGAGCATGCCAGGCTGAGGGTACAGCCAGTTCAAAGGCTCTGAGGTAGGAGAATGGAGATACCATTGCGGAATGGAAAGAGGGAGGAGGTGTGGAAGATAAAGTCAGAGAAGTAAAGTGGGTAGGGTGAACTGAGGCTAGGCCCAGGGGAGAGGTGAGCCCAGTGCTTGGGGCAGAGATGGAGATGTCTGGAGGATAGTGGCAGGTCCCACTGCAGGAAGGAAGAAAGGAGACAGGTTGGGGTGGGGCAGGCATCACTGGGCCTCATCTAGTCTATGCTGTCACACACACACATGCGCACGCACGTTCCCTCCTCTGGTAACCACGCCCTGGCTGGACCCAGGAGACAATTCGTGAGGCTCTGTGAGCCAGGCTAGGACGTGGGCTATGAGAGCCCTGGCTCTTCTTCCATTTTCCCAGTCCCAAGCCCAGCGTGGACCAGATAGGACCTTGCCCCCGTCTGGGCCTCAGTTTCCCTATCTGTATGATAAGGTTTGCGTCTATTGGCATCTGGGGAGCCCCCAGCTTTGACTTTTTCTGGCATTTTGAAAGTCATAACCCCACTTTCTGCTCTACCATACCCCTTGCCCCAGCTGAGGCTGCAGTTGAGATGGGGACATGGCTGGGGCAGGAATGACACCCAACCGCAGGCCAGGCCCCTCCAGGGCTTTGCAGATAAAGGTTTGGTCCTGAGCCTCATGGGCCTGGCTTTGGGAAGAGCCCCTTACTACTTGCCTCCTACCTCAGATGGGGTCCTGCTGCCCAGGGAGACATGAGAGCAGCCATCTTGGGCCAGGCTGGGGTGCTGACACCCTCAGTGGGAGGAGCCATGCAGTCTGACTTTAGCACCACACCCACCTCTTGGCTCTAAAGTGCGAATAGGCGTGACCCCAGTCCTCCTGTGTGCTGCAGAGCCCATGAGAGCACAGACCATAAAGCCAGCCTGCTGCGGTCCAAATTCCGGCTCCCCCACTCACTAGCTGTGTGACCTTAGGTAAGACAGGGTTATAATAGCCCCCACTCACAGTGCTGCTGGGATGATGAAATGAACTGTGCCTGGCACATGGGAGTGTAGTGTGCTTGCGGTTATCTGTGCCCTCTCATGGTCCTCTCACCATCATGCACCACTATGCCAGGGAGACTGGCTCAGTAAGGGGTGGAGAGCAGGGACTGCAGTCCTTACTCACATAACTTTGGCTAGTTTTTGTTCGGTTTTTAAATTATGAAATATATTCTGTAAATGTATGTATAAAACATACAGGTACAGTTAAAATAACAACACTCAAAAAACTCCCAAATGAACAAAAAACCCCAAATACTCAAGTGCCCCCCACTGAGTTTTGGCATATTATTGAATATCACTGGGCCTCAATTTCCTCATCTGTAAAATGAGGTAACGAGGCTCAGAGGAGTGAGGTGCTTCAGGTTTGTTTTGCCAGTAACATTCCACTGTGATGGAGAAAGGCTGGGTAGTCTGATGAGCTCATGTCTGCTCAGGAATGAAGGGGTTATGTATGTGCTAAGTGTCTTGTAGAGGCTTCTGGAGGGGATGCCTGAGGCCCAGTGAGTGGGGCTGGAGGCTCAGAGGCTGGGGCGGGGGCTGAGAGAAGACCCACAGTTCAGAGCCAGGTACCCCCAGGCACCCAGATGAGGGCATAAATCTAGGCCTGCTAGACCTGAGCCTTTGAGTCCTCCAGGGACCCAACCAAACCCCCATCAGCTGATAAGGAAGATTCCTCAAATGGGGGTCATAACAGGCCCATGAACAGCCCTGCCAGGGCCAGCAAGAATGTGTTCCTATCCTCCCCCACCCCCCACATTCCCCCAATCTCTGTCCTGGCCTCTGGCCTCTGGCCTCAGGTTAGGGGACATTAGAAAGACCAACGCCTCACAGAGGGAGGCCCTGTGCTGGGGCAGGGGAGACTGGATAGGTGGTGGAGACACCAGGAGAGTTTGGAAGTCAGATATGCTGAATTGGAGGTCTTGTGGGCCATCCAGGCAAAGACAGCCCTGGGTTAGAAATACAGCCTTTAAACCCAGGGAGGCATTTGAAGGTTTACAGATGGATGAGGTGCCCCAGGGAGAGATGATACAGCCCCAGGGAGCACCCATGTTTAAGAAATGGATGAAGAGGAGGAGGCAGCCAAAGCCCATGATCTTCTCTGGTTTCAGGAGCCCAAATACTCTAGGGCCTACACTGACTTGTGCCTTGGGGACAGTCCCTGCCCCCAGCAGGTTCAGATGGTCCTGGGCAAGCAAATGAAGCCCACACTCTCCAAGGAAACCGGGAGGGAAACCCCAGAGACCCTCACTGTGCAGGACTTCCCAGTAGAACTGAGTCCTTCAGCTTTGGCCCCCCAGTTCTGACTCTGCAGATCTTTGACTCCTATCCTGTCCTCAGCTCCCTGCCTTCTCTATAGAAGATGGAGTGCCCAGAGTACAGTCCTCAGACCTCTCCTATTTTACCTTCCCTCCCAGCATGGTCTCAGCAGGCTTTAAATACCATTATATGCCAATAGTCCCCAAATCAGATCCCCAACCCCCATCCTGTTTCCACAATTTAGACTCTCATGTACAACCACCTACTAGATTTTCATCCCCCAAGCCAGTTCCTCCCACATTCTCTCCTATCTCAGGAAATGGAAAATTCAATCTCCGTTGCTCAGGCCAAAAACTTTGAAGTTATCCCTGACTCCTCTCTCTCAACCCACCCACCCCCTACATCCCAGCTGTCAGCAAACCCTATAGTGTTATCTGCAGAATGTATCTAGAATCCAACCACTTCTCACCACCCACCACTATCACCCAGGTTTGAGCCACTGTTGCCTCTCTCTTGGTTTACAACAGTGGTTTTATGGCTGGTCTCCCAGCCTCTCCCTGTGCTCTGACTTGCCCCTACAGTCTTGTCTAAATACAGCAGCTGGTATGATCTTTCAAAAAAATGGGCCAGACCTGATCATCCTCTCCTCTGCCCTAACCCTTCCAATGGCCTTAAGGCCCCTGTACTCTTTCCCTTACTCTTTACCCTGCAGTCTGATGGCCTTGCTGTTCCTTCAAGGTGCATGGTGTTTCTCCACTACTGAACTTTTGCAATGCCTGTTGACTCTGCCTGGGATGTTCTTCCTTCAGGTATCTGCATGGCTTACATTAAAAAAAATATTTAACATAAACTTCACTAAAAAGTTTTAAATAGCTTCGCCCCCAAGACAAAGTGTAAGCATGACCTTACCCTATCCCCAGCCTCTGGGTTTGGACGTACATACTTCTCCCTAGTGGTTACTACAGGGAGAAGTTTCATCGCCAGGGGGTTGCTTGTGTTCTCTACACTGGAACATAGCGTACTCCCACTTATCCTTACCTGCTGGGCCACACAGTCCCAGGGACTCCAAGACGTGCTCCGTGAGCTGCCACTGCTCTGCATGTGTAGTGGAGAGGACACAGGTTTTGGGATCAGACCTAGCAGCAGTTTCTGATCCCCAATTTTTCACTGAGTGATCTTGGGCAGGTGACCTAACTTCTCCAACCTCCAGCTTCACGGTTGGTAAAATGGGAATTGTAACAATATGTATTTCATGGGGTTTTGAGTGATGAAATAAACAGTGCTAGGCATAAATTGAGTGATCAAAAGCTGTTATCTACTATCAGAAGAGATTCTTGGTAAAGTGTGGGTACATAAGGACTCTGACTCCCTCACCCATGTGTCAGGCTTGGGTTGGGCAGAGCTGGGGGGAGTGTAAGAGGCAGGGAGTGATGGCAAGCCCCAGCCCTTGCCAGAACAGCTTCATGACTGCTCTGTTCCTTACTTGAAGGGAGCGACCCAGAAGAGTCCTGGGACAGGGTCTAGGAGATTGACTGAGCTGAGATGCCATGTGACACTGGGTAACTCCTGACCTCATACTCCCACTGTCTACCGACTACCCTCCTAGTGGTTCAGGGCGGAATATGGGCAGGAACTATTACCCACTTGACAGATGGGGAAACCAATGCCTAGATGT
Organism: Manis pentadactyla; assembly: GCF_030020395.1. Taxonomy (NCBI): domain Eukaryota; kingdom Metazoa; phylum Chordata; class Mammalia; order Pholidota; family Manidae; genus Manis; species Manis pentadactyla. The sequence continues at coordinate 184,208,728 of NC_080021.1, read as the reverse complement.
TGGAAGCAAACAGCCCAGGGTCACAGAGTGAGTTGAGACAGGCAACTGGACAACCTAGCAGTTAGTTGGGTCCTCTGCAGTCAGGTTTCCCAGGAGGATGTGCTTTATGAAGAGCAACCCCATGAAGCCTGAAGCTGAGGGCAGCCTGGGCCACTGGGAAGTACTCCAAGGCAATTGTTTGGGGAAGCCAGCTACCCTTTTCCTGAGGATCCAGGCCCCTCCTGGCCTAGGGTAGTTCTAGGCTAGGGAACCCAAGGCCTGGATTCATTTTGGCCTGGCATGTACCATGAATGTGACCCCACAATGGTCCCTGCAGCTGGACCTTGGCAGACTGAGAGGGTGGATTGGCTTATAGAATGCCCTGGGGATTTGTGAGCTCTAAAAAGTCTTGAGAGATGGAATGGGACATTTGTGCTGAGGCATATGCGGTTTGGGAGGCCAAATTTCTCCAATGGCAGGACATATGAGGGGACGGATGAGGAATGCAGGTCTATTAGAGTCAAGGAGCTCTGGCTTGGCTGGGCACTTCCTCCCCAATTTTAGAAGAGGTGGCCACACTGGCAGGTTCTCCTTTAGAGAACAAGACCTCCAGGCTTTCAAGTATGAAGCAAGAAAGCTGGTGCTGTGTGGGAAGGACTCCCCCAAAGTTAAATCTCAGGATCCACTGTTTGAGACTTTGAACCTCCTCCATGAGACTGATGTTCCTTCTTTTCCTCCCCCAGTCTGTTCTCTGGCCTGTTCAGGACCTGTCCAAGATAGGATCCAGAGCTTTCACACAGATCCTGCAATCAGGAAGGCTGCTTTCATCTCTGCGGTCCTGCACACAGCCCCCCACTGCACGCCAGGCTGGCACCACTGTTGAGAGGAGCCAGCCCTGCCAGACAAGCCAGACGGAATTCCACAGATAAGGACGTGGACTCTGGAAACCTCTGGCCCCATAAAGAATCTCCCACTGATGTCAAGTGTGAGGCTGGAAGCGGGAGAGAGAATACCACCTGATTCTCAGGGAGCAAGTGTGGGATCCTGGTGCCCACAGGTTCCATGTATGCTCATGTAAAGCCGGTGATCAGTGGAGAATCTACCAAAGCCACAAGAAGCAGTTTCCCCTTGCTGTGGGTGGAGTTCCTCTGATGATCTGAGAGGGGGAGGCTAGCTCCCTGCTGACCCCTGGCACCCTATCCTACCTCCCAGACCTGAACCTCTGCCCTCTTTGCAGCATCATCCTACAATCCTCATCCTCTCACATGGATCACTCCTATAGCTCTTGGCTGGGCCTCTTGCCTCAGTTAGCCCTCCAATTCCTTCTTTACACTATGCCTAGAATAGGGTGGGCAACCTAAGGTCCACGGCCAAATGTAGCCTGCTGCCACAATCCACAAACTTAGAATGGTTTTTACATTTTAAAATAGCAAACAACTTTCAAATTATTTTGTAACACGTAAAAATTATACGGAACTTTGATTTCAGTGTCTAGAAAGTGTTATTAGAACAGTCTTATGCATTTGCTTAAGTATTGCCTATGGCTGCTTTCACACTACAATGGCAGAGTTGCGAAGCTGCAGCAGAAACCCTGAAGCTCACAAAGCCTATTTCTTTTTATATATTTACTATCTGGACCTTCACAGAAAACATTTGCTAACTCCCGGTCTAGATCATAAGCCTAGCTAGCCATGCCACTCTTTGGTTAGGATCCTTCAATTGTCTGCCTACTCTGGGCAACTAACCCTTCCTCACACCCATCACAAACCACATCCCTGGGCTTGTCTGATGCTCTTCTACCTTTACTTGGCATACTTCTCTCCTCCCAAACAGCCGTCTGCCATCTCAAGACTCAGCTCAAATGTTTCCTCCTGCCTCCCTTTCCCCAACCATGAGAACTAACCCATTCCTATCACATCACAAAAAACTCTTCTTATGGCTCCTCAGTTTTTAATGACAGACTAATGACCTATTTGTGAGAGACCAACAAATTCTACTATTAATACTTGTTTATGTATATGTCTCCCACTGCATTAACTAAAAACAACAGGTCACATCTGCTTCCCACAGCCCTAGCACAAGCTTGGCATGGGGTAGGCATGCAAGCATGCACCAGAAGAGACCCGTTTAGCATTCCATACCTATTACTTGGCTACAAGTATGGAGGAAGATGATGCTTCTATATTTTCCTGGTATCAAGTATCATTACAACTTACAGTACCTATGACAGATGAGGCATCTCCATGTATGTTCTCTCTTTTAGGCCTCACAACAACCCTGGTGTAGTGACACCTCCATTCCATCAAGCAGTAAGTTATGTAGCAGAGCTAGAATCTGAAATTAGGTCTCCTGCTTCCTGTTGATTCTAATATGCTCACCAGACACTGAAACCACTGCTTCTATGAATTAAGAGACACTTCATGGGCTTCCTGCTGTGTTTGGAGCCACTGACCTTGTGCCAATGGGCCCACAGACAAGTGGTTTTGTAGTTCTGTCTCTCCCTCCAGCTGCCTGGTGCCACTGCCGTACCTGAGCCACCCTTTCAAGGCAGATTGTCTGGCTGGGACCAAAAGGTGGCCTGGCTTTTCCTATGAAAAGTAAGTGCCAGTTTGTGACATCACTTCTCAAATCTTTCTGTTGCTCGAGGGCCCACAGCTTGTTCTGGAGCAGTAGGAAGGTGTTAGAAGCCTGGCCTCCAATTTGGAGGGGTGCCAATGTGAAGAGGGCCAAACCAGTGTTAACTGTCAGTGTGCCTGTCTTTAAGGAGCCGGAAGAATGCCTCCAGAGGGCTGCTGGGATAAGCCTGGGACTGTCCACATATTTCTTTGAATATTCAAACAGAAGTCCAGGGCTCAGAGATGGGGAGAGCCAATATGGCTGCTGCAGGCCTGAGAGAAATCAACACAGAAAATGTAAATCTACCTGAGACTCTTTCTCAACCAGAGAGGAGTTAGGGCTCCACTGTTCACTTCACAGAGGCCACAGTGTCAACTTGACAGGAGGAGGTGCTTGCTCTATGTCCTCTCCTATCATGAAAGTGACTATCACAGACAGGCTCTGTGATGTTGTATGAGGTATCCACTAAGCTTTAGAAAGAGTAATTCTGTAAATTCTGTAAAGCACCCTGACCCTTCGCCTAGGTCTAGAACTGATGGTACTGAGAACCACTAAAATATGTTCATTTAGACAGACCTATGAGAGTTTTTGGCAAAAGACTCAGCATAGTGGGGTTTAATATAACTTTTGAGGTTCTGGATATGGTCTACCAATTCAATGTTTGGTATTTTGGACTGAAAAGCCACTGTGTCTTTCCAGAGATTGTGACCAGTTTGGATGAAGAGAGTGAGGTATATCTGATACTATAAGCATTTTCAGGGGGAGAATGGATACTGGGACAACTGAAGCTATGACTAAGTGCTATTTTTTAGGCTAAAATTCTGGTTTGTCCAAATCAAGCCCCAAAGTCCCCACCCTCTGAGCAATCATGGTGATAGTGTGAGAAGCCTCTCCAAATACATGACTGAATCACTAGTGACATCCAGTTAGAGATCTGGCCATACTGAAACATTTTATACAAATGGAATAGAGGACAAAGGAATTTCTGACACACTCATGCTTTGGATGTATCAGCACAGGACAGTATGTGAGGCTGTGAATCCACCAGGCAGTTGGGAACAAGCAAGATTTATCTGCTGACAAATAAGTTTCCACCACACCTAATCATTCATCTAAGTGCATCTTGATCTTCTCAGTCCTGGACATCAAAGTAATCAATTACTGGCTCCTTGGTTATTTTCTGTAAATTACTGCTCCCAGAATTCCTGAAAACCAAACAAAAAATGATCAATCTTTTCTGTGGGGAGGAAACAGATTCAGGTCTTCAGAAAGTTAAAAATCAGCTAATTTACCATTTGTAAAGCTCTGATAAGGTAGCAGGGCCAACATGAGCTGGGAACTTGAAATTTGGTGATGGGCATATAGGGGTTTGCTATATTAATACTGCTCTTGCTACTCTAAAAATTTTCCACAATAAAATTTTGTACAAAAATAAAGCAAACAAAGGAAAAAAAAAAGACAGCATAGCCTACACATGCCAATGACTCCACAGGTGGTACTGGATACAGCTGTTGAATAAACATGGAAGAACACCCATCACGTTTCCAAAACCACTGCCCATGTTGGATATGCAGCTGTGCTGACTGAATCCAGGCCTCCTGCTTCCTGGGGCAGAGCAGGGCTGGTTCTGGGGAGCTACATGGCCCTACGTGCTGAAGCTGTGCCCAACAGGCAACACCTAGCTGTCCTGTCCAGTCCCACGGGAATATCCAATTGCTCTAACCCTCATGGTGACCTTAGAAACTGCCTTTTGCACCCTCCCAGAGGTTCTGTGTAGGAGATACTGCTAGGGCTCTGCATGGAAGGATGGAGCAAGAGTAGGGACTTCTCTAAGTGTCAGAGCAACTTTCAGCAATGCTGCCTTGGTTACAGTAGGGCAACTGGCTTCCCTCCTGGCAAGGGAGGAAAGGGAGAGGGGATTGTGCTCGTTCCCTGCTCCTGGAAAACTTGCTGCTTGCCAGTGTGATTTTCTTTTCCCTCTAAAGCACAAATACAGTTGACCCTTGGACAATGCAGGAGTTAGGAGCACAGATACCCCCATTAAGTTGAAAATCCACATATAACTTCTCATTCCCCAAGAACTTGACTACCAACAGTCTGCTGTTGACCAGAGGCCTTACAGATAACATAAACAGCCAATTAACACATATTTTGCATGTTATATGTATTATATACTGTATTCTTAAAATAATACTAGAAAAAAGAAAATGTTCTTTCATATTGTTGCAAATCTCCAAAAGAGATTTTTCCCCCCAATGTATTTATTGAAAAAAAGAAAGGCATATTAAGTGAGTCCATGCAATTCAAACCCATGATGTTCAAGAGTCAACTATTTTTTGCTGTGAAAATGATTCAGACCATATAAAAGTAGACAGAGCAAAACATGAAAGTCCCCCTTTCATCGCCAATTCCCCTCACTCCCGCAATCCCCCTTTCATCTCCAGAGTAACTGCTGTGAACGATGTGATGGTCCTAAATCATTAGGTGTGACAGAATGAATCCACTCTGTCACCATTCACACTGTGAAGATTATGTACAGTGACTTCTCCTTCGAGGGGAAGTGGGTATTATAAACATAAACCTTGGGACCCTTCTGGCATGAACAAATGTGCCCAACATCCCAGTCAAACTTTACATATTTTAATACAGCACTCCAAGACCAGGCCCAAGGAGGCTGCTGACGGCTGGTACAGCTTACGGTAGTGCAGGCCCTGCTGGCTTCTCTGAACAGACAGGGCCCTTTGGGAACAGCTGAAGAATCCTTACTTGTCTGTCTGATGTCTGTGATGAGGAATTGGTGGTGGAGGCCGTGTCTGCATTTCCCTTTCAAGTACACCTGTCAGCGTGGTAGGAGGACACAGGGACTTCCCTCTGATAAAAGTATTGAAAAGTGAGAATTACTTGTGGAGACAGGCCAACAGCTGGAAATCCAGCCACGATTTTCACTATGCTGCTGCCTGAGTCTCCCTACTCACAGGCAGGGTCACCTTTCCTTCACCCACCTCTCTTATTCCTCATTTTCCCTTCCCACCTTCCCTTCACCTACCTACCACTGCCTGGCCTGTTGTATGCCTCCTCTCAACTCATACTCGAGTTTTCTTTAGAAATTCTTTCTACTTCCCCAGGTCCTGACAGTGGCCCTAGGTCCTCCCATCCCCTCCTGGTTCACTGAACTGCCTGGTTTCCTTTAACGGCAAACACTGATTACAGGGGATGCCTTGAACTACGCACAGCCCAGCACTTTTTCTGCTTCAAGCCAAGAGGGCAGAGGGGAAAATGTGATGGGCAGGCACTCAACTCAGGCCCCCGGGTCTGTTGACCCTGGGGAAATGCTGCCTCAAGTATCTGATATGCATACTTTAGGTGTATCTGCTCTGTGGATGGAGGCGGGGGCTTTGCTCTGATTCAGACCTTTGGATCATTCCCAAGAGCAGAATTTCCACCTATTCTTCCAAGAGAGGAAGGAAAGAAAACAAGTTTCAACAGATCCTGCTTCCCAGGTCCAGTCTGCCCCGCTGAGCAGTTTCTCCTGTGATGGCAAGATCAACACACCTTACTGCAGTGACCACGACGTTGCGCTTCGGTTCACTGTCATAGCTCACACTCTCTAGGCCATACACCTGGGCCAGGTCATGGATGATCCGGCGGTGGTCTCTGTTCATGGGAGGGAAGCAGTGGCTCTTCTTACTATTCTTTCCCTGTATTGAGGGAAAAGATGACTGATTGGTAAAGTTATTTTGAAAATAGAGTTTGCTTACAAAAGTCCTGCCCACCACATCAGAATAGCCTAGGTGAACAGAGGTGGCTGAGTTTGTAGAGGCCCACAGTATACAGCATTTCACTGACTGCCAAGCAAGCCAAGGGGTTTGGAAGGATAAGGGCTGATGTACTTTCTTCATCTATTCTGTGGGCCACAGGAGTAGCCGCTGGCCAGAGTTAGGTATAAAGGGTAAGTGAGCTAAGACTTAGTGGACAGTGAGGGGGCCCATAACTGGGGAGTGAGTGATAGTCCCAAGAACTAAATAAACTGCAGATTTGTAAAACAAGAAAATCACATTTCTTATAATAATACGTTTTACACTACAAATCATGACTATGAAGATACAGACACACAACCACAGAAATACATTTGCTCAGGTTTTCTAGTTAGGAGAGGAACAATGATTCTATTTTGTCCTCTGTGTTAATATCTTGCTAGGAAGTGGGAACAGAAGGCAGGAAGGGTGGAAGGGAAGGGGGTAAGGGATATAGTGGGAAGGAAATCCATCTTTATTAGATATAGAACTAAAGCAGCCATTTGTCTCACTCATAGTCCCCATGAATGAAGAGAGAGCCACCATAGGGTTTGCTGATTCTGACTAAATTAAAGCTACCCCATTGACACCCTGGCTGCCTCCAGAACAAAGGCTTCACTCTTTTGAGAGAGTTCATCCTATTACTCTGCAGCTCTAGTCATTCAACTTTTTATCTTTACCCAACAGTTTCTTTCTTGCCTTTGGGGTAATAAAGAACCAAGCAGTATGTCCTATCATACAATAGCCCTTCAGAGATCATGTCTTCTTAAGTATCCCATGAAGTCATTCAACTATCACTACTGAAACCCCCTCCTCCAGAGTTTCCTCATCCACTCAGGCACTGAGCTAGGATTTTAATTTACATTAAATTTAAATGGGGATATCTTTTCTGAACCAGGACAAAGCTTCCATAGAAGTTAGAATGGCTGGGATTTTGGGAAAGATAAGGATCCTCAAGGAAGTTGTGACTTTTCCCTATAACTATTCTACACCAACAGTATTTCTGGGACTTGACTTTTTTTTTTGATTATTTGGCCTTAGAGACATGTCCAGTTTTGACTTCAACCTTATTCACGGCTTCCACAAGGGTTTCCATTTCCTTCTCAATGTCACTGACAAACTTTAAGTCCTTCCTGAAATGAGAAATCACCAAGTTAATTTCATCTGTTACTGCTCTTCTGAGAATCCCTTCAGCCCACTCTCTCTGCCTGTGGGACAATGGACAATGTGGGCAGAAAAACTGCAAAGGCCAGGAATTGTCAGATAACAAAAGGTCGACTTGTATGACTTGACTTTGTGTTTGAACAAAGGAAGAAAAAGGAGAAAACAAACATGTGAAAGGAGAAGAGAGAAGGAGAAATAGCCATAGGAGGATAGGAGACAGGAGAAAAAAGAGCTGTTTCTGCCCAAGTAAGAACCCACGTGACTGAGACCTGAGTGAACTGAAGTGGAACACAGCCAGTGATCCTTCAATTTTAGCTAGTCCCACCTTAGAGAAAGCCCGACCTCCTACCACAGGGGCCATACACATACATACACACACAAACATACAAGCTCAATTCTTCAAGGGGACAGTTTTGAGAAACCAAGGATTTTTATTAAATATCATATAATCTCATATAATAGATATATAAGCTTTAACTAGCTCAATCACAGAGGAGTACATATTAGTTACTAGATCTTAGTAGACCAAACACTTTTCTACTAAGCCTCAATGAAGAAAGTAGGTGACAAGTTACACACCTGGCATCTTCTTTCAAACTGTCACTGAATTTTGACCCTGAAGAACGTACATTGAAGGGATCAGAATCATCGCTGATATGAAAAGCCTCTGCTAACTGCCTGAAATTAAGAAAAAAGTATGTAAATTTAAGGAAAGGAGGGGGAGGAAAACTATCTTAGAGTAACACAGAATGCCCACCATGTCCTAAGTTCTTTATACATTAATGATCTCATTTCAGTAAACCTGATTACTAAGTAAAGAATCCTAGCAACTTGGGACAAGATATGGTATTTTGTTTCCAGAAGAAAATAAGCAAGACAGATTGATATGGTCTGACCAAACCATGGTCAGGGATGTGGATTATTTGGTGAAGAGAAGGCTGGGGGAGTGAAAACACTAGGAATGGTCCAATGGGGAATGTCTTTCTCTGATATTTCACTTACACATCAGATACATAGAGTAGACATATAAATATTAAAATTAATCACCTTATAAAAAGTCTGGAAAATACAGGAAAGAATTCCATTAACAACACAGACCCTGTATTTTAATAATTTCCTTTCAGATTCTTTTCCTTTTAATTTTAAGTAGTTGCAATCAGTATATATAAAATTTTACAACTTTTTTCCCTCTATCATATATGATTAGCATTTCTCATATAACTATTACTACAGTTTTCACATTTACTATTTTAATAGCTGCATAACCTTCTAATTACGTGTGTCTTAGAATTTGTTTAAACACTCTTCATTTAGGTTTTCTTAACATTTTCTAGTTTTTCAGTATTTTAAGTCATTCACTCATCTAATATCTCTGAACAAGCAGCTTTTAAGATGATTTCTCTGGAAAATGTTCTAGATGTCAGGTTACTGGGTTAAATGGTATCAACATCAGACTCTTGAGCAATGCAGTCTAAGTGGTCTCCAAAAACTGTCCACTTCTGTTTTGATTAGCAATGTACAAATCTCATGGCATCTCATCAACACCCAGACTTAAGTCATTTTTTTTAAAAGATAGATAAAATTCATCTTAGATTTAGTACAATTTTCACTTACACTGAGACAGGGGTCTCTTTTAAGTTTAATGCCCACAAGAATCTGGTTTTATAGCAGTAGACTCATAGACAATGAAAAGTGACTAGTGGTTACTGTGGGATGGATTAGGATAGGTGGGTGGGGAGGGTGAGGGGGATGAAGGGGCACAAAAATTTTCAATCATAACATAAGTTGGTCATGGGAACAGTAGTACAGCATGGAGAATATAGTCACTGATTCTATAACACCATTCTATGTTGACAGATAGTCACCACAATAGGGCGGATGAGGATTTAACAATATGGGTAACTGTTAAACCACTGTGTTATATACTTGAAACCAATGTAAGATTTTATATCAGTGACACTTCAATAAAATTTAAAAATCTGGTTTAAGCCTAACTGAAAATTTCAAGAGAATTCCTAAGGGGAGATCTTCTGATATTCTGATTAGTTGCCAGTAACTCAAATTCAAACACCAATATAACATACCTGTGGGCTGAATTTGGTCTGCCAGTTTTTTTGTTTTTTTAAATTAAGGTATTATTGATATACACTCTTATGAAGGTTTCACATGAAAAAACAATGTGGTTACTACATTTACCCGTATTATCAAGTCCCCACCCATACCCCAATGCAGTCACTGTCCATCAGTGTAGTAAGATGCCACAGATTCACTATTTGCCTTTTCTGTGCTGCACTGTTTTCCCCATGATCCCTCACACCATGTGTACGAAACACAATACCCCCCATCCCCTTCTCCCTCCCCGCCCGCCCTCCCCCACTCTTCCCCTTTGGTAACCACTAGTCCCTTCTTGGGGTCTGTGAAGTGCTGCTATTTTGTTCCTTCAGTTTTGTTTCATTGTTATACTCCACAAATGAGGGAAATCATTTGACACTTGTCTTTCTCCGCCTGGTTTATTTCACTGAGCATAATGTCTTCCAGCTCCATCCATGTTGTTGCAAATGGTAGAATTTGTTTCTTTCTTATGGCTGAATAGTATTCCATTGTGTATATGTACCACATCTTTATCCATTCATCTACTGATGGACACTTAGGTTGCTTTCATATCTTGGCTACTGTAAAAAGTGCTGGTCTGCCAGTTTTTTATTTCTGCAACAAAGTGTACACTTGCAACTTTACATAGTATTTTGTTTTTTAAATTTGCATTTCTTTTTTTCTTAGGTGAGTATTTAAGAAAGAATCTCTATATAGTGGGGCCATTATGTTACCACTCTTAAGATTGAGGAGAAATTCAAAAGGCTTTCAAGAGCCAGTTCTAATCAATAACTAACATTTACTGAGCATCTATGTGTGCTGCTTTGTACCAAGAGCTTTATGAGTATCATTCTTAGTTTCATGTATTAATCCTCACAACTCTGGGAGGTAGATACTATTATTGTCAACGTTTCCACAGATTTTTAAGAAAATTAAAGCTTAGAGAAAATACATGACTCTCCCAAGGTCACATAGCTAAGTGATTTGTGAAGTTAGGATTTAAATCCAGACAATCTGACTCTAGAGCTCTGGCTCTAACTACTATAGAATACTGTCTTACTGTCGCTCAGCGACACACAGGTGCACTTCCATGTTTTGGAGGTCTTCTGTGTATTCACTAGATTTCTGAGTACTCAGGACTCTTTGCTCACATTTTACAGCTGAGAACATTGTGGCGGATGGTTTTTAAAGGGCAAGAACTTTGAATAGCAGTTATTACAAAGTTACCATAAGGTTCACAGCAAAGGAAATTGGGATAGTGCTATTCATCATCACGTTACCTCATATACATTTAACAACTTAAAGAGGTACTGTTAACAATTGTTGAAAATGTCAAACTTCAAGGTAAAACAGGACTATACTTTAACTGCGTTTGTTTCTGTTTACTTTTTTATGTTGAAAGATTTTCAAAGACAAGTTACAAGAATATTAAATGAATTCCTATACAGATCTTCCTCAATTTATGATGGGATTATGTCCCGATAAACTCATCACAAGTAGAAAATATCTATAAGTTGAAAACGCATTTAATACACCTAACCTACCAAACATCAAAGTTTAGCCTAGTCTACCTTAAATGCTCAGAACACTTACATTACCCTACAGTTACGCAAAATCTTCTAACACAAAATTTATTTTATAGTCAAAGTATTGAATATCTCATGTAATTTGTTGAATACTGTACTGTAAGTGAAAAACATAATGGTTGTATGGGTACAAAATGATTGAAAGCATACCCATTATTTACCCTGCCACTGCCCAGCATCAGAAGTAAAAAAACTGTAAATTGAACCATTATAAGTCAGTAACTGTCTGTATACCCTTCACCTAAATTCTCTGACTGTTAACATTTTTACAGGGCTATATGTTCTAATAAATTTTGTTAGAACCACAAAGTTTGTAAGTCATTGAATAAGTGCTCCTTAATCTGATAAAGAGTATTTTCTTTATATTAAACAACTTATAATAAACATATTTAGTGGTGAAATATTTAATAAATCAGGAATATCTATTATCACTACCTTTTATTCAACATTGTACTAGAGGCCCTAGCAAGTGCAATAAGGAACAAAGAAGAAAAAAGTTGAGAATTGGCAAGAAATAAAATTGTTATTAGAAAAGTACATGATTGTATATGTGCAAAACCCAAATGAAGCTACAGATAAACTATCAGAAATAAGCAAATTTAGTAATTCACTTGTGTATTTCTTTGTTTCTGGTAAATAGAAGTCAACAAACATCAATTATATTTCTATATGCCAGTAATAAGCATTTAGAAAATTTAAACTTTAAAGTGATACAAGAAAAAAACACCATTTATAATGGCATCAAAAAAAGCAAACAGCAAGGAATAAGTCTACTGAAAGATGTACAAAATCTCTGTACAAAAAACTATAAAATACAATTGAGAGAAATCAAAGACATGAATAAATGGAAAGATATTTCTTTCTCATGAAATCAAAGACTCAGTATTATGAAGATGTCAAATTTCTCCAAATTGATCTAAAAATTAATACCAACTCAATCAAAATCCCAGTAAGTTTGTTGGTAGATACTGATAAGCTAATTCTAAAATTTAAGTGGAAATGCAAATGGCTAATAGCCAAGACAATCTTGAAGAACCATGTTTGAAGAGATACACTACCAGATATCGAGACATGTTAAAAAGGTACAATAACTAAGTGTGATACTAGCGCAACAGAACAGAATGTTTTCAGGAATAAACACATACATGATATAAATACTTGATTTAAGGTGGTATTAAATAGCACTGGGAAAAGGACATTTTGATAAATGGTGCTGGTCAAATGTATATTCACATGGGGAAAAAAAGAATCGTGATCATTCCTTATACCATGCTCAAAAAAAATCAGTCCAGGTCAACTACACATCTAAATGTGAAAGGTGAAATAGACCTTCTAGACAATAACACAGAATTTCATTATGACCTCAGGAGAGACAAGTATCTCTTAAGCAGGACTTAAACACTATTCACTAAGGAGAAAGTCTGATAAAGTGGGCTACATTAAAATTAGAACCTTCTGTTTATCAAAAGACACTATTAAGAGACTAAAAAGTGAAGGCATAGAGTGCAAGAAAATAATATATAAAACCAATAAAGGATTCATATCCAAAATACATAAAGAACTCTTACTAATCAATATGAAAAACACAAGATGATTAAAGTATAAGCAAGAGTTGAAAGGGCACTTCACCAAGAGGATGTCTAAATGGCCAATAGACATGAAAAGGTGCTCAACCTCATCAGTCATCAGGGAAATATAAATTAAAAACTCAATGACATCCAGCTATATATCTTTAAGAATGGATTAACCAATCAAGCGCTGACAAAAATGTAGAGCAACGGGAACTATGATCCTGCTGGTGAGGGTAATTTGGTACAACCACTTTGGACAATGTTTGGCAGAACTGACTATGTTGAATGTATGCATATCCTATTAATCAGTAACTCTACTCTTAAGTTTATTTGTAAAAGGAATAAGTACATACATACCGCAAAGCAAATATAAGGATGCTCTTCGAGAGCATTATTTGTAATAGCCGAATACTGATAACAACACATATATCTATTAATCATAGACTGGGTAAGTTATGATATATTAATACAGTAAAATATCACACAGGAATGAAAATGAACAAAGTACTGCTACATGTAAGAACAGAAATGGACATCACAAATGTAATGAGAGAAGCCAGACAAAAATAATACAAACTAAATCATTTCATCATTTATATAAAGTTCAGAAACACAAAACTAAAGTTCTAGAAATCGGGATAGGGTCATACCTTTGTGCAGTATAAGAGAGGGTTCTGGTAATTTTCTATTTTACCCTGGGTGCTGATGTACACCAGTGTATTCACTTTGTGATGACTCACTGATCTGTATACTTCTGATCTTTTATTTGTGTGTTATGTTTCAACAGAAAAATTCATTTAAAAAGTGTTTAAACCTTTTAACTCCACTGGAACCTGGAAGTCTGCTAATCACTAAGTATGCTGTGGCATGTGGTGTTTATACCATGCACAAAACCACACAGGCTCATGGTTTAGGAACATATTGAAATCACCTAAGTGGTTTATCCTTAGACACTTCAATTCTTGATGATCCAATTTCTCTTGCCCTCCAACAGCAACAAAATAGAGAAGGTGCTAAGCAAATGCTTGAAGGGTGGGTTGCTCCCTCCCAGTAACTTCACAGGACTCAAGGACAAGTAGGTAGACAGCAGTTGAAATACTTACTTTTTCCTCTCCAAGGCTGAACACTCCTCATCGCACTCCAGCCTTGAGAAGCAAATGAAGAAAATAGAGTCAGGGTATAGGTTTCACTGTTCCTATCCAGCAATAAGTTTTTGGTCAATCTGGAAACAGAGCAGACTTGCCAAATGATGGCTGGATGAGGTCCCCCTCAAGCATAGGTGGGAAGACCTCTGGGTTATGGGAGTCTAAGAGTTCTCAAAGGGGCCTCAGAATGTACCCTGGCTGCTCAGCCCACAAAATGCTTCCAATGCCCCTCTGACAGCTCTACCTTCCTCTCTCAACACAGCCACAACTCTGGTTCTCTGTTCTCCTGTGGGTTGGGCTGAACATATCTAGGTCTCTGCTTCCTCTGGCTACTGTTTGGAGCGAGGCCTGGACAAGTCTCCTCTGGTCTTAGCTATATCCTGAGTAGGATTCACTGGACTGGAGTAGGTGCAGTTTCTTAACAACAAATGTCTGTTGAACACCTAATATGCGTGCAAGGCTTTATTGTAGGGACTGAGAAAAATGAATGGTTCCTGCTTTCTGGAAATTAAGTCTAATAGTAGAAAGAAGACATAGCTACACCTTTAAAAAATTACCTGGCTTGGTGAATTTCCTTCTTAGTAATTAACTTGCTGATTTCCACTGAATCTCCAAGCTGCATATCTGTTATTTTAGAGGCCATGGAAATAGCAGCTATTCTGAAGTTTAAAAAAGAAAGGGAAAAAAAGGCATTGCAGTTTCACAAGAAATCTCCTTGTACAAGGCACCCTGAAGACTTCTTCTTTCAAGGCAAATCAACCACTGGATCATTTGTGTGGCCTTGGAAGCCCATGTGTTACGAACTACCCAGAAGTTTCTGTACTATCTCCTCAATTACATTCTATGCAACTCATAGAAAGTGATGAGGTAATTCATTCAGTACCCTCTTGAGTATCCAGGCTGATGCCTGGCACTCAGCAGGCATTCAAACACCGCCACTCTGATGTCTGCATACTCCTAAAATCCACCTCTGCATCTAATCAGAGATAGACACAGCCATCTGTTCCTAACACCTCCACCTCTGTACTCACAATTCTGTATGACCACAGGGGCCCTAAGATTTCAGGAGACTGCAAAGACACCTCAAAGAACAGTCAGAAATCCCCACCCCAGGGGAGGGGCAAAGGCCAGGGTCCTGGCTTTGTCACCACAAGTGGTGGGACATTAAAGCAATTGAAGCAACTTCAGGACATCTTCCCTTCTATGGATAAAATGAAGGTTCCTGTGGCCAGAATTCTCACCTGGCCCTGGTTGGCTAGCTCACTACACATGTGTGGGCAATACATTGTTATTGACTCTATATAAAGAGCTCCGTCCAGTGCTCTGGGCGATATGGTAGCACAGCTGCAAGGCTGCAGGAGAGCAGAGCAGAGGCTGGAATGGTGGCAGCGCTGAGGACAGAGGCCCAGAGGACGGCTCTGTGGATAGAGAGGCCCAGAGGCAGAGACTGGCTTTCTGCATGCAGACTCGCTCTGAGTGAATGGGATTTTAGTGATTGACCAGTAACCGTGGAAATCAAGTTGGGTATAACCCTTTCATCCCGAGAATGTTCTACTGTCATTTCTTTGGTCACACTGAATCCATAGTGAACTTGCCTGGGGCTGACACCCACTGGCAAGACACCTTCTGATCTAATGATGTAGTAAGAACAAAAGGGAAATAGAGGAAGATGGAGGAAGAGAAATACAATGGTTATTTTACAAATTAAAGTTAGGGAAGGGAAATTACTTTCCTAAAGCCAGAAAAACTAGATTCAGGAAAATTTATTTAAAAAACTTTCCAACCTTTACAAAGTTTGCCTGGATCCTAAGATAAACACTTGTATACCCTTCCCCTAGATCCACTAACTGTTAAAATTTAAGTAGCATTAACCTTTGATAAGTACTGGATGCTTCAGAGCAAACCATGTTCTCTTTTCTTCGTCCACATTCACACTGTAGCTCTATCTGAAATCAGATTAACATAGAGCAATGTTTAGTGCATGGAAACCACAAGAATAGGCAGGTTTCACTTTTAAAGCCTCTCTCAAATCAAACCATGGCAGAGAATAGAGAGACAGTGAGTAGCTACCCTTCAGGATGGAAGAAGCTAACCACACATGCAAACTGACCATGTGGTAGTTGACATACTAGGAGGAAGTGACCGGTCTCCAGTGCCCCTTTCTGGGAACTATTCCTGTCCTTAATCCCGCCAGAAGCAGCAGGTCTAAAATGAAGTTTTTACCAGGACCAGCGAAGGCCTAATCAACTCCACTCATTTCTGAGCTTTCCTTTCACCTCCTTGCGAGGTGGGATGGGGTGGGGTGGGAGTCGGGTGGGGGGGTTTGCTTCACCCCTCAGACCAGGCTCAGAGCCCAGTCACATGCTCTCATAGCACCCTCTACAAGGGTGTAACTACTCTTTCACCACAGTCAGAATGATCTGAGCAATTAGCATCTGTCCCATCTAATTGAAGGGACCATGTGTCTTCTGTTACCATCTGTCTCATAGTAAAACATCTTGCACAAAATACTCAAATATTTAGTTAATAAATGGAGTGGACTATCAGATTCTCTCTTGACACTTTGATGTGAGGGAGACAGAGACTGTGGTCAGGGGGCAGATGGTACCTTTTAAACTAAAAGGCCATGTTGAACTAGGCAGACAGAAACCTGTACAATTTACTCTACTTTTCTTTTGTTAACTCAATGTGTAGTTCCTTCCAACCAATGACCCCTATAAAGACGTGTACCCAGGTGTCACCACGGGTAGTTCTGGACACATTAGCAGCCCCCACGTGGGGCCAGACCCCACGTGGAGCCAGAAATACCTTGGTTTTACAAGCAGTCACAGGACAAGGTAAACCGGGGTGGCAGGGTGCCATACATGGGTGGCCACAGTCAGCTCTGGGGGTGGTGCAGGGCTGCTTGCAGGCCTCATCCATCAGACACTCTCCCTTGTGACAGAGTCTCTGACACTTGTGCATTCCACACAGTAGCACGGCACTGCAGGGTAATCCGCAAGAGATGTCAACCAGGTGGCAGGGGATGTTGCTTCGTAACTAGGAGACAGAAGTAGCCAGATTCTCATCTCTGTGTGGGATTTGGGGTGAGTTTTAACTTCCTATTTAAACACTTCTGAACTTTCAAAATGTCCTTTTTATCTGAAAAAAATGAGGCTGCCTTTCAAAGTCTGAAAGGTTAGTCTGACAAGAAAACAAATCTGAACCTTATTTAATAGTCCAAAAGGATTTGTGGTAGCAGCCAAGTCTGACCTGGGACACAAAATTACCAAGGTGGGTAACAAGCTCCAGGAAATCAGTTAACTAGGGAGTATTTGAAAATGCTCTGACCAGAGAGATCAGATAATCATTACCCTCCTTTGCAAACAGCTAGGGCATTGAGTAGACAAACAAGCCCTGAGGGCAGGGGCCCAAGATTTCCAGACTGATGGCAGGGCTGTTTTATGTAAATACTCAATGTAATTAAATATATAAGTCTTCTCACATCTCCCAATTCATGATCTCCATAGCTTTAGGCAGCTCTGTCATTTAAAAAATGAAGACACAATAGGCCATGGAACCCCCACCCCCACCCCCATTAATTTTTTTCTTGAGAAATCACCTTCTAGGATTTGTCACTCCAGGGAAAAAAATGCTGGCATTTATTCCTGTGCAATCAAAGGTTACTCATATATTCACTCAAATTCTTTCAAAAGCCCTCAAAATGAGGAATATATTTTGACTCTATTGACACATTAACTTTTATTCTTGAAGAGGCCTCCAAAGTCTAGGATGTGCATGCTTCTAATCACTTTGGAATCAGTATTTTGGTAGAACGTAGTTCTTAATCATTAAAAACTTTCCTACTCTACTAGCAGGGAACTGGGGATAGTTTCTACACATGCTTTGCCTTCTGTTGCCCCCTCCGCACATTACTTGCCTATCATCTCATTATCCCTCAGGATGTTACTTCCTTTACAAAGCCTTCCCTGGTAGGGGGCCATGCTGTCCCTCTCAGTAGTTAGTAACTTCCCACACTCCTGCACTTACTAGACTATTTACCCGTCTGCCTCCTGCCCCAGAGTGAAGGTTCTGTTAGGCAGGAGAATAGATATGAGTGGGGTGGAAAGAGAAAAAGGCTAGGAAAGTCCACTAAAAAGACCCAGAGTTAATCAATTAAAGCTAAAAGGCCAGGAGCAACTTGGCCTGGAATGTTTGAATATTCCCCAGATAAAGGAGGGTACCTCAGTATACCCTATGTCCTTATTATGTTAATCATACAGTCCCAGTTTATTTTTTTATTATTTTTTTATTTTGTTATCATTAATCTACAATTACATGAGGAACATTATGTTTACTAGACTCCCCCCATCGCCAAGTCCCCCCAACAAACCCCATTACAGTTACTGTTCATCAACGTAGTAAGATGCTGTAGAATCACTTGTCTTCTCTGTGTTGCACAGCCCTCCCTGTGCCCCCCCATTATACATGCTAATCATAATGCCCCCTTTCTTTATTTTTATTTTGGTATCATTAATCTACAATTACATGAGGAACATTATGTTTACTAGACTTCCACCTTCACCAAGTCCCCCTGACAAACCCCATTACAGTCACTGTCCATCAGCATAGTAAGATGCTGTAGAGTCACTACTTGTCTTCTCTGTGTTGCACATCCCTCCCTGTGCCTCCCCCCATATTATACATGCTAATCGTAATGCCCCCTTTCTTTTTCGCCCCTGGCTTATCCCTCCCTTCCCACCCATCCTCCCCAGTCCCTTTCCCTTTGGTAACTGTCAGTCCATTCTTGGGTTCTGTCATTCTGCTGCTGTTTTATTCCTTCAGTTTTTTTTCTTTTTCTTATACTCCACATATGATTGAAATCATTTGGTACTTGTCTTTCTCTGCCTGGCTTATTTCACTGAGCATAATACCCTCTAGCTCCATTCATGTTGTTGCAAATGGTAGGATTTGTTTTCTTTTATAGCTGAATAATATTCCATTGTGTATATGTGCCACATCCTCTTTATCCATTCATCTACTGATGGAGACTTAGGGTACTTCCATTTCTTGACTATTGTAAGTAGTGCTGTGATAAACATAGGGGTGCATACGTGTTTTTCAAACTGAGGCCCAGTTTATTTTTTAACTTTACCTAATGCTGTTTTTTTTCTCCTTCTGGCCCTAATCAAGTAGTTTGTAACCTAGGTAACTAATTTACCATGCAGGCCCAGCCGTAAACAACATAGTAAAAGGCAGGAAGGATTCCATCTTAAATATTGTATTTTAATACCCAAGAAATTAAGAAGTAAGACTCCTAACTTACTCTTTAGCAAAACATAATAACTCAGCCCACCTTGGGAGCTGCAGACAGCCTTATTTGATATGCTCCTGGACCAAGACTCTGGAGAAATCAGAGCAGGAAGTTGCTTGTGTTAAGTTAATTCTAAGTATTTAAAGATCAGTCAACAGCTCTGCACCCCCAGGCCTTAGTCACATACCTGAAGAATCCTTAAAAGGGGGAACCCCCAACCTTCCGGGGCGCTCCTCTCTCCGAGGTTGCCCACACTTTGAAAGTGCGTAACCTTTTAACTTTAAACTTTCTCCAACTTTTCAGGGCACTTCTCCTTGCTGAGGTGGCCTGTACTTTTTCTCTTTAAGTAACTTTAAATAAAACTTTTACTCTGTTTCACTACTGTGTCTCTACCCTTCAATTCTTTGTCGTGGCAGGGACAAGGACAGAAGAAAATACACAATGCTCCCCCAACAGTTCCACAAGGGCAGGCCCAGAGATGCCTCATTCACTTCTGATCATTAGCACATAGTGGGTATGCAATAAATATTTGTTGAAGGAAATCCTAATAAACCACCCACACAAAGATGATACACAGATATCTTAGACTGGTTATTTTCAGAGGAAGTGAGATTTAGGAGGAAGAATAAAGAACTATGTTTTGTCAAAACTTGTCATTAAAAACTATGACTTGAGAACCACTCAGGAAGTGGAGAAAAACATGTCCATCAAGATAAGGATACTGAAAGCACGTTGTCATAGGGTTTCAAGAAATGTTGGCTAACATGAAGTAGAAGGAACAGGTTACAATACAGTATAATCTTAATAATTAAGTAGGGCAAGGTGTCTAGTAGTCTATATACCAGAATGTTAAGGTATTTCTGAGTACTTTCTTAATTATCTCCATGGATATGTATTTCTTACAACAAAAAAATTTTAAGTGCTTTGTTAGGCAGGAAAGTAGATATGAACGGGGTGGGAAGAGAAAAAGGCCAGAAAGTCCACTAAAAAGACCCAAAAGTAATCAATCAAAGCTCAAAAAGCCAGGAGCAACTTGGCCTGGAATGTTTGAGTGTTCTCCAAATAAAGGTGGGTACCTGAGCATAGCCCATGTCTTTATTGTATTAATCATGCAGGCCCAGCTGTAAACAACATAGTAAAAGGCAGGAAGGATTCCATCTTAAAGATTGTATTTTAATACCGAGGAAATTGAGAAGATTCTTAACTTACTCTTTAGCAAACAGACAATAACTCAGCCCACCTTGGGGCCTGGACAGACAGTCTGTTTGATGTGCCCCCAGATCAAGATGCAGGTATCCAGGGAGAAATCAGAGCAGGAAGTTCCTTGTGTTAAGTTAACTCTAAGGATTCAAAGACCACTTAACAAGTCTGCACCCCCAGCCCTTAGTCACATCCCTAAAGAATCCTTAAAAGGGGAAACCCCAACCTTTCAGGGCGCTCCTCTCTCTGAGGTTGCCCATACTTTCTAAGTACATAACCTTTTAACTTTAAATTCTCTCTTTTCAACTTTTCAGGAGGCACTCCTCTTTCTGAGGCCACCCACACATTCTAAGTGTGTAACCTTTTAATCTTAAACTTTCTCCAACCTTTCAGGGCACCTCTCCTTGCTGAGGTGGCCATACTTTTTCTCTCTTTAAGTAACTTTAAATAAAACTTTTACTCTGCTTAACTACTCTGTCTCTGCCCTTCAGTTCTTTGTCGTGGTGGGGACAAGGACTGAGGAAAATACACAACGCTCCCCCAACAGCTTCAAGGGTCTAGAATGAGTGCCAAATACAGTTTAGAGACTGAGAATGAGGGCAGAAGTCCTTCCTGGTAGCGGCGATGAGGAGGTGGAGGTGAGACTGGTAGAAGGTGTTCTGACCCAGCAGTGGGAATGAGGAACCGTGGTGGACATAAAGAGAAGGAACAGTGGCATGCTGGTGGAGAGCCCACCTCTACCCTTGGGATGCTCTCACTGTTCACTTTTACCTAGGCTAGCAACCTCTCCCCCTGCTGGTTAGCCCAGAAGTTGTCTCTGAACACAGTTCATGTTCTCAAGGCCAACTGGTGGAGTTTCACTTGATTGGAACTAGATTAAGAATGATAGCAGAATATGAGAGAATTAAAGATGGCGGCGTGAGAGGAGAGACAGAGGCTTCCTCCTAAAACCATATACAATTAGAAAATATAGTTGGTGCAACTAATCCTGAGACAGCAACAGGAAAGAGGACTGCGCCAGACTGCATACACCTGGAGAAAAGAGCAGACCTCACGGAACAGGGTAATGTACCAAAGCTATGGCCCAGCGGGACCCAAGCCCTTCCCCCACCCCAGCTCACCGGCGGGAGGAAGAGAAATGGAGCCAGGAGGGACTGGAAGGCCTGGGACTGCT
The DNA here is from genome assembly GCF_030020395.1 of Manis pentadactyla. Classification (NCBI taxonomy): domain Eukaryota; kingdom Metazoa; phylum Chordata; class Mammalia; order Pholidota; family Manidae; genus Manis; species Manis pentadactyla. Next base: position 184,187,115 of record NC_080021.1, on the reverse strand, counting down.
GAATACCAAATTCTGGAGATCTGCTCTGGGAGCACAAACCTACATTTCATGGTGCTTTCATGAGACTCGCATGACTACCGGGTTGGAAAGTTAATACAGGTAGAGTTCCTCGGGAGACTGGGATTCTGGCCGCTTGTGGAAAGCAGGGATCCATATCTGGCTGCTCTGGGACAAAAGCTTATACCTGTGTGCTTGGCCCACTGGTTCAGGCAGTGGAGACAGGCATAGCAGCTGGGAAGCAGGAAACAGCTCTTTCCTCCCCCCAGGCACCAATACCACTACCCTGTGGCCCCTGACATTGCTTCAGGGGCTGAGCAGCTCCAGAGTAGAGCTTCTGGACACTGTGCCATATACAAATAAGAAACGCCAAAGGAACCTGGTCCAGAGTAAAATTAATATAACTCTGGAGAAAGATTTAAATGACATGGACCTTATGACTCTTCCTGAAAGGGAGTTCAAAATAAAAATCATCAACATGCTAATGGAGGTACGGAAAGATATCCAAGAACTCAGGAATGAATTCCGGTCAGAGGTTCAATTTGTTGAAGAGCATGATGGAGGGTATTAAAAGCAGGTTGGATACGGTGGAGGAGACAATAAATGGAACAGAAACTAAAGAAGAGGAATACAAAGAAGCTGAGGCACAGAGAGAAAAAAAGGATCTCTAAGAATAAAAGAATATTGAGAGAACTGTGTGACCAATCCAAGTGGAACAATATTCGCATTATAGGGATACCAGAAGAAGAAGAAGAGAGAGAAAGGATTTCTCAGATCACAATGGTATGAAACTAGAAATAAACTACACAAAGAAAATGAAAAATCCCACAAACACATGGAGGCTTCACAACATGCTCTTAAATAATCAGTGGATCAATGACCAAATAAAAACAGATCAAGCAATATATGGAGACAAATGACAACAATAATTCAACACTGCAAAATCTGTGGTACGCAGCCAAGGCTGTGCTAAGAGGAAAGTATACTGCATTACAGGCCTACCTCAAGAAAGAAAAACAATCCCTTATAAACAGTCTAAATTCACAATGAAACTAGAAAAAGAACAACAAATGAGGCCCAAAGTCAGCAGAAGGAGGGACATAATAAAGATTAGAGCAGAAATAAATAAAATTGAGAAGAATAAAACAATAGAAAGAATCAATGAAAGCAAGAGCTGGTTCTTCGAGAAAATAAACAAAATAGATAAACCCCTAGCCAGATTTATCAAGAAAAAAAGAGAGTCTATACACATAAACAGAATCAGAAATGAGAAAGGAAAAATCACTACGGACACCACAGAAATACAAAGGATTATTAGAGAATACTATGAAAAATTATATGCTAATAAACTGGATAACCTAGAAGAAATGGACAACTTTCTAGAAAAATACAACCTTCCAAAGCTGACCAAGGAAGAAACAGAAAATCTTAACATACCAATTACAAGCAATGAAATTAAACTGGTAATCAAAAACCTACCTAAGAACAAAACTCCTGGACCAGATGGCTTCACCACTGAATTTTATCAAACATTTAGTGAAGACCTAATACATATCCTCTTTAAAGTTTTCCAAAAAATAGAAGAGGAGGGAATACTTCCAAACTCATTCTATGAGGCTAGTATCACTCTAATACCAAAACCAGGCAAAGACTTCACAAAAAAAGAAAATTACAGATCAATATCCCTGATGAACATAGATGCAAAAATACTCAACAAAATATTAGCAAACCAAATTCAAAAATACATCAAAAAGATCATCCATCATGATGAAGTAGGAATTATGCCAGGGATGCAAGGATGGTACAACATTCGAAAATCCATCAACATCATCCACCATGTCAACAAAAAGAAGGACAAAAACCACATAATCATCTCCATAGATGCTGAAAAAGCATTTGACAAAATTCAACATCCATTCATGATAAAAACTCTCAACAAAATGGGTATAGAGCGCAAGTACCTCAACATAATAAAGGCCATATATGACAAACCCACAGCCAACATTATACTTAACAGTGAGAAGCTGAAAGCTTTTCCTTTAAGATCGGGAACAAGAGAAGGATGCCCACTCTCCCCACTTCTATTCAACATAGTACTGGAGGTCCTAGCCACGGCAATCAGACAACACAAAGAAATAAAAGGCATCCAGATTGGCAAGGAAGAAGTTAAACTGTCCCTGTTTGCAGATGACATGATATTGTACATAAAAAACCCTAAAGAAACCACTCTAAAACTACTACATGTAGTATCTGAATTCAGCAAAGTTGTAGGATACAAAATTAATACACAGAAATCTGTGGCATTCCTATACACTAACAATGAACTAGCAGAGAGAAATCAGGAAAACAATTCCATTCACAATTACATCAAAAAGAATAAAATACCTAGGAATAAACCTAACCTAAGAAGTGAAAGACCTATACTCTGAAAACTACAAGACACTCATGAGAGAAATTAAAGAAGATACCAATAAACAGAAACACATCTTTTGCTCATGGATAGGAAGAATTAATATTGTCAAAATGGCCATCCTGCCTAAAGCAATCTATAGATTCAATGCAATCCCTATCAAAATACCAAAAGCATTCTTCAATGAACTAGAGAAAATCGTCCTAAAATTCATATGGAACCACAAAAGACCTTGAATAGCCAAAGCAATCCTGAGAAGGAAGAATAAAGCAGGGGGAATTACGCTCCCCAACCTCAAGCTCTACTAAAAGCCACAGTATTCAAGACAATTTGGTACTGGCACAAGAACAGACCCATAGACCAATGGAACAGACTAGAGAGCCCTGATATAAACCCAACCATATATGGTCAATTAATATATGATAAAGGAGCCATGGACATACAATGGGGAAATGACAGCCTCTTCAACAACTGGTGTTGGCAAAACTGGACAGCTACATGCAAGAGAATGAAACATTATTGTTTAACCCCACACACAAAAGTAAGTTCGAAATGGATTAAAGACTTGAATGTAAGTCATGAAACCATAAAACTCTTAGAAGCCAACACAGGCAAACATCTCCTGAATATAAGCATGAGCAACTTCTTCCTGAACCCATCTCCTTGAGAAAGGGAAACAAAAGCAAACATTAACTCATGGGACTACATCAAACTAAAAAGTTTTTGTATGGCAAAGGACACCATCAACAAAACAAAAAGGCATCCTACAGTATGGCAGAATATATTTGTAAATCACATATCCGACAAGGGGTTAACATCCAAAATATATAAAGAACTTACACACCTCAACACCCAAAAAGCAAGTAACCCAATTAACAAATGGGCAGAGGATATGAAGAGAGAGTTCTCTAAAGAAGAAATTCAGATGGCCAACAGACACATGAGAAGATGCTCCACATCACTAATCATCAGGGAAATGCAAATTAAAACCACAATGAGATATCACCTCACACAAGTAAGGATGGCCAACATTGAAAAGACTAAGAACAACAAATGTTGGCGAGAACGTGGAGAAAGGGGAACCCTCCTACACTGCTGGTGGGAATGTAAGCTAGTTCAACCATTGTGGAAAGCAATATGGAGGTTCCTCAAAAAACTCAAAATAGAAATACCATTTGACCCTGGAATCCCACTCCTTGGAATATACCCAAAGAATACAACTTCTCAGATTCAAAAAGACATATGCACCCGTATGTTTATCGCAGCACTTTTTACAATAGTCAAGATATGGAAGCAATCTAAGTGTCCATCTGTAGATGAATGGATAAAGAAGATGTGGTACATATATACAACGGAATACTATTCAGCCATAAGAAAGAAACAAATTCTACTATTTGCAACAACATGGATGGAGCTGGAGGACATTATGCTCAGTGAAATAAGCCAGGCAGAGAAAGATAAATGCCAAATGATTTCCCTCATTTGTGGAGTATAACAATGAAGCAAAACTGAAGGAACAAAATGGCAGCAGACTCAGAGACTCCAAGAATGAACTAGTGGTTACCAAAGGGGAGGGGTGTGGGATGGCAGGTGGGGAGGGAGGGAGAAGGGGACTGAGGGGTATTATTATGTTTAGTACACATGGTGTGGGGGATCACAGGGAGAACTGTGTAGTACAGAGAAGGGACATAGTGGATCTCTGCACTGATGGACAGTGACTGCATTGGGTATGGGTGGGGACTTGATAATATGGGTAAATGTAGTAACCACATTGTTTTTTCATGTGAAACCTTCATAAGAGTGTGTATCAATCATACCTTAATTAAAAAAAAAAAAGAATGATAGTAGAATAGACTCAAAATGCTACCTATTGTAAGATTCCACGTATATGACATTCTGGAAAAGGCAAACCACTGAGTCAGACATCAGATCATTGGTTGTCAAGGCCTGGGGGTCCGTAGAGACCAACTATAGGGAGGCATGAAGGAATATTTGAGGGTGAGTAAATATACTACATCTTGATTGTGGTGGTGGTTACATGAGCGTAAGAATGCTTTTGTCAAAACTTGTAGACCTGCACACTAAGAAGGGTAAATTCAATTTTATGCAAAGTAGTCCCTAAAAAAAAAAAAAAGAAAAACAGTGACAGCAGCAAACTTCAGCTTCTTGGAGTATATTTACTTTGAGAAACAAAAAAAACTAACAACTCAAAGTAATTCAATTATAAATCTCTGGCTGGAACAATGAACACTTGAGAGAGAAAACTTACCTCATGCTTGCCCATGCACCATTTCTGAGTTAGGAAAGTACAAGGGGGACACTTCTCTTCACTATGACAAGAATGATATACTATAGAAAAAGAAAGGTAAAACTGGGATTAATGTTTAAATAAAGCCACATAAGCTATTATACATGTTCTAACAGCATATGAAGTGCAACTTCTAAATTTAGGAGCTGGGAGTACCTTTTAAAACATAAAGTAAAAATGGTGTGTGGGGGATCATAGGGAAGACAGTGTAGCACAGAGAAGGCAAACAGTGACTCTGTGGCATCTTACTGCACTGATGGACAGTGACTTCAATGGGGTGGGGGGGGGACTCGATAATATGTGTGAATGCAGTAACCACATTGTTTTTCATGTGAAACCTTCGTCTAAGAGTGTATATCAATAATACCTTAATTTAAAAGCAAAGAAAGTTTAAAAAAATGTAAAGTAAAAAGTAATTTAAGTGTTGAAGAATGAGCATGAGTGAGAAAAAGAAACTTGAGAGGGGACAGACATGACAAACAGAAAGGGAGACAGCTTTTCTGCTCATCTCCTGCAGCACGGCCCCAGTCTGCCCATTCTACTAATTCTTTTGGCCCTACCTTACATGGCAACTGCTCACTTTTACTCAGACACCTTTGCTACTCATTCCATCTGACATGCTTCTTCTGGCTCCCTTCAATTTCCTTACTGCCTGTAAGAGGCAGTTCATCCAAATTTGCCTCCTAGAACTGTCTTCCTTAGCTGACCACACCCTGCCCTGAGCTCTCCTATGGTCCTTGACATCTTAGTAGTTAAGAAGATGGCTTGCTACGATGTTATCTGGTTGCTGTTTTCTGTGCATTTAACTACCATCCTCTTCCTCTCAGGGAGAATATAAGAAGCTCAAGGTCATGGGCTATTTTTTTCTTCCTCTGTACCTCCTTCTGCACCTGACACCATGCTAGATATACAACTACACTAAAGAAAAGTTAAATGAATAAAAGCAGGCTAAAACAATACAACTCATAAAGGGTTGAGTTCTTACTATGGACATTAACCAGCAGGGTTTGGACTTCATCTTTAACAAGCTAATGTAAAGGAGGGATCTGGGTGAGCATTGGTCTGGGCATTTACTTCATGCTGATGTGAACAATGCAGTAGGGGCTTGCAAACTAAGCTGGGAGGGCCATCCAAAGGTCCCCAGGAAAGGAGGGACTTTTCACTTCACAAGGAATTTATTTAATTCTGTTTTACTCTATTAACTGAAAAAACTAGGAACTGGTTATCTAACTGTCAGTCTGAATGATATGGCCAGACTTAGTCTAAGCACCAAATCTGGTGACTTGAGTTATTTCAGGTTTGCCTCTAGGACCTGATAAAATGAAATGATGGGTTCAGTGTCATCCAAGAGGAAAGTCAACAATTAGACCGGACAGAAAATGGGTGATGTTAAGTAGATATTGGTCTGGTGTGTACAGCAGTATATCTGAGAAAAACTGGAAACAAATGTCCAGCAATATGAGACTGACTGAATAAGTTAGGGCCCATCCATGTAACATTACACTCCACTACCATTAAAAAGCTATACCGCAGATTTAAAATATTCATTAACAGGGAAGAGATTTAATTTATAATAACAACAGGGAAAAAAATAGTTAAAATAAGTTCAGTTGGATCCTACTTTTAGGAAATAAATCCAAATATATATATTTTTTCCCATGTAAAAAAGCCCTGAAAAATACAGACTGTAATTCCTAGAAGGTGACATAACAATTTCATTTCAGTCTTTTGACTTTCTTTTCTTTCTTTCCTTTTATACGAAAGACACATTTTGCTTCTATAACAACAAAACTCAAGTACTTTTAATTTTGCAAGAAGATGCTCAATTTTGAAATATGCACCAAAAGTGAAGGACACAAAGAAGAAAAGTCCCTGGAAGACAAGACCAGCTGGGGATTCTCTCAACCTTTTAGGTTTGGCATCCTCAGAGTAAAGCAATGGAAAGCACTGTGACTCTCAGCTGTGGCCCAGATCACAGCCTCGCCTTCACAGAAGCAGCCCCCGAGCATAGGGAGCAAGAGGCAGCCATCACAGCATGCCCTCAGAGCACTGAAGACGAGCAGACAACATCCTAATGACACAGTGTGAGCAGGCTGTGAAGTGCAGAAGCAAGGAGATGGGACCCACCTGGATGGTCGCATTCATGCACTCTGGTGCAGGTCTGAGTACATTCAGGGGGCCTGGTACCACAGGGAACTGGAGGGAGAATCACTGATGCGCCACAGTGGCAGGTTAATTCATCAAAACCTGAGCAGCAGCAGGCAAAACAAAACAACCCTCCATGAGTATGGGATGTTCACACACATATATATACAACATACACACAGTTTCTTTTGGCTTGTATTTCTAGAGAATAATTTTTTGGGGGGGCCTCCTTTTTAAAAAAAAATGGTTAATTTTTTCAAGTTGAAGTGGTGGCAAAGGAGCAGAGAGGTATGAAGTGTTCCACTTTTACTTGCAATGGACTCTAAGTCCATGAGTAACCCAAGACATTTTACATATATTTTATAAATAGATCTATAGACCGTATCTTCTGAGAGGATAGGAGACTTCTACTACAGAAAATCCAGAGATTATGAAAGCCACTTGTAATTAACAAACATACCAAAATATACATTTGAATATAAATCTCTCTTCAGAGAGCCACTGAAGCCATTTGAAAAAATTGTTATAGGTAAAATCAACATCTATTATGCTAGAAATATGAAGTTGAAATGAAGCACAAAGGTATATCTGAATTCATTAAAAACAGTTCACAAGCCAAATCAAAATGAGGGCTCACATAGGACAGTTCCAACAAGCAGCCCACTTTATCATGAGCTCTCCTAAGCCTTAGACCCCATGGGTAGCCAGTTCTCCAATCTGAGTCTTGGGCAGAGGCCCAAACTTTGGCCATGGTTCTCAACGCATCAAGAGTTGAGAAGCCCAGGGCCCTCCATGATTACTCCACCCACTGCTTTTCCTGAGTCAGCCCTCTCCAGCAACCCCTTTAGAGGTTATACAAGGAAGCAGAAAGAGCCCTATAAATACAGTCAGGAGACTTAGGTTTCTAGCTCTGGACCTACTACTTAACTTGCTCAGTAACTGCAGGCAAGTATTTAACCCTTCTGAGCTTTTTCTCTTTATCAAATGAGAATAACGAACCTTGACCTATCCACTCAACAAGATTATTGTGAGGACAAACTAATACATGTGAAACAACTAGGTAAAGGGTAAGGAACTATGTAAGCTGTTTCCAAGGAAATTTACGTGTGTGATTTATAACAAAGCACTTACTTAACTCCTTTTTGAAATGACGTAAGCCTAGCATTCTAGAGAAAACATTTTGGGAAACCCTGATCTAGGCTAATCTTTTAATGCAGCAGTTTTCAAAGTGTGCTCTGTTGACCCCTAGGGATCCCAGAAATCCTTTCAGGGAGTCCACAAAGTCAAAGTTGTTTTCATAATACTACTTAGATATTATTTGCTTTTTTCACTGTGTTAACATTTGCACTGATGGTGCAAAAGTAATAATGACTGGTAAAATTGCCAGGGCCTTAGTGCAAATCAAGACAGTAACTCCAAACTGTAATCATTTTATTTTTTACTGGCAAGCACTTAGAATAAATAAAAAATACCAGTTTCACTTAAGAATGTTCTTGATAAAGCAGTAAAAAAAAAAAAAAACTTGATTCTTGAATATATCTTTTTAATATTATGTAAAACAAAATGGGAAATCTGATAAACCACTTTTGCTAGACTAAAAAGATACTCTGGTTGTTTTAAAGAATTGCACTTCTTGAATTATGAGCTGAATTAACTTCTTTTTTCATGAAATACCATTTTTACTTGAAATAATGACTGACAAACAAAAGGTATTTGGCAGACATTTTATCAAAAATTAACAAGTTGAGCCTGTAATTTCAAAAAAACTGATTTCATTGCAAGTGATAAAATTCAGGCTTCCAAGTGAAAATAGAATTTCAAGTGAAAATAAAAATATGTATTTACCACTATAGGCTTGAAACTTCCCAACACTTTTCCTAAGACTTTTGTGATGAGATTGGTAGTTATATCAATGAATGGGAGTTTTTAGCATTGTAACACAAAATCTGTCAACATTTCAAAGATCTGCATAACCCACTGAACAATTATTTTCCAAATGATCAATGTATTGATGCTATAAAATCATGCACGGTACAAGAAAAACCAAGGAATTTAAATTTGACAGAGAACAAACACAAAAACTGACTCAAGTCCATCCTGAATTGAGGCTGAGTTTTAGTGCAGCATCAAAGAAGAATACCCACAATTATCTGAGAAGTTAATTTTCAATAATTAAGCTCAGAAAATAAAAAACTTTTCCAAAAAGTTAATATACAATTATTTAAAAATTCTGTCTTTTCCAACTAGCTATCTGTGTAAGGCCGGATTTTTTTCAAATGCCTCAACTATAATAGCCACAAATGAGAAGCAGATATGAGAATCCATCTCTCTTCTACTAAGTCAGGCATCTACTCTTCTAATTTTTTTGAAAACACAGTTTCAAATAGAATGTTATTTGTGTTAATACATAATGGGTATATTATTTTTAAAAAATGAATAAATCATATTTTTAAAACTTCTGTTTTAATTTCTAATGTGGCAAATATAAATATAACTAATGTAAGAGCTCCTTGGATCATTTTAAGAATGTTAATGAGTCCTAAGACCAGTTAAGTTTGCAAACTACTGCTAATAATATAGAGGAAGAAGACAGCTGAGGACCGAGTCTGGGTCAATATTTAAGAGGCAGGTAGCAAAAGAGGAAATCATTAATGAACCAGATCCCACCTTAGATTGTTGCTTATATCCCAGGTTTCGTACATTCAGGGTTGACAATACAACATTAGACTTTAAGTCTCAACATACCTGATTAGTTCAGTAAGCTATACCAATCTAAGCAAATCAATCCTCATAATACATTATGCTTGAATTTCTAGAAGTATACAGTGAAAAACTTACTGGCTTGCCAGCATGACTGGCAGTTCCCACGATGACAAGGTTCTTCACATCTATGAAGGCTGCAACGGAGTTTCCTCCCACAAATCAAAGGACACTTGTGCTCCTTGTCCTAGGAAGAGATTTCTATTTGTTTACAAAACTGTTTTATATTTTCCATAAGCAAGAAGATTAATAAAAATGTTCTCCACATTTATGGATGAAAGCATGTCTGTCTAGCTTCAAAATAATCAGGGGTAGTAGGTAGGGATGTGGATGAAACAAGATTAGTCATGAAATCAGCCCTCTCCATGGGCCTCCTATTAGTCTTGCTGCTTTTGTATATGTTTGAAATTTTCAGTAATAAGAGAAAGTCTTTAAGCCTTCAAATGCTGGTTTCTAAATAAGACTTGACATACTGTATAATTTCATCATTCTTTACCTTGTCAGTATATAAATAAAATAACTATATATATATATATATATATACCTGTATATGTGTACATGCACTACCTTGCTGTTACACACACACACACACACACACACACACACACACACACACACAGTGATTAACAAAGTACCAACTGCTAGGTAATGCTTCCTTTATTTAGTTCTATAGAAGTGAATACTTCAGATAACTGAAACTTGCTCCTTTCAAAAATGCTACACCCATTTTGCCTAGTGATCTGACCCAAGCTGTATATGCACCTGAAGTCCAACTTAGCTAAGGCCAGGCCAGAGTGTGTGCTGGGACAGCATACAATTCACCCAGAGGACTGTATGCTCATCTAGTGGTCTTGTGCTCTGGGGCCCAAGGCCTTCCATCTTTCTTCTTTCTCATCCTCCATGCTGCTACTGGCTAACTTCTCAACCTGGCTGAGGCCGAATAAGGTCCTGCCTATCTTTATGGGCAGCTCTCTGACTGCTGCTCAGGGGCCCCTCCCAGTGGTTTCTAAATCTGGGTTGCATTCCAGATGGTTGAGGCTTCCAGAAGCCCAGCCCCTGGATGAATGTAATCTGATTGTATCTAATGTTTGGTTCACTTACCACACAGCATATCTCATTACATTTATGCCGTCCACACAATCGTTTCTTGTTACACCGCTTGTCACACATAAATGTAGCATCTGCTGTTGCCAATTTAAAAAGAAAAAAAAAGGCAAAGGATATGAGCATTCATTAAACAAATATTTGTGTGACTATGGGCTGAAGAAATACAAATATAATAATGTAAATAAACTAGTTATGGTGAAAATGCCTGTTAAAATACGATCATTTTCACTTGTCAAATTGAAAAAAAATGGAAAAGAAAATAGGAAGTGATTAATATATGGAATAGGTGAAGGTGTGGAGAAAAAGGCATACTCATACTTAGTGGACGGGGGTATAAACTCTTGGATCACATATGTAACTATCAAAAACTAAAGGGGTAGACTGTAATGGGGTATGTGGTGGGGACTTGATAATGGGGGAAATCTAGTAACCACAATGTTGCTCATTTAAGTATATATTAATGATACCAAAATAAAAATAAATAAATAAATGACTTAACCAGGGGAAAAAAAATTTAAGGGGTAATTCCATATTAAGGAATCCTTCCTACAGATTCAAAAGTGGCTAGGACACCTAAAAGCAACAAAAGAAAAAAACAAACTGGACTTGATCAAAATTAAAAGCCTTTGTGCACCAAAGGACACCACCAAGAAAGTGAAAAGACAACCTACATCATGGGAGAAAATATATCAAAATCATATATCTCATAAGGTTACAAAAATACATAAATAACTCTTGCAATTCAACAACAACAAAAACAACCCAATTAAAAACTGAGCAAAGGACTTTAACAGACTCTTTTCCAAAGAAGATAGACAAATGGCCAAGAAAATGAAAAAATGTTCATTGTCATTAGGTCAACATCATTAGAAAAATGCAAATAAAAACCATAATGACATATCACTTCACATCCAAGTAGCAATAAAAGATCCGTAACACAACAGAACAAAAAATAACAAGTGCTGGGGAGTATGTGGATAAATTGGAACCCTTATACATTGATGGGGGGAATGTAAAATGGTGTAGCCACCGTGGACAACAGAATGGTAGTTCTTCAAAAAATTATGCGCAGAATTACTATATGATCCAGCAATTCCACTGTTAGGTATATATCCAAAAGATTTTAAGACAGGTATCCAAACAAAACTTATGCATAAATGTTCACAGTAGCAATAATCACAATAACCAAAAAAGATGCAAACCACCCAAGTGTCTGTCAACAGATGAGTGAATAAACAAACTGTGATATATCCATACAATGGTATTTTACTCAGTCATAAAGAGGAATGAAGTACTAAGATGTGCTATAATGTAGATGAACCTTAAAAACATGCTAAGTTAAAGAAGTCAGGCACAAAAGGTTATACATTGTGTGATTCCATTTATATGAAATACTCAGAATAGGTAAATCCATAGAGATAAGACAGCAGATTAGTGGTTGCTGGGGTCAGGAGGGAGGGAGTGAGGAGTGAAAAATTAATGAATACAGGGTTTCCTCTGGGATAATGAAAATGTTTTAGAATTAGACTGAGTTGGCGGTTGCACAAACCTATGAATGTAATACATGCTACTGAATTTACCCTTTAAAATAGTACATTCTATGTTATGTGAATTTTATCTTAATAAAAAAATACACTAGGTGCTAAAGTGCTTATTGGTGAAATGATGTTTGAGATTTGTTTTCAAAGTACTTCAATGAAAATAAAAAGTAGAGAAGGAAGGGATGGATAAAACAAAGACAAAATGTTGGTTTAATTGTTGATGAAGGATGATAGGTACACAGGGGTTCATTATACTAGTCTCTCTACTTTCACATACGGCTGAAATTTTTCATCACAAGGTTTTAAAAACTGGGACAAGATGGTTACGGCACTATTTGTAATGGTGAAAAACTGGAGACAACCTAAATGATCAGCAAAAGGGCAACGGTGAGCTTCATTATGGTATACCCACATAAGGAATATTCTGCAAGAGGGAGAGGTATACAGACTGACATGGAAAGATGTCTTTGATATATTATTGAGAGAAAAAAATCAAGCTAACAAACAGTACGATTAGTATGAATCTAAGTTAAGGGGAAAAAACTACGTGCATGTGTATACATCTGTATGAATACAGAAAAAGATATGGACTCATACCGAATGAACTAATTAATGACATCAGGGGAATGGAACTAGGAAAGGAAAATGGAGTAAAGCTGTATTTTCACTTTTTACTTCATACTGTTTTATTTAGTTTTTCATTTTAAAACTGCACTAATTTAATTTTTTCAAAAAACTTTTCCATAACCAAAATTTTGAATATGTTTATTATTATTTATTTATTTATTATTTTGGTATCATTAACCTACATTTACATGAGCAACATTATGGTTACTAGACTCCCCCCATCATCAAGTCCCCACCACATACCCCAATACAGTCACTATCCATCAGCGTAGTAAGATGCTAGAGTCACTAGTATTCTCTGTGTTGTACAACCCTCCCCATGGCCCGCTCCCGCCACATTATGTGAGCTAATCGAAATGTCCCTTTTTTCCCCTTGTCCCTCCCTTCCCACCCATCCTTCCCAGTCTCTTTCCCTTTGGTAACTGTTAGTCCATTCTTGGGTTCTCTGAGTCTGCTGCTGTTTTGTTCCTTCAGTTTTTTTCTTTGTTCTTATACACCACATACATGTGAAATCATTTCATACTTGTCTTTTTCCATCTGGCTTATTTCACTGAGCATATAATACCCTCTAGCTCCATCCATGTTGTTGCAAATGGTAGGATTTGTTTTCATCTTATGGCTGAATAATATTCGATTGTGTATATGTACCACATATTCTTTATCCGTTCATCTACTGATGGACACTGAGGTTGCTTCCATTTCTTGGCTATTGTAAATGGTGCTGTGATAAACATAGGGGTGCATCTGTCTTTTTCAAACTGGGCTGCTGCATTCTTAAGGTAAATTCCTAGAAGTGGAATTCCTGGGTCAAATGGTATTTCTATTTTGTGTTTTTTGAGGAACCTCCATACTGCTTTCCACAATGGTTGAACTAATTTACATTTCCACCAGCAGTGTAGGAGGGTTCCCCTTTCTGCACATCCTCGCCAACATTTGTTGTTGTTTGTCTTTTGGATGGTGGTCATCCTTACTGGTGTGAGGTGATATCTCATTATGGTTTTAATTTACATTTCTCTGATGATTAGCGATGTGGGGCATCTTTTCATGTCCCTGCTGGTCATCTGAATTTCTTCTTTGGCGGAAACTGTCTGTTCAGATCCTCTGCCCATTTTTTAATTGGATTATTTGCTTTTTGTTTGTTAAGGTGCATGAGCTCTTTATATATTTTGGATGTCAACCCTTTATTAGATATGCAATTTATGAATATATTCTCCCATACTGTAGGATAACTTTCTGTTCTATTGGTGGTGTCCTTTGCTGTACAGAAGCTTTTCAGCTTGATATAGTCCCACTTGTTCATTTTGCTATTGTTTCCCTTGCCCGGGGAGATATGTTCATGAAGAAGTTGCTCATGTTCATGTCCAAGATATTTTTGCCTGTTTTTTTCTAAGAGTTTTATGGTTTCATGACTTACATTCAGGTCTTTGATCCATTTTGAATTTACTTTTGTGTATGGAGTTAGACAATGATCCAGTTTCATTCTCTTACATGTAGCTGTCCAGTTTTGCCAATAACAGCTGTTGAAGAGGCTGTCATTTCCCCACTGTATAACCATGGCTCCTTTATTGTATATTAATTGAATGGTTGGGTTAATATCTGGTCTCTATTTTGTTCCACTGGTCTGTAGGTCTGTTGTGCCAGTACCAAATTGTCTTGATTACTGTGGCTTTGTAGTAGAGCTTGAAGTTGGGAAGCGAGATCCCCCCTGCTTTATTCTTCCTTCTCAGGATTGCTTTGGCTATTAGGCGTATTTTGTGGTTCCATATGAATTTTAGAACTATTTGTTCCAGTTCATTGAAGAATGCTGTTGGTATTTTGATAGGGATTGCATTGAATCTGTAGATTGGTTTAGGCAGGATGGCCATTTTGACAATATTAATTCTTCCTAGCCAAGAGGATGGGATGAGTTTCCATTTGTTAGTGTCCTTTTTAATTTATCTCAAGAGTGTCTTTTAGTTTTCAGGGTATAGGTCTTTCACTTCCTTGCTTAGGTTTATTCATAGGTATTTTATTCTTTTTGATGCAATTGTGAATGGAATTGTTTTCCTGATTTCTCTTTCTTCTAGCTCATCATTAGTGTACAGGAAAGCAACAGATTTCTGTGTATTAATTTTGTATCCTGCAACTTTGCTGAATTCCCATATTAGTTCTAGTAGTTTTGGAGTGGAGTCTTTAGGGTTTTTTATGTACAATATCATGTCATCTGTAAATAGTGACAGTTTGACTTCACTACCAATCTGGACGCCTTGTATTTCTTTGTTTTGTCTGATAGCCGTGGCTAGGACCTCCAGTACTATGTTGCATAACAGTGGGGACAGTGGGCATCCCTGTCTTGTTCCCAATCTTAGGTGAAATGCTTTCAGCTTCTTGCTGTTAAGTATGATGTTGGCTGTGGGTTTATCATATATGGCCTTTATTATGTTGAGGTACTTGCGCTCTATACCCATTTTGTTGAGAGGTTTTATCATGAATGGATGTTGAATTTTGTCAAATGCTTTTTCTGCACCTATGGAGATGATCATGTGGTTTTTGTCCTTCTTTTTGTTGACATGGTGGATGATGTTGATGGATTTTCGAATGTTCTACCATCCTTGCATCCCTGAGATGAATCCCACTTGATCATGGTGTATCATTCTCTTGACGTATTTTTGAATTTGGTTTGCTAATGCTCTGTTGAGTATTTTTGCATCTATGTTCATCAGGGTTATTGGTCTGTAATTTTCTTTTTTGGTGGTGTCTTTGCCTGGTTTTGGTATTAGAGTTATGCTGGTTTCATAGAATGAGTTTGGAAGTATTCCCTCCCTTCTATTTTGTGGAAAACTTTAAGGAGAATGGGTATTATGTCTTCTCCATATGTCTGATAAAATTCAGTGGTGAATCTATCTGGTCCAGGGGTTTTGTTCTTGGGTAGTTTTTTGATTACTGATTCAATTTTGTTGCTGGTAATTGGTCTGTTTGGATTTTCAGTTTCTTCCTTGGTCAGTCTTGGAAGGTTGCATTTTTCCAGAAAGTTGTGCATTTCTTCTAGGTTTTCCAGCTTGTTAGCATATAGGTTTTCATAGTATTCTCTAATAATTCTTTGTATTTCTGTGGGGTCCTTCGTGATTTTTCCTTTCTCATTTCTGATTCTGTTGATGTGTGTAGATTCTCTTTTTCTCTTAATATGTCTGGCTAGGGGCTTATCTATTTTGTTTATTTTCTCAAAGAACCAGCTCTTTGTTTCATTGATTTTTTTCTATTGTTTATTTTTCTCTATTTTATTTATTTCTTCTCTGATCTTTATTATGTCCCAATTTCTGCTGACTTTGGGCCTCATTTGTTCTTTTTCCAGTTTCAATAATTGTGACTTTAGACTATTCATTTGGGATTGTTCTTCCTTCTTTAAATAGGCCTAGATTGCTATACACTTTCCTCTTAGAACTGCCTTTGCTGCATTCCACAGAAGTAGGGGCTTTGTGCTGTTGTTGTCATTTGTCTCCATATATTGCTTGATCTCTCTTTTAATTTGGTGATTGATCCATTGATTATTTAGGAGCATGTTGCTAAGTCTCCATGTGTTTGTGAGTGTTTTTGTTTTCTTTGTACAATTTATTTCTAGTTTTATACCCTTGTGATCTGAGAAGTTGGCTGGTAGAATTTCAATCTTTTTGAATTTACTGAGGCTTTTTTTGTGGCCTAATATGTGATGCATTCTGGAAAATGTTCCACATGTACTTGAGAAGAATGTGTATCCTGATGCTTTTGGGTGCAGAGTTCTCTAGACGTCTGCTAGGTACATCTGTTCTAGTGTGTTGTTCACTGCCTCTGTGTCCTTACTTATTTTCTGTCTGGTTGATCTGTCCTTTGGAGTGAGTGGTGTGTTGAAGTCTCCTAAAATGAAGGCACTGCATTCTATTTCCTCCTTTAATTCTGTTAGTATTTGTTTCACATATGTTGGTGATCCTATGTTGGGTGCATATTTATAATGGTTATATCCTCTTGTTGGACTGACCCCTTTATCATTATGTAATGTCCTTCTTTATCTCTTGTTACTTTGTTTTGAAGTCTATTTTGTCTGATACAAGTACTACAATACCTGCCTTTTTCTCCCTATTGTTTGCATGAAATTAATTTTTCCATCCATTCACTTTTAGTTTGTGTATATCTTTGGGTTTGAGGTGAGTCTCTTGTGAGCAGCATATAGATGGGTCTTGCTTTTTTATCCATTCTATTACTCTGTGTGTTCTGATTGGTGCATTCAGTCCATTTACATTTAGGATAATTATTGATAGGTATGTACTTACTGACATTGCAGGCTTTGAATTCATGGTTACCAAAGGTTCAAGGGTAGCTTCTTTACTATCTAACTGTCTAACTTAACTCTCTTATTAAGCTATTATAAAGACAGTCTGATGATTCTTTATTTCTCTCCCTTCTTATTCTTCCTCCTCCACTCTTTATATGTTAGGTGTTTTATTCCATACTCTTTTGTGTTTCCTTTGACTGCTTTTGTGGATCGTTGATTTTATTTTTGCCTTTAGTTAGTACTTGGTTGGTGTGCTTTGCTTGCTGTGATTTTATTTTCTCTGGTAATATCTATTTAGCCTTAGGAGTGCTTCCATCTAGACCAGTCCCTTTAAAATATTCTGTAGAGGTGGTTTGTGGGAGGCGAATTCCCTCAACTTTTGCTTGTCTGGAAATTCTTTAATCCCTACTTCAAATTTAAATGATAATCGTGGATATAGTATTCTTGGTTCAAGGCCCTTCTGTTTCATTGCATTAAATATATCATGCCATTCTCTTCTGGCCTGTAAGGTTTCTGTTGACAAGTCTGATGATAGCATGATGGGTTTTCCTTTTTAGGTGATCTTTTTTCTCTCTCTGGCTGCTTTCAAGACTCTGTCCTTATCTTTGATCTTTGCCATTTTAATTATTATATGTTTTGGTGTTGTCCTTCTTTGGTCCCTTGTATTGGGAGATCTGTGGGCTTCCATGGTCTGAGAGACTATTTCCTCCCCCAGCTTGGGGAAGTTTTCAGCAATTATTTCTTCAATGACACTGTGTATCCCTTTTTCTCTCTCTTCTTCTGGTACCCCTATAATACGAATATTGTTCCGTTTGGATTGGTCATACGATTCTCGTAATATTCTTTCATTTCTAGAGATCCTTTTGTCTCTCTCTGCCTCAGGTTCTCTGTATTCCTGTTCTCTGATTTCTATTCCATTAACAGTCCCTTTCACCTCATCCATTCTGCTCTTAAGACCTTCTATCAATTGTTTCATTTGTGTTATCTCCCTCCAGACTTCATCCCTTAGCTCTTGCATATTTCTCTGCAGGTCCATCAGCATTGTTATGAGTTTTATTTTGAATTCTTTTTCAGGAAGATTGGTTATATCTATCTCACCAGGCCCTCTCTCTGGGGTTGTCTGAGTGATTTTTGACTGGACCAGATTCTTCTGTGTTTTCATGGCTATATAAGTGGTCACAGGCAGGTGGTGCATGTGTCAGCTGGGAGAACAAAGTCCCTTCCTGCTTGTTGGTTGCCTTGCTCTTCTCTGCTGCCTGTTTTGGTTACCCACACACTGTGTGCAGTCTCTGGGATAATCTCCTGAGATGCTGTGGGCGGAGCGGCCCTCGGGATAGCCTAGTGCAATGTGGGGGGTGGCAGTCATGCCAGGTGTTTTCTCCTGTGAGAATGGCACCCCTTTGTGCCTTCTGGACCTTGCTCTCGTTCCTCTGTCTGTCCTGGTTATCTGTGCGCTAGGAGGAGGATATGTGGTTGCTGTGGGCGGGGCTGTTCTCTGGCTGCTCTGCAGCTGTGGTGGGTCAGCCTGTTTGCTTGCAGCGCTGACCAGGGGGAATGAATGGCAGGCTGCTTATTGCCGTGAGGGGCTTCAGGGCTGCTTTACCCTCCAGGGAGTTAGGGAGCCTGAAGTTCCTCAAGATTCCCAGTCTGCTGTGCTGAGTGTGCTAGGACGATTTTGTCCAGCCACTGAGCCCTTGTCCTTTTAAGACTTTTAAAAAGTGCCCGCTTTTCTTTTGTCCCAGGGGTGCTGCCTGTGGGGTCCCGCTTGTAGTCTCCATCTCTGATTTTACTTTTCTGTTTCTCTAATATCCAGTACACCATGCAATGTATGTCTGTGCTCTCAGTGCAGATTACTAGGGCTGGTTACTTAGTAGTTCTATGCTTCCACTCCCTCCCCACTCTGATTCTTTTCCTCCCGCCGGTGAGCTGGGGTGGGGGTAGTGCTCAGGTCCCGCCGGGTCATGTCTTTGTATCTTACCCTTTTTGTGAGATGCCAAGTTCTCGCAGATGTAGATGTAGCCTGGCTGCTGTACTGTATCTTCTGGTCTCTCTTTTAGGAATAATTGTATTGTTATATTTTCAAAAATATATATAGTTTTGGGGGATTTCCACCGCCCTACTCATGCCACCATCTTGAGCCCCCTCCTCTGGATATGGCTTTGAGGCAGATATTTTTGGCTACCTCCAAAACTGCCCCTTCCCACCTTCTTCAGGCTAACAAATCCTTAATTTTGTTCAGAAACTGGGCACCTGTGTGCTTCTAAGTTCCAGTCTAGCCTGTCATGGTAATTACATTCCCTTGCTACTGTTGGGTTTAGGCAGAAGCATGTGATATGAAGTATATTGAGGGCCTTTCAGGACTGTTTTCCTCACTCTTAAGAAGGAAAAGAAGCTTAAGAATCTCCTTAAAAGCTTAAGAATCTCTTTCCTTTAGATGTTGCTGGGTAAGGACTTGATCTGTGAAATTGCTGCAGCTACCTTACACCCACTGAGGAGAAAACCAAGAAAGTAACAGAGAAGTTGAACTGGAGTCCAGGAATCCCTGCACTTGGAATTAACCAACCTTGAACTTCTGCCTCCAGACTTACTATTACATGAGACAGGAAAACCCCTTATTGCTTAAGTCAGTTTTCTTATACCTGCAGCCAGGTATCCTAACCAATACAGTTTTCTTCTGTTTCATCAGTGTCAAAGATATTTCTCACTTTGTCAAGGGTCTGAATTCGTTTTTTTTTGTACACATTTTATTTCTATCCCCTTTTCAAAAAGGTTTCAAGGTGGCTTAAACAAAAGACTGTGTGATGGTTAGCAGAAAAAAAAAAAAAGAATCCTAACAGCATGGGACATTGGAATCAAGGACAAGGTTAGGAAGGCTGAGTCCCTTTTCCAGGTATCCAATCTTACCAAGCCTTGAGGGGATCAAGCATCATAGTCAGTGTGTAAAAAGTTTGCTTCATTAAATATAATTTACCTTCACTTTCCCCCATCATTTTATTATAGAAATTTTCAAACATATAAAAAAGTTGAAACAACTTCACAGTATTGGGTTTATGCCCACTACTTAGATATGAACAAGTAACTAATAGAAGAATCTATCTATTCTTCTATCCACCCATCCATTTGTTATTTTCTGATGCATTTCAAAGTAAGCTACAGACAAGAATACACTTCCCCTAAATTTTCAACATTTCATTAACTAGAATTTATTTTTATTTTTGTTTTGAGGTAAAGATTACATACACTGAAATGCACAAATATTAAGTGTACCTCTGCTGAATTTTGACAAATATATAACCCAAACCCTTAGTTTAAGATATAGAACATAACTTTCACCCCAGGAAGTCCCAGTCCCTTCATGCCCTTTCCCAGTCATACCTTCACTTTTGAGACTGGTACATGGAAGCTCCTATGGAAAAAGAGAAAGAAACAATAACTAGTTCAAGAATAAATGAACACCACTACAGTGTAATGCTAAATGTAACAGGCATATCCCAAATACCCTGTACTTCTCTGGCAGTTACTTATTCACCAATTTCGCCTGCCTGGTAGGTTGGACCAGACCTATGTTAATATGTTTTACTCACAACAGAGCTCCAGGTTTACTGACTTATCATGCAAATATATTTCTAACAGTCTTTGTGGTCTGGCCTCCAAATTCTCACAAAATCTGCATGGAAAGAGGGACTGTTAAAGGCACATAAAGGAAAGAGAAATAACTTCCTGGCAAGGATAAACAGAAAAAGCCATAAAAAGAAGATGTAAGAAATGAAAATATGTAACAGTTGGGTTCCACTTAATGCAGAGCAAACAGCTCTACATAACTCAAGAGCACCCCTGACAACACTGCTGGGAAGCAGTGGCATACAGTAGTCCTTTGACATTTCAAAGTTTTATTACTGGGCTTTCAATTATGTGTGAATGACCCCAAAGGTCACATGTCATTTTGCTGAGGTATGATTCTGAACAACATGTGGGGAGAGACTGCTACATAGGCAGCAAATTAATGCCTTGGAGGACAGTGAGCCTAGCTGGCTGCCCAGCATCTACATGTTAATTTGACTTTGAAGTTATTTATTCAGAAACTAGCAAATGATAAAAACATTCCTTCTTAGTGCAAATGACCAGCTACTAGAGTTGATAACAGAAGTGAAAAGGTCTACAAATTAAAGCTTCTTGGCTAGAAATATGTTTTAGATAAGTTAAAGAATTGGCTGCACTGGATGATATGAAAAAGTTCCCCACAGCTCTCAAGAGATGTAAAGCAAAGGTGACTCATGAAATTGCTTGAGTGAGTGCTCCAGTTAAGGCATACACTGCACTGTACAGAAGAAATTACAGGCTGGAGTGGTATCTACAACCACAGTGAAAAGCAGAGCTCCCATTAATCCCCACAATAAATACAAATGACCAATAAAAACTTAAATACAGTATTCTTTGTTAAAAGGTAGTAAGATACAGCATACATTTCTGACTCCCACTAAAGTGAATAAAAGAATATAACCTTTGGAGCTTTAAAAAATAAGTTTTATTTATCTAGAACATTGACTTCCACGGAAAAGCCCATTCCATTACAAAAAACACCTCATGAGAAAATCTGGCTAAACAATGAGGTGATGATCATCAGTTTCAAAGATATTTCTCACTTTGTCAAGGGTCTGAATTCATACTGATAGTAAGCTCCTCCACCAATTTTAGAATAAGACTTTTATTTGGAGAAATTCAATTTATATACAGCTTTTCAAGAATACACTCACTGCCATGGGGTCCACTATAAGAGGGAGCAAAAACAGAGGGTGAATGAGAAGCAAAAAAGTACAGAGTTACAGAAAGAAATTGCTGGGGAGAAAGAAGTAAACTGAGAGTAGTCATTTCCAGCTCATGCATCCCAACCCTGCTTGTAATTCTTAGTACAAAGAGCACCTCTGGGCATTACTAAGTTTGTGATTACTAAATCACAGTATATCAGTCTTCAAGCTGGTATTGATAAATTGGTCCTGTACCTGATATTCAAAATAACTACTGCTCCATGTATAATTATTTCACACACACACACACAAAAACCCACACATGTTCACACAATTTTGTCATGTGTATTTTGTACTACTTCTGTATTTTTTCCCCTTTGTTCTGAAGCTTATCTATTAAGCTATCTCCCAATTTATGGACTACAACCTCAAAATAATTTGCAAGTTGGCTGCTAACCACACCTGTATTTAACAAACAACCACGTGCTCAGAATTCTGTCTCCACCCCAGCCTGTGCTCTGCTAGGACAGGTGCTGATAAGCATTGAAATGACCAGAAGCAGGTCAGAGAGCAGGACAGATCAACACTCAGTACGTTCCACTTGTTGAATTACCCAAAGACTAACACAAGAAGGCTATTGCCTCTTCTGGTAACAGATAAAAATGGGCACTAATGCTAAAATGGTAAGATGCCCCTTTTATAACACTAAGTCCAATCAAAACTACCTAGAAATTGACAATGGTGAAAAATTAATCCTTACCAAAAGAAGAGTTCTGTCCTTTGCCATTGGCATCTGGGAGATAATCTCTAAGCCCTTGGAAAATTATGCCTGATAAGAATGTCATTGTTTGTCTAGGGCCTCAGGTCACTAGATAGTCTAACATGACTAAGGGTACAGGCTGGCCATACCACAAAGACTAATGAAGCAATTTAGGGTGGAGGCTTTGGGTCACACAGTATCAGATCTCTGGAGATACTGGAGACTGAGAATAGCTACACGGGCAGTCAACCATACCCGCACGATAGAAACTATCCAATAAAAACTAAACACCCAGGCTCAGATGAGCTTCCCTAGTTGGCAATACTCCATGCATACTCATACACTGACGCCATTATACATTGCTGTTCCAACTCCATGGAGAGAGGACAACTGGAACTTTGTATTTGGTACTTTCCTGGATTCTGCCCTGTGTGTTTTCCTTTGGCTGATTTTAATCTGTATCCTTTGCCTGTACTAACCTGTAACCATGAGTATAATCACAGCTTTCAATGAGTTCTGTGAGTCCTTCTAGTGAATTATCAAGCCTTGAGAGTGGTCATGTGGATTACTCTAATTCAGCAGTTGTCTAAACTCTTGCAGTGGGTGTCAGATATGAGGGTTATCTTGTAGACTGTGTTCCCTCTAATTTCTTAGTTAGTTAACAGTGCTGTTATTCTCTTCTGGTATCTGGCATTATCACACTTGTTCTTGGTAGAGCTATTTGTATATTTGCTTTATCCCCATTACTGCCCTCTGATCCCTGAGGGCTGAATCCCCACCAATGCTTAGTGTACAACTGGCCCCATAGTAGATGTCAGAATACATTAGCTGGATTTAATGAATCATATACAGCATAACAAGAGTAAAACTGAGGTTATTTTGATTCTTCTCCCATAATTACCAATTTAAAAGGCACTACTGGCAACAACTCTAGCACTGTTTAGGATTTACCTTTGTTTTGAAAGAGCATCTGCAGGAAATAACTGATGTGCGAGAGCATGGTCCACAGTCTCCTTCATGGCAGAGCTTTTCACAGGTATGAATGAAATCTTTAATAAAAATGAAAAGAGTTGGGAATGAAAATCACAACTCCTCATTTTCAGACTCCCAAATTCACTAGCCATATTAGTATCCACCCCATTCCCTTCATCTGGCAGGCTGGGCCTTTTCTGGCAAGGACAGGGCCCAGCAGTTGTCACTGGAATATGTTCTGGAGTGCACAATGCTTTGCCTAAGTCAAGGAAGAGATATTCTGACTCTTTATTTAAGACCCATGTCTCCAGGTTAGACTTGGGTCTCCTTAAAACTGTAGCCATGGAGGACTTTACTAAGTACTCTTGACTTTGAGTTATCATCTGAAGATCATAAATAATCAGAAACCATGATCTATAATCTCAATGACTTAAAGCTCTGTGAACAGCCATAGTCTGGGATCAGCCATAGTGTCTTATGGCTGCTGTTCACATGATATATTTTTTTCATCCTTTTACTTTGACTCTAAAGTCTGTTTGCTGAAATAACATATATCTAGAGATCCTGTATTTTTTAAAAATTTGGTTTCACAACTTCTGCATTTTAATTGTTTAATTCAGTCACATTAATATTACTGACATGGATTTATACCTGCCGTTTTACTTTGTTTTCTCTGTATCTTATGTCCTTTTTGTTAATCTAATCCTCCATTATTGATATGTTTTGCATTAAGTATTTTCTAATGTAACAGTCTTTTCCTTTAATGGTATTTTTCACTATATTTTTTGTTATTTTCTTAATGGTTGTTCCAGGGATTATCATATATATTATCAGAATCAACTTCAGATTTATACTAACCTATACCAGTAAGAGATAGAAGCTTTACTCCTGGGTAGCTTTATTCCCTCTTCTCCTCTTTTGTGCTATTATTGGCATACATTTTACATCTATATGTTATAAACTCAACAATAGTTATAATTATTACTTTATATGTTATGCCTATTAAAGAAGCTAAGAAAAGAAAGAAAGGAGAACAAGCATATGCTTATAGTTCATTATATTTTTCTTCTCATTTACCATTTGTTTTTCTTCATTTTTTCCTGTGGATCTGAGTTACCACCTGGTATTATTTCCCTACTCCAGTAAAACTGATCCCACCCACCTTCTTTGTGCTCTTATTGTCAGATATATTTCTATCTGTTATAGGCCTAACAGCACAATTATATACATATAATTTTATGTAATTGCTCTTTAAATAAGTTGAGAAAAGAATATGCATTTATACTGCCTTTTATAATTACGCAATTGTTTTTACTCTGATTTTTTGTGTGAATTTGAATTTACTTCTGGGTTCACTTGCTTTCACCCTGAATAACTTCCTTTAGTTTTTATTTTAAAGTAGATCTGCTAGCAACAAATTGTTTTTAATCTTCATTTTTGAAAGATTGTTTTGCTGGGTATAAGAATCTTCATTGGCAGTTTTTTCTTTCAGCACTTTGAATAGGTCATCCCACTGCCTTCTGGTTGTGATGCAGTGTTGTCCATTGTTTCTGATAAGAAGTTTGCTGTTAATCTTACAGGGGTGCTTTTTGTATGTGATGAGTCATTTTTCTCTTACTGCTTTCAAAATTTTCTCCCTTGTCTGGCTTTTAACTTTTACTTTG
Organism: Manis pentadactyla; assembly: GCF_030020395.1. NCBI lineage: Eukaryota > Metazoa > Chordata > Mammalia > Pholidota > Manidae > Manis > Manis pentadactyla. The sequence continues at coordinate 184,161,794 of NC_080021.1, read as the reverse complement.
CGTCTAGTTGTGGATCTCTATGAGTTAATCCTATTGGAATTTGATGAACTTCTTGCATATGTAGATTAATGTTTTTCAACAAATTTGGAAAGTTTTTAGCCATTATATCATCAAATATTTTTCTGCTCCTTTCTCCTCTCCTGTATGTATTTCCATTACATATATGTTTGTGTGCTTAATGGGGTTCCACATATCTATGAGGTGCTGATCATTTCTCTGTTTTCTATTTTCTCTGTTCTTTGGATGAAATAATCTCTCTCACTCTATCTTCACATACATTGATTCTTTCTACTGCCAGCTTAAATCTGTTGAGCCCCTTTAATGAATTTTTCTTTTTCCTTATTGGACTTTTCAATTCCAGATTTTTCATTTGGTTCTCTTTTATAATTTCTGTCTATTGATATCCTCTATTTGATGAGACACTGTCTTTATACCTTCTTTTATCTTTTTAAAAACTCTTTAGTTCTTTAAACATATTTATAATGGCTACCTTGAAATCTTTGTTAAATCTGACATCGATCACTCTCATAGAAAACAGAAATATGAGGTAAGGCAGGGAAATGGGACAAGGGTCATGCCATTGTAGAATCTACTTAGCTTGCAAAAAAGGCCCAGCTTATTCTTTAGTTTTATCTATATGCTGTTCTTCCTCTTCCAGTCCCTTAATCAATAAGTAACTTTGTAACCAGGACAGGAGACAGACCTCTCAAGTGCAAATGAACCTATGTGGATAAAGAATGCTGAGATCTAGACCAACACAGTCACCTAAATAACCCTATTCTTAAGACAAACCTTCAAAGGAATTATGAATCACTTGTATACATCATGCCTTATGTTGACCCCTGCCCAAAAGGCCCTATAAAACTCCAAACTCTAAAACCTTAAGTGTGCCTCCTGAGGCTGCCTGCACTCCCCTTTTTTTGAGTGTGTATTTTTTGCCTTAAATAAAGTCTTCTTACTGCTCAACTATTGTGTTCTATCTCTGCAGTCTTCCAGTGGTAAGTGTCTTTGTTACTTTCCTTAGGCACAAGTCTTTACAATCTCTGTCCTACTTTGAACAAGTAGGGAGGGGCTACTGAGGTTTCTGATTTGGGCTTGCAAGTCCCAGTTGCCTAGGTGACCTGGATGAGACTACAGCTGTATGATCATGTGCTTTAACAGCCTGCTTGAAAATCTCCATTCTTTTTGGGAAGTTCTCAGAACATAATCTCACTCCATCCAGTGCTCTTTGGCTTCCCCATATCCTGGGGTGGTAGCGACTTAGTTCCCACACAGTGCAGATTCAAGCAGACACTGGAAGCCAGGTGACCCAGGCTTTACGAGTTGGCCCTATGCTGAGCAGAAGTGCAATGAGCTTCCCTTTCCCCCTGTTCTTCCTTTCTCTCTGTTGCCTGCAAGGCAGCTTTCATTCCCTACTACTCTCACTTTAATGATTTCCTTCCTTACCTGACCAGCCTGTTCGAGAATTCTTTCTCATCCAGAGTTAAGAACCCTCCCTGATCCAGGCTGAGGTTTCACCTAGTGAGCAGGGAGACCTCCCCAGAAGCAGCTGCCCAGCAACAACAGGAAACAGAAAGTTCTTGGTGCTTGTGAGGTTTTAAGTGTTTTGTGTGTATGTATATTTAGTAGTTTTTGGTGGAAAATAGACATATTTGGTAAGAGTCTACAGCAACTCTGAATACTGTTTCCTCTCTCTATAGCTTTGCTTTTTTGTTGTTGTTTGCTTATTTGTTTTGTGGCTTGGCTAGGCTATTTTACAGATGTTTATTTCCCCTCGGTATACAGCCATTGGTGTCACTTTTGAATGGCAAGTCTTTGGGGGCTACAGTCACCCTGGGATGACAATGGTTTTAGCAGGGGCTCTCTTTGTCTCCACCCCTGATCTCTGTTAAGCTGTCTGCCTCTTCTGTTATTACAGTCAGCACAGAGGCTCCACTAATTGCTGGCTCACTGGTCTATTGTTTTCAAAAATGCCCTGAGGCATAAATTGCTAAGCAGTCTGATTCAATGAATTTTTTTTAGGTAAGTCTGTGAGGTTTGTTTTGTCCCCAGGAAGGCTCCGCTTAGCTACTTCTTTCCCTGGTTCTCTCTGGTGAGCTAGCTGGCCTGTAGTTTAGCTTGCTGTTCATAATTAAAAGGAACTAATGTTTTCTAGTGGGTCCTTGGACCTGAACTTTCCCACAGTCTGTTTCAAATTAGTCAGTTTCTTTTAGGAGTACATTGGAGCTCTGTTTTCTTATGGACCTCCTCTCCCGCTGGGAAAAAGCTCAGCCACTTAACCCTGGGTACTGGGTAGCACAGCAGCCTCTGGTTTTCTCGGCTTACTTTCCCCAGTGTGGAATCTCTGCTCTACAGATGAGCTGCAGTGAGGGTAGGTGGGGGACCAGTCTTCCCACCTATTGTGACTGGGTTTGAGCCTCCGACCTATGGGTGGTGCTGTGTGGAGGAAGGGAGCCTCCAACCTCTTAGCTATGCTGAACAGATTTGGCCTCTTCAACTTGCAGTTGGAGGGGATAAAAGTGCTGGTATTCTGCTCCTCCCAATGAGGTATAGTTCCTCCCTTCATTGGGAGCTGCGGGTTAGAGGAAGCCCCACCTTCTTGGGTACTGAGTCGACCTTTTATTAAGCTGAGCTGGGGGCGGTGGGGAGTGGGTCATGACTCAAATCATAGTTTTTCTTTCTATTCTTACTGAGTTTTTGTAGATTTTCTTCAATAAATATTTCTTCATTTGATATACAGCCACAGGACAATTTCTAGAGATTTTAAGTAGTTGCTTTTTTACAGTTTCCCCAGCTTTGCGTGTTTTGCTGGGGAGTGGGTACACATAGTTCCTCATGCTACCATCTTGGAAGTAGAACTCAACCTTGTCTCTTATATTACATTTATATGTTTAAGATGGAAAGTTCCTACTGGGTGAGATACTAGAAGACCTAAATAATCTTTCTGTAGATAAGCCAGGTTTGAATAAACTTGAGAGCCACTGTTACCACTGGCCAGAGCTTGTCTTTGAGCTTCTCAATCCAACTCAGCCTAGTTCCTTTGAGGTTTTCCCTAAATAAAAATCTGCTGAAGTGCAGTAGTTACCCTTGAATTCCTTGACCTTGTCTTGTCCCACCCCCAGATCTGTTCATACTGACAGCTACTATCCTTCTCCTGCTCAAGTCCCTGTGCATTAAACACTTCATATTTCCTCTTTCTCACTGCCAACAAGATTATCTTGGCCTCAGTGTAGGATTTATGGTCATTATATATGAAATTCTTACAAAACTGATCCATGTGCTCTCTGAAATGGGAAGATATCCTTCTTGATTTTGAAGTCATTTAATCTCCGCTTCACAACAGGTACACATTGTCTGAAGATACATTTTCACAGTAAGCACAGAGAACCAATAAAAAACTGATGTTCCTAATACAGCTGGAACATGTATCAAAATATGAGGAGGGACCATTTCTCTTCTATACGTAATTTTAAAGTCCAATTGAAAAACAGAATTAGGTAGAGTGCTCCTACTGGTTCCAGCTGTTACTTGGAAGAAATGTAAAAATAGTTTTCAATAAAAATGGAAACCAAACCTAAAGATTCTAGCTTTACCAGTTATAGGAACACCTCTTTTATACAGACTCAACTGCCCACTCTCATTTTGTAAACACAAAGCCTTTGAACACTCACTCAGGAGAGAAGTTGCCAAGTCATTGTAGAACTATACATGTACTTCCCCAAGGACTCCCTCAGAAAGTCTGTTAGAAACTGTTACTTATAACCAATTCCAACAAACTTTATCTGGATTCTATATCCAAGTAATCAGAAGCCACAAGTCAGAAGAAAGGAAAAGTCACTAAAAGTAGGCATGTAGGCATACTAAAAGCACTGACAAGAAAATAAACAAAAGGCTTTAACAAGTAGATAAAACAATGCAAACTACACGTTGGTAGGAGGAATTTGCCTGAGAAGCCTCAGCAGTCCCTGAGGGCATCACTGCATTCAGCATAATACACAACTGAGGTTCGGAAAAATGATGACGCTGGATCAATGAGGGGAAAGAAATTATCTTCAGTAACCTCTGTTTTAAAGAAGAGGAGAACATAAATTTTAGAAAAATGTCCATCCAAAATGATGCTCAGGAGGTGTTATCCTCAACTAGATGGGAAACTTAGCTATAGAGAATGACATTTCTTAAGTGGTCGAAATAGCTGAAGTTTTATTGTACTTAGAATTTTAATTCCTATTTTAGTGATTTTAACATGTTCCTATTACATGAAAATGCTTTTAAACACTTGCTGAACCCAGGATTAGTAAAACGATACATGGCATTCATACTAGTATAGGCTACTAAGAGAAATCATACATCCCACGGAATAGTTTCACACCACAATTGTCCTAAGTTAGCAATAAAATGCCTGAATCAGAAAGAGATCTCTTGTGTAAATATGAGTTTTCCCAAGTATATTTTGAGAAGGAAAAAAGTGCCCATACTAATTTGAGCATTAATATTTAGAAAAAGTTCTGCTACTGTAACTTGAACTTAATACTATTTTGCTTAAGTAGTCACTGCTGCCAAACACTGACATTTACATATTTTTAAAGGCAACTTTATGCCAACTAGTTACCTAAGGAACCACAAGGCAGAGGCTTGCCGCACACTTTTCCACATGTAGGGACAGGATCCATGCATGTTTTCCGACCACTACTTCCAAGTTCTAGCAACTGGCTGAGGGGAGTTTGGCCACAAGGGCAACAGCGCACCAGCTGGGGGAGCCGTGGGCATGGCTGGCAGGGCTGAGGGTGGCACACTTGAGAACACGTATGGTTTCCACATTTTAAGTCCCTGTTATGAAAAAGAACAGACTATTACATAATTGTTGCATAAAATACAGCTCTATTCTAACTGAGAAAAACATAAAACCTTACTTGCCACATATCTTTAAACAGCCAAAGCCCCCAAATCCATCAGACTTTCCTGTGTCTGTTCCACATAACACATCGCGGGAGGAGCTGCCACAGTAGCATACTTGGGGACACAATTTCAAAAATGAAAGATTAGTAGCCTCTAAAGATTCTTAAAACATTTCAAACAATCTATAAGAAAAAAACACAGAATGCTATTCATTAGTGTTGATCAGGCCAGATGAAAAAAATAAATGTGGCTGATGTAGCAGCTCTAAGACCTACTCAAGTGGTTTATCATGAGAAGAAATAAAAAAGGCCCTGGCTGACTCTCAGTATCCCATGGTGCCTCTGCAGCACATCCAAAAACTGCATTGAAGTAAAGTTATTCTCTAAATTAAGAGACTACTATCTGGTCCATTAGGCCATGGTTGAAAACCACGAATTGTGAGGCTCCCTAGGGTCCTCTGGAGATGTTACAGGGGATGGAAGTGAAGCTAGTGATAGTTGTGGAGGAGCTGATGACTGGATCCTCTCATCCTCACTTCAACACAAGGACCACAGATTTAATACTTCATATTTTGGGGTTCAACATAAAATGCTTCGAAAAAGTCTCTACTGCTAAAAGGAAATCCAAAAATTGGCACAATATAAAGTCCTTAATAATTTTTACTGTTGAATTTGAAGTAATTGTTTTTGAATATTCATACTGAATAAAGATTCAAATAACTTGAGACTTTTATTTGCTAGACAGAGAATCCAGTCTAACATCTATAGACTTTCCTGTGGGTTCAAGAAATAATCGGTTCCTTTATTTCTTGAGGTCAGCAATAAATGCACGTTATGTTTAAGGAATTATGTTTCTCACATATTAATATGGAATGAAGTCTGATAAGGATTAATTTTCATCAACATGTAATTTTTCTGAGAACCACTTAACATTTTTAGTTTATAATGAAAATTAATCTCATTAAAATAAGTATGTACATATGCCTGGTCCAACATAATAAATGCAGACTGAAAAAACAGAAACTAAATTGAAATTCTACAGATCTAATGATGCTTTCCTTCTTTCTCGGTACAGCTTTGATATCTACTTGCAGAGAAAACCAAAATCAGAACAAATGTAACATTATAAAAAAACATCAAATCTTAAAATCACATATTTAGTAAGAAATAAAACAGAATGTTTCTAACAAAATATCAGAAATGCTAATAAAATAAAATATTGTTTTGAACCAACCAAAAACTTTCACACAGACATGGGAAAGGAGAACGGCTTAAATCAATGAAGACATAACCAAGACTCTTGATTTCTTAATTACACAATCTATCTTCCAGTAAGTACATCTGCAATTTCATCCCTGTTCTAAAACTCAATTCATTCAATAAATTCATACAGATGCAGGAAATGTAACCAATATTTGTGGAATCAAGGAATTGGTAAACAAACCCTAGTTAACTGGGAGCTTCTGCAAGCAGGCTTTCTTCGCTTTTGCTCTGATCTGCTCAACAGAACAGAGATTTTTTTTCATAGGCACAGTTGCAAAAAAAAAAGAATCAAGGATCAGAAAATTGTAACAATAAAAATAAAATGGAGTCCATGATAAATCAGGAAAAAAATCTGAGTACAATACTAAAAAGTTCTGCTATGCTTAAGCACAAGAGACAAATATAAGCTGGTGATGGAAGAGTTAGGTGGAGTCAGGTGGAGTCAAAGCTGTTTGGACCACAGATGATCTGGATGAAGGTCCCTTTTGCCAGCTTTAACCTGCTCAGCATTTTTATCAACATATGAATGAAGACCCGGAAGGAATGCTTATTAAACCTCTAGATAAGGCTGAAAGGATCCTAGGAGAACTACAATTCAAGAAGATAAACTATACTCATGGCCAAAACACTTTGATATTTAATATGGACAAACAAAAAGTCTTCAACCAGGTTTGAAAAATCAATATACAAAAACAGAAAGGAAGAGACTAGGGTCATTACAAATTTGTATAAAAAAGATTTGGGTGTTTTAGCTGAGTAAAAGCCCAATATGAATCAAGAGCTAAAAAAGTCCTTATCAAAGGGACTCTTCCACCCTACAGCCTATACTGCTAAGACCAAATTGCAAGTATATACTTAACTACTGCCATATCTCAAAATAGACTCAAGGTGGATGTAAGGATATGTGAAATATGATAAGAGAATATAAATTTAAAAGTGTGAAAAGAAAAATAACAGTAGGAATATAGACTGAATCATAGCTGAAAAATGTATAGTATAAAGACATTTTATGTGAATATTATAAAGGCATAGTAAGTCAAGTTATATAGGGTTCCTAAGGTAAAAAGACATCAATAGTCTTTGAGTAAAAACAACTATTCTTGGAACTAAGCCCAGACAGGAATTTTCTCAAGAGGATCCATAAAGAGAGCATTGAATAATATATAGCACAGTTCCTTACATAATATCCTTATAGTACATACCACAAAACATTTCATAAGGCTGTTTCTTATTTCAAGTCCCAACACAGATCAACAGCATCACATCAACATAAAATTTAATAAAATAAAACTCTAAAGGGCACCAATACATTACAGCCCAGAATCCCTACAGATCAGGGGTAGTCATAAACACAGAGGAGTCATACAATATATGGTTCTTTGTTACTCATTTCTTTCACTAAACATAATATTTTGGAGGTTCATCCACTTTGCAGCATGTATCAGTATTTTATTCCTTTCATGGCCAAATAACATTCCACTGTATAGACATATCATTTTGTTTATCCATTCATCAGTTGATAAACATCTGGACTGTTTCCATATGTTGACTATGATGAACAGTGCTATCATGAGCATCCATTTACAAGTTTTGTATGGATATATAGTTTTACCTCCTTTGGGTATATGCCTAGGAATGGAATTGCTGGGTCATATGGTAATTCTATGTTTAACCTTTTAAGGAACTGCTAGACTGTTTTCTGAAGTGGGTATACTATATTACTCTATTGTGATTTTAATTTACATTTCCCTATAAAGGCATTATGCATTTTCATGTGTTTATTGACCATTTATATGTTTCCTATTATGAAATATCTGCTTAAGTCTTTTGCTCATTGTTTGAGTTGTTCATCTTTTTTTGTTGACTTATTGGACTAAATTTGTGATTTATTTATTCATTTTCTTAATGGTATCTTTTGATGAACAGAAACATTTAACTTTGATATAGGTCAATTTATCAATTTTTTTCTTTTATGGTTAGTATTTTTGTTTTTCTATTCAAAAATATCTTTGCCTAACCCCAAAGTTATGGAAATACTCTCTTACAGTTTCTGCTGGATGCTTTATGTTTCTGAGTTTTATATTTAAGTCCATGATCCATGTTGAATTAGTTTTTGTGTAAAGGGCAGATAGGGGTTGAGGTTCATTTCTTTTTTCTATACACATTCATGGGTTCTAGCAACATTTGTAAAAGACTTTTACCCATTGAATTAACTTAACATCATGGTAGAAAATCAACTGCCTGTATCTATGGGTCTATTTCTGGACTCTATTCTGTTCTATAGATGTAGCAGTCTATCTTTACGCCAACAACTATACTGTCATGATTACTGTAACTTTTAAGTCTTTTTTTTATTTCCCAAGCAGTTACTTTTAAATAGCATTTTAAAATCTACTCTCCAAATTCTATAGGACAATGACCTATACTGGTATGACTAAAATAATGAAAACCATCTAAGCATTAATGTCTCCCGTTCTTACTACCCAAGGTACCAGAGCTTAATAGAGGTTTCGTGACTATAGTTCTGAGACCAATCCATGTCATCAAGACAATCAACAAGGTTCCAGGGAAGTACACAAATATTACTAACTGGTGTGCCCACCACTTACCCTGGTTCAATATGATCCGGCAAGGCTGGCACTGACCTCCATGGCACAGCTCAGTACAGTGGTGCTGACCACAATTCAAAACATTCTCACATGGGTTAGAACAATGGACTGAAACAGCCTGACCACAGCGAACTGTGTGCCTGTAAAGACAACAGATGTAAAGATAGCATTAGTCTAATTTGGACATTATGTTCCTGTTGGACAGCTAAACTAACACTGGAAACAAAACCCTCTAAAGCCTGCTAAACCTTTCTCTTTGCCCCGTTTCCCCCATTTTTTCTGTTTCCCTCCTCCAATCCTTTTTTTCCACAATTACTCTCCATTTCTCCACTCTCATCTTTTTCCTCCTTTTATGGCCTTATTCCCTATTCTGCCTTTCTCTCTCCCCTATATTCTGACCAGTAAGGGACTGAAGGCTATTGCTAAGTATTTATTATATGTAACTTCTCTGAGTTCCCATGGAGTACCATGCAGAAGGGGAAAGAGCCTGGAGGTCCCACGATATCAGATGGAGATGGGAAGTTTAGGGGGGTATATTTATAACATACATACTCAGACTGAGAGCACAGCAGCATTCTCCTGGAACCTGGCATTTTATGCAGTTACAATATTTAAGAACACTGTGTATGTGACTGTGATTCAGGACGGGGAAATCATTTAAGCTTTATTTTAATAAGCATCTTGATTTTGCTGACTTACTGGCTACAGAAGAATATGAGGCCGGTGCTTCTAGACAATTGCCTTCAGTTCTCTTTCCAGGGTAATGGTTTAGAGCTTGGAGTCTAATCTCCTAAAAGAAGAGTTTTATTCTATCCCTACTTTTGCTGTATTTTGTTTTAAGAAGTCACTGTTATAGACATAGATATAACACTGTTAATATGTAGACGATCAGTATCCAGTGTTCAGCATCATGGCTAACATCAAGCTCTTGAGGCAGACGCTATTATTTCTACTTTATAAGAAAACTGAGGCTCAGTGGGACCTAACAACTTGCCCTGAGTCAACAACTAGTTAGTGGCAGAGTCCAGATCTGACCTGGTCTTTCTCACCCAGAGACCTTGCATGTGACTCTCAGGCCAACCTGCTACTCTCATTAAGTCCAACAAAAACAAACTAAAGTGATTCACTGGAAATCTGCACAATCCCATTTTGTTTTATTGTTCCGAAATCATTTTAGGGTCTTACTGTCCTCAGAGGCACTCCATAAGCATCAGTAATCCTTGAAATGATAATGCCGGAGATAAATTTATGTTATAATGAAAAGAAGGTGGGTTCTGGGCTCACTTATTCTTTCTTTCATTCAACGATTCATTAAAACCTTCTTGATGCCAGATACTGTGCTAGGCACAGGTAAATGGTTCCTGCCTCCTGAACTTTAACAGGCCTGGGTTCAATACCGGATTCTTTCACCCACTAGAGAGGTTAAGAAAAAAGCCGTCATCTTGGCATTTCACCTGAAATAGGTAATCTCACTGTGTGTGTGTGTGTGTGTAACTTCTTAATCACTTGTAAGATTGCAAAATAGGATTGGGGCAGCACATAAATAGTAATATTAACAGAAAAGTACTACTTACTACTTAAGCCTATCATTTATTTATATCTACTTATTTTTATTTTAGAAATTCATACATAAATTATCAATTTGGAAACTGAAGTCTTCTTTAGAGTGCATTCTGACTTTACCTGGTCCGTCCACATTCACATGTTTTAGTCATAAATGCAGGGCAGGGTGGGCAAGGTCCAGGATGGCAGAGACTAAAAAAGAAAGGCCTCAATGAATAAATCATACCCACATAACCAAACCTGAACAAAGCTGCCCCAAAAATCCTATTGTGAATGTGGCAACAAATAAATCTACTATGAAATGTTTTTTGTCTGAAGTGATTAAACTATTTAAACAAAGATACTATAGAAATAATTGATGGCATTATCATCTTAGAATATTTAATGAGAAAAATAATGCCCAAGTCAAAATGAGTCTGACAATCAAAGATAATATTTCCAAATATGGTCCTGTGCAAGGATAAAAATAGCTTGCCACTCAGATGAATGGCAGGATGGCCAATAGAGTCCTTTAAAAGATCATAACCTGAGCAAAGTAACAGAGAGCAAATCTGCTAGGTCCATGAGAATTACAGACATTTTCTCATCAGCTAGTAAAGTAATAACCAGGTGATGGGCCAACAATGGGAACAATGAGAAGAATGTTGACAGGAGAGGAGGCATGCTAGTAAGTACAACAGAGAGAACAAAGGGGAAAGGGACTCATGGAAAGAACTGGGCTTAACAGTATGTAACAGGTTAGAATAGACTTCTACATAGAATGCATTTTATGGGAGCTATGATATAAAGAGACCAAAGAAAAATGTTACAGAAAGTAATTTATACGTTCAAATAAATATTACCCTCTTCAAAGGAGATACCTTGGTAAATTACATACGGGTTCCGTAGTACCACTACTTAAAACATTTTGGTAACTTCCATGAAACCTTTTTCTTTGCTTGTGGGGGAGGGTGTATTCTAAAGTGATGGCGAATCACAATCCTTGGAAATTACATGCCAATCAGAGCCAAGTTAATTAATCAAGTATTAAAAAAACAGGTATGTCTATAAAGCAGTCTGGCTAGGTTTTTCATGTGACTCCTAAACCAGCTCTGATCATTTTTGAACAAGCTTTAAACACAAAACAATCCAGAAACAAGTGCCTAATCATCTAAAGAGACCCACTTTGATGAATAGGACCCATATGAGACATAGATTTAAGCATGTTTCTTTAAAGATTAGGATAATCATTCAAAAGTTATATTTCATATGATATGCCTCAACACTTTCAGGTGAAACTATTTTCATGGCTGCACACTGATAGATATATTGCTGGTCAGGTGTGGATGACTCCAGGTTATTTCAAATAAGGTCTGGACTCAATCCATGGTTTTTGTAACCTCTGGAGCAGTGGTTTGCAACACTTCCTATATATTATAATCATATGAAAAGCTTTTAAAACTATAGATCCTCAGACCCATCCCTAGAGATTATGATTAAATTGTTCTGAGGTAGACATTGGGAAGTGGTATTTTAAAATGCTCCCTAAATGATTTTAATGTGAGAACAACTGTCCTAGAGAATTCTTTAATCTATGAAAATAACCCAAAATAGAAAGACAAATGGGCTAACTGTGGCTTCTGGGTCCTGATAAGTGTGAGAAAAATTCAAAGGTCTTTTTCTAAAAGGAAGGTGTAGCCAGGGAATGAGATTTAGCACTCTAGAATCCTGACAGGAGTAAAAGGACAGTTCCCAAAAGTAGTATTTCCAGAGCCACAAAGGAGCAAGTTTTAGGGCCTCCTTTCTCTTCAGACATGGTGTGGCCCATGTGATCTGCATCACTGTCGATGTTCTCCTGTATAATCAAGACAGGGGACCATTTCTGCTGAAGGCTTCTGTCAGAAAGACAGTTCATGCAGAGGGTTAATTTCTTACTGCTGAATTTATTTAAAATGACAATTTAGGGAAGGAACAGTCTAAACAGATGAGACCCTGTGTTCTGAGGAAGGACCTATGGCAACAATCAAAGGAAGGGGAGGGAATGACTGCCCAGTAGATGGCAGGCCACGCTGTTTAGCCCATTCTGAACAGCTTCCCTCCAAGACAATTCCCCAGCACCAGCCCCACATCCTCATCACAAGCCTCTGGTCCAACATCTATCCCTGCTCCAACATTACTTCTGCTCCATGCAGTAGAAGCAGTAAGATAACAGTATGATGTCTTTTTAACTCTTCAATTTGGGTTATAAGAGCAAGAGTTACCACCTTTTGACCACTTACCATGTGCCAGGCTCTGTACCAAGCTTCTTGGGTACATTAATTAATATTCATAGAACTCTGAGATAAGTACTGTTACTCATATTTTACAGATGCAGAAACTCAGGCTTAGAGAAGTTAAGTAACTTTTCAAGGTCACATAACTGTTAAGTTACTTGAGTCCAAGAATTAAACCTTTGCCTGAGGTCAAAGCCTGTAGAAATTTGTTATTTTTAACTGATCAAGTGTTTATTATTGTGCATTTCCCTTATTATTTAGAAGCTGACTGGATACAGCCTAAAGCTAGCTACTTTTTATAAGAAAGGGATTCACACCCTAAAAACACTGCCTAATAGAACCCTAAAAAATTGCTTTCCTCAGACAAAAGTTCATCCCATACAATCTCTTGGACCTGGGAAGAGGATATTTTTTCTAACTTAGAAGCCAGCAGTGTAAGATAGAGAAAGGAACACTCACTAGCTTTAGAAATCCCAACTCCACCATGTCCTAGCAGCATGACCCTGGCCAAGATGCTTGGCCTTTCTGAGCCTCATCTGTAAAATGGAGATGCTATGTATCTATACATCACTGGACTGTTGTAAGGATTCAATGAGTTAACTTTTGCAGAGTGTCTGGCACAGAGTAGGTGCTCAGGAAATGATACCATACTGCCTCTTACCCGTCCTTTTACATGCTAACCAGGTATGTGTACTCAGAGACACAAGCAAAGTGTGTTCACCAGGAGTAACAGGGGTCTAGCATTCCAACTTACAGGTTACAGGAATGTGGGCAGTCCTGGCCAGGACGTTTCTTTCTACAAACCTCACCACAACTATGTGGAATTTCATTTCTGCTCCATTCAGGGTTCTTTACCTTGCCTAAAACATATCAGATCAGAGAGTCAATGGAACAAACATCAATAGCACCCTAGACTTTAATATAACAGTATAACAAACCCAGACAGCATGAAACAGCAGTAAGAGATGGAAAGGACGTAACTCCACTGTACAGTAGGAACCTGTGTATTCTAAAGCTATGAAGCAGGGATAAAAGGACTACCATTTTATAATCAATGTCACTGTGCAAATCTTTGGTAAGCATCTTCCGTGAACTTAGCAGCACAGAGGCAGGAAGAGTAAAACTAAGGCACAGGGCTCTTCCTTGCTCTTGAGAAATTCATCCTTATTTGGGCAACTTATACCCTAAATGACAGCCTGTCCCTAGTCCTTGGCCTGTGCTTTTCCATCTTGTCTCTTTCAGAAATCTTAGTCACGTTGAGAGGTTCAATACACCCAAAGGCCAATGATTCCCAAATCTCCATTTCTGCATTGCTCCAAATCCTCAGTTTCAGTCCTACATGTCCAGTCCTCTGCTGAATATCTCTGCTTGGGGTTTCACAGACACCTCAAACTGCCTGCTTCTAAAGCATCTTCCCTCTTAAACCCCTCCCTCTTCAGTGTTTCCTATTTTTGTCAGTGACACCATCACTGACAGAGTCAAACAAACTACAAAACTAGAGTCATCCATCCCTGACTCCTTTTTTCTTTCCACATTCTTAATCACCAAACCTTGGCAATGATCCTACATAGGGTATCTCACCTCATTTCCCCTTCTAGTCCTGCTCTTGCCTCTCTACTGGTCAGACCCTCATTTCCAGACCATTAGAAAACCCTCCCTGCTTCTGTGCTTTCTTGTTCCAATATAGTGCCCTTGTTTCCCCTATCTTTTTTCAATGGCTCTACCTTTTTTCGCTGACTCTTACTGATGGTTTTTTCACTTTCCTGCCAGGGTGCTGCATTAGGCCCTGACGTCACTTCTTACCCTTTCAGCCACTAGAGTCCCATCTCTACTACTCTTAACTGTGACTATCATCTCCTAAGCCCTGATCTCTTTTCAATATTCCTAACTCCCTGCTGGATGCTTTTCAGTGGATGACTTGCTGGCTCCTCTAACACAGCATTTCTAAATTGGACTCATGGTTCCACCAAACCTTTTTCTCCTGACCTGCGCTTTTCTGTCCTTGGTGTTACCATATCCAAAAGCATGAAACTGTGGAGCCACATTTGAGTTCCTCCCTCTCCCATTGCTATTCATTCCTGTTTAGTTTTGAAATCTTGTGCCCCTTCCTTTCTAGCACTCATTTAGACTTTTATTATTCTTCTTCATCTAGGTTGTTACAAGTCCCCAAACTGTTTGGTCCCAAAATACTCTACTCACTGCCACAGACAAATCTTCATAAAGAATCACAATGATGCCCTCCGTGGCTTCCCACAGATTGCCAAATGAAGTTCCAATGTCTAAGCCTGCACCAAGAAGTCAGTCCTGCCTTTCCAGTCATTTCCCACTCATTCACCTTCATAGATCCAGGGCTCTATACCCAGATCACTCCCTCTTATTCCAATAGATCCTAAGCCTTCTCAGTTTTAAACTTCTGCTTATGCTGTTCTCATCAGCAAATCTCTCCTCCTATCAAGATTTTACCTAGTTTTCAAGCCTAGTTCAATTCTACCTCTTTTATGAAGGCTTTCCTTAATTAGCCAGCCAGAAGTCATGACTCACCCCAAAGATCTCCCACAGCGGTTTGTATTTCTAGTAAAATAGCAAGTTAATTGTGTCTTAACTGAAACTGTAAGCTCTGGGAAGTCAACAGGTAGTCTTATTCCCTATAAAGTATATTAAAACTAATGGTCTCCTGGAGGAGCAGAGTGCTGCAAAGTCATCACCTAAAATAAAGCCATTACTGCATTCCCACCATTTTACCTTGTTCAGATCATCTTGACTTTCACTCCACATTCTCTACCTTCTTAGGGTCTCATATCTGTCAGTGAAGGCTTTAACAAGATTTTCAATTTCACTGTGATACTTTATGTTTAAAAATCCTTTAACATAAGGTAACTGAGTCTTGGTATTGGTCCTATTTGTCCAATTTTCCATTGATCTCTTGCTTCCAGTTTCATGTTGTCTTTTCAGTAGTACATTTAAGAATATTCATTCCTTTAGTGAATACTATATTAGTACCTATTAAGGCTCAAATTTTGGCAATATACCATGTAAGATCAACAGACTCCAAATAAAAGCATGGCTAAAGTAAGAGAAAGGATAAGAAATGGAAGCTTCCTTTAGAAGAGAATGTTAGAGGTCAGCTCTTGAATGATACAGTAAATGAGGATTTTAAAAAAGGGAAGAATTTTCTAGATAGTCGAATTCATCAGAAATTGAGTCTAGAAGTGAAAGAGTCAATGGTCATTGATCAACTCTTGGTGAAAGCTGCTAGTTAAGTAATGGGAAAGGAGAAATATAAGGAAATTAATTAGAAAAACAAGGAGAACGTGCAGAAAGAAACAGGAAGAGCCAGTCTTTTCAAGAAAGGAATGGTCAAAAGCATCAAGGACTTCTGTGCTGCCAAAAAGGATAAGAACTCATAAATCAGCCCTAATTTGGTCAGGAAGGGGTCATTGATGACTTCTGAACACAGTTTCTGTGAGGTAATGAAGATAGAAGCAAAAATGCAATGGTTCAGAAACAAAATTTGAAAAATCAACAACCAACTGGTGAAGGTCAGCCAGTAAAAGAGGCAGGAAAGGAAAAAAATAAAAAAAGATGTGCAAGAAGCAGGCTAGCAGCAGGAATGAGCATCTGGATGACAGAAAGTTTTTTCCTAACACAGAGGGGAACTGAGTTATTCAGAAATAGGAAGTATTCCATAAAGAGGGAGGGCATAAGGACAGAATTTGTAATGCTACTTTATAGACCTATATATTATAAAGACCAATGACTGATTTCTGGAATTAAAATAAATTATACTTCAACACTACTCTTCACTCATGCTGCTCAAATCTGGAATATCAAAGCTGTTAGTTAGGGGTGAGAAGCAGCCTGTATCTATAACCACTTTTGCCATCTGGTCA
Source organism: Manis pentadactyla (assembly GCF_030020395.1). Lineage (NCBI taxonomy): Eukaryota > Metazoa > Chordata > Mammalia > Pholidota > Manidae > Manis > Manis pentadactyla. The sequence goes on along the minus strand of NC_080021.1, from coordinate 184,145,322 downwards.
GCTCTGGTTTAAAGCTGGGATTAAAGCAACCAGCACTACAGCTCAGAGGTAGTATGATGAGAAAGCCCATGTCCAGAACAGCCTGCCAAGAGTGCAAAGGCCTGTGACTCTAGCTGTGTGATGAACTTGCTGTGTGATACATATGATGTCTGCAGATTCCTTCAGCTTTGAAGTCTTATTAGCAACTTCAAAACATACCCAGAACACCACTTCTCCTAGGCCAGGAAATGAGGTACACTGCAAGAAGTGGAAGAGACTCCAGTGTACGCAAAATAAACTCACCACAGAAACAAGTGTAGGTATTGGGAACATGCGCAGAAACATTCTGACAGGCAGGGCACCTCCAACCACTCTGGCCATCTATCAAGAAGAGTAAGAAGAAACCTAAATAATTTCCTTACAAAAGAACATGTAATTAAAAAATTTTTTTAATCTATAGGAAACCATAATATTGAAGCAGTGGTAATAATTTACAATGTTAAGGATATCAGCTATTTAAGAAACAAATTCAGAATACTGAATACTTTGTTTAACTACTGCATTTGAGCTTACAATGTAAGGACTCAGATACTGAATTTTGTTCTCTTTTAAAAAATTGAGATAAAAAAATTGAGACATAACTGACATATAACATTTTATAAGTTTAAGGTGTACAATGTATTGATTTGATACATTTATTTATTACGATATGATTACCACCACAGTGTTAGCTAACACCTCCCTCATGTCACATCATTTTCATTTTACTATGCGGTGAGAATGTTCTGTTACCTCTAATACCAAGGTAAACATTATTTGAATCTTGGCTTGAAAAGAAAAGTAGGATAAAATATTTAAGCACATGCAGGAAAACCCACAAATCTAAAATTAGAAGAGCCACAGTTCAGAAAGCTTATTATTAATAACATTTGCTAGTATTACTAATAAAATACTAGTAAATTTGAGGGAAACATCTCCTAATTTTATGGAGAAGATGTGTTAAAGCCAAAGCAACTTCAACATCCTAAGGGTAAATTTAAAAATTGCTCTCTATGAATTTGCTGAAGAAAGCCATGTAAGAAATGTTTTCTACAGTTGATGCTTGAATAAAAGCTACCAGTTTCAGTAAAAGTAACTGATTTTGTTATATCCTAAATATATTTTATAAATATTATGTTAGCTGACTTATTTAAGATCTACAGCTTAATACTGGTCATCTGTAAGATGTGATCAAGGCATATACTCTCTCTGCAGATAAAATATCCAAGAGGAATTAAATGGTATTTTTAAAGCTAATTTTAAAACCTGAACATATCAAATGGGTGAGAATAACTATTCAGAAGAAATCACTGACCTGCTTGAGATGCTGGAGACCTTGCCCATTTCTTTATGCAGTTCAAATGAAACACGTGATAACAGCTCTGACAACTCCACACTGGGGCGGTGACACAAACCAATTCACAGCATACCATGCACTCATATTTTTCTGTAGTTAGCTGTTCAATTAGAGAACCTGTTTAAAAAACAAAACAGATAAACTCAAACACAGGAAAACATTTTTTAGTCAACAAAGGATCAGCAAGTCATTTGAGAAAATAATCCAAACAGATTTTAAGGGTTGTTTGATTTTGAGTAAGGTGGATGTTTAGAGTTTGAGGCCAAGAAGAGGCAGGAATATGCTGAGGGAGAGGGCTTAGGAAGTAGACATTCAGGTAGGGAATCCCACAATTGTGGAAACTTTCAAGAAACTGCCGAGGAACTGACCAGAGTAACCAAATGCCCCTTGTAACAGCTTGAGCATTCATAAGAGCAATGCATTTTTGCACCTTGCCTTGAATCTCTCTGAATCTGGGGGCTCTGAATCTACCTCCATGGATTTAGGGTAGGAGGGTAGGCAGGGGTTTGTGAACTACAAGAAACCTAAGCCTGGGAAGGCTCCAACAAACCATGGTGGTGAGATGGTTCTAGTAGTTGTTCTGAAACTTGATTCACTCAACAAAGATATGTTTGGGACCTATCACAAGCCCCATGGTAGGGTTACTAGACCACAAGAGATACACTCTGGTTCCAGTGAGAGACACCAATGTATAGCATAATAACAATAATCTCAGATTCATTCCTCAACACCTTCACCCACCCATTTCAGGACTTTTTCCTCAAACAGGATCTTGGCAAGGTCTTTTTAGATCCCAGTATAGCCAGGTACTCTAGGAGATGAGTATATGTGTAAGTATTTGAGTCTGTACTTTTAGCATTTATTTCACAGTACTATTTTATTTGCAACCAGGTCCTAATAGGCTATAAGAATAATATAACTAACTTTAAATATACCATGCCAAGTGCTGTGCCAAAGCACTTTACATCTATCTAATTCTCTTAACAAGGCTGTAATTGAGTACCACTTTATAGTTGAAGAAACTGAGGTTCATAGTGATTGTCACTTACCCAAGGTCACAAAATCAGAAATTTTAAAAATAAAAAAATCAAACTCATTGCTATCTGACTCAAAGGGTCACAATTTAATTATTCCATATTAGCTCTCCCAAGTTTATTTTCTGTTTGTCCAATTTAATATCAAAATAACTATGGAACACCAAGACTTAACCTCTGTAAGGCAGGGCCTAGGCCTTGTCAGCCTTGCTCACTGTATTGTTTTCTGTGCCTGGCATATACCAGGTGCTCAGTAAATACGTAGCAAATGAATGAAAGAATAAATGAGTATCATCTAGTCGTTTCCATAACCTCCCTCTATTGAAAATTTCAGGTTTCAGTAAAGTTCCTGGGTAAGCACTTTCCCTCTGGGGAAAGCCTGGAATAAAGATACTTTGTGTGGCTAATTATAGGGACCTCTACCTGTTTTAGGTAACAGACGAACACATCATAACACTGAATTCTATTGTAAAAACTGAAGAACCAGACTTAGATTCTTTCTTAAAAGTAGGGATGCCCTTCTTACTACACTGATGGACAGTGACTTCAATGGGGTATGGAGGGGACTTGATAATTTAGGTGAGTGTAGTAACCACAATGTTTTTCATGTGAAAATTCATAAGAGTGTATATCAATGATACCTTACAAAAAAAAAAAGTAGGGATGCCCTATCCTGTATAGGTTAACATGCAGGGTAACATGTCTGGATGACAAAGTTAATTATATTTCCCTCCAGTTAGTAAGGCACATGTGGAACATTCTGGTGAGGTAAGTTATGTAAGAGAGAGCTCACTAGGGAGTGAGATTAAGTTTGAGCCATTTATATACAAGAGGCTGACTGGGGCAGAGATATCATCTGTGAAAATTATACCTGGGGTGAATTTTATAGAAAATGCCTATTGACCATTTCAGAATGTAACTGAGAAGTAAAGGGCACAGGAAAGTGATGTATGGAAAATACTGAGAACATTATAATCGACTGTTGTTTTGATTTTTACCATGAAGACTGTCATTTTCACTTTATTGTTTCTCTTAATAAGTTTATGGTTTGTTACTAAGTAGTAATTGTTTTATATATGATGCTCCTAAATCCAATCACTGTGAAACAAGGACACACACAGATAGTGATGTGTTGACAGCTGCCAACTTTGAATAACCCACAAATCGTTGCTAAACCCTTTCCAAAGGCTGCCTCATATCCCATGTTCAATATGTCAGCAAATGTTGCTGGCTCTACCTTCCAAATATATCCAGAATCCAATCTTTGCTGCTATTACTCTGGTCTAAGCCACTCTCCACCCACCTGGATTATTACAATGGCCTCCTAACTGTTCTTACCACTTTTGCCCTTGCCTTACTTCAGCCTGTCCTCAACAAAGCAGCCAGAGGGAGCCTAGTAAAGTGCAAATTAGATGCCACCCTTCTGCTCAGAACTTGCCAATGGTTCCTACATCACATACTTGTAAAAGCAAAAGTCCTTACAATGGTCTTCACCACCTCCCAGTCCTCACCTGCTTTTCCTCTTTCCCTAGGTCACTACCAACACCAAACTGGCCACCCTCCTTCCCCAAACTGGCAGAGATTCCTGCCTGATGGTCTTGACAATCTGCTCTTCCCTCTGCCTAGAATACTTTTCCCTAGACATCTGCACAGCTTGGTCCGTTGCCCCTTCATGTTTATTCAAAATGTGATCTTCTCAATGAGGCAGACTCTGGCCACACTTTAAAACAATTGTAACCCACTCCCTCAACATTCCCTATCTCTTTTCCATACTGTATTTTTCTCCACACTATCTAATACATCATATATTTTACTTGTTTTATCTTGTTTATTTCCTAACTCTATACAAAATGAAATGTACACTGTGTGAGGACAGAGATTTTTACCTAGTGATGCCTGGGACATACTGGCACTCAATAATAGCTGTTTTATGAATCAATGAAAATATAGCAAAAGATTCCAGAAAGATCTCAGAAAGAGAAACAGTATAATTCTTTCACCAACAATACTTTAGTTTTATCAAAACATGTATAACATATGTAAGATACAGTATGGTCCTGGAATAGTTCTGTGCTGGTAAACTATCACATTTCAAGTTCACGACTGTTGCCCATGTTGGGTGCCAGCCCTGTTCTGACCACTAGCTCTTAAATCCCTGGCCCATTCCCAATAAGGCTTTTTATCATCTTTCAGTCGTGACTGTGTCTACTCTGTACTTCTACTTTGATAGCATGTCAGTAAAGAGAGTGAAGACCCACCGAAGTAACTGGAAGAGACCTGACAGAAGTGTTAACTGCCTCTAAACTTTTCAGAGACACCAATAAATAACTATATTTTAAAAACCAAAAAACCTAAAACAGTCCTTATTTGAGAAATCCAGACTTTTTTGAGATAATCAGGGAAATTAAATTGTGGTACTAAACTGGGTATTAGATGACTTCAAGGAATTACTGCTAATTTTGTTAAGTGCAATAACGGCACTGTGATTATGTAAGAGAATGGCCATTTTTAAAAACAGATGTATACTAAAAGCATATGGTGATAAAAGAAACTATTTGGAATTTGAAATATCAGCAAAGAAAAAAAATAAAGAATAAATAAAACAAATGGGAGAATGTTTAAATATTAATGTACATATCTAATGTATGACATTATATTAATTTAAAATAAGGTCTACAAAGATTTAATGAGTGCAATATTCTACATTATAGTAAGCAAAAAAAGATAAATTTTAATATTACATGATTTCAACTATGTAAAACTGAGCATTAAGAATTCTGTAAGAAAATAGACAAAAGGTTAAAGATGATTAAATCTAGATGATTAAATCTAGACCAAAGATAAGTTACCTACTAAAATAACTTTACTAAGTTACCTTATTAAAGGTAAGGCAGCTGTTTTTAAAAAGCTAATACAATATAAGCATGGTCAAAATGTTCAAGATGGTCTTGCTGAGTCTGGAGCCTATGTCAGCCACCGTATTTATTTATGTGAGTCTAAAATTTGTGGCAGAGCTTAGGGGCTGGAGGTAAAGATGTAGAACTCAGCACAGCAGAGAGGCCATGATTGAAAGTATGGACCTGGTCGTAATTTCCAATGAGACCTTATCAAGTAAGAACAGAGGGCTGAGATAAAGCCCTAGAAACACCAATGTTTAGGAAAGAGGTAGAGGAAGACAAACTTGAAGGACACAAGCCGGAATAGTCAAGGAGAACAAAGAGCATCAGAAGTGTGTGGTATCAAGAGTCAAGGAAGTTACATTTCAAAAACGACTCCTTTGCATCAAACTCCAAGGTAAGTCTAGGATAATGACTGGAATACATCTGTCCACTGGAAGTGGCAAATAGGAAGCCACTCATGACCTTACCAATAGCTCTCTGAGTCAAGTAGTAATGAAGGCAGGACTGAGAAGTGAATCAAAATATGGAAAAGGAAACATAGTGGATGACTCTTGATTAGACTAGAATGGAAAGAAGAGAAACACTATTGGGAGGACACGTAACGGGAAGTCTTTCTTTTGGATGGTAGAACAGACTTGGCAAGAGTTTCAGGCTGAGAACTAGAAATAGTAGATGTGACAAGGTTGAAGGAAGGAAATAAAGGAGATCTCAGACTGAAAGAAAAGGAGGATAGGCACAGATGTCTCTTAGTTTGTATAAAGAGAGCAAAAAAGTTGAGCAAATTATGCCTGATGATCTCCCCTTTCTCTGTGAAGTAGGAGGTCTGCTGAGATTGAGGGAGATGTTAGGAAGATTTCAATAAGAGTAGAAAAGGCTTGGAGTAGGCTTAGATGAAATTGGAAAGGAGAGCTAACCAAGTTCACATAATGGGAAATGGGCAGTGCTGAAAGCCAACCTACATTAGAGATCACTATTCAAAAATAGTTGCTGAGAAGCTACCTTGTACCAGGTACTCTTTAGAGCTAAGGATACACAGTGAACAGAACAGACAAAAATCTCCTGCCCTCAGGAAGCTTATTATCTAGTGGGGGAAGGTAGATAATAAATAATGAAATGAAAATAAGTAGCATCATCAAATAGAGATACATGCTACAGAGAAAAATAAACGAGGAAAGGAAGATAGGGAATGCTGATAGTGAGGGAGATTTTATATTTAAATAGGGTGTTCAGGGAGGCTTCCCTGAGAAGGTGAGTGAATTTACAGCAGCTCCAAATCTGTAATATCATATGATTTCCTGGAACAGCATTCTGTTACCCAGCTGCAACAGCAAAGATTAAGTCACAGTATCAATCCAGGGCTAGGAACCTGCCACATGGCGTAGCAGAAGGATAATACTTCAAATGACCTACAACAAAGCTAAGCCTTCAGAGGGAATGAAGAAGGGTAGACGGCTGACAAAAACAGTAATGGGTGAAAGAGACTGAGAGAGCCAGTAGGACAGGAGGTTATGGTCAAAAAGTGGAACATAAGACTTTAAGATATCAGACATGGGACATCCCCAGGGTCATCTCCTTGGTGGTGGGTGTGGAGGTGGAATGAAGAAGTTACTGTAGTTGAGAAGATCAAAGCACTTGAGGACAGCACAACTGTATGATCACTAAAATCACCCAGCCTAACAGCAGGATTTGTGGTAAATTAGATCTCAAATTTGAACATGCATTAGAGTCACCTGGAGACCTGTTAAAAGATTGCTAGACCTCACTCCCAGAATTTCTGCCTAGTAAGTCTGAGGTGAGGCCCAAGAATGTGCTCTTCTAGCAAGTTCCCCTGTGTTGCTGGTGGCAACTGGTCTAGGATGAACTTTGAGAGCCACTGGGGTAGAAGAGATATAGGTTATATGCATTAATAAATGAGGACAGGGCCTGTGAGATTGGGAGGCTCACAGATGACAAAGATAAAGAGATGTGGAGGGTGATGTAGCTAAAAGGTAATGTAGCATTAGGTTCAAAGGAGCAGGGACTTTGATACAAAGGTAGAAGAATAATGGTTCAGAAATGACAATGGAAAGAAAAGAATTTTGCTGTTCCCATCCTCTGGAAATTAAGGTGAGTGGGATAATGAAAAAGAGTAGATTCTCAAGGAAAGTGATGTAAGGAAGCTGCAAAGAAAGTGATGAACTTAGAGGTCATGAGTTAATTAAAAGCAGGAGCATAGCAGAAACATATTAAGGATATAGAGGATTTTGTTACCACAAAATGAGGGATCCAGCTAGTCTGAGAGAACAGGAGCAATGCTAGTTTTTCTCAGTACAGAATGAGAGTAAGCAAAAACCACTCTCAAATAGCCATGGACACCCACATTTGGGATGATCCTCTTTCCATTCCAATCAAGGTTTCATCTCCACTACTCTACCAAAACTGCTCTTATCAAGACCAGTAACTTTCACATTACTGAGTAGTTAATATGCAGATGCCATCTTTCTGGACCTATCAATAGCATTTGGCACAAATGATTTATTTTTTAATTTGAATTATTAAATTATTGAATTATTTTTTAATTTGGCTTTCAGAATGTGGTCCACTCCCTAGTTCAACTGCTATTCATTCTCCACCTCCTTTGCTGGATTGCCAGCTTCCAACCTTGAATCCCTGAGTTGTAGGGAGGTTCCATCCTCAAATTTTTCTTCTCTAACTACACTTGCATCTTAGGTGACCTCCTCTAGTCCATTAACACCAGGTATGTGCAGACAACCTCAAATTTAAGTCTCTAGATCTCTTCCCTGAATTCTATATCCAATTCCCTACTTAACATATCCATTTGGAAGTCTCATAGGCAACTAAATTTAACAAATTTAACCAAATTCTTCCTTTCCTGAACAAAATATATGCAAAAACACCTTTTTCCAATAAGGAAAGACTAAGAAACTGTCACAGATTGAAGGAGATTAAGGAGATATGGTGACTAAAAGTAATGTGGTGTCCTGGATTGGATTCTACAACAGAAAAAGGATGTTAGTAGAAAAACTGATGAAATCCAAATAAAGTCTTCAATTTAGTTAATACTATTACATGTGTTGATTTCTTAGTTTTGACAAAGGACCTTATTTGATTATACAAGGTGTTACCATTAGAGGAAGCTGGGTGAAGGCTATATGGGAACTCTCTGTACTACCTTTACAACTTTCCTGTAAATCTAAAATTATTCCAAACTGAAAAGTTTTAAAAACAAACAACACCTCTTCCTTTCCCAGGCTTCACCACTTCAATAAATGACAATTCTATTCTTCTATGTTGCTCAAGCCTACAAATAACCCAACTCCTCTCACTCTCTTGTATCCAACATCAAGTCTCTGCAGATCCTGCCAGTTTTCCCTTCCAAATACATCCAAAGTCTAACCGATTTTCACCTCTCCCAACACACCTACCCAAGTCAAAGTCTCCAACATCAACTACCTGAATTACTTCAATAGCCTCCTAACTTGTTCCCTTCTTCCTTAGAGCCTCTTCTCCACACAGCAGGCTGAGTGATCAAGTCATCATTTTAGAATATTAGTAAGATCATTCCCTTTTCCCAAAACCTTCCAGCTGCTTCTAATCTTCTTACTCAGAACTAAATTAAGAGTCACACATGATCCATCCCTGAGATTTCTCTGACTCCTGCTACCCACTCTGCAATGCTCACAATACATACTCCCACCCCAATCTAAACTTGCTTCTCCCTCTGCCTGGAATGCTCTTCTCCAGAGAGCCACATGGTGAGCATCTGCACTTTCTTCTGGTCTCTGTTCAAATGTCTCATCAAAGACACCAACCTATCTGAACTAGTGCCTGTTACTTGTCCTCCTAGCTGCTTTGTATTTCTTTTCAGCCCTTATCACCATCTGGTGTATTAAATATTTAAGTGTTTTCTGCCTGTATTCCCTACCAGAATGTAAATCCCACCAGTGTAACATGCACAGTACCTAGAATGATGCTTGGCAACATCGTATGTAGTCAATATGAATAAGGTGTTCTCAAGAATATGTAGGGATGGGAGGCCAAGAAAGACATGCTAGGAAGAACTTTTAAGATGTTCTACACTCTGGTGTATGTGGCCTGGATAATCTCCTCCCCTTACATATGCGGTGGGCCTGATCTAATCAGGCGAACCCTTTTAAAAGGGAGAAATCAAAGAAATTTGGAGAAACTATAGCAGATGCTTTCCGGTAGGCCTTGAAGAAGCAAACTATCATGCTTTGGAGAGGGCTATGTGCTGGAGAATTACTGGTGGCCCCTAAGAGCTGAGAGTGACCCCCCCAGCCAACAGCCAGCAAGAAAATGAGGACCTCAGTCCTACATAAGAACATAAATCCTTTCAACAACCAGTAAGCTTGAAAGAGGGCCCCACACCTCAGATGAGATTGCCTCCTTGGCCAAATAAACAAATGATACTTTCCAGTGGTAAGAGCTGTAACAGAAGCATGTATATATGTCAGAAAAGGACCTATTGCAGGGCTGGAAAAGATTAATGCTAGTGTAGAGATGAGCAAAGGTTTCCTGGACATGTGACGAAACCAGCTTTTGAAAAATAAGTAAGAATTCACAAGCGAGGTGAGTGGCAGACATTCTAGACAGAGGGAGCCAAATATGCAACACAGTGGAAAGCTGAAATGGTACAGAGTCCAGGGAACAAAATGTGGTGGGGACTGAGGCAGCAGAAAACGGAGTTGTCAGGTAAGACAGAAACCAGAATGTGTAGGTGATGAGAAAATGTGAATAGAATTAAGCAGGCAAGTCACACAGTGCAATATGTGTTTTAGAAAGATCACTCTCTGACGCTACTGTAAGGGATGCACTGAAACAGAGTAACTGAGATAGCAAAATTAGTCAGGAACTCTTGCAGATGAGCAGACTAAAGATAATGCAAGCTGGAACCAGAAGGCACAGTAGAGATATTACCGTCTCCTACTTGTGCTTTCACAATTCAATAAGCACTGTACCAACCACACCTACATTTCTAAAAACCCTTACTAAATTCTTTGTTAAGAAAAAAATTCCTTACTTGTATGTGCTTATGAAATATAAAAACTGAGTAAGTGGTTACATACTGGGGAGGGAAACAGGGAGGCAGATGGTGAATAAGGATAGAGACTCTTCACTGTATACCTTTTTATACCCTCTGATTCCTAAATTGTGTAAAATTATTATCTATTCAAAAATAAGAAAAAAAAATAAAAACAAACATTTCCATCTATTTAGGTAGATTTACCTGTGTGCGTTTCCACATTCTTCAGCATGTGGCTCTGTCTGCCTCGGGGAAAAGATGCTACTTGAGGATCCTGCCTCCTTTCAGGGCATTTCTCTGGGTCAACCCTTCGCGAAGACTTGTTGATGACTGCCAAGTTCCCACTGTCACAGGCAGATTTTGTTGGTCTTTCCTTAAGATTATCCTTTGGGATGGGGGCCATGTTGTTTCTGGGTCCTGCATTTGCATGTCGTTGGCCCTCCTGTCTTGGTGGATTCCTGCCTGGTCGTGGCCTGGCCCCCTCTACTTCCCACGGAGGCCTTTTCTGTGGGTATCTTCTCTGCTCACTGCGTCTCGTCCCAGACCCATCTGCTATTCCTTTTCTACAGGATGTATCTGAAGAATCAGAGTGGATAACCCCCATGGGTTTGTTGTTTTCAGACACAGCATCCTCAGGCTTTGGAGTCATTCTGTTACCCCACTCACATTTAAGTTTCCCTTTGACTTTTGGTCCTCTACCATAGCTATAGGTTGCTTTTTTGGGTTTTGCTCCCCTGGGATCTGCGCCAACTTCCTTTTCACTTTCAGAAAGGCTCTGTTCCCTGGGGTCTGTCCCACTCTCTGATCTGACTATGCTTTCTAAGCCAGCTGCATCTGAGGTGGTCTGGTCAATGAGATTTTGTACTCTCTTGACTCTGATATGTTGCTTTTCACTCCTCAATTTCTGCCAAGGTTGATTCTGAAGGCCATGGCTCTTGAGTGGTTTATTAGAAGTAGAGAACTGGAAAGAAGTCTGTTGACTCTTAGGTTTGCTTCCTGAAGGATGATACCTATGCTGATGAACAGCAGAGATGTCATCATAAGGGACTTGCCTGAAAAGATGACAGGGAGGTGATGAACTGTAATTTCTTCTATCAATCCTATTAGAATCTAGTCTCCTTTGACTCCCACAGTTTAGACCAGAATTCTTTCTCTCCTGAGGAATGAACTCAGCAGCATCTGTATTGAGTTTAAAAGTACCTAGGGCATAAGAAATAAAACATGCCAGTAAAGAAATTACTCAGTTACTCATAGAGTCCAGAAGATTCTAAGCTATAACCATAAGTTATTTTCCTAAGGAGTTTGTATAAAACAGACTTTATTAAGACTATTTTTCCTGTGAAGGTAATGGGTTCAAGGTGCTGGTGGAAGACTGATCATCCCATGTCCACCAGCCTCATTCATAGCCACTGCTGAGAATTACTATGTAAAAGTGCTCACCTGGGCCATCAGGCATTATTTACACATACATTTATCAAAAAATTTAAGGTCAGTAAACAGTTCAGAGGTGAGACATCAACCAGCAGGTTCCACATGGTCTTTCAAAACTCTAGGGTTAACATTGTGTAATATCAAGTAAACAGGCTCTAGAGTCAGCCCAAATCATACTATCTTACCATCTTCTGGTATGAACTTAGGGATCATAGCAATCACCTGATTGCTTTTAGCCTTAAGATTCCTCATCCATGACAAAAGTTGACAATACAATTTCAAAGGGTTATTGTGAAATTGAAGTTGGATTTCATATAGATAGTACTTAGCACAGTGAACACATTAGTTACCATCTCCTTTCCTCAGGAATGTATTTTATAATTTCCAAAATTATCACATACTATGGTCCTTAATCCCAAAGCCTCAAAAATTAAGCATATGCCCCTTCAGCCCAGTCATTCCCCCCCACCCCCAATGCTTCTTTGTATAGTCAACTCAGTCCCTGAAGCCCAAAGGAGAAATGATTTGCCTAAAGATGCGAAATTAGTTAGTAGCAAAGCCAGAACTACGTGTAGCATATAGAATACACTATGAATAGACAGGGCTTGGAAGACACGGGTTTAAGTCCCTGCCCATCACTTACTGTGTCTTTATGCAAATACTTAATCACAGTTTTCTTGTATGGAATGGAGAGAATAACAATCCCTACATCAAAGAGTTTCAATGAAGAGTAAGGCAAGTGGCTAAAATGGTGCTGTATCATTGTTAGGACTACAGACTATATGAAACACACAGACCTGACAACAGATGGGTTCAGGGTAGAGCCTAGGGGCTGCAGGTTTAATAATAAGCCCTAACATTTATTAGGTATTTAACACATGCCAGGCACTACACTAAGCACTTTGCATGTGTTAACTCATTTAATCCTTACATTCCCAGTGAGAAAAGCAAGACACAGAGAGTAAGTTAGCTACAGGGTATTCCAAAGCAGATTCAGGGTTCTACTGCAGGCTACGTGGGCATAGAGACCAAGTTCTTACACTAGGCTACACTTTAAGAGGTTGAGCAGCAGGAGCCACAGAAACATATACTTAGGAACTGAATGAGATCATAAAGTCATAGGGTCAATTTTCACTCAATCCAGGATTTGTCCTGAAAGCTTTCCAATAGAAGAATTCTGGGAGGGGGTGGAGAGCCTTACAAATGTCAAGAATATTAAAAAAATTCAGAAAGAATGTGGCAGAGATGGTGTTCTGGAAACATAAGAGATAACATAAAGGTGAGAATGGGTAGATTAGACCAAGTGGGTGTTGTGTAGTCCTCCCCTGCTTGAAGTAACAAGGTTGGAGAGAGGGGCAGAAATAAAAGATCAAAAAAAGATGTCCAGAACTAGCTGGTAAAGGATGGGAAGAGGGTGTTTTGTGTTAAGCAATGAGTTGATGCAATTGTAGAGGCCAGAGAGGGTTATTCACATATAGTAAATGTTCCACTAGACAGGTAGTAGGCAAAACCCTTAGGAAGACCCTTAATACACGAGGAATAGAAAAGGGTATAAATGAGCAAACTGGACCTCAATCATTAAGATCTGAAATATTTTTTTCTCTCTCACTATTTTAAGTAGTTGTTACTCAGTAAATAGGATATCTCATCACTAAGTCTTGCTATAGTATATGTGGTACCCTAGATCCAAAATAACACAGCAACACGGGGGGTGTCCAACAGGTAGGTCGGGCAGAGTAAGGGGAAATCCAACAGCAGATTATGAAGTCCAGAAAGGAAGCTGGCACTGCAGAGTGCCCATGGGCAGAAAGATACCCCCTAGGGCAGGAGCAGGCAAGAGAATGAAACCTTGAGTGGGTTGAAGATGGGGACTAGACATGATGAAATAAGAACATGGAATAGGAACTAAGGCAAAAGCAAACTAAGGCACATGACAGTGAGTGGGAGGTCTTTGGACTAGGGGACTTTACCATAGTAGATGGGAAAGAGGTTGTAACCTGGGCACAGCACAAGAGGCCAAAACTATGACGCACAAGTAGCCCCACCCAATTGTGCTTCAAACATTGCAGGGTGTAGAAATGGGCCACAAATGAGCCAGAGGTTGGGAAGATCAATGGACCCAATTAGGGGATCTGGGAAAAGAATGAGTGGCAGAGTAAGAAAACATCAGCCTTAAAATGTTCCCTCCTCCCAAGATGACTTAATACATATATCAGGACTAGAATACCCTAAAGCAGCATGTCTTCCAACTTTTTTTTTTTTTTACCAAGACGCACAGTAATAAACACATTTTACCTGCCACCCAGTACACAAATACGTAAATATTCTTCTTGGTGCTCCAACAGCTGGTAGGTAGCAGAACTGAGAGTTCTGTGGCAAACTGCCACCCTGTTTTTTTAGAAAGAGTGGGTCCTGTAATCAGATCAATGTAGTAGGTTGTGACAAGTATTTTTTTTCAAACGAAAGAGACAACAGAGTGTCCTACTGATAGTAAGGAAAACCACTGCCTCCTAAAACTTCTGGTTCACTTTTATATTTTGTATGTGTGCACTGATGTCGAGACGCAAAATATTCCTTTTAGGCGCTATCCAAAAACTATGGAGAACAGTCTACGGTAAACTCTGAAGGACATGGAAGTAGATGTTATGTTAACAGCCAAACGAGGCTGTCTTTATACACAGAAACAACTTCGGGAAGTGGAAGTGAGCTAACAATTATGGAACGGGTACACTACAGGGCGGGAGCCTTCACAGGAATTAACTTATTTACTACCAAATGGCAAATGAGGAAACAGTCACACTGCAAGTTTACCGCCGACTGAGCTAGAAAACCACGGGCGCTCGGCGACGCAGGAATACACCTTAAGCACAGCGCGCAGGCCCGCTACGCGTCAAGAGCCCGCTACCGTCACCGGCAGTGACCCGGCCGACCCTCGCCAGTCGGCGATGAGTGCGGTAGCTGCCCCAGAGGGCCGGGAGAAGCCTTGAGGCGAGCGGGACACCCACATCGACTCCCTGAGCGCCAGAACAAACCCAATCTCCTTGGAAACCCAGCAGCCAGGCTTCACGACCCAATCGAGGATGATCGAGATCGCCGTAAGCACGACACTCATGGCCCACTAACGCGCAACTCTCGTGATATAAATGGCCGGAGTTCTAGGACTCGTCACTGACCCAATTTCCGCTCCCCAAGAGGGGCCCAGTCTCGCGCAGGCCAGGACAGTACCTGAGACAGGAGGCGCCTCCGCCATCCCGTGCCGCAACACCTAAACCGAGCCCGGCAGCCCAGCAGAGAGCTGTCACCCGGTCACGTGCCCCAGACTTCCGGCTCCGGGACTGTGTTCGCATCTACGCACCCGGTAGACGGCGACGGAGGTTGCGTGGCCGAGTCAAGGGCGTCCGTGACGTCAGACAGTCGCGCCAGACGCTAGGCGCCGGGCTGAAGGAAGCGAATAGAGACGGGAGCTGGGCAGGACCGGCGGAGGCGAGGGCTTCTTGCGCAATGGTGTTTCTTTCCGAGGTTAGCTGCGTTGTCGCCATCGTGCCCTTTTTGCCCTGCCACCCAGACAGCTTCACCTGCTCATCAGGAGTCTTCAGCTTAGACATCACCTTCTTCTTAGAATAGTTCGGGCTTAGGGTTTTAAAGAAAAACAGCTTAGTAGTCAAAAGGCAATCCGGAAAAAAATATTTGCAAAACAAACGGTAAAGCGCTAATATAGAAAAAGCTCTAACAAATCAGTTAGAATAAACCATACATAGAAGTGGTAAGAGACTTGAACCGGGCAGATGACCGCAAAACGAATACAGATAGACACTGAACAGGAGAGGGAAAGTTTGGAGTCACTGATAATTTTTAAAGTTCTGTACATACGTTTAGTGGGTGGAGTTTTTTCTTCTTTTGTTTTACCAATCAGGTTGGGTAAAGGCAATTAAATGGGAAAAGAAGTGGACAATAAATTATGAAAAGGCCTCACTGATACGCAGAATTTGAAAATAAAGTTCTAGGTTTTTTTTTTTCTATCATTAATCTACAATTACATGGGGAACATTATGTTTACTAGACTCCCCCCCCATCACCAAGTCCCCCCACATACCCTATTACAGTCACCGTCTCTCAGCGTAGTAAGATGCTATAGAATCACTAGTTTTCTCTGTGTTGTACAGCCCTCCCCATGCCCCCCCTACATTGTCTGCTAATAGTAATGCCCCATTTTTTCCCCCTTATCCTTCTCTTCCCACCCGTCCTCCCCAGTCCCTTTCCCTTTCCCTTTGGTAACTGTTAGTCAATTCTTGGGTTCTGTGAGTCTGCTGCTATTTTGTTCCTTCAGTTTTTTTTCTTTGTACTTATACTTCACAGATGAGTGAAATCATTCGATACTTGTCTTTTTCTGCCTGGCTTATTTCACTGAGCATAATACCCTCTAGCTCCATCCATGTTGTTGCAAATGGTAGGATTTGTTTTCTTCTTAATGGCTGAGTAATATTCCATTGTGTATATGTACCACATCTTCTTTATCCATTCATCTACTGATGGACACTTAGGTTGCTTCCATTTCTTGGCTATTGTAAATAGTGCTGCGATAAACATAGGGGTGCATTCTTAGGGTAAATTCCTAGGAGTGGAATTCCTGGGTCAAATGGTATTTCTATTTTGTGTTTTTTGAGGAACCTCCATACTGCTTTCCACAATGTTTGAACTAATTTACATTCCCACCAGCAGTATAGGAGGGTTCCCCTTTCTCTACATCCTAGCCAATATTTGTTGTTGTCTGTCTTTTGGATGGTGATGATCCTTATTGGTGTGAGGTGATATCTCATTGTGGTTTTAATTTACATTTCTCTGATGATTCGCGATGTGGGGCATTATTTCATGTGTCTGTTGGCCATCTGAATTTCTTCTTTGGGGAAGTGTCTGTTCAGATCCTCTGCCCATTTTTTAATCGGATTATTTGCTTTTTGTTTGTTGAGGTGCATGAGCTCTATATATTTTGGATGTCAACCCTTTATTGGATATGTCATTTATGAATATATTCTCCCATACTGTAGGATAACTTTTTGTTCTATTGGTGGTGTCCTTTGCTGTACAGAAGCTTTTCAGCTTGATATAGCCCCACTTGTTCACTTTTGCTTTTGTTTTCCTTACCCATGGAGATGTGTTCATGAATAAGTTGCTCATGTTTATGTCTAAGAGATTTTTGCCTATTTTTTTTTAAGAGTTTTATGGTTTCATGACTTACATTCAGGTCTTTGATCCATTTGGAATTTACTTTTGTGTATGGGGTTAGACAATGATCCAGTTTCATTCTCTTACATGTAGCTGTCCAGTTTTTCCAGCACCATCTGTTGAAGAGACTGTCATTTCCCCATTGTATGTCCATGGCCCCTTTATCGAATATTAGTTGACCATATATGTTTGGGTTAATGTTTGGAGTCTCTATTCTGTTCCGTTGGTCTGTGGCTCTGTTCTTGTGCCAGTACCAAATTGTCTTGATTACTGTGGCTTTGTAGTAGAGCTTGAAGTTGGGAAGTGAGATCTCCCTGCTTTATTCTTCCTTCTCAGGATTGCTTTGGCTATTAGGCTTATTTTATGGTTCCATATGAATTTTAAAACTTTGTTCCAGTTTGTTGAAGAATGCAGTTGGTATTTTGTTAGGGATCGCATTGAATCTGTAACTGCTTTAGGCAGGATGGCCATTTTGACAATATTAGTTCTTCCTAGCCAAGAGCATGGGATGAGTTTCTATTTGTTAGTGTTCTGTTTAATTTCTCTTAAGAGTGTCTTGTAGTTTTCAGGGTATAGGTCTTTCACTTCCTTGCTTAGGTTTATTTCTAGGTATTTTATTCTTTTTGATGCAATTGTGAATGGAATTGTTTTCGTGATTTCTCTTTCTGCTAATTCATCATTAGTGTATAGGAAAGCAACAGATTTCTGTGTATTAATTTTGTATCCTGCAACTTTGCTGGATTCAGATATTAGTTCTAGTAGTTTTGGAGTGGAGTCTTTAGGGTTTTTTACGTACAATATCATGTCATCTGCAAATAGTGACAGTTTGACTTCTTCTTTACCAATCTGGACTCCTTGTATTGCTTTGTTTTGTCTGATTGCTGTGGCTAGGACCTCCAGTACTATGTTGCATAATAGTGGGGAGAGTGGGCATCCCTGTCTTGTTCCTGATCTTAGAGGAAAAGCTTTCAGCTTCTCGCTGTTAAATATGGTGTTGGCTGTCGGTTTGTCACATATGGCCTTTATTATGTTGAGGTACTTGCGCTCTATGCCATTTTGTTGAGAGTTTTTATCATGAATGGATGTTGAATTTTGTCATATGCTTTTTCAGCATCTATAGAGATGATCATGTGGTTTTTGTCCTTCTTTTTGTTGATGTAGTGGATGATGTTGATGGATTTTCAAATGTTGTACCATCCCTGCATCCCTGGGATGAATCCCACTTGATCATGATAGATGATCGTTTTGATGTATTTTTGAATTTCGGTTTGCTAATATTTTGTTGAGTATTTTTACATATATGTTCATCAGGTATATTGGTCTGTAATTTTCTTTTTTGGTGGGGTCTTTGCGTGGTTTTGTTATTAGAGTGATGCTGGCTTCATAGAATGAGTTTGGAAGTATTCCCTCCTCTTCTATTTTTTGGAAAACTTTAAGGAGAAGGGTATTATGTCTTCTCTATCTGTCTGATAAAATTCAGCAGTGAATCCATCTTGCCCTGGGGGTTTTGTTCTTGGGTAGTTTTTTGATTACTGATTCAATTTCGTTGCTAGTAATTGGTCTGTTTAGATTTTCTGTTTCTTCCTTGGTCAGTCTTGGAAGGTTGTATTTTTCTAGAAAGTTGTCCATTTCTTCTAGGTTTTCCAGCTTGTTAGCATATAGGTTTTCATAGTATTCTCTAATAATTCTTTGTATTTCTGTGGGATGCGTCATGATTTTTCCCTTCTCATTTCTGATTCTGTTGATGTGTGTAGATTCTCTTTTTCTCTTAATAAGTCTGGCTAGGAGTTTATCTATTTTGTTTATTTTCTCAAAGAACCAGCTCTTGGTTTCATTGATTTTTTCTATTGTTTATTTTTCTCTATTTTATTTATTTCTTCTCTGATCTTTATTATGTCCCAATTTCTGCTGACTTTGGGCCTCATTTGTTCTTTTTCCAGTTTCATTAATTGTAACCTTAGACTATTCATTTGGGATTGTTCTTCCTTCTTTAAATAGGCCTGGATTGCTATATACTTTTCTGGTTAGTTTGTTTTTGCCTGTGATTTCCAGAAATTAAAGATATAGCCAAGATGTCTCTGACCCCTTTAGTCTTGGGGTTAATACCTCCTTTTAATGCCTAATCCTACAGTCAATGGGGAGTCCCATTAAACTGGACTTCTTAACTTGTCCCAACTCAACATTTATTGGAATCACTTAGGAATATTTCATTATATTTGTGAAAAATTTACACAGAGCTTGCTTGTCCCCAAAGCCAGCCCTCTTCACAAGACCATTGCTGCTGTGGAATTTTGTGGGACAGCACTTGCAGGGTTTACACAATATCTTATATTAGAACCTCAAACACAGATACAGGAACCTCCGTCAGTTCCCCAAAGACCAGCAAAGACCAAGGTGTAACATTAAACAAAATTTTAATGAAGGCTTGAGGATTACAGTGGGCAACGTAGAGAGCCGTTTACAATTGACATTAGAATTAATTGCTTCTAGGAGCCCAAACTTGACCTTAAATCTCTAAGACCCAGAAGAAAGCACAGCAAAGACCATGGTGTAACATTTAACGAAGGCTTGAGAATTACAAAGGCCAATGTAGAGAACAGTTTATAATTAACATTAAAATTAATCACTCCTAGGAGCCCAAACTTGACTTCAAGTCTCTGCTGAGGCCCGGAAGTCCTTTGTGTGGTAGGGCGTTGATTCAATCTTTACCAACGGAAATCTCCAGGAATCTGCTCACAACCCTCTACTCTGAATCTGGAGAGTAGAAGAAATCCTTTCCTACCTACCTCTCTATCCAAGGCTTTCCTGAGTTGACTGACAGTGGGAACTCCATTCTCTTTAGGGACAATTAACTACCCCAAGAGTTGCTTGCATGCCCTAAACAAGCTGTGACATTAGTTGACAGAATACTTACCAGAGTCTGACTTATTCAATCTCACTCAATACCGTTAACAGGAAACAAAATTAATTCAGGAAGTATTTCACCAAGGTCTGTCCAATTCTTTGATATAATCTTGCCTCCATTGAGAAGCAAATTTCTTCTCAGATCAAGTTTATATATGCCCCTTGCTGTCAGTCTGCCGACTTTGAGAAAATATTCATAGCACGACATGATTCTTGAGGAATAAATGGTAACTTTCAGATATAGGACAGCTTAAAAAGTGACTTTTTAAGAAAAAACTATCGAATTCTGTAGAACATAGTTCTCCCTGAACTATACCATGACATTTGCATTACTAAATAGGACACAACTAAGTGTGAAGTACCTGCATTTGTAAAGTAATTCACTAGTCCAGGCTTCCTCAAATACATGAAATAGATTCATACATTCACATATGTTTTAATGTATAGTCTGCCTTATACATTGCTTTAAGTGCTGGAGGTAAATGGTGAAAAAGACAAACATGGTCTCTGCCCACTTAAAAGTGCATTGTCTAGTAGGGGAGATAAAAACCACATAATTTATGTTTATAAATTATGTTAGTGTTGTGAAAGAAATATGCAGTGATAAGACTTCTTAGGATCTGCTCCAGCAACGTAGCCAGGTTTCTTTAAGTAGAACAAAGGATGAGAAGGAGCAAGATATGTGAAGATTCAGCTAGAGAGAATAGCATGTGCAAAGTCTATGAGGAGGCAAACAGCTTGAGTATTCAACAAATTGAAATATTTGCTGGAGAACAGTGAGCAAGGGAAATGGCACTATGAAATTGGAGAAGTAGGTAGGATCCTGATCATGCAAATCACCTGCAGGCCGTGATAATGGATTTTATTCCAAGAGCAATAGGAAGTTGACATTTTAAGCAGAGAAGTGGTATCTGATGACACAGGCTTCTCTTGCTCCCAGGGAAGAATGAACTGTATGTAGGGGATTAAGAATAGAAGTGGGCAGACCAGTAACATTTTTCTGTTATTTCTGTATTACACTAATGCAGATGATGGTGGCAGTAAATGTCATGGAAATATGACAGATATGAGGTATATTTGAGATGTAACCGTAATTCAGTTTCTATACTTTTTTCAAACAGGTGTGGCTTGGTCTCGTTTTGTGTTTCTCTGATTACTAATGCGTTTGAGTATTTCTTAATGACCTTTTGAGATTTCCCTGCTCAAATTGCTTATTCACATCCATTGCCCATTTTTCTACTGGGGTTGCTCTATTTTTCTTGTTGATGGTTTCTTGTATATTGTAGATATCCACTGCTTGTCAGTTTTAGACATATGTCTTCTGTTTCATTAAGTCAATTAATTTTGTCCTTTGTTGAACATAGATCCTTAATTTTTTTTTTTTTTTTTTTTTTAGAAATGAATTTTTATTTTTATTTTTATTTTTATTTTTATTTTTTGTGAGGGCATCTCTCATATTTATTGATCAAATGGTTGTTAACGACAATAAAATTCTGTATAGGGGAGTCAATGCTCAATGCACAATCATTATTCCACCCCAAGCCTAATTTTTGTCACTCTCCAATCTTCTGAGGCATAACAAACAAGTTTTTACATGTAGAACAAATTCTTACATAATGAATAAGTTACATAGTGAACAGTACAAGGGCAGTCATCACAGAAACTTTCGGTTTTGCTCATGCATTATGAACTATAAACAGTCAGTTCAAATATGAATACTCATTTGGTTTTTATACTTGATTTATATGTGGATACCACATTTCTCTCTTTATTATTATTATTTTTAATAAAATGCTGAAGTGGTAGGTAGATACAAGATAAAGGTAGAAAACATAGTTTAGTGTTGTAAGAGAGCACATGTAGATGATCAGGTGTGTGCCTGTAGACTATGTGTTAATCCAAGCTAGACAAGGGCAATAAAACATCCACATATGCAGAAGATTTCTCTCAGAACGGGGGGGTGAGGTTCTAAGCCTCACCTCTGTTGATCCCCAATTTCTCACCTGATGGCCCCCCTGCGACTGTGCCTGTCTTAGGTTGTTCCTCCCATGAGGAATCTTACCCGTCTCTGGCTAACCAGTCATCTTCCGGGGCCATACAGGGAAATGTGAAGTTGGTAAGTGAGAGAGAAGCCTTATTGTTTGAAAAAGTTAGCTTTTTACTTCTTTGCATATTTATGCCCTGTGGCTTCTATGCCCAGCATTTGTCTTGAGGTATCTTTACCACTTGGAAGAATTATGATACTCGGTAAATTTGATATGAGGCACGAATTCTATTTAAGGTTGTAATTAGGAAGGAAGAAGAAAAGCTATAGAAGTAGCAGGCAGAAGAAAACATGGGAAGATTGATTATTTCTTTGATATATCTTCTTGTAGAGTAACTTCAGCATGTATAGGTTTTAAGCTACTACTTAAATTGCACACACACATTAACATAATAGGAGTATAGTTACATAACCAAAGCATATCTGTAATTACCAGCCATCTGCAGTGAAACCTAGATCCTTAATTTTGACAAATAACTTCATCAGACATACCAACTTTATCATCACCTTTAGAAATTTATGTATATATCAGGCTGGTGGATGCAGAACTGGAAGCAATTTTAAAGGCATAAAATTGAAAAGTAGGATATGGCACAGAGAGAGGCTTTGAGAAATTATTCATGACTCTACTGACAAGTGACAGAAACCCAACTCCAACTTATCTAAACAGAAAAAGGGGTTTATTGGCAGAATTCTGATAACTCACAGAATGAAAGGAATTTGAGTTGCAGAGACATGGATCAGAAGTCAGGGCTCAGTGCCATGAGGATTCTTTCATTCTGTATTCTCTCATCCTGGCTCCTCTGGCCTCAATCTCAAGCTTCTCATACTGCAGAGTTTAAAAAAGAAAAAGAAAAGGCATCTTCCCTCATTTCCATGTAGAAGATTTGAGGGATGAACTCCAGTAGACACAGGCTGGTCACATGCCCTCTCATAGCTCAGAAGTGTCTAGGTAAAGCTACTCTAATCAGTAATTTTCCAATATTCACATGTTGAGAATGGGGGAGACAGTTCATTAAAAGAAAGAAATGCTATTCTGAAAAGACTAAGCAATAAGCCATTACAGAGGAGCAGTGGCATGTCACAGACAGCTTTTAATGCCCTGCTAGAGGCATCAAGACACCATTAAAGATTTTAAGGGAATGACTTGGTCAGATTTGCATTTTAGAAAAGTGTAGCTGAATGTGATGGACTCAAGAAGTGAAACTATGCCAGAGAAAGCAAGTAATCTGTTTCAAAACACTACCTGAGGGATGTCTAGGCCAAGGAGTTGAGAGGAAAGGAGGGGTTTCATTTGAGAAACAGGAGTTAAAAGCAGGGCTTAATGATTAATTGACTGTATAGGGTGAGGCAAAATGTAGGCATTAAGGACAATTCAAGAGCTTTCTATTTTGAATGATATAGGATAATGGTTCCATTAGCTGAGACAGGGAAAAAGGAGGAGATTCTGGTCTGGGGAAAAGGTAATGGTTATCTTGGCCATTTGAATGTGGTGTTTGTGGGCTTCTGGAAGGAACATCCAATAATTGCTAGGCAAACAGCTGGAGATATAAATAGGAGTCTGACAGGGCAAGATCATGGATAGTATAGATTTACAAGTCAGCAATTAAAGCCATGAGAATAGTTGAGATTACTAAATATAAGTGAGCAAAGAAGGAAATATGTGGAAAAAGGCTAGCATCCTGAGGAACACTACCATTCCTGGGTTGGAGAGATGAGGATTTCAGAAAGGAGTCTTAGAATAGTCAGAGGAACAGGAGAATGAGTACTGTCACAAAAGCCTAGGAGTAGAGTTTGGTAGATGCTCACAGGTATCCAAAGCACTGAAGAGGTCTAGCTGGACAAAATATCACCTGTTATAATTGGTAATATACGGGTCACTGGTTAACATTGGCAAGAAATAAAGCAGGAATGTTTGCTGAGAGTAAGCCCCAAGAATAAGCTTAATTTGAATGTTAGATTTGAGGTAATGGTGGGACACTTAATTGGGAATGTCCAGAACTGAAAATAATAATAAAGAAATTAGTCTAGGCTAGTGAGCTATTTTGAGTCATTAGTGCATAGGTAATAGTTAAAATGATGATGGGAGAGAGAGATCTCAAGGAGAGTACGAAGTGTGAGGGTAAGTCCGGGATTGGAACTATAATGGAAGAAATATTTAAAGGGCTTAGTGAGAACTTGCAGAGAAGCTGAGAGGTTTTAGGAAGGTAATTATGGAGAATATAATGTTCACTCCCACTGGAGGCTTTTTGAGAGCTTGAGATTGGGTACATACATGTCTCATCCCCACCTGTAACTGGACAGTGAACTTCTGAAGAGAGGGACTGTGACTATTCTTGGTATCCCCTGGTTGATAGAGAGACTCTACATAGCTGGTATTCAATAAATATTTATTGGCTTGATCTGTAAACTGACAGGCTGGCACATGTGGCATTGGAGGTACGCAGTGAGTCTGGAGGAGGGAATGCTGTTGGTGAGACGTTGAATTAAGTAAGGGTGGATCAATCATTAAAGACCCTGAAATTGGGCAAGACTCTGGACTTGCTGCAGCATTTTAGGTACTTCGCAAGAAAGACTGAATCCTCTGCTTTTTCCTTCATATGAGAATAGCAAGCTGCAGTTAAAAGCACTCACAGTCATTACCTCAATTATTCCTCACAAAGCCTTGTGAAGTCGGCATGATTTTACTCATAAGGAAACAGAAGTTTAGAGAAGTGAGTAGACTACTTAATAGTTATTAGATGGCAGACCAAGGCCTAAGCCCAGATTGTTCCTTGCTCTTTCCTCTATACCATAATGCTAGTGGTTAAATCTGATTTCTATAGTGGAGCTTTTAGGCTGAGCCAACATTAAACTTGGTTTCTGTAGTGGAGGATTTAGGCTGGTGTGATATTAAAATTGTATCATTTTGAAAAATATTTATTGAGTATAAATAAATGTTCTATACATTAAATATCAAGAAATATTCATTATTGATTACAAGCCAGGCTGTAATACTGAGGGAACCATAGAATCAAAATATCCACAAAATATCCATGATACAGTAGTGATAATTCCATTCCAATATTGGACATAGTAATGATTTACTCACAAGACACAACAAACCCATCAAAGAAGGCTATCACTTTAACCAACCTATAATACCATAATAGAAAATGGTTTTGAATTGTAATATGAACAGTCTCAATAATCTTCTTTGTCTTATCAATGTATCAGGTCAGTTTGAGACTGTGGAGATATACTGTCATAGAATTTAAAGACTCCCATTTTCTTGGTTTCATTTCAAATTACTATTAATGAATGAAAACAAGTCATACATAGCCACTGATACTTTTAAGTAAGTTAGTCTTTCATAAGAGGAAAGGAATAAAAATTTAGTACAAAGAAAGTATCCCCCAAGCAATGAGTATCTTAATGGAAAAAAAAATAAAGGAGCAATGTAATTAACCTTTCCCTCTGAAGACAGGAAAGAAACCTAAATCTGTTATGGTAAATTTGGAAAGATAAATAGTCCCAGAATATGTGTTTATTTTACACGA
Source organism: Manis pentadactyla (assembly GCF_030020395.1). NCBI lineage: Eukaryota > Metazoa > Chordata > Mammalia > Pholidota > Manidae > Manis > Manis pentadactyla. The sequence continues at coordinate 184,119,828 of NC_080021.1, read as the reverse complement.
AGCACTTGAATGATGCAAGTCTATGAGGCAGGGATCTGTGGCAATCCGAATTCATCAACCAGGACTCCATCCTGTGAAAAGGAAGCAGTATTTTAGTGCCACTACTTTTCAGTTGATTAAAAAAAAAAAGATTATAAATATTTAGTAGTCAAAACTCTCATTTCCAAGTGTTTAATCGATGTAAACCAAAATCTCACTCAAAAGATGAGAATGAGATTTTTATGAAATGTGGAGTAAGTGACAAACTAGGAAAACAACTGGAAGGGATCAAAAGGGATCATCCTATGCAGGGTAAAGGAAGAGTAAGAGAGAAAGAGAAACTTAAAAGTTTGCCTAGAAAGGGGAAAAGGGGGTTGGGAGGATCCAGGTGCAAAGGCTGAGGAGTTAGTCCTTGTTTCCAGAGTCCCATTTTCTCTCTGATTGCTAAAGTGAACCACTACCTTTTACAGCCTCCTAAATTTTAAAGGAGCAGTGCCTTAGGACAGGTAGTTACTTCCACATCATACTTTACTACAAACTCATAAGCAGTAATACCACTATCAATTAAGAAACCGTTATCTCAACAGCACAATTAACTCAGGAATCTGTGGCCTTCTAAAAGTGGAAATAACATAAATACTTCAGGGAATTGAAAAGGTGAGCTATGGTAGGTAGCATTAATAAAAATTATTTCAGGTATGCTGAGGAAAAGCAACCCATGCACCTGAACCTTGAAGTTCCAGAAATGGAAGTAGGGTAGGTCAGGTGGGCAGTAGAGAAAGGTAAGATCAATCCAGGCTCAAGGAAGAAGAGGGGATACAGGAAGGCAAGACATATTCATAAAAATTCACAGCTATACACAGAGAAAACAAGTAGTGATTCTACAGCATCTTACTACGCTGATGGACAGTGACTGTAATGGGGGTTGTGGGGGGGACTTGGTGAAGGGGGGAACCTAGTAAACATAATGTTCCTCATGTAATTGTAGATTAATTATACCAAAAAAAAAAATTCACAGCTATAAGGGACCTGAGAAATTACCTACTCCTCACCTTTTCTCCCCACAATTGACAGGTGGGAAAAACTGATGAGGTTGAGAGAGAATACATGAATTTCTAATTTGCTCTAAGTAACACAGTGAGTAAAGGCAGAGCTGAGGCTGGCTTCCATTCAAGGATTCTGTCAACTACCTTGTGCACACTCAATGTGTAGGGAGATAAAGCAAACACCAGGGCTGTAAATCTCCAGTGGCAGTAGAAAAAATGATACACCAGGAACTAAAATGGAGTGAACAGGACTTATAAACAGCAAAATTTTATCTGTTTATAATAATAAAAACCATGAAGCTTTGGACAGGATTTAAAGTTTGCAAAGTCCTTTTACATACACCTTCTAATTTGGTTTACACAACAATTATGTGAGAGAATTGCAATGATCTGCATTTTATAGATGCAAGGAACAAAAAAATTTCTAACGGCTAAGTGATTTGCGAAGGTCTCATAGTTAGTGGCAGGGCTGAGACTTGAACCCAGGTATCCTGATTTTTTTTACCTCGTTAAATTAGAATCTTTCTACATTAAATTTTATAAATTATTAATCCCTAGTTAAGAAAAAATCCACACTACAATTAACCATTATGTCTGGAGAGCAGCACTTTCTTTTACACTGCTGCCTAGAACTGTTCATGCATGATTTGCTGATGCTGCTCCAGTAAATGACTACAATCTGTAAATGGTACCCAGTGCGAGTTCACAACAAGGTAATTATGTATATTATACAAATTATCATTGTATAAAAATATTGCTGGGCTGTAGTGACACTTATTTATACAGCCTGTCCATAATCCATAATCCAATGCAGGAAAGCTGGGCCTTCAAGGGTTTCCAAAATAATGACCAAGATGGTCTCTCCTTATCCTAACTTAAGACTACCTTGTAGATTCCCAAACTGGTGATCAGACATAAAACCTTTGCTAGTTTGCATAGAAAATATCAACAGGAAGAGCTCTCACCTTATTCTTTGTGTCAGTGGGAACACCTTCTGGAATGGCAGGTGCAGATGCTGCTTCATCCAAGTATGAACTGTCTTCATCAGCCAGGAGCTCATCACCCAGTGCATCCAACTCTGAGATGGAAATAGTCAACATTTCAAAAAAATGTAAGCAAGAAAACTGGCCACTGATGTTAAGAAAGTTAGCGAAATTATTTGTAATAAGATGAAAATACAAAAGGGAAAAGGATTATTAATTTCTATTTTCAAAATACAAGATATCTATATAAGAAACTTTCAAGGGAATTGATGTGGTAAAATCTATGAAAAACAAAAATCAAAATAAAACAAACTAAACCACCATTCCTCACATATTTACAAGGCCATAGTGTTCATGAGAAGACTCTATAGTTACTAAATGGTCAATTCAAATAGAAAATCCTGGCAATAATACAAGAAAATCTCATTTATAGATGTACCTGAAAGAAGGCAAAGGAGGCATGAGATTGTTGTATACTGAGTGATCATTCTGTGAAATCAGGCTTTAAAAATGAGTCTATGGAAAAGTGAGTTGAAAGTGACCAGGAGAAATATCAACAAGCAGAGACTCATCAGGGGAAACTCAAGATGGGACATAAGAAAAATAAAGAAATGAGTAAGGAAAAAGAGGTTCTAGGCAAAAACAGAAGAGGGAGAGACACAAAGAGAGAAGCAGCAGTAATGTGCCAGAATCATGTGACAAAGTCCAGTGAGGTGGTTCTGCCATCCACCCAGTTACTCATGCCAGAAAGTGACATTCTTGACACCTCCCTCTTCTTCCACATTTAATCAGTCATTAAGTCTTGACCACTGAACCTCCAAAAATTTCTTCAATCTGTCCACTTCTGTTTCTGCTACCACCTTAGACTCAGCCACCATCATCTCTTAAATGGACTACAGCAATTGCTTCTAGACTCCTTTCCCCAAGGCCACTCAATAACCCTTACCATTTTTTTTCCTGCTATTCCCTATTCATCCTTCAGGTCCCATGCCTGTCCCCATTCCAACTAGGTTAGATTCCCCAGCTGTGTGCTTCACGGTACCCCCCTACTTCTCTTCCCAACAGCCTTTGTTCTTGTAATGAGTTACTTAAAACAAGCAGTTTCTTACCCTGCTGTTAAGCTTTATGAATGCAGGGATTGTATTCATTTTCTTCAATGCTAAATCCACAGCACTGAACACAGTGCCTGGCATATAGTAGATGCACACTAAGTATTTGCTAACTATTGTTTCTTGCTTTGCTTTGCTGTTCTGAGGGAAGAGGACTTCAAGTAGGAAAATAGGGAGAACAACATCAAAAGGAAGACAGCAGGGCAAGGCAGTGTTCAGATGCCAAGCAGCAGGTCAGCAGGGCTTTGGCCTGGACCTTCCTTCAGAGCTCGTCCATCCCAGAGTTGCTGCTGGAGTGTGCCAGTCTGATATGGCTGCCTCACAAGTTCTTTGCCCAGACACTGTACAATAAACTCTCAGGAAACCCTCAAAGAAATTTTCCCTAGCATTTGGGAGAAAGTCCCAGGGAGTCACTCCTTTCAGACTCTAAAGCTACATATAAATTGCTTTTTTCATAACTTACCTGCTTCTAGGTCATCTTCATCTAGTTCTGGAGTGCCGTAACTACGACTCAGTGCTTCTTGGATCTCATTTGCATCTTCCATCATATCCTCTAGCTGGTCTTGTAAATCCTAGAGAAATATATATGACAGTTTTCATTCATTACTTACCATTTTCCTCTAACTACCCTCCCACCCTACTCTCTCCTTTGAATCTTAGAAATGAGCAATTTTTAAAAAGATAATATAAGTAAAATGCCAAAGCACATACCATTTCTCACCAACTGTTTGTTCTCCCTCACCTCAATTCTTGGCTAATGACTGTTTCTAGTCAACAACTGAGTGGGTGCTCCTCTAGAGGACAGGTTTGAGTAACTCCTGAATGTCCCTTCCAATTAAGAGTATAAGAAAGTAAGTTTAAAGAAATATTTAAAAGTCACAAGCCTGAAGATTCCCCTACGAGAACTGTGGATGCCACTGACCTACACGATCCTATTTTTGATGGTAAAGTGTAAACTTAAAAAAAAAAAAAAAAATGGAGATTCTGCACTTGAATTTAAGGTGCCTCATGGAAATTTGAAGTCCTACTATGAGAACAGATGACCGTTAGCTCTCTCTCATTACAGAGCATTTACCTGAAAATTAATCAAGCAACATCTATACTATCAACATTTTCTATTAATGGGAAAAGGCAGTAATTTAGACGAATTAGTCTTCCTAAGTTAGCCAAACACTGACTACACTGTGTAGAGAAAGGAGACAGTAGTAGAAACAATTGGTTGCTACAAAATATTGCATGGGACCCACCCTTGATGGGGAAACAGAAATGGAATCAGAATAGGCTTGATTATCTAAGATCAGGCTGGTGAAATAAAAATTGACAGAGGGCATAAATCATCTGTGAACAATATACTTGTGCTTAACTAGAAGACTACAAGACTATAAGGCCAGAAATAATGTACAACCAATCTGAGAAGTGGTACAGCATAACAAAGGGAGCTAGTGTGATAGTTAGGAATTAGACTTATCCAAGCTCAAAGCTAGGCCTACTCAATGAGAAATAATGTCTCTAAGACTTAATTTCCTCATCTGTAAAATGGGATTATTAATAACCATACCACAGAGTTACTGTAAGGATTTATTGCAGTAATATGTGTAAAACACTATATCCTTCTGTTGTGTTAAGGATGTGCAGAACAATATGCTCTTCATCTAAAAATTCCATACCGAGAGGAACAGACTAGTGTTGATAATGCAGAAGGTCACAATCAGCACCATTTAGCCTTTAGAATTTTTAGAGCAAAGCAAAACATTTGAAAACTCATTCCTGTCTCACAAATCAGGGGTTTTCCATATAAAGGTGAAAGGATAGAAAGTAAAATGGAAAAAAAACATTTAAAAAAAAGAAAACACTGTGTTTTTCTGTATTTTCAAGTGCCAAAGTACCATACTGTACACATGACATTCTGCTACACAGAGAAGCACTCACTGAAACAAATAAGAGAGTGAAAATAACAGAGACTAAGTTAACAAAGTCAAGCTTATACTGTGCTATTATATATCAAGACAAGTCTCACCAAATTATCCCTGAATAGGATTCCTAGGAATAGACATTATGATAGAAACAGAAAAAAATCATCACACAAAGAATTAGGTTCAATTTGGACAAAAAGCAATATAAACAAATATAAGCATTAGACTTGATGTACAGAAAATGAAAAAAACGATAGAAACAGAGAAACACACACAAACTGGCAAAATAAAAAAAGTAGAAGTATAAAACAATGAAAATGTTTTACAGGTAAAATATTTTGAGGAAAACAAATGAAATTCAAAATATATAGCCCATCCAGACACACACACACACACACACACACACACACACACACACACCCTACCCCCACTGAGAAAGGGGCTCTCCACCTGTCATGTAGGCAAATTAATAGGGGACAGGAATAGGAAAATTAGAAAGGGAAATAGAAAACCACATATATAAGATGGAGAGACATACAAAAAACCCCTAAAGACTAAAACTTCTATTTTGTTGATATTAAATAAGTACTTAAAACATAAGGAACCCTGTACACAGAAAATAAAATTCAATTTCATATTACCAAATAGTATTGTATAAATAAGACAAACATACACAGAATATTTTTCTTAGGAAATCTCCTGGAAGATATTGCTAAACTTAACTCCTGTAAGCAGAGACCAGGGGAAGATTAGAGGTGGCCACAGGCAGTCTAAGGAAGGGTGCACAAAAAAAGCAAGATGAGAGGAATGCCTTCACTCTTACTAAATTTAGACTGACACTCCCAGAAAATACCTCTGCAGGGGCAGTAAAATGTCAGGTACACAGTAAATACCCAACCAACAAACAATGCTTGAGTTGGCCAGAACTACATTATTTCCTTTAATAGCTTTTTGTTCATCAACCATCTAATACTTTCTGAGCACCAACTATAGCCAGGCATTGTTCAAGGCACAGGGACACCACAGTGAACAATATTGAGTCCCTGCCCTCAGAGACAGAGATGTTCTACTCAGGAGATGGAGTCTGTGGAGTGCCATCATATCTGCAGTAAGGAAGCCTCTTTCTTCTGGCCATTTAACATTGCTCCCTATCTGTCTCTGCTTACCATCTGGACCATTTAGGTTGACAGAGGTGAAAGGTGCCAAGCACTTAGGGCTCACCTCCCAGCCAAAACATTATCTCCAGACGAAAGCTACTTACAAGAACCTAGGTGACATTACCAGTAAAAATCTAAAGAGAATTACTAGAAAGGGAACCAACTCTGTACCAGGAGTTTTGTTAAGTGCTTCCCATACACATCCTCACATGACCTCATGACGATCCTGGAAGATGGCAGCACCATCAATAACTCACAGTTAGGACACACACTATAAAGATTACTAGGTGAGTTAGAAGTAACAGGGAACCGGTTTGCTTATTTACTGTGCCAGGCATTGTGTGTGCAGATACACCAGCTCATTTATTTCATCCTCCTAATAACCAGAGGTAGCATTAAGATCATTGTACTAACAACAAGGAGAGATCTTGGTATCTTTTCCCAAAGCCAGTAAGTGGCAGGACCGAGATTCAATCCCTCTTCTGAGCTCCTCCCATCACTACACATTCACCTGGACTCTTTCAGAAAGTAGTACACATTCTTGCAGAAACTAGTACACATCTCACCTCAATCTGGTCAATTTTCACTTGCTTGTATGCTTTCTTCATTTCCTTTACTCCCAGTTTCATAGCATCAACCTAAAAAAGAAAGAACCCGGTGTTTTAAGAAGCCAGGTTGGTTAAACTGCCTTTTAAATACCATGGGAAAAGAACGCAAGAGTAAAAAAATAAAATGAAGTCATGGGAAAAGTGCTATGGAAGTACCGTGGTCTTGGTGTCCTTTAATGACTGGATGGTGTAATTGGCTTGTTCCATGTTAAATGACTGTTGGGCCAGATTGTCCCGCTGCTGCTCATACCTTTTTAGAGTCAATTGAAAATGGTTAGTGTGAGCCAGATAGAAATACATAGGAAGAAGATGTCTCTTTATTCTAAATAAGAAAATTTTCTTTGAAAAAGCTTAAAAAAATTAAATACCCAGAAAACATGGCAAAAACAATTTAATAATCTTAACACAAATATCATTTGACATATCCCTCCTATCTTTTTTTTTATTTTAGTTATAAGACTATTTTCCACTTAACATTATAGTATTTGCTGTTTTTACGTTGCTACATACTCTTAATATGTATGTCTTTTTAATGTTTTAATCATTTCCTCTGATAAATTCCCACAAGTGGAATTCTTGGAGCAAAGGGTGAGACTATTTTTAAGGTTCTTCATACATATAGCTAAAATATTTTTCCAGGAGACTAAATTCCTTGAGGACAGGTATTATATTTTATTAATCTAGTATCCACAATTAGGTAATCCATCCAACCTAATATAATGCCTGGTGCTGACAATGTTTTTTTTTCTCAATAGAATTTTTTTTTATCAAAGTATAACACTATCTCCAAGACTTATGTTTTTATAAAATATATGCAGACCATCTAACTACCCAAGTAGAAGAAAAATGGTCAGCTCATGGTGTAGGCAAATGGTGGTGGAATATCACCACCTTGTTAAAAAGTATAAACTTTCCAAATATTTAAAAGGACATAGAAATGCTCATGATATAATGTTAAGTGGGTAAGGATAACCTATATATATACAACTTGTTCTCTCCTAAAAAGTTATATGCACACATAGTACAGATACACAAGCAAAGAAAATAAACTCTTAAGAAATTAGCCTTCTAAAGATGGTTACTTCTGGTACTAGGAATCTAGCTAAATTTTCTTTGGTTCACTGTTCCCCAAGTTTCTACAATGAACACATATTCCTTTTATTTTCAAAAAAGTTACTTAAAAATTGCAGTACTACTGATTAAGAAGAGAACAGTTTACCACACTCTCAATACTCTAGGCATTATAATTTCTTTTTCTAAATTTGTCTAATCTAAAAGGAGGAGGATGGTACCTGATGTCTAATAAAAAGTCATTTTAAAAATAGGAATAGAGGAGGAGGATTAAAGATGGCAGTGTGAGAGGTGAGAAAGGGGCTTCTTCCTAAAACCACATATAATATGAAAATATAATTAATACAACTAATACTGAAAGAGCAACAGGAAAGAAGGCTGCGCAAACTACATATACCTGGAGAAAAGAATAAACCTCACCAAACAGGGTAATGTACCAAAGCCGTGGCTTGGCGGGGCCCAAGCCCTTCCCCCATCCCAGCTCACCGGAGGAAGAGAAACAGAGCAGAGAGGGAGTGGAGGCCTGGGACTGCTGAATATCTAACTCTGGAGATCTGCTCTAGGAGCACAAACCTACATAGAAAATGGTGCTTTCATGGTATTTTCATGATTAGGGAGTTGGAAAGCTAAGACAGGCAGAATACCTGGAGAGACTGAGATTCCAGCCACTTGTGGAAAGCAGGCATCCATATCCAGCTGCTCTGGGACAGAATAAAGGTGGGCAGTCTGAGAGACTTCCTAACAGCAAGAGGGCTGCTAAAGGGGCAAGGACTGCATAGAGCTTATTGCTCAGGAGAAAGGACCGGTAGACAAAATTGTCCGGGTGCACTCTGCCCAGCATGTTTGGAACTTTCACAATCTTCAGGTGCTCCAGCTCCTTGGCTGCCTACACAGCTCCAAGGACCCCCTCAATGATACACAGCCTACTGTGCCTTTCTCCTGGCCAGCCCCACCTGGCTTGCAAACTGGCAAACCCTACCCTGGTGTTAGGCCAGCCAGAGGGAAGCCCCATCTACAGCAACTACAAACGCAAAGCATAGAGGCTTATATCTGTGTGCCTGGCCCACTGGTAAAGCAGTGGAGACAGGCAGAGCAGCCAGGAAGAAGGAAACAGCTCTTTCCTCCCCCCAGGCACCAATACTGCTCCCCTGCAACCCCTGACATTGCTTCAGGAGCTGAGCACCTCCAGAGAGAAGAGCTTCTGGGCACTAGAGGGTGCCATATACAAATAAGAAATGCCAAAGGAACCTGGTTCAGAGTAAAATTATGAATACAACACCTGAAAAAAATTCAAATGAAATTGACCTCATGTATATTCCTGTAAGGGATTTCAAAATAAAAATCATTAACATGCTCTTGGAGGTACAGAAAAATATTCAAGAACTCAGGAATGATTTTAGGATGGAGATCCAATCGTTGAAGAACACAATGGAGGGTATTAAAAGCAGATTAGATATGGTGGATGAAGGGCCCCCACCCATAAGATGAAGAAATTCCTGCTTCTCTTCCGGGTCCTCAGTTCCCGCCGGCACCACCTGAACCCCAATCACCCCTTGCCCCCCTAATCCCAGCACCTAGCCAATAGCCACCAGCCCCGTAGAAGTGACACCACAATCACCCCATGCCCCTTCCTATATAACCCAGCACCTTTCCCTAATAAAGCGGAATTCTCTGGTGAATTGCTGCTGTGTGTCGCTCCTTTCCTTTCATTGATGCCGAAACCCGGGAGACGGGACACCCCAACTGGGCCCCGTCTTCCCCCCGACACCAGCAGCAGCTTGCCCTCGTCCTCTTTTTCCGGCGCTGGCTCCTCACACTCACCACTCCTCTTTGGCCTTTGGGTAAGTTTTCCCCCGGAGTGGGCCGCTCTTCCCCGACGAGGAGGGAACTCTCCCCGCCTCAGGCCTTCACGGCTGGTGGACCCTCAGGCCCCTCCTCCAACAGCGGTAAACGAGGTGACTCCTTTGCGGATGAGAATGCTCCCCTTTCCCCCCCTCCTCCTTCTGTTCCTTCCGCCGAAAATTCCTAGTACTAGGTTCCTCGTGACTCCGGCACTCTGCCTTCTTAGAGAAGTCTGGGTGACGACCCACACTTCCTAAGAAACCGACTCATATACGAGTTTCCGCAGACCACCAAGGATCATCGGGGACGCCCTTTGTCTCCTTGCGGTCTGCTCCCAGTCCGAGGATCTCCGTTCGTCTTCCCCTGTTTGTCTCCTTCTCTGTCCTTTAGCCATGGGAGCCTCCTCATCCCTCCCTGAAAGTTCACCTCTTGAATGCCTGCTCAAGTATCTAGCCACCCTCTCCCTGACACCTGATATAAAACCAAAACTTCTCCGTAAATACTGCTCCCAAGATTGGCCGACATACCCCCTAGACAATCACAACCAATGGCCCGCAGGGGGAGCTCTTGATTCTAACATCACTCGCGATCCTTTAACTACTGCCAGCGCCTGAAAAAATGGAAGGAGATTCCCTATACCGAAGCTTTCTGCCTCCTCCTCCCGCCTCCCTCGCCGCCACCGCCGCCTCCTCCCCCCGCCTCCCAAGTTCTCCTAGCGTGCAAGCCGTCTCTCCCCCGCAGAAGCCTCCCGTTCACTCCCTTCCCCCTCCTCTCCTACAACAGCCCCTCCACCTTCCTCCACCACCATCTCCTCCCCCACCTCACCCCCCTGCAGATCAAGCCTGAGCCTTTCAGCCCCCCTCTAAGTCCCAGGAGCCTCCGCCACCTTTGCCCCCATCACCTGTTTCTCCCCCACAGACTGAGCCTGAACCCTTCAGTCCCCCTCAGACTCGGTCCCGAGGGCCTCCCAAAATTATCGCCCCCCTCTGGGAGGTAGCAGAATCCAAAGGCATCGTGCGCGTTCATGTCCCTTTCTCCTTAGGAGATTTAGCCCAACTTGAGAAACGCCTAGGTTCCTTTTCCACTGATCCCACGACATATATCAGGGAGTTTCAATGGACCCTCCAGTCATACAGCCTCACACATCATGACATTTTCATGCTCCTGACCAATACCCTCCTTCCTGAAGAGCGAAGACGAGTTTGGGACTAAGTCCAAACGCACGCCACCAAAACCCACAGGACTGACCCCACCTAACCCCCTGGCCCCACCGCTGTCCCTGAACAAGACCCACACTGAGATTATAACACCGCCGTCGGTCTCCGCTCTCGAGATATCTTCGCCTGCTGCTTAATAGCAGGTCTGAAAAACGCAGCTCATAAAGTAGTCAATTTTCAAAAGCTCCAAGACATAATTCAAAGGAGTGAGTAGACTCCCTCTGAGTTCTTAGACAGACTCACTCAAGCCCTATGACAGTATACCAGCCTAGACCCAGAAATGCCTGACGGAAGACAGGTCCTTATGACATACTTCCTAGCTCAAAGATACCCCGACATTAAAGCTAAACTCAAAAAGTTAGAACAGGGCCCCGCTACCCACAGACTGAGATCCTAACAGTGGCCTTTAAAGTCTTCCATAACCGGGAGGAGGAGAAAGAACACTGTACACAAAAGGCTGATCAGGCCAATTTCCAAATGTTGGCCCAGCTGATAAAACCACAACCTGGGCACTCTTCTACAAACCCCCCACAGGAGCTTGTTTCAAGAGTGGACAAGAAGGACATTGGTCAAGGGAGTGCCCCTCCCCCAGATCTCCTACCACCCCATGCCCCAGATGCCACAAAAAGGGCCACCGGGGGTCTGATTGCCCAGCCACCCGAAGGGGAGGCTGGACGAACAACCCCCATCCTAAGCCCGCCATAGTGGGGCTGGCAGAAGAAGATTGATGGGGCCTGGGGGCTTCTCGCCCGACCATTTCCATCACCAAACAGGAGCCCAGGGTTACTTTAATAGTAGACGGTCGCCCCATCTCCTTCCTCCTAGATACAGGAGCCACCTTCTCAGTCTTGCGAGAATACCGGGGCCCTACCACGCCTGCCATTACTCCTATAGTTGGGGTAGGAGGTAAACAGATTTTCCCATTAAAATCCCCCCCCTTTTATGCACAATCTAAGACAATCCCATACCTTTCTCCCACTCCTTCCTGGTTATGCCCCAGTGTCCCATCCCTTTACTAGGATGGGACATCCTTTCTCTCCTCCATGTTTCCATAACTATATCCACTCCCACAGCCCCCAGTACTCCCTTTCTGATGGCCCTCATAGCCGACGACCCCCCTCTACCCAATGAAAGCTCCAGTTCTGCCCTCATACACCCTGTAAATCCCAAAGTTTGGGACATTACAAGCCCCTCTGTGGCTCTATGTCCTCCTGCCTCTATCAAATTACATGACCCCTCTCAGTATATCTGTCAGGCCCAATACCCCCTAACCACTTCAGCCCTCATAGGCCTCCAACCCATCATTCAAGATCTTTTAAACAAAAATTACCTCAGACCCACTCACTCCCCGTTTAATACCCCCATATTAGCTGTTAAAAAAACCAACAGATCTTTCTGCCTCGTCCAAGACCTTCGCCTCGTCAACATGGCCATCGTCCCTATCCATCCCTTAGTTCCAAATCCATACACCCTTTTACCGCAGATCCCTGCCTCGGCCTCCCACTTCTCAGTCCTAGATCTCAAGGACGCATTTTTTTTCTATCCCTCTGGACCCCTCCTCCCAAGATTTTTTCGCCTTCACCTGGACGGACCCATACACAAGACATTCTGAACAACTCACTTGGACAGTTTTGCCACAAGGCTTCCGAGTCCACCTTATTACAATACGTGGACGATCTTCTACTCTGCAGTCCCTCGTGGGAACAGTCTCAACTTGACACTGCCTCCCTACTTAACTTTCTAGCTTCCAGAGGTTACCGGGTATCCCCTGTCAAAGCTCAAATCTCTTCCCCTTCTGTCACTTACCTTGGATTTCTTCTATCTCAACAAAGAAAGTCCATTACCTTAGACAGAAAACGGCTCCTCTCTGACCTGCCCGTTCCCAAAACCAAGACAGAAATCCTTTCCTTTCTAGGCCTGGCTGGGTATTTTAGAGCGTGGATCCCTAACTTCTCCCTGTTGGCAAGACCCCTATACGACCTCAGCAAGGGCCCTCCTGAAGAACCATTATCCTCTTCACCCCGACACTCCTTCATTAAGCTCCGTCAAGCCCTTGTGGAAGCCCCAGCTCTCCATCTTCCTGATTTGTCGAAGCCCTTCTCATTATACATTCATGAGAGGTCCAGTCAAGCTCTAGGAGTCCTAGACCAACATTATGGCCCATCCTTTGCCCCAGTAGCTTATCTTTCCAAGCAATTAGACCCCACAGTTTGGGGATGGGCCCCCTGCCTACAGGCATTAGCCGCTGGACAGCTCTTGCAGAAGGAAGCTCATAAACTGACATTCGGGGCGCCCCTTACCATTCTGTCCCCAGATCACCTAAAGGATCTCTTAACCTACAAAAGTTTACAGACTCTCCCTCCCTCCAGACTCCTGACCTTACTGTCCTCTTTCCTCCAAAATCCCGTTCACCCCCTTTGCCATCATACCCGAATCATGACTTTTTCCTCCTTTACTGCTCCCTCGCTCTCTCTCGCTTTTTTTCCTCATTCGTATTGTCTTCCTCACCACCCCAGCCTCCATTGTATGGCGATTCAAAGTCAGACAGACTTACACACAGCATCAAACAAAAATTAGTGCCCTCATTGCCACATCAGACTGCCCTCTGAAAGGCTGCTCCAAGCCTTTATACCTCCACTTTCCTCCCTCCACCGAAGTGTTCACTAGCAGCTACCTTTATTCTCCCTACCTCTGCTTCCTCTATGACCAAAAACAAGCCTGTTGCAGGCGATGGCCAGACACCTACGGAGATGTCCCTACTGGTCTTGCGCCATTCACTACATGGGTAACTCCCGGTACCCACAGTATTACTCCTCCAACCCATTCTCTTCAATACTAACAAACCCCTTCCTCACCTGGCTGTGGCCCATTGCAGGCCCTATAATAATCATTCTTCTTGCCTGTCTCTTCTTACCTTGTATAGTAAAGTTTATCAAATCCCAAGTCGGTAAAATCTCTAATCAAACTTTCAACCAGCTTTTACTCAGGAACTACCAGCTTTTAGCCACAGAAGATCCCTCACCCTCACGTAACCTCCTCACCACACGCTGAGATGGACCCCCCTCTCCGCTGGAAACTGTTCCTGGAAACAATGGCCGCAGACGCCTGGCTTCTGGAACCCGTATCCTCTTGGCACCATTAGAATCAACAAGTCCTCGACCTATAGTTACAGGGAACCTTCATTGATTTCCAACCTGAAGAAGTCCACATCTACTCGTCCTTACTGTGGGGAGTCCTATCAACCCTTTCTTCCCAGTCCTCAAGCCCTCACTCCCTTCTCTGCCCCCATTCAGCAGGAAGCAGTCAGAGAGAAAGCAACGTCCACAACCCCATAGAGGAGAAAGGGGGGAATGAAGGGCCCCCACCCATAAGATGGCGAACTTCCTGCTTCTCTTCCGGGTCCTCGGTTCCCGCCGGCGCCACCTGAACCCCAATCACCCCTCGCCCCCCTAATCCCAGCACCTAGCCAATAGCCACCAGCCCCATAGAAGTGACACCACAATCACCCCATGCCCCTTCCTATATAACCCAGCACCTTTCCCTAATAAAGCGGAATTCTCCGGTGAATTGCTGCTGTGTGTCACTCCTTTCCTTTCAGTGGATGAGACAATAAATGAAATAGATATTAGAGAAGAGGAATACAAAGAAGCTGAGGCACAGAGAGAAAAAAGGGTCTCTAAGAATCAAAGAATATTGAGAGAACTGTGTGACCAATCTAAACGGAACAATATTCGCATTATAGGGGTACCAAAAGAAGAAGAAGAGAGAAAAAGGGTTAGAAAAAGTCTTTGAGGAGATAATTGCTGAAAACTTCCCCAGTCTGAGGAAGGAGACAGTCTCTCAGGCCATGGAGGTACACAGATCTCCCAACACAAGGGACCGAAGGAAGACAACACCAAGACATACAGTAATTAAAATAGCAAAGATCAAGGATAAGGACAGACTATTAAAAGCAGCCAGAGAGAGAAATAAGATCACATACAGAGGAAAGCCCATCAGGCTGTCGTCAGATTTCTCAGCAGAAACCTTACAGGCAAGAAGGGAGTGGCATGATGTATTTAATGCAATGAAGCAGAAGGGCCTCAAACCAATACTTTATCCAGCAAGATTATCATTTAAATTTGAAGGAGGAATTAAACAATTTCCAGGTAGGTAAAAGCTGATAGAATTTAGCTCCCACGAACCATCTCTACAGTGTATTTTGGAGGGACTGCTATAGATGGAAGTGTTCCTAAGGTTTAATAGCTGTCACCAGAGGTAATAAAACCACAGTAAAGAAAGTAGAACAGTTAATTACTAAGCAAATGCAAAATTAAATCAACTATCCCCAAAGTCAATTAAGGGATAGACAAAGAGTACAGAATATGATACCTAATGTATAAAGAATGGAGGAGGAAGAAAAAGGAGGAGAAAAAAATGAACCTTTAGATTGTGTTTGTAATAGCATATTAAGTGAGTTAAGTTAGACTTTTAGATAGTAAGTTAACCTTGAACCTTTGTTAACCACGAATCTAAAGCCTGCAATGGCAATAAGAACACAGCTATTGATAATCACCCTAAATGTAAATGGTCTGAATGCACCATCAAAAGACATAGAGTCACTGAATGGATTAAAAAACAAGACCCATCTATATGCTGCTTACCAGAGGCTCACTTTAAACCCAGAGACATACACATGCTAAAAGTGAAGGGATGGAAAAAGATATTGCATGCAAGTAATAGGGAGAAAAAAGCAGGAACTGCAGTACTTATATCAGACAAAATAGACTTCAAAACGAAAAAAGTCACAAGAGACAAAGGATATTACATAATGACAAAGGCATCAATCCAACAATAAGATATAACCATTATAAATATCTATGCACCCAACACAGGAGCACCTATGTATGTGAAACAAATACTAACAGAATTAAAAGGGGAAATAGAATGCAATGCATTCATTCTAGACTTCAACACTCCACCACTCCAAAGGACAGATCAACCAGACAGAAAATAAGTAAGGACACAGAGGCACTAAACAACACACTAGAACACATGGGACTACATCAAACTAAAAAGTTTCTGTTAGGGCAAAGGACATAGAGGTACCAACGATTTTTCTGGTTCCTTCTTAGCTGATTACATCTAACCTCTGCAAACCTGTAGAGGGTCTCATTACCAGGACAGCCAGTCCACAGAGGTAAGCACCAAAGATACTTTTTGGCTTCTGCTCAAACACTAGGACATAGTCACCTACAACAAATTAAGGACCCTTAAGTCTAGTCTGATGAAACCAATATTGAAGATTCCCAGTTTTATAGACAAACAAAAATAAAAAGGCACACTAATAATTTGGGCAGTTACATACACAGGCCACTAGCCACACATGGCTACTCATATGGTTAAAATTAAATAAAATGAAAATTCCTTTAATTCCTTAGCCACACTAGCCACATTTCAAGTGCTTCATAGCCATGCATAGACAGTGCTATAACAGATGTTGCTGAACATGGAGGGGAGAAAAACCTAGCTAACTGTATACATATATGAAATTTGTAATTAAATCAAGAATGCTTATAAGATGGTATGAAAACCTGAAGGAATGGAAGACCATTTCCCCTTTGGTTAAACCTGCTGAGAGGAGGAGATTTTGCTTATAACTTACATCCGCTTTTGCTTTAAAACCCGCAAGGCTTTCTGCTTGACCATATTCTGGAGAGAAAAACAGATTTTAATGACAAGACATAGGAAACATATCTATGAATCTCAAAGAAGAAATTTCCCATATCATCATACATACATATTTACCTTTTCTCTTCTTCAAAGTAGTAGACATAGTGGCTCCTGGATTGTTCTTTATCTCCCAAGCACAGTCTTTAAGCCTCAGCTCTTTGCACCTCTGTCTTTGCATCCCATGTCTCAGTGTACTGGATTACATCACCTTTTCCTAGTGCATATATTATCCCCACCCTTCATCCACCAGTGCCTCTTTTGTAAATCATCGCCCTGGGGAAATTCCAAACTTGGACACCCTACTATCCACTTAAACTCAACATGCCCAAACTTCTCAACCTGCTCTAATCTTGGAAACTACTAACAATGCCCCCACCAATCTCTCACTTCTTTACATTCAAAACATTTACATCAACCTTATCTTTCCTCTCGGTGTTTCTTCATGCACAGTCATCTCATTACTGATTTTCAGAACTCACTTTCAAACTGATTCTTTTCATGTCATTCTCATGACTACCATCATGGTTTAGGCTTTCATCTCCTCAAGTCTACATGAACTTTCCTGACTCTAATTGCACTTCATTCCATGCCATCCAACTAAGATGGCTGAGAGAGAAGCCTCATCACTTCTCTTTCTACACTGTTCCATAAATCATTACATTTGTCTCCTCCAGTGAAGAAGGAAAAGCAAATATTACTTCATAAAGGATAGTAATACCTAACATTAACTGAAGGTTTCTATGTACTAGGCATACTGCTATGTAGGTCACATGAATTACCTCATTTACCTCACACTATAAAGTAGATATTATCCCCATTTTATAGATAGGAAAACTGAGGTTCGATGATACCAAGAACTAGTCCTCATTCAAATGGCTAATGAAGCTGCAGAGCTGGGAAAAAATAACGTAGTTCCATATCTACAGTCCATGTGTTTTAATACAGTATGCTGTTTCTACCTAACAGAATAAGAAATCAAGAAATTAAGTGATTTTTATCAAGATCACAGCTAGTAGGTAGTGATGTGTTATTGATGGAATACTGGTCTCCTGATACCTAGTTCGTACTTTTACCCAGTATGCCACTTCTTAACCAGTCTATTATATGTACCTAACCTAACCAGCCTAGCAGCTCACTATTCTTGAGCAAGGCCCAGTCCTTCCTCTCCAGATTGCTACCTTCTCAGTAGAATTTGCTAATTCCCACATGCATATTTCTGGACATGTGATCAGCATATTCTCTCCACCAAATCACACCCCAGCCTCCCTCTCATTCCTCGCAACAAACTCTTCTCCTGAAGAATATACCCTCACATGTTTTCTCCCTACCAGACTGTATCTCTTCTGTATCTCTCACCAGTCCCTACCATAGGCTCTACGTAAACAGATCTCCAGTTAGACTGTCACAGTACCTTCTGTAGCTGCTGCCTACCTTACCTTTGCAGGACCCTCTCTCATCTTCTTGATCTGATCCTTATACTTCACAAGCTCAGCATCCAGTCGAGAAATCTTCTTGTCAATAGATTCTGCTCTGCTGTCCACCTTGTCGGAAAAAAAAATAAAACAAAGGCAGTGGTAATTATTGCAATACACTTATATGAAAAGGGACAGGAGAGTAAAGACTATAGAGAAAGAAAAGAAAAAGAGCATATGATGAAGGGTGGAAAACAGTGGTTCCCAACAGGGCAGTTGATTCCCAGTCACAACACTGGGGGCTTTTATAAACTGTTCCCCAACCCCCCCGTCCGAGATTCTGATATTCCAGGGTTCCCCTCAAGTATGTTTGGGCTAATGTTGTTCACTTAGAGGGTGGTGCCTTAATGGAGAGGTTGGGGCTCTGAATTTTGTGTTACTGAGATCGAGAATTCGGGTACAGATATGATGATCGAGTATATCAAGCTGAGGTTTCCTGATGTAGGAGAGGGATGAGGGATGAAGGAGAAATAAGGGGTCGGGCTGGACGAGGTGGGAAGGGTGTACAGGCCTAAGGCTGGTTGGGGTAAAGGGATAAGGAAAGAGCGAGTGGACGCGGCAGTGCACATCAGAAGGGGTTGCGTGCAAGTAGGGATTGACAATGAAGGGTTAGGGGGTCCCTGGTTTATGCCGTCAACAGTGATTTGGGTAACAGGAATGAAGGAGGGGTGGAGATGGCCGAGAAGTAATGGGTCCCAGGCGGAGAATGGGGTGGAGGAGTAGGAGCTGGGAGCCAGGGATTGGCGGAGTCGGAAGTGTCAGAGATCCTGGGCTCAGTTATGCATGGTCAAGTGCCCACCGTGCCAATGCAGTCAGTCAGGCTAGGCGGCGGAGCCTTAGGTTTCGCTTTCCCGAAGAATCGGTTCATCTTCGGCGGCCGCGAAGAACACCCAAACACTGGAAGAGAAACGGAAGCCAAGTCACCTCCGCCTTCCCTTTGACTTCCGGCCCCTCATGCGCAAGCGCGATGTGTCTATAGGCACTTCCTGATCCTTTTTCCGGGTTTTCAGCTCGGCCTTCCGGGGAAAGCGAGCTCCAAGAGATTGGAGGCAGCTCACCGAGGGGCGGCGGGGGGCGTGGCCTAAGATGAGCAAGGCGGGGCCTCGGCGGATTGGGTGGGGCGTAGTGGTGGCTTTGACGGAATATAGCGCGGCAGGAGGCGGGCTGGCTCGAAGGGGCGGGGCCGGTAGGCCGGGGAGGGCCGGGGGTGGGCAGGGAAAGTACCGGCGCAGGGTGGGGGAGGCCCTGCGCGGTCAGCAAGTGCGGGTCTGGCCGAGCGCGGTGGCGCGCGCAGAACGCTAGGCGACCCGGAGCGGCTGGGCCCTGGGCAGCGCGCCCCTCGGCTGTGCCGGGAGCCGCGCCAGTCGGTGCCCCCGGCCGAACGCGTTGCGCTTCCCTCTCAGCGATCAGTAGTCCGGAGTGTAGCCAGCAGACATGCCGGATCCACCAGAGGCGCCGCCGCCGGAGCTCGCCGGCCGCGGGTGAAGAAGAAAGTGCGGCCTCGCGTGGCCCGAAGAGGCGGCCCGGAGCGGGGAAATGGCGGCAACGGGGCTCAGCGTGACGGTCACCCACAGTAAGCGCAGGCGGCCGGGGTGCTCTGTGCGGGGCTGAGAAAGTCATGCGGGGTCTGTGGGTTTGGCCGCGTGTCCTGCAGAAGCGTGTGTCCTTGTGTTTGTCCTGGTGTTCGGAAGTGTGGGTTCTTGTTTGTGTCGATGGGAACCGCTGTTGTGCAGGTCTTGTGTCAGCACACTTTCCCGTGTGGCCGGGGTATTTTGTCTCAGGCCTGATTTGATCCTTGATGTCCGTGCTGTACATCGTGGTCCTGGTTGTATGTTAGTGCGTGTCTGCCGGGTTATTGTGGGTCTTTGCATTAGGCTTGTATTGGCCATGTTGTGTATGAATGCTGTGTGTCTGGACATCTACTTGTGTGCTGAGTCTGAGCCCATGTCCCCTGTTTGAACGGGCTGTGGTCCAAGTATACGCTCTGGGCACCCTCCGGGTCTGCCTACTGTTGGGATTGAGTCAGAACTAAACCAAAGAGTTGAGTCCATGCAACTAAGGGAGACCCCAGGACCTCAGAATCTGATCACCAGGATTCTAGATCCTGCAGTTTTTAGTGACCTTGGGATGTCTCTAGGCATCTGGTTTCTTTGTGAAGAAGAGATGGTAACACCTGCCCTGCTGACTTCAAGTAGCTGTTGAGCAGGCTCGGGGCTTGCCTTGGCTCAAGGCACTGGACACAGGCTACCTCCTTGCTGTCCACAGACCTGGAAAAGAATTGGTACCTCTGCTCCAAAATAATTTTCTGCTGTTTGAGTTTATTGACTCATTTGTCTGTTTATTGAGCACCAACCATATATGTGTCCAGGGGTGCCCAGTGTGAGAGACTTGAACGAAAAACAGTCCCTTGCTCATTACAGCAAAGGAGACAAGACCAGTATAGTACAGAACAGGGCACTCAGGCCATAGGATGCAGACAGCTTGTGATGAAAAGCATGGAATCAGACAGATTCAAGGTCAAGTTCTGACTCCACAGCTGGGCAGGACTTAATGGGCTTGAACTCACAGCTTGCTCTTCTATGAAACAGCAAGTAATAGGTAGTACCTACTTCATGGAGTTGTTCTGAAAATAAAATAAGATAATGCATGAAATGGGCCTAGTAAGACTTTATGCATGTTAAGAGCCTAAAATGTTGGCTCATATCACTAATATTGTTAGTTACTGTAATAGAGGAAACAAAAATCCTTGAGCAGGTCACCAGAGGAAAGCTAGGCAGATAGGGGGACAGGCTCTTTGGAGTAGGTGGCCTATGATTTGGGCATTGAATGTGGAGTGAATAAATACAATAAAGTGTCAACCTATATTGGTTTGTGTGAAAGAGTTTTCTTCATTGAATGCTTTTCTCTCTACCCAGGCAATAAGAAACATGACCTTCATGTTACCCCACAACAGGGTGGTAGTGAACCAATTGTCCAAGACCTGGCCCAGGTTGTTGAAGAGGCCACAGGAGTCCCACTGCCTTTTCAGAAACTCATATTTAAGGGTAGGCATTTCTTTTCCATCTTTGAGCCTATATGGCTAAAGAGCCTATTTAAAACTGCTTAACCTTACCTAATGGTAACGCTCAGTTTTCAAACTTGGACAATTCTTATTTGCTTGTTTATTCATTAATTCCTTCAACAAATATTTATTGAGGACCTACTGTATACTGGACACTTTTAAATATTTAGACAGGTATTAGAGTTGAAGTCGCATGAGGGTAGCAGAAGTCTTTCCATCTTTGATGAAGCACATGGGCAGTCTTCCCAGCTAAGTTAGACTCTCTTCTTATACTTTCATATGACACTCTGTACCACTTTTGTGTAACATGTATTGAAATTCACTATCAAATAATTGTTTTCACAGTTGCTGAACATCTTATTTCTCTGTAGAATATTAAACTCTTTAAGGACAGAGATACTACTGTGTGTCCAATGCTCAGTATAGTGCTGATCCAGAGAAGTGTTGAACGAACTTACCAGGGGCCTGGATGTGGCAGGCCCAGTGGATGATGCTGATTTCTGTCAGGACCCACCCCCATCCTCTGCCTTCCCATTCCCAAGGGAACCCATTATTTTGCTATCTGATGGGCCAAATTTATCCCACGTGGTGCCAATCATAAAGAATTAGTGACAGGAAGTATGCTTACTTATTATTCATACTTCGTAGTGCAAGTCCTTTGTCTTTTCAAAAACATTTCATTTTAGAATTATAAAGGCAATAGAAACCTATGTTTCAAAATAGAGGAAAGCACAGAAAAAAAAATGTTTTTCTGGATAAAAGCTCTCATAACATTTCAGTATATTTCTCTCTGGCCTTTGTCCTGGTATCACAAAGTGTGGGTTCTTGTTTGTGTTTGTTTTTCAGTTGACAAAATGGATCAAATTGATAATGCAGTTTTTATGATACTTTTTCTTACTACATTGGGTCATCAATATTTATTGTGGCATTAAAGTTTCCTGAAAAAATGAGCTTTAATGTCTTCAGAGTCTTATATTGTACTGATGTATTATAGTTAATCCATGTCATTAATCCCCTATTCCTGAATTTTTGGCTCTTTCTAGTTTCTCACTATTATGAATTGGTTGCACTGAGAATTAGTGTATAACAGTTTTGTGCAGGCACATGTTCAGCTATTTATTTAAGATAAAAATCTGAAGTGAAATTACTGGGTCAAGGCACCTTCTACAAAGGTTATACCAATTTATTCTCTTATTAGTGAACATACTTGTCTTCCTGTACTCTTGCTAAAATCTATTTTCAGTGTTGTGGAAAACTTGGCTTAACTGTCTTCTTTTTCCAGGAAAATCTCTGAAGGAAATGGAGAAGCCATTGTCAGCACTTGGAATACAAAATGGATGCCGGGTCATGTTAATTGGGAAAAAGGTAAATTGATTTTTCCACCAGAATACCCCAGAATCAAATGACTAAGTTCTTTTATACATATTTCTATTTAGAAAGCCAAATTGGGGACCTAGATCCTGCATTGGTGAAATAGCTCCCTCTAAGCAAATGCAGTCTTCATTTGTTTGCTGGGGATACCGGTTTTGTTGTTCTTGTGCACTTTGGCTCCTGGTGGTTACGGCTTTTGCTCTGGGAGTTAGGAGCAGTTGTGCTGCCTCAGTAACAGCTTTTGTGCTGATGGTGGAATCCCAGGTTAAAATGGTGCCTGAGACAAGCCTTACTCGGAGGGGATTTGTAAGAGAACATTTTGTTAAATTAAACATTAAGATTTTAAAAATAAGTACTCTGTGCAAGTTTTAGGAGCCCCACTCTCTTAACTAAAATCTTCCAAAGGGAAAACCCTCTTTGGCTGGAGAGAAAGTTTCAGATTAAAGAACTGAGGGAGAAAAGGAACTGGTTGGTGACAGGTGAAGACAGTAGCTCCTGGGATGATGAGAGAGGGCTATAGCCAGCCCTGTATTGTGACACAGTGGAATTATTGGTCCTGTGAAGTTCCCTTACTTCAAATGAGGTGGTTGATTCAGAGTAGGGAGAGGGTCAGAGATTAGCAAAGTGGAGACAAAAAAAATCTAGTCCAGCCATGGAACTGCCAGGAGACTGACACTCCAGGGTTTCCACAAAGAAGAAGGTAAACAGGGATAGTGTAAAAGCAGGGAGCTGCTGGCCCTGGCTACCAATTTTTTAGGTAAAGGAAGAGAAAATATTCTAGATTTTTTGCCTCATGGGTCAGGGAGACTGGTGCTGGGCAATGGGCAGAACCCAAGGGTGGAGTTTGAAGAAGCTATAGGGCCCCCAGTTGGAGCTGTCTTGGGGTGTGTTGGAGCCAAGTCTGATTCAAGTCTCCACCTCTTTTGGACTTCTGTGACCTTAGGTTACTTTCCATTAAACCTCCGTTTCATCATCTAAAATACTATCTCCCTCATTGGGTTGTGGTAAAGCTTAAAAGAATAATACAGGTAAAGTGCTTAGGATAGTGCCTGACATAGAGGGAGTGTGCAATACCAATCCATCATTGTCTTCATCATCATATTAAATGGGAGAGCTCAGCTGGTGGCTGACAATTAGGAATTCCATTTAAAGGAAAAGTAGAATTCCACCTATCTCATCATTCTGGACTCCTCACAGGTGTTACACTATAATTTGTTCACCCTCCAGGCTTCAGTCTGGGGTCTACTTATGATCAGCCCCAGGCTGAGGTTGAGTCTGGCACTTGGAATCACTATATTGTCTGAACTCAAGCTTTCAGGGCTGTCACCAGAATATTTACCTAATACCTTCTCTCTAGTCTGGCACCTTTGTAGGTAGAAAATGTTAATGTATAACCTTCTAGCTTGTTTTCCAAGAAGCAACAGATTTAAGACTATTTTTTCTAGGTGAGTGTTTTTGCTCTATTGTAGTCAGATATTTTTCATGACAGAAGCTACTGTTCTTCGTGATTATTGACTTCATTTTATTCATAAACATTTTAGAACAGTCCAGAGGAAGAGGTAGAACTAAAGAAGTTGAAAGATTTGGAGAAGTTTGTGGAAAAGGTAGCTGACCAACTCAAAGAGTTGAACAAAGAGCTTACTGGAATCCAGCAGGTAACTCTCTTCATGGACTTGGACTTTTTACCTTCTATAAGAACTTTATGGAGATTGACACGTGTGGTTACGAGGCCAGGCTCTGTAGTCAGACTGCCTGGGTTCACATCCTGGCTCCACCCTTTCTATTAGTATGGGCAAATTTGCCTTTGTCTCAAGTTTCTCATGTAAAAAGAGAATAATTATGGTACCTCCCTCTTAGGGTTGTTGTGAGGCTTAAATTTTGTAGTTTAAGCCTGACAAAATACAAAGTGCTTATTATTAATAGTAAGTGTTATTGTCATTGTTATTTTCAAACCCTAGCCAGCATCCATTTATGATCCTAGGATAATGCCTGCCAAGCTAGGAATGTATTGTCTGAAACAGAATAGGTTGCTGCTTTGAATCTAGTCTGCTGTAATGTATTTAGCAAGGCAAAGAACATTTTATTGATTCATAGAGGTTGAAGTTGAGCATTATCTTAGTGGGGTATCATCCTATTCAATTCCTATTTATATTCTGAATATGTATGAATTCTTATTCAATTCTAATTATGTTAGAGATGGGGTACTGAAACCAAGTAAAAATTAGGAATAGCCCTAAACCACATATTTCTTCCCCTCTGCCATTTTATAACATCAATGGATGTATGTCTGTGTTTTAATTACAAAAGTTATACATGCTGATTGTATATAACTTAAATATGTGGGCACTAATATGGAAAGTAAAAATTACTTATAAGGCCACAAGTCAAAGATAACCATTACTAAAGACTAGAATATATTTTTCTATCTTACAGAAATTGTTATAATGTTATGTATGTCTTTAAATTGTTCTTTAATTGGATTAAAAATTGAACATTGTCCTATGTCATTAAAAATAATCATACTTTTTAAAACTTGCATATTTCATTCATATATGAATGTATCATGGTTACATTAAGAGATAAAAATTTTCTGTTGTTCATCACCTAACCTTATTTTACTGTTAATGCATAGCACTTCTTTGAACATCCTTGGACATAAATCTTTTTTGGTCCTTTATGATTTTTTTGGTAGAACACATTCTTTGAGTTGGCATTGTTGGCTAATGCTTAAAGCTTTTACTACATTTTGTCAAATCTGCTCAGCTTTGATAAACATCCTCAGAGATCCTTGTCCATCTGTTGTCACCAGCTAATGGGTTTTTAGGCCAAGCAATGTGAATAAACAGCAAGACAATTTAATAAAAATAATTCAAGTGCATGCTGGTGGGAATGTAAATTAGTTCAACCATTGTGGAAAGCAGTACGGAGGTTCCTCAAAATGCCCAAAATAGAAATACCATTTGACCCAGGAATTCTACTTCTAGGAATTTACCCTAAGAATGCAGTACTCCAGTTTGAAAAAGACAGATGCACCCCTATGTTTATCGCTGCACTATTTACAATAGCCCAGATATGGAAGCAACCTAAATGTCCATCAGTAGATGAATGGATAAACAAGATGTGGTACATATACACAGTGGAATATTACTCAGCCATAAGAAAAAAACAGATTCTACCATTTGCAACAACATGGATGGAGCTGGAGGGTATTATGCTCAGTGAAATAAGCCAGGCAGAGAAAGACAAGTACCAAATGATTTCACTCATATGTGGAGTATAAGAACAAAGGAAAACTGAAGGAACAAAACAGCAGCAGAATCACAGAACCCAAGAATGGACTGACAGTTACCAAAGGGAAAGGGACTGGGGAGGATGGGTGGGAAGGGAGGGACAAGGGTGGGGAAAAAGAAAGAGGGCATTACGATTAGCATGGGGCACGGGGAGGGCTATACAACACAGAGAAGACAAGTAGTGATTTTACAGCATCTTACTACGCTGATGAACAGTGACTGTGGAGGGGTATGTGGGGGGCACTTGGTGAAGGGGGGAGCCTAGTAAACATAATGTTCTTCATGTAATTGTAGATTAATGATACCAAAATAAAAAATAATAATAATTCAAGTGCAGCTATTTGTTAACACATGTCTGTGTCAGGAATTATATTAAGGATCTACATGAATTCCTCTTTATGCCCACAGTAACCCTCTGGGGTGTTTAAGAAACGCAGACACTGAGGCACAGATAGGTTAAGTAACTTGCTGAAGATGCAGTCAGAATTCAATCCTGTGCCTATCGAACTCTAAACCCTGCGCTCTTAATGTCTGCCTCTTGTGTGCAGGTATATATTTACACTAGTGGCTGGGAGCTTCACCAGAGCCAAGCCTCCGGAGGTGTTTGTAGCCCCATTGGGGTACATGAGATAGAATAGCTGGCTGCCTATTACAGTGCTTGGGTGGTCCAGGGCTAGCTTTTCCATTTTTCCAAAGAGATGAAGCTGTGGGTCTAAGGTCTGGCCCAGCTTGTTGGGTAAATGAGGACTCAGGATGTGGCTGCTTCACCAGTGCCTTAACTTGGAGTTTTCCATCAGCCTCAAGGAATCCTTCCAATAATCTGTTATTCCTCTAAAGGGTTTTCTAGCCAAGGATTTGCAAGCTGAATCTCTCTGCAAACTCCATAGGAGAGTAAAAGCCACAACTGAGCAGTTTATGAAGATCTTGGAGAAGATTGACACACTAGTAAGTAAATAAATATTCAGTTGAGAAGAACTAGATTCCTTTGAATATGTTTCGGTCAGTTTCATTCTTTCAGTAAAGCGCTCTTACTGCCTGAGAGTATTGAGTACCTACTATGTGCCAGACAATCCTGGATCTCAGTGAGTACACAGAAAGATAACATAGTTCTGATTTCTGGGCCCTCATCTCACCAACATAGGGCTATTGTCATTTTCATTTATGTATGCTAGTAGCAGATCCTCACGAAGCTGGAACTTAAATGATCCATGGTCTGATGGTCAGACAAACATGGGGCTTCACTTTGCTCATGTTCACATGACTGATACTCCACTGGGGTCATTACCTGCCAGGAGTTCAGACCCAGCTCCGTGAGGCTACTGGGACTCACTGATGCCATGTTCCCTTTGACAGATGATGGTAATGATGTCTCTAGCCTGATGCCTCATTCTTGAGGGTGAACTACTCTGTAATTCTTTTGTTGGGGGAGAGGGAGGTTGAAAAGAAGCAGCAGAAGGTGCTTTCCCTGCCACAGGGAGCTCATGGTCTGGCCAGAACATAGTATCCCCACACAGGAAATAGACAAAGGACAAAGACTGGGTCACAGGTCAGTTTTCATGGCCCAGACACTGAGCACAAAGGGAGCTTTTAGAGGGGCGAGAGCCATGGGAACCCAGGGCCATGCAAGTAAAGACCCAGGAAAATGATCCTGAAAATGTATGTCTCACTCACATTGGTGACCTGTGACCTGTTTAGTGCATTGTAGGTATTTCTGATGTGTTCTTATGTTATTTTCACTGAGATTGTTTATGTCAACTTATTCCATAGATTCTGCCAGAAAATTTCAAAGACAGTAGACTGAAAAGGAAGGGTTTGGTGAAAAGGGTTCAGGTGAGTTGTGTGGTAGAGGATTATGAAGTGTAATGTGTTAGTGTGTGTGTTCATCTGTTCAAAGTAGGGTAGTGTAGAAGTGTCATGTGCAGTGTTGAACTGGTTTGGGTTCTTCTCAGCATGAACCCAGAACATGAGAGCTCCCTTCCTTTCCCTGTAATTATATTTGAGTTTAAACTAATTGGGAAGCCAAATCACTGGAGAACAAGTAGTACTGTCGCATGCCCAATCCCAGGGGGCACTGTTCATGCGCACGGTGTCCCCAGTGTGGCAGCTGTGCAGCTGCAAGACAAGGCTTCCATCCTCACCACTCTTACAGGGGTTGCTGGTCTAAAGTGTTGTCAGGAACCCTGGCTCTATACTTCCCTCTGCCTCCCTCCCCTTATGTTGGAGCCCAGGCCATCTCCATTCCTGCATGGCCTGGTTTTTCTTTTTTCTTCTTAATGTAAAGAGGTAACTTTTCATTAAAATTTATTAGAACTGATTTACAGTGCAGTGTGCACATCCTTTTTGAGTCTTTCAGCCATGGGTTCCCCACGATGGCCGAACAAAGAGCCTTGCATGGGCAGGGGTTGGCCAGCCCTAGATGGTCCCTCACTGCCCTGCACTTATCTTGTAGGCATTCCTAGCTGAGTGTGACATCGTGGAACAGAACATCTGCCAGGAAACAGAGCTGCTGCGGTCCACAAACTTGGCCCTGGCCGAGTGAAGGGAGGCAGAGAGGCTATGCTGCCCTGAAGAACACCACCACCAGTTCTGTCTTCTCTGGAACAGAAGCTACCTGATTTCGCTAAGGCTGTTAAGGACAGTTGGCCGACTGCCAATTTTCCTACTCCTACACCTGTTCTCAGTGAACAAGTATTGTCTTTATAATCTGAAGTAGAGCTGGTTTTCTATTTCTGTCTCTGTGGGGCTGTGCTGTCCAGAAGCCCACCATTGTCTGGAGAGGGTCCCCCTGCCCAAGTCTTCCCAGCTCTTTTGACCTTTGGGTGCTTTTCTTTGGGTTGGAGAGAGCTCTCATTTATCCTGGGTAGTTCCAGGTTTATAGAACACCCTGGTCTTCAGATTTTTGCCCTTCTAATTCCATAGTCCCATAGATGTAAACCAAAATCACCAGGAGATTACATGTGGTCAGGAATGTTGGGAGTGTTGGAACAGGTGTTTGTAGTCTAAATATCTCTCGTTGTGACCTAATTCTGGAACAGCTGGCTGGGTTGTTGGTTCACAGACCCTGTTCTCACCTCCCAGTGACCCTGCCCAGCCATAGGCCATGAGGTCTCAGGGGGCTATTCTTGGGGTGGGGGCCTGTTGTTGATGCATGAACTTATTTGTCCCCAGTCAAATCTCTAGACGGTTACAACCCAGTGTTGACTAATCTCTGCTTAAAACCAGATTCAGATGCATGGCTTGGGAGGGGCAGAGAGGGGAGCCAGAGTAAGTAGAGCAATTAGGTGGTGAAGGCAAACCATAAACTTCTCAGGAGTTCCTTCTTACACATTTCTATTAACTGTACCCTTCTGAGCTCTGTATTTTATTTAAGGTTATTCCCATCCATTTTCTGGCCCCCACATTGTTATTTTCTTTTTAAAATATTTTATATATACATCAACAAGCAGAAGAGTATTTAAGCTTTTTTTGTTTGATGAAGGATGAGAAGCAAAAGGCTTCTGTGCCTCTGGTTGTAATTTACATTAATAAAGTCAAGGGTGGCCCTGCATGCTAGAACTCTTAAACTGGTGAGCTCTGTCACCCCATTTTCCGAACAGTGCCCAGGAGACAGGCTTCCCAGAGGCCACTCTGTGGCTGACCTTTTTTGGCAGAGAGGGAGTCACTGAAGTCCCAGCAATTTAGGACTGTGTGTGTGAGACCAAGGACAAGGTGGTGGTGGTGGTAGACAGGTGGACAAGGCTTGGCCCAGCACATCCTACCCACAACTTTAATCAGAGCAGTTCAGTATTTATCTGTTTTATATAGTAGCTGTGTGGTCTTGGGCCACAACATTTATTGAGAAGTCACTGTTTGCCAGATACTGTTCTAAATTCTTTAGGTGTATTAGTCATTTAACCCTCACACAATCTAGGAGGTAGATACTATCCCCATTCTGGAGATAAGGAAACAGAGAGAGCTTAGGTAATTTGCTCAAGGTCATAGAATAAGTGGCAAAGTCAGGACATAATACTGGGCAGTTTGTTGCAGAGTCAATGCCCTTAATCTCTGCTGTACTGTCTCCCAACTAACACAGGATTGCTAGCTCTCATTTTCTCTCTCTTGCTCTCCTTCTATCTCCCATGTTGGTCTCTGGCCCTTCCAGTTCATTCTCCACCGAACAGCTTGAGTGATCATGAAGTGCAAGTCTTACCATGTCATTCCCCTGCTTAAAACCCTCCAAATGACATCTTATTTCTCATAGGATAAAGGCCAAAGCTTTACCCTCCACCCTCTCCCATTTCATCTTGGGCCACAATCCTGTGCTCTCTGCTGTCAGCTCTCTGGTCTTGGTTCAGGTCCTGACCTGCTCTATGGCCTCTCCTGCCCTGGGGTCTTTGTATATGCTGTTCCTCTGCTTGGCCAGCTCTTCCTCATCCTTCCTTCTCCCCCCACTCCTTTCCTAGGTGATTCCTATTTGTCCTTTAGAACTTAAATGTCTCTTCCATGGAGCAAACTTACCTAGTGTTTGAGAACAGCATGTACATAATAAGCTCCCAGGTGATAAGCTCTCACAGCTTGCTCTATTACTTTGATGATAAGCAGCTTTTATTGCAATCTGTGATGACTTATTTGTGGATTATTTGATTAATATTTGCCTTTAACACTTAACTAATTCCTTGGGTTAAGGAGCTGCTCTGTATTGCTAACAGTGTATTTTAAGCACATAGTCTGGCTTGTAGTAGGTGCTCAATAAAAATTTGGAGATTGGATGAATGTTGAACACAAACATCAGGGGTGAAATTCCTGCATCTACAGTTGGCCACTGAAGCTCTGTCAACACTGGAATATACAGCATCAATAGCTATTGTCTTACTTAAGGGTGGAAAATGATGCTAAGGTGCAGGTGGCCAGGCAGATGTGCAGGGTGGTGACCAGGGCCTAGGCACATGGCTCACCCATACAGATGGGAACATCCCCAGGGTCGCTCTGCTGGCGACCACAGAAAGGACACTCTTAGTTGCCTACTTTCCTGTGACATGGTCAGTCCTGCTACAAGGGAACAAATGGGGATCCATGATCCCACAAACATCTTTTAGCCTCACAGTGCTGCGAGAATTCTCCCACACACTGTTCAGTCAACAATTTATCCTTCAAGCATAGCTTAAGTGTTACTTACTCTGAGAAGCCCTTCTCCATCTAGTAATCAGGACTCTTAGCTGACAGTACCAGAAACCTAATCTAAAGAGATTATTGAAATAGAAAATCTGTTGGCAGGATGTCAGGTTATCTCATGTAACTTTAGAAAGTTCAAGGGCAATTGGTCTTCAGGAACTCAAACATTGCCTGGAATCACTCTCCGTGGCTTTTGCATGTTAGCATCATTCAGTCCTGCTTCCAAGAAGCAGGAAACATGGCTGCCAGCAGGCTCCACTTCACACATCTTAAACAATTTTACTACCAGAAATGAACTGCATCTTTCTGGTTTGAAAAATCCTGGAGAATAATCTGGCCAATTAGTAATAGCTGGAGCAGCAGGTGCCACATGCCATAGACTAGGCCGTTAGGGGCCTGCACTTAGGTTTCATGGTGGTTCCTAGAGACAGAGCCACAGTTTACACATCTGTAAAGTGAGGAATTAGGTATTTCTTCCAGTGTGGTGCATGGCATAGTTCAGGCATAATCTTTGTAGTTCCTCATCATGTGAGTGGAAGCTTGGGAGGGGAGGGTCACTGAGAGAAGCTTGGCTGAGCTATGCCACTTGGGTATGAAAGGGGCTTCCCACTTAGAGCATAGACTTAGATGTCACCAGTAACCACTCTCTTCCCACAATAAGTTAACTCCTAATTTTCAGTTTGGCACATGGCCAACTAGATAAAAACAACATTTCCCAGTCTTGCACTAACATGGCCAAGAGACTGTATTTTAGCAGACAGGATATAAACAGTGTGTACATCTTATGGAAGCATCTTCAGAGGCACGGAAGTGCCCTTCTTTCCCCCTGTCTGGGCTGGAATGTAGACCTGATGGCTGGAGGGGGAGCAGCTGTTTTGAACACAGGTGGAAACTGATGAGAATAGCAGAGTAACAACACAAATGGAGCATGAAGTAAGCATACTGCAGAGGTATGTGTGAGAGTTCATTGCTATCTGGTTAAACAACACATCTTGGCTTGCTGGTCTCTCATAGCCAAACTAAATCCTATGTCATTCCTGTGCAGGATGGAAACAAGTTTCTGTTACCAGTAGCAGTGAAAGGGCCTGTGGATGGCCTTTCAGTCCCTGTCACCTGCAGATTTATCAGCAACAATTCCTGCCCCCACATTCCTCTCAGTGTGTTTTTCCATAGAGCATTTCCTGCTCTCTCTGCCTACCCTACAGCGGGAATCAGTCCATGTCAAAGTGCTCTCACTTGGTCAGGCCCTTCGCCACACTCCTTTCCCCTGCCACCATTATCAAGAGGCTCTTCCTATGAGCTTTGGCCAAAAGAGGGGGTATTTAATGTATACCTCAGGCTGGGGTCTCTGTCTGTGGTGGGATTTCTGAATGCTGTGTGTCCCTGTGGGCCATTTGTGTGAGTGCATGCATGCTGTGTGTGCCTCGGGTTGTATCCAATGTTGATATATTTAACCACCAGTCAGAATGGATGTTGACCAGAAGAACAGAACAGGATCTGGAAGTCATCCTGCTGTGGGTGGGTGGCCGGGGTTCAAAGGGACACTCAAGTGCTTGGGGCAGCACCTGTTCTCAACTGCTCATATTTTGGCCTAGTTCAGCATTTTAACAAGGAGTTCAGATGTACAGTGTATATCTGAATATCTGTACTCTGTATATCAGCCACGGTCAGTGTGTCTGTGTGTATGCATGTGTGTGTATGTGTGAGTGAGACAGCCTGGTGCTGGTACAGCCCAGGGAGAAAGCCATGAGGGATGTTGGGACCCTCCCAAAGCTGCCAGAGGCTGGGCCATGCAGCCCGTCAGTGGCAGAGGGTACAGATCTCACCTGGGTTCTTGACCTCACTGGCAGGCCAGGCTAGGGTAGAGCACTGAGTGGAGTCCTGGGGATAGGGCTGGCCTCTCAGAGCCCTGACCTCCTCAAGAAGGCAGAAGATATCTGGGACCTCTAAGGGAACAAGTGACAAGGTTGAGGAGCACTGGAGTGATGGAGAAGACATCAGATTCAGAGTATGCGGGACAGGGCAAAATCCCCCCCAACCCCCAACCACCTCACCGGCATTCCCAAAGACACTGGGCCATGTGGCTGGGTTGGGCTGGATCTTTTATTTCATGTCACATCCTTTCCACTCCCACCACTAATTTCCAGCCTGAAGCTCCATAGCTTATGGGGTCAGCATTTGCCATCCTTGATGATCTGTATATCCTGTTTGGTTTTCCTAGGATCACAGAAGACAAGGATGAGGCCACTTTTTCAGGAACTGTAACATACCAATCCATCCAGACACTCTGCTGAGCACTATTTCTACACTGTGCCACCTAGTTTACAGACCAGGGCAGGTCCCAGGGGTCCCTGGGCACATCCTTCTGCAGCTGTTCCTTCTTGGGTACCCTCCCCCTAGATTTCAGCTTCCTGGGGTTTCACCCACCATTGCATGCTGATGGCTGCTGAGTCCGTGTATGGCCTTGACTTCTGTTCTGAACTTGGCACATCTCCACTGGGATATCTTAGAGGCTCAACTCCCCACAAACATCTTTGTCCCACAAGCCCCTTAACCCCCACTCCCATCCCCCCATCTAAGTTAGGATAATGTCCTGCTGCTCTCCTGCCCACCTGTCTATAAAGAGTTACAGCTTCCAAAGACTTTCTTGTCTTCTTTGATCTTACTTAGTGCTGGCTGGCTCAAGGGTTTTATTAATGGAGAAAGACCAATTAGGGGATCAGACATACCAAGGTCATCTTCTGGCCCTGCTCACCTCGACTCATTTCTTGTCTCTGTCCCACTGTCGTTTAAACTTATGCCCCAGTATATACTATTTATTACATTTTCTCAAATACAAACTTTTTTTCCCTTCTAGACCTTTCCAAACTCATTTCACTACTTAGAATTACCTTACCTTGTTCCTTTTTCCTAGCTAATTTCTACTTATTCTCAGGGCTCAGCTGGAGTGTCACCTCATCTGGGAAGTCTTTCCTGCCCTTGATCTTTACACACAGTACCCTGTGTGCCCCCATCCAAGCCTTTAGCATTGTCTGCTGCAGTTAGCTGACTGTAGGCTTCATGTCCCCCTTAAACTTGGTATGCCCTAGGCTAGCAATGCTGTCTAGCTTATTATGCCCTGTTATATCCCCAGTGCCTAGCATATAGTGGGTGTTGAATAAGTGATCATTGGCTGGAGGAATAAATGAACAAATTAGGTCATCTTGTCAGCCAAGGGCAGAACAAGAAAAAGAACCCAGGATTTCTGTGCCCACCCCCCACCAGCCACCAGCTGTGGCTTTGGCACCATGTGCCTTCTCTGAATTATACTTGTGCTCATCTGGTTGGGGCAAATGTTGGAGGATTCCTCTCAGACCAAGTGTATGTAAAGGAAGGGGCAGGTCAAGTCTTGCTCCTTCCAGACTTGCATGTGCCAGAAATGAGACCCACCCAAGCAAAGCCAAGGGGAAGGCAGGGGGTGGGCTTACATCCGGGTGCTGCAGAGCTGGCATTCATTCTTATATGTGACTCCATCAGTACCACAAACCGGGTTGAATGACTGGAAGCACTCTGGAGACTCCGCCATGTGCTCACAGATAGGCTGTGGAAGAGAGGAAGGGAGGGAGGGCACTCAGGGATTCGGAGGCAGTTCGGAGGGACCCTGGGGCTCCAGGGAGGGGGCTCTTCTCCCTGAGGGCTCCTGAACTCACCTGGGCCTGCATGATCTATCAAGCTTCCATTGTGGGAAGGCTGGAGAATTGAGGCAGAGCTTGGGATTTAACTGAGACTCAGTCTGAAAGGGTTTCAGGCCAGGCATGAGGTCAGGATCAGACCTGGATCAGGACTGGGATAATATAGGGTGAGGGAGGGAGTTGGTGCTGTGGTCAAGACCCCAGGCTCTGCAGACCTGAGTTATGCACTAATTAGCTATAAACTTGGATCAGCTAATTCCACTCTCCAAGCTTCAGTTTCTTCATCTGCAAAAACTGTAAATATTAATAGTATCCTTCTCACAGGGTTAACTGCAATATGTATGTAAAGCATTCGATTCCATCTGGCATAGTAAGTGAAGCTGGGTTCTGATGGGCTGATGGCAAAGACGCTGTGGCTGCTGGATGGGAAGGTGGCTTTGATCCTTCTCATTCACCTCTGTGAAGGGTGGGTTGAGGGTCTCAAGAGGCCAGCAACACTGCCTTGGGATCCCTAGGAGCATCAGACTCAAGGCCAAGGTGGAATCCTGGTTTGGGAACAACCTGGTGTCTGTGTTCCAGCATGAAGGGATGGATGATGGGGAGTGTTGGTGGGGAGACTGGCACACTCCACAGGGCAATTCAATGAGCCAGGGTTGCCTCTTTGGCCTGCACCCTGCAGCCTGATGGTCTGCACTATGCAAAACAGAGGGCATACTTGGTCCTACTGAGCCCGGGTGATGGGATCTCTTTGCCAGCAGCAGCCTTGGAGATCAGGTTGGGACAGGTCTCTGAAGGGCCTTGAGGTCAGGTCTGGGACTTTGGCAAAGGGGCTGGGGCCTGCTCATCCTGGAAAGGCTAACCTGGGGAACATGCAGGCTCTGGAGGCCACCCTGGCCACCATGAAGCCAGGGAGTTATCTGAGTGGAATGTAAAGAAGAAAAACACTGGTTTCCCAGCATGGATGAAACCCTTCCTCTGTAGGGAAGGCTGGAACCGTAACCCTGGGGCCAGAAGTGCAAGCTGCTGCCTTACCATTCTTGAGAAAACAGGCTTTGCTGCCGACACTGGCACTTCTGAAAGGTAAAAAAGCAAGAATTAGGTGATGTCGGCTTTCGGCACCAGGTCCAGGGGTCTTGAGGACTGCTTCAGGGGAACTGCCCTAGCTACTACATCGGGAATTCCTCAAGGAAAGCTAATGAGTCACCAGACAGTGGGGCTTCCAGAAAGCTGATGTGACCTTGGGTATAAGAACAGAGAAAGTCTAGAATTAAGGAGGTGACAGTCCAGCCTGTTACTTATTAGTCAGATCCTACTGGGATTATGCCCAATATAATAATAAAAATAATTAAGTTATTATGTACCAGGTATGCTCTAAACAAGCCTTCACTCCTCTCACTACTATGTAACGGGGAGGAAAGGAGGCAGTAGTGGGGACTAGTTGGCTACCCATCACCCACCACGGGACTGAGGTGCTCCTTTCCTCAGCTGCCAGGAGGATTGGCCGCTCACAGCCAGGCCCTTCCTAGGAATTACCCCCAGAGAATGGAGCTGTCTCACCCACAGTCACATCTCCCACCCAGGAACAGCCCATATGCGATGACATTGTCGCTGTCGGCCGCACCCCTCTATTCAGAACAGTGCTGAAGGGCTGTGAGGTCACGAGAAGCCTCTGTTGCACTGCATTACAGTCAGCCTTCCTCCTCCCTCATGGGTGTCTTCCTTAGGAGCCCTCCCCAGTAAAATGCATGCAGATTTGAGTATTTTCTGGGGAACTTGACAGACCTCTGAAGGAGGCTCAGAGGTAAAGCAACGCAGTTTGTTTTAGGGAAGAGCTGCGTTTGCACACAGGTCTGTCACTCCACAGCCTGGCTCTCCACAAACACTGTTGTGCTCCTTGGCCACTCAAGGTCTAGATGAACTGCTTACAGGACACAAGCAAACTGTGATGTGATTGGTGAGTGTGATGGATGGATGACAGAATAGGAGCCATATCTAATACCACAGGTGGAAGGAAAGGTGTCTATGTAAATTAGAGAAGGGCAGGATGCTTCTGAAATCTCTGAAGGGCTGTCCTGGGCCAAGGGAGAGATGAGCTCATAACCTCACAGGGCGGAGTTCACCCATGCAAGAAGGAGCAGGAAAGCAGGTTTTAGTTCCAAGAATATTTTCTCAGTGGGAATTATGCCTTGTCACTGAAGGAGAAGTGGAGTGTTCTCCATTGCTGGGGGTGCGCAAGGCCCTGGGGATGCTATTATAAGGGTTTTCCAAGGTAGAGAGGGAGTAGGGAACTGAGACTAAGTGACCTCTGATGTGCTGATTAAGGGTGGCATTGGAGCATCAAAATGCACATCTAGCCTTGTGATTACACTGCTCAAAACCTTCCATGTCATTATTGCCCAAACTGGAAATCACCCAAATGTTCTTCAACAGGAAAATGGATAAACTATGATACCACATATACAATAAGATACAACTCAGCAATAAAAACAAGGAAACAACTGATATATGCAACAATGGCTTCATTTTAAAAACATGCTGAGCAAAAGAAGCCAGAGTAGAAGACTACATACTGTTGGAGGGGGCACATTTAAGCCAAGGTCAAGGGCCACCTGGGGTAAATGCAACTTCCTGTGTGACATTCTAGAACAGGTCAAACTAATCTATGGTGGAAAAAAGAGCAGTGGTTGCCTCTAGGGGTGGGAACTGACTGGCATGAAGGAATTTTCTAGGGCAGTGGAAATATTTGTATCTTGATAGGGGTTTGGTTTACACAGGTATACACACTGTCAAAACTCATTGGATAAAATTCATTGAGTGATAAGATTTATGCATTTCATGATATGTAACTCTTAGGAGAAAAAAAAAGCATTAGAAAAATAAAAAGCTCTTCTACGGCTCCCTGTCATGATCACTAAGCTGTTTCATTTTATGTTTAGGGAACTGCATAAGCTGATCCAACACACTCCTGGACTCCTTTCCTAGTACACCTCTCCATGTAATCTATGCCCCAGTTACTCCTCTGCTCACTCTTCCAGAATGGGCTCTGCTTTGGCTTGCTGTTCCCTCTGCCTAAAATGTCCTTTTCCCCCTTCTCCTATTGATTCATACCCTTACTTCAAAGCTCAGACGCCACCTTCCTGAGAAGCTTCCTTGATGACCTAAACCTTTCCTAAGGGTTTCCTAAGCAGACTTGGATTTAGGCTTCTATTTTAGTCCTTTTAGACAGCTATAACAAAAATGCCATAAACTAGGTGTCCTATAAACAATAAACATTTACTTCTCACAGCTCTGAAGGCTGGGAAGTCCAAGATCATGGCACTGGCAGATTTGATGTCTGGCAGGATGCTTTTCCTGGTTCACAGCTGGTTACTTCTCCCTGTGTCCTCACATGGTGGAAGGGGGCAAGGGAGCTCTCTGGGGTCCCTTTTATAAGGGTACTAATCTCATTTATGAGGGCTCTGACCTCAAGACCTAACCAACTCCTAAAGTTCCCACATCTCAATACCATCACCTCGAGGGTTAGGATTTCAACACAGGCATTTTGGGAGCCACAAACATTTAGACTGCAGCAGTTTCTTTCATACCATGTGCTGTCCCTCTCACTAGGTCACTCCTATAGATCTGAACTTCTTGGGGCTCCTTTGTTTCTGCCCCAACATGGCAGTGCCCCCGACACAGTGAGTGGTCAGGATTGACCACTAACGTGCATTGCAGGGAGCAGCTGTTCAGAATCCTGTTGGTGTCAAAGTTGCTTCCTGGAGGATGTGGAAGAAGCTGCTGTATCTCCCCAAATCCCCTTGACTTTGGCCTAAGGTGCTCTCTGCTCACTAAACAGGAGACAGCAGGTAGGAGACTGCAGGAATCTGAAATGGATTTAAGGACTCTCTTCATGGCAGGCCCACTCAGTGTTCCCAACAGGGAACCACTCAGAGAATGGATGCCAGGATGCAAATAAACAGGCTGTGCTGGGCCAGAGCTCCTCAAGAGGGGAAGGGAATTACACAATTCTGGGCCAGAGTCAAGACTTGAACCTAGTTTTCTTTCCTCCTACTCAGGCCTTTCCCCACCACAGTGGAGGGGTGCAGAAAGAAGGTATATGCAGAAAACCAAGGCGTCACAATGTGTTCCAGGCCTTGCCTCTGCCCCCACCCCGACTCATTCTCTGTTGCTTTAGTCCCCATGTCTGTGTTCCCATTGGGGGACTGGCCATGAGGTCAGTGGCCTTGGGATCCTGTTGGGCCATGTCCTATAATTTCATGGCTTTGTCCAGGTCTGTCCTAAGTGGTCTCCCTGCTTTCCCCTTTAGTCTATTCTCAATATAGTAGCCAGAGCCATACTTTTAACACCCAACTCTGCTCAAAACCCTTCTGTGCTTCCCATTTAATCTCAGAGGAAATGCCTAGTGTAGTCCCCAGTTGCCTCCCTCATCTCCTCTCCCATCACTCTGCACCCTCCCTCTCTCTCTATTCTAGCTTCACTGGCCTCCTTGCTGTACCTAAAACACTCCAGGTATGCTTCTATCCCAGGGCTTTTGCATCTGGAACCCTTTTCTCCTAGTTAGCCACATGGCTTACTCTCTCATCTGCTTCAAGTTTTGCTCAAACATTAGCTCTCAGAAAGAACTCTCCTGATTTAACATTGCAACCCCCTCCCAATCTCCATCACCCAGCCCAATATCTTTCCTTAGCCTTTACCACCTTCTAACATACTGTTTAACATACATTGCACCTATCTTGTTCATTATCTGTTCCCCTCCCTCTTAACCCATTGGATTTAAGCACCATCAGAGCAGTTCTTTTTCTCTTTTGCTCACTGATATGTCTTAAGGGCCTAGAACAATGCCTGTCAGCAGGTAGGAGACTGCAGAGGTACCCTAGGCCCTTAGCATGCGTCCAGATCAAGGCTCCCAGTAGAGGGCTCTCATGTGCTCACACCGCTGCCTTCAGTCCCACAACCACAGCCTGACAGAGCGGATGTTGTTCAGAGGACCCAGGCCGTGCTCCCTGAGTGCCCCCCACCCTGCAGCCAGCAGACTTGCCCATCCTCCCTGAGATAGGCCTGCTCCTTTCTGCCTCCCAGGTTTCTAGACCAGTAGTTGCTCAGTGCAACAATGAACTAACACAATCTCCTAACTTTACAGCTGGAGAAATGGAGGCCTCAAGAGGGGAAGGGAATTACACAATTCTGGGCCAGAGTCAAGACTTGAACCTAGTTTTCTTCCCGTCCTACTCAGGCCTTTCCCCACCACAGTGGAGGGGTGCAGAAAGAAGGTATATGCAGAAAACCGAGGCATCACAACGTGTTCCAGGCCTTGCCTCTGCCCCCACCCCGAGCTCACCTACCAACACCAAGCCACAGAAAATGTAGGCTCTGCCTACTCACCCCTGTCCACAATGAGGAGGGCTGCCAAGGCCAGAGTGACCACCCACAGGCGGATGGCCATGCTGATCCTGGGCTGATGTGGCCTGAGCTAACTGAGGCCTGAGCTGGGGGGAAAGGATGGGGACCTGTTTATAGTGCTGCTCCCCACCCTTATCTTATCTCAGGCCAGATGGAGAGGCTGAGAATGTCACCCAGAGGTAACCTCTGCACCCTGGCATCTGGGAAGGGCTCTTGGTAGAGATACTGAACTCCTGGTGGCCTAGGGCTGTAGCTGTGCGGCTGGAGTGAGGAAAAGTTTGGACAACTTGCAAAGCTGCCCCCAGTCTGAGGGCTGGAGCGAGAGGGAAAGGGAAATTGAAGTAGAAAGAGAAAAACAGAAACCAAGTTGGGGTGGGGAGCTGGGAGAGATGGGGGCAGATCAGAAAAAAGACAACTAGAAGGTGGCAGGAGGCAGAGAAAAGGGGCTGCAGTGATGGATTCCTTTGCCAGTGCCTCCACCCACCAACCCTCTGACCTTAGAAAAGCCATGCTCCTTAACTGGGCCTCAGTTTACCCATGCGCAAAATGGGGATGATAATTCTGACTCTGTCTTCCTCCTAGGACTGCTGTGAAGAGGAGAGTGGTGACAGCAGAGGAGACCATTTTGCAAGGAATGAAATGAAGTGTAAATGTAAACAGAAGTGATTCTTTTTATTTTTATTTTTGCACCATGAAGAGGGAACAACTGAGAGGGGAAAAAAAGCAGAACAAAACAAGGAAGATGCCTTCATGCTTTGCATGTATTATATGCCTATTCAGATTTTAATGGGTTAAATAAAAACAATATTCTTTTCAAGAAAAATCAATATCTAAAACTCCCCCAAACTTCAACAATATAGATGAATGAGATATTTGGTTATTTGCTTTCAAAAAATTTCTAATTTATAAAAAGAATAACAAAATTGTACTTCCATATGCATGTCACCAGTTCATTTAGGTCAGTGATTATCAGCTCCATCTGCAGGTTAGATTTCCCTGGGGAGAATTTAAAACTGCAGATGCTGGGCCTCAGTCCAAAACATTTGAATCCAAGTTTCAATGATTTTTTAAAAAACCTTTTTTTAAAAGATTTTGAGCCTACAGGTAAATTGTAAAAATAGTTAAATAAGTCAATGGGAAGGATTCTTGTTCAAGAATAGCCCCTTTGGGGTCCCCAAGAAACCAGTCACCCTACAGACGGATAGAAGCCCCATATCTGTAGCCAAGCCCAGCCTGAGGTCCATGACTCACCTTCTGCCCCTCCTCAGGAATCTCAGGCCCACTGGTGCCTCTGAAGCAGGTGACAGCTATCCTTCCATAGTTTAACCAGGCAGAGCAAATATTTACCAATGATTTCCTGTCCTGAAGCAGGAACATCATTTCATACAGAGAGAGGAACTTTAAGGTCATCTAGGTCCTGTCTCCCACCTTTCACTGAGGCCTTCCTGCAGCAGCCCCACCATGAAGTCATTCAGCCTCCATTAATGGGGTGCTTACTACCTACCAGTTTCATTGTTGGGTGCTTTGAACAGAGTCACACAAAAGGTCTGCTTCCCCAAGACTACTTGTGGTGGGAGTCCCATCTCTGTCACTAGTCTACTGCACTTTCAAGAACCCCAGGCGAGTATCTCCAGGCTGAGCAGGTCCAGCTCCGTGCCTGCCCCCACCCTTGCATATGATGGTGCTCCTGGCTCTATCACACCATGTCTGAGAATCTGGTTCCCAGGTCTGTCTGCTAATGTCCCAGGTTAGAGTGAGAAGGGGACTGAAGAGAACAAAGGATTTTGTCACCTCCTTTGTTTGGACCTTAGATTTTTATCAATGTGGCAGGAATGGCTGCTGACGGTTCTAGCTGCTCCAAAGGACCAGAAAGCTTGCATCCTTCAAAGTCCAGAGTAAAATCAAGGCAGTCCATGGAGTGCTGAGCCCACCTACTATCCCACCATCTCCTCCTGTCTAACATCTATTTCCTCAAACACCTCCTAGATTCACTCATAGTAATAAACTTCCTAATCTATCCTCCCACCAAAGTATGAGCCTGACTTCTATATCCAACTGCTCTTGGACAGCACCCTTATGGATGTAAGTGTATCCAAATAAACCTCATTCATTCATTTAGAATTCATCCATCCATTCAACAAGGCTTTATTTAATGAGCAGCTAGGTGCCAAGCTCATCTGAGTGCTTGGATATAGCAGGGAATAAGTTGGACACAATTTCTGCACAAGGAGCTTGTGGTTAAGTGGGTCACTGATGAGCAGCAGGGTGTATTATCAGGCTGGAATAAGTCCCATGAATGAAACATGCTAGGTACCACCTCCAGTCTGACACTCAGGGCAGCTGTGAGCCCTGAAGAGGAGAGGATGAGGTGATATGTGTGCAGCACTGTGATGCCAGGTGCCTTGAGTAGGGACCCCTGGAAGCAGAGCAGAGGGCAAGCCCTAAAAGCCCTGGGCACCTACACAAGGGCTGGGATCAATATGCTAAGGACAGAGATGCCCTAAATTTGAGCTTGGGCAGGGGCACTGGTGATCCCCCTCTCCTTCTTCAGGTCCATGTGAAGACCAGGACATGGGGACTGGCTGGGCCGACACTCCCAGCCTCACCCAGCAGCCTTCCTGCCAACTGCCAAGACTTGGACTTGTGCCCTGCCCCTCCAGGAATACATCCTCTCTTTGATGACGGCAACACAGGATCCAGTAGGTGAGTCACAAGGCCCGCTGATGGGTGGAGTGGCCTTGTTTGCTTTATGGTGGATGGGCTGAGCAGTCACCCTTGGGCCTGCCAGATGGCATGGCCAGCTTGCCTCTGGACCATCTTCCCAGACCCTCAGCCCACATCCTGCTCCACCCTTCCTCCAACCTCAAGTGCCCCCACCTGCCTATCTACCTATTATGAGCAGCCCAGGTGTGGGCACCCACTCCAGGGAGACCTGATATGGACACAG
The DNA here is from genome assembly GCF_030020395.1 of Manis pentadactyla. Taxonomy (NCBI): domain Eukaryota; kingdom Metazoa; phylum Chordata; class Mammalia; order Pholidota; family Manidae; genus Manis; species Manis pentadactyla. Next base: position 184,076,828 of record NC_080021.1, on the reverse strand, counting down.
TTCCCCAGCCTGTCTTGTCCTGGGCTTCTCAGCCATCCAACTCCCAGGTCTGGCTGCTTCCCATTCTGCCTGGTGCAAAGCTGCAAAGCCCCACACAATGGTAGTGAGAGGAAAGGGCATGCCTCTACTTCAAGGGGAGATTATACCCACTCTGTCACTCAACAGACACTTACCGAGCACTATTGATGGGCATCACTTACTGTGCCAGGACCTGAGACCGTAGAGATGAGTGGAAAATGGACCCTATGCTCAGGGAGCTTACAGCTCATGAGTGGTGGGGAGGTGAAATAACACATGGCCACTTGAGCAGGTATTTATAAAATGCTATGGTCAGGGCAGGTGAAAAAACTGTGACAGAGATATCCATGGACCCCTCACTCATATGTCCAAAAGTCAACTAACCATCTCCTCCCCACCCAGAGATGTCCTACGTCGCCATTCCCCCATCAGGTGATGGCACCACTGTCGTCCAGATGCCTCCGGGCAGGCCTGGTCCCTGGGTTCCCTGCTCTTCCTTCCTTGCTGCCTTGCTGAGTCTCCCAGATCTAGGAACTTCAATAGCTGTTCAATCCTGTCCTACTCAGACAAGGCCAGACATCGTGGAGTAGACACTGCCAACCTCCCCAGAGGCCTCCCTGGCCCCAGAAGAAGTAGCCATCATATGCCTGAAGGCTTGTCATTCTATGTCACTGGGTGCAGATGTGTGAAAATCATGCAGTTTGACCACTTAGGCCAGAGGAATGGCCACCATATGTTGGGAATTTCTTATCATATGCCCAAACACTGTGCCAAAAACTTTATGTGTTATATAATCTCATAAAAACCTGTGAGACTGAATGGACTAACAGTTACCAAAGGGAAAAGGACTGGGGTGGATGGGTGTGAAGGGAGGGATAAGGGCGGGAAAAAGAAAGGGGGCATTGCAATTAGCATGTATAATGTGGGGCGCACAGTATGGGGCAGGTTCTACAACACAGAGAAGACAAGTAGTGATTTTACAGCATCTTACTACGCTGATGGACAGTGACTGTGAAGGGGTATGTTGGGGGGACTTGGTGGAGGGGGGAGCCTAGTAAACATAATGTTCTTCATGTAATTGTAGATTAATGATAAAAAAAAAAAAACACCTGTGAGGCACTTGCTATAATCCATTTTGCAGGTGAGAAACTAAGGCTCAGAAAGATTAAATGGCATGTCCAAAGCCTTAAGGCTTATAAGTGGTAGAGTTGCATTCAATCTATCTGACCTTAAATCTCAAAATTTTACCAGATTTCTCTACCCAACTGAGATTCTGGTTTCAAATGGATGCATTCAGCAGTGCAGCCTTGGCCCAGTAACTGAAATGGCAGGGGAAGAAGGAAACACGCCATTTCAAGTGCGTCTTCTGAAAATTTTTCTGTAGTCTAGCCTTGGCAGAAAGTCTCCAAATAGCCAGATGTAGATCACAGGTGGAGGAAACCTAGCAATTGGGCCTGGCTAAGGTCACTGCACGTGGGACCCTCCAGAAGGCCATCAATCTGGAGGACCAGGCAGGTGGGAGGTGCTGACACACATGCTCTGCAGCATGGATAGGTTAGAACATGTGGTCTGTGTCCCATTTCCCAGACACGACCACTAGCCAGGCTAAATTTAGACCCTGAGGGCCCAAAAGACTGTCCTCCCTCCCCCTCCAACCTGTACCCTTCTCTCAAGATTTATAGATTTATAACCTCTGTTGTGCCAGGCACTGCTCTAAGTCCTTTCCATGTATTAACTCATTTAATTTTTATGAAACCCCTATGAAATAAGTATAAGAACTCCATTTTACAGATCAGGCAACTGAGGTGCTGAGTGATGAGTATCTTGATCATGGTCATACAGCTGGGACTGGAAGCAGGTAGCCTGTTTCTAGGGGGCAGGAGCTTTAGGGGCCTTTGGCTGTTTGCCCAATCAGAGGTAGAGAGAGAAAGATGAGTTGTTGCTAGTGCTTTGTGCCATGGTGTGCTGACAGCAGAGGCCTCAGGGATTGTACTGCCTCCTCCCCAGTGAATTTCTCCTGCCTGGACCTGAAGGCTGCTGTGCTCACTCTGTGTGAGTGTGGTCTGGCCACCATGGAGTCTTCTGCCCCCTCTTTCTTCCCAGCTCCGTGAGGAGTCTTTGGAGGAGTTCTTCCTCCTCAGGTGTCCAGTCATAGGGTCTTCTGCTATCTCTTTCTCTCTGGGATGCTGTTCCTGTTGAGGATCCAGGGCTGCTCCAGGGAGAGGAGGAGATGAAAGAAGGGTCAGTGTAGCTTAAGAAAGATCACAGATTTAGGGAAAAGACAGGACTGGAATTGAATCCTGGCTTGACTACTCACAGCTGTAGTAAGCAGAATAATGCCCCCTACCCACCAAGGGATATTCACCTGCTAATACCCAGAACCTGTGACTATGTTGTCTTGCATAGTACAAGGGACTTTGCAGATGTGATTAAGTTAGGGTCTTAAGATGGGATATTATCTTGGATTATCAGGGTTGGACTAATGTAATCACAAGTGTCCTTGTAAAAGGGAGGCAGGAGAGTGGGAATCAGAGAAGAGGGGTGACAATGGAGTGATGCAGGGTCATAAGCCAGGGAATGCAGGCAGTCCCAGTAGCTGAAAAAGGCAAGAAACAGATTCTCCTCTAGAGCCTCCAGAAGGAACACAGCCCTGCTGGCCCATTTTAGACTCTGACCTCCAGAACTCTAAGATAAATCTGTGTTGTTTTCAGCCTCTAAGGTTGTGGTCATTTGTTATAGCAGCCATAGAAATGGATCCAGTACCTCTAAGACCTTGAGCAAGTTCCTCAGTCTGAGGAGCCCAAATTTCACCATCGGTGAACTGGGAATAATATAGCCTACCTTGCAGGGTTGTTGTACTCGTAAAAATATGTATTAAAAGCCTGATTCATGATAAAACTTAATAAATGGTGCTGCTATGGAAAGGAGGAAGAGAGAGGAGAGTAGAGGGAGGAAGAGAGAGGAGAGTAGAGGCAGAAAGAGGAAAGGAGAGGAGAGAGAAGTGCAGCAGCAAAGCTACAGTGACCCACATTCTGGATAGTCCCAGGGGTTCCATGAAAACCTGCACAACTCTACCCTGGACCCATGATCCAGCTTTAATTTGCTTTGACTTCAGGGTGCTCTTATACCCCTTAGAAGGGTCAGGGGGCAACTTCTGCTAATACACCCTCCAGAAAACTTTGCCTTCTGAGTGAGAAACTGAAGTGTATTAGTCTGCTTAGCCTGCTATACCCAAAATACCTTAGATTGGGTAGCTTATAAACAATAGAAATTGATTTCCTACAGTTCTGTAGGCTGGAAAGTCCAAGATCAAGGCACCAATAGATTCAGTGTCTGAATCTATTTTATAAGGGCACTAATCCCATTTATGAGGGCTCAGCTCTTATGACCTAATTGCCTCCCAAAGGCTCCACCTCCAGTACTATCATATTGGGGAATAGGTTTCAACATATGAATTTAGCACGGTGGGGGGCGCACAAACATTCAGTCTATATAGCATGAGATAAAGAACCATTACAAGGGCCTGCCCTTATTATGTTCCTGGCACCCTCAGTGACCCCACCCACCTGACGGAAAACATCAGGTTTGTCTTCTGACCTCTCAGTTTTCTAGGTTTGACCAACACCAGTCTATGTGGGAATGTGAAAATCCCACGTTGAATCCTTCTTTTGTAAAGGAATTCAGCTGGTGGCTCTGAGAGCTGTTGCCACTCATTGTTGTGCATGTGTCTGTGTGATAACCAGTGGTGTCCAACTGCTCTATATTTTTGACATCTTGCTTTTGTATTCTAGTGAGTGTAAAATGATATCTCATTGTGGTTTTAATTTGCATTTCCCTAAAGACTAGTGATGTTGGACACTTTTCATGTGGTTTATGGCTATTTGCATATCATCAAGTGTCTGTTGAAGTCTTTTTGCCCACTTAAATAAACTGGGTTAGCTCATCTTTATTTTATTTTATTTTATTTTGGTATCATTAATATACAATTACATGAACAACATTATGGTTACTAGATTCCCCCCATTATCAAGTCCCCCCCACATACCCCATTACAGTCACTGTCCATCAGCGTAGTAAGATGCTGTAGAATCACTAGTCTTCTCTGTGCTATACTGCCTTCCCCATGCCCCACCCCCTATATTATGTGTGCTAATCGTAAAGCTCATCTTTCTATTGTTGATATAAATAACTGCTGGTTGATATGTAGAATGAACTGCTTTAGAGAATTGTTTTGGCAGTTTCTCTGTATGTAGGTAAATGGTACGTACATATGCCTTAAGACCTAGCAATTCCACCCAAGAGAAATAAAAACATGTCCATGTAAAGGCTTTTACATGAATATTCATAGCAGCTTTATTTGCCAAAAAGTGGAAACACCCCAAATGTCCATCACTGGGCCAATAGATAAACTGTGAAACATCCATACAATGGAATATTACTCAACAATAAAAATGAATTTAATTGATTCATGTTACAACACAGATGATTCTCAAAGAATTATAATTCCCTAAAGAAGGCAAACACAAAAGAGTACACACTGTATAATTTCATGCATATGAACTTCTACAAAAGGCAAAGCTTACTTACAGTACCAGAAACAGATCAGTTGTTGCTTTTAGGTAGGGTATGGGGAGGATTTCCTGGAAAGGGCTGGAAGGAAATTTCTGGGGTGATGGACATGTTCTATATATTGTTTACAGTGGTGATTACATTGATATATATATACAGTTGTCAAAATCAATCAAATTAAACATTAAAGATCTTTTGCATTTCTTAGTATGTAAATTGCATCTAAAAAACACCCAACCCTGAAGTGTGCCTTAATTTTGAGTTAGGACCACCAGGTGGCAGTGGTGCCTAATTCCTAAGAGTCCAAAGTTTGTGCAATGACTAAGATCCCCTGAAATCACTGTGAGTGTTCTTGAAAGGAGGAGGTAATTTTGTGGTCATGTATTTTTTTTTTATTAAGGTATCATTGATATACAACCTTATGAAGGTTTCACCTGAGTAACACTGTGGTTACTACATTCACCCACATTATCAAGTCTCTGCCCCAAACCTGACTGCAGTCACTATTAGGGTAGTAAGATGCTACAGTGTCACTACTTGTCTTCTCTGTGCTATAGGGTCTTCTCCGTGACCCCGCCACATTATGTGTGCTAATTATAATGCCCCTTAATCCCTTTCTCTCTCACTTCACCCCACCCCCACTCCCACCCTCTTCCCTTTGGTAACCACTAGTCTCTTGGAGTCTGTGAGTCTGCTGCTGTTTTGTTCCTTCAGTTTTCCTTTTTAGTTTTGCCTCATTGTTGCACTCCACAAATGAGTGAAATCATTTGGTACTTGTCTTTCTCTGCCTGGCTTATTTCACTGAGCATAATGCCCTCTAGCATCATCCATGTTGTTGCAAATGGTAAGATTTCTTTTCTTCTTATGGCTGAATAATATTCTATTGTGTATATGTACCCCATCTTCTTTATCCATTCATCTACTGATGGACACTTAGGTTGCTTCCATATCTTGGCTATTGTAAATAGTGCTGTGATAAACATAGGGGTGCATATGTCTTTTTGAATCTGGGATCTTGTTTTCTTTGGGTAAATTCCTAGGAGTGGAATTCCTGGGTCAAAGGTATTTCTATTTTTAGTTTTTTGAGGAACCTCCATATTGCTTTCCACAATGGTTGAACTAATTTACATTCCCACCAGCAGTGAAGGAGGGTTCCCCTCTCTCCGCATCCTCGCCAGCATTTGTTGCTACTTGTCTTTTGGATGTTGGCCATCTTAACTGGTGTGAGGTGATAGCTCATTGTGGTTTTAACTTGCATTTCCCTAATAATTAGTGATATGGAGCATCTTTCTATGTGCCTGTTGGGCATCTGAATTTCTTCTTTGGAGAAGTATCTGTTCAGATCCTCCACCCATTTTTTAATGGGGTAATTTGCCTTTTGGGTATTAAGGTGTGTGAGCTCTTTATATATTTTGGATGTTAACCCCTTGTCAGATATATCATTTACAAATATATTCTCCCATACCATAGGATGACTTTTTGTTCTATTGATGGTGTCATTTGCTGTATGGAAGCTTTTTAGCTTGATGTCCCATTTGTTCATTTTTGCTTTTATTTCCCTCACTCGAGGAGATGTGTTCAGGAAAAAGTTGCTCATATTTATATTCAAGAGATTTTTGCCTATGTTTTCTTATAAGAGTTTAATCGTTTCATGACTTACATTCAGGTCTTTGATCCATTTCGAATTTACTTTTGTGTATGGAGTTAGACAGTAATCCAGTTTCATTCTCTTACATGTAGCTGTCCAGTTTTGCCAATACCAGTTGGTGAAGAGGCTGTCATTTCCCCATGGTATATGCATGACTCCTTTATCATACATTAATTGACCATATATACTTGGGTTTATATCTGGGCTCTCTAGTCTGTTCCATTGATCTACGGATCTGTTCTTGTGCCAGTACCAAATTGTATTGATTACTGTGGCTTTGTAATAGAGCTTGAAGTTGGGGAGTGTAATCCCCCCAGCTTTATTCTTCCTTCTCATGATTGCTTTGGCTATTCAGGGTCTTTTGTGGTTCCATATGAATTTTAGAACTATTTGCTCTAGTTTGTTGAAGAATGAAAGCCATTGGTATTTTGATAGGGATAGCATTGAATCTGCAGACTGCTTAGGCAGGATGGCCATTTTGACAATATTAATTCTTCCTATCCATGAGCATGGGATGAATTTCCATTTATTGATGGCATCTTTAATTTCTCTCATGAGTATCTTGTAGTTTTCAGGGTATAGGTCTTTCACTTCCCTGGTTAGGTTTATTTCTAGGTATTTTATTCTTTTTGATGCAAATGTGAATGGAATTGTTTTCCTGATTTCTCTTTCTGCTAGTTCATCATTAGTATACAGGAATGCAACAGATTTCTGTGTATAAATTTTGTATCCTGCAACTTTGCTGAGTTCAATTATTAGTTCTAGTAGTTTGGGAGTGGTTTCTTTAGTTTTTTTTAATGTACAATATCATGTCATCTGCAAACAGTGACAGTTTAACTTCTTCCTTACCAATCTAGATACCTTTTATTTCTTTGTTTTGTCTGACTGCCGTGGCTAGGACCTCCAGTACTATGTTGAATAAAAGTGGGGAGAGTGGGCATCCTTGTCTTGTTACCAATCTTAAAGGAAAAGCTTTTGGCTTCTCACTGTTAAGTATGATGTTGGCTGTGGGTTTGTCGTATATGGCCTTTATTATGTTGAGGTACTTGCCCTCTATACCCATTTTGTTGAGAGTTTTTATAATGAATGGATGTTGAATTTTGTCAAATGCTTTTTCAGCATCCATATGGAGCTGATCATGTAATTTTTGTCCTTTTTTTTGTATGATGTTGATGGATTTTTGAATATTGCACCACCCTTGCATCCCTGGAATAAATCCCACTTGACAATGAGGGATGATTTTTTTATGTATTTTTTAATTCGATTTGCTAATATTTTTTGAGTATTTTTGCATCTATGTTTATCAGGGATATTAGTCTGTAATTTTCTTTTCTGCTGTGTCTTTGCCTGGTTTTGGTATTAGAGTGATGCTGGCTTCATAAAATGAGTTAGGAAGTATTCCTTCCTCTCCTAATTTTTGGAAAACTTTAAGGAGGATGGGTATTAGGTCTTCACTAAATGTTTGATAAAATTCAGTGGTAAAGCCATCTGGTGCAGGGATTTTGTTCTTAGGTAGTTTTTGATTACCAGTTCAATATTGTTGCTGGTAATTGGTCTATTCAGATTTTCTGTTTCTTCCTGGGTCAGTCATGGAAGGTTGTATTTTTCTAGAAAGTTGTCCATTTCTTCTATGCTATCCAGTTTGTTAGCATATAATTTTTCATAGTATTCTCTAATAATTCTTTGTATTTCTGTGGTGTCTATAGTGATTTTTCTGTTCTCATTTCTGATTCTGTTTATGTGTGTAGACTCTCTTTTTTTCTTGATAAGTCTGGCTAGGGTTTATCTATTTTGTTACTTTCTCAAAGAACCAGCTCCTTGTTTCATTGATTATTCCTATTGTTTCATTCTTCTTAATTTTATTTATTTCTGCTCTGATCTTTATTATTTATGATCTCTGCACTTTCTTTTAGTGGACTGAGATCCAAGCAGTCCTCCAGGCTCTGTTTTCTTTAGGTTTCCTGGCCTCCCTGTCTCAGCCATTACAGAGGAGGAAGAGGGTGTCAGAATTCTCCTTGTGTTCCCTCCCTGAGGAATCCAGAAGAGCAAGGATAGCCCCACAGTGGCTAATAAGACCTTTAAAGTCTGATGACTCAGTGTGCAAGGGGAACAGAAAAGGGGGCCTCTCTTTTGTTCTCACATCTTAGATAGCTATTCTCTCTTGACATCTCCTTTGTGACATAACTTTTATCTGCAGTCCTTGGATGACTACCCAGAGTGATGACTGTCCCATATATTCCTCAGCACACTAGTCTTATAAGATGCTTCTCAGGAAAGTTCTCTTTGGTCAAATAATTGAAGCCAACGCTGTCTACTGGGTCCCTCCTTTGGGCACTGGGAATGACTATGAGTTTATTAAAGGCTTTGGGAAGTTCTTCAGATGTCTATTTTTAATCCAGCATTTTCCAGATTAAGTGAATAAAGAACCTTCCCACTTCTCCCTCCATTATTTGACAAATATCTATTAACACCCACCCCAGAACTGGTGTCCCAAGGAACACAGTTTGGGAAACATTCTTAGTTACTGACCACATACACCTTTTGTAAATTGCCTTCAAATGCCATTAATGTGTTCATTCATTTATTTAAAGACTGTTGGTCATCCACTATGCTACGTATTAAGGCTACAAAGATTACTTGTCCCAGCAGCACTCAGGCTAGCAAGAAGACAGATGGGTCAGATTGTGTCGAGATCTGAGAGGTGCTGCGGATATGACGGAACCCAGTGATTAATTATAACATGAGTTGTGATCATCTTCACAGATCAGGCAATATCTCACTAAGCCTAGCATATAAGACTGGGTCATTTACATCCTTGCAGTATCAGGAACTTATAAGAAAGGCAGAATCTCAGGCTCCACCTTAGAACCACCAACTCAGAACCTGCACTTTAACAAGATCCCCAGGTGAACTTTATGCACATTGCTGTTTAGAAGCTCTCAAAATAAGCACACTTCCTGACAAGAATGTAAACAGAACCACAACATATTTCTGTGTGGTGACTTTGCCAAAGGCTGACCTAGTGGTGGCCAGGCCAGGCCAGGCAGACAGAATAGAAATGGAAGACTGGTAGAGGCCACAAGTGTCTTCTCTCCTTTCCTTGCCCTCACCTAACAATAACTGCTTAATCAGGTAAGGCTACAGGTATGTCATCAGAAAGCAAGGAAAGGTAAGGAGGCCATCACTGTTGTCCTTCCTGCCTAGGTCTGCCACCACTGGGTAGCATAATGGGTATGGCTGGGAAGAGGTGAATGAGCAGGGTTCAGAGGGGAAGGGGATATTTCCTGTTACCCTCCCAGAGACATCAACTCTGCACCAGCCTGGTAAATGGCCAGCCTCAGAGCCCAGGGCTTTGTACAACTTTCAGCTTCTTTCTCTTGATCCTTAACACTGGTTGATGGAAGAGTACAGGGAGGGTTCATGGCAGCCTGACCTACCAGCAAGCAGTGAAGTCAGGGCCAGGACACCTCGAGGGCAAGCAGGTGGTCTGGTTTTGCAATCTCTTCCCCTCCCAATAGGTGACATCCCAGTCTGGGCCTGGGCCTGGGCACAGGTCCATGAGAGGAGCCGCTCACAGGCTACAGTGAGATTGCAAGTAGGCAGGGCCTCAGCCAGAGACCTTGGAGAGGTCCCAGGGAGGTCTCTTCCCACAGACTTGGTTTGTGATGGGTGGAGAGAGACTAGCCCAGGTCAGGGTAACTAAGGTGAAGGAAACGAAAAACCACAATATCAATAACTACAATGAAGGGTAGCCAAATAGGCCACCCCAAAATATGCTGCTTTGGTATATTGATTACTTTGAGCTGTGGGCACTTGAAACACAGCACATGCAGAGAAGGTGTTCTCTGAATTCCCCTTGTCTGCCTAAAAATAGATCCTCCAAAAGGAACTCATTTGTCATAGATCCCTTTCCCAGAGGTGTCACCCACAGAGGGGGCTGACTCTTATCACAGGAAAGGAGACTAGAAATTGACACGACACCCAAACTTTGTCACAAACTATTATACCCCCCATCTATTTTTCTAAGGGCCTATTTAGCTTTCCTAAAAACCATTTCTGATCCCCTAAGAGGCCTACATACCCCCTTCCCTTTCCTTATTAAGATGGTATTTAATCCTGAATTCTAAGCCAGGAAGTCATTCATTTTTCCCTGGGTATCTCCCAGGTATGCATGAGGTACACATGTTAATAAGCTGTGGTTTGTTTTTCTCTTGTTAATCTGTCTTTTATTACAGGGGTCTCAGCTAAGAACTCAAGAAGGTAAAGAGAATGTCATTTATCCTCTCTTACAACAGCCCAACAAAACAAAATATGGAAATACCAACACTGCCTTTCAGCATTATTTCCCTGATCCTGAATGCAGGAGAAAATCTTATGTGTGATACACCCCCCAGGAGGGGGTGGCTGTCTGTGTCCTCCAGAGGGCAGGAACAGATGAGGTGCATACCCAATGCCTGAATCCACCATGATGATGACTTTTAGCTATTCTACCTAAATTCCCCAAAGGTAAGGCAGGGCAAGAATCAGGTAGACAGAGATAGAATTAGGGAGGTAACCTTTCAAGTAGAAGGAAGGGCCAATCCAAAGGCCCAAAAGCAGGACCACACTCACCTGGTCGGAAGAGGGACATCAACTTGTATGTCTCCATCTAGTCCTGATTAAGCTGGCCCTATCGTGTTTCTACTCTCCCAGGCACCATTCATACCTTGTGTATGTCACTGGTGGTAAAGTCCCATGTTTGTTTCCCAAGGACAGGGCTAGTTCTGACTCAACTTATTTTCCAGGAGCCCACTACAGGTGGCCCAACCTAACCCTGACAGGAAGACTAAGAACTCCCCATATCTCCACAGTAGGTGCTCAGGACAACTGGATCCATTGCAGCATCCCCACTCCTACAGGTAGATTTCATCACAAGGGTCCCCACCTCACCACCTCCTCCTCTTTTTGGAAGAAGAAGCTAACTTGGAGAGTTGTTTGCTGAAGTTTGTGACACTAGTCAGGCATATCTAGAGATAGATTCCTTGGCTGGGACTTGCCAGGGTCAGACTGGTTTGTTCCTGAAAACATGAGCAGAGCATGATGTATGTGTTCTCTTAAAAAAACAAAACTCTGGCTGCAAAAGCAATTCATGCTCATTGTAGAAAACCCAGAAAATGAAGAAAAATATAAAGGAACAAAATAAGTATCACTCCTAATCCCACCACCTAAAGGCACCCTCTTTGAACATTTCAGTGAATTCCTGACAAGTGTTTGGTTTTTTTTCTATGCATACACATGTACATATTTAACATAGTTGAGATCATGACGACTGTAAGTTCATGCTTTAGCTTTTCACTTGGCAGTACACTCTAAGTTCTTACTGATTAAAATTTGCTGTAATCATCATTAATAGTCCATCCCTTGGTGAAGGGGGGAGCCTAGTAAACAAATGTCTTTCATGTAATTGTAGATCAATGATACCAAAAAAAAAAAAAAAGTAGTCCATCCTACCCTTCTATACTTTGGTTAGCCATGTCCCTGTAGGGGTCATAGATTTATATCACACTTCAATGCGGACTACACAGAAAAGCCTGTAATTTCTGTGTTCTTTGTCTCTAGCTAATCTAGTCTCATGCACAACTTCCCAGTCGCTTTATAGCACAAATTAACAGTGGGTCTAACTAAAGAATAATCTGAAGAAATAATTTAGATTGCCTGCCTTTAAGGCTTTTATCTTTCTACATGATCCTGTTCCACATGTCAGACATTTCAGTCTTTATCTTTGCATCCCTTCCATAACAAATTCTAACCCCTGCTCCTCCCACCTTGCCATGGATGCTGAACCAGTCACATTACTCAATGTGATCACAAAGAGTTTAATGAAGGGACTATTTACAAAGGTGCCAGCAAGGCTAGGGTAACAAACAAGAAATGTCAAAGCAGCCAGGATTAGAGATGTGGGAGGGCACTACCTACCACGCCAGTCCTATAGGAGCAACAGCAAAAAGGGTAGCTGTGGGAGAGACTGCCCACCAAGAATTTAGGTGGAGCAATTGCCTCCTGTGGTCTGGCCTAGAGGGTGCTAGGGGAGTAATCACTTTGACATCTATCTCCACCCTCTGATCTTTTTCTAGTGCCTCCCATTAGTAGAACTGAACTGGAAGACAGAAGAATAAGTATTCTGCAGAGGTTAACCTCCTAGTGCACAGAGCAAGTAGAAAAGGATGGACAAGGGATTTGAAGGGGCAAGTGGAGAATAAACAGCCCACATGATCTGCACTGATGAGGGAAAAGGCAAAAGAAACAAACACATTAATCATCTTCAAGCCATATCTATTTTAGACTTTTACTTGTTTCTCATTATCACTCTTATAAAAAACATTGTCTCAAAAGAGGACACCCCTCAAACTCTAAATGTTCTAATGAAATCAATATATAATGGAAGGAAGCGCAGTATCTCTCAGTCAGACTGTATTAGTTAAGTCTCTTTTGGTTGTATGTTACAGAACACTTCAACTAGTTTAAACTGAAAGAAAAAGAGAGAGAGAGAGAGAGAGGGAACATTAATTATCAGGATAATTAGGATACTGGGGAGCCTCCCCAGGCCCAGCGGACTTCAGGAGTGTAAGAATGTCAGCTGGAATTCAGCAGCTGCTTCCCCTAGGGTTGACATAGAGCGTCCAAGGCAGGGCCCCCTGAGCCCACCTCCGTGGCTGAGATCCAGACCTTTTTGGAGAGGGTGTTCACTGGGTGGCAGAGAAGTCACCACGGTGCTGTGCTGGCAGAACATGCTGGAAATCCACCCTCTTGGGTGCTTGGGACGTTTTCACTGGAGTTACTCCTCTACAAAACCGCCTGTTGGGGAAGTGCCAGGGGAAGCTGCTGGCCTTTGGATGATTGCTGGCCACCATGTCCTGAAGGAGGTGGATGCAAAAGAAACAATATGTCCTGCAGGAAACTGATACTGGAGAAGTTACCTGCATTGCAGAATCTGGATACTGAAGAAGTTGTCCAGGCCATAGAAGCCAGGTGCCACATGCTACAGGGGCCTGCTGAGCAGAGCACACTGGAATCCGGAAGGAAAATCCTTTCTACAATATCTTTCCAGTGCCCTCTACTGACAAAATTTAACATCTGTCAGCTGGCAAAGGAAAATTTTGACATGGTCCACTACATTTTTTCAGAGCAGACAATGAAGATTGAATTTGGAGTTGAGAGGCAATAGATTGATAACTAGCACAATCCCAACTCTTGTCTCTGGTATGCCCAGAGAAGGGACAATGACGCCAGCTGGTGCCACCCATGGACTGGTCAGTCATCTGTGCTGAGGATGGAGCTGCATTAATGAAAAGAGAAGCAGGGAGCATGGAAAGGTAGGTGCAAGAAAGCAGACTGCTCACCAAGCAGCCTCTGATTTCCAGGGGAGAGAAGGAAGCATTTCAGTCACTGGAGAAATTGCCGGTCAGGATAATTCATCAAGACTCGCCATGGTTTGAAAAAATACCCAAGACTATCCATTTCCTTTTATTCAAATATGCAGTTCATCAAGAAACCTGATTTTTCTTCCCATATATCCAATATCAGCTGAGGAACAGATCTTGGGTAGTGGGTACACACAGTCAGCTGTTTTGAAAGGGATGTCATCCACTGTGGCCTAATAAATTGGCCTTTGATGGCTGCATCAGCCTTGTGTGGTATTAGTGAAAGTCTGTCACCAAGACTCTGCTTGTACCTGGAACACTGAGAAAAGCCAAGTTCTGACCCTGAGTTGCTGAAAACCAGGTTTTGGACACGAGGGACTCAATTAGAGTGCTCTCCTAAAGGACCTGTAGACTGCACCCTAGATAATATTGCTGATAGCCTATTCCTCAAGGAAGAACCCTGCAGAGCACATCATTGGGCATGGATAAGTAGTATTCTATTAATGTCTAACCAACAACCATTCTTTAGCTGCTGGACTTTCAGGCTGTTTCCATTCTTTCACTATTGCATATAACACAGGCATGAAATGTTTGTGATTAGTGTTCTTTTGCTATTGTTTGTTTTTGTATTTCAAATGATTCCTTTAGGATAGATGATCAGAACTGAAAATAAACTGATGTCAAATTACAACCTCTTCTTTTTTAGGTGGGAGAAAAGAGCATAAACATTGCATAGACACTTGAGACCTGCTGCCCAAAGATTTCAGAAATGTACCAATTACAGTCCCACTAGAGACCATTTCAGGACATCCTGGCTCACACAGAGTATTATAGTTTAAAATGTGTGTGTGTGCGTATGTGTTTGCATACATGCACATATGAAATCTTGCTTTCTTTACACTTATTTGGCTAATAGTGGGGTTAGATATTCATGCCCACATTTGTTAATAATCTCTTGCCCTCTTTTGAGAATTGTCTGTTCAGATCCTTCACAATTGAGAAGTATTTTATTTAAATCTCTAGGGATTTTGATGTCCCAGTTTCTTCATTCTGCCCTCTTTTGGATGGAGAAGGGCTCTTCTCCCATATCGAAGTCCTTTGGAAATTCTCGTTTGAATTCAAGTTTCTTTGGCATAGGAGGGCTAAGCTGGGTGGCAAAGAGCTTCAATGAGAAACAAGTGTATGGAAATCTGAAGTACGCAAAACCACGTGAGCTTTCATCCCCAGGTGCAGAGTCTTCAAAGGGGAGTTTTCACTCTCCATTTTTAAACACCCCAGACGGGCCCTGGGTGTTTTTCTCCTCTTTGTTTGATTCAATTTGAGTCTCTAAACTATGCTCCTCCTAGGAGCCTAAGCCATATATTTAGACGAAATGTGTCATTTAAAGTGCTTTTTTGAAGTCGTGTGATGAATTATCAGAGCAAGAATCTCTTCACCACCCTCTAAACTCTGTTCCTTCTTTGGTTCAGGGGTAGAAGAAAAACTTTCTCTTCTTTCTTCCCCCAGCCCTTTTGCCTTCTAAGACTGATAATAGAGAGCAGGCTCGTCCTGAGAAATTTGCACACAGGTGGTTTGTAGGTGGCAAGCATAAGACAGTTGTGTGTGTTGAAGTAAATGTGGTTTGTGTGGGAGTGCAAGAGGTGGCAGCAACTCCTTCATGTGCGGAGTGGGACTTAATGATGGTATCAAGGAAGCTTTGGGGATGAGGGGCCATTGGTGGTCACCCTAAATGATGGACGAGGTTTGGTAATATAGTAAAGGAGTCAGCTAAGTTTCTGTCAGTTTCCACTCATGTCTCATTTATATCACCAAGAATCCTGGCTCTGTATGTGGCTGCCAGAAATGGTCATCCATCTATCCATCCATCAATCCATGTATGCATGCATAAATGCATGCATCTGACATTTTATTCATTTATTTGTTCATATTTCCAATGATCCCTCCATCTTTCCATCCTTTCTTACATTAGCTACCAAGGCCCTGCTCTCTGTGGCATGCTGAAAGCACAAATGTCAATAAGACAAGATTCTGGCTTTCAGAGAGTACACAGTAGTGGTTAGCTGGACAACTTAAAAATAGATAACAATACAGTGCAATGAGTGCACCCTATAGGAGTTTAACATATGCCTGTATATATGTATCTTTTCCCCAAAAGGCCTTACCTGACCACCCAATCTGAAATAGGCTCTTGGTATTATGCTTTTTCATTTCCTTTGGAGTATTTATTACAATGTGTTATTATATACTTAATGGTATGTTTATTTGCTTAGTATGTGTCTCTCTCAGTTAACTGGAAGCTCCATGGGAGTAGGTTCTATGTCTGCTTTGCTTATCATTGAATACTCAACACCTGGGCCATGTCTGGCACAGGGCAGGCCTGCAGTTGACGTTCAATGAATGAATGAATAAATAAAGACTGGTCACACCCAGGAATGATAATTTCTTGCACGAAACCAGCAGTCTCAAAGTGTGATCCTTGGACCAGCAACATCACTTATTGGAAGTGAAAAATTCTTGGTCCCACCTTACAATATTTTTTTCTTAATTCTTAATTAAGATATTATTGACATACACTCTTATGAACGTTTCACATGAAAAAACAATATGGTTACTACATTTACGCATATTATCAAGTCCCCACCCATAGCCCAATGCAGTCACTGTCCATCAGTGCAGCAAGATGCCACAGATTGACTATGTGCCTTCTCTGTGCTACACTCTTCTCCCCGTGATCCCCCACACCATGTGTACTAAACATAATACCCCTCAATCCCCTTCTCCCTCCCTCCCCACCTGCCCTCCCACACACACACACCCTTTGGTAACCACTAGTTCGTTCTTGGAGTCTCTGAGTCTGCTGCTATTTTGTTCCTTCAGTTTTGCTTCGTTGTTATACTCCACATCCACCTTACAATCTTATTTGTTTCCCTCTTTTGCAATGTGCCCTGAGTGGTTAGCAAGGGGCTTCCCCAGCTTCAGTGTGGCTCATTTAGTGGCTATTTGGCTGCATTGGAAGCAGATGCCAAAACAAAAGTATAGACACATGTAAGAGAAAACACAGCTTAAGATAATGATTCCTAAAATAAATAACAGTCTTTTCCACTAAGATCCTCATGATACAAACCACCGATTTATAAGTCCCCTAGACCGGGAGTTGGATTACTCAGGGTATTCACTTGTGTTCTCATGTGAAGCAGACTTACCAGGCATGACACACAACATTCTGTTTGGATAATGGGCACAGGTGCTTTCTTATGGGGAATAGTATTGTCCAAGGCCATTTTATTTTGGAGGACAGCTTTTCTTATTAGAGACATTTCAGTGCTCAGTCACAGCAGGTTTTGTTGGCCATCATTCAAGCCTTGTTGGGTGAATTTAGCAAAGGCTTCTATGTGTGCTCTAACATTCTCCAGACCAATAGAGGGAACAACCTCTCCATTACTTCCTCTGATACTGCCCCAGACCAAAGTCAGAAACTCTGAGATCAGCAGTCCATGTTTAACAAGCCTTCTGGGTAATTCTGACGCACACTAAAGTTTGCCAACACTGTACTAAATCGATAAATGGCCATTCTAGTCTACTTTAGACATTTGTAGATTTTAGCACAGAGACAAGAGTCATTATGTCAATATTGGGGAAATACTTAAGGGAGAAGGTGATATTTTCAAGGGTACCTTGAGCTAGATGAGCCAAGGAAAGGCAGTTCAGGTAGAGAGTTGTATACCCACAGGCATGGATAAGCCTGGACTTTGGAGGGATCTAAAAGTCGTTCTGTGAGAGTGTCCTGCGCGTAGCAGGGAATAGCCTGAGATGAGGGTTGACATTTAGGCAAGGATCTTGAATGCCGAATTTCAAGCAGGGAGGTAACACAGTGCTCCACTCCTGCTCTCTACAGCTGTCCTGACCAGCCTGAGTCAGACTTCCAGCAGGCTCACTCCCTGTCCATACCTGCATTTCTCCTCCTTCCTTTCCCTCCTCCCTCTTCTCTTACCTCTTTCTTCCCCCAGTTTATGGAGGGTGTGGGATGTGAGAAGGCCTGGCTCCCAGACCAACCCCACCCATTCCCAGGCTGATGTCAGCTTGGTGGGCTTGTCTGGTTTGCAGCTTTGGAGCCAGGCCTGGCCAGGCCTCCTGCTTTGGAAGAAAGCCCAGGATGCTGGTGTGCTCAGAGGGAGCCCTGCAAGGGCACCTAGTAGGGGGCTCATTGGGGGCTTCCAGGGCTCAAGAAGTCCCTTCCTCTGGAGCCATCTTGCTCCCGGGGAGGGGCTGGCTGTGTCAGGGCTGGGTTTCTTGGGACCTACGGTTGCGTTACACCACCCACAGGGGAACTGGCTCCAGGCTGAAACCTCTCCTTCCTCTGACTCACAGCACTGGTGACTCACAGCAGGACTGGTCTCCAGGGTCCCCAACCTGATTGTGCCTGGAGGTGATGAATGGTAACAACCCTAAAAACAATAGGCACTATTTATTGTACTTTATGTGCAGGCACTATGAGTCTCTGACACCTTGTAGTTCTCAACTTCATGCAATTCAATGCCCTCTTCTTATAATAAATATTTTTCAACACCATTTTAAGCATTCATAGATAATATAACCAACCTACATCACAGTTTCATAGCATTAAACCATAAGATGCCACAGTGAATTTATAATACAAGAATATATATGCTTGCACAAACCCCACCCCCCGACTAGAACATAAAATGAAGCAGTCATTCCCTATGAACATGCAACTACAAAGCAGACTGATAGAGATATGTTATTTATTGGCTCAAACACCCCCAGTACTGTTGCCATTTGATTATCTCTCCTGCTATAGTTCCAAATAAACAGAGTCTAATCTTCCCTTGATTGACATGGTGCTCTGCTATGTTTTGTTTGCCCCTCCAGATCTGTTCTCCCCCACTGCTCTACCCTGTGCTTGGCCCTGAGAGCCTGACCCACCAACCACATTCATGCCCTCTGGTTTCCTGTTGGGTTTGGCCAGTGAACGCCCTGGTAGGAGATGGAGTGAGGCAGGAAAGAGAAATTGGAGTATTTGTTTTTCTACCTACCTCCCTGTCTAAGGTCTGCTGTGCTCAATTGGCTATAGTGGGTTGAATGAAGGCCCCCAAAGATGTGTCCAGATCCTAACTCCTGGAACCTGTGAATGTGACTTTATTTGAAGAAAGGATCTTTCCTGGATTATCTAGGTGGTCCCTAAATCCAGTGTCAAAGAGTCTTTGTAAGAGACAGAAAAGAAGACACAGAGAAGAGGAAGGCCATGTAATGATGGAGGCAGAGTTTGGAGTTACGCAGCCACAAGCCAAGGGACACCACCAGAAGCTGGAAGAGGCAAGGAGGGTTCTCCCCCAGGGCCTTCAGAGGGACAGTGACCTTGCCAACACTATGATTTCAGACTTCTGGTCTCCAGAATTGTGAGTATAAATTTTTGTTGTTTAAAGCCACTATGGTTGCAGGAACTTGGTACAGTAGCCCTAGGAAATTAATGGTCTCTGTGATACTCTGCCCACCCTGCAACATTCTCTCTCCTTTCAGTTTCCAGCAGTCTCGCCTCCCTTCACACCCTGGATATAGTAGTGGTGACTGCTGTGCTGCTGCCAGGCCTGGTGTCTGTCATGTCCCATCTGGCTTCCGCACACCTGTCTGCCTCTTTGAAATTAGTCATTTTGTAAATTAACCCTTCATGAATTATCCTAACTTGACTGTGGTGATTCCTGTTGCAGGCTGACAGATATACATGGCAATTATGTTCCCAGAACATTCAATAGATATTAGAAATATGCAAAAAACCCATGTGATTCTTTGTAAAACAGAGTTTGTTTCTAGGCTGATGGAATAGTAATGTCAGATAAGTGAACATCTCAAGGACCATATGAAAGTTATGGGGGATGAGAGACAACTTGTCATTGCGTAGGGGTGTCCTAGCATCAAGAACATCCACTGTCTCTAGCCAGAGGGTTCCATGTTCATTGCTACAACCAAACATGGCCTTACAAAATTCCAACTCCCTCTTCCCAGGGGGTGGCATCATTCTATCTACTGATATATAATACTCACTTAATCCTTCCAACCACATTTGACTGGGTACTGTCTCTATTTTACACATGTGGAAATAAGCTCAAAGAGGTCAATAAATCTGTCTGTGGTGGATCCAGGTTTCAGCCTCAGATCTGACTGGATTTGAGGCCTGTGTTCCTAATTGCAAAGCTGTACTGCCCCTTTGCAGGTTGTTTTTTTGCCAGAATCAAAGGGCAGAGAGAGTGTTGGAGGAGGTCAAGTCTAATTCTTCATAGAGAAGTGGGTTCCATCAGAGACACTAGTATGGGTATGCTAGGTTATGTATAATAACATAAAGGCTCAAAATCTCGGTGGCTTAACACAGTAAAGATACCGTTCTTGCTTCAGTAAAGTCCAGTGCAGATCTTTTTGGTAGGGTGACTCCTGGCCAGCTCTCCTCCAAGCAGTGAGATCAGAGATTTAGCCTTCTTTCATTTGGAAGCTCTACCATCTCAGAGCCTTTTGCTTCCAGCCTTACAGTTGGAGGAAAAAGAATGTGGAAGATACTGCTGATATTTTATGGGGAAATGTGGAAGTGGCATGCATTTCTTCTACCCTTTTCGCATTGGCTGAGTTCAGTCATATGACCCATACCCAGTTGCAAGGTGACCTGGGAAATGTAGTCTGTGTGAACGCAAGCCCTATATCTGCAGAAGAGGTGTTGAACTCTTCCAGTCCCTATACCAAGAACATAAAGAAAGGAGGCTTAAATTCAAGTATTATCTTTACTATTGATCTACTGAATAACCATACATCCCATTTAAAGCCTCAATTTCCTCATTTGTCAGATGGTTATGTAAACTCATTCCTCATAGCTGCCCAATGGCCAGATGTAAGAGAAGTTGAGTGCTAGTTGAGGGAAATCATGGGAAGAGCTGTCCCCACTTGTGGTCTGCCCATGCCTAACAGCCCTCTGGACTCCACTTTCCTTCTGCAGCCAGGAAAACCCGGCTCTTCTGGTTGTTGAGGAGGCCCCCCTGTGAAGCCTCAAATGCCCATGGCATTTCTGAACACTGGCATTGCTGGGGAAAGGTTTGCGGGAATGAATAAAAAGTTGAAAGCTAGATACTAGAATCTACCAGAGGACTCTGGCAAGGACCCTGAAGACTTAGTGGAGGCCCCAGAGATCCAGGCATTAATCTAAGAAGATGCTGGAGCTGTGGCCAGCAGATGGGGCTGGTGTGAGTTGGGCTAGCTGGGGGTCCTGTTTCTCACCTCTCCCCATTTTGCGCACTCAGCTAATACACCAGTAAGAAGACTCTTTCCTTTCTTCCATAAGCAGCCCAGCAGGACTACCACTCTCTCCTTCAGATTCTTCTATTCCTCGATGATGTATTGCATAGGGAGAAACACAAACACTTCTAAGAAAACCTTGGCACACTGAACATAATTTGTACATCCATTCTTTCCTTTCATTCATGCTAACTTTTGTCTTAATAGACATCATCCCGACCTTCTTTACTCCTATGTTGTGGGTAGGAAAGTGCCTAGCTAATAAAGCCACATTTCCCAACCTTCCTTGCAGATGGAATGGCTAATGAGAAAGTGGAAGTGACTGGGTGGCGTTTTGAAAAAGCTGGTGAAAGGGGTTAACTTAGCTAGCAAGCACCCCTCTGCCCATTTCCCCTATTCTTTATTTGTCCCAGGGCTGTGAACTTGATGGGTGGAGCTCTAACAGTCATCTTTCATCCATGAGGTGATCTCAAGGATTGAAGTCATGTGCTAAGAATGGCAGAAGCAGAAGACAGAAGGATTCTAGCTTCTGAGATCCCATATCAGCCTGGCCTGCCTGAAGATGGTTTATCATGTGGGAAAAAAAGAAAGCCCAGGCCTTATATAGGCCATTATTATTTTGGATCTCTCTCACTAGCGGCAAGAAAAATTCCTCATTGGCATAATCCCCAAACCCTTTCATAATCAGTTTATCTCCACTAAATAGTCCCCAAGTCATTCAGTCATTTATTCATTAATTCACTCACACTCTGTAATGGTAATTATTCCTTATTCTAGAGTCAGATGAGCTTATGTGGGTAAAAAAAGGTGTGGTAAATACCAAAGCATTAAATGCATATTAGATTGTGTTATTATTTTTTCTAAAAGTATGATTTGTTGTTACTCAAGAGTCACAATTAGGAAGTTTTTAGTACATAATGTGCAATTTGCTGGAGGGAAACTCTGTTAGGTGGTGTGAATTATTGAAATCTGGTGCTATTTGATGTTGTAAATAAAAGAAGTATGGGGTGACCCAGTGCAAGTGCTTCTCACACTTGATATGCACAGAGAGAAACTTGGGGATCTTATTAAAATGCAGCCTCAGAGGGTCAGGAGTAGGGCTGGACATTCTGCATTTCTAACAAATGCCTAGATGAGGCTGCTTGTCATGGATCTTTGAAGAGCAGGGACCTAGAAGATCTTTCAGGTGCTGGGGAAACAAATGATGAGAGAGGCAAGCAAATGGTAAGGTGAGGGCAGAAAGGAGAAAATTTCTGAAAATGGGAAACAAATTATTTAGAGGCTCTAACTCCAAGCAGGTTAGAAAATAAGAGCTAGAAACTATGCATCTATTATTTTACATAATTCTTGCAACCTTATATAAGAGGAATTCTAATCTTTATTTTACACTTGGGAAAGTAAGTGGGAGCTCAGAGAAGTTAAGGGATATACCCAAAGTCACCAGGCAGGTCAGTGGCAGGGATAGGAGTAGGACCCAGGCTTTTCAGAGGCCAGAGCTGGCATTTCTTTCTAGAAACAGATATTTCTTTCTAAAATTCCAGGGAGAAGCTCACTTCTTTTGCTGAATTCATCTTTCTCACCCAGGAAATGCTGGTCAGGGGAGGAAGACAAGGCCACCCTAGGGATCTAGGCCCATGCATATCTGAACCTGTTTGGCTTGGCTCTTACCTATTTTAAAGGCTCTGTGGCTGCTACACTTTGTTTCAAACACAGAGAGGGCCCAGGAGTGGGAAGTGAGAAGGATAGTAGCTGGATGTTTATAAGATTTATGCCAATTTCCTCTTTGTAAGTCCAGTCTCCTTTCTGAAGTTCGCTCTATTCCAGAGCAGCAGGAGCACGTCCTGGGAGGTAGGAGCTGAAGGGTGGGAACAAACCCTGCTCTGGCTCTGACTGAGACCCTTGCTTTCTCTTGGGAAGGTCTCTTCCTGAAGCCCTTTGAGGCACTACTAAAACCTGACAATTGCCCAGCAATTGGCAAAACTGGTAAGTGCTAGGCTCCAGAGAGGACTCGCATTTCCTCCCAAGATAGGAGATAAACGGGCACTTTGTGTCGCCACAGAGGGTCAGCCACTAGGGCGGGTCCTCTGCCATAGACTCCCCTGCTGAAGCTGCAGTGCAAATCTGAGCCATGTTCTTCTCTAGTTTCCCATATGTGACTAGCCTTTGTCAGTTTCACCACTGTGGGTCATGGGGGAGGGTTCCCTGCACATTAAATCTTTGATTGGGGAAGGTAGTTTTATCCTTTGAAAGGATGATATTAAAGAAAGAGAGCACTAAGTGACTAATGTGTTCAGGGGATGATGCAAAGGAAGGGCCCAGGTGACAGGAAAGGGATAATTCAGGATCGCAGAGCAAGGTTGAGGAGGTGCTGGGGAGATCATGGAGGCACATCAAGAATGCCAGTCTAAGGCCTGATTGCAGAAAAGTGTGAAAGAGCTCCCTGGTGAGAAGAGAAACCAGGACACATGGTGTGGTTCCTGTCCTCTCCAGACAAGCTGTGGTCTGCTTTGACACTAGTTCCCACGTGTGCCGAGGCTACTGGATGCAGTGGCTTCAGGTTTTGGGATCCAGCTGCAGCAGCAACGCCAGAGGTAGGAGGGAGGGGAACAGAGGGCAGCCTTCTCACTGACGGGTGCCCAGAGACACCCTATGTGGAGTGTCCGAAGGTGAAGGACTTAACAGCATCTACTCTTGCTGAGTCCAAATAATCCTCCAGCTTTCCTATTCCAGGCTCCCACCCTTCCCCCTCACTTCTGATACAGCACCAGCATTTCCCAGGCAGTGAAGCCCAAGGCCACCAGGTTGGCTGTAACACTGAATGGTGTTGGATATCCACAATCACCCTTATTCTGGCTGGTCTGGTCCTAGAAGCGAAGGAAAGCCAGGAAAACCTCCCTGGAGCCCATGACCTCCACTGGCCACCCTAATCTTTGGGAACATGCTACTCCAAATGGTTGACAGTACTTGCTCCGCTACTTTCCTGATTCCCATTCTGTCAGCATTCTGCAGTCTAGCTTCTGCCCCACTCCACCTCTACTGAAACTGCTCCTACCAATGGCATCAACACTGTGGAGCCAAATCCAGGAGCCACTTCTCAGTTCTTACTTTTTCATTGAGCCATTTGTCTCTTAATTAAAATTCTTTCTTCTCAGAATTCTCAACCCTAGGGCTTCTTAACCAGGATCAATGAGTCCCTAATTATCTTCAGGAGGAAACAATATGCAGTCCCTGAAATTGTTATATAAATGTTGTACGAATGTACATTTCTCTAGGGAGAATGGTCCAGGACATTCATTGGATTCTTACAGGGATCAATGATCTGCCAAAATGTTAAGAACGAGTGCCTTGAGATCTGTATTGGCTAGGATTATGTTCTGCTACTAATGATCCAAGATAACAATGGTTGATTTCTCTTTCAAATATACAGAGGTAAGTCATCAGAGCAGGAATGGTGGCTCCAACCTATGAGGTCCTCAGGGACTCAGGCTCTTTTGAGCTGTGCTCTGCTAACCCCAGTGTGTAGCTTTCAACCTCATAGTCCAAGATGGTGGCATCTCATGCTCCAAGCAGCATGTTGGAGGGAAGGACAGACAGTGAGGACATGCTTCTGTTATTTTTCAAGTATTCCTGAGAGCTTCTATGTGACATTTCCATTTTTATATTATCGGTCCAAACTTAGTCACATGGTCACATGTATCTGCAGAGAAGCTGGGAAACATCTTTATTCTTGGCAGTTCTTTACTCAGCTAAAGATTCTATAACCAGGTGGAGCCAAGATTGCGGCGTGAGTAGAGCAGCGGAAATCTCCTCCCAAAACCACATATATCAATGAAAATATAACAAAGACAACTCTTCCTAGAATAAAGACCAGAGGACACAGGACAACATCCAGACCACATCCACACCTTCGAGAACCCAGGGCCTTATTAAGGGGGTAAGATATTAGCCCCGGCCCGGAGCGACCCGAGCGCCCCTCCCCCCAGCTCCTGGCGGGAGAAGAATAGGCAGAGCGGGAGGGAGACGGAGCCCAGGACTGCCAAACACCCAGCCCCAGCCACCCCCACCAGAGCACAGACACAGTACATGCCCAGGGGGCCCTGGATGCTAGGGAAACAGGGCAGCAAGACCGGTGAGCGGGTACCAGAGGCCTGGCGCCGGAGGACATAAGAAAAGCGAGCGGCCATTTTTTTTTTCTTTTTTCTGTTTTGTTTTGGCGAGCACTCTTTGGAAGTCTTAAAGGGATAGGGACCCCAATACTAGGGAAACAGGGCAGCAAGACCAGTGAGTAGATGCCTGAGGCTGGCGCTGGAGAAAAAAGAAAAATGAGCAGCCATTATTTATTTATTTATTTATTTATTTAATTTTTAAAATTTCTTTTTTTTTTTTGTGGTCATTTTGTTTTGGTGGGTGCTTTTTGGAAGTCTTAAAGGGGCAGGGCGGGACACTTAATCCAGAGGTAGGGAATCCGGGGATCTCTGGGCACCCTAATCCCCTGGGCTTCAGGGAGCATGGAGGCCCCTTACAGAGGTAAATAGCCTCCCAGCAGCTCCCCCTCCAACGCGACTCCACCATTTTGGAGTAGCTGCCCGAGCCAGGCCACGCCCAGAGCAACAGCGGAGATAAACTCCATAGCAGCCGGGCAGGAAGCAGAACCCCTGTCTGCACGCAGCTACCCAGCACAAGCCACTAGAGGTCGCTGTTCTCCCGGGAGAGGAGGGCCACAAACCAACAAGAAGGGAAGTTCTTCCAGCCGTCACTCATCCCAGCTCTGCAAACTATTCCTATCACCATGAAAAGGCAAAACTACAGGCAGACAAAGATCACAGAGACAACACCAGAGAAGGAGACAGACCTAACCAGTCTTCCTGACAAAGAATTCAAAATAAAAATCATAAACATGCTGACAGAGATGCAGAGAAATACACAAGCGATATGGGATGAAATCTAGAGGGAGATCACAGATGTCAGAAAGGAGATTACAGAAATGAAACAAACTCTGGAAGGGTTTATAAGAAGAATGGATAGGATGCAATAGGCCACTGATGGAATTGAAACCAGAGAACAGGAACGCATAGAAGCTGACATAGAGAGAGATAAAAGGATCTCCAGGAATGAAACAATATTAAGAGAACTGTGTGACCAATCCAAAAGGAACAATATCCGTATTATAGGGGTACCAGAGGAAGAAGAGAGAGAAAAAGGGATGGAAAGTATCTTGGAAGAAATAATTGCTGAAAACTTCCCCAAACTGGGGGAGGAAATAATCAAACAGACCACGGAAATACACAGAAACCCCAACAGAAAGGATCCAAGGAAGACAACACCAAGACACATAATAATTAAAATGGCAAAGATCAAGGACAAGGAAAGCATTTTAAAGGCAGCTAGAGAGAAAAAGGTCACCTATAAACGAAAACCCATCAGGCTAACGTCAGACTTCTCAACAGAAACCCTACAGGCCACAAGAGAATGGCATGATATATTTAATGCAATGAAACAGAAGGGCCTTGAACCAAGGATACTGTATCCAGCACGACTATCATTTACATATGATGGTGGGATTAAACAATTCCCAGACAAACAAAAGCTGAGGGAATTTGCTTCCCACAAACCACCTCTACAGGACATCTTACAGGGACTGCTCTAGATGGGAGCACTCCTATAAAGAGCACAGAACAAAATACCTAACATATGAAGAATAGAGGAGGAGGAATAAGAAGGGAGAGAAGAAAAGAATCTCCAGACAGTGTATATAACAGCTCAATAAGCGAGCTAAGTTAGGCAGTAAGATACTAAAGAGGCTAACCTTGAACCTTTGGTAACCATGAATCTAAAGCCTGCAATGGCAATAAGTACATATCTTTCAATAGTTACCCAAAATGTTAATGGACTGAATGCACCAATCAAAAGACACAGAGTAACAGAATGGATAAAAAAGCAAGACCCATCTATATGCTGCTTACAAGAAACTCACCTCAAACCCAAAGACATGTACAGACTAAAAGTCAAGGGATGGAAAAATATATTTCAGGCAAACAACAGCGAGAAGAAAGCAGGGGTTGCAGTACTAATATCAGACAAAATAGACTTCAAAACAAAGAAAGTAACAAGAGATAAAGAAGGACACTACATAATGATAAAGGGCTCAGTCCAACAAGAGGATATAACCATTCTAAATATATATGCACCGAATACAGGAGCACCAGCATATGTGAAACAAATACTAACAGAACTAAAGGGGGAAATAGACTGCAATGCATTCATTCTAGGAGACTTCAACACACCACTCACCCCAAAGGATAGATTGACCGGGCAGAAAATAAGTAAAGACACAGAAGCACTGAACAACACAGTAGAGCAGATGGACCTAATACACATCTACAGAACTCTACATCCAAAAGCAACAGGATACACTTTCTTCTCAAGTGCACATGGAACATTCTCCAGAATAGACCACATACTAGGCCACAAAAAGAGCCTCAGTAAATTCCAAAAGATTGAAATCCTACCAACCAACTTTTCAGACCACAAAGGCATAAAACTAGAAATAAACTGTACAAAGAAAGCAAAGAGGCTCACAAACACATGGAGGCTTAACAACACGCTCCTAAATAATCAATGGATCAATGACCAAATCAAAATGGAGATCCAGCAATATATGGAAACAAATGACAACAACAACACTAAGCCCCAACTTCTGTGGGACGCAGCAAAAGCAGTCTTAAGAGGAAAGTATATAGCAATCCAAGCATATTTAAAAAAGGAAGTGCAATCCCAAATGAAAGGTCTAATGTCACAATTATCGAAATTGGAAAAAGAAGAACAAATGAGGCCTAAGTTCAGCAGAAGGAGGGACATAATAAAGATCAGAGAAGAAATAAATAAAATTGAGAAGAATAAAACAATAGCAAAAATCAATGAAATCAAGAAAATAAACAAAATAGATAAGCCTCTAGCCAGACTTATTAAGAGGAAAAGAGAGTCAACACAAATCAACAGTATCAGAAACGAGAAAGGAAAAATCACGACGGACACCACAGAAATACAAAGAATTATTAGAGAATACTAAGAAAACCTATATGCTAACAAGCTGGGAAACCTAGGAGAAATGGACAACTTCCTAGAAAAATACAACCTTCCAAGATTGACCTAGAAAGAAACAGAAAATCTAAACAGACCAATTACCAGTAAAGAAATTGAAGCGGTAATCAAAAAACTACCAAAGAACAAAATCCCTGGGCCAGATGGATTTACCTCGGAATTTTATCAGACATACAGGGAAGACGTAATACCCATTCTCCTTAAAGTTTTCCAAAAAATAGAGGAGGAGGGGATACTCCCAAACTCATTCTATGAAGCTAACATCACCCTAATACCAAAACCAGGCAAAGACCCCACCAAAAAAGAAAACTACAGACCAATATCCCTGATGAATGTAGATGCAAAAATACTCAACAAAATATTAGCAAACCGAATTCAAAAATACATCAAAAGGATCATACACCATGACCAAGTGGGATTCATCCCAGGGATGCAAGGATGGTACAACATTCGAAAGTCCATCAACATCATCCACCACTTCAACAAAAAGAAAGACAAAAACCACATGATCATCTCCATAGATGCTGAAAAAGCATTTGACAACGTTCAACATCCATTCATGATAAAAACTCTCAGCAAAATGGGAATAGAGGGCAAGTACCTCAACATAATAAAGGCCATCTATGATAAACCCACAGCCAACATTATATTGAACAGCGAGAAGCTGAAAGCATTTCCTCTGAGATTGGGAACTAGACAGGGATGCCCACTCTCTCCACTGTTATTTAACATAGTACTGGAGGTCCTAGCCATGGCAATCAGACAAAACAAAGAAATATAAGGAATCCAGACTGGTAAATAAGAAGTTAAACTGTCACTATTTGCAGATGACATGATACTGTACATAAAAAACCCTAAAGACTCCACCCGAAAACTACTAAAACTGATATGGGAATACAGCAAAGTTGCAGGATACAAAATGGACACACAGAAATCTGTGGCTTTCCTATACACTAACAATGAACCAACAGAAAGAGAAATCAGGAAAACAACTCCATTCACAATTGCATCAAAAAAAATAATATACCTAGGAATAAACCTAACCAAGGAAGTGAAAGACTTATACTCTGAAAACTACAAGTCACTCTTAAGAGAAATTTAAGGGGACACTATCAGAAGGAAACTCATCCCATGCTCGTGGCTAGGAAGAATTAATATCGTCAAAATGGCCATCCTGCCCAAAGCAATATACAGATTTGATGCAATCCCTATGAAACTACCAGCAACATTCTTCAGTGAACTGGAACAAATAATTCAAAAATTCATATGGAAACACCAAAGACCCCGAATAGCCAAAGCAATCCTGAGAAAGAGGAATAAAGTAGGGGGATCTCACTCCCCAACTTCAAGCTCTACTATAAAGCCATAGTAATCAAGACAATTTGGTACTGGCACAAGAACAGAGTCACAGACCAATGGAACAGACTAGAGAATCCAGACATTAATCCAGACATATATGGTCAATTAATATTTGATAAAGGAGCCATGGACATACAATGGCGAAATGACAGTCTCTTCAACAGATGGAGCTGGCAAAACTGGACAGCTACATGTAGGAGAATGAAACTGGACCATTGTCTAACCCCATATACAAAAGTAAACTCAAAATGGATCAAAGACCTGAATGTAAGTCATGAAACCATTAAACTCTTGGAAGAAAACATAGGCAAAAACCTCTTAGACATAAACATGAGTGACCTCTTCTTGAACATATCTCCCCGGGCAAGGAAAACAACAGCAAAAATGAACAAGTGGGGCTATATTAAGCTGAAAAGCTTCTGTACAGCAAAAGACACCATCAATAGAACAAAAAGGAACCCTACAGTATGGGAGAATATATTTGAAAATAACAGATCCGATAAAGGCTTGACGTCCAGAATATATAAAGAGCTCACATGCCTCAACAAACAAAAAACAAATAACCCAATTAAAAAATGGGCAGAGGAACTGAACAGACAGTTCTCCAAAAAGGAAATACAGATGGCCAACAGACACATGAAAAGATGCTCCACATCGCTAATTATCAGAGAAGTGCAAATTAAAACTACAATGAGGTATCACCTCACACCAGTAAGGATGGCTGCCATCCAAAAGACAAACAACAACAAATGTTGGCGAGGCTGTGGAGAAAGGGGAACCCTCCTACACTGCTGGTGGGAATATAAATTAGTTCAACCATTGTGGAAAGCAGTGTGGAGGTACATCAAAATGCTCGAAACAGACTTACCATTTGACCCAGGAATTGCACTCCTAGGAATTTATCCTAAGAATGCAGCAATCAAGTTTGAGAAAGACCAATGCACCCCTATGTTTATCGCAGCACTATTTACAATAGCCAAGAATTGGAAGAAACCTAAATGTCCATCGGTAGATGAATGGAAAAAGAAGATGTGGTACATATACACAATGGAATACTACTCAGCCATAAGAAAAGGGCAAATCCTACCATTTGCAGCAACATGGATGGAGCTGGAGGGTATTATGCTCATTGAAACAAGCCAAGTGGAGAAAGAGAAATACCAAATGATTTCACTCATCTGTGGAATATAAGTACAAAGGAAAAACTGAAGGAACAAAACAGCAGCAGAATCACAGAACTCAAGAATGGACTAACAGGTACCAAAAGGAAAGGGACTGGGGAGGATGGGTGGGT
Source organism: Manis pentadactyla (assembly GCF_030020395.1). NCBI lineage: Eukaryota > Metazoa > Chordata > Mammalia > Pholidota > Manidae > Manis > Manis pentadactyla. The sequence continues at coordinate 184,046,146 of NC_080021.1, read as the reverse complement.
AGGGAGGGATAAGGGGGCGGAAAAAGAAGGGGGGTATTAAGATTAGCATACATGGGGGGGTGGGAGAAAGGGGAGGGCTGTACAACACAGAGAAGGCAAGTAGTGATTCTACAACATTTTGCTATGCTGATGGACAGTGACTGTAAAGGGGTTTATAGGGGGGACCTGGTATAGGGGAGACCCTAGTAAACATAATATTCGTCATGTAAGTGTAGATTAATGATACCAAAAAAATAAATAAATAAGGGCAGTTCCTGTGTGGTGGCCTCCAATGAGTTCTACACAAGGGTATAAAGGGCATATAAAGTGTAGGCAAAGGGCCTGTTTGTGTGTATACAGAGGATCAAAGCCTAATTTGGCTACCCCGAAAATCAACTAAGATACGATATGAAAAAGAACTTCCAACATCAGCACTCTCTGGAAGACTCATACCAGAAGATGATCATCAAAAAACCCCAACAAAGATCCACGCACTGCTACAGGTGTAGATGCACTCATCCCACCAGTTCCTGGACTTGCCATGGGAATGAGGAAGGAGATATCTAAGCTGGCCTGTGCATACAGTAAAACAACAAATCTGACTGGATCTATACTGTTGGAACTCAACCAAGAATTAGGAGAACTGCAAATTGTAGTGCTCCAAAATCTTACAACTACAGACTATTACTGTTAAAAGAACATATGGGATGTGAACAGTCCCCAGGGATGGGTTGTTTTAATTTGTCTGATTTCTCTCAGACTGTTCAAGTTCAGTTGGACAATATCCACCATATCATAGATAAGTTTTCAGAAATGCCTAAGGTGCCTAACTGGTTTTCTTGGTTTCACTGGAGATGGCTGGTAATTACAGGTATGCTTTGGTTATGTAACTATACTCCTATTATGTTAATGTGTGTGCGCAATTTAATTAGTAGTTTAAAACCTATACATGCTGAAGTTACTCTACAAGAAGATATGTCAAAGAAGTAATCAATCTTCCCATGTTTCTTCTGCCTGCTACTTCTATAGCTTTTCTTCTTCCTTCCTAATTACAACCCTTAAATAGAATTCGTGCCTCATATAAAATTTACTGAGTATCATAATTCTTCCAAGTGGTAAAGATACCTCAAGACAAATGCTGGGCATAGAAGCCACAGGGCATAAATCTGCAAAGAAGTAAAAAGCTAACCTTTTCAAACAATAAGGCTTCTCTCTCACTTACCAACTTTACATTTCCCTGTATGGCCCCGGAAGATGACTGGTTAGCCAGAGACGGGTAAGATTCCTCAAGGGAGGAACAACCTAAGACAGGCACAGTCGCAGGGGGGCCATCAGGTGAGAAATTGGGGATCAACAGAGGTGAGGCTTAGAACCTCACCCCCCCATTCTGAGAGAAATCTTCTGCATACATGGATGTTTTATTGCCCTTGTCTAGCTTGGATTAACACATAGTCTACAGGCACACACCTGGTCATCTACATTTGCTCTCTTACAACACTAAACTATGTTTTCTACCTTTATCTTGTATCTACCTACCACTTCAGCATTTTATTAAAAATAATAATAATAAAGAGAGAAATGTGGTATCCACATATAAATCAAGTATAAAAACCAAATGAGTATTCATATTTGAACTGACTGTTTATAGTTCATAATGCATGAGCAAAACAAAAAGTTTCTGTGATGACTGCCCTTGTACTTACTGTTCACCATGTAACTTATTCACTATGTAAGAATTTGTTCTCCATATAAGAACTTGTTCGTTATGCTTCAGAAGATTGGAGACTGACGAAAATTAGGCTTGGGGTGGCTTAACGATTGTGCATTGAGCATTGACTCCCCTATACAGAATTTTATTGTTGTTAACAACCATTTGATCAATAAATATGAGAGATGCCCTCACAAAAAAAAAAAAGGTACACACTTCCAATTGTAAAATAAATAAGTAACTGGGATGTAATGTATAGCATAAGGAATATAGTCAAAATATTGTAACAACTTGGTATGGTGATAGCTGGTACCTAGAATTATCATGTATATAAATGTTGAATCACTGTGTTGTGCACCTGAAACTAATGTAATGTAATACTGTGTGTCAACTACCCTTCAATAAAAAATAATTATCTACAAAAAAAAAAAAAAAGATTCTATGACCATGGATGAAGGGGAGAATAGATATGGGGGAAGGGCTATCAGCACCTGTCAGGGCTTTCATGACACCAACAATGGTGGATATGTGGGCTGGTTCACATAGCATCCCTGTCTGCTTCCATCTAGTATATACATTATAACTGGGAAACCACACTTTCTAGACTCACTTGTAGCTGACATTCCAATTGTGATTTAGGAATTGCTAATTAAATGAACTTACATAGGTTTGAACCTGGAACCAAGAAAGGCAGCAGGTGAGGCATCAGTTTCGCTGGTGCGGGTCAGGGCAGACTGGTTTCCTGGTCACACCAGCTTCCTGGCTCAGCAGCTTCCTGAAGCAGTGGTGGTGACTTCTTTCGTGGTCATGGTAGCAGAGGCATGGTGATTCTGAGGGCATACAGTTATCTCTGGAAGCCCCATTTTAGTCTCCTCCTCCAGCCCTTCCAGCATGTTATATGCCAGAGCTTCTCAAACTCTAATATTCATAAAAATAGCCTGTGGATCCAGCTAAAGGGTAGATTCTAATTCAGTAGCTCTGGAGTGAGCTCTCAGATTTTATGTTTCTAACAAGCTTCTGGGTAATGTCTGACAGTTAGGTTGGATTTTTGAGTAGCTCCAGGTGTCTCCAGGTGTCCTCAGCTTACCTATACCTGGTCATAAATTCCTTTGTACTTTTACTACCTAATGATGGTTTCTGATTCTTTTAATTCTGTGACTCTTCTTCCTTGAAGGGACTCTTAAGGATCTTCTTCCTGTGTTGTCCCTTAATACTGGTGTACCACAGAACTCAGGCTTGGGATCATTGTACAAACACTTCCTGGATGATCTCTTCAATTCTCTGGATTTCAATCACTACCTATGTTTCTCAAACTCCCATGTCCAATCTGTACTCTTTCTGGAGCTCCAGATTCCAGTATCCACAGCTGACCAGAAACTACAGATGAGCAAGGCATGAAAGAAAGCCTCTGTATTAAAATAAGTTTGGGTTAAATAAAATGAAATTTATTTCCATGCTGAGGTACTTCTACAACTGTTAATGTGCTAATGCACTGCAAATTTCCAAGAGCGGGCATGTAATACCCAGTGTTTCTTATATTGCATACAAGCTGTTTTCTCAGTTTTTCTCAACACTGCCTGAGTCCTTGGAATCCCTGGCCCTATATGGTACAAGTGAGCAGGTATTTGGTAAGAGGCAATTCTTTGGAAACAAAACAAATACAAAGGTTAATTGTTATAGCAGACTATAAACCAGCTTCTGAATGTGGAGGGCAACCAGTTGAGAAGATTTCCATATACTGGGCTGGAAGCATCTTTCACATTTTTAATATTTCTGATGATATCATTGGGTATTCAATGAACTTTCTGAGTGGCCCACACAGCAACAGACATGAAGGTTGTGCAAAAAACCTTCCTATGTCCTTCATATCTAAATCTGATAAAAACTTTAAGTTCATGTCAAGTGGTCCAGCTTCAGCTTCCAGGACTTTGGGAAAAGGGAAGTTTTTGTTCTAACTGATTTCAAGCCAGAAGGCTAAAAGAAAATTAGTTGTAGTAGTTTGGAAAGTTGTAGCCAGATATTGGAGAAAACTAGAAGAATTCAGGATCCAGTCCAGTTTTCAGGTAGATAGCAAACCTCAAAAACAGCAAACAGGACTAGAGTCATATTCACAAGGGTGTTATAGTTTTCTATGAAACATAATTTTCCTCTCTACAGTCACCCACGCTTCTAGTAAAGATTGACAGAGTAAGACTAATTTGTTTGCAAAATAATCTCATTAAACTTTGTCTGATTATTTATGTAAGTGCAGCAAGAAGAGCAAATGACCATATGCTAACACAGTTGGAAGTAGTGGAGTCAAAGTGTCCAACACAAGTCTCCAATCTTCCCAGCCTTGGGATCTCTGAGTCCTTTGAGAGCCCCAATGGCAGGTAGGGGGCCTAAAGTTCAAGTGACTGAAGGGAGCTGAGGGCTGAAGTGGGAAGGGAAAAAACTGGCAAGGTGGACAGAGGGATGGAGGAGGCAGGAGTTTGAAGGAGGACATAACGAAAGGATCCAAGGGAACTGAATGGGAAATCAAAGCTGGCAAAAGGAGGAAGGAGGAGCAGAAGCAATGGGAAGGAAGAGTTCTAGAGGAGCCAGTTTGGAGAAATCTTGTTTCCCAAAGAAACCAATGAAGTTCCAAATTATCCTCAGAAAATCATGCTGACAAGAAGGAAGTGGACAGAGTTGGCAGAGCATATAGTTAGCAGGGGTTCAAGAAAAGGGTTTCCAGTTGACTGAGAAGTCCCAGTGTGAGAAACAGGACCAAATAAAGAGAGCCTTAAAAAAAAATTTCCTATCAGGCTCTGAATATCAGCTTCTAATTCAACCAACCTCTGACCTTAGAGCTCTTTTTAAAAAATATTTTCAGTATCTTATTAGGACAAACAGCAAATATTTCTGGCAGCACTGAACTTATTATTCCTTCGTCTTTTAAGCCAAAAGTATATCTATCGAGTGACTCAAAGCTAAAGCAAGCCTTTTATAACTTAATGGACACAAGAGGTGTCCCTTAGGGTGCAAAAGATGCAACCCTCCCCAGAGCCAGAACTACTCACAAAGATAGACAAAAGAAAGACTTAGACAACTGTCCTGGTAACAGTCAGTGGGAGACTAGCTGCAAACCCACATTCCTATCTGGCCAAATTCTTGGGGTCCCCAGTCTGATGGTTGAGCCACTTGCACACATAAGAAGCAACAACTTGCGTGCCAAGCTAAGGTCTCAGGACACAAAATAAGACCAACAGAAAAGCAATAGCTGTCCCTGGGAGGGAAAGGGTAGATAACCAAAGGACACCCCCAAAACCAAATTCATAAGATTCACAGTTCAAAGAATTAATTCTTATAAATATTTTTCTCCTACTAATTTAAATTTAAGAAGGAAGGAACAACATGAAATTTACCTTCCTCTCTTGACTGGGCACTACATACAGAGACCCAGGAGAGCTGACTGATAAGAATTCTTATCTTTCTACTAGTTTTCCCAGTAGCCCATCTGAGTAGGGTATCTCAGTCATCCCATCCTCATCACCAGAAACTGTAGAAAAGGAAAAGTATTTTTCTCCATACTCTTCTGAGGTTTTGGCTGATACCCTTGTAATAAAAGACAGATTAACAACAGAAAAGCAAATGGTTTATTAACATGTGTACCTCATGCACACATGGGAGATATGGAGGGAAAAATGAAGAATTCCCCAAAATGACTTAGAATTAAGGGTAAAATACCATCTTAATAGGGAAATACCTTAGAGGAAAGTTAAATGACTTTTAGAAAGAACGAATGGGCCCTTTGAACGACAGGAGATATGATAGTCTGTGACAAAGTTTGTGTGAGTGTGGGGTGGACTTCTAGTCTCCTCTCTTGTGATAACATTCAATCTTCCCTGGTTGAAAACATCTTCCCTGATGAAACTCCTGGAAGGGAATTTATGACAACTGAATTCCTTTTGGAGGATCTGTCTCAGGCAGACAAAAGGAGTTCACAGGAAGCCTCTCTCACATTTGCTGTTTTTCAAGTGCTTACAGCTCAAAATAATCAATATACCCAAGCAGCTTATTTTGGGGTGGCATGTCCTGACTCCTGCAGTCATATTTTGAGGTGGTATATTCTGCTACCCTTCAGCCTTCACCTTAAGTAAAGAGGAAGTATTCTGAGATGGTGAGAAATGCGTGTTTGTTCTGCCCTGGGTTAAAGTGTCTGGAAACTACATTTTAATCAACTCCAGAAGCACCAGTCAAAGATTTTTAGATAAAGCGTTCAATCAGTACTGCCACACAGTCCAGCATGCCTGGCTCTGAAGGAGGCACTCACTCTCAGGACCGGCACTTACAGGAACCTAAGGGTGATTACCTCCTGAAATTGTGGGTCCTAGTCACCTTAATGTACCTGGTCCTGGCCCTGCCTGGACTTAAGCTGCGAGTCCCACTGACCTGTTGAAAATCACACCTGATGTAAAATAAAGTTCTGTTTAGGGCAGTGTATTGGTTTTCTTGGGTAGCCATAGCAATGTATCACAAACTGTGTGATTTAAAAAATCAGAAACTTATTCTCTTGGAGTTCTGGAGGCTAGGAGTCTGAAATCAAGGTGTAGGCAGGGCTGGTTCCATTCCTGGACTGGGAGGGAGAATCTACTCCATGACTCACTCCTGGTTCCCCCCACTCGCGACAACCGGCCATCCTGGCGTTCCTTCCCTCGCAGTCGCACCACTCCGTTCTCTGCTGCTGTCCTCACATGGCCTTCTCCCTTGGTCTTTCTGTCTTCACACGACCGACTTCTTATAAGGACACTAAGCATATTAGGTTGGGGACCAATCCCACTCCATTACAACCTCATCTTAATTACCTCTGCAATGCGCTTATTTCAAATAATGTTATATTCTTAAGTACTTGGGGTTAAGGCCTCAACTTATTTTGGGAGCAGAGGGCAGAACACAATTCAACCCATCACAGAATGAAAACGGAATTTTATTTTACATCAATTTTGAGAGCTGCTTTGCTCTAATTACCCTGATTTTTATTTAGAGCAGGGGTCTCAGGCTGGTGACTCAAGGCCAAATTTGGCTCCCAGGCATGTTTGTTAGGTCAGGGTCTCCACCATTCCCTAATTTCTTACACTGGCTAATTCATAAGTTTGCATAACCTGAGTGGCCCTTGAAGGTATCTGCATAAATGACCCTTGGTCTTCATTATGTTTTTGCCAACTTAGCCTCAGAACTACCCTGGGAGGCAAAATAAGTGTGTTCCCATTTCACCAACCAGTATACAGAGGCTCTGCAAGTAAAGATGGGTCTGCCTCACACAGTTGGTTGTAGTGGAGCCCAGTATGCAAGCGGTGTTCAGCCTTCCTGACCTGAGCTTGTACACCTATCAGGCCCACATCTCCATGTCCCTAAACACTGCAGGGTTGCAGTGGGCTCTCACGGTCTCCCTCCTTACCATTTGCTCAGCTAGATCATCAGAGTAGCATATACTACAAGCATTCTTGAGTCTTAAGACTTTTTAAAAGTAGGCACATTCCTGAGGTGAAACTTTTGCAGATGTTTCTCCCAGAGAAGAAAATATAATAATGTGCTATCTGAGTTAAGGGCAGTGTGATTTTGAGCTTGGCTGAAATTTCCTTCTCCAGGTGTGCAAGGAAAAGGAGTGAATGGGTCAGATGGAACAGCCTTTGCTAGAGGGTCTCCCTCAGGGGTTGAGTCCCCTACCACCTTAACTGGGTTCAGTCATATATACCATTCAGATGGGCTCGACACCACCTTACTTTTTCAAGGCTGTGTCCTTGGAACAGCTTCCACTGTGGGAATGGGGGGCGGGGGGCAGAGTGTACCTTCCCAGGACAGAGAAGGAGCCTCTGATTGCCCAGGTCCAGCTCTCAGGTCAGCCAGTAGTCATGTCCTCTTGATTCCCTACTCCAACAGTCAGCCCATTGAATTTTTATTTGGAAAACCAAGTTCTTAAATTGCAAAATATCCAGTTGATTCTTTTTAATAGATGAAATACCTTTTCACATTTTTTGTGGAGCTGTTAATTATACTTAATCTGAAGTCTTATTCTTAAGTACTTACTAATTCTGTTTCTTGGTTGTTAATTTTCCTGATGGTGGATTTTGATGGCCCTGTTTCATAGTCCTGACTTTACTCAGATGTTTAGTAATCTAGACACTTGTTCATCTTTTAATTGTGCATTCTAGTTCTTGTCTGTTCTGTTTACTGGGTCTGCATGCAGTGATTTTGTAGGAGGCATGCATGGAATGTGCTGGTTAGGTGTAAATGTAGGGGTGTATGTCAAGAAGAAGTCCTGTCTTGGTTGCTATGCTGATGGATAGTGACTGTAAAGGAGTAGATAGGGGGGACCTGGTATAGGGGAGAGCCTAGTAAACAAAGTATTCATCATGTAAGTGTAGATTAATGATTAAAAAAAAAAATGCAGTTCCTATGTGGTGACCTCTAATGAGTTCTACACAATGATATAAAGGACATATAAAAGTGTAGGCAAAGGGTCTGTTTGTGTTTATACAGAGGATCAAAGCCTAATTTGGCTACCCCGAAAATCAACTAAGATACGATATGAAAAAGAACTTCCAACATCAGCACTCTCGGGAAGACTCATGACAGAAGATGATCAGAAAAAAAAAAAAAAAAACTTCAACAAAGACCCACGCACTGTCACAGGTGTAGATGCACTCATCCCACCAGTTCCTGGACTTGCCATGGGAAAGATGAAGGAGATATCTAAGCTGGCCTGTGCATACAGTAAAACAACAAAATTGGACTGGATCTATACTGTTGGAACTCAACCAAGAATTAGGAGAAGTGCAAATTGTAGCACTCCAAAATCTTACAACCACAGACTATTTATCGTTAAAAGAACATATGGGATATGAACAGTCCCCAGGAATGGGGTGTTCTAGTTTATCTGAATTCTCTCAGACTGTTTAAGTTCAGTCGGACAATATCCACCATATCATAGATAAGTTCTCACAAATGCCTAAGGTGCCTAACTGGTTTTCTTGGTTTCACTGGAGATGGCTGGTAATTACAGGTATGCTTTGGTTAGGTAACTATATTCCTATTATGTTAATGTGTGTGCACAATTTAATTAGTCGTTTAAAACCTATCCATGCTGAAGTTACTCTACAAGAAGATATGTCAAAGAAATAATCAATCTTCCCAGGTTTTCTTCTGCCTGCTACTTCTATAGCTTTTCTTCTTCCTACCTAATCACAACCTTTAAATAGAACTCGTGCCACATGTCGAATTTACTGAGTATCATAATTCTTCCAAGTGGTAAACACACCTCAAGACAAATGCTGGGCATAGAAGCCACAGGGCATAAATATGCAAAGAAGTAAAAAACTAACCTTTTCAAACAGTAAGGCTTCTCTCTCACTTACCAACTTAACATTTCCCTGTATGGCCCCGGAAGATGACTGGTTAGCCAGAGACGGGTAAGATTCCTCAAGGGAGGAACAACCTAAGACAGGCACAGTCGCAGGGGGGTCATCAGGTGAGAAATTGGGGATCAACAGAGGTGAGGCTTAGAACCTCCCCCCTCATGTTCTGAGAGAAATCTTTGGCATACATGGATGTTTATTGCCCTCATCTAGCTCGGATTAACACATAGTCTACAGGCACACACCTGATCATCTACATTTGCTCTCTTACAACACTAAACTCTGTTTTCTACCTTTATCTTGTATCTACCTACCACTTCAGCATTTTATTAAAAATAATAATAATAGAGAAATGTGGTATCCACATATAAATCAAGTTTAAAAATCAAATGAATATTCATATTTGAACTGATGTGTATAGTTCATAATGCATGAACAAAACCAAAAGCTTCTGTTATGACTGCCCTTGCACTGTTCACCATGTAACTTATTCACTATGTAAGAATTTGTACTCCATGTAAGAATTTGTTCGTTATGCATCAGAAGATTGGAGACTGACGAAAATTAGGCTTGGGGTGGATTAATGATTGTGCATTGAGTATTGACCCCCCTATACAGAAATTTATTGTGGTTAACAACTATTTGATCAATAAATATGAGAGATGCCCTCACAAAAAAAAAAATATATATATATATATAAACACACTTCCAATTGTAAAATAAATAAGTAACCGGGATGTAATGTATAGCATAAGGAATATAGTCAAAATATTGTAACAACTTGGTATGGTGATACCTGGTACCTAGAATTATCATGTATATAAATGTTGAATCACTGTGTTGTACATCTGAAACTAATGTAATGCAATGCTGTTGTCAACTACCCTTCAATAAAAAAAAAAAAAAAAAAAGAAGTCCTGTCTTGTCTTTTGGGTATGGCAATTCTCTTCCCCTCTGGGCATTAGCTGTTCTCTGGGGCAAGGCTTTGCCTCTGGCCCAAGAGCTCATGCTCACTGGTTTGGTCTGGGGTAAATTCCTTCTGCACCTGGCTGATTAGTACAAATGTGAGAAGGAAGGGAATAACTTCATTAGATGCTCCAAATGTAGTTTCCCAATTAACCACCCCAAGGAATGGCTCAGGGCTCTGTTTTCTTTATATCTATTAACTCCAAAATTGGAGTTCTTTCTTAATATTTCTACTTTTTGTGCCAGTCTTTTTGTGCATGAGTTTTATTTTTTTCTCACTAGTGCCAATCTTTATTATTGGTGTTAAACTCAGAATGGTCTTCCACACTCCCCCTCCCTTCCAAAATTATAAATATCCTTCTATTTTTTTCTTTTACTATTTTTATGATTTCATGTTTTACATTCAAATCTCCCAGCCATCTGGACTTTATTCTAAAAGCAGCCATGACTTGGAGCTCTAATTTAATTTTTTTCCTCATGGTGAGCCAGTTGTACCCACCATGCTTTCCATGTGGGAGCTTTCAAAAGGCAGCTCAACCCACAGAACTCCATAAAAGCCTAGGAGTTAAGAATAGAAAAGACAGGACTGTAACTCACTCAGATCCTAATCTCTGTTCCATTGCTGCTCACTCTGGGACTCTGGCAGAGCTCATCTCTCCTCAGGGAAAAAGTTCTGACCAATGCAAGGCTGGGAGAGCCGAAGCAGTGAGAGGAGGTATTACAGAGAACCCTCGAGAGGAGGTTAATAGTTGCTGTGTTCTAGCCACTGGGCATGACCTCATGGGGAACAGTTGCTCAGCCTTGTAAGAAACTCCAGGGGCCCCAAGCTGTATTCCTGAACTGTATTTTCTTTCTTTAACCCTCATGTCCTTTCCCTACAGATCACTCAAAGTCCAGCTCATGCTACTTCTCTGTGAATTCTGCCCAAGTATGTCCCATGAGGCTTAGGTGCCCCTCCTCCTGGTTCCTATTGCATTTTGCACAGATCTCTAGTGCAGTTTTTGACTAGTACAATGTTGATATGTCTGTCTGGATGAATAAATTATTTAACAAATAACCTAAGTTACCAGGCATAAAGGATGCTATCTTCCAGATTCAGGGGAAAAAAAACCTACAAAAGGATGTACAGTTGCTGCTGTCCCTGTGGACAAGTTCATCTGCAACATTTGTTGAGGCCCCAGATGTTTGTGGCACAGCAGTTGGCACCACACAGTGGCTGTGACTGGTTAGGCTGACTGAAGCTAAGGAGTCTGTTCTCTTCTGACCAAGCCTTAGGAAGAGTCAACTTTGTCTCTTTTCCTCAGGGAGCTGAAAACCGATGTATGAGTATAGAGAGAATCTTGGAAGAAATTTTAGGAAGGGAAGAATCAGAATTTTAAGAATCAACTTAAAACCTTCAAGAGAACAAGGAATGCAATTGAGTTGGAGAATGCTCCCTCATCTATAAAATATGTACACCAGCATTTCCTGTGTGCTGAATATGTGTGAAGCTCCAAACTCTCAACATGCTTTATTTCATTTGATCTTCATGAAAACCAGGTGGCAATATCAGTTCCATTTTCTAAATGAGGAAAGTGACACTCAGAGAACTAAAATGATTTACCTGTATTCACAATGAAGAAGGCACAATCAGAAGCCCAGGTAAGGAAGGGGTAGCTTCACAGAAGATAAGGACCTATGACCATCTCTTCTCCCTTCCCCTCTCCAAGTTGGAACTACCTAGTGGGGTTGAACAGAATTTTCAGTTTTGTTCTCTGGGCCTTTGTTCTTGCAGTTTCCTCTGCCTGCACTGCCCTTCACAGCCCTTCTCCTCTGGTAAACTCTTATTTTCCCTTTAAAGGCCAGCTATAATGTTCTGTTTCTGGTAGAGCCTCTCTCCCCTCCTCCTTCCCCTCCCAGGCGAAGGGCTCCATAGCTCTTCAGACAGGGTCCAGCCTAGCTCTGGTTCACACTCTGATGCACAGGATCTCCTCAAGGCCTGCCTTCCCTCCAGGCTGTTTTGCTCACTGAGGAGAGACAAACTCAACCTTTTTGGTCTCTCCAGGTCCTAAAATAGGGTCTGGCATACATTCTTTGAAACAAGTGCATCAAGAAAACCAACATTTTCAAGCACAGTCAATGTGTTAGTCTTGGAGCTTGCACTGTTCAGAATTTATCCCTCTGAATTCTCGCTTGAAGATTATGTGAGATGTAACCAAGAACCATAAAAATACTCATTCCTTTAACTCATCTTCTGCACTATCTTTTATTCCAAAAGATATTGTATACTTTGAAAATTGAGAGAATTTCTTAAAATATCCATAACAAAATTTATCATCTCAACCATTTTCAAGTGTACACACAGTTCAGTAGTGTTCAGTGCATTCACATTGTTGAACAATATACAAGATGAACTCTCATCTTGTAAAAGTGAAACACTATAACCATTTAATAGCAACTCCCCATTTTCCACTCCTCCTGGCCCCTGGAAACAATGATTCTATTTTCTGACTCTATTAATTTGATTACTCTAGATCTTCATGTAGGTGGAATCACATAGCATTTGTCTTTTTGTAACTGGCTTATTTCATGAAGCATCATGTCCCCAAGGTTCATTCATTGGCAGCATGTATCAGATCCTTCCTTTTCAAGGCTAAATAATATTCCACACATGTATATTTTTTTGTTTTTTGACAGTTGCTTTTCAGTTTCTGTTCTTGCTATAACTTCCTAGTTCTATTGCATTGTGATTAGAGACTATTTTCTGTACTCATTCTACTTTTTGAAATATATTGACATTTTTTGTTTGTATGTATATTTGCTGGTTTTTGTAGCTTTACTTGTATCATTTGTTAATGACCCATAGGCACTTACAAAGAATATATTCTGGGTTTCCAAAATATGAAGTTTGGTATCTTTTAATTCACTCTGCCTTACTAATTTAATAAATCAAGTCCTCTATAAGGCTTACTTATTATATGGTTTATTGATCAGTCACAGTCTGAATTAAAATTTTTAATTATTATTGTATTTCATTCTATTTCTCCATGTGTTTCCTGTTGTTTTGCTTTATGAATTCTGATGTTATATTACTTTGCACATAAATATTTATGACAAATCTTCACTGTGGCTCTCAGCCTTTATCATTATAACATTTTCTCCTGGGTCTTGTTTTCTGATTTTCTGTTAATTCAACCATCTCTGATATTAATATTGCAACCCTTGTTTTTTTGTTACTTGAATTTGCATATATGGCATTGTTTTTGTTTTCTATTTTTTCCTACTCTTTTACTTTCAATCTTTGTAAGGAACACTATTTTAGGTATGTCTCTCGCACACAGTATAACTCCAAAGTGACTCTAGAGAGTGCAGTTACCAGGTACAAGTTAGAGAACATTTTCATAGCTCTTGCCTCTCATGGCCAAATAAATTCTTTTCATTGATTGGACCACTTATCCTGTCGCTAGCTATTCAGAAGCAAACTATCTCCCCACCATTGCCAACATGGCTATGATACTGCTGCTTAAATTTTAAATAGGTGAAATGGGACCTCACTGTTCTCTCATTTGCTTTTCTTGGCTTCATCTAATTCTACTTTAAGTAAGTAAAGATGGAAGGAAAAAGAGGTCAAAGTGAAACCTTCCTTTTCAGATATCGCCAGTGAAATTAAGATGGGGGTGGTGTTTCCTATTCTATTGGACTGATCACTTCACACAGGCTCCTCTGCTCAGCCTGTGGATTTTCCCAGGAGAAACTGTCTTGGATCCTTCTTCACAGCCCTACACCCCTACACCTTTTTAAATCCCAGCTACCTCTCTGCAATTTACTAGCTGTGTGATCTATGATAGTTACTTACCCTCTCTGTGCCTTGGTTTTCTGAGGTAATATTCTCAAGGGTAATAATGATCAGAATTGTAACACCTACTGGGGTTGTTGTGTGGAATAGTTAATTCATGCTAAGGACTCAGACAGGATTATTATTGTTGTCTCTGTGAAATATTCCTTTTCCACTTCAACTATGAGGTTTCGATGGAAGGTTTTTCCTTCTTATGTGACCCTGCTTCCTTAGCTGCTGCATTAAGTCTTAGGCCAGGAGCAGGTACCTCATATAAGCAGAGCCAATTAGAGTTTTTTCGTGGAATCTCTGAGGTTGGGACATGAGAAAGAAGCCTGTAGTGCCTCTCTAGTGGGGAAGCTCCCAGATGTGAGACCCAAGCTCCTAGTAGCCATGTTTCTAGCCTGTGGAGGAAGCCAGGCTGTGTGGACGAAGCTGACTGACAAGTGGAGGAAGAAGACATTAGAGATAGAGAGACTCTGGTATTGTTGGGATCCTTGGCCCTGGCTGTCCTGAAATGCACCTTATGGACCAAAAAATATACCATTTTCCCTAAGCTCACTTGCATTGAATTTTGGTCACTTGCAACCAAAAAAACATTTTTAATACACTTCCCTAAGGCACCCGAGGACAGTACACATCGTGAAGTCTCCTGTTTGTCTGTCCACTGCTCTCTGAAAAGCCAGAAGATCTTGCAAGCCCCTCCCTAAGACATACACACACACATAGTCAAGACAGTTCCCAGCTTGTTGGAGTGAGCTGTGCTTCCTCCCTGGCCTATGCTGCCTGCACATGCCTCTACTCCACACACACCAAAGGACAGCTGTGCCAATGCTCAGGCCTGAGGAACTGCACTTGCTAAACAGGATGTTATCCTGGAAATCTGTGCCCTTCTCTGTACGCCTCTTGTCCTTCTTTCACTGCCTTATTCAGTAACTTCACAAATATATAATGAGCACCTGCCAAGAACCATGTCAGGCCTGGGGCCCCAGAGAGGCGGCAAACAGTTCCTGCTGTCAAGGATCCTGCAGCTTGTGGGGCCATCAGGCTGTCTAAAGACAGCTCCAAGAGAGACAGTGGAATGACTTTTGAACAGATGTTTTTGCCAAGTGCTGTAGGAGCTCATAGGAGACTCCATCACTGGTTGCCTGGGATGTTGTCTGGCTGCTGTAGCCACCTCCAGCTTCTCTCCACCCTGCCCACTGCTGCCCTGCACCCTGCCCAGCCCACCCTGCCCATTGCTGCCAGACTGTCTTTCTGAACACAGCTCAGCTGTGCGACTGCCTGTGCCTGCTGCAGGCCTAAGCCCACATTCCTTAGCCTGGCCAGATCCTAATCCAGATATTGCCTCAACCTACTTTCTCAACCACATTGTCCATTGTTCCCCATTCACAAAACTTACCCACAAGTCTAAACAGCCCACTCACCTCCATCATATGCATTCAGTGTTTTCCCACCACTGTGCCTCTCCTCACTCTGTTCTATCTCCCATCCCTGTATGTCTCAATTGTACACACATGCCAATCTGTGGAACTGTAAATGTGTTTCATCTCTCACGCATGTGCTCTGATCATGTCTGTGCTGCTGTGTTGAGAAGGGTTCTGTGGTTATACCTGGGCTCAGTGAAAAAGTAAGGCAATCAGTTAGCAAAACCTTCCATGGCCACCGAACTGAATGTGTAGTGGGGGCGGCAGGTTGTTGGGGTGGGGACTGAACAGCCCACCTGGGATGCACTTGCAGATTTTGTTCTAGGTCCAGGTCTATTGCATCCCTCCATCCCCATGAAGGCTTCCTTGATTCTCCAAGTGAAATAAACCCCTTTTCTTTTCTGAACTGTATTAACCTTCTCTCTTTGCCTCTGTAAGAACACAGATTGCTCCTACTTTTTTATGAGTATATCTGTTTTTTTTCTATTTGAGGGGAGAGATGGTATCCTATGGAGTATGGTACAAGGCAAGGATTCAAAACACATTAATAGAATGATGGAACATATGAAACACCAAGATGGGTGTACAGTTCCTGAAGAGCCTCAAGGGGCCTGTCCTGATGAGCTTTCTTTCCCTACAGACCTCAACCCAGGGAAGACTCTGAAGATGGTGTTAGTGTGGCCACATTCTCACTCCTGAACCTATTTCCTGAACTGTTACTTCTGTCTGGCCTGTCATTTGCTATCTTCTTGTGAACCTGTGGTCACTGAAGTCTGAGCTCCCAGCCTCTCTCATTCATTTATTCAAATAAACCATTACTGATGCCTCCTTGGTGCCAGCTCGCTCTTAGGAGCATAGGAATGATGTCCTGCCTTCAGTTGGGTCACTGACTTGGGAGAGTGAGGTGGGTGGAAGAAAGCCCGAGACCTGAGTCACAGCACACAGCGGGAGTGATGGGGGTCCTCAGAGAAGAGCAGGCAGAGTGCTAAGGGAGAACAGCGGAGGGCCCGCGGGGTGTGTTTTGGAGGGTGTTGACATACCCACCCCCACAAATTCCCTCTTTCTGTACACCCCTCAATACTTCATAGCTGTGTTGCCTGACTGCCATTGTGCAAGCTCTGTCCTCCCCAGTTCCAGAGCCTGTAGAGATGGAGTCAGGTAACATTTAAATAGCCTCAGTACATCCTACCACCCCTCACTCAGACCCCTCCCCACAGAAACACACAAACCTCAAGAGCCCAGCCCCAACTACGCCTCCAGAGCTGGGATCCTCGTGCTGCCCACTGGACTACCTTGAATCTCCTTTGCTGCAGGTGGTCACATGGCCTCATGAGCTGTATGGGGGCCCTCTTTCCCTATCCCCAAGTCTGGGTGGCCACCGTGGGCATATGTGCTATCACCAAATTATTATAGGGGCTCCAGAATGGTTGGCAGATTCACTAAAGCTGCTCTACCTCTCTGTCCCTCTGGGTTCCTGGTCCACGGCAGGCACCTCCCCCACCCCCCTAACCCACTCCCCACCTTTCCCCCAACCACAAACATGTTAAGCCTGCAGACCCAGCTGCAGAGCTATATAACCCTATTGGCAGGAGACGGACTGGCTCCAGAGAGCTGGCTGGAGGGGAGTGCAGCAGATCACATTTCCTCAGCTTGTGCCAAATATTATTCAGACACAGCTTTTCAGACAGACACAAATTGCTCATCCAATAAATACAGAGGAGCTAATCCCAGGACGTTTATCAGAGTGGGGAAAGATGAGAGAAAGGACAGTCACAAGAGGCCTTTGAGAGTTGGCCTTGTGTAGCTGGCCCACGGGGAGGTGGTGAGACCTCCATGAACTCCTGGGGTTCTCTCCTTAGAGGGCCTGAAACCCAGCACCAGGGCTTCAGGATTTGCTTTCATCATGACATACAAAGCCTGCGTTGGTGCATACACTTCCCCTGGTGAAGAGGGAAGAAGAAACCAGCATGGGCCAGGTGCCTTTGTGGACAGACAGACCTCACCTCCAGTTGTCAACAGTCATGTGGTAGAGCTGGCTGCAGGAAATTCATACACTTTCCCCAACCATGCCATACCAAATATCCTCAAGATGTCCTGTAGTTGTTTGCAGAGTTCTTGGGAGACATCTGTCCTGGCCTGGAATATCTCACTTCCAGCTAACAGGTGTGAGAGCATGGCTGCTGAGTCAGCAGGCTGAGGGACAGGCTGACCATGACGGAAGGGCACCAGAAACATAGGGGTCACCCAGTTAGTGAATGGGAGGTGTCAGAATCTGTGCTCTTAATTTTGCCATACAGCTGATAACCCTATGGAGAGATGTGGTGGTTTCAGACATCAGTTCAGAAATTCCAGTTGTGTGGGAATCCTAAGGAGGACGAGGTTTGAAGATCTGGAGTTCCTCAACCTGGGGTGATGCCTTCAAGACTAAGGTAGGTTTACACTGAGGACCTAGCCATCACCTAGCTGCTCAAAATAAATTTGTTTCCTGGACAAATGAAGTAAATTCAAGGCATTAAGAGAACTTCCAAGTCAGACTGCTCAATCCCTGTCAGAGAATTTTGGAGGACATGTGCAGTAAGAAGTTTGGAACAGTAGCCAAATGCAAATGATTTTCTAATTTTGCAAAAGGAAGGGTGGTATTCAGTTTTTTTCTGTTACTTCAAACTGACTTATGGAAAAAAAGGGAGGGGAGATTTGCCAGTTCATATAATTGATTAAGGGAGTCAGACATGGCCATACTAGGGCATTTTCCCCCTAGGGCTTAATTCTTAGGCAGGCACTTTTCACATGATAGCTGCAGGGGGCTGAATAGTGTGCCCCAAAATTCATGTCTACCCCAAACGTCAGAATAGACATTATCTGGAAATAGGGTCCTTGCAGATATAATTAGCTGAGTCAAGATGAGTTGATTGTGGATGAGGGGGAGCCCTATTTCCAATGATTGGTGTCCTAATAACAAGAGGAGAAGCTGCATTGACAGAACAGAAACATATACACAGAGAAGAAGGTTGTGTGAAGACAGAGGCAGATTGAAGTGCTATAGCTACAAGCCAAGGAATGCCATAAAGAGGCGAGGAAGGATTCTTCCCCGGAGCTTTCAGAAGGAGCAGAGCCCTGCTGACATCTTGGTTTTGGGTTTCTAGCTTCCAGAACTGTAAAAGAATAAATTTCTGTTGTTTTAAGCCAGCAAGTGGACAGCAGTTTGTCACAAGAGTCCTAGAAAAATAATACAGGGAGGGGGACCTTTGCTTCTTGGCTCCCTTGGACCATGTGTCAATCCTTGAACCAGTCACTGCAGCAAGAGGGAAACATGCTCTGACTGGCCAGACATGAGTCACACACCCACTGAGGAGGGGCCATGGTGACATTCCCAGCCACATGGAGAAGAGTGAAGGTTTCTCGTCAGAAAGAGGAATGAATACAGGGCAGACAAAATTAACACCTGCCCATTATAGGGAGACAAAGTTGATTCTGCAAACTATATTCCCATCCAAGAATACTTTTTTAAGATATAAAGGAAGTAGAGATTTCTTAGAACAAGTCAGGGCAAAGACAACTGAATTTTCTTTTTTGACGGGTCTCTGAACTGACAGATCGCAGAGCTGCACTTCATAGTCTGTTGGAAAAATGGCTTACAGCAAGGCCTTTAATAATCTCTGCTGTGATGATCTTGTGGGTGAAATAGAAAATATGGGTTGGATGATAATACGATTAAGAGGAAAAGTAACCTGCTAAATACTAGAACGAACCTTTGTCATTATATTTGCTCACTCAGCATGCAACCCCATCTTATCTGGGAATAAATTTCTAATAATGATAATACAGTATTGGAGGGCTGTAGTGCCCTTGCTCCCTCCATGGAAGCAGAAAGGGGAAGATTCTCCTTTTCACTTCCTGGCAGCTAGGGCTCTAGCATGTAAAATGGGCTCTACCACTCCTCCCAAGGACTTTAAATTTTTAGGGGGGATGCTAAGAGGCAGGGAGAGTATAGATAGTACAGACAGTATTCCCAGCAGCAGCAGCTTGCACAGTCCTGCAGTGGTGGTTTTGAGCGTTCACTGACAGTGGTGATAGGCAGAGCAATGGTGTAACGGGCTGTTTTTGCAGTCAAAAACCCTGATTGGTAAAATGACTGTATTTAAAGGATCCAAGTCAACTTGTAGGGGTGTTTCCACTATTTCAGGAGCCTGTCTTCAGCCTTGTCTTTTAGTTTAACACGAACATCAAAAAGCAAATGTTGTGTTAGAAGGCACTGATGGAAGTATGGTATTTGGAACTGTGGAGGTGATTGATGGTCCTGCTCTCTTCTGCTGTTCAGATGCCAGCTAGAATGCTACATTCAGTCCTAGGCACTCCTCTTTTATGAAGGAAACAGACTGCAGCCTGGTCAAGAAGAATGATCAGAACACAGAAAGAGTGCAACCATGAAGCATGAAGAACAGTAGAAATGACAGGCTTTAGTCAGCCTAGAGAGGAGCTGTCCTCAGGTTGAGAGAAGGCACATGTCTGCTCTCTTTAAATAACTGAAAGACCATCAAATGAATGAGGATTCAGTTTATTCTTTGTGGCGCCAAGGAACAGAGCTGGCAGCACTGCAATTGGTGAGTTTTAGCTTAACAGAAGAAGGCTTAAGTGTTGGGTCAGTGATAGCCACAAAGAAGCAGGCTGCCTCACGATACAGTGAGCTTCCTGTCACTGGAGGGGTGCCCCTTGACAAACTTTCAGAGAATACACTGTGTGTGGGAAACCTTCAATGGGTGAAGGTAGGGTTGGTGTCTTTCTAGATTCCCTCTAATTCGGAAATATAACCAACTCTATAGGGCAGGTTGGGAAGGAGGAGAGACCAGAGGAATTAAATCTGGAGCTGTTCTGGAACACAGTTTTAAAGCCACCATCCTAGTTCCAGCAAGAAAAAAAAAAGGGAATGGATGTTTGCTCATTCTCAATTGTTCACCACTTCCTATTTCTGATCTCTTTGCCATGTGACTTTGAAGTTCCTCCCATTATAGACAGAATACACTTGGGTTGGCCAAGCAATTTGCTTTCGCTCACAGAATGTGAGTAGAAGTGACTATTCCAAGCATAGTCCCTAAGAAGTGTCGGCTTTTTTTTGCTCAACCATCTTGTGCTTTTGTCCTTACCATGTGAAAAACATATCCTTGGTAGGCATCACAGAAGAATAGAGGCACATGGAATAGACCCACCTTGGCAACCTACAGACTTACAGCCTTAAGCAGAACTGCCCCAATCAAACTATGGGCACATGAGAGAGATATTCATGCTTTATTGTTGTATAGCACTTAGGTTTGGTGGTTACTCGCTATGCAGCATTATTGTGGCAAGAACTAAGACACGTGAGCTATTCCAACAGATTTTCAGATATAGCATTGAAAGAAATTCCCAGGCTTCTGTTGGTCTTTCTAGGATCTGAGAAAGTAGCACTTGAGGCAAAGAACCCATCCCAACAGATTGTGGGCATATCCTGTCCTAGGTATAGATGTTGCTTGGAATGGATGACCATGGTTACTACGTGGGGCCTAATCCCAGCGTTAGAGACACTTTGTGCATACTGGGGGAAAGAGGTGAGAAGGGGGAAGGTGACCTCACTTTAGGTCATGGAAAGAAGTCCAGCTGGGTACTTAGAACAACCTGAGGGGGAGTAGCATACTAACAAGTAATTTAATTGTGTTGTGATGGATTAAAGATGGCTACAAATTCTTTACAACATCTCTCATCAGTCGGTGAAGTCTGTTCCCCTCCTTTTGAATCTGGGCTGGCCCTATGACTTGTTCTGACCAATAGAATGTGGCAGATGTATCACTGTATAACTTTCAAGACTTGGCCTTAAGAGATCTTCCACTTCCTCCTATACATTTGGAATATACTCCTCCTTAGAATCCAGCTACCATCCTGTAAGGAAGTCAAAGCAACCAAGTGGGGAGGCCCACTTGGAGAACTCGGACCCTTGGCTAACAATTTCACCTAAGCTTCCAGCCAGCAACCAGCACTAACTTTGAGCCATGTGAGTGAGGCCATCTGTGTCTTCCAGACATTCTTTTGCCCAGCCAACACTATATGAAGCAGAAAGCTACCTGGTTAATATACAGAATTTTAAGAAATAATAAATTTTTTTAAGAAACTCATTTCAGAGTAGTTTTTGAATAGAAGGGGTTGGCAAACTGTTTCTGGAAGAGATCAGATAGTAAATATTTTAGGTTTTACAGGTGATATGGTCTCTATTGCAGTACTCTGCTATTATAGCACAAAAGCAAACACAGGCAATAGGTAAACATATGAGAATGACTGAATTGTCATCAATTTTATTTACAAAAGCAGGTAGTGGGCTGAGTTTGGCCCATGGAACCTGGTTTGCCAACCCCTGCAATTGATAACTGAAATGGAAATTGGCACCTGGAAGTAGGGTGCTTCCATAAGAAAAACCTAAAACATAGCACTGACTTTGAAACTAGAAAGCTTACAGATTTCTTAGGAGTGGTAAGTAAGTTGCAAGTCCAGTAAGGAAATTGTTACTGTAGGATACTAGGGATAAATTACATATTGGCAACATGGATGAGACAAAATATATCAAGTGAACGTTCGGTCTTGATATAGAGATTTCCAAGCAAAATGTTCAAAGTTCCAAATGACTCCCTTTAGCTGCTTATGAAAATGTACAGGAAGAAGAAATTCTTGTTTTATGCAGAATTTAGAGGAACTACAGAGAGCCCAGACAGTCTCTACAGCTCCCCAAGATACTCAAAGTAAACTAAAACTTAGAGGGAAAGATTAATTACAGGACTCTGCCAGTAAAATTTGGCCAAGGGGCAAGGATGTCACTGATCTCTATGACTCTTTAATATCTCCGAAAGATTTCATCAGTGCCTCTTAGAACTCTCAGCTGGACAAAAGTGCTCCTAAGAATTTGAAGGGTTTGTCCCACAGCACCCTGACTCACAGACTAAAGAATGTAGGGGCTTATCTTGCAATCTAGGGGTGTGCTTTTTATCTAATGGAGTGAAACTCAGTAATGTTCATGGGAAACATTTTTCCCCCCTAAGAGAACTGTACTAGCATAAGCATCACCTGCTTAGAGTAAAATAGACAGAAAACAGTTCAAAATGAAATTGGGACACTGAGCACCCAGTGAAGCAGCCTGAATAAGTTGCTTTGCTGCAAACAAGGGCTATTTCTTATGAAAAAGGAGGAATGACTCAGAGGATGGAACTTAGAGCCCAAAAAGGTGGAGGTAAGAGCCACAGAGAATTCATATTCTCTGCTTCTGGGGCAGGAGGAATTGGTGACAAGTGCATGACTGGATCTTAGATTTCCTAGAGACCAGTGACTGTTACATGCCTTTTAATACCCCCTTAAGTGGGACTGCCCATTGTAATTTTCCTGTCTCTGTCTTCCCACTGTATGCTGGATGTGTGGGGGGAAGATAACTTATAGAAAAGTTGCAAGAGTAGTACAAATACTTCTTTGGACCATTTGAAAGTAAGTTTCTGACACGGTACCATAGGTGTATTTGGGGTACCCAAATAAAATATGCATATTTCTAATATAACCACAATATAACCATCAAAATCAGGAAACTGATGTTGATACATTATCATCATCTTATCTTTAGACTCCATTCAAGTTTCACTGGTCGGCCCCAAAATACTCTTTACAGCAGAAGAATCCAGTTCAAAATCATGATACTGCATTTGGTTTTCGGTGTCTCTTTAGCCTCCTTCAGTGGTGAACAGTTCTTCAGTCTTTTCTTGACTATCATAACCTCGACATTTTAAAAAGATTTCTGGGTGGTTATTTTGTGAAATGTTTCCAAATTTGGATTTCTCTAATGTTTCCCATTGAAACTACAAGTATTTTGTGGGAGAGGTACTTGTAAATTATGTAAATACCTTGTTACTCATCAAATTTTAATTTATTTATATCAGTATAAACTCATGGTTTCTTATTTTGTTCAATTGGTTGTAAGCTGTTCCTATCAATGTTTACTTTCATTCGAGATGTGGCCAGTGGGGACTCCATCAAACTTATTTCTGTATTCTTTTGACATAGCCTCATCATTTTTTGAGCTCTTTCGTACCTTCTGGCACAAGATTTTCCAGGATCACCTTGTAGTATTTCTGGTTCATCCCTGAAATCAGCCTTTTCTCCAAGAATACCTAGTTCCTTTTGTTGGAAAATGGTGTTCAGAAACCCAGATTTTGGTGCTAGATATGCTCATTGCCATTGAGAAGTTTATACTCCCATGCCTTCTCCAAGACATTCATTCATATTTACATATAAAATACACACACACACACAAACACACCCCTATACTTATTTCATTACCTGTATTTATATTGAAAACCATGAATTCACATTGATTTCTCCAACTCCAATAAGGTATCAAAAATTCATTTTAGTTTTCTCCCTGTATATTTGTAACCATTTTCTGACAGAAATTTGGGTGACTCAATATATATATAGTCTCATTATATACAGTTGCTTTTAATCAGCCTCCCTGTATTTAACGATCTCCTCATCCCACTTGGGCTTCACCACCTTGCCCTGGGCTGCCCTCCTTCACAGAAACCCCTAACATCCTAACACCCAGTGGATGTCCTCCCGACTCTGCTTGGGCTTTGATACCCGGGGCTGGGTGCCTCCCCTCTCCACCTCTCACCCAACCTCTTTCCTCATTTGACTGCGCTTAGACACACTCTCTGTGCCATTTGGACTCCTACCTTGCTCATCCCTACCTACAGCTTTTGGACTGAATTGCTTGGGAAGAAGAGAAAGAGAAAGAAGGTAACTTGTTTTACAGTTCATAGGTCTCTGACCTTGAGGAACTATACTGGGACCTAATTTAGATGATGAGGTCCTGGACCTGGAGTCTGAGACTGAAGTCATGATGGAATGAGCCTTTGGGGGATCCTGGGAGGAGACTAATATATTTTACATATGGGAGGAATCTTATTTTATGGCCACTGGGAAAACTATGGTAGATTTAAAAAGATGGCTACCAATTCTTTACCTTCCTGTCATCAAGAGGTGGAGTTTCCTTCTACTCCCTTTGAATCTGGTCTGTTCTGTAACTTGTTTTAACTAAAATGTCACACTTAAATGACACTTAGGGCCTTAAGAGATCTTCATCTTCTTACCTTGTTCTTGAAATGCTCCTTCCTGGAATATACCCTCCAGTGTGTGAGGGGCTTTTGTAGCGAGGTCCATGTGGAGAAGATCAAGGCTCCTGACCTGTGATCCATTATGCCCCAGCCCCAGCCGGCACCAACTGCCAGTCAAGTGAATGAGGCCATTTTGGAACTTCCAGCTGGGCCAGTGCTCCGCTGACACCCTGTGAAGCTATGAACCTACACAATTGTGAGAAAGAAATAGTTAAAGACACTAAGTTTGGTGGTGGTGTGTTATGCAGAAATAGGTAACGGTCTCCCATGTGCCAAGTGCTATTTTATGCCCCTGTGATCTACTAGGGTGAAACTGAAATGTAAGCTGACAGGTGCAGACGAGGGCACTATGAGAGGGTAGAGGGAGCCACTAACGAGCTGACAGCAGCCTGCAGGGAGAAACAGAGAGCTAGGTGATTCTGGGCAGATCAGCACCGGATGGGCAAACTATAAAACGCAGATTCTGGTTTTTGCTAGTCAGCACTGCAGCTTCCTCCTCTAGTTGACTCAAATGGGATTAATTTTTCACCTGACAAAGTTAAGAGTGGAAAGAGCTGGAAAAGGTTGCCTGGGGTCTTTCTGTCTCTAACACCAGTTCATGTTTGGACAGATGGACAATGTTGTCCTGACCTTCAGGACTTTTCTGAAGCAAGAAATTTACTGATTCTAGGTACCTCTGGATCACAGGCTGATGAGGCTGGTGTTCAAGCCTCAGTGGACTCTGCAGGTACTCAAGGGACAGAGAGCAAGTGTTGTTCCTTTCCTTGCTTCCTGGCCACAGAGAGGGTCCTGGGATAGGTGTGTGAGCCCTAACCACCTCTCAGTCCTGTCTCCTGACCATTATCTGGGCACATGGAAAACACATCTCCATTCCCCACCCTGCTCATTTTTCAAATAGGGAACTACTCTGACCTATCAAACATTGGCCAGGCATTTTTCTTTAGAGGCATAGGCTATTGAGGTCATCTTCACCCTCACCAACTCCCTGGTGAATAACTCTTTTGTGTTTAAAATAACTTAGCAGTAGTTCTCCCACCTCTCCCTTCCCCACATCATCCAGATGATCATAAACATTCACTTAATGGGTATTTTAACAAATATTTATTCAGTGCCGACTATGCCAGGTTCAGTTCTAGGAGATGAGGATATAGTAGTGAACAAGACAGAAAGTTCCTGCACTCATGGAGCTGGTCTTCTAATGAGGAAGACAAGCAACAATAAATAAATGTATAATGTTGGGCAGTGATAACTGCTCTGAAAAAATCAAGCTGATTAAGCAGACTTGGGTGGGGGACTGTTTTACACAGGGTAGTCTGAGAAAACTTCTCTCACAAGGTAACATTTGAGAGAGCTGAATGAAATATGGGGGAAAGTATTCAGGCTAAGTGAACAGCAAGTACAAAGGCCCTGAGGCAGGAAGAAATAGGACAAGTTAAAGAAATAGCAATTAGATTAGTGTGGCTAAAGCAGGTAAAGCATGGTGAGAGAGATAGGAGATGAGAGTGGGAAAGAGAGATGGGAATAGATTAGATAGGGTTTCTATAGATTTGGATTTTATTCTGAATAAAATGAAATGATCTGATTTATGCTTACAAAGGTCTCCACACAGCTGTTTGGAGAATGGACCAGGGAAGAGGCATGGAAGAGGTAGAAGCCCGGTGACCAATTAGGAAGCTACCATATAACCCAAGCCAAGATGATGGTGGCTTGGTTCAGGATGGTTACAGTAGTTAGTGAGTGGGTAATTCTGATGACTTGAAGGTAATGCTGAGGGATTGACATTGATAAGAGCAGCACCTTGAGGACATCTTTTAGGTTTTGGGCCTTGTTTACTGGATGAACAGTGGTGGCATTCTCTGAGGTGGGTTAAGAATGTGAGTGGAGTCAATCATAAGTTGATGGGATGGTAGTACAGTACAGAGAATATAGCCAATGATTCTGTAACATCTTTCTATATTGACAGATAGTAACTGTACTAGCTGGGGTAAGGATTTAAAAATGTGGGTAACTGGTGAACCACTGTGCTGTATACTTGAAACTAATATGAGAATGTGTATCAACTATACTTCAATTTAAAAAAATCAAAAAGAATGAGAGTGGAGTATAGGGTATCAGCTGTGTGAGGCATGATGTGTTAAGTTTGAGATGCATATGAGATAAGCAGTTGAATTTGAGCCTGGAGGTGTAGGCTGGAGATAGAAATTTTGCAGTAATCAGCACACAGTAGAAATTACTCCGAGGGAGTCAGGATAGACAGGTAAGAACTCATGGACTATGCCCTGGGGCCTTCAACAACTGGGGAAGAGGAAAATCCACAGAGGAGACCAAGTAGTGACCAGTGCAGTGAGGAAGATCAGGATAATCTGTATGATTACAACCAAGTGTCAGCTCCGGAGCCTGTTTTCTCATCTGTAAAATGGAGGCTGTAACAACTGCCTCCCTCACTTGTTAGGGCTGAGACTGTATATAAACACAGTTAGGCTTATGTCTGACAAGCATACAGGAAACTCTCAATCTATGGTAGCTATTGTTAACATCCCCTTCACTTCAGATTGTCTGCCAGGCCCCTCAGCTTCCCCTATCCATAAATGATAGCACCTCCATGAAGCCTTCTCAGAGGTGAGGTGCCCCTGCTCCCTTAAGCATCAGGGGGGCCTATGCAGTAGCCTGTGGGCCAAATTTGAACCAACCTCTCACTCATATAGCCTCCAGCCCTTACTCGCAATTCAAAAAGGGGTATATATATATATATATAGTAAATAAAAGTTTTGCCAGAATTCTGCCTCTGCCTCTCACCAGCCATGGGTCTCTGGCAAGCTTCCTCAGCTTTGAACTTTTAATTGTTAAATGGGGAAAATCCCTGCTTCAAGGGATTGTGTCCAGACCCATGTAAACTGTAAACAAGGCTGGCTGCTTCCCTACTGCATGACCTCGCGGGAGTTACTGAGGGTCACTGCCACTGTCCCACTCAAAGCGTGTATCCTGGCAGGGCTAGGATATGCCAGACATAAGCCTAACTGTGTTTATATACACTGTCTCAACCCTAACATGTGAGGTAGGCAGTTGTTACTGCCTCCATTTTACAGATGAGAAGACAGGCTCTGGAGTTAACACTTGGCTGTGATCATATAGAATCTACTTTCTTTACTTGGCTTCCTGGACACGATTTCCCTGATCTTCCTCACTTCACGGGCCACTCTTCTGTCTCTGTGGGCTTTTCCTCTTCCCCAGTTGCTGAAGGCCCTAGGACATGGTCCACGAGCTCTCACCTGCCTATCCTACTCTCTAGGGCAGATTTATCCTATTTTGGTGCTGATTACTGCAAAATTTCTGTCTCCAGCCTACACCTCCAGGTTCATATTCAACTGCCTATCTTACATGCACTAACAGAGGCACCCACACCCAAAACCAGCTGGGCAGCCCGAGATCCCCTAGCCTGGGCTCTAGGACTGGGCGGGAGAAGTGGAGGCTCGTCTACTTTCTCCTCTGCGGTATGCTGGGTGAGCCACGCCTCCTTGCTGGGCCCCCACAGCGGTAGAAAGGCCTAGCCCAGCCATAGGAGGAGGTTCTCAATGTTCCAAATCCCGCAGGGCGTCAAGACCCGTTCCTTGGGCACCCTTTCTCCGCCCCACCTCCTGACCCCCCAAGACCTACCGAGGCCTACCGGCTGGAAAGCCGCCGCAGCCCCCAGCCCTCAAGACCTCGAGCAGCCTGCTGTCTCTCGCGCCCTCTTTGCCAACGCGCTTGGGCCCAGGCCCGTATCCGGCCTTTCAGCACGGCTGGAAGTGGTGGCGCCTCTCGAGGACAGCTCGGAGGAGCAGGAGGCGCGCGTGGCTAACCGAAGCCACACGGTGAAGGCTCGGAAGGAGGGCGGCGCGCAGCGGGAAGCCCGCCGGTGGCTCCGGGCAGCGGCTCAGCGCCGGGCAGCCCACCCCCGAGTCCCCGCCCCCGACGGCCCCGCCCTCCCGCTCCGGTCCAGAAAACCCCGCTCCTCCGGGCGGCCCCGCCCCGCCCCCGCCCGCGCCTCGGGCGCGCTTCTGGTCGTTCGGCGGTCGCGCCGGCCGGGTTTCCGCGTTCCGCCGGCGCAGCGCTCGCTCGCCTCCCGTCCAGCTCCTCCCCCAGTTGCCGTGGTCGGGTAGCTCCTGGCCGGCGGCCCGCGGGCGGGCCGCCCTCCCCACTGTAGCCCACCCGCCTCTTAAAGCGGCGGCGGGAAGATGAGGTTTCGGGAGCCGCTGCTGGGCGGCAGCACCGCGATGCCGGGTGCGTCCCTCCAGCGGGCCTGCCGCCTGCTCGTGGCTGTCTGCGCTCTGCATCTCGGCGTCACTCTTGTCTACTACCTGGCCGGCCGCGACCTGAGCCGCCTGCCCCAGCTGGTTGGCGTCCCCACACCGCTGCAGGGAGGCCCGAACGGCGCCGCCGCCATCGGGCAGCCCTCGGGAGAGCTGCGGCTCCGAGGGGCCCCGGCGTTGCCGCCTTTGGGCACCTCCGCGGAGCCGCGCTCGGGTCGCGACTCCCGGCGGGACGCGGACTCCCGCCCCGGCCCCGGCCCCGCGAGGAACTTGACTTCGGCTTCAGTGCCCTCGACCCCAGCATGGTCGCCGCCTGCATGTCCTGAGGAGTCCCCGCTGCTCGGTAAGGACTCAGAAACTTCCTGGATTTCCCCGACAGGCCCCCCCCCCCCCGGATGCTCGTCCATGCCATGCCCCCTTCCACAACAGCTAGCTTCTCTATTCCGGAACACAGCCCCTCATCCCAAACAGAGGTTCCGGGCTGG
The DNA here is from genome assembly GCF_030020395.1 of Manis pentadactyla. Classification (NCBI taxonomy): domain Eukaryota; kingdom Metazoa; phylum Chordata; class Mammalia; order Pholidota; family Manidae; genus Manis; species Manis pentadactyla. The sequence continues at coordinate 184,016,926 of NC_080021.1, read as the reverse complement.
ATAGGGGTGAGAGGTTGGGTGGTGAGTCCGTTTGGAACTTTGTTGAAGTCTGGGGCGGGGGCCGTACCGGGAAGCCGCACCTGGCCCCAGAACTAGAGAAGGCCTTGGAGACTTCCCTGCTCGGATCCAAGCCTCAAGAAGTTTCGGAAATTGTGCTTAGTGCTTGCAGCAGCTTTCACCCTGCTAAAGCTGGTAGGAACTAAGAGTCAGCTCAGATTAATCCACTCCAGTTTGGGAGTCTGATGGTGAGGCCTCCAGTGGGAAAAGGATCTGACCTCCCAGGAGACATCAGTCCTGAGGGTGGGTTAACGTTTTTCCTGAGCTTTTGGGCAAGTGACTTTGTAAACCTCTCTCATCTGTTAAGTGGGGATAATAAGTGGTACCTATTTCACGGGGTTGCTTTGGAAGATTAGGTGAAACATTGTAAATAAGTGTTTACAGTAATGAGGGTAAGCCCTCAGTAAATTGTCACTATTTAGCTCAGTTCCTCCTCTGTGTCGATCTCTTTCCTGGGGCCCTCCTGCCCGGTGTCCTGCCTGAGTACGTACCCCAAACCCAAATTATCCAGGCCTTCTCAGAGGCTGAGGGTGTTTGTACCAGTGTAATGTGTGTACCCTGGGTGGAGGGCTAAAATATAACCAGTTAACACCACATCTCAGTTATCTTATCCAGATGATAGGAACCTACAGCTTCTGTTTCAGCACAGGCAGGGAGCTTGGTGGGTGGGCTTACATTCCTCACCTCTGGGGGAAGCCTGGCACACTTTGCCTAGGACCTCTCCTTGACCTCTAATCCACAGGCAGTCTGGCACAGGGCGGTCACAGGTTGCTTGTAAGATTACCAGACAGGTGGCTGCTCATTTTAATGCTAGGGCTTAGAGAAAGTTGTTCTGAGTGAGGGGCCCTGGCAAGGAGGGCAGGCATCCTGCCAATAGGAACTCTGTCACCTTTCCCAGAGCCTTGGCCAAGTAGGCCTCCTACATGCTGTTGCTCTGTTTTCCAATAATTACTTCAATGTATTTGTATCAAGTTTGGGAGGAAGCTCTTGGAACTGGTCAGACATGGATTGTGGTAATAAGGGGGAGTTTTTTTAAAGCAGAAAATTGAATTATTTTGGACTTAATGGTTTGTCTGGGAAGAAGAGTAGTCCTATAAAATGAAGTTGAATCTTTGTCTTGCTGTTAAGTGTCTGGTCTCAGGCATGTTACAGAGTTTATCAGAATCTCTTCCTAAACTTCTCCTCCCCACCCCACTCCCACCCACACACTTCAAGGGAGACTTTCAGCTTTCTCAAGACCCCCTCCCAGCCAGGAGTGTCCGGTCTGAGAGCTGTACCCAATCACTCAAACCCAAAGGCTCAATTAAAATGAACACTTACTTCATTGATACTTAACTCACAGGGTTATTTTTAGGACTACATGAGATTGTGTGTGTCAAGTACATGGCAAAAAGGGCTTGAGACTTGAGGTTCCATTTTCTTAGATTACCGTGGAGATGACTCTGAACAGCAGAGAAGGGAGAAGACAGAGAGTGAGTCCCCAGGCCCCTGAGCGGCGAGGTTTTGTCCCTTTGTTTTTGTTACCTGGAAAATTATGCAGAAAGAGAGAAATTAGCAAATTAAAGAAAAGTGCCCCCAAATTTACTGCATAGGTGTTTGAAGTATAGGGTCTTCTCCATGAAACATGAAAGGCCATTGTGACCTGATTCTGCTTTATCTTGTAATCATATTGCTAGTGATGGGTGACCAGTTACTGGTGTTTCTGAGTTGACTCTGAATTGGCTGCATGAAGGGACTTCCTGAGAGATAACATTTTGGAGGGTGACGAGGGAGGCCTTGGGCCTTCTCTAACTTGGCTGCATTTGTGTGACATGCATGGGATAATGGCATTTAGGCTGCTGCTGGGGCAGCCCCAGAAAGTGAGTGTAGAGGTTTTTTTTTTCATTTTAATTGAGTCTTTGGGTTTGAGTGGTTGGGTGCAGCTCTCAGAGGGTCTGCTCCTAGCTAGGATGGGGCCTTTAGAAAGCCGAAAGTCTCCCTGGGAGTGTGTGGGTTGGGGGGAGTCCAGCCCATCTGTTCAGCTAGACAGGTGTCAACAGAAGCTCTTTGCAGGGTGGTTTTGAGGTTGATGGGAGAAAGCATCAGTGGGGTTTAGAGCTGTGGCCTTTTCACTACTTGCAGTTCCTTTCCACAACTTGGCTCTACTTTCTGGTGTCCAGGGGTGTGGGACATATGCCCCAATAACCTCTGGGCCGCTAGATGGTGGGAAATGGGCATGCCCTTCCCTGGGGAAGCCAGGCACCAGACTGGGCTTTAGATGAGTCACTGATCTGTCTGGGTTCTCAGAGCCTTGGGATAGACTTCAGATAGACTTGGGCTTGAATCCTGTCTCTGTCTATACTATCTGCATGCTGTAGGGCAGGTTGCATTATTTACAGCCATAGTAGGCCCAGCCCCAGGATCCTCTATGGGCTAATGCAAGGCCTTCAGGAATGACGGGGAGAAGGTAGTCCTTCCTGGAGCATTTTTACAAGTTGTCCAGGGAGTTCTCCCAGGGATTTAGACCTGCAGGGACTCTTCTCTTGGCCCTTGGGCCATGCAGCATCAACTCCACTGAACATGGTGGTGAGACTCCCTTTTCTGGCCTCCTGGGTGTTTGCCTAAGATATAGTCAGCCTGGAAGGAACAACAGCCTTGCATTGAGTTTCTTTTCCCTGAACGTTTATCTCTGCTCAGATTTGGCAGTAGCTCAAAATGACTTGACTGGCCCTGGCACTACCATCCCAGAGATGGTCTGGGTGGGGTGGGCAGTACCACAGGTTGGGCTGTTTGGGGAGGCGTGGCTCAACTGGGGCCTAGGATGGTTGGTACAGTCCCCTCAAGGGTACGTGGTGGGGCAGGGAGTGGTAAGTATAGGACTGCTTAAACCCCCGAGGCCCCTCTTGCCCAGCTATGCTTTGAAAAGAGCATCTTGATTTGTTCAGAAGAGGACTCTGACCTAGAGGTGGGCACCAAAGAGTCATGGGCTCCTGGGCCAGCAAACAGCAGCCATTCGTAGCCAGGCCCTGAGAGTCACATGTCCATGAGCCAGTTCCCCTGGCTGTTGTGGGGGCTGTCAGCAGAGCCTCTGCCGTGACTTGTGCCCTTGGGAAGACAAGCACTGGCTGAGTCTCTGCTGGGCTCTTAGCTCTCAGGTGTTTATCCACAGGCACACTCTTCTCCCCTCCTGTCCTTCCCCCACATGTATGCATGTGGACACAAGCAGGCTGCCAAGCACAGAGAGTATTTTGAGGACATCTGTCCTGGTCTTGGCTCAGGAAAGGCCTCTTTCTCTCCTTTGGGGATGAATCTTAGAGCCTCATCACTTTCCAGCTTGAGGTGGTGCCTCTTCCTGGGGGTTGGGGGAGGCAGAAGTCTAGATGTGTCCAGATCTTCAAGCTTTGGGAAGTTAGGTAGCTAGTCCTTTAAACCAGTTTTGTCCTGTTGCTGTTCCTGGGGAAAATAATTTATTGACATATACACAGGCACGTCCTGTCTAACAGTCTGAATTTGAGAAATACTCTCCATGACTGTCAAGCTCCCTTTCTTCCATTCAACCTGATGGTAGCAGAAGTGATTCCTTCCTACTGTAATTCGTTCCAGACTCTGAGCTAATGTGGGAGCCACTACCTGATGAACCAGGGCGGAAGCTCCTTGGGGAATGGGGAGCAAGAGCCAAATGTGGGATTGGATTCAAACTGTAGCATCTTGGAATCACAGCATCTCAGGATGGGACTCTCTAGTTCCCTGGCCCCCATCCCTTATTGTGCTAGAGGGGAGGGCTCAGGCCACACAGCCAGGGAGTGACCAGCTGGGGCTGGAACCCAGGTATCCTGCTTCCCAGTCCAGTGCTCTTCCTTGAGACTCCCCAGTGCCGATGCTCAAGGCAGCCTAATGTGACCTAGAATTTGGGAGGATCCCCACTGGGTATGTCTTTGGACTCATCTGAAAGGTCTTACATGATGGCAGCTTGCTTGGAAGAACTTGATGGCTAAGGCATCCGATAACTTCATTCATTCAGTTCATGAAACATGTCTGCCCTGTTATATGGAAGAGCTACAAGAAGGAAGATTGCAAAATGCCTCCTTTTTAGGAACTCATAGTTTAGGCAGAGGAGGCATAAAACTGTACTGATGTCATTTAGGGAAACCAAAGTGTGTGTGTATATGCTTAGTCTCTCCCTCTCCCATCCACCCTTTTCCTTCCTCCCTTCTTTCTCTTATTCACTAACCCAGAGTGGATATCAAAAGTCTTTAGTCCTAGCTATATTTGATCGTGTGCAAGTTCCTCTAATTTCTGAAGCCTCACATTAGCTCTGTAGGGTAATCTTTAACTTGCTGCTTTATAATGACTATAATGACATATCAGAAGCCATATGGTCTTTGGGAATCAGCGAGTAGGGATTTCCAGGCAGGGACTAGACTAATGCATGGTCTGGGAATGATGGGACAGCTGCTGCTCAGGCAGTCCGAGACTTTCCACAGATTCCACCCAGGGGACCTTCCAGACTTTGGGGGCTGGGCTGGGAGGCTCATCCCCTTCGAGCTCAGCTGGGCTCTGGGTGTATGTGGAAGGGCCCAGTCATCTGTGGTTAAGTCAAATCTGGTGACCATTCCACTGTTCGTTTACCAAGTGCCTCCTATAACTTGTTTCCTACTCAGTATTCCCTGCCTGTTTCTGACAAGAAGCAGAGACTGGAATTCTGCTTCACTCCATGTCCACCTAGAAATCCCAGTTATTATCTGTGTAAGTGGCAGTCCAGTTGTCTTTAGGACAAATGGTCTGTGCTTTGCAGCTTAAGTCCCTTTGGGGCCTGGCATTCTGGCCATTTCACATTTGGCTCTGGCACTGCCCAGTTTGTCTAGGCAAAGAGGTCACTGTAAGGCCAGCCAGCCAGACCCTGACTCCTGGCAGAGTTAGCAAGGTACGGGATTGAATTTGGTGGCCTCCACAGGGTCCCTCCTGTCCTTTAACTTCCTATCCTTTAACTTAGTGAGGGTGTCTGGGAGCCAGACTGTGGCAATGACTGTAAAGGCCTTGATTGTAGGGCATCTGTGTTTACCTGGGCCCACACAGGTCACCAACTTAGGGAGAGATCTCAGATTCTGTTCTAAAGGTCAAAGACCATCAGGTTGGAAGGTTGTAGGGGACAGAGTCTGGTGCTGGGTGAACGTGGCCTAATGTGACTTGTCCATAAAAGGCAGAAGGGCTGAGTCACATGCTCAGTGTTTCAGGTTCCACTTTTCAGCCTGGCCTCAGCCCGTCCCTTGCCTGCACAAATGAAGGCCAGGGTTTGTGTAATTGGCTGTTGCTGAATTCTTTGGCAGTAGTCTTAATGTCTGGTCCGGGTGTGCTATGTAGCTGCTTTTCTCTCCCCCTGCCGCCTCTCCAAAGTCCCTCACCAAACCCTTCTTGAAGCCGATAGAGGAGGATTTGCCTCACTGGAATGCCAGAGGCTGGCACCACAAGTCTATGCTTTTGCCCCTTTTTTTGAGAAGTAGGTGATCTCTTCATCCTTTCTGCAAAAAGTAACAGAGTCTCATTGAAAATAATTCAAAAAAGTTAAAAGAGGTTGAAAAACATACTTATATCCCTATTACCTAGAGGAAACATGTTGACATATTTCTTGTTAGTCCTTTTTCTTGTACATGTTTAAGAAATAATGGATATCTTTATATATGATAAATAGACAGGCATAGATAGATATAGATATAGATATCCTGGTGTCCAGCAATTTTCACTTAAGATTCTGTCACAAGCTTGGTCCTACGCCTGTAAAAACCACTAAGGCTATCCCATTCTGTCAACTGAATATGCCGTAACTTTCTTTTTTCATTCAACTGCTGTTGAACCCCACACTCGTTGCAGTTTTTGCCTTTTTTTTCTGAGTGGTTCAGTGAAGCTCATACAGAAAGCTATATGCGCTTTTTGGATTGTTTCCATAGTAGAGTTTTCTAAGCAGGAAAAAAGGGATGAGTGCTTTTTGAGAAGGGCTGGGTTCTTAAACCAGTCTTACTAAAGGATAGACCCCTCAAAAATTATAGGTTTGCTTAGCCCTGGCAGATGAGTATCATTTATTGCTGAATGAAGAATATGTCTAGAATTCTAAGTAAAAAGGAAACACGATGAGGAAGTGCCTGGGGCAAGGGCAGAGGGCCAGGCTGCAGGAAGGCTCTTGGGATCAGGCTAAGCAGAAATCTGCTGTCAACAGAAGCAGTGGGGGTGATGCCCCAGGAGTCAGCTTTCTTAGTAACTTCTTCGTTTGTCTCCTTAGCAGCCAAGTCCCTGGGCTAGGCTTACATGGACTGTGGCATTGAGGCCATGGTGCTGGGTGAATGCCAGCTAGTTAACCCAATGCCGTTGACATGGCTGCCTTGGGACTGTTTCCACAGGTGGTGTGGAACAAGCTAGCAAATGAAACTCTGAAACACACAGCACAGTTCTCCCACCTTGGGGTGGGGGCATTCCTGAGATCTGGGGTGGGAGAGGGCAGGAAGTGGAGGCAAAGCGAAAGGAAGATGATGACAGAGAAGCTGGTGTAGATGGGACCCTATAGGTTTCCAGGAATTGCATTCGGGGGAAGCCTCAGAGACTAGCAGAGCCTAGTACTCAGTCGGGGCTTGTTCAAGTGGGTTAGAGCAAGCCACCCTCAGGCTAGTGCGCTAAGCTCTTCCCAGTAAGTTATTTTTGAAGTTGTTCCACTTTGAAAATCCTCACTGTAGCTAAATTCTCTTCTAAGGTACTCTTTGGTTTGGGAATCCACCAGGGGTCATTTGGCACAGACCTGGGGATCCAGGGAGCCTGCACTGAGGCAAGGGGCAGGGTGATGTCAGGCCAGCATGAGCAGTACAACATGTGGTGAGGCTCCTTCCTGTCCCCCGCTGTGAGCCTGGAGGTAGTGGGGAGGGGCCTTGGCAGGGGCTCAGTAATTGTAGATAAACAGGGTGCATTCTAAAATGGCTTTTACAATTTCTTTCAAAATTTCTTCCTGTTTTGCCTAATGTCCTTTCACCTTTGACATCCTGAAACCAGAGCTGTCATTGGTGTTTCAGAACAGAAAATGTCACTTTGAAAAAACAGGGCTCTGATTTAAGGGTGGACCTAGGGAAACTGGTATTGGCATTATAGGAGTTCTGGGACTTGGCACTGAAGTGTTAGGTAGCTCCTGGCATTCAGATGAGCACTTCGGGGAGCCTGGGCAGGGTCCCTGTGTTGCTGAGAATGGGTAGACTTGAGTCTTTACCGCAAAGTCAGGAGGGTCCCCCAGGAAGAGGATGAATGGAGACTCATTTGCTTATTCAGCAATTATTGGTAACTACACTCTTCAAAGCACGGGAGATAGACATAAACAAGGGCTGGCAGCTGCTCTCGGGTATCCCCACAAGCAGCAAACACTAGCAATATGGTACAGTTAGGGAAAGGAGCCGTGGGTGCTCCCAGGGCACTGGGGAGGTCCAGGCAGCCAGATAGGTGGTCTGGGTCAGGGCCAGAGTCAGAATGAAGGGCCTCTCTTCCAACACTGGTTTTAGCATCCCTCTCTCTCAGTGTGTTTGAATAGTCTCCCTCACTGGGAAGGGCAAGGGTCTACTGCTGAATGTGGCCTGTTCTTCCTTTGTGGGAAGAACAGCATAGCTGAAGTCCCAGTGGTTGTGAATAATCACCAGCGGGGCAGGAGAGGGCAGGAAGTGGAGGCAAAGCGAACGGAAGATGATGACAGAGAAGCTGGTGTAGATGAGACCATGCCGGTCATGGGAAGACCAAGCAAAAATAGCTAAAACGAGGGACCAAAGGGAGGAAAGTAAAGGGGGAGAGAGGTTCAGAAAGAGGGGTTTCATGGTCTGCAGTGGGTAGGGGCCAGCCTTGAAGGACCCTGGTGTGAGATTTCAGAATTCTGGCCCTCCTAACTCATTATAGGATTTTGGGCAAGTCTCAGCTCCTTTGGGTCTGAGGTTTGTGTGTGTGCTGGACCTGTTGGTCTTTAGTGCCTGCCCTTCCACCTCTACCTCCTAAGAGTTGAGATTGGTGTGTGGGGGATATCCTGACCTGTCTGCAACGTGGAAGGCCTCTGAAATTCCCTGTGAAGCTCACTACCCACTACTCATTTCAGGCTCCTACAGTGAGGCTTCTGGTGAGGATTTTTTCCATCTCTGTCTAAGCAGGCATAAAGAGTTTAGCTAAAGATGGATGAACTTTGAAATGGCAGGGGGAGTGGGAATGTGTCTTTCTATTGCTCTGGTTAGCTGTGTGATGTGGTAATGATGTTAGCCTCTCTGTGTCTCAGTGTTCTCACTCATACGGTGAAGGTAATAATGCTAACTACCTCATAGACGTGGAGTTTAGATAGGAGGCATAACAGGGCCACAGTGCCTCACACAGAATGAGCTCCAAATACATGCTATCTTGTTCTAATTTGTGAAGATCTGGGTTTTGCTTTGTAGGATTATTTCCTTTTCTGTTTTTTTTTTAGTTGAAAATATATCACCACATTAAATATTTTAAAAAATACGATTCTGCTATCTACCACTATAACAATAATGCCTCTACCACACTAAGAAAACTTGCCATTACTTCCCAAAAAGGTGCATATTTTGACTCTGTTGCTATCATAGTGTGAAACTATTTTGCATTCTATTTTTGTTCTGTTATCTTATAAACTGTTGTGTTGTTTATAATTATCCTAATTATCTTTCATAGCTGCTGTCTAATCTTTATGGATGTTCCCTTAGGTTCAACATTCCAGGCTTTACCATTATAGATAATCTTCAACATTTTTGCTATGTGTGGCTCTTTCCTTTGGTTGTGTTATTTCCTTGAGATAAATTCCTAGAAAAGGATTTGTAGTCTATGGGGTATAGTCATCTTTATGATACTGGTTCACATTGACACTTTGCTTTCCAGGAAGATTGTAATAATCCACAGGCCCTAAATTGTAAATTTCTGGACCAGGAACATTAGCTTTTAGAGAATGTATGGATTCCAAGAGAGGGTCAGATCTGTCTGGACTCTCAAACTTATACTCCTAGCCTGTATGCCTGTACATGTGGCATGTTTGTGTGTGTGCGTATGTGTGTGAAATTCCTTCTGCGGGACACTGCCATCACTCTGAATGTGAGGCTTTTCCTCTAAGCCATTGCCTTTGGGCAATTCCTGAAGTTACCAGGTGTCCACAGTAGGAACTTTACTGGTAACACTTTTGACACTTCATGCACCTTTGCCAAAGAGTTGACTTACACAAGAACCTTTCCTGCTTCCTTTATTTGTGAAGCCAAGCCTGTAGAATGGGGGCAGATCCTAGCTTTAAAACCCTGGCTTAAAATGGTGTTGATCTAGAACTTTGTGGGCTGGTTGCTGGAAGCAGTGCATGTACAGTTTTGAGGGGCTAGCCTGGGCACCTGACCATTTAACCCACATGGATGAACTCCAATCTGACAGCTGTGGTTTATGGGATCCAGAAGTGGGCCCAAATGAAGAAAGGCTTTTAAATTATACTGGGTAAAAATAAGTAGATCAGTAGCCCAAGATCTACAAATATGAATTACCAGTTCGGTCTCTATAGCCACCCTCTATGCACATGCTTCTTTTGTAGATAAACAGGAGCCTGCTAGCTTGTATAAATTGTAGAATGATTCAGTGACCAAATATTTACAAATCCAGCAGAGTACATTCAATTTGTGACAGCTGTTCCCTTCCTCTTGTAGCAGATCTATATGTCCTCTCTTCTGCATTCTGCAGCAATCAGCTATGACTTAACAGGGTACCTATTCTGCAGCAATCAGCTGTGACTTAACAGGGTGACTAGAGATGTTGTCCAGCATATTGTTCCTGGAGGACCAGGGCAAGACTTCCCTCCTGTGTAAAATGGGGAGATAGTGCTTAAGTCAAAGGGTTAAGAAGATTGATTGAGATGAGATTGAGATATGTGGTAATATCAGCATTCTATCTTATGATCGATGCCTAACCCATCCCCTTGAGCACATTTAACACCAAGGCTGCAAAGTAAAATTTCCTCCAAATGCAGTTTTTTTTCATCTGCCCTGGGGCAGAGTTAAGAGGAAAAGGGAGAGGTGTGAGGCAGTGACCACAGTTCTGAGACAGGGTTTATATAGCCAGGAGCCAGGATTTAGTGGAGACTTTGGCCTGGCTTATGTGAACAAGAAACTACACCAGGCCATAAGGCCCAGGCCTCCTTCTTGTTGAATCCACAACACTAGCACGTGGAGTGGGTGGTGCCTTGTGCCAGGATTCTGTGGTGATCCATAGCCTTCCTTCCTCCAGGTGGGCATGTCAGTGTCCTGCAGAAGGCCACCATAGATCCCAAAGAGCTGAGTGGTCAGGAGTTGGAGCTAGAGGGAGCGTTGTATGTTTGGTGGAGTCTTGGGATGAGAAGGGATGTGTTAAAAAAAAAAATTGGGGACTGGATATAGGTGGGCTCAGCCTGAGGTGCCCAGCAACCTGTGCCTGGTGTGTTAGAAAAACTTAGGTGCAGGGCTACAGATAGCCTGACTTTACTCTACCTAGGGGCTGGTGTTGGAAGCCAGGATGCCAGAGCCTTCAGTCTGATGGCGAGTGATCTGAGAGAAGTCACATCCTTGGTGGGCTTCAGTTTACCTGTCTATGAAATGAGACTATGGGTTGGCTTGGATGTTCTCTGGATTCTCTTCCTACCTGACAGTTCTGATGTAGCCGTGCACTTCCTACTCAGCATGGCTAAATGGCCTTGCTACAGGACAGTTGAGTGCTATTCCCACTAGGGCCAGCCACGTAGAACTGGGGTTACTGTTGGTGAGCCCTGACAACTATGATTGAGTTTTATTAGACAAATGCACACCCACCTGACCCTTCAAGTGATTTGTTTCTATGCATAAAATCAAAGTCAGGGGACGAATGGGTAAGTTGGTCAGTTTGAAAACCCAATCAGTGGGAGCTGCTGTGAATCTAGGGTCCTTGGCTCCAGGAACAACAATATCAACTATTCCTGTGATAGATAATGATTATTCAGTACTTACTGCATGCCAGGCATGGGAGAAGTACTTTATATGCGTTGTTTTCATTAACTCTCACAGCAGCTCTTTTTCTTGCCTAATTGCCCTCTTTGGAACTTTTAGTATAACATTGAATAGATGCAATAAAGAGAACATCCTTATCTTGTACCTGATCTTAGGATGAAAACATTCGGTCTTGGAACTATTAAGTATGATGTAAGCAGTGGGTTTTTTTTGTGGATGCTCTTTATCAGGTGAGGAAGTTCCTGTCTGTTCCTAGTCTGTTGAACTTTTTTTTTTAACATGAATAGGTATTGATGCATTTTGTCCGCTGTTTTTCTGTGTCTGTTAAGATAATTGTGTGTTTTTGTTATTGTTTTGTGTTCTTGGTGTATTATAGACATTGATTGATTTCAAATATAAATCAGTTTTGAATTTCTGGCATAAACCCTGCTTGGTCATGGTGTAATCCTCTTTTATATGCTGCTGGATTCAGTTTAATAGTATTTTGTTGAGAATTATTATTCATAAGAGATATTGATCTGTAGGGTTTTTTTCCCCAGCTTTATTGAGGTATAACTCACAAATAAATTACCTGTAGTTTTCTTTCTTGTGATGTCTGTCTGATTTTGGTATCAATGTAATATTGCCTTATAGAATGATTAGGGAAGTGTTCCTCTTGAATTTAGAGAGAGTTTGTAAAGGATTTGTATTAATCCTTTAAATATCTGGTAGGATTCACTAGTGAGGCCATCTGGGGCTGGGATTTTCTTTGTGAGAAGCTATTTGATTACTAATTCAATTTCTTGTTACACATCTATTCAGATTTTCTGTTTATTCTTGATCAGTTTCAGTAGTTTTTGTCTTCCTAGGAATTTATCGTCTTCATCTAAGTCATCTAACTTGTTGGCATACAATTGTTCATAGTATTCCCTTATAATTCTTTTTATTTCTGTATGGTTGGTAAAGGATGTTCCCTCTTGCATTCCTAGTTTTGGTTATTTGAGTCATCTCTCCCTCTCTCCTTTTTTGGTCAGTCTAGCCAAAAGTGTGTAATTTTTGTTGATATTTTCAAGGAACCAACTTTTGGTTCATTGATTTTCTCTATTGTTTTTCTGTTCTCTATTTCATTAATTTCTGCTCTGATCTTTATTATATTCTTCCTTCTGTTTGCTTTAGGTTGAGTTTTCTCTTTTCCATTACATTTAAAAAGTTTTTAATTTTTGATATTTAAATTTATTTTAAAGCGAAAGGTTAGTTTATTGATTTGAGATCTAAAGATCATATACTCTTAAAACTTTGATAGATACTATCAAATTACTGTTCAGTTTATACTCATCATCATTGTACAAGAGGTTTTTCACATCCATGCCAGCATTGGGTGTTATCAATCTTTATATATTTGTCAATATGGTCAAGTGTGGTATCTTGTTGCAATTTGTTTCTTTGATTACTGATGGTGTTGTGCAAACTTTCACGTGTTTGTTGGCCTTTTGTATTTATTGTGTAAATTACTTGTTCATATTTTTACCATTTTTCTATTAGTTTTAAAAATAGGATTGTAGGAGCTTTTAATACTATGGATAGTATTCCTTTATTATATATTATTTGCAAATATGTTCTCTCCATCTGTCAGCTATCTTTTAACTTTATCACTGATATCTTTGACCATGCAGAAGTTTTAAATTTTTGTATATTTAAACCTGTCTTTTCCTTATTAATTCAGGTTGTTTTTGCACTTAAGAAGGTTTCCATCATCCAAGATTATAAAATTTTTCTTCTGTATTCTCTTCTAAGCTTGTTCTTTAACATTTTAGTACTTGTCGCTTGACAGTAAAACATGAACAGAATCGCTGTTCAAAACTCGTGTGCTGTGCAAGAAGCCTTACTTCATACCTAAAGAACCCTTTGAGGTCCCAGATGCTTCTTCCAAATCTATCACTGATGCTGGTGGATCAGAATGGAAATGTGAAATTTTAGCCACTTGTGATTATAGAACTGAATAATCTGTAGGCTTTGAAGTTCTAGGGAGTCAGGGGAGAAAGCAAAGTAGTATTTACTATCAGTGCCAGGCACTGTGATTAAGTATATATATATATGTGTGTGTGTTATCTCATTTGCTAGCTGAAAAGAACACATTCTTATCTCCACTCCTTAGAGGAAGAAGTTGGAACTGGCTATATTTAAAGTGATCCTGAAACTAGAGAGGCATTGCCATGAGTGCATGGCTGGCTGGCCTGTAAGGCAGCAGGCTCTCCACATTGCAAAATCTGGTTCTAGGTGGAGAGAGAAGGATCTACTTGTAACTGGTACTGCAGATCCAGAAATTATGTCAGGGCTCTAGAACTGATTAGAGGAACAGCTGACTCAGTAATTAAACTAATGAGACTTATTTACATACTGGAATGCTAAATGCCGCTTTACTGGGGGAATTAGAACTGTTGTCAAGTGGCTTAGAATTCTCTGGCTGCTGGCAGCACTACAAAGGAAGCCATAGTATAACCAAACCAGGTAGCTGGTAAATCAGAAGTCAGAGCAAGAAGTGAGCTGTACTCTGATATTGGATGGTGTGAAGCTGTCATGGCTGATGAATCCATCCCCACAGTATAACTACCTCTCACAGAGACCTTTGTTTGGTCTCTGGGTCAGGGTTCCTTTTTCCCCTATACAGCCCTGGAAAGACACACCCAGCCCTGTCTTCTACCACTTCCCTATTTATTTCCTTCTGTACTTTCTTCCTTCTTTCCTTCCTTTCTGTTGGGCTATCAAATTATTTCATGGTCCATTATCATCACAGATTCTTTCACCTTATTTATTTTGTTCTATTTTATCATCAGTTCCACTTCCATTTCCCACCCCTACCGTGAGCAGCCATTCTGATGTGTTTAATGTGTATCTGTTTTGCTCTTGCCAGATAGAAGCCTCTGCATTTTTTAATTAAAAAAATATTTTTAGATTAACATACAGTAAAATTTGCTTTTTTTGGTCTATAGTTCAATGAATTTTAACACAAGTATATATTTGTATAACACTAACACATTCAGGACACAGAATAGTTCCATCACTCAAGTAATCCCCCTTGTGAACACATTCTCCTCCCACTCTTAACCCTGGGCAACTACTGATCTCTTCTCCCTTACTATTGTTTTGTCTTTTTGAGAATGTTACATAAATGGATCATACAGTATATATACATGTATTTTTAACTTATGTAAATGGTGTTATTTTTTTAGTTCATTCTGATTCTAATTTTTGAGAAGCTTGACAAAATTTCAAACTCATACAAAGGTTGCTAGAATTATGCAAATAATTTCTGATATTCTGGGTTTCCCTAAATCCCCAAATATTACTAGATTTGTTTTTCTCTCTCTTCATATATGTGTGTGTGCACATGTGTGGTATGTTCAGAACCATGCCCCTTACTCCTAAATATTCAGTATGTATTTCCTGAAATGATTTTTAAAGTATAACAAGAGTATAATGATCAAAATCAGGAAATCAGCACTGAAAAAATTCTTATCTCATCTGTAGACTTTATGAAGATTGTCAGTTGTCCCACGAATGCCTTGTCAAAGACCACGTATTGCGTTCAGTTGTCATGTCTCTCTAGTCTCTTCATCTGTTACAATGCCCAAGTCTTTGTTCAAGAGCACAGGCTAGCTATTTGTAGACGCCTTCTTAGTTGAGGTCTGTCTAATATTTCCCCATGGCAATGGTCAAGTAATGCACTACTGACAAGAGTACTATGTGAATGATGCTGAGTTCTTCTCAGTTTGCAATATCCGGAGGCACATGCTGTCAAGTCGTTCTTTACTGGCAGTGTGAACTTGAACATTTCATTATGGTGATGTCTGCTGATTCTCCATTATCAGAGTTTTCTACCCTTTTTAATTAAAAAGTATGTTATGGGCATTTACTTTGAGATCATGTAAATGCTTTGTCATTCCTGAAACTTTCATCCACTGGTTTTTAGCATTTATTGATAACTCTTGCCTGAATCAATTCTTATTATGGTGGTTGGTGATCTCATCCCATCATTCCATTTGTGTTTATTAGTTAGTATTTTCCTCTAAGAAAGAGCTTTCCATTCTCCGCTATTAATTCATATATCAGACTTACAGGTTTTTACTTTATTCAATAGCTCATAATCCTTTAGCATTTATTTTGATGGTCAGATTGTCCCAGATTTGGCCAATGAGATCCCCTTTCAGGCTGCCTCCTGTGCCCTTTTGACATATCCCATCATTTTTTAGCACTTTCTTCCTTTTAAGGCACAGCAAGATTGTTCCAGGCTCCTCTTGCTCATTCCCTGATTCAGCCTTGGAGTCAGCTATTTCTCCAGCAAGCCCTAGGTTTTTTTTGGTAGAATGGTATTTAGAAACCAAGAACTGAGTTCCAGGTGCTCACCCTTTTAAGGTTCACCCTCATTGCTATGTATGCAGCTAGCGAACATAGTGTTTATCTCACTTTCCTCTCTCAGTGATAGACTCCCACATTGCTTCCAACACTGCCTTAACAAATACTGCTGTGAGGAACAGCTTTCTCCATGTCCTTTATGGACCTATGTGTATATATTATATTGATTCAGGAATGCCAGATATTACTCCAGAATGGTTGTCTGGTTTACGTTTATACCAGCTCTGTACCTCCACAAATACTGGGCATTAACCAGCTTCCTAATTTTTGCCAAATGAGTAGAGGTGCTGGGATAGCTTTTGTTTTAACTTGCCCTTCTCTGATAGTAAACAAGCTTGAGCATCCCTCATATGCCTGATGGCTTTTGAGTTTCTTCTTTGGTAAATTGCTTGATCATAATAATCCTTGGCCTGTTTTTTTCAGTGGGGTTCTTGCATTTTTCTTGATGATATGCAGGAGTTCCTTATGCATCCTGGATACTAATCCCTTGCTGGTCCCAGACATTGAAGATATCTTTTGAATTCATCATCTTTCTGTTCACTTTGTCCATGCTATCTCTTGTTTGAAGGTAAGACTCTTTTTTTCTCTGTTTTGTGCAGCCTCTCACCAGCACTCTTCTCTTTCTGTAATTATGTTAATACCCTTTGTACATTTCATGTATGCCAGTGTAGCTGAACTTGGCTGAGTCTCCTCAACAAGCAATCTATTTTTATGACCCCTTAGCCTCTATTGAGTTCTATTAAGAATGACTTTGTCTCTTAGAGCATAAGGCTTCCATGTAAGTATTATTCATATAATATTCATATATTTATTCAGCAAATACCAACTGCATGTTAAGCACTGTGCTATCACTGATGAGATTCAGAGGTCATGAAACTTGCCTGTGGCTTTTCAGAGGCAAAGCAGGGATTTGAACCCTGGTCTGTAACCTCTTCCTACCATGCTATGCTGCTTCCCTTGGAAATTGCATTTGGTTCCTGCAGAACCATGTGTCAGATTTCTATGTCTTTTCTAACAAATGGCCCGAAAAAGTGCAGAGCAAAGTGTATTCCCCCAGCATTCTGAGAAGGGGAAAGTAATCATGAGAGGAATGGACGTAAATATGGCTCCTGCCATCTTGGGCCTGGAGTTCTCAAGTGTTAAGCTCTGGGCTACCAGCTGGAGGGGATGGTCTTAAAATAAAACACCAGGCTTGTGTCATTCTAACCCATTCTGAGAAGATCAAATCATCTCTTCCAGAAGTGTTGTAATTCTGAGAGATGTAGAGCAAGATCTTCCTGGGGCTAACAATTTCCAGGCAACTGGCTCCTTGAGCCTTTCCTGGCAGTGATAACTGTGGGGAGGCAGTTTCCACAAATTCCAGTGGAGGGAGGAAGGGAAGCCAGTGGAGAAGGGCTGGGTGAAGAAGAAATCTGCCTTTGGGCCAGGACCAAACAAAGCAGAGATTCCTCCTGGGAGAGTTCCCCCTGAGCACATATACTGGGAAGCCAGTGTTTTAAAGCCTGTGATGCCCTGGCACTGTTTTTTGACCTCAGCACCTTGCATCTGTGTGGTTTCACTGAAGGTGGAAACCTTCTCCTTGAGTCATCCCAGAAGTGTAGTGCCATGTCCCTAGTTCTGGGGTCTCCCAGAGGTTTCCCAGTGCTCTCTCCTTGCTTCTTTCTACTGCCCTGATGAATTCAGGAGCCATGACCACATATGCTATAGAAATGCACTTGAAAAGTGTTTAGATCAGTGATGTCAAATAGGATGCACTTTTTGGATCCTGTTGGTAGCTCCCTGGAGCTCTTTGTTGAGAAGGATTCTGAGGCAGAATCCCCAGGAGCACAGTACAGGTTGAGTAGGGGGCATGAGTTCTGTGATTTGCTGTCCACTGTGTAGATGCATCGAAGAACATCAGAACTCTAAAGGATTAATAAGGGGATTGCTAATCTGAGAGTATCCTTGAGGAAGTCTGTCAGTCTCTCTCTGGCCTTCAGTTTCACTCATGGGTAACCCTAGTGCTGAAACAAATTCTCAAAGTTATTTTCTGTGAGTGTTCTTCAGGGTGTTTCAGGTGGATCCTGACCCCCTGAGGTGATGGAATCTGACCTTGGCTTTATTCTCTTCGGTTTAGGCCTTGGTACCTTGGCCACAGGATCCTGAACCAGCTGATGACCAAGGCTTTTCTGGTGATCTCATGACCCATGACTGACTGTGTTTGGAGGTTATCATTCTTTCAAGGAACAAGTGATACTTGGTGAACAGTGTGAGATTTAGATGAGGAAATGCAACGTCTTCATTAGGAAGTTAGCCTGTCCACTGCCAAAAAGTCACAAATTATAGGTCTAGAACCTGGAAGAAACTCATTTTAAAATTGAGGTGGAAGATGTGACCATATGTCACAAATCCAGGTGCTATACATGGGAACAAAAGCCATCTTTAGAGCCCAAAAAGGAGTGTTTTGCCCTTAGTTGTAGTTGTATAATTAGGACAACAGTCTAGATTCTTAAAGCATCACAGGCAAGATGGCTCCCTGCTCTGGTAGTTCAGCCTAACTCTAGTTAAACAAGTGCTGTGTGGGCCAACACATGTTTGTGGATCCTGCTCTGCTAGAAACTGTTCCAAGTACAGAAAGGAATGAGACACAAGCCCTGCCCTCAAGGAGGTGAGGGTCTAACGGGGGAAGCAGGTAGACAGATGGGCGCCCTCACCCTGAAGGGCTCGGATGTAAGCTTGTAAAGGTTGTGGTGTTAGTTCACAAGAGGCGTGGGCATCTGGAGCAGGGACTGGTGGTCCGGGGGCTCAGGGAGAGCCTTAATGAGGGGTTACATGTGGTTGGAACTTTGGGGGATTATCACTTTACCTCTTTCACAAAGGCTTTTGAGGTAGCTTATAAGAATATATACCATAAAAAGGGCCAATATAAACAAATTAAAATGTGAACAAGAAAAAGTATAACTTAGAAAGTTAAGACTAGGGAAGAGTTAAAAATGTGGCTAGTCAGACATGGGGCCCAGCATAGTTATTACATCTGTCCCTTTGCACAGAAGCCAAAAGTGAGGCATGTTCTGTTGCGTGATGTGATACACCATGTCATAGAGCAGACACAGTAGTTCCTGAGTGTAAGAAGTTTTTCTTGGTACCTCTCTTAAAGAGCTCCTAGGGGTGAGAGGGAGGCAGTGTTTTATGAGCGAACCTGTAAACCAGCATTTCTCAAAATATAGTCTGGGGACCTGCATTAAAGTTTCCTAGAGGGCTTCTTAGAATGCAGAGTCCTGGGCTCCAGACTTAAAAATCAAAAGCTCTGGTGAGTAGGACCCAGAAGCCTGCAGTTTTTTTTTTGAGAGGGCATCTCTCATATTTATTGATCAAACGGTTGTTAACAACAATAAAATTCTGTATAGGGGACTCAATGTACAATCATTAATCCACCCCAAGCCTAATTCTCATCAGTCTCCAATCTTCTGAAGCATAACGAACAAGTTCTTACATGGTGAACAAATTCTTACATAGTGAATAAGTTCTTACATGGTGAACAGTACAAAGGCAGTCATCACAGAAACTTTCGGTTTTGATCACGCATTATGAACTATAAACAATCAGGTCAAATATGAATATTCGTTTGATTTTTATACTTGATTTATATGTGAATCCCACATTTCTCCCTTATTATTATTATTATTATTATTATTTTTATTTTTAATAAAATGCGAAGTGGTAGGTTGATGCAAGATAAAGGTAGAAAACATAGTTTAGTGCTGTAAGAGAGCAAATGTAGATGATCAGGTCTGTGCCTATAGACTAAGTATTAATCCAAGCTAGACAAGGGCAACAAAACATCCACGGATGCAGAAGATTTCTCTCAAAACAGGGGCGGTGAGGTTCTAAGCCTCACCTCTGTTGATCCCCAACAGAAATCTGCAGTTTTACATGCTTCCTTGGATGTTTTCTCTTGCCCTCCGCAGTTCGGGAACCTCTGCAACAGTTGGAAACCTCAACAACATTGTGAAAGCCAATGCAATAGCAAATGAGAGCAGTTGGACTTTATTTGAAGACTGGGTGAGAAGCAGGGCACAAGAAACAGTATTTCCACTGAGGTGAATGAATGGCTTGTTACTTGCCAGGTCACTTTCAGGTCAGATTTGGGAAGACCTACAAGG
Organism: Manis pentadactyla; assembly: GCF_030020395.1. Lineage (NCBI taxonomy): Eukaryota > Metazoa > Chordata > Mammalia > Pholidota > Manidae > Manis > Manis pentadactyla. The sequence continues at coordinate 183,997,350 of NC_080021.1, read as the reverse complement.
TATGGTAGTTTCAGGTAAATGGCAGAGCCATTCCTGAGCACAGAGATGGTCAGAGGAGCAACTGAACCACCAAATTTGATTGGTCCAGCTTCCCTTGGCCACCTGAGGTCTGCTCTGCAGACCTCCTCTGGCAGTTTCCCCTATTTTTTGAGCAAATACTTTGTTTTTCTCTGTATCTCCAAATACAGGGTTCTAAGACCACAAATGTGCTTTGCTTCTGGTTGAAAATATGTTTCCTTCCTTGGGGTCTGATAGTGGCTTGGATGGTCAGTGGCAGAACAGTATCAGAATTGTGTTCAGTGTGTCACAGATCTGTCAAGTCAGCATTAGGAATAGATGATTCCTGTATTCTGGTCACTGAGTTGTATGTTTTGAAATCTTTATTTTGGAAGACAATTCCTTATAGGAAAGGGACAAAGGAGAGAGGGTCACATTTCTTGTCCTTGAGTTATATTTAAAAATATTTATTGTTCTGTTTCAAAGGTAATACCCAAAGGTACAAAGAAAAATACCACAAACATCAGGTTTAAGATATAAATGATTTTCAGTACTTTTGAAGCCTTTATGAGTTAGATTTTAAAACTTAGTAAGAAATGGTTAACTTGAAAAGTCCCTTTTGGTGGCTCTGTCCTGGGCTCTTCCATCAAGTTGTCTCAAGGTTTATCAATATCCTCTTGGTTGCTTGCATCCATGGCAGGGAAGCGGGGAGAATAGCTGTATGCAAGATTCAATCTTGAGGGGTCCAAGAAGACTTCCTAGGGTAAGCGATGTTTGAGCCAAGGCCAGGCCACTGTTGGATTGGTGATAGAAGTCTGTGGAGAACTCTAGAGAGCTTCTCTTCCCTGAAAAAGAGGTTTGGGATGAACCCTGTGCAGTAAATGGTACTTCTTATTTCCAGTCTAAGGGGCCACAAGGGGTACCATGAGTTCATGGGACCACTACAGACAGCTTTCATTCCCAAGTGGGGATTTGGTAGCACCTGGCTGAGCTTCCAGTGCTTATTTGGCCTTCAGAAGATTGGTGCAGGGAGAAATGGCCCACCCCTGTGAACCTGTGGAGCAATACTGTAGTTGAGCAGGAGATAGTTTGAAGCAGGGCTGTGCTTTTTATCAGGTCTGAGGCCCAGCCATGGAAGACATTCAGTATTTCAGCATTTAGAACCACAAATCTCCAGGTACTGCCTGGTCCCATAGTTCCCAAATGTTTGAATTTCATTGCCCAGGAAATTTTGAAAAGAAACGCAGGAGCCTGACTGTTGGCTGCCAAGTAAAGATTTTTAAAAATTTAAATTAAAAAAAAAACAATCCAGCACCAAAACCCACTGTGATCATTTCATAAAAGAAAGGACATTTTAACATTTAAAGAGTAAGAAGTACTAATCTTCGAAGAAAGGGCATTCCAATGCTTTGGTCTGATTTAGCTCAATGAAGAACAATGTGCATTATCTTCACTTTGACCATATTGTGCCCGGCTGGTGAAACGCTGTCGCCATCCAGCATCACACCAGGGATTGTCTTGAATCACTGGCCGATCAGTTGGTACACAATGACTATAGATGTTCCAGCCTATTTTGCTGAGTCTAGAGGAATGAACTAGTGGCTCAGCCAGCATGAAAGTGAGTCGGAGAGTTTATGCGGGATTGGCTCTAGATAAGCAGGGCTTTGATGGAGGGGCATGTGTGTGTTTGGGTTTGCCATGCTGGGCAAGGGAGCAGTGGAATTTGTCTGAGTTGAGCTCACACATTGAAGTTAGTGAGCGCCTAACACGCAAGGCCGTGATCTGGACTCCCAGCCAAGAGGCCCACGTGGTGGGGCTTTAGCCGGGGGAGCTGAGGACAGGCTCACATCTGCTCATCTGCTTACATAACCCGGCTTCCCAGCTCTCAGAGCTAAGAAAACACACAAGCCCGCCCAGCGGGGCTGAGGGCCTGTGGTAGCATACACCATGTGTCACACAGCAAGGGAGACTTGGCGCAGCCTGAGGACTGTCATGAAGCACTCAGCCCTCTGCTTTCTCCCCTCCCCTTTCCCTGAGGCTGGTCACTGTCCTCCTGGGGTCTGAGCGCTCTGGATTTTCTCATTAGGACACAGCCAGGTATGCAGTGGACAACAGCCCCTGCAGCGTGGCAGGAGGTGTGCAGGGCACTCAGGGGGGCCTCTGGGCTGGCACTGGACCCAAGAAGGCACTTGGCTCCAGGGCTGCAGTTGCCACTACTGCCGAGTGCTCACCGGTCTCACGTGTGAGAGGCAGAATTCGCAGAGCTGTGGAGGCTTCAAAGAGAGAAGGTGGGGAGAAATTGCCAGATTGGGCAACCGTTGGGGGTCATGGTGCTCTACATGTGTTGGAGACATGGTGGGAGGCTTGAGTGGCTCAGAGAGGAGCATGAGAGTGAGATGAGGCTGTTAGTGATAAAGCTCTGCCTGGAGCTGGTGGAGGGGCGCGTCCCCTGGATGGCCTTAGGCAGGTGGTTTTCTCTTAGGTCCTGCCACACGCTCAGGAGGGAGCTCCTTGAAGTAAGGAACTATCTCCGTGTCCATCCCATCACCTCTCCCCTTCGCCTACCTGGCACACAGTAGGTCCCAGAAAGTATTGATTGAATAAATTGAAAGTGGCTTTGACACCTACCAAAGGAAGAGTTTGAGTGAAACAAATGCCTCAATAGTTTGGCACTTGAGTAAGTTCCCATGGATTGTCACATGCTGTTGACACCTCCTGTGTGTGAACGAGTGGGTATGTGTGCCCAGGGGTGGGGGAAGCAATGGAAGAATAGAAGATGGACCACTCAGGTTACCAGTTCCCCAGCCTGGGTGCACAGTGGTACCTGTTGCTGAGGGAACCCTGGAGCAGAAGCAGGATTGACCATAGGTGGTGGTGGTGTGGCAGGTTGAACAAGAGTGTGTTTGGTGCAGGTTGAATTCTAATCCTTGCAGTTCACAGATAGGAAACAAGGATCCTGACGGTGCATGGTACCTGCCCAAAGTCACAGTGGAGCTGGACCAGAGCCCAGGCAGCTTTTCTTCTGTCCAGGAAACTTTACCTCAGGACCACCTCTCAGGAATCCCTGAAGGGGCAAAACTAAGGTGCTTTCCAGCCTGCAGGTGTCTGCACTGGGAGGCTGGGCAGACCAAGTGTGAATTCCTGTTGTTTGGGCTGGTTTCAGAAGGTATGAGCAAGTTGGTAGGGTGACAGTCCAGATGCTTCTTGGGTTCCTGAAAATGAAGTTATGTTTAGCAGCATCTTCAGAACCGAAGGTAGGGTGGGGCTGGGGGGTTGCAGATGTTGCAGGCCCTCTGAAGTGAGAAGAGCCCAGCGACAGATCTTTTCATGTTTTTCTCAAGTGCAGTGTGCCGCAGGGCCTCCCGAGGGCTTTGCTGGGGCTTGGGGAGTCAAGCAGCCCAGGCCTGGCTGACCTTGTGGGGAGGCATCACTGTCCATGAAAGCCCAGGCTGGTGAAGATGGGAGTGCAGCTCCCCATTGCCCACCTTTGCCCTGTAAGAATCACGTGGTCTCTTTGTTATCAGTCTAGGTCCTTCCCAAGATCTGTTGAGTCAGGCTCTCTAAGGGAGGGGCCTGACATTCCCTATTTTTACCAATTGCCTTGTATGATTTCTGTGATAGGTTTGGGGAAAACTGGCCCAGGGTAACCCTTTACTTAGTCCTGGAGCTTAGTTCCTACTTATCCACCTTGGGAGGTGGGAGCTGGGTCAGCAGGCAGTTGTGTGAGGGACTGATCTGATCTGTCCCTCTCTGGAGGGACAGAGGTGTTTGCCCAGGGAGGGACAGAGCCAGATTGGGGCTTTAATTTTAAGGTTCTAGTCTGTCTCTCAATGCAAAAGTTTGCTGTTAGAGGAAAGAGGGAACGGTATTTCTGGCAAAGGGAAAAGTGCTGGGCATAGGCATGGTTTTAGGAATGGGGAGGGAGGTAGAGCTGAGACTAAAGGGTCTCAGCCAAGCTAAGGGGTTTGGCTTTACCTTGTCCAAGGCCAACACAGCTTAGAGCTGTTGGAAGTGTGTAGCGGGAAAGTGATATGATCAGAACTGTGCCTCAGAAGAAAATAGACAGATGGGAAACAGGTCCTATGATGGGGGGACTGGGCCAGCGTGGGAGGGAGGGAAGCTGTGAGGAGCATGGGGGGGTCCTTGGGAGGAGACGGCAAGTCTGCACCTGCTAACAGGCAGGAGGAAAGAGTCACAGCCTCCCTTCCTGGGCTGTCTCATTTCGGAAGGGTTAGTGATCTCCAGGGACATGCATTGCTTAGAGAAGCCCATATTGCTGGTAAACAGTACAGCAGAGGGTTCTTACCATGTGAACTGGTTCTGAGTTTGTAGTTTTTTCTTACCTCTGTTCTGTAGTTCCTTCATTCTTGTGTCTGGTTTGTGTCACAGGTGAAGCTGGTTACACTAGAGGAACAGTTCTCAAAGTGTGTGCCCTGATAAAATGATTCTGTAGCCAAATAAGTTTGGGATGTGGTGGGTTAAATTAATTGAAGGGGGTTTCTTGACTGCACAGCTTCTCAGAGTCTTTGGTGTGCATTGTGACTTTCCAGAAACCAAGAGCTCTATTGCTAACTTCTCTCATCTGGAGCCATGTTCTTCCAGGCCAGAAACTTTGGAGTCATCCCTGACTTTTCCCCTCTTCTTCTTCACCTTTATTACTTCACCCCATCCTTTTACCAAGGATTCTTCTTTGAAATTCTTCCCAGCTGTTTCTCCTGTCTCTTCCCCATAGTCTCCTCTGGGGCCTCAGTTCCTCCAGTCCCCCCCATCGAGGCTGTTTCATCAAAATGACATGGGTCACTCATGCCACTCCCTGCTACCTTCTGACTTGAGGCTGATTTCCTCAGCACTGACCTCCCCCAACTGCACACACACTCACACACCTTGCCTCAGCCAGGCTAGCTTCAGAGAGATGAGGGAGTCATTTATCCAAGGCCACACAGCTGGAAGATGGCAGAGTGAGATCTCACCCTCAGGATTCCTGAGAAGGTGCTTTCTCATCCATGCTCTCTGATCCTCAAAACAGCCTATCAGGAAGTCTGAGCAGGAATTACTCCATTTCCATTTTACAACTGAGAGTCTCAGGGGAGTGGGTCTTGGGCAGACAAGTGCTTCACTGGGTGACCAGCTGTCTGTGTTTGCCTTGTACTGAGGGGTTTCTTGGAAATACTGGTCATGGTAGTGCTGGACACGGTACCTACTGCTGGATACAGGTGCCTTTTCCATGACCAAATTGCCTCCCAGAAAGTGGTGTCCTGAGGTTGAGGCCTGGCCATCTGCCACAGCCTGTGGAGTGGTGCATCCTGTGGCTAACTTCTCCTTCTCTACCTTTCTAGTTGGCCCCATGCTGATTGAGTTTAACATGCCTGTGGACCTGAAGCTTGTGGAGAAACAGAACCCAGAGGTGAAGGTGGGTGGCCGCTACAGCCCCAAGGACTGCATTTCTCCTCACAAGGTGGCCATCATTATTCCATTCCGCAACCGGCAGGAACACCTCAAGTACTGGCTGTATTACTTGCACCCAATCCTACAGCGTCAGCAGTTGGACTATGGCATCTATGTTATCAACCAGGTGAGGTCTGGGAAGATGGGGTGGGGGAAGGGAGGGAGAGTGAGTGAGTTTGTGTGTGTGTGTGTGTGTGTGTGTGTGTGTGTATGTGTGCGCACGCAAATATGTGGGTAATGAGGATAAAGGAAAGAAAGTAATTTCCTTGACATAGGGCATTTTATGAACGTCAGTCTTCTTATCTTAAACAATGCAGATAAGCTTACTGCCATACAACTGTGCTTGCCCATCACTATCAGTGCTTTTAGGCAAAGAGAATTGCTGGTGAGTTTGCAAAATTGAGATAAAAATGACAACTTAATTATACCAAAGTAAAGCAGTGGTTATTTCCTGTCTTTTGGGTATCTGTGTATTTTACTTTCAAAAAATAAAAACACCCATTTAGATGTCAAACTTTTAGGCAGTTTAGTTATCCAGTCTATCTCCATCTTCTAGGACACCTGCAGGAGACAGCACCCTTAGGTCAGGCCTGAATGTTAGCCCTCAGGAAAATGTCTGGGGAAGTCTGATTCATGGACCACTGAGCATCATGTGGACTGGGTGGGGTCGGAGAAAAGAGAGCATCTTACTGTGTGCCTAATTTGTGTATAGTGGTCTTAGCTATGCTTAGGAAACTAATGTTGAAGTCATTTCAGCCTTCATCATCACAACTTAGAGAATCTGATCTAAGAGACTGATCTAGAACCTGATCTAAGGTTCTTCAAAAAATAACTGCGTATATCCAGTCTGATGAGCATTTTTACTTTTATAAGAGTATAATTTTGGTATTTTAAGTTTAAGTTTGGTATTTTAAGTTTGGAATTAAGTCTTGAATATCTAAATTCATAATTTTAGACTGTAACCTCTTAGGTGGAATAACATATTTAACTTATCTATATACCAAGTTTCATTGAAATTTGTCTGAAGAGAAAGACACTGCCCCATTTCTGAAAGGTCCAATGTCCATTTCATTTCAAGATAAACTCTAGATCTGCTTGAGGTCTTGACAGCGTCCATCAAAGTTGAGGGACTTTGTGTGCCTTCCTTGGGCCATAAGGGAAGCCAGAAATAGCAGTTAGTCCGTCAAGCATTTCTGAGCATGGCCGTGGCATAATGCTGCAGAGAGATGTTAAAGAAGTGTAAGGTCCCAGTTCTACCTGTCCTGAAGCTTCCATCCCCACTATGGCAAATGGGACCCTTCCAGGAAACAATTTGCTAACAATCCCAAATAGTATGTGATTGGATGGTGGCTGCCAAATGCATTGGAAGCTCAGAGAACGGAGAACGCAATGGCCCAGAAGAACCAGGATGTAAACTAGGTTCTAAAGGCTAGAGGGATCCATGGGCATCCCAGCTAGAGCCTGTGAATGGGGACTTCAATGCAGAAAGGAGCTTTGCATGTTCCTGGAGATCAAGATGACCACTGGAGTAGGAAAGCAGCAAAAGTACTAGGGCCAGGTGTGGAAGCAGAGTCTGTCAGGCAGGAAAGAGCAGAACAGTCCTGCTTGCAAGGTAGCTGAAGCTCAAGGTGGGGAAGCAGGTGGCAGGCAAACCCTTTGAGGCTGTTTGAGTCCTTTGGCCAAGTGGGGCATGGACTAGGCCTTGAGAAAATCTGCAAGCAAGATACCCAGACAATTGTGGGTCATCTTAGAAGAATATTTGAGAATGTAATAGAGAACAGGTAAATACTCTGCAAAATCTAAGCCACTTCAACAAGTATTTGTTTAAGGAAAATGCCATCAGCAAGGGGCTTGTTTCATGCCAGTGAGTACTTGTTGATCATGGCAAGATTCAGGAGCCTGTTACTAGACCAGTGCATTGAGTGGAAGAGGAAGCCACTATCACTGGGAGCCAACAGGCATTACTAAAACAAGCCATGCCAGCCACATCTTCCTCTGTTCAACAGTTATTAGACCAGTAGATGAGGGACACACTGTAGACACTGCTGTCAGAACTTACTCAGCAGAGCATCTGATGGACTTCTGCAGGTCTTCCCCTGAGCAGAAGATAGCCAACTGTGGTATGGGTGGTATATGAATTAGATTAAAATATATACTTGGATAAAGAGGGTAAAAGAGAGTGATGATGCTGAGTTTTTAGTTTAGGTGACTGTGGGCAAGGAAGACTGGAGGGAGGATGCCATTGTATAGATAGGTTATATTTTAGGGGAATGCGAGACTTTCTTGTTGAATTTTAGAGCCAAAACAAATAATGGACCAGTGAGATTTAGCCACTATCTTAAATTCCTATGACATAATTTACATAGATATCCCCCAGGTCTCAAATCACAAATTTCCAAATGTCCTATGCCAGCAACATGCCCCTGTCAGCCCCAGTGCAAGCTGGTGGACAACCGAGCAAGCCAGCTCAGACGGTGGCACTGTGTGCTGGCTGGCCCTGGACACTGCCAAAGACAGGGCTTCTCCTAAGAGTGCTTCCCGAAACTGAGATCTGAGGCCAAATGTACTTGAAGAACACTGGATTGAACAACGTGAAGCAGGCGTCGTTCCTGCAGAGCCTTCAGTGTGTTAATGCACCTTACAGCCTCCAGTGCTCCCTGCGCTTGTCTGACTGGGGACTGTGTTCCAAGAACCATTTCAAGCAATGAGTGTTTTGTGAATTACACTTTGGGGAAAGCAGGCCTAAATTAACACCTCTTTACTATCCCCAGCCTCCTGAGAAACCCCCCGTTCTCCCTCCATCTCCTCTCTTTTCCCACTTGCAACTTAGGATAGGAAATATTTTTAGTTTTTCAAACATATTTACATCTTTTTTTTCTCTTGTCTTGTCAGTAGCATCACCATCCCCCTCTTCCCCGACCTCCATTCATGTCTTTTGGCTTCTCCGTCTTTCCTTTTCTTCAACTTCCACCATAGGAGAATTCTCCCCTCTTTACTCCCTCTGCCTCAGCTAATATTATTCTTGTGCTTCAACTCCATCCTGGTTATTTCTTTGGGAAAATAGGAACCAACTTCCACATAGCCAAATCATGAAGAAACCAAAAGTCTGCCCTACCTTTTCTAGAAAAGGATATCATCTGTATGATATGTATAAAGAACATATAATAAACTGAAGCTGGGAAGCCTAGTTGCCTTGAAACAGGTGGAGCTTGCTTCGTCTGCAAATTAGGGACTTCCTGTGTTCTCTGTTTTATTGTTACATTCTCGAAGAAGAAAGGGAGTTGGTAACATGTATGTAGCTTTGCCTTTGTGCAACTAGATGTCATTCGAGCCTTTCAGCATGTCCCTATCTCAAACACTTGGTGTCATTTTGCCCTGACCATGCCCCCGGTGCCATTTACCCCACCCTGTTTAAGATTAGAGAGAAAGAATACGTAAAATAGGAGGGGCTCTGGGTTTTGAGAAACTTCTTTTCCATTAAAATGCTACACAGCTCCGAACAGTGGGTCACAGTGGTGCTGTTCTACTTCAAGTGGGGGCTGTGTCCCCATCCGCTGTACCCACTCACTTCCCCTTCAGTCTTGCTGGGATTTGCCTGGACCCCTGAGGCCAGAGAGTATGAAAACTTCTGAGTGTTTCAAAGGTGAGAAAACTGAAGCTCAGAGAGGGGAAGTGACCAGAGGAAAGTCAGAGGTCACAGTAGGGCTGCAGCTCACGCCCCAGTCCTTTCCTCCCGGTGCCCTGTCACTACAGCTCAGCTCTCTCCTCTAAGCTCCTGAGCTCCTCCCTCGAAGTGTTCCTCAAAGCTGGTATCTGGCGCTGGGCAGGAGCTTCATGCCCAGACTGCCTGGGTTCCGGTGCTGCCACCCCCCACCTCAGTGACTGTAGGCTTGAGTTCTTCAAACCTCCATTGCCTTATCGGTGGGAGGGAGAGGTTTTAATACTTACCGCATCGGGCTATAAAACACCTGGCACCCAGAGAGCCCTCAGTAAACATGAACTCTGACTGCTGAGATCTGAGTTCCTTCTCCCTGCCAACTTCCCCTTCTCCCTGCCCGTGTCCTCTGCCCAGTGCTTTGGTGATGAGCTCTTCACCTCTCTCCTTGCCTCCTGCTTCACCCCCCTCAGTGCCAGCACCGAGACCCTCCCTCCCATTTGTATGGCCTCCTTAGAATCAGAGGATAGTGGATAATGACAGAAAACAGAATCTCGGGACTCGGGCACCATCCCAAGCCCACCAGCTTCTTCAGAGTAGGATTGTGTCTCAGGCTCCATGTGGGCTTACATGGGTTTGATGGCTCCTACCCCTCTGTCTATATTAAGTTATTAACCATTGCCTTTTGGCTTAGGCCCCTCCAGTCACCATAAACACTTGCAACTCAAAGTAAATGGGGTGGAGGGGAGGGAAGAAGGCTTTTCCAGTCGAGGTGGAAAAGAACAGGCATTGCTGTTGTCCTTAGGGTGCCACCCCTGCTCCTGTCCTCGCCCACCAGCGTTTGAACACCCAATTAGAGTTCTGCATATCCAGCCTCCTGGGGCACAGATGTCCTACCTGACGTTCAGGAAGGTTCCCCTGAGGGACCTTGGTGTAGAGTTGGATATCATGATGTCATAACAGATTGCAGTGGGGTGGGGGAGTGGTGCACGCTGCACTTCCTCATACTTTAATTGGGAAAAACAACTGTAAAACCACCCAAGGTAAAGAGAAGGCAGGTTGCCACCTGGCAGCAATAGCCCTAAATGCGAAACCCAAGATGTCAGTGGGATTAGCCATTATATAGGTAAGGAATGCTGGCCCAGCTGGCCAGGTAGGTTTATAATAACTGTGGTGGCCCTTTGCCCCCGAGCTAGGGCTCAGGACCAGTCTCTCCAAACCATCTGTATATTCTCCGTTGCCTCCGATCTCACCCAGCTGCCTGGGATCTTTCTAGTTCTCACCATGTCCTCCCTCTCTTTACACCTTCAGTATGTCTCCACTGCCCACAGGCAGGGGTCTGAAGGATCTGAAGCTCTGAACTTGGTGTCTGAGACCCACTGCAGTCCAGCCCTGACCTGTATGCAGCCACTTCCTCATTGGCTCTCCTTCACACACTTAGGCCACAGCCACACTGAACTCGCTCTCCTCACTGAAACACACTGTGTGCTCCCCTCCTTGTGCCTTTGTTTACTCTGCCCCTGTGGCCCTGCGGGCCTTCTCTTCCCTCCCCTACTGCTCGCTTTCCAGCTGCCATTTAAGGCCCTCCCCAGCCTTCTTAGCTCTGTGAAGCCCTGGAACAGACTTCTCCCTCCCTTTGCTCCCCAGGTACCTAGAGCCTTCCTAAGTGAGGGCTGAGAGATGATTACCTGTGTGCAGATTCCCCAGGCCTGTGGCCCCTAGATTCTCTCCTTGACCACGTGGCTCCTTGAACAGTCCAGTGCTCGGTCCGGATTTGGCACACGAAGCTGCTTCCTGTGACTCCTGCCCGTTTATCTACACCCACTCGCAGGACCCCATGAGCCCAGTTTTCTGGTGAGGTCTGTTCTCTTTGGAAGTGAAGCCTTCTTTCCCAGTCAGGCCAAGTCACGACCCATGGGAACCTATACCACCCATTCCCAGGGCGCCTCCTTCTGACCAGAGCAGGCTGCCTGGGACTCAGCCCTTAGGGTGACCTCCCTTTTCAGGAAATATGCAGAGATCCTGCTTTAGCCCTGTGGTTGATGATGGTCATAAAAACTTCTTATAGTCCTCTGGACTGCACCTCTTTCATGGTCTCACTTTGAATTTTGACCCTAATAGCACCCAGTGAGGCACATGAATACTCTCATTGTTTCTGCTGAGGGCAAGCTCACGAAGGCAAGCAGCTCACTTGGGGTTCCCTGATGGCTGGGTGGCAGAGCTGGGATTTGGACAAAGATCACCTGAGGCTTAGGGAATGCATCACATTGCCATGTTTATTCCCAAGCCCCATTCCCCTCACTGGGGGACAGCGCCATGTCCATTTGGCGACACCTCTGAGTCTCACTGGGTCTTGAAAGTGGGGGTAGCAGCTTTGGACTGACAGCCTCAGAACCCCTGGGAGACTTGCCCAGTCATCAGGCTAACAGGTCAACCCTGGCCTGAAAGGCTTGAGGGGGCACATCAGAGGAGGACCCAACTCCTGCTTGAGGGGTCTTTGTCTGGCTTTGAAATTTTTTTCCTCTTCCTTTTCATGTGGGTGCTGTTGTGAGGTGGTTGCAGGCAGCTTGTCTGGGGCCAGGTGTGAGCAGGTTTGGAGACAGCCCTGTGTACCCTCAGTAAGAACATCTGTCACCATAGGGACTTCTTTCTGTCCCTGGGCCAGGTAGCTGCTTCCTAATGAGGCCAAGGTAAATCAGAGTGAAGCAGACTTATGAGTCCGCCCCATTACTGAGGATAGCTGCCTGGGCCTGTGGCCCCAATAGTTTGATTTCTGTCTTAATATTGTCCATTTGGCATTTGCAATGCCTGCCTTCCAAGCCCCCTAGCTGTCAGCACCCAGACTGATGTGTGTGAATGGGGCTCAGAAGGGCTAGGGCCAGTCCTGTCCTGAGCATCCTCCTCCTTTGGGCATGGGGACGTTTTGGAGCCTGGGGCCTGGGAGGCTGGCAGCGTCTGTGTCCTACTACTGCTTGCCTTCTGACCCAGTGACTGGTCATTTTCTTTGCTGTGTGTTTCCTTCTCTCTCTGTCCAAGGCCCACACCATTCTCCTGGAGGATGTCAAAGTATTCACTGGTACTCACTTGCTAGTGAGTTGCCTCCCTTGACAGTTGTTCTTGGAAATGCCATTTTTTGCTGCTAACCCTTGACTTCCTTGCAGGGAATGACACCTTATTGGGAATTGGCCTCTGTCCTGGAACAAGGGTAGTCAAAATGGGTCCCCTTTCCTTCATGGCCTTGACATTTGCCTCTTTCCCTTGCGTCCATCCTTGTCTCTTTGTTCTTTTTCTCTTTTTTTTTCCTTCTAGTGGGGGACTTTTGCTTTTACTTGTTAATCCGGTTTGTAGCAAAGCACGCTGAAGGAGGAGCTGCTCTCTGTGATCTGCTCTTACTCTCCACCTGCCTCCTCTTCTGTGCCCTCCACCTCCTAGAGAGAGGAGTGCCGACCTCACTGCTGCTGTGACTGCTGCCGCCCGGATAATGTCCGCCTGCCACCAGATCACACCAGAGCCCGGGTCCTGGTGCCTGTGGGAAGCTGGGTAAATAATCCTGAGAGTGTGCCATCCTCAGGCCCTGGGGTCTCCCAGTCAAGGCCGTGGCCTCTGTGGGCTTGTTAGGAAATCCCGAGGTTGCTGGAAGCCAGCCTGTAGTGCACAGGTCTAAGAGACTTTCCCTTCAAGATAAGCCGCAGTTGAGCTCATACTGTGTGTGTATATACTTTTGCAACCTGCTTTATCTTCAATTCTATATCATCAGCATCGTCCCATGTTATTTTATAGTCTTCATAATCCTCATTTTCCATGTTTTCATAGTAGTTGAGCATGAAGTTCTGCCATAATTAAGTTGGCTGTTCCTCAGTTCAAAGGCATTTAGATAATTTTTTTATTAGATAAGTTTTTTTATTCCTCACTAGTGTAAATAATACCGTAATGAATATCTTTGAGTCTGAAGCTTATTATGTGTTTGCTTCTTTCACATTTAGAATCACTTACCCAGACTTCAGATATGGGATTATGGGTTCAGAAATGGCTTAAACATATATGTAGTTCTTCATATAAATGAGAGAAGCCCTTATTTTCTCAAGAGTTTTTCTATGGAAGGTCAGGTCTCAGTGCCATAGGTCCAGGGAAAGAGGCAGACATCCTGCTATGGCTTCTGTGGAGTTGGTGTTAAAAACTCTCTTCTCTGTGCTTACTGTACCCAGGATTCCTGTGGGGCTATTCTGTTAGCTCTGTTCTCTCTAAAGGCAGTTATGGCTTCTGACCTGGGCTCAAGTCTGGCAAGGGGCAAGGATGTGCTCACTCTTATAATTACTTTGGCAAACAGATCCACCTCATCAGCTCCCTGATCCTGAAGGGCCCATTTCCTTCACTCCCTGGGTGAAGAGCTTAAGTCTCAGATCTAGGTTTTGTTGATTGCCCTGTCCAACATCAGAGCTCCCATATTATTATGGCTAAATATCAGAGGCCTAACTGCTGTGAAATCATGAGTGAGTAGATATTAGCCCTTCACAAACTCAGCATATATATAATCCCAGTAATTCTCTGGGAATCACCTCCCAGCCAGCCTGTCTACCACCGCAAGGCTCACACTTAGGCCTTCAGGTCAGTCCCATCTCAGACTGTCCAGCCAGCTTTCTCTGCTGTCCTACCACCCACTCAGCCCAGGCCTTTCTTCTTGGTCCCTGAGTGGGCACAGAAAAGCATGCAAGAGGGTGTTTCAACAAACATTTCCACTGACTGCAGACCTGCCTCTGAATCTGTGAGCTTGAGACCCTGTGGTTACTGTTGGTATTGAGGAGGAGGGGACTTTGTAATGGGCCAGGGCATATGTACACAAGCAAAATATAGAAATTTTGCTCCCTTTACATAGAAATTCTGATTCTTTGAGAGTCTTGTCTTCAGGTTGATGTTTCCAACCTCACTGCCACTGTGTCTCTTGGTGGAGGAGGGGCCAGGTGTGATCAGTCCCCAAGCCATCATGGTTGGGGACATGTGAGCTGGTGTACACATGTGGGCCTGGCATTCAGGTAAAGCAGGGTGGTTTGATGGCTCTTTAAGAGACTTGGGCAAGGGGAGTCATGGCTTTTTGCATTTGGTCGTCTGCCCCCTGTTGCAATCAAGGGAAAGTCACTCTTGCCTTAGTCATAGACAGGATTTGCCTGGGGATTAGAGCAGACTCTGGTACCCCTCCTGGCTACCCCTGAAAGCTCCTTTGGGTGCAGTGCACATGCCCAGGGAGCAGGTGAGACATGGAATGGTCAAGTGGAGCCTGGAGTTAGGCCCTGCAGGGAGTCATTCTCTACTTGCCCACCATTATTGCCTAGTCTCTGATGTGTCTCACATGAATTATGCAACAGCTTCTAAACTGGTATTCCTGCCTTCAGTTGGAAGGGTGAGGCACAAATCCCTCTTTGACATACAAAGCATAAGCTTCATTTAAAACCCTCAAGGGCTCCCTATGGCCTAAATAAAAGATAAAACCTGAGTATTTTAGCACAGTTCTCAGCCTGTACCTCCCCCACATGATTTGGTCCATGTCCACCTTCATGTCTTATTCTGGCTTCCCCATTTGGATTTCTTGTAGTTCCTTGAATGTTCTCTTTTCCCTGTAGCCTTTACAAATGCTGCCCTCTCTCATAGGAATATTTTTCTCATGCCTCCTCAATAAACTTGGCTAACTTTTTTGAAGGCTTCTTGGACCCTCTAGGATTAGGTCAGTGTCTCCACCTCCATTGCTCTGTCTGTGCTTGGCTCTGCAGCCCTCCCCTCTCTAGTAGCTGTGAGTGTTCATTGCCTGTTCAACTCAAACTCCTCAAAAGCAGGGCCTGTGTCTTTTCCTTTTCTATATTCCTACGGATAAGCATGAAGTGGACACCCAGTAAATGACAAGAATGAATATATGAGAAAGAGGGAGAAACAGGAACTTCTGTTTCTGAGGCTGGCTTTTTCTCTCTCTCTTTTCTTCTTTTATTTATTTATTTATTGGAACCACTTTATTGAGATATAATCACATACCATACAATTTACTTATTTTTAAAGTACAAAGTTCAGTGGCTTTTAGTATATTCAGAATTATGCATCCATTACCTCAATTTTAGAACATTTTCATTACACCAAAAATAACCTTGTACTTGTTAGCTGCCAACCCCTTCATTCCCCCCAGCCCTAGGCAACCACTAATCTACTTTCTGTCTCTATGGATTTGCCTATTCTGGACATTTCATATAAGTGGAATCATATAATATGTGGCCCTTTGTGACTGACTTCTTGTACTTAGCATGATGTTTACAAGGTTCATCCATGTCATAGCATGTATCAGTACTTCCTTTTTATTGCTCATAACATTGCATTATATGGCTATACACATTTCATTTATCCATTCATCAGTTAATTGACATTTGGGTTGTTTCTACTTTTTAGCTATTTTGAATAATGCTGCTATAAAAGTTGTAAAAGTTTTTGTGTGGACATATGTTTTCATTTCTCTTGGGTATGAAATGAAAGGGGTAGAACTGCTGGATCGTGTGGTAATTCTTTGTTCATCCATCTGAGGAGCTGCCAGCTGTTTTCCAAGATGGCTGCACCATTTTACATTGCTACCAGCAGCGCATTAAGGTTCCATTTTCAGCGGACATACTACATGCTCTCTGTTATCTTTAGTGTAAATGAGAGTTCTAGAAAGTGGCTTAATTAAACAGCCCTGGAGAGCCATCTGATGCTTCTTAAAATGTTCATCCCTGCCACCCAGATGTGCCGGGTTTGCTATGTGAAGTGTCTGAGGGTAGCCTCTTCCTTCTTTCCTCTGAGGACCTCGGCCTCCGGTCTGTCAAGCCTACCACCTCAAGTCTCCTCACTCCACCCCAGGCCATCAACCTGACCAGCTGCTTGACTAACTGATGAACCCACTGTCAGATGTGTGCCTAGATATAAAAGGTTTACAGGCTTTTCTGTGAGCTTTGGTCAGTGGGACAGGCGTCCTGTCTAGCTGTGGGAATGTTACTGTTTTGGGCCTTTCTTCATTCTTCCTCTCCCTCTGTTAAGAGGTGCTGGTTGCCCTAGAAAGAAGTGGTAAGTATAAGTCTTGGCTACTGATGTAAGATGAAGCCTGCACTAAAAATCTCGGTTCCTTCAGAGGAACGCTGCCCCCAGTGCACTTGTCCATCGCATATTGCATGACTTTCAGGTTTCTCTGACTTTCTTCTGCTGCTGTGGAAACAACAGTCATGTGAACCACAGGCTAATCCTTTTTAGAAATCCCCCTCCATTAGAGAAGCAGATTTGGGAGGAATCTTGAAGCAGTTGGGAACAACACCCACTAGTATTAGAGAAGGAGGACTCTCCAGGTTGGGTCTCTGGGAGACATTTTGGAAGGTTTGCCTGCTGAGATGGATGGGAAAACCTACTCCTATAGTGACAGTAGTCAACCTGTGTTGCCAGGCAGTGTACTAAGGCCTTTTCATGCATTGCCTCATTTAATACAACTCTCCTGTTGTCATTCCCATGACCAAGTGAGGGAACTGAGGCCTAAAGGTGTGATTTGCCCAAAGTCACATATTTAGTAAGTGAAGAAGCTGGCATTGCTGGGGTAAAAATGCATGTTGGTGTCACAGTTGTGCATTTGGCTTGGCTGGACAATAGGTGCTTGAGAAATGTTTACCGGAGTGAATGAAGTAGCAGATGTATTGGGTGAATGTGTCCAGTGAGGAGTGGCAGGAATGAGGGCTGCTTGTCTTCCCACCCCATGGAAAGGAAAGAGCACCTCCTGTCAGTGGTGAGAATTGCAGGACTTGCTAGGGCCTGTGTTTCTTATCAAGAAAGTTACCCAAGGTGTTGCACCATTTCACCCAAAAGAGACTAGAATTGACTTTTTTATAGTCCCAGGGGAGGAAGGGGAAAACACTTTTCTTATCTCCCGGTTTGCTGGTCTGGCATTCCTAGGGGCTCTGGTAGGTAATTACACCTGCAAAAGTGGACCCTGCCCTTTCACATTCCCAGGATCACAGAGGTGAGGCCAGGCTGGGAGGAGTGATGTGTAGTTCAGGTTATTTTGGAAAAACTGCCTGACTGATTCTAAGAGTGGGCCAGACACTGGATCATCTCCAAATTGAAGGAGCTGTTACACCACAGGCGGAGGAAGGAGTAGTAGGGCAGGTCTGCTGCTTGGGTTTCTCCAGGCTGCCACTGTTCTCAGGGCTTGGTACCAGAGGTTGCCCATTCATGATCCAAAATTCCCAGTTCCTGGGAGAGGAAAAATGCTTGGTGTAGTCTCAGGCATCTGTGTGGACCAGACAGTCACAGCCAGCAGGCCAGTCCTGTGGTTAAGACATGGCCACCACAAGCCTCCTGCCCCTGTCACTGGGGAGCCACCTTCAGGGGTCTACGGCCCAGGTGTAAAAAGTTTGTTGGGACACCACCTTATCACTTGTTGGAAAAGTTCAGTGGGGCGAATTGTGTTAGAAAATATTTAGAGAAAACTAACTCTCTCTGGGTGGGGCTGGAAGAGCAAGAAAGAAGGCACCAGGTGCAGGCCTCTCTCCCCATTACCAGAAGGTAGAGGGTATGGGAGGAATGAAGTCAGTCTGGGCTGGGCACAGTTGTTCCAAGATTGCTGAGACAATTAAATAATGCATCATGTGTGTAAACACACTCACCTTGTAACTGGTATATCATACCCACCAATGAATATCAGCAATGTGTTGTTGTAATAATAATAATCACAACAACTTCTAGTTTTTATATGCAGTTTCTAAAGGTTGAACTTCTTTCTGCCTCATGAATTACACAGAATTAGCTGAAGGCAGAATTCTAAAGACTCTTGACTGGTGGGATAGCCGCAGAGCACAGTGTGTGCCATCGGGCACAGCCCTCCTTTCGTCACGCTTGGTTAGAAAGCTTTGTCCTGGGCTGAAGAAAGGGCCTTGTGTAAGGTGTTTCCTTAATTGGGGTACTATTCTCCTGGCTGCTTTTTCTGACTTCCTGGTTTTTGTCTTCAGTGGTTTGTTTTCTCAAGTCACCCACCTGAGGCTGGGGTGGGGGGTGCTGGGGTGCTCTGTACTCGCAGGCCTCCTGGTGGACCTCCAGTTTCTGAGTCTTCTAGTGGGGTCTTAGAGAGAGGGTGTTGGGAATCACACCTATGATGTTGTGTAGCCACTGCACAATGTTTTTCCACAAAGCAGTGGGCCCTGTTGATCCCGGGAGATACTGAGAAAGAGCACTAAGTGAGAATTCCAGAGTGTTGGGCTCCAGCACTGGCTGTCACTTATGTGGCCTTAGTTTCTTCATGTCATTGTGTGGAGGAGGCCGGTCAGGGTGAGAGGACATGCATAGAAGGGCTTGTGAACTGCTAAGTATAAGGGTGGCAGTGTCAGTGCTGTTACTGTCTTTATTAACCTAGGGCCGTGGGAGTTGGTAAGAGCAGAGACCTATGGTGGTGACCTTGAGGGGGCCCTTTCATTGGAGCTTCCCAAAAGGATTGCTGTCATTGTATGTTGAAAGCTATCCATTGGTCTACTCATCCATCCATCCATCCATCCATCCAGCAGTTATTTATTGAGCTCTTATTATATGCCAGGCAGTGTTCTAGGCACTAGGTGAACAAAAAAATTTCCAGCTTTCATTGAGTTTACATTCTAGTGGAGGAAACTGAAAATAAACAAGATAAGTAAATAAAATATGAAGTACCTTTGCACCAACAGACTCGGTGTTTTGGGACCCAGTCGTCTTCATACTAAAGCATGTGTCACCCTCTTGGTTTCTATCGTGGTGTGTATCACACTGCTTCCCACTATACACTGTGAGGCCCATAAGGGCAGAGATTGATTTGAGCCTGCCATATTTCTTTGGTGCCTAATTTAGTGAGAAACACTTGGAAGGTACACAGTGTGGTGAGCAAACCACCCACAGTCACCCATACAAAGAAGATAGAAAAGTCCCATAGGCCCCAGTTTCCTGGGTATCTTTCCTGGAATCAGTCTGTGTATAGTATATAAGTAAATGATAGGTTAATAAATGTTTAAATCCTTATTCACCTAACAATACTGTCTTGATATCATTTCCTTTTTGAGCTTCCTTGTTCTTTTAAAAAGCTCTAGTCCATTATACAGATGTGCCATGATTTATTTAACTAGTTCCCTAGTGATACTGACATTATTGTTTGTAGTCTGGCTGGAATGAACATGCCACGGTGAACAACATTGTTCCTATGTCATTCACACATTTGCGTGTCCTACAGGATAATTCCTAGAAGTGGGATTGCTGACTCAAGGCACGCCATTCAATATTGATTTGTAACATGAGGGCAGAAAACTGAGGCCCAGGAGTGGACCACGTGTAGTGAACAAGTCACTAGTCCCTGTGAGTGTTCTGTTCAAAGGCCTTCTGGCATCTGATACCACTTCTTTTGTGTCTGCACCAGGCTGGAGAATCCATGTTCAATCGTGCTAAGCTCCTGAACATTGGCTTTCAAGAAGCCTTGAAGGACTATGACTACAACTGCTTTGTGTTTAGCGATGTGGACCTCATTCCAATGAATGACCATAACACCTACAGGTGTTTTTCACAGCCACGGCACATTTCTGTAGCAATGGATAAGTTTGGATTTAGGTAAGAGATGTTTACCAGAATCTGCAGAAAATATGTTCCTCTGTAACATAATGACTAGAAAATGCAACTCCTCCAGCCCAGGAGTGCCTCTTTTATCTCTTGGGGAAAGATGACTCCTCTGAGAATTGGGTGCTTTTGAAGCTCCAAGTCAGTTATTAATTGAGAAGGAAAGTGGAGTCCATAAAAGCCTATACCGCTGCACATGCAAGGGAGAAGAGCTTTTGTGTCTGGGCTGGATCTCATCTGTACGTTCCAGACAGATGCTATATTTCCTTGCTGTCTTCTCTCCCCTTTCCCACACAGTTTGGGAAGCAAATTGGAATCATTTTCCCCCAGTAAATTCTTGGGTTTGGATACCTCAGCCCATGTTCCTAGGCACTTTAAGAAGAAACACAATTCTGTTCTCCTGTAGAGCACAGGCTTCTGCATAAACACTGGGGCCCAAGCTTTTCCACCAAAATACCCATTGAGGAGGCCAGCTGATGCTTGTCCCCAGGGGCAGTGGTGTAATCCAAAGCATATGCTTTGGTGATGAAAATAGCTTCGTAGTACTTGTTTTTTTTAATGTTAAAAAGTAGTCATAATAAATCTGCATTTTGTTCTGTATTTATCCATGTTTATATTAACATAAAATTGTTTTCAATCACCTATCAGCTGAGTAACCACACCTTCCCTCTCCCGCTCTAAGTCCCCTCAAAGCTGTGAAGGTGTTCTACAGGTATCCTGGGGGTTAGCATCCCTGGCTTAGGCTGACTCCCATAATGTAGTGAGCCTGTGCCAACCAGCAACCCTTGGTTAGGTAGAACAGCTTCTTTCTGGCTCATGTTATTCTCATAATTTATTTCTATCCTCCCTTGCTTGGGGCATTTTGGCTGTGAGATGAATATAGGGATGCTATGAAGTCCTTCCCCCACATCACAGGTATTCAGACCCTAACCTTGCCATCTTAAAAGGGGGAGAATTTGACAGTAAACATTCTGTGCCCTCCTGTCTTCCCTCCTTATCTTCCTGTTTATGTACCTTCTTCTCTTTGAGATACACAGGCTTATACCCTGATCCCTCTTAATTCTTCCCTTGAAGCATCGTAGTGATCACTTAGTTCTTTACCATAGCACCATGTTTGTTTTACCCAGAAGCAGTTAGACTTGGGGGATAGGGCAGGTAGGTAAGAGAAAGCAGCAGGGACAACAAAACCAGATTTTGTCAACTCACTATGTACTTCCCCTGAGGTGGTGAAGAGTCCATTTCTGTAAAAACCTTGATTATGAAAAAACCTCATTGGCCTGGCCACCTCTGGTTCAAACCCTCACCTGTAAACAAGCACAGGCTGTAGGTGAGGTATGCCAAAAGGTGGATGACTTGGCACCTAACTGATGACATCTAATTGCAAATAGATTGACTACCGGTCATTAGAGCAGGCCCCCAGGGACCTTTGCTTATGGGTACTTACAGTCAGAATTCCTGCATGTATTTGAAAATAATAATTGCATCTTTTTTTCATACATTCTATATGGTTTGTCTGTCTCTGCCCCTCAGAGTCTGAGGTAGAGTTTTCCTTTATTTGTATGATGGGTTTTGGTCTCTTTGGGTTCCAGTAAGAGTGCTAGTGTGGTTGGGGCTGCATAGAGGGTCATCATAAAACCACAGCTTTTAAAGCGCCCATAGGAAGGCCTCGCATGGCCTCTGGGAACATCCTGATTTGTAATTCTCATCAATGCTTCTTCTGCATCCCTCAAGAGTTCATGACTCATAACCATTGAAATACTGAAATACAAAAAGGTTTGGAAGGCTGAGAGCCCAGATGCCCTACTGCTTAAAAATGTGTCAAATAGATTTACCATTATATGTTTTGCTAAGTCAGGGTATGGTAGAAATTTCCAAGAAAATTTTATTTTAGCAAATTTTCAGAAAGGCAGCCTTGACTGTTGGGGATCAGTGCTCAAGCCACTTACACCTTTGGAAGAATGAAAGGTAGAATGGTACATGGGAAGGCTGGGTATGACAGGGTGGGTACAGGGAGCCTCTAAAACAATCTTAGTTTCCAAGACCTCCAGGATAAAGATGCCTTGTGTAGGAGCAGGACACGTGGGGCAAAACAACTGGGCTTTTTTGTTCTTGGGTCACTGACTGATTTTTCTCAATAAACCACAGAAGCAACATGGTATTCTCCAAAAGAGCAAGACTCTACTTTATTTATCTGTGTCTTCTCTAAGATAAGTGGAATGTGATATAAAAACAAAACAAAGAAAACCCTTAAATCCCCAATTTATTCTTCTCTGGAGAATAGAAGTACCTTTAGAAATGTTTATTTTTGAGCAAGCTTTACTTTGAACTGTCAAAACTTACTAACCACTGTTTCTTTGTGTATGTTTGTTCCTCCCAGCCTGCCTTATGTTCAGTATTTTGGAGGTGTCTCTGCTCTAAGTAAACAACAGTTTCTCACCATCAATGGATTTCCTAATAATTACTGGGGCTGGGGAGGTGAAGATGATGACATTTTTAACAGGTAATGGTCACAAGTTATATCCGTTTCTTCCCTGTCTCCCTTTACTTCCAGTTTTTTTAATCAGTGCCTCGTTATTGTGCAAGGATTGACTCTCAGGAGAGACATGGTCCCCACTCCAACCAAATTCTTAAGTGGGCCCTGCTGTAGGTGCTATTGGTGTTGAGGAATGTCCTTGAGAACATTAGGTTCTGTGACTTTTGCATTAGCCTAGGAAAATGTAAAATGGAACCAAATGAAGAGTGAGTTTACTTTTATTTATACCACATGCTGTTTTGTTCTGAAGAATTAGACATGTGTTAACATACACAAAAGAGGGCACAATAGTATAATGAACCTCTGTAGACCCACCTGGCCCCAACAAGCATTTCTCCATGGCCAGCCCTGCTTCATCTACACCCTGGGGCTTGTTGTAAGCTGGAAAGTCTTTATCATGTGGGTTGACATTGCAGAGGGTAAAAAAAAAAGTCTGTCAGTGGCATCTGAAACCATGCTCTTAAAAAAAAGAAACAAGAAGGAACCATGCTGTTCCCCATTCTTCTGGCAGTGGTGGCTTCAGCCCTGCCCAGTGAAAATGATAAACACCTTCTCCCTCTGGGAGCTAGAGTGAGCTTGTCACTGTGTTTGGTATCAGAATACACCCTAGTACCTTCCCAAATTGGAGTAAATTAATTTGATCAATTAACAGAAGGTGTTTGCCAGAGAAGCACCCAAGTCATTCCAGGTTAGGTTTGTGTGAGAACTTAGCATAACCCAATACGTAGGCCTTGAGGACAACTTCAGTTTTAGAGTATGAAGACTGATTAGCATGCACTTACTGAGCAACTGTGGCATGCAGAGCACTGTGTAAGGCAGGCCCAGAGGGGAGGACACTGAAGTTCTGGACAAGGGGTCCAGACCAAAACAAACTTGCTTCCACAGCACCACACCTGTGTAGATGCTGGGCCCAGGTGACAGTGTGTAGGGCTGATGTGACGCTGCAGACCTGAGTGGTCAGACAGGTAGCGGGAGCGGGGAGCACCGAGAGGACCTGGAAGGCTGAGTGGTTCATGGAGCAGCTGTCTTACAGGATAAAGGCCCTAACTCTAACACGCCTACTCACGGTGTGCCAGGTGCTAGAGCGGCAGTGGGCAAGGTGAGGCCAGAAGGCTTTAAGTCGTCCGGGACCAGCCGGTCCTGCCTCTTAACTAACTTCTGTATTCCTGCTTTGCTTTTGGTCCTCATTCCTTTCCCTGAGACCTGCACAGAGTCTTCCACTCTGTTGGCTGCTCTGCTCCCTGCTTTCCATTGTTATACTGCTTATCAGAGAGACTTCCATTGGCCAAAATCCTTTGGGAAACACGGCATGATGCATTCATCTCAGACACTGGTGCCATTCTTTGGGGCACTGAAGCTCTGAGAAGGCCTCTGTAATGAGCCTTTGCCCTTCTTTTCAGCCTCATCTGAGGCCACTTCCTACCCCAGACCCTTTTCACTAGTCCCTGCAATCCTCTAACTCCCTGAGGGCCCTGTGCTGTCTCTCACCACCCTGCCCTTTTCTTTGCTGTCCTTGCAGCTGGAAATGCTCTGGCAGACGCCCATTTGTCTCTGTGACACGGCTCTGCAAGCTAGCTCAGGTAGAGTTAGTTGCTTCTACCTCTGTGCTCCACAACCTTGCCCTCCTCACCTCCATCCTGGCACTGAAGGTCCTGTGTTCCACACATCCACGGTGTAAGTTCTGGGAGGGCAGACAGCCCCAGTGCCTGGCGCAGAATAGTCACCCACACAAACCACAGACCAGTGGTAAAAGGACATGGGGAAGGGGTGTAAATTGTAATGAGGACCACACTGGGCTGGGGTATGGGCTGAGTGAGAACAGTAAGCAGGATGGTGAACAGGGCCACAGTCTTGCAGCTGGGCTATTGGACATAAGCCTGTGGTAGTTCCACGAGGATGACTTGTCCTTTTACTTCTTGCAGGTTAGTTTTTAGAGGCATGTCAGTATCTCGCCCAAATACTATAGTTGGCAAGTGTCGGATGATCCGCCACTCAAGAGACAAGAAAAATGAACCCAATCCCCAGAGGTGCGTTGTGTTCATTTATATTCCTTCTCTCTTTTGGTTGGGGCAGGCTGCAGGAATGAGGCTCTAGAGAGGGCTCCGTCCTCAAGGGCATGGAAGAGTTCAGTCCTTGGACAGGGGGTGGAGTAGGTGGGGGGCAGGCATGACAATGAAGTCCATTTAATGTTTTTTTTTTTCTTAAAGATTTTTGTTTTGACACCAATCCTTTGCCCTTTTTTCCTTGCAGGTTTGACCGAATTGCACACACAAAGGAAACAATGCTCTCTGATGGCTTGAACACACTCACCTACCAGGTGCTGGACATACAGAGATATCCCTTATATACCAAAATCACAGTGGACATCGGGACACCAAGCTAGCATTTTGGTGCAATAATAAGAGACCTGAAAATGGCCAGGGACCTCATAGTGCGTCTCTGCCAATCTGCTGGGCTGGTCCCTCTCATCTTTACCAAACAGAGCGATAGGCCCCCTTCGCTCATCATTCAGATGCCTTTCCAGATGACCAGGACGAGGGGGATATTTTGCCTCCGCCTTGGCTCAGCATGTGAATTCCTAGCTCTATGAAGTGTTTATAAGCATAGAAACTGTCAGCCTTTGGCGGGTTCTTGGCATGTTGAGAGAGTCACCCCAAAGAATCAGAGCTGTACACAGCCCAAAATTTGGTGACTGGGACTTATTCCCAGTGATAAACTGATAATTTGTTGTGAAATAGGTAAGAATTTCGCTTTAAATTTTGGTATTCTTATTACCTTATGAAAAATTGGAGAGTGCTGCTGAGATTAGATTGGTGTGATGTTTTTGGTTGTCATATTTTAACAGAAAAACACACAATTTCAATCATTCTCATTTTACCCCTCCCTGACCTCCTTTCACTGGTATGCTGAACTATTACAATCACTATGTGTGTGTGTCTTTTCTTAGCAAAATAATTTTAAAACTTGAGCCTTGGACCTTTTGCCCTGCTAACGTGTGACTTCCAAGGCCGTTTTAGCCATCAGAGCAGAAGTCTTGGGTTTCTCACATTCAGTGGCCTTTCTCCAGAATGTCTGATTTCTGAATGTAAAGACTTTTTAAAAATAGCAGTTCATAGTATTTTAAACAAAGAACAAATCAGGTTCTAATTATGATCTAGCTTGATTTTGTGTTGATCCAGATTTGCATAGCTGTTTAGTGTTAAGTCATGGCACAATTTATTTTTCTGAGCATGCTCTGTGAACTTGAATTTCCTATGTATTTTTATTGTGGTGTTTTAAATGTGGGAAGGGGATTGAGCATTTTTTAGGGAAAAAAATAATGTGTGCTGTAGTGGCCCTGAACAGGCCTCTGATTTAGCTGGCAGGCAGGTTTTGTGAGGAGCGAAATCACCTTTAGGCCCTTTGAGTCAGCAAGGACCTCCTGGTCAGCATTATCCTGCCAGACTTCTGGGGGGACCTCCACCTCCACTGACTTACCCTGGGACCTCCTGTCCGGGCCTAGGCTGGGGAGCTGTAGTGACAGCAATCAGGTTGTTTACTGGCCCTTAGCCTGAGGAGATGGAGAAACCTCCATTTTGTTCCCCCTGCCCCTGCCTCCCTGAGGCTCTGCCAGCCATACTGCCTGGCCCACCCTGAAGAACCCATTCTTCTTCCTCCCCCTTCCTGCCTTCTGTTGTCTTTCTCATTCTTCCATCCCCCTTTTTGTTCCTTTGCCTCTTACCTGTGGCACTCAGGGTCAAACAGACCTCATTCTTCAATATGAATGTGCCTTTTAATTAGTGATCTAGAAAGTTCAGCTGAATCCACCTATAATCCCCCATGACCACTCTGGTGCCTAAAGCCTCCCACTCCCTCTCAGGTTTTTAGCAGGTGCTCCCACTTCAGGGAGGCTGATCTGCTGGGGTGTCTTCCCCAAACACACCTCTGCTGGGAGAGATTTAGCCTTCTGGGGTGAGATGCTCAAGGCAGTTTCTACCACTGTGTCCATCCTGTGCTAAGGCAAAAGATTCAGCTGTCTAATCCCAGGGTTGACCCTTCAGCTGGTGACAGCCTGGATACCACCCATCACTGACCTCTTGGGGTCCAGCCTCAGTGTGGAGGCTGAGCCGTGCCTCCAGTCTTACCTGTGCCTTTATTGCTTTGAGCATCCCAGATGCAGACTTGGTTCTTTTTTCCAGAAGTCTTTGTATTGGTTAAAAATTATTTTCCAATGCAGAAGCAGCTAGGCTATGCAAAGAGTATTCCTTCTGTCAGTTCCCCACTCCTTAATGGCAATGTTAATATATATAAGAATGACTGCACTGAGGGAGTTTTGGGAAATGCAAAGAATGAAGGACTCTCTTTTTGTCCCCAGATCCTGACTTTTACAAAGTGCCTTAAAGAAAGGAAACAAATACCCTGAGTGGTAACTTCTTTGTTACTTCCTTTACTCTTAAAACAGAGTTGTGACCTTTTTTTCTTTTATGTTCTCCTGTTACATTTTCCTTGATGTTCCATTGGAATAGTCAAGTTTATGGTTCATTCTGAGAACCAGTGAAATCCTGCTTCACCTGTCCCTCACTTGCTGCCTTTTTGGTGCTCTCATGGGGCCTACCTTGGCCCACAGTTAGGCCTGGATGCTTGCCTGGCTCATGAGATGCTGCCAGTTCTGTTTCCTCCCCGGGGAGTTCAGGGCTCAGCATTCAAGGAACATTTCCTTCACCTGGAAGTTGTCACCATGAAGCCATCATGTGCTTGCCCTTCTCTGTTTCTGTCTATCCCAGTGCTGGTGACCCTGTAAAGTGGCCTTTGAGAAATGAAAGGTCATAGGGCTTAGGTGGCACAGGAGGGTAAAGGAAATGGTGGTGCTGGCTCTCAGCCTAGGCAGGCCTCTGCTGACGTTGCGGCTGGGCGTGGGGTGCCCACACTGCCAGGACAGCAGCTTTCTTGTCCTAGAGAACTGTTATGCTATGTATTTTGACTTGCCATGTATGCGAATATATGAATTTACCATTATAAGTGGGAGGATTGTTGTCTGACATGGGTGTTCAAAACAGAACTGTATTTTTACCTTTAAAATCTGGTAATATAACATGAATAAATGACCCTATCTTTGTAACTGCAGGTGGTTTCTTTTCTGATTGAAGGGATTTGGGCTCTGCCAGAGCTTGAGGGCAGTGACTAGGGCTTTGTGTTGGGAGGATCTGAGGAAAGCAGAGATCTGCCTCCTGGGCCTGACTCGCTCAGCGGGTATCATAGCTGGGGGTAAGGGGTGGGGGTAGTCTTACCTGGGTATGCTCCACTCACCTCCCTGGAATCACACAGCTGGAGTATACACATCTCCCTGGAATCAGCTATTTCCCCATCTGAGCCTTATTTTCTTATCTATAAAATGGGAAAAATAACAAAGAGACCTTTTGAGTCTTAAAAGAAATGGTGTATCTAAAATGATTACTGATACCCCACAGGTACTCACTGCATAGTAGCTAGTGCCACTTCAGAGTAGAATTTACCCTAGGAATTCTCTGGTCGCATTCTGCTATTTTCAAATGCCTGCAGAGTTCTCAGAGCCATTTACGCAAGGTGTTCACAGTGTAACTTAAATGATAATATCCAAAATAAGGTTTCTTGTCAGCCCCAGGAAATTTCACCAGGTGCTCTGAAGGGTCTTTGCTGTGATCCAAGGACTTGAGACAAGAAAGTAGACTGGGTACCTGCTCCTGTTCCTCAGTGCCCCTGGGGTCAGGCACCAGCATGGGCCCCAGTCTGAGCCTGGGAGAGCCCAGTAGTCAGAAGTGTGGACTTGGTGGGCCCCAGGCATCTTACTGCCTTTATTGTAGCCCTTTTCCATGGGAGAATGTGACAGAACACAGAGTTGTGGTGCCCAGGTAGGTACATACCTGTGCAGGTGGGAGTGGGGCCCCCCAGGCCCTCCTCTATGTGCTGGTTGAATTGAATTGGCATCTGGAAGAAATGGGCCAGACGAGACTACTGTGCAGGAAAGGTCACCCTGCTGTTTAGGCTAAGGGAGTTGCAGACAGACCTGGCTAGGATGGAGCTGTGAATGTGGCACCAGTTGGGAAACAGGAACAGGAAGAGCAGCCCCTTATAGACTTCCCCAGGGCCATCTAGCTGTCTCCACCCATCTCTGTGACTGCTAGAAGGATCCCTAGTAGTTTCAGGCCTGAACAGGGTTCAGATCTGAGCTTGAACAGGAGATTTTGGTCCTTTGGACAAAGTGCTGCCTTACAGGGCTTTGCATGCTGTAAGATCTGGGTTTTGTGAAATACTGTTCCCTCCCCAGAAAGGCACATATCCACAAACATGCATACACACTAACATGTGTAACACACCTGTCATCTGGCTGTGAGAGGCCAGAAATGCCTCAGTTTAAATCCTGCTGTTGCCTCTTTCTTCCTAGTCCTGTGATCTTGAACAAAATCACTTAGCCTCTCTGCACCTCAGTTTGTTCATCTTTGTTTTGGAGATTACAGTACCTATTCATATGGTTGTTATGAAGATCAAGTGAATTAATGTTTATAAATCACTAAGAACATGCCTGGCTCATAATAAACTTATACATGTTACAAATGTTTTTAATTTTTGTTAAATTTTTAAAAATACATGTGGGTACACGTGCTGGCATGTACACCCAGACTGCTGTGCACACATTACCCATAGACGTACATGCACACACTAGGTGTGCTGGGGGATCTTCTTTTTTCTTCTTCTAGAGCACAGGTCTAGGGCTTAACTGTGGAAGTCGAGTGGGTGAATCTCAGGGTAAGTGACCACTCTTCTTCTGGAGAACACCCAGGACCTCACCGGTGGTGTTTCTCCACCCCTCCCTGCCTCAACTGAGCAATGGTATTTGGAATGGCAGCCTTGGCAAGGGAGGGAGCTTGAAGCCCCCTGCTGCACTCCAAGAGACCCAGGAAGGGAAGGTGGCAAGAAGCAGGGCTCCTGAGGTTGGTCATTTCCTTGAGAAATGCTCTGTCTTTAGTCTCCCACCTCACATGGGCCCCAGTCTGAGCCTGGGAGAGCCCAGTAGTCAGAAGTGTGGACTTGGTGGGCCCCAGGCATCTTGCTGCCTTTATTGTAGCCCTTTTCCATGGGAGAATGTGACAGAACACAGAGTTGTGGTGCCCAGGTAGATACATGCCTGTGCAGGTGGGAGTGGGGCCCCCCAGGCAGTAGTGTTTGCTGCTGATGGAAGCTATGCATAGGAAGTTGAGGAAATGAAGCCAAGTTCTAGGTGTTACAAGTCTCCACCTCACTCCCAAGCTCCCCCCTTCTTCCAGGAGGTGAGGGTTCAGATATTCCTAGGGGCTGATTTCTTCTGAGAACTGGAACTTCTTACTCTGTCAGAGGAAATGAGGTTTGTCTGGATGGGCAGATCATGCCAAACAAGCCTCATTTCCTCTATCCCGGCTCCGGGCAGGGAACGTGGCTGCTGCCTTTGGGCACCGCAACCTGTAACCAGGCTGTGAGGCAGAGGAACCTGTAGGGAATGGTTGTCACAGGGAGTGACAGAGTCAGCAGACCAGAAACCGAGGAACGTGGCTCTCCAAGGACATCTGCACTTGAGCAAGTTGTGTGCCAGGTCACCAAGCAGGGGACCTGGGAAGATGCCAGGAAGAAGCCATACAGACACTGGTCGTTACCTCTGGCCCCCTCTGCCTCCCACTCACTGTGTGACTCTGGACAAGGCCCTTCCCGCCCTGAGCCTTCGTGGTTTGCTCTCAGAATCCACCTCTTGTCTGAGTTCTGGTTTTCCCGCAGTAGGAAGTGCCCCAGTCTTGCCTTTCCTCTTGTCTCTGAAGCTAATCCTTCTATCGCCTTGAAGGAAGTCACTTTATCTCTGAGTCTTCCTTTGTGAAAACGGCAGGAGCTCCCTTGCCTCCCCCTGATCCTAGGGCTGCCTTGAGCATCACAGGGGTAAACCCTTAAAGCTCTACCTGGACAGGGAGGGCTGGTGTGCTGATCACATCCCCATCTTCTGCCTGAGGTCCCTCCAGGCCAAGGGCAGACTCCTTTCACCTACTCTCCTCTGGCTTTTCAAAACTCAGGCTTCTTGACCATTCCGGGGGACCTGACGGAAAAGCACAGGATCTGGGGCGGGAAGGTCTGAGCCTTTGTTCACCTCCTGGAGAAGGAGGGAGGATTAAAGGTGGTGCAGGAGCCGGCTCCTTTCAGCTGGACCATCTGCCCTGAGACAAAAGGACTAAGAAAATCCCAACTTTAAGAAGGCTCCCTGTGGGAACGCAAATCAAAACCACACTGAGATACCATTTCACATCCATTAGGAAGGCTATTATTAAAAAAACTAACAAGGGTTGTTGTGGAAAAATTTGAACTGTGCAGTGTTGGTGGGAATGTAAAATGATGCAGCCCTGTGGAAAATATATGTGATTCCTCAAAAACTTAAACATAGAATTACCATATGACCCACCTGTCCACTTTGGGGCATATATCCACAAGGACTTGAACAGATACTTGTGTATCCGCATTCCTTGCAGCCTTATTCACCATAGCCAAAAGGTGGAAATGACTCAAGTGTGAATTGAAACATGAATGGATAAGCAGAATGTGGTACATACTTCTAGTAGAGTATGATTCAGCCTTTAAAAAGGAAGGAAATTCTGACACATACTACCACATGGATGAACCTTGAAGTCATGCCAAGTGAAGTAAGCCAGTTACAAAAAGACAGATATTGTATGATTCTACTAATAATGAGGTACCTACAGTAGTCAAAAAAAGAGACAGAAATTAGAGTGATGTTTGTGAGGGGGCCATAGGGGAGAGTGGGGTAGAGGGAAGAACGGAGAGTTAGTATTTAAAGAGTACAGAGTTACTTGGAAAAATGAAAGTTCTGGAGATGGATGGTGGTGATGGTTGCACAACAATATGAATGTACTAAATGCCACAGGACTATGTACTTTAAAAATGGTTAAAATGATACATTTTGTGTTACATGGACTGAATGTGTTCACCTGCTCCCCCAAAGTTGTATGTTGAGACCTAACTCACAATGTGATGGTATTTGAAGGTGGGCATTTGAGAAGTGATTACGTCGTGAAAGCAGAGCCCTTGTGAATGGGATTAGTGCTCTTATAAAAGAGATCCCAGAGAGCTCCCGCATCCCTCCTGCCATGTGAAGTTACAGTGAAAAGGCAGTCTACAAATCAGTAAGCAGGCCCCTCACCAGGCACTGAATCTGACAGCACCTTGATCTTAGACTTCTCAGCCTCCAGAACCATGAGAAATAAATTGCTATTATTCATAAGCCATCCATTCTACAGTATTTTTGTTACAGCAGCCCCAAAAGACCAAGATAGTATATTTTACCACATTTTTTAAAAATGGAGGCTCTCTGTGGCCAGGCTTGACTCTGTCCTACTCTGGAGATGACCAAATACATTGCTGTGAGTCCAGCACCCACCTGGAGATTTGGGGAGTGAGATGGGCTGGCTGTGTGGGGTGTTAACCACCTGAGGACAGGTGAATCTTGGGCACTCAGCTTGGCTGCAGAATCCAGCTTGCACTCTACCCTAGATGACTGACTTTTCAGTTGCTACCTTTTCCCCAAACAAACATCCTTCCCTAAAGAAGCTAGACGAGGCAAAACCACGGCACAGGTACAGATATCACTTAGGGGCTTGGGTGGAGGTGAAGCGTGGACTCAGGCAGGATCTCGGGACTGGAGGAGGGGAGGCAAGGCAAGGAGGTGTTTATTCCAAGTCCCACTTGGTTCCCATTTACTATTGGCAGAAATGAGGGGTTGAACTGGAGGCTTTTTAAGGGAAGAAATGACAAGCTGGGGCCAGATTACACCTGGGGATGAAAACAGTCACCTAGATAGGGTCTGTCTAGATGGGGAGGAAGGCCCTTGGGTGTGAGGAGGGAGAACCAGAGTGAGTTCTGGGGCTTGGAGGGCAGAAGGGACCCTTAGCAGAGATGGCTCTACGGCTTGGTGTCGGTGAGGGGGGTGGAATTTCACCCCTGTGTTGCTGCATTGGTACAGCCTTTCTGTGGGGGTGGACTGTAGGAGATCTTGTGGGTCTATCCCTTGACCCCACAATTCAGCTTCTAGAAGTTTGTCTAAGGAAAACCATCAAATCCGTGTGCCAAGATACATGTGCAGTCATGTTTGCTCTGCTGCTGCTCCTAACACAGAAAACTCAGAAGCCATCTTCAATAGGAAACTGTGCTGAGTGAAAGGAGGTGCGTTGAAACAATTAAGTACCATGTGGCCATTGAGAATGATGAAGTGGATCTATATTTATGGATTGGAAAGAGGTCTAAGGGAAAGAAGCAAATTGCAGAATGACATTTCCATATATGGCAGGGAAATGTATGAATAATTCAGTGCAGAAATTACTCTGTAATTGTGGGAGCAGATGCATGAGCAACAAAATGAAGATGTGATCTTCCCTTCTCTGCACAGGCTGTGCAGCCAGGTTCCCATTCTGGGGTAACAACCTCCAGTGTTTCAGGGGCTGCCTGAGGGCTGAGGCCTTTAGTAGTGCTGGCCCACCATTGGAGACAATGAGCTGGGTGCCCCCTAGGGTGACTGCATTCTCTGGAAGTGCCCAGACTGGGAAGAGAAATGGGGGCTTCTTTCCGCAGGAGAATGGTGGAGGCCTGTACCCTTTTCTCATGTGGGATGTGGCATGCTGTGGGGATGTCCATGGAGGCTAGAAAGAAGCTCAACTTGGGCTGGGGAACTTCTAGCTATTCTCTCAGATTTAGAAAAATAAAGTTAGGACATTCTTGTCACTTTTTCCCAAGTGTATATTTGTGCCTATTATACTTGGGTAATAAAAATATTGAAGAACAGAAAAAATGGTGGGGGTCACTGTGCCCTGGCATTGGAGGGGCAAGATTGGCCTGGGGCACCTGACTGGGGCCCTGTGAGGAATGTAGGCCCAAGAGGAAGTGAGGGGAACTCCACTGCCCATGGATCTGTGGCCCCAGAATCCAGAAGCCCTGTTGCTGAGGGAGGCCCTGACATCTGGGTTTTGACACAGACCCAAGCCTGGAGCTACTGTAGGCTCATATCTAGGCCAAATGTGAGTGCTGAACAATTGGTCTGTGCCCCTGGACACGGTCCCTGACTGGGAGGGCAGACACCAGTCCATGACTAGCAAGAGCACCCGCCTCTGTCTTTGAATTTCTATGTGGTGGGTTGCCAAGAGCTGTGTGCCCAGCCCTGTTCCCATCCTGCTTAGCTCTATGGAGCCCAGCCAGCTGGAACTTCCTGCACTGAAGACAGGGTGAGGCACCAGAGGTTATCCAATGTGGACTCAGGCCATGGGTGGGGCCTTCTGAGGGCTCTCTTCCTGTGAAAGCGTCCTGTTGCTGTGGCTGCAGTGAATTTGGTGTCCTCTGATGACAGCAGCAGGAGACAGGCCAGCTCCAAGGCCCCAGCTTTGTAGTTCCCAGCTTCACCAAAGGCACATATGTGGTAAGGGGAGACTTGGTGAACAGCTATACAATTGTCATCCCTCGCAGGGCTTCTCCCCTTATGAGCACACCCAGCACTTTCCCACTCGCTTTGTGTTGCTCATGACAATAATCCCCATCATGAGAAACTTATGTTCAGGGAGGTCATGTGACCTGAACAAGGTCACAGATTTGTGTCTGACCCAGGTGTCCTGAGTCCCAGTCCACCAGCCCACGATCCAGCCACTCCTCCAGCCTCAGCAGCTCTCCCTGCACAGAACGGTGTGGGAGCTGGAGGCTGGAGGCTGAGGGGGGCCCTGTCCCATTCAGGAATGTGTGGCCCTCACTACACACCTGGCCTCAACAGCATTACAAGAGAAATGCAGTGTAGACTAAGGGCTGGACCCATGAGCATGGGTTTGTTTTAGGTATTGTTTATTTTGGTTTTTTTACCTTTTACTGTTTTAGAGGACTTGGGAACCTGGCTTACATCACGGCAGCAGCTCCCTATACCAGGGACATCAGTGCAGCCTCCATCTGGGAGACTCACAGGAGTGGTTTACACTGAAAGCATGCAGAAGCATGCAGGAGAACTGGGTTACGGGTACAGGGAGGAAGGGAGACACTTGAGTGTGAGGACCCATGTGGGCCTAAGAAAGTGGGGCTGCTTTCTGCCTCTGGGCAGCAGCAGCTGTCCTGCTCGCAGACAGTACAGCTCCTCATTCCACTGCTCAGCCTTTCTCTGCCCTGGGCCATGCCTGGTGTCCAGGACTCAGAGTATTTGTCTCAAGGCTGTGGAGACCCATGGGGGAGGTTGGGGAGGCAGGCAGCTCGCTGAGCCTGGCCTCCTGCTCAGCTCTCACTTCTCTTTCTTGGTACCTCTTCTCCCGCACCATACACCCTCCTCCCCAAAGGAGGGCAGCTCCTTTTCCCATATTCCCAAATGATCTTAGCCAATGGCATTTTCCTAAAAAGCCAGGAACTTTGGTTTCGTCTGATCAAGCATGATTTCTAGACAAGCTGAACCAAGAGCTCTAAAAAGCAGTTGCTGGGTTGAATTTCATCAGACTCCAGACCTGTGATTTAGGTTTCGGGTTATTTGCTCTGGATAGAAGCTGACTTAGCCACAGAGAGATGGTATAACGAAGAGAGAAGACAGAAGAAATCTCCCCCATGAGCCCCATTTGTGGGGCAGTGCATCTCAGACGCCAGCCTCAGCCCTGCCTGTCTGCCAGCTCTGCGTGCTCTGCCTCTACCTCAGGGGCTGGGGCTCTGCTGTGTCTCTCATGGGCCCTGGGCTTTCTGACTGGTAGGTTTGTGTGATGAGCTTGGCCTTGCTAGGGCCTGTGGGCATGCTCCGCATCTTGGGCCTGCTCTGTCTTGTAGGTTCACTGCCCACACCCTCCGGAAGACTGTTCCAGGACTTTCGTTCATGGGAAACAAAGCCTGGCAGGTCTTTCCCTAGCCCCTTACCAGCCCTGAGGTGGGGACACATCCTAGCCCACTGCTGGGGGCGCCTTGCTTTGGGGGGATCCAGGTGATTGGGGCAGTTGAGGAAGCCCTGGACTGGCAGACCAGTGTTGACTTGCTGGTGACCAAGGCCGGAAACCGGGTGGGGAGGCTGTGAGGGCCCTTCAGGCCTGCCAGCTTGTGCTTCTAGGAAAACTCTTGGTGTTTTATTCCTCCAGTCCCCTCTGCCTGTTTGAGGTTGCTGCTGAAGCATTTAAGACAGGACTCAAGGCCAGAAACAAAGGCCCTTTATCAATCCAGGAAACAAGGGATGGGGAGGGTGGAAAGAAGGGCATTTCCTGGCAGTCCAAGTCACCCTCAGGACATGGCCCTGAGTCCAGAGGGAACTAGGTCTTTGCTGCAAGACTTCTCAGAAGGTCTATTGCTTTTCCTTCTGTAGTCTGCCTTACCACCTGGAATAAGCTGCAAAAGGTAATCACCTCATTGGCCACAGCCTCTCACACAGGTGTGCTCATAGCATTTCTTGATTCATAAAGCACTTCCATAACTGTGGTCTTGTTGCTCCTGACAGCTCTGGGAGGTGTCTGGGCTGTTGGCAGAGTGTGAAGGGTATGGACTGAAGGGACAGATATATTTGGGTTCAAACACCTGGCTTCACCACATAGCCACTGTAGGACATTGGGCAGATTACTTTTTTTCCATATGGATAGCCAGTGATCCCAGCACCATTTATTGAAAAGGCTGTCCTTTCCCACTGCCCTTCAGTGTCATGAAGCAAATGTCCATACCTGTGAGGATCTGTTTCTGAATTCTATATGGTTCATTGCTCTAGGATTGGCTTTCTAGCTCAATTGCATTGTCAGTAGAAAGCATCCTTAGTATGGATCAGTCCTTTGAAATTAGCTGAGACTTGTTTTGTGACCCAGCATATGGTCAAATTTTGCAAGTATTCTTGTATGCATGAAAAGACAATGTAGTCAGAATTTTAGGGTACAACATTCTATGCTTGCCCATTAGGTCAATTCTGCTAATTATATTGTTCAAATCTTTATAACCTTAGTGAATCTTTAAATCACATCTTCTATACCCTTTACTTGTTAAAAATCTTCCACTGTGATTGTGTATTTTTCTGGGTATTCTTGTAGTTCTATTGATTCTTACCTTTTCTGTCCTGAGGCTCTGTTATTAGGGGCTTATAAACTTAGAATTGCATCTTTTTGGTGTAAAGTTTTTGCCTTGAAGTCAACTTCAGCTAGGCATTAGATAGTGGTGATGGTTGCATAATCTTGTGAATATATGAAAAAAAAATCATTGAGTTGTACACCTTAAAAGGTAAGAAAAATTATGCTTTCTCTGATATTAATATAGTTACATCAGCTTTCTTTTGGTTTGTCTTCCCATTCTATATTTTCTATTCTTTTCATATTTCTGTATCCTTATATTTTGCCTGTCTCTTGTAAACAGCATACAGTTGATTGTTTTTTAAGTCCAGTCTAATAATCTTTGTATTTTAACTGGAGAGTTCTTTTCCATTTATATTCATAATAACTACTGATATATTTCAGTCTATCATTTTATTAAGTGCTTTCTCTTTGTCTCAAATCCTCTACATTCCTTTTTCTCTCCCTTCTTGCCTTATTTTTGAAATGATTATGTATTTTTAGTATTGTCTGTACATGGACCATTATGTTTGCAAAAAACCATGCAAAAGATTGTTTAAATAATAATTTGAGGCCTAAAATGTCTTCTTCCAGAAAGGATTTAAGTTTGCTTCTCCCAGGCTCTTGGGAGTCACTGGCACTCCAGAATTACTTTATTCCAATTCCATAGATAAACAAGTTGACTTCCTTTCTCTGCCCCATGGTGGTGTTTTAATTAGCTTGAGTTAAAGCCCATGAGCCCTGCCACTCCTGAGGTCTGTCTCTAGTCAGCCTTTCTGATCACATCCATAATCACTTCCATTTCTTCATCTACTTGCACCTATATTGTGCTTGGAACTAGACTGTGTCCCCCATCCCCTTTTACCTGATTTGATGTTCATGATTAGGGTCACCAGTTTCCAGCCTCCCCCTCTATAGGGAGTTACTAAAGCCATTCATATTTAGTATGTGTCAACCACCCACCACTCTAGGTGTTAGGAGCTCTGATGTGCAAATTTAAACATGTCACTCTCTCACGTAGTAATACCTCTTGGCTAACCATTTTCCTCTGGTTGCCTTAATGCCTACCTGTCTCTCCAGCCTTACCCTAGTTCCTTTTTCCCAGCAGACCACTGTAAGGAGTAAGGCTGGCCTATATGGGAAAGAAATGTTTGGGTTGGGGAAGGCATGGGCTCTGGATGTCATAGTTTGTCTGCACAGCCCAGGTCAGCTGTCCCAGAGCTACTCTGTACCTGGGAGGCTCTGTTTCTTTTGGCTGGGAGCCCCTGGGGCACCTATGAGCCAGAACTATAGTTCCAGGGAGACAAAGGTAGGAACAGACATCCTGCACTAGTGAGCCTGGGCTGTGCTGTGCCAGGGCCATTGTTTCTAACTTGGAAGAGGATTTTTTTCTAAGAACAAGGATGTGCCACGCGGGTACCACAGTGGCCAGAATCAACAAGAAAAACAGTATGCCAGAGAAAGACCTATGCTCTTAAGTCACAAGTTTATGGTGTGTATGTATATGGTGTGTGTGTCTGTGTCACATGATTATGTGTCTCTGTCCATGTTTTTCATGTCTGTATATGTGCATGTCCTGTGTCCATGTGTGTACCTGCATTTTGTATGCTGGGAGGAAGATGAGGGGAGGATTTGCATTGTGTCTGGAATCCATGAATTAGTGTATGCCCGTCTGTACGTGTGGCTATCTGCATGTATGTCTGCATGTATGTCTGTAGTTTGTGTTTGGGTGTATCTGACATATGTTTGCATGTGTTTCTAAGCCTGTATGTTCATAGGTATTTAGCCAACAAACTCCATGACTTCCTCACCAACATTTCTTCTTCACTTCGGTTACTCCCTCTTGTGGTCAGGTCCTGAATCCTGTCTTCAGTGAGAAGGGCTCCACCACAGAAGTCTTGAAATCCACTTTCAGGTCAGGCATGCCATCCTTTCTCTTCAGTTTTCTCACACTGTGACTGTCACCGCACGTGTCTTCCATCTCACTGGGGCTTGCAACCTTGCACAGCAACCCATCCTCTTCAGCCTTGACTGCAGCGGTATCACTTCAGCAGCTCTCTCCTCAGCATCCTCAGTGTCCTAACCTTTTCCCATTTTTACCCCACCCAGCTAATCCCCAGCAATGTTGTTGAGCCTTGCTGGAGAAAAATCATATACAGTAGGGTGGATGAGTCTACCTAAAACTCATCACCTATAACCACAGCTGGGGATACCTCTACCTCATACAGACCACCTTCCCTCTCCTATTTACAGCTATTCCTTTTTTCCAGTTGCACCCTTTCCCTCAACCCCAAGTGCTTCAGTTGATCTCAACACGAACACCTTGCTTCTTACCACCTCACAGAACCCGCACCCCCAGGTTAGTGGGTGGGAACTTCCCATTTCCTGCCCTCTCCCACCTTCATACTTGCCTGCGGCTGCACCCTTTCTCATCTCTTTTTCTTGTGTCTTGGTGTCCTTCCTCACATCTAAGATCCATCCAAAAGAATGGGTCTCAGTTCTCTTTTGTCAATATTCTTTTAATCAAAAGTGACAGAATCCCAACCCAAACCAGCGTGAGGAGACAAAAAGGGATCCTTTACTAGCTCACACAACCAGATGCTCAAAGTTGTATCCTTTTTTTTTTAAGTTATATCCTTTTTAAGAACAGCTAGATCCAGGAGCTATGGGATGCCACCTGGATAATGGCACAACTCTGTGCCTCAGTTCCTTCATCTGTAAAATGGGATAATAACTATCCTTACCACACAGTTTTTGTGAGCAATAAAAGCCATCAGAAACCCAGATAGCACTCTTGGTGGTTCTCATCTCTCTGTCTCTATGCAGTTGGTTTCATTCTTTTCTCTGCAGCCTGACTTTCTCTGCTCCCCAGTCACATAAGAGAAAGTAATCACTCACAGCACCTCTCCTCAGCATATCAGACTATTTTGAATATTTTGATCCCAATTCTTAATATTTGGAAGAGAAAACCCTATTGGCTTAGTTTGGATCAGTGTCCACCACTGGGTCATTTAGGTATGGTGGGAAGAGACATACCTGGTAAAATGTGGCTATAGCAGGCCCACCCTGAGGGTTGGAGTACCACAGGGATAAAGGAGGATTCTGAATTGCCAGACATCCCAAAAGGTGTCCATTGCAATTGGAGAATGAGGAATTCTCCAGTCTGCTCTATGAGTGGGAGTAATATGGGGAGTGAAGCTAGAAGCTTCCCCTTGGTATAGGTAAAGAAAGGCCAAGCATTCCAGGTATATAAGTTTAGCCCTCATTCTATACCCTAGAGTCCCTGAAGGTTGAAGGAAAGTAGTCTTGGTAAGGAGGTCAGAGATGCTATTTAAGAAAAAGGAGAACAGTGGGAAGTCACTGTGGGGGAAGCACAGGAAGCTGTTGGGGCTCATCCTGGTCTGGCCCTGAGGATTCTGTGTGTACAGATGCCAAATCAAAGATGTCCTATGGGAAATCTCTGGAAACCATGAGTGTTAACAAGTCATGGTGTGGGGAACTGGGTTCTCTAACCCTTGCCTCCCATCTGTGCCCCAGGCTTGTGGGAAGAATCCTGTCTGTGTAAATAAAAGTGTTGGCCACACACACCCTATTCTGGTTTTGGGTCATGGACAGCAGGGACACAGACAGGAATTCCAGGGATCAAGACAAAGTAGAGGATTATGGGGGATCAGTCATCCACCAACTGGTGGTGCATGATCAGGGTACAAACCCATCTGTGAGAGCTTGCACCAAAGAGGGGTGGAATCCTTTCCTCCAAAACTCACCAGTTTTAAACTTCATCTTGACTTTCAGTATTAATTTTTATATTGTGTTAAGGAGCAAAAATAAGGAAAGGGTTTTACTTCTTAATATATAATAATAATAGCAAACTCTCACTCAGTGCTTACATACCGGGCACTGCTGTGTTTTATATGTATTAGTACACTTAATCCTCATAACTTTTGAGGCAAGTACTATCATTATCCTTATTTTATAGATGAGGAGACAAGGCACAGAGAAGTT
This sequence comes from Manis pentadactyla, assembly GCF_030020395.1. Classification (NCBI taxonomy): domain Eukaryota; kingdom Metazoa; phylum Chordata; class Mammalia; order Pholidota; family Manidae; genus Manis; species Manis pentadactyla. The sequence goes on along the minus strand of NC_080021.1, from coordinate 183,957,047 downwards.
AAGTAACTTGCCTAAAGTCACACTGTGCGTAAGTGGCAGAGCTGAGATTCTGACCCTGGCAATCTGTGCTCTTAACCACTCTCAGTACAGCCCCTCTCACTCCAAAGGTATATATTGCTTAGGCTCCTTTTGAAGCAAGAAACAGCATTCTACAAGCTACTCTAAGGAAAGAAGGGTTATTATGGGATAAAAGTCAGCTAAAAGAAGAAGACAGAAGCTCAGAAATCTAAAAATAGGAACAATGGTGCAGGCCATTAGGAACCTTGAAGTGGAGGTTCTCTAAGCTCCGAGGTCACTCCAGCATCCTCAACAAGAAAGTGGAATTTAAGGTTACCCACTACAGAATCCCTTCATTAACACCACTCAGCATAATTCAAGTGTTTCTATTCCATGCTCACCTTATATATACTCACTGACTTCCTCTTCTCTCAGTTCAGTACCTTTTTACACTCTCTGCTAAAGCTGCCTTACACGTCTGTCTTACTTACCTCATTACGCCCACCCCACCCACACACGTTAGACTTTTCAGTTGCTCCTACTCCTAAGTGCCTGATCTCTCCACATTTTCAAGCTGAGACAGAGAAACACATACTGGCTCAACACATCTTTTTGAACCAGTTGACACTGTAGAATACCAGTTAGGCTATAGTTTATCTTCTTTTGGGTCCAGTATCTACTTCTAGTCCAATCAGTTCAAACTAGGATGGAGATTGGAGTCACATGGTATGAAACATAGTCATCTACAGTTGTCCTTTTAGGTGATGCTGTGGGTGAGGCTGTTTCCTTGGAAGGTGCTTCATGTGCATGTGCAGCTCAGGTCTTGTCCATTGTCATGTCAGGCTAGAGCTATTCTCTGTGCCCCAAATCAGTCCCATTTCATTACCTGCTTAGGAAGGCATCTTTTCCCTCTGTTTCCTTCCAATCTTACAAGCCTAGAACTGCCAAGTCCACTGAGGACAGCATCTGTAGCTATTGATTTGGACATTGGTCAAAGAAGGAAGGGAAGGGACAGGAGTCAACATAAATGAGTTTTTACAAGCTTGGAATTTCACTCACTGTAAGATCTAAGTGGGGCCCTTCAGTTCCTGCTCTCTGCCTTCTTGTCTGTGTGATGGGACCCTTTAGTGCCTCCTACCAGCCTCATAGACAAGACCACGCAGATACGAGTGGTGTCCACCCATCAATCATTCCACAAGCTCCATCTCCTCTTTCTTGCCAGATGATCTGCAACTGTGTTTAGATGCTCAGGAAAGCGGTCCCTTTACAGCCCCAGGGGGCACATGCACATGTTCAGGCCACCATGGTAATTCTACTCTCTTTGCCAGGGATGGCTTCAATTTGAGAATTGACATATGATGCCACTTTGGCCAGTGTATCAACTGAATGGGGAGGGGTTTCTGGGAAAGGTTTTTGTCCCTGATAAAAACTAATCCATGTGGAGAAACTCCCCTTTTGACTTAGGACCAGGGTCACATTGCAATCTCTGAAGGGAACAGTTTTGCTTTTTGTTACAGGAAAGCACATGTTGCTCTAAATTGGAATACGTGGCTTTCATTCATGTAGGTATACAAAAAAGATGAAGGTCTGTCATCAGGGATGATGAAGGGATTCCTGCCCTAGGGTTGGAGGTGGGAATTAAAATGAACAAAATTGAAACCACTAAGTCATGTCCTGCCATGAGCCGGTAGAATGGTGTAATTACTTTTTTCTATACTTTGCCTTATTGTCATGTTAGATGAAATTGATCCAGTTTAATAGGAAGGGGTAAACCTTTGCCCCATTTTGTTACTCAAATACTGACCCGACCTTATACTTCCTTTGCCCATGAGACCTAGGATATCTCTCCTTTACCTACACCTCTCCTATTTAAAAACCAGACACCGGGAAGCTGGCTTACATGGCAGCTTTTCTGTGGTCAGTCTGCCCTCTGCTGGATTAATGGAGGTAGATGTTGGAGACATGAATTTAAGGGAAGGGGCAGCTTTCCGGAAAGGAGACGTGATCAGTAGGTCGGATTCCCTTGGGGTCACTCTAGGCCATTTGTTCAGTCCTAGAGATCAGATCAATGAGGTGGTGACCCAGCCTGAGTGTGAGGTGGTGGTGGGAAGCTTCCTAAGGAATACAACCCCCTAGTTTAGAGGTTAGAAGCTGTCTGTATAGTGCGTCTTGTTTGAGTTTCTTTATCTATATACAGATGGACAGATGTAAGAGACCTCATTTGTCTAGCACTAAAAATAAAATTTCCTAGGCAAATTGATCTTTAGCAATTGCCAAACTTTATCAACTAACTAATAAGGGATCAATCAAGGTAACAAAAGCTGACCCTTTGGGTATGGAAAGGAAATGGAAATTGACAGATTATATAGTTGGGATACAGAAGATTTATATGTAACAGCTAGTTTAGGTGGAAAAAAAAACTTTCCTAACTAGGAAAAGATTGCAGTTTCACTAGCATATGGTAACAAAATGTCGTATTCAAGTCCATCATTACATTTAAGGACAGTTTGCAAAGCCACAAACATTGGTTGTCAATCAGAGATTAAAAATCCAATGTATCTAAGAAGCAAAGAATGAGGATACATCTGTGGCTGCTAAAAGTTTCATTTCTCAAGAATGGTGTCTGATGATCTGGTTGTTGTATATGTATAAAGCATAGATACAGAAGCAAATAACAAGTTATTACTTGAAACAGGCTACTTGCCACCAGGTATTTTCTCAAGCAGCAAGCAATGTAGATAGAATTTTAGTGGTTTACTCTCCTACCCCCACTCCACGCATCTTTTTTTCTTAAGATAAGCAAATTTTTATTTCTCTGAAATTAGAATTATCAGAGATTGAGTTTTTTCATGTATATTAATTTTTCAGATAACCAACATTCACATCTTTAAGTACTGTAATTTTTCTTCTTGAAATTAAAAAAAATTTACTTTTTACATGCTTATGAAAAATAATTTAGATGATGCAGAAGAATGAAGAGAATTAACTATTTGTCCAAATCCTATCACCCAGTGTTGTTAGGTAAATATAAATCCAGAGCCTTTATGTATACATACTATAGGAGATAAGATAGATAGCAGATAGAAGACGCTTACAATACTTATTCTGAAAAATCTTTAGGCTAGATATTTTGGAATTTGGAGTTTTTTATATTTTGGAAAGATAATATGGCATATATTTTGTATATCTTATATCTCCCAGTAGGATCTAGGCAGTACTCCATAATCAAATATATTAACATTGCTGCATATGAATACTTACTAACACTAAGACATGTCTTAAAAACTGCAAATGGCCTCACTTAAATTCAGGACAATTTTACTGGTAAATGACTTATAAAATACCTTTAATTTTCACAGCGTTTTAGGTTTCAGAATTGCAGGTAAGGAATGTGGACCTGTGCTTTCATAATGTAGGATCATATAACACGTGTTCTTTTTTTAAGAAAAAAGTAATCAATTTAATTGTACCTGTAATAGAATAAAAAGAAACTGAAGTGAAACCAAAGGAACTGCTTCACTTTACATAAGTGTTTCTTTGTCAAAAGAAATATTTTCTAAAATATCTTTTTAAGGTTAAAGAGAAAGAGTAAGAGAAATAATAAGAAAGTGGAGTTATTATGTTGAAATTGGTTCTGATGCAGATCTTCCTAACATGTTCTCAAGTGCTTGTAGGCTCCAGGCCCTTCAAATATTTTGTAACATTCCCTTCAGTAACCTGAAATTCATAGATAATGTTATCTACTCACACAGATAATTAAAAATAATCAGTATCTTGCCTAAAATGTAGGAAACATTAAGTTAATTTGTTATATAGTAATATATATTTCCCATACTTATGGGAAATGGAGGAAGATTGGAGAAAAAGGAGCAGTACTTAAGAAGCTGGAGAAGTGGTATAGCAGATTTTCAGGGACAGCATCAGGAAAGACTGAAAACCAAGAGGAAATATCCAAATAAACCATTTCAATATGTAATTTTCAAAACATAGATTTATCATTGTCCTGCAAACATTAAAAAAAATGTGTATAGAGCGGCAATAAAATATTTTAAAAACTAGTCTTTGTGATTCACTGATACCCTTACATTTCATTTGTTTCTACTAATTTAATAATGTATGGTTTAAAGTCTATGAAAAGGTTTTTCAAATCTTCCTTTACACATTTGCATTTGGTGTCATTGTTTTTCCAGTAACCTTACCACTGCAGTAAAACCCTTTACAACTAAATACTTAGTTGGAAATGCTGTAATTTAGCTCTTTCCAAGAAGTGGGTATGTAAATCCTAACTAGGTCCCAGACTTTTATATTTAGACTGATTAAACTGTGTTTTGGCTTCAAAGCCTCATTTATTTTTAAATTTTTATTTATCTATTTACCTATTCTCAACTCTTCCTGCAAATGTTGGCTACGGTTCCATTGGTTTTGAATGTATTAATCTCTCAGTCAGATACTGCAAATTCAATCCTATCTTCAAATATAATCAACTACTTGTACCAAATGAAAGCAAAATTTTCGAACAGTGCTTCTAGCCATAAGTCGACCTCCAGGGAGAAATGGAGACCTCTTCTCTGCAGCAGGCGTTAGAACACCTACTTCAGACAGCTCCGCAAGCCCTCGCCCTCCCACGTACTCCACGCCCCTCGGTCCTGCACCGAGAGGGCGCCGTACGTCGAGCGGAAGTGTCGTAAGCGGCCGCCGGAGGTGTCGTTGGTGTGTTGCGCGACGGGGCCGTAGAGTGGAGTGGCGCCTGTCCCTGGGAAGAAAGTACCATGTCGATTGAAATAGAGTCCTCGGAGTGAGTCCTGCGGTGGCGGATGCTGGCGAAGTGGCGGGGGCGGGAAGTGAAGGATGTGGGCTGGAAGGTGCTCGGGGAAGGCATCCGAGAGGCTAGGGAGTGGAGGGGCATTTCCTTGCCCACAAAGAAATTTCTTGGGTCTGGCTACCTCGAGACGGGCTCACAAGAAAGTAGCGGAGGAGAAGCCAAAGCCCCGTGGGAGGTGCTGTAGGGCTGGGGGAAGACTACACGTTGAAGACCTGAGTTGTAGCCATCTTCGACTCGTAGCGCGCCCAGTGATTGATCAGATTACCCATTCACCAGTCTAATTATCTGCACAAGAGGGCTTGGACTCTAAAACTTGCTTCTCTCACCACCCTTCTTAAAGGGTGTGATGTATTTCCTGTGTTTACATGGCCCTTTGCTTTCCCCTGCCCGGCACTTAAACCAGTATTGCCGTTGCCCATGCTACTAGTCTGTGTAGGCTCCTAGGGGCTCCTTTTCCTTAATGTCCTAGTACCTAGTTAGGCAGCAGACTCGACTGCTGCCTTTGAAATGACGACTGGCTATTTTACCAGGTTTTATCTGGCGCTGAATTTTGTTAGACCGTGAGCTCTGTCTAAAAGAGAAACAGAATGTGAAGATGGGGTCAGAAGAATGATAGGTCTGGAGACGAGGGCGACTGAGTGACCGAGGGTCTTCAGTGAATTTCTCTAGGAATCCATCTTCCACCTTGCCCTTGCCACACTTAATAATTAAGTGAACAGACAATATTTGTGTCCTGAATGTTAGTAAGGGATAGGACTTGTCCTGAAGCCCTGCCATAGGTGGGAAGGAAGTTTATTCATTCAACAAATATTGAAGTCCACTATATACTCTACTAGACCCTGAGGATACAGTACTGAACAAAACACGGAAATCTTTGCCCTTATAGAATGTGCATTGTGATTGGGGAACACTAACAATAGACAAAAACAGTAAGTAAAGTATTAGAGACTTGACAGATGGTGATAAGTATTATGGAGAAAAATAAAGCAAAGAAAAGTGATAGAGAATGTTGGAGATTTAAGACAACTAAATCAGGGTAGGATTTGGAAAGGGTTTCATGCCTTGAGGTCTGAGTAATAGCTGGACACCAACTATTGTCCTAGCCTTGAGCTGCTGCATGTTTTTATTAGCAATAATAGCTAGTAGTTACTAAGTATTTTCTGTGCTAGTCACACTATAGGCAGTATAGTCAACCCTTTCACCAAACCTGCAGGGTTAGATATTTTTCTTAACAGATGAGGAAACAGGCACAAAGATGTTAACTGACTTGCCCAGGGTCACAGTTAGTAAGGGACAGAATTCATTCAAATTACAGCCTGTCTTCAAAGTTCTTAGCTCTTTATGTATTACACTGTGTTTGAAGGAAATGCATTTGATTTTGGCTATGTCAAACATGAACATCTTTACAGGGAATTGAATGTCTTATTTTGGGTATGCAAATTGAGGTGTGCCAAGGAAGATAGGTGCTAAAATAGCAGGGATCTAAACCTGGGTATCTCTTAAAGGGACTCTGAGAATACTATGAGTAACAGTAAACAGTTTCCTTCTGTAGGAGTTGTTTTTAGGTGTTTGCTTTCCTGCCATGAATTTATGCTCAAGAGCCACACTGTCAGTTTGAATTTTCATTTTTCCACTTACCTCTGTTACTTGGTCAAATCATCTGTAAAATGGACATAATAATACCTCATAAGGTTGTTTTGAGGAATAAATGACAGCATGTCTAAAATGCTTAGAACAGTACCTGGTATATAGTAAATACATAATTAACATTGGTTATTCTATGATTATTATTTCTCCTCAGGAGAGAGAATTAACTAAATTTCAGTATGAGATTCCAACCAGGACAGTCTGACCCCCTACCAGTAGAAATACGGTGTGAGCCAAGTATGCACTTTTAAAGAAAGAGAAGGAAAACAGTGTGTCACAGCATTGTACAGTGAACTTTTACAGTCTGTATGAACATATCTTTGCCAGATTCCTCATTCTTAAGTCCAAGATCAAGAAGTTTTAAGTGTAAAATTTATATGTTTAACTATAAATAATTTTAAGTTTTCTGTCATATGTTGAAAAATGTTGCTTATTCTCTCAGTATTTGGAAATTGTCTGCCTCCTCTTTTCCTTGGGAAGCTGAACCCACTGAAGTTTTAACTTCACTTTATTTCCTTGGGAAGCTGAATAAATGTTTTTGTTTGACCTGTCCTGAAAATTTGGTCATAAAGGCAGTGGACGGGTGTTATTTTTGCAGATGAGAACACAGCTTTGTTTTGCTTTTACATACAGTGTAGCTCTACTTATTTGTGTCCAGCAAATCCCTATTAAGAAAATCTCAATCTGTAATTTTGGGTTTATTTAAAAAATGAACCAAATCATCCTACAAGCATTTACGCTATTTTATATCAATGACTAGACTAGGTTTAAATATTTCATTAAAGTGTACAACAATATAATTACATAGATTAATAAGAAACTTGGCATAATAAAAAGGTCTCAAACCTTGAAAATAAAGAGTCACCTTAGTATCAACTCCCTTTCTAGCTGCCTGTGAGACATAGGGCGAATTAGTTCCCCTTTGTTAAACTCCATTACTCCTATTTCTGAGATGGAGGTAGGACAGGATGATCCCCAAGGTCCCTGGTAACTTAGGTTCTGTGATTTTTGGAAATTTTTACTTACGTGATAACGAAACAAAGTAGGTAGTGAAAGGAGGATGGTTGAGTAAGAGAAATAAGCTGGGGTAAGAGTTGTTTGTGGCCTCTTTGGTGAAAGAGGATCTGTGAGCTGGATGACTTGCTTTCTTTTTTCAGTGTGATCCGCCTTATCATGCAGTACCTGAAGGAGAATAGTTTACATCGGGCGTTGGCTACCTTACAGGAAGAAACTACTGTATCTCTGAATACCGTGGATAGCATTGAGAGTTTTGTGGCTGACATTAATAGTGGCCATTGGGATACTGTTTTACAGGCCATACAGTCTCTGAAGTTGCCAGACAAAACCCTCATTGACCTCTATGAACAGGTAAGAGTGGAGGTGATGCTGATACCCAAGAGCAGGTTTACTGTGGGCCCTCTGACTAGAAAGCAGCAGTGGGCATTCCTTCAAGCACTATAAGGCTGTAATAGCCATTAACACTTACACTGTCAGGGCTTGAGTGCTACTTTGTATTTTTTTACCTCATCTTGGAAAAACCAAGATTTTCCCAAATTGAAATTATTTCAAATTGATCATTAAGTGAGCTATTCTGACACCCAACTAGTGAACTGCAATTCTATTCTGGCACTAACCACTCAGAGTTAGCACAGAGCCCACAAGTTGAGGGCTCAGTTCTATACAAGATTGCCCTTTCTTCTGACACCAACTTCATTTTGGGGTCTCAGGCCACCCATACTTCTGAACAACAAACTACAAATTTGGGGGTCCCCATGACTCAGAATTTATAATTCACTTGAGTGACTCACAAAATAGGAAAGTACTATATTTATGATTACAGTTTTATTATCAAGGATACAGATCCTTGTATCAAGGACCAGCTAGATGATGAAACACGTAGAGTGAGGTCTGGGAAGTTCCTGAATGCAGAGCTTCCACTGTCCTCTCCCTGTGGAATCAGGGTGTCTCTCTCATCTTGTATATTAAAGTGCTCACTAACCAGGGAGCTCCACTGGGGTTTTGTTTAATCTCCAGCTCCCCAACTCTCTGTACATCAGGCTGGCTCAGAGTTTCAGCCCTCTAATCACACGGTTGTGCTTTCTGCTAACCAGCCCTTATCATGAGCTGTCATCTTAGCACAAACTCAGGTGTGATGCTGGGTGAATGTTAATAACAAAGATACTCCTGTCACTGAGGAAATTCCAAGATTTTTAGAATCTCTGTGCCAGGAAACCAGGACAAAGATCATACACAGTAGTTATTATCTAACAGAACAGAGTGGGCTCCTGGAAATAAGACTGTAATGTTGTTTGATGTAAAAATGGAATAGTTGGTTTTGGTTTTTTTTAATAATCTATATGAGTTCAGTAATTCCTCAAAGAAAATTCTGGTAACTAGAGAAAGATTTCTGTGGAGTGCATGGAGTTATTACCATCTTTTCTTTCTTAAACATTTACATTCAGAACAAGAGGCCTAAGAGAAGAGATTAATAGATAAAAAGGAAGCATGAAAAATGAAGCATGGAAGTTGAAAGATTGAAATGATTACTTGTAATTACTTCAGTGGTATACTAGTGAAATGCTAGTGAAAAGGGGCATTTCTAATATTTGAAATCACTTTGGCAGGCCATTTCTGGATCAGAAATTGTACTGAAAAGAAATATTACTGATTGATTGATTTAAAACAGCCATTTTCTTTCAATTATCTAGGTGGTTCTGGAATTGATAGAGCTCCGTGAACTGGGGGCTGCCAGGTCACTTTTGAGACAGACTGACCCCATGATCATGTTAAAACAAACACAGCCAGAGCGATATATTCATCTGGAGAACCTGTTGGCAAGGTCGTATTTTGATCCTCGTGAGGTATGACTGTGGTAATAATGAAAAGTTGTTAAATTTAAAAACATGCACTAATGTGATCTTTCTTTTTTTTACCATTTTATTGGATACTTTTTGTGATCTTAATTTAATTTTTGAGAGTGATACTTTTTTGCTGATGTATATTGGTTAAAGTTTGCATATGTTAAAGAGAATAGTCATACTCAGTTTTTGGAATATTTGAGGGTCTTTCTTCCCTCACATACCCCATTATAGAAGATTGTGTGTTGATTAGTAAAGAAGCAGAAAATTTATTATGGTACTATTTCTACACTAGGCCACATACCTGTCTAGCCCTGAAGTGCTACCTGACTGCTGGTACAGTCACTGTGCATTTGTGTTGCTTGCCCCTGACAGTTTGCAGTTTTCTTCCAGCTCTTTTAGTTCTTAGAAAACATGTTTTTTGTTCTCAGCTGATTATACTAACTGGTAGAGCATGGTGATGGATATTCTTTAATTTTAATAAAACTTTTTTATGTGTATAATTTCCTTCTTTCTCATGTAGTCTCTTACTTGTCTAAATAGGAGGAAGAAGAATATAATAGGCACTGGACTATGGGAAGTTAAGGTAAACTGAGAAACTATGAGGAGGAAGGAAAGGAGTTTAGATTACCAACGTAGGATTTTAGTTAGAGGTCCCGGAGAACTTCAGAGCTGGGAATCATTTGAGTGGAAGAAATTACCAAGGCATATAAAAGAATCCTTAGCTATGCAAATTTTTAAAAAAACTGAAAAAACAGGTCTGGCTTTGATGTAGTTTAATTGGACTCTTTTCAGGAATAATAGTGTGGATTGGTTGACCTCCATTCTCTTCCAGTAATACTTTGAAAATGCAAGTGGATAGAATTGGGAAGTTGTTTTAAGAACTGATTGATTTAATTAGTCCCCTGTTTACTGGGTAGTTTCTTTTCATATTTCCTTTTTAGAATATTTCTGCTTAATTTTTGTTATTTTTAAAAAATAAGCACACTTACATCTTGTAGCTGCTTCTTGAAAATGATGTTGCCCCCTGTCTTTTTCAGGCATACCCAGATGGAAGTAGCAAAGAGAAGAGAAGAGCAGCAATTGCCCAGGCCTTAGCTGGGGAAGTCAGTGTGGTGCCTCCATCTCGTCTCATGGCATTGTTGGGACAGGTAATTAACGTCTATGGAACTAAAATTACCTTGAACCCCTGGTACAGTTTTCTATATAGAAGCTATGTGTATGAGATAAAAAAAATCAGACATCCTAAGATTGGGGGACTACCTGTTGAGCTGCTTGTACCAATAGCTGTGCCATGCCAGTCTAATCTTCCCTAGGAGAGTCAGTATAGATTAGTAGTTAAGAGCATAAGCTCTAGAGTCAGTTAGAATTAGGGTGACCATAGAATTTATCTTTCTATCTGTGATAGCTTGGGGGGCACTGTTGATCATTGTGCCAGGACACTGCCCAGGAAAACTGGAACAAATATTTACCCTTATTTTAGAATCCAAGCTCTCTCACTTGTATCTGTGTGGTCTTGGGCACATTATCTAACTTTTCTGATCCCATTTATTAATGGTGGTAGTATAGTAAGGCTTAAATGAGATAATGCACTTAAAGCATTTCCTATTATTACCTAGTACCTTGTTAAAACTCAGTGAATGGTAACTGTTGGTGGTGATTTTTTTAAAAATTAGTAGTAGTATAGTTTACTAGTGTTGTCATTATAAAGCATAGAGTTGGGAGAGGCTCTGGGAGCCAACTGCTTTTGATACAGATCTTATCACTGCCTATGTCATACTTTGCCCTTGAGGAGTGTATGATGCTTTCTCCAATTCCTAAACCTTTTTGGAATTTGCAAGGTAATTTGGCTTGCTTCTTTTGACTTCCTCATTCCCACCTTGTATAATTAGGTTTCACTTTTCTCTGTTCTTCTTGGTTGTGACTGGTCCATTCACTTTAAACTTCTGAACTCAACTAACATTTATTTTCTGTTGTTATCTTCTTCAATATTCTTTGTCTTTTGGGTATGTACTTTTTAATTTCTTGTTATTGTTACTTTACTGGAGTTTCTAGAGAGAGTGGAAATAACTCATTTTGTTTCTCTATATTTAATTGGTTAGATGTGAGGAGTGAGTGAATCTTTGGCTCTGGTTGCTCATTTAGGTTTCTTGATGACTTGGTAAAGAATCCAAGAAGAAGAGGGGGGAGGAAAAAGAAAAAGAAAACAAGAAGAGGAGTAGATTTGTTGGGATGGAGGTAGAGACTGGGTGGGATAGATGATTAGTTTTGGATGTACGAATTTTGAAGTTCCTTTGGGACATACAGTGGAGATATCCAGTATAGGTACTAGGATTTGTGAATCTGAACCTCAGCCTTGAAGTTTTGGCTAGAGCTACAGATTGGGAAATTGCAGCAGTGGTTAAAGCCATACATGTAAGTATGATTACCCAGGGAAAGTATGTAGAGTAAGAAAAGTAAAAACTTGAGAAGGAAGCCATAGGCAATCCTTAAAGTCAACAGGGTGAACAGAGAAAGGAAAAGCCAGAGAGATACAAAGGGAAGCCAAGAGAAAAGGGGTAGAAAAGCTGAGAGAGTTTAAGAAGACAAGTCTTCAGGGTTGAGAGCAACAGAGAATGTGAGGAAGTTTATCAAAAAAGAGTCAGTCTGGCTAGCCAGAGATGGGTAAGATTCCTCAAGGGAGGAACAACCTAAGACAGGCACAGCCGCAGGGGGGCCATCAGGTGAGAAATTGGGGATCAACAGAGGTGAGGCTTAGAACCTCACACCCCCTGTTTTGAGAGAAATCTTCTGCATCCGTGGATGTTTTGTTGCCCTTGTCTAGCTTGGATTAATACTTAGTCTATAGGCACACACCTGATCATCTACATTTGCCCTCTTACAGCACTAAACTATGTTTTCTACCTTTATCTTGCATCTACCTACCACTTCAGCATTTTATTAAAAATAATAATAATAATAAGGGAGAAATGTGGGATTCACATATAAATCAAGTATAAAAATAAAACAAATAATCATAATTGACCTGATTGTTTATAGTTCATGATGCGTGATCAAAACCGAAAGTTTCTGTGATGACTGCCCTTGCACTGTTCACCATGGAAGAACTTATTCACTATGTAAGAACTTGTTCACCATGTAAAAACTTGTTCGTTATGCTTCAGAAGATTGGAGACTGTTGAGAATTAGGCTTGGGGTTGATTAATGATTGTGCATTGAGTCCCCTATACAGAATTTTATTGTTAACAACCATATGATCAATAAATATGAGAGATGCCCTCTCAAAAAAAAAAAAGTCAGTCTGGATTTGGCCATTGGGATAGCTGAGAGGCATTTCCATTGGAAAAGTGGGGACAGAAGGTATGTTGCAGCAAGCTGGGAGTGATTTAACTGAGAAGTGAAGACAGTGTAGATAACTCATGACACTTGGTTGTTAAAGGTAGAAGATGGTGAGGGAAAGGGGAGTGGGTAATGGTAACTAAAGAACAGAGAGTGAGAGAGGATTTTTTTTTTCTTTTGTAAATGGGAGAGATTTCAAAGTATTACAGACTGAGGGTAAAGAGCCAGCCTAGGGTATATACTGATTGGAGAGAGGTCCTGAGGAGGTACAAGTTCTCTGGTCTTTGCATCAAACAGGAAAAATAAGTAACATGAGTTTTGGAAAGAAAGAAACACAGTAGCATTTAGAAATATTGAATAGTTCAACTATAATAATTGTAGAGATAATTAAAAAATTTGATAACATTTCTAGATATAAAATATACAAAAGTTTATTGCATTCCCATATATCAGCAACAGCCAGAAAATACAGTGAAAAATAGCTCATTTGTAGCAATAATATGCAGTGTAAAAATTCTAGCACTAGCTTTTGTGGGAAATAGATAATTTCCATTTTAAAAAAGGCAAAAACCCTTCAAAACTTAAGAAATAAAAGATTTGAGTAAATGGAGAAATACTGATTTTCCTGGATTAAGACTGGGCATTGCTATCAGTTCTTAGGCTTAAGGCAATTATAATAAAGATCACAATAGGACTAGAACTATTTCACAGAATAATTCTAGTGGTCATCTGGAAAAATTAAGTTGAAAATATATTCATCAAAGAAATTTTGAAAAAAAAAAAAAGAATGTTGAGAGCATATGAACCCTAGAAATATTGAAGCAGTTAGTGAAGGCTCATTGAATACCTGTTGCAACCAGTGCAACAAAAGTGTAAGAGATTGGTCTGATTATTTTTAAGAATTTTAGTACATGATAATGGGAAGGTCACAAAATCTAGGAACAGGTAAGATTTATTCAGTGTATGGTGTTGGATACTTGAGAATAAAAAACTTTATGTTTTTTATTAAGGTTGATTTACAATCTTATGCTCAGGTTTCACATGAGCAACATTGTGGTTACTACATTACCCTCTATTATCAAGTCCCTACCACAAACCCCGTAACAGTCACTGTCCATCATCATAGTAAGATGCTATAGAGTCACTACTTGTCTTCCTGGGCTATACTGCTTTCCCTGTGCTGCCCTATATTATGTGTGCTAATCATAATACCCCTTAATCACCTTATCCCTCCCTTCCCGCCAGCCCTCCAGAACCCCTTTCCTTTTGGTAACCGCTAGTCCATACTTGGGTTCTGTGAATCTGCTGTTGTTTTGTTCCTTCAGTTTTTGCTTTGTTCTTATACTCCTCAGGTGAGTGAAATCATTTGGTATTTGTCTTTATCCCCTGGCTTATTTCACTGAACATAATACCCATCCATGTTGTTGCAAATGGTAAGATTTGTTTTCTTCTTATGGCTGAATAATATTCCATTGTGTATTTGTACCACATCTTTATCCATTCATCTACTGATGGACACTTAGGTTGCTTCCATATCTTGGCTATTGTAAATAGTGCTGTGATAAATATACGGGTGCATGTGTCTTTTTGAATCTGTGATCTTGTTTCCTTTGGGTAAATTCCTAGGAGTGGAATTCCTGGGTCAAATGGTATTTCTATTTGTAGTTTCTTGAGGAACTTCCATATTGCTTTCCACAATGGTTGAATTAATTTACAGTCCCCTCAACAGTGTAGGAGGGTTCCCCTTTCTCCGCATCCCTGCCAGCATTTATCATTCCTTGTCTCTTGGATGTTGGCCATCCTAACTGGTGTGAGGTGATATCTCGTGGTTTTAATTTGCATTTCTCTGATGACTAGCAATGTGGAGCATCTTTTTATGTGCCTGTTGGCCATCTGAATTTCTTCTTTGGGGAAGTGTCTCTTCAGATCCTCTACCCATATTTTGATGGGGTTGTTTGCCTTTTGGGTGTGAGGTGTGTTAGCTTTTTATATATTTTGGATGTTAACCCCTTATTGGATATGTCATTTACGAATATATTCTCCCATAATGTAGGATGTCTTTTTGTTCTACTGATGGTGTCCTTTCCTGTACAGAAGCTTTTGAGTTTGATTTAGTCCCATTTGTTCATTTTTGCTTTTGTTTCCCTTGCCTGAGGAGATGTGTTCAGGAAAAAGTTGCTCATGTTGGTAGTCAAGAGATTTTTGCCTATGTTTTCTTCTATGAGTTTTATGGTTTCGTGACTTACATTCAGGTCTTTTAAACATTTCTAGTTTACTTTTGTGTATGGAGTTAGACAATAATCCAGTTTCATTCTCTTACATTAAGCTGTCCGGTTTTGCCAACATCTGTTCTTGAAGAGGCTGTTATTTCCCCATTATACATCCATGGCTCCTTTATCATATATTAATTGACCATATATGGTTGGGTTTATATCTGAACTCTCTATTCTGTTCCATTAATCTATGGGTCTGTTTTTGTGCCAGTACCAAATACTCTTGATAACTGTGGCTTTGTAGTAGAGCTTGAAGTTGGGGAGCATAATCCCCCAGCTTTATTCTTCCTTCTCAGAACTTACTGTGGCTATTCAGGGTCTTTTGTGGTTCCATATGAATTTTAGAACTATTTCTTTAGTTTTTTGAAGAATGTCCTTCGTATTTTGATAGTGATTGCATTGAATCAGTAGATTGCTTTAGGTAGGGTGGCCATTTTGACAATATTAATTCTTACTATCCATAAGCACAGGATGTATTTCCATTTCTTAGTACCTTCTTTAATTTCTCTCATAAGTATCTTGTAGTTTTCAGGATATAGGTCTTTCACTTCCTTGGTTAGGTTTATTCCTAGGTATTTTATTCTTTTTGATGCAGTTGTGAATGGAATTGTTTTCTTGATTTCTCTTTCTGCTTGTTCATCATTAGTATATAGGGATGCAACAGATTTCTGTGTATTAATTTTGTATCCTGCAACTTTCTGAATTCAGTTATTAGTTCTAGTAATTTTGGGGTGGATTCTTTAGGGTTTTCTATGTACAGTATCATGTCATCTGCAAACAGTGACAGTTTGACTTCTTCCTTACCAGTCTGGATGCCTTTCATTTCTTTGTGTTGTCTGATTGCCATGGCTAGGTACTGTGTTGAGTAAAAGTGGGGAGAGTGGGCATCCTTGTCTTGTTCCTGATCTTAGAGGAAAAGCTTTCAGCTTTTCACTGTTAAGTATGATGTTGGCTGTGGGTTTGTTGTATATGGACTTTATTATGTTGAGGTACTTGTCGTCTATACCCAATTTGTTGAGTATTTATCATGAATGAGTGTTGAATTTGGTCAAATGCTTTTTCAGCGTTCGTGGAGATGATGTGTGATTTTTGTCTTTCTTTTTGTTGATGTAGTGGATGATGTTGACAGATATTCAAATATTGTACCATCCTTGTATCCCTGGAATAAATCCCACTCGATCATGATGGATGATCTTTTTGATGTATTTTTGAATTCGGTTTGCTATTGTTTTGTTGTGTATTTTTGCATCTATGTTCATCAGGGATATTAGTCTGTAATTTTCATTTTTTGTGGTGTCTTTGCTTGGTTTTGGTATTAGAGTGATGCTGGCTTCATAGAATTAGTTTGGAAGTATTCCCTCCTTTTCTACTTTTTGGAAAACTTTAAGGAGGATGGGTATTAGGTCTTCTCTAAATTTCTGATAAAATTCAGCAGTGAAGTTATCTTGTCTGGGAGTTTTGTTCTTGGGTAGTTTTTTTGATTACCAATTCAATTTCATTGCTTGTAATTGGTCTGTTCAATTTTCTATTTCTTCCTGGGTCATTCATGGAAAGTTGTATTTTTTACAAAGCTGTCCATTTCTTCTAAATTATCCAACTTGTTGTCATGTATTTTTCATAGTATTCTCTAATAATTTGTATTTCAGTGGTGTCTGTAGTGATTTTTCCTTTCTCATTTCTGATTCTGTTTGTGTGTAGATTCTCTTTTTTACTTGATAAGTCTGGCTAGGGGTTTATCTATTTTGTTAATTTTCTTAAAGAACCAGCTCTTGGTTTCATTTATTCTTTCCGTTGTTTTATTCTTCTTGATTTTATTTATTTCTTCTCTGATCCTCATTATATCTCTCCTTCTACTGACTTTGGGCCTCATTTGTTCTTCTTTTTCCAGTTTTAATAATTGTGAATTTAGAGAGTTCATTCGGGATTGTTCTTCCTTCTTTAAATAGGCCTGGATTGCTATATACTTTCCTCTTAGAACTGCCTTTGCTGCATCCCACAGAAGTTGTGGCATTGTGCTGTTATTTTCATTTGTCTCCATATATTTCTTGATCTGTTTTAATTTGGTCATTGATCCATTGAATATTTAGGAGCATGTTGTTAAGCCTTTATGTGTTTGTGAGCCTTTTTGTTTTCTTTGTACAATTTATTTCTAGTTTTATACCTCTGTGATCTGAGAAGTTGGTTGGTACAATATCTATCTTTTTGAATTTACTAAGGTTCTTTTTGTGGCCTAGTATGTGGTCTATTCTGGAAAATGTTCCATGTGCACTTGAGAAGAATGTGTATCCTGCTGCTTTTGTGTGTAAATTCTGTAGATGTCGGTTAGGTCCATCTGTTCTAATGTGTTGTTCAGTGCCTCTATCTCCTTACTTATTTTCTGTCTGGTTGATCTGTCCTTTGGAGTGAGTGGTGTGTTGAAGTCTCCTAAAATGAACACAGTGCATTCTATTTCCCCGTTTAATTCTGTTAGTATTTGTTTCACATATGTAGGTGCTTCTTTGTTGGGTGCATAGATTTTTAATAATGTTATATCCTCTTGTTGTACTGACCCCTTTATCATTATGTAATGTTCTTCTTCTTTGTCTCTTGTTACTTTCCTTGTTTTGAAGTATATTTTATCTGATACAAGTACTGCAACTCCTGCTTTTTCTCTCCATTTTAGTTGCATGAAATATCTTTTTCCATCTCTTTACTTTTAGTCTGTGTATGTCTTTGGGTTTGAAGTGAGTCTCTTTTAGGCAGCATATAGACGGGTCTTGTTTTTTTATCCATTCAGTGACTCTATGTCTTTTGATTGGTGCATTCAGTCCATTTACATTTAGGGTGATTATAAATAGATATGTAGTTATTGCCATTGCAGGCTTTGGATTTGTGGTTACCAAAGGTTCAAGGGCAGTTTCTTTACTATCCAACAGTCTAACTTATGTTGCTTATTACGCTATTATAGACACAACGTGAAGATTCTTATTTTTTTCTCCGTTCTTTTTGTTCCTCCTGCACTCTTTATATGTTAGGTGTCATATTCTGTGCCCTTTGTCTATCCCTTGACTGCCTTTGTGAATTGATTTAATTTTGCATTTGCTTAGTAATTAATTGGTCTACTTCCTTTGCTGTGGTTTTATTTTCTGTGGTGACAGCTATTTAGCCTTAGGTGCACTTCTGTCTATAAGAGTCCCTCCGAAACCCACTGTAGAGACAGATTGTGGGAGGTAAATTCCCTCAACTTTTGCTTATCTGGAAATTGTTTAATTTTGAATGATAATCTTACCAGATAGAGTATTCTTGGTTTGAGGCCCTTCTGTTTCATTGCATTGACTCTATCATGCCACTCCCTTCTGACTTGTATTGTTTATGCTGCGAAGTCTGATAGTAGCCTGGTGGGTTTCCTTTGTTGGTGATCTTTTTTCTCTCTCTGGCTGCTTTTAATGCTCTATCCTTGTCCTTGATCTTTGCCATTTTCATTATTGTATGTCTTGGTGTTGTGTTCCTTGGGTTCCTTGTGTTGGGAGATCTGTGGACTTCCATGGCCTGAGAGACTATTTCCTTCTCCAACTGGGGAAGTTTTCAGCAATTATTTCTTCAAAGACACTTTCTATCCCTTTTTCTCTCTCTTCTGGTACCCCTGTAATGTGAATATTGTTCTGTTTGTATTGGTCACACAGTTCTCTTAATATTCTTTCATTCCTAGACATGTTTTTTTCTCTCTGTGCCTCAGCTTCTTTGTATTCCTGTTCTCCAATTTCTATTCCATTTCCTGTCGCTTCTACCTCATCTAATCTGCTTTTAAATCCCTCTATTGTATGTTTCATTTCAGTTACTTCGTTTTTCAAGGTGTCTGTCTCCCTCCTGAATTAGCTCTTGAGTATTTTTCTGTAGCTCCATTAGTATGCTTATGGCTTTAATTTTTAATTTTTAATTTTTAATTTTTTATTGAGGTATTATTGATATACACTCTTATGAAGGTTTCACATGAAAAAACAATGTGGTTGCTACATTTACCCATATTATCAAGTCCCCACCCATACCCCTATGCAGTCACTGTCCATCAGTGTAGTAAGATGCCACAGAATCACTACTTGCCTTCTCTCTGCTACACTGTTTTCCCCGTGATCCCTCACACCATGTGTACTAAACATAATAACCCTCAATCCCCTTCTCCCTCCCTCCCCACCCACCCTCCCCTTTGGTAACTACCACTAGTCCCTTCTTGGAGTCTCTGAGTCTGCTGCCATTTTTTCCTTCAGTTTTCCTTCGTTGTTATACTCCACAAGTGAGGGAAATCATTTGGTACTTTCCTTTCTCCACCTGGCTTATTTCACTTATCATAATGTCCTCCAGCTCCATCCATGTTGTTGCAAATGGTAGGATTTGTTTGTTTCTTATGGCTGAATAGTATTCCATTGTGTATGTGAACCACATCTTCTTTATCCATTCATCTACTGATGGACACTTAGGTTGCTTCCATATCTCGGCTATTGTAAAAAGTGCTGTGATAAACATAGGAGAAGTTGGATTCTTTTGGCAAAATCCAAGGAGTAGGATTCCCGGGTCAAATGGTATTTCTATTTTGAGGTTTTGAGGAACCTCCATATTGCTTTCCACAATGGTTGAACTAGCTTACATTCCCACCAGCGATGTAGGAGGGTTCCCCTTTCGCCACATCCTTGCCAGCATTTGTTGTTCTTAGTCTTTTCGATGTTGGCCAGCTTTACTGGTGTTAGGTGATATCTCATTGTGGTTTTAATTTGCATTTCCCTGATGATTAGTGATGTGGAGCATCTTTTCATGTGTCCACTGGCCATCTGAATTTCTTCTTTGGAGAACTGTCTCTTCATATCCTCTGCCCATTTGTTAATTGGGTTATTTGCTTTTTTGGTGCTGAGGCATGTAAGTTCTTTATATATTTTGGATGTTAACCCTTTGTCGGATATGTCATTTACAAATACATTCTCGCATACTGTAGGATGCCTTTTTGTTCTATTGATGGTGTCCTTTGCTGTACAGAAACTTTTTAGTTTGATGTAGTCTCATGAGTTCATTTTTGCTTTTGTTTCCCTTGCTCGAGGAGATGTGTTCAGAAAGAAGTTGCTCATACTTATATTCAGCAGATTTTTGCCTACGTTCTCTTCTAAAAGTTTTATGGTTTCATGACTTACACTCAGGTATTTGATCCATTTCTACGTTACTTTTGTGTGTGGGGTTAAACAATAATCCAGTTTCATTCTCTTACATTTAGCTGTCCAGTTTTGCCAACACCAGCTGTTGAAGAGGCTGTCATTTCCCCATTGTCTGTGCATGGCTCCTTTATCGTATATTAATTGACCATATATGGTTGGGTTTATATCAGGGCTCTCTAGTTTATTCCTTTGGTCTATGGGTCTGTTCTTGTGCCAGTACCAAATTGTCTTGCTTACTGTGGCTTCGTAGTAGATCTTGAAATTGGGGAGCTTATCCCCCCAGCTTTATTCTTTCCTCTCAGGAGTTCTTTTGCTATTCATGGTCTTTTGTGGTTCGTATGAGTTTTAGAACTATTTGCTCTAGTTCACTGAAGAACTATTGTTATTTTGATAGGAATTGTGTTAAATCTATAGATTGCTTTAGACAGGATGGCCATTTTGACAATATTAATTCTTTCTATCCATGAGCACGGGATGTGTTTCCATTTGTTGGTATTGTCTTTAATTTCTCTCATGTGTGTCTTCTAGTTTTCAGGATATAGGTCTTTCACTTCCTTGGTTAGGTTAATTCCTAGGTATTTTGTTCTTTTTGTTGCAACTGTGAATGGAATTGTTTTCCTGATTTCTCTTTCTGCTAGTTTATTCTTAGTGTATAGGAAAGCCACAGATTTCTGTGTATTAATTTTATATACTGCAACTTTGCTGAATTCAGATATTAGATCTAGTAGTTTTGGAGTGGATTCTTTAACGTTTTTTTTAAAATTTTTTTTTATTTTTTATTTTTATTTTTGTGAGGGCATCTCTCATATTTATTGATCAAATGGTTGTTAACAACAATAAAATTCTGTATAGGGGAGTCAATGCTCAATGCACAATCATTCATCCACCCCAAGCCTAATTTTCATCAGTCTCCAATCTTCTGAGGCATAACAAACAAGTTCTTACATGGAGAACAAATTCTTACATAATGAATAAGTTACATAGTGAACAGTACAAGGGCAGTCATCACATGAACTTTTGGTTTTGCTCATGCATTATGAACTATAAACAGTCAGTTCAAATATGAATACTCATTTGGTTTTTATACTTGATTTATATGTGGATACCACATTTCTCTCTTTATTATTATTATTTTTAATAAAATGCTGAAGTGGTAGGTAGATACAAGATAAAGGTAGAAAACATAGTTTAGTGTTGTAAGAGAGCAAATGTAGATGATCGGGTGTGTGCCTGTAGACTATGTGTTAATCCAAGCTAGACGAGGGCAATAAAACATCCACGTATGCAGAAGATTTCTCTCAGAACGGGGGGGGTGAGGTTCTAAGCCTCACCTCTGTTGATCCCCAATTTCTCACCTGATGACCCCGCTGTGACTGTGCCTGTCTTAGGTTGTTCCTCCCTTGAGGAATCTTACCCGTTTCTGGCTAACCAGTCATCTTCCGGGGCCATACAGGGAAATGTAGAGTTGGTAAGTGAGAGAGAAGCCTTATTGTTTGAAATGGTTAGCTTTTTATTTCTTTGCATATTTATGCCCTGTAGCTTCTATGCCCAGCATTTGTCTTGAGGTATCTTTGCCACTTGGAAGAATTATGATACTCGGTAAATTTGATATGAGGCACGAATTCTATTTAAGGGTTGTAATTAGGAAGGAAGAAGAAAAGCTATAGAAGTAGCAGGCGGAAGAAAACATGGGAAGATTGATTACTTCTTTGACATATCTTCTTGTAGAGTAACTTCAGCATGTATAGGTTTTAAGCTACTACATAAATTGTGCACACACATTAACATAATAGGAGTATAGTTACATAACCAAAGCATATCTGTAATTACCAGCCATCTCCAGTGAAACCAAGAAAACCAGTTAGGCACCCTAGGCATTTGTGAAAACTTATCTATGATATGGTGGATATTGTCCAGCTGAGCTTGAACAGTCTGAGAGAAATCAGACAAATTAAAACAACCCATTCCTGGGGAATGTTCACATCCCTTATGTTCTTTTAACAGTAAATAGTCTGTAGTTGTAAGATTTTGGAGTGCTACAATTTGCACTTCTCCTAATTCTTGGTTGAGTTCCAACAGTATAGATCCAGTCAAATTTGTTGTTTTACTGTATGCACAGGCCAGCTTAGATATCTCCTTCATTCCCATGGCAAGTCCAGGAGCTGGTGGGATTAGTGCATCTACAGCTGTAGCAGTGCGTGGATCTTTGTTGGGGTTTTTTGATGGTCATTTTCTGGCATGAGTCTTCCAGAGAGTGCTGATGTTGGAAGTTCTCTTTCATATCGTATCTTAGTTCATTTTCGGGGTAGCCCAATTAGGCTTTGATCTTCTGTATAAACACAAACAGACCCTTTGCCTACACTTTTATATGCCCTTTATACCCTTGTGTAGAACTCATTGGAGGTTACCACACAGGAACTGCCCTTTTGTTTTGTTTTGTTTTGTTTTGTTTTTGGTATCACTAATCTACACTTAACATGACGAATATTATGTTTACTAGGCTATCCCCTATACCAGGTCTCCCCTATAAACCCCTTTACAGTCACTGTCCATCAGCCTAGCAAAATGTTGTAGAATCACTACTTGCCTTCTCTGTGTTGTACAGCCCTCCCTTTTCTCCTACCCCCCCATGCATGCTAATCTTAATACCCCCCTACTTCTCCCCCCCCCTTATCCCTCCCTACCCACCCATCCTTTCTAGTCCCTTTCCCTTTGGTACCTGTTAGTCCATTCTTGAGTTCTGTGATTCTGCTGCTGTTTTGTTCCTTCAGTTTTTCCTTTGTTCTTATATTCCACAGATAAGTGAAATCATTTGGTATTTCTCTTTTCTCCGCTTGGCTTGTTTCACTGAGCATAATACCCTCCACCTGCATCCACGTTGCTGCAAATGGTTGGATTTGCCCTTTTCTTATGGCTGAGTAGTATTCCATTGTGTATATGTACCACATCTTCTTTATCCATTCATCTATCGATGGACATTTAGGTTGCTTCCAATTCTTGGCTATTGTAAATAGTGCTGCGATAAACATAGGGGTGCACTGATCTTTCTCATACTTGATTGCTGCATTCTTAGGGTAAATTCCTAGGAGTGCAATTCCTGGGTCAAATGGTAAGTTTGTTTTGAGCATTTTGATGTACCTCCATACTGCTTTCCACAATGGTTGAACTAACTTACATTCCCACCAGCAGTGTAGGAGGGTTCCCCTTTCTCCACAGCCTCGCCAACATTTGTTGTTGTTTGTCTTTTGGATGGCAGCCATCCTTACTGGTGTGAGGTGATACCTCATTGTAGTTTTAATTTGCATTTCTCTGATAATTAGCGATGTGGAGCATCTTTTCATGTGTCTGTTGGCCATCTGTATATATTCTGGATGTCAAGCCTTTATTGGATATGTCATTTTCAAATATATTCTCCCATACTGTAGGGATCCTTTTTGTTCTATTGATGGTGTCTTTTGCTGTACAGAAGCTTTTCAGCTTAATATAGTCCCACTTACTCATTTTTGCTGTTGTTTTCCTTGCCCGGGGAGATATGTTCAAGAAGAGGTCACTCATGTTTATGTCTAAGAGGTTTTTGCCTATGTTTTCTTCCAAGAGTTTAATGGTTTCATGACTTACATTCACGTCTTTGATCCATTTTGAGTTTACTTCTGTATATGGGGTTAGACAATGGTCCAGTTTCATTCTCCTACATGTAGCTGTCCAGTTTTGCCAGCTCCATCTGTTGAAGAGACTGTCATTTCGCCATTGTATGTCCATGGCTCCTTTATCAAATATTAATTGACCATATATGTCTGGGTTAATGTCTGGATTCTCTAGTCTGTTCCATTGGTCTGTGGCTCTGCTCTTGTGCCAGTACCAAATTGTCTTGATTACTATGGCTTTATAGTAGAGCTTGAAGTTGGGGAGTGAGATACCCCTACTTTATTCTTCTTTCTCAGGATTGCTTTGGCTATTCGGGGTCTTTGGTGTTTCCATATGAATTTTTGAATTATTTGTTCCAGTTCATTGAAGAATGTTGCTGGTAGTTTCATAGGGATTGCATCAAATCTGTATATTGCTTTGGGAAGGATGGCCATTTTGATGATATTAATTCTTCCTAGCCACGAGCATGGGATGAGTTTCCATCTGTTCGTGTCCCCTTTAATTTCTCTTAAGAGTGACTTGTAGTTTTCAGAGTATAAGTCTTTCACTTCTTTGGTTAGGTTTATTCCTAGGTATTTTATTTTTTTTGATGCAATTGTGAATGGAGTTGTTTTCCTGATTTCTCTTTCTGTTGGTTCATTGTTAGTATATAGGAAAGCCACAGATTTCTGTGTGTTGATTTTGTATCCTGCAACTTTGCTGTATTCCGATATCAGTTCTAGTAGTTCTGGGGTGGAGTCTTTAGGGTTTTTTATGTACAGTATCATGTCATCTGCAAATAGTGACAGTTTAACTTCTTCTTTACCAATCTGGATTCCTTGTATTTCTTTGTTTTGTCTGATTGCCGTGGCTAGGACCTTCAATACTATGTTAAATAACAGTGGGGAGAGTGGGCATCCCTGTCTGGTTCCCGATCTCAGAGGAAATGCTTTCAGCTTCTCGCTGTTCAATATAATGTTGGCTGTGGGTTTATCATAGACGGCCTTTATTATGTTGAGGTACTTGCCCTCTATTCCCATTTTGCTGAGAGTTTTTATCATGAATGGATGTTGAACTTTGTCAAATGCTTTTTCAGCATCTCTGCAGATGATCATGTGGTTTTTGTCTTTCTTTTTGTTGATGTAGTGGATGATGTTGATGGACTTTCGAATGTTGTACCATCCTTGCATCCCTGGGATGAATCCCACTTGGTCATGGTGTATGATCCTTTTGATGTATTTTTGAATTCGGTTTGCTAATATTTTGTTGAGTATTTTTGCATCTACGTTCATCAGGGATATTGGTCTGTAGTTTTCTGTTTTGGTGGGGTCTTTGCCTGGTTTTGGTATTAGGGTGATGTTAGCTTCATAGAATGAGTTTGGGAGTATTCCCTCCTCCTCTATTTTTTGGAAAACTTTAAGGAGAATGGGTATTATGTCTTCCCTGTATGTCTGATAAAATTCCGAGGTAAATCTATCTGGCCCGGGGGTTTTGTTCTTTGGTAGTTTTTTGATTACCGCTTCAATTTCGTTGCTGGTAATTGGTCTGTTTAGATTTTCTGTTTCTTTCTGGGTCAATCTTGGAAGGTTGTATTTTTCTAGGAAGTTGTCCATTTCTCCTAGGTTTCCCAGCTTGTTAGCATATAGGTTTTCGTAGTGTTCTCTAATAATTCTTTGTATTTCTGTGGGGTCCGTCGTGATTTTTCCTTTCTCGTTTCTGATACTGTTGATTTGTGTTGACTCTCTTTTCTTCTTAATAAGTCTGGCTAGGGGCTTATCTATTTTGTTTATTTTTTCGAAGAACCAGCTCTTGGTTTCATTGATTTTTGCTATTGTTTTATTCTTCTCAATTTTATTTATTTCTTCTCTGATCTTTATTATGTCCCTCCTTCTGCTGACCTTAGGCCTCATCTGTTCTTCTTTTTCCAATTTCGATAATTGTGACATTAGACCATTCATTTGGGATTGCTTTTCCTTTTTTAAATATGCTTGGATTGCTATATACTTTCCTCTTAAGACTGCTTTTGCTGTGTCCCACAGAAGTTGGGGCTTAGTGTTGTTGTTGTCATTTGTTTCCATATATTGCTGGATCTCCATTTTGATTTGGTCATTGATCCATTGATTATTTAGGAGCGTGTTGTTAAGCCTCCATGTGTTTGTGAGCCTCTTTGCCTTCTTTGTATAGTTTTATGCCTTTGTGGTCTGAAAAGTTGGTTGGTAGGATTTCAATCTTTTGGAATTTACTGAGGTTCTTTTTGTTGCCTAGTATGTGGTCTATTCTGGAGAATGTTCCATGTGCACTTGAGAAGAATGTATATCCTCTTGCTTTTGGATGTAGAGTTCTATAGATGTCTATTAGGTCCATCTGCTCTACTGTGTTGTTCAGTGCTTCCGTGTCCTTACTTATTTTTTGCCCGGTGGATCTATCCTTTGGGGTGAGTGGTGTGTTGAAGTCTACTAGAATGAATGCATTACAATCTATATCCCCCTTTAGTTCTGTTAGTATTTGTTTCACATATGCTGGTGCTCCTGTGTTGGGTGCATATATATTTAGAATGGTTATATCCTCTTGTTGGACTGAGCCCTTTATCATTATGTAGTGTCCTTCTTTATCTCTTGTTACTTTCTTTGTTTTGAAGTCTATTTTGTCTGATATTAGTACTGCAACCCCTGCTTTCTTCTTGCTGTTGTTTGCTTGAAATATGTTTTTCCATCCCTTGACTTTTAGTCTGTACATGTCTTTGGGTTTGAGATGAGTTTCTTGTAAGCAGCATATAGATGGGTCTTGCTTTTTTATCCATTCTATTACTCTGTGTCTTTTGATTGGTGCATTCAGTCCATTAACATTTAGGGTGACTATTGAAAGATATGTACTTATTGCCATTGCAGGCTTTAGATTCGTGGTTACCAAAGGTTCAAGGTTAGCCTCTTTAGTATCTTACTGCCTAACTTAGCTCGCTTATTGAGCTGTTATATACACTGTCTGGAGATTCTTTTCTTCTCTCCCTTCTTGTTCCTCCTCCTCGATTCTTCATATGTTGGGTGTTTTGTGCTGTGCTCTTTCTAGGAGTGCTCCCATCTAGAGCAGTCCCTGTAAGATGTCCTGTAGAGGTGGTTTGTGGAAAGCAAATTCCCTCAGCTTTTGTTTGTCTGGGAATTGTTTAATCCCACCATCATATTTGAATGATAGTCGTGCTGGATACAGTATCCTTGGTTCAAGCCCTTCTGTTTCATTGTATTAAATATATCATGCCATTCTCTTCTGGCCTGTAGGGTTTCTGTTGAGAAGTCTGACGTTTGCCTAATGGGTTTTCCTTTATAGGTGACCTTTTTCTCTCTAGCTGCCTTTAAAACTCTTTCCTTGTCCTTGATCTTTGCCATTTTAATTATTATGTGTCTTGGTGTTGTCCTCCTTGGATCCTTTCTGTTGGGGGTTCTGTGTATTTCCGTGGTCTCTTCGATTATTTCCTCCCCCAGTTTGGGGAAGTTTTCAGCAATTATGTCTTCTAAGATACTTTCCATCTCTTTTCCTCTCTCTTCTTCTTCTGGGAACCCTATAATACGGATATTGTTCCTTTTAGATTGGTCACACAGTTCTCTTAATATTGTTTCATTCCTGGAGATCCTTTTGTCTCTCTCTCTGTCAGCTTCTATGCGTTCCTGTTCTCTGGTTTCAAGTCCATCAATGGCCTCTTGCATCCTATCCATTCTGCTTATAAACCCTTCCAGAGTTTGTTTCATTTCTGTAATCTCCTTTCTGGCATCTGTGATCTCCCTCCGGACTTCATCCCATATCTCTTGCGTATTTCTCTGCGTCTCTGTCAGCATGTTTATGATTCTTATTTTGAATTCTTTTTCATGAAGACTGGTTAGGTCTGTCTCCTTCTCAGGTGTTGTCTCTGTGATCTTTGTCTGCCTGTAGCTTTGCCTTTTCATGGTGATAGGAATAGTTTGCAGAGCTGGGACGAGTGACAGCTGGAAGAACTTCCCTTCTTGTTGGTTTGTGGCCCTCCTCTCCTGGGAGAACAGCGAGCTCTAGTGGCTTGTGCTGCGCAGCTGCGCGCAGACAGGGTTTCTGCTTCCTGCCCGGCTGCTATGGAGTTAATCTCCGCTGTTGCTGTGGGCGTGGCCTGGCTCGGGCAGCTACTCCAAAGTGGTGGAGTCGCGTTGGAGCGGGAGCGGCTGGGAGGCTATTTATCTTCGTAAGGGGCCTCCCTGCTCCCTGAAGCCCAGGGGTTAGGGTGCCCAGAGATCCCCGGATTCCCTACCTCTGGATTAAGTGTCCTGCCCTGCCCCTTTAAGACTTCCAAAAAGCACTCGCCAAAACAAAACACTGACCACCAAACAAAAAAACAGAAAATTTTTTTAATTAAAAAAAAAAAAAAAAAATGGTGGCCACTCGTTTTTCTTTATTCTCCGGTGCCAGCCTCGGGCTTCTGCTCACCGGTCTTGCTGCCCTGTTTCCGTAGTATTGGGGTCCCTATCCCTTTAAGACTACCAAAAAGCACTTGCCAAAACAAAACAGCAAAAAAATAAATAAATAAATAAAATGGGCACTTCTTGCTGCCCTGTTTCCCTAGTATTGGCGTCCCTATCCCTTTAAGACTTCCAAAAAGCGCTCGCAAAAACAAAGCAGCAAAAAAAAAAAAAGAAAATGGTCGTGCGCTTTTCTTATGTCCTCCGGCACCCGGCCTCCTGTGCCCGCTCACTGTTCTTGCTGCCCTGTTTTCCCAGTATCGAGCGCCCTGCACTCTGGCCCGGATGGCCGGGTCTGGGTGTTCCGCAGTCCTGGGCTCCGTCTCCCTCCCGCTCTGCCTGCTCTTCTCCCGCCGGGAGCTGGGGGGAGGGGCGCTTGGGTCCCGCATGGCTGGGGCTTGTATCTTACCCCCTTTATGAGGCACTGGGTTTTCGCAGGTGTTCATATGGTCTGGATGTTGTCCTGTGTCCTCTGGTCTTTATTCTAGGAAGGGTTGTCTTTGTTATATTTTCATAGATATGTGTGGTTTTGGGAGGAGATTTCCGCTGCTCTACTCACGCCGCCATCTTCCGCCCTGAGAATCTTTAAGGTTTTTTATGTACAATATCATGTCATCTGCAAACAGGGACAGTTTAACTTCTTCCTTACCAATCTGGATGCCTTTTATTTCTTTGTGTTGTCTGATTGCTGTGGCTAGGACTTCCATTACTATGTTGAATAGAAGTTGTAAGAGTGGGCATCCTTGTCTTTTTCCTGATCTTAAAGGAAAAGCTTTCAGCTTCTTGCTGTTAAGTATGATGTTGGCTGTGGGTTTGTCATATATGGTCTTTATTATGTTGAGGTACTTGCCCTCTGTACCCATTTTGTTGAGAGTTTTTATCATGAATCGATGTTGAATTTTGTCAAATGCTTTTTCAGCATCTATGGAGATGATCATGTGGTTTTTGTCTTTCTTTTTGTTGAAGTGGTGGATGATGTTGATGGACTTTCGAATGTTGTACCATCCTTGCATCCCTGGGATGAATCCCACTTGGTCATGGTGTATGATCCTTTTGATGTATTTTTGAATTCGGTTTGCTAATATTTTGTTGAGTATTTTTGCATCTACGTTCATCAGGGATATTGGTCTGTAGTTTTCTGTTTTGGTGGGGTCTTTGCCTGGTTTTGGTATTAGGGTGATGTTAGCTTCATAGAAAGAGTTTGGGAGTATCCCGTCCTCCTCTATTTTTTGGAAAACTTTAAGGAGAATGGGTATTAGGTTTTCACTATATGTTTGATAAAGTTCAGTGGTGAAGCCACCTGGTCCAGGGTTTTTGTTCTTAGCTAGCTTTTTGATTACCAGTTCAATTTCCTTGCTTGTAATTGGTCTGTTCACGTTTTCTGTTTCTTCCTGGGTCAGCCTTCGAAGGTTGTATTTTTCTAGAAAGTTGTCCATTTCTTTTAGGTTATCCAGTTTGTTAGCATATAATTTTTCATAGTATTCTCTCATAATTCTTTGTGTTTCTGTGGTGACAGTAGTAATTTTTCCTTTCTCATTTCTGATTCTGTTTACGTGAGTAGACTCTGTTTTTTTCATGATAAGTCTGGCTAAGGGTATATCTGTTTTGTTTATTTTCTTGAAGAACCAGCTCTTGCTTTCATTGATTCTTTCTATTTTTTTATTTTTCTTGATTTTTTTCTGCTCTAATCGTTATTATGTCTCTCCTCCTAGTGACTTTGGGCCTCCTTTGTTTTTTTTCTAGTTTTGTTAATTGTGAGTTTAAACTGCTCATATGGGATTGTTCTTTCCTGTGGTAGGCCTGTATTACAATATACTTAACTTTCAGCATGGCCTTCGTTGAGTGCCACAGCTATTGCGGTGTTCAATTATTGTTGTCATTTGTCTCCATATATTGCTTGATCTCTGTTTTTATTTGGTCATTGATCCATTGGTTATTTAGGAGCATGTCGTGAAACCCCCATGTGTTTGTGGGATTGTTCATTTTCTTTGCCTAATTTATTTCTAGTTTCATACCTTTGTGGGCTGAGAAACTGGTTGGTGCAATTTCAATCTTTTTGATTTTACCGAGGCTCTTTTTGTGGCCTAGTACCTGATTTATTCTTGAAAATGTTCCATGTGCACTTGAGAAGAATGTGTATTCTGCTGCTTTTGGGTGTAAATTCTGTAGATGTCGGTTAGGTCCATCTGTTCTAATGTGTTGTTCAGTGCCTCTATCTCCTTGCTTATTTTCTGTCTGGTTGATCTTACCTTCAGCCTGAGTGGAGTGTGGAAGTCTCCTAGAATGAATGCATTGCATTCTATATCCCCTTTTAATTCTGTTAGTATTTGTTTCACATATGTAGGTGCTCCTGTGTTGGGGACATAGGCAATTACAATGGTTATATCTTCTTGTTGGATAGACCCTTTTATCATTATGTAATGTCCTTTTTTGTCTCTTGTGACTTTCTTTGTTTTGAAGTCTATTTTGTCTGATATGAGTAGTGCAACTACTGCTTTTTTCTCCCTATTAGTTGCATGAAATATCTTTTTCCATCCCTTCACTTTTAGTCTGTGTATGTCTTTGTGTTTGAAGTGAGTCTCTTGTAGGCAGCATATAGACGGGTCTTATTTTTTTATCCATTTATTGATTCTGTGTCCTTTCATTGGTGCATTCAGTGCATTTACATTTAGGGTGATTATCGATAGGTATGTACTTATTGCCATTTCAGGCTTTAGATTGGTGGTTATCAAAGGTTCAAGGTTAACTTCCTTACTATCTAAGAGTCTAACTTAATTCACTTAGTATGCTGTTACAAATACAATCTAAAGGTTCTTTTCTTTTTCTTCTCCTTTTTCTTCCTTCTCCATTCTTTACATATTAGGTATCATATTCTGTACTCTTTGTCTATCCCTTGATTAATTTTGGGGATAGTTAATTTAATTTTGCATTTGCTTAGTAATTCGCTGTTCTACTTTCTTTACTGTGGTTTTATTACCTCTTCTGACAGCTATTAAACCTTAGGAACACTTCCATCTATAGCAGTCCCTCCAAAATACACTGTAGAGATGGTTTGTGTGAGGTAAATTCTCTCAGCTTTTGCTTATCTGGAAACTGTTTAATCCCTCCTTCAAATTTAAATGATAATCTTGCTGGATAAAGTAATCTTGGTTCAAGGCCCTTCTGCTTCATTGCATTAAATACATCATGCCACTCCCTTCTGGCCTATAAGGTTTCTGCTGAGAAGTCTGACGATAGCCTGATGGGCTTTCCTTTGTATGTGATCTTATTTCTCTCTCTAGCTGCTTTTAATAGTCTGTCCTTATGCTTCATCTTTGCCATTTTAATTACTATATGTCTTGTGTTGTCTTTCTTGGGTCCCTTGTGTTGTGGTATCTGTGGATCTCCAAGGCCTAAGAGACTATCTCCTTCCCCAGATTGGGGAAGTTTTCAACAATTACCTCTTCAACGACACTTTCTATCCCTTTCTCTCTTCTTCTGGTACCACTTTATCATTATGTAATGTCCTTCTTTATCTCTTGTTACTTTCTTTCTTTTGAAGTCTATTTTGTCTGATACTAGTACTGCAACACCTGGTTTTTTCTCCCTGTTGTTTGCATGGAATATCTTTTTCCATCCCTTGACTTTTAGTCTGTGCATGTCTTTGGGTTTGAGGTGAGTCTCTTGTAAGCAACATATAGATGGGTCTTGCTTTTTTATCCATTCTATTACTCTGTGTCTTTCGATTGGTGCATTCAGTCCATTTACATTTAGGGTGATTATTGAAAGGTATGTACTTACTGCCATTGTAGGCTTTAGATTCATGGTTACCAGAGATTCAAGGTTAGCTTCTTTAGTACCTTACTGTCTAACTTAACTCGCTTATTGAGCTATTATAGACACTGTCTGGTGATTCTTTATTTCTCTCCCTTCTTATTCCTCCTCCTCCATTCTTTATATGTTGGGTGTTTTATTCTGTGCTCTTTTGTGTTGCCTTTGACTGCTTTTGTGGGTAGTTGATTTTATTTTTTGCCTTTAGTTAGTATTTGGTTCGTCTGCTTTCTTTGCTGTGATTTTATTTTCTCTGGTGACATCTATTTAGCCTTAGGAGTGCTCCCATCTAGAGCAGTCCCTCTAAAATACCCTGTAGAGGTGGTTTGTGGGAGGCAAATTCCCTCAACTTTTGCTTGTCTGGGAATTGTTTAATCCCTCCTTCATATTTAAATGAAAATCGTGCTGGGTACAGTATTCTTGGTTCAAGCCCCTTCTGTTTCATTGCATTAAATATATCATGTCATTCTCTTCTGGCCTGTAAGGTTTCTGTTGAGAAATCTGATGATAGCCTGATGGCTTTTCCTTTGTAGGTGACCTTTTTCCTCTCTAGCTGCCTTTAAAACTCTGTCCTTGTCCTTGATCTTTCCCATTTTACTTTTTATGTGTCTTGGTGTTGTCCTCCTTGGGTCCCTTCTGTTGGGATTTCCGTGTACTTCCGCGGTCTGAACGATTATTTCCTCCCCCAGTTTGGGGAAGTTTTCAGCAATTATTTCTTCAAATACACTTTCTATCCCTTTTTCTCTCTCTTCTTCTTCTGGTACCCCTGTAATGCAGATATTGTTCCTTTTGGATTGGTCACACAGTTCTCTTAATATTGTTTCATTCCTGGCGATCCTTTTGTCTCTCTCTGCGTCAGCTTCTCTGCGTTCCTGTTCTCTGGTTTCTATTCCATCAATGGCCTCTTGCATCTTATCCATTCTGCTTATAAATCCTTCCAGAGATTGTTTCATTTCTGTAATCTCCTTCCGGACATCATCCCTTAGCTCTTGCATATTTCTTTGCAGCTCCATCAGAATGGTTATGACCTTTTGTTTGAATTCTTTTTCACAGAGATTGGTTAGGTCTATCTTCCCAGATTCCTTCTCAGGGGAGGATGCCTGGGTTAGTCTGGTGTGTGTAAAATTCTTCTGACTTTTCATGGCGATAGAGGTAGTTGTGGAAAGCTGGCACATGTGTTGGTTGGGAGAACATCCCTTCTTGCTAGTTGTGGCCTTCCTCTCCTAGGAGAACAGCGACCCTTAGCGGCTTGTGCTGGGCAGCTGCGCACAGACGGAGTTTCTAATTCTTGGCCCGCCGCTGTGAAAGAAGCTCTGCCCTGCTGCCTCAGGCTGCTGCTCCACTGTTGCGGAGCGGCATTGGAGGGGTAACAGGTGGGAGGCTGTTTATCTCTGTGAGGGTCCTCTGAGCCACACTGCCGCCCAGGGGGTTAGGGCACCTGGAGTTCCCCGGGATTCTCAGCTGCTGGACTAAATGTCCCGGGATGTTTCTGTCCAGCTGTGGGATCCCTGTTCCTTTAAGTCTTTCAAAAAGCACTTGCTTTTCTTTGTCCCAGGGGCACTGGCTGAGGGGACCCACTTGCAGGTTTTACTGTCCCGTTTCCCTAGTATCCAGCACCCCACTCACTGTGTGTTTGCGCTCCCAGTGTGGATGGCTAGGGCTGGGTGTTTAGCAGTCCTGGGCTCCCTCTCCCTACCCGCTCCGACTCCTCTCCTCCCGCCGGGAGCTGGGGTGAGAGGTGCTTGGGTCCCGCCGGGCCGCGGCTTCTGTCTTACCCCCTTCACGAGGCGCTGGGTTTTCGCAGGTGTAGGTGTAGCCTGGTTGTTGTCTTGTATCTTCTAGTCTCTCTTTTAGGGATAGTTGTATTTGTTGAATTTTCAAAAATATATATGGTTTTGGGAGGAGATTTCCACTGCTCTACTCATGCCGCCATCTTGGCTCTGCCATTCTCTTACCCCTATAATGCAAATATTGTTCTGTTAGGATTGGTCACACAGTTCTCTCAATATTCTTTCATTCTTACAGATCCTTTTTTCTCTCTGTGCCTGAGCTTCTTTGTATTCCTCTTCTCTAGTTTATATTTCATTTATCGTCTCCTCCATTGTATCTAGTCTGCTTTTAATACCCTCCATTGTGCTCTTCAATGATTGGATCTCTGACCGGAATTCATTCCTGAGTTCTTGAATGTCTTTCCATACCTCCATGAGCATGTTAATGATTTTTATTTTGATCTCCCATTCAGGGAGATTCATGAGGTTGATGTCATCTTTTTCAGGAGTTGTATTAATTTTACTTTGAACCAGGTTCCTTTGGTGTTTCATATTTGTATATGGCGCCCTCTAGTGTCCAGAAGCTCTACTTTCTGTAGCTGCTCAGCCCCTGAAGCAATGTCGGGGGTCGCAGGGTAGTGGTATTGGTGCCTGGGGGGAGGAAAGAGCTATTTACTGCTTCCTGGCTGCTATGCCTGTCTCCACTGCCTGAACCAGTGGGCCGAGCACACAGGTATAAGCCTCTGTGCTTTGTGTTTGTAGTTGCTGTAGACATATCTTCCCTCTGGCTGGCCTAACGCCAGGATAGGGTTTGCCGGTTTGTGAGCTAGGTGGGCCTGGCTGGGAGAAAGACACAGTAGGCTGCGTATCGTGGAGGGGGTCCTTGGAGCTGTGTAGCCAGCCAGGGAGCTGGAGCACCTGAAAATCCTGAAAGTTCTCAACCTGCTGGGCAGAGTGCACCTGGACCATTTTGTCTATCTGTCCTTTCTCCTCAGCAGTTAAGCTTTGTGCAGTCCTTGCCCCTTCAGCAGCCATCTTGCTAAGAGCTTCCTTGTTAGGAAGTCTCTCAGACTGCCTGCCTTTCTTTTGTCCCGGGGCAGCCGGATATGGATCCCTGCTTTCTACAAGTGGCTGGAATCTCAGTGTCTTTAGGAATTCTGCCGGTCTTAGCTTTCCAATCCCCTTATCATGAAAGCACCATGAAATGTAGGTTTGTGCCCCCAGAGTAGATCTCTGGAGTTAGGTATTCAGCAGTCCCAGGCCTTCCACCCCTTCTCCGCTCCGTTTCTCTTCCTTCGTCCAGTGAGCTGGGGTAGGGGAAGGGCTTGGGTCCCACTGGGCCACAGCTTTGGTATGTTACCCTGTTCCTTGAGGAACAGGTGTATGCAGTTTGATGCAGTCCTCTTTACTGTTGCTCTTTCAGGATTAGTTGATTAATTATATTTTCATATTATATGCGGTTTTAGAAGGAAGCCTCTGTCTCACCTCTCATTCTGCCATGTTTAATCCAATTATGGATTTTATTTTTAATTATTTTTCAGGAAGATTGGTGGTTTCAGTTTCAGTGAGCCCTCTTTCTGGTGTTTGGGGGGGATTTTGGATTGAACAAGGTTCTTCTGCCTTTTTATAATCCTCTTGGCTCTGCCTTTTTATAATCCTCTTGGCTAATGAGAAATATTAGGTTTGTGTAGGCTGCACCCTCTAGTGCCTAGAAGCTCTGCTCTTCGGAGCTGCCCAGCACCTGGAGCAATGGTAGTGGTTGCAGGTGAGCAGTGTCAGTGTCTATGCTGTTTCCTGACACCTGGCTTTGGTGCCAGCCTCTGCTGTCAGAGCCAGTGGGCTGTGTGCAGGAAGCAGCCTCTGCGTTCAGTCCCTAAGCTGTTGTAGGCAGGGCTGCCTTCTGCCTGGACTAGAGCAATGGTGGGGGTCTCAGGCATGCGGCGCTTGTACCTCATAGGAGGACAGAGGTCTTTCCTGGTTCCTGGCTACAGTGCAGCAGTTTCAGGTAGATTAAAAGTTACGTATTTTAATAAAATAGTAAAACAGAAAATAGCATAGCATATCAAATCTTCTGATAGGAATGGGGTTCCTATAATTAGGGAGTAAACACCAAGGTAAAGATCAACAAGTTTTATCATGTAGTATTTTAGGATAAAAAGAAATCTATAGAGCTTTCATCAAAAATAGGCAGATTGGAAAAAGTTCTTTTCAGCAAACACAAACAACAAATACCTTGATCACATAGATACTCACAAATTGATAAGAAAAAAACAAGGCTGCAATAGGTAAGTGAGCAAAGAACATGAATAAGCAATAAACTGAAGGGGAAATATATCTAGTTAATAAGTGTGGAGAAAAGTTCATGTTCATTAATCAGAGAATTGACTAAAGCAGGGAATAACTTTCCACTTATTAAATTAGAGTTTTAAAATGATATCCAGAATTGTTGAATTTTCTTGATATAATAAAGGGAAAAAGGAATAAACTATATTATGTACCTGCCATATAGATTTTACATAACTTATTTTTTAATCCTTTTAGCAGCTCTAGAAATCAGGCTTTTTTCTTGACTTTTTGCCTGGCACAATTGGAAGTCAATACTGGCAAATGATCTAGTCTAGGACCATCTGTCTCTGAAGTCCATGATTTTTTCACTCTATATAATGCAGTTGTGAATGCTATTGGAGTTGTAAAAACAACTGTTTTGGGAAAACGGCTTAGTAGTACTTATCAAGAGCTTTAACCATTCATGTTCTTTTTGTATTCAGTATTTCTTTTAGAAATCTATTCTAAGGGGAGACTATCCCCTAAATAAAAAAAGTCTTATGTCCAAAGATGTTTGTTGCAGCATTATTTAGGTGAGTGAAAATTGGAAGCAGTGTAAATGTCTATTAGTATAGTAATTAAATAAGCTGTTAAACACCATCAGGTAGAATATATTTTACAGCCATTGAAATGTTGTATCATAGCATGATTGATGATAGGTGAAAACAGGAGAATATGAAATTTTACATGTAATATAATTGCAACTTTTTTGGCTCTCAGAGTCCCCTTCCACCCTGAGATCAGCCTGTGTTCCTAGGGCATACAGAGTATCCCAGAGTATGTTGTGTTTGGATAACCAACAATGACTGGGTGGGGAGGGCTCACAGTGTCCTGTGAATCTCATCCTTTTCGGTGTGGCTTTGTCTGAGCAGTCAGGACCAGATCTCAAAGGCACCCACATGGATTACTGTGCATTTCCTTTCTCCTAGGCACTGAAGTGGCAGCAGCACCAGGGGTTGCTTCCTCCTGGCATGACCATAGATTTGTTCCGAGGCAAAGCGGCTGTGAAAGATGTGGAAGAAGAAAAGTTTCCTACACAGTTGAGCAGGCATATTAAGGTACGATCCTTAGTCACTCAGACTGATGGTAATCATTTGTTAAGGACTCAACACGTACTTGCTCAGTCAGCCTGTGCCAGGAGGCACAGTTCTCCAGTTCTGATGGTATTTAGGGTGCTGCTGGTAACCGCTGGGGTTCCCCTGTGGCACACCTCAAATGTATAGCCCAGTGGATATACATTTGACATCTGGCCCATCATTTGCCCTTGCACTTCCTCCAAAGAATCCTGCATTTGGAAGAATGGTTAGCCCTTTGTTTAAGCCTGGGTCTATGAACTTTCTGTATTTGTCCTATTTAGCATTGGTGTTTTTGCCTTCTACATGTCAGGCAGAGTATCCAGGCATGGAGTGTGGAGTAGGCTTGTGTGGTGTTTGAGGAAAATAATTTTAGCATTTTATGACTGGTTCTTTATTTTTTAAAATCTGAGGCTTTTTTAGGAAAATACACAATCAAGTAATTGCTACAGCCCTGAGAATTACAAGCATATTTGCTGCTTCATCATCTCCTTTACATTATAATTTCTCTCTGGGTTATGTTCTCACTGAATGTATGTTTTTAAAAATATTTCATATTCCTCAAATCTTTAACTTTGGCTAGTGCTCTGCATTTGTTTCTTCTGGGTTATGTGTTCTCACTTGCATGTACAGATACTTTTGAGCAGCACCTTTTTTTACCCTGGCTGAAGCCTTAAGACAAATAAAATCCATTGTAATTATGCTGCTGGGCTAAGATTTTCTGTTAAAAACACTTTCCTTTTTTGGTGTTTAAAATGAGGTTCATAATAGAGCTTTTCTCTGTTCTTATCTGGCTAATGTTCTGTAATAGTTTTTATCTGTTACCGGGAGCATCATTACTGGTTAATGCTGAGGCAAACAATCTATCAGCTTTAACTAGTTCTAGAGTTAGCCACACATTATCATTTGATTGAAAATGAAAGTCATGAGAAGGAACAGTGATGGAAAATTTATTTATAAAATGTAGGAAAACAGACATTTTGAAAAAAATGAATTTTTTTCTACAGAGGCACAACAGGAACATATTAAGCCATTTTAAGTTCAGTGTGAAAGTCATTCTAACAGTGGGTAATTTCTGGTAAATTATGTATTGTTTGAGTTAACAGGATTATTTGTTCTAAGTCCCATGTGTTAAAACAGTTTTTTCACTTTTCTTTGAAAATACCAGCTTCACATTAAAAAGCTAGTGTTCAGCTGAAATCCTAGATATAAAACTGATCAGAGAAAAATT
Source organism: Manis pentadactyla (assembly GCF_030020395.1). Lineage (NCBI taxonomy): Eukaryota > Metazoa > Chordata > Mammalia > Pholidota > Manidae > Manis > Manis pentadactyla. Next base: position 183,918,627 of record NC_080021.1, on the reverse strand, counting down.
TTCCACTCTCTCTCTGTATCCAGGTATACAGAAGCGCCTCCAATCCCACATAATGTAGGCTAGCTGTGACTTTAAGCTAGGGCATTGTTTCTCAGAAAGTTAAATAGGAATTGTTTTAAGGCCACTAGATAAAAATGTGTCTGTTTCATTGTTTCATTTGAAACAGTTTGGTCAGAAATCACATGTGGAGTGTGCTCGATTTTCTCCAGATGGTCAGTATCTGGTCACTGGGTCTGTTGATGGATTCATTGAAGTATGGAACTTTACGACCGGAAAAATCAGAAAGGTAAAATATTTAAAATATATTCACTTTTCCAGTGTGAGAATTCTCTATAATAACATAAAATAATTATGTCATTTTTATAATTTGAATTTATTTTTTAGATGGGTAGTATGTATATGTGATGCAACAGTTTATAAAATAGAAAAGTTATTCAGTAAAGAGCCTTACTCCCACTCTTGTTCCTCAGTTGGTCAGTTTTCTTCCTTGTTCTAGCCAGGGTTACCAGTTTCCTATGTAATCTTCTTGGAATATTGTAGGTATATGTAAGCAATTACTTACTGTTTCCAGTTTAACCTAATTGTAGTACTAATTGTGTGTCTCCTATTATGAATAGAGTATCTTTTTATATATGAAAAGCCACTAATATTTCCTGTCCCATGAAATCTGTTCATCTCCTTGGCCCTTTTTCTTTTGGATTGTTCCTTATGGATTTGTAATATGTATTAAAAATATTTTAAAATTTCGCCTGTTGCCTTTTGCCTTTGCTTATGATTTTGCTTTGTAACCTAAAATTTTTTTGTATCATCATACTCATCTTTTCTTCTGGTTTTGTTTCATTTTATGTTTAATTTTTTATCCATCTGGAATTTGTTTAGGGGGATAAAATTATAGATCTAACTTAATTTTTTCCCCAAATAGCTATTTACTGACTGTCTACTAATTTAAAATGTTGTCTTTATCACAGAGCACTAAATTCCACTCCATGGGCAGTGGATTTGTGATAATTTTCACTTTTATATGTTTTCACAGTATATAAATACTTGATACATTTCTTTATTTTTAAAAAAAAGTTTCCTTTTTTTAAAAAAACCATGAAGCAGTCTAACTTTATAATTAGAAAAAAATACTTTGATTTGAATAATAATGAATGATAAAAGAAAAATCACATCACAAATAAATAAATTAGTCAATACATGGTTTTAGGAAAAGTAGCTAACAGTTAAAAAAAGTTTTTCACATCATACTCCTAAAACATTCAGATTTGTTAAAGATGTGCAATATGAAACTGTAGGGAAATTTTGCTTAGAAAAGATAGTAAGCAAAAAATGTAGGGTATTTTATTGGCATTTTTTACAGTATTCATTTGAATAGTGTAGAATTGTTTATTCCCCACATTATCAGTTGTTCATTAGGAATGTGTTTGCATGACACTACTATTTGCTTTGGAGATTTAGAGTAAGTACAGTGCATTTTCCTACTTTCAGTGAGTTTGTAGATATCTGGGGTAACAGATTTTTGTGTTAGTGTTATTTTTATAACTGCTTATCACTTTTCCTTTAGGACCTTAAGTACCAGGCACAGGATAACTTTATGATGATGGATGATGCTGTCCTCTGCATGTGTTTCAGCAGAGATACAGAAATGTTAGCAACTGGGGCCCAAGATGGAAAAATCAAGGTATGGTTTAATGGCACAAACTGTTGTATGTAGATGTTTTGAGAGTTCTGCAATGAGGTAGTGTCCTATATGATATTCAGCTTAATAACAGCTGTTGTTTGTTGAGCATCAACTTTATGCTAATCACTTTTTTCTTGTTTAATCCCAATAAAAACTGCCTAGGTAGGTCCAATAATTTAAGATCACACAGTTGGTAAGTGATAGATCTGGGATTTCAGTCTAGATCTGCTTATGCCCTTTGCACTGTACCACCCTGGCTTGCCTTACATGATATAATATACTTTGTTTTTTTTACGAAGTGGGATGGTCTACAGCTGATTAGCTATGGTCTGTATTTAAGTGCTGGTAAATGCCCTGGCCTAGGTAAAATACAGAAATGGTCTCTGCTAATTCAACTTACATATTTTTGTTTTAATCATTTATAAGGAAAGAGGTTTAAGTTTCAAAGGATTCAGTTATCATTGTACTATGTGAACCAGACATATATTCAGCTATTAGCATGCATTTATTTTTTATTTTGGTATCATTAATATAAAATCACATGGGCAACATTGTAATTACTAGATTTCCCCCCATTATCAAGTCCCCACCACATACCCCATTACAGTCACTGTCCATCAGTGTAGTAAGATGCGATAGAGTCACTCCTTGTCTTCTCTGTGCTATACTGCCTTCCCCATGCCCCCCCCCAGTTATGTGTGCTAATTGTAATTCCTCTTATTCCCCTTGCTTTGTTCTTATGTATTAACATGCATTTTTTATGTTGTTTTAGTACATTAGTGAGCGTTGCATCTTGTTGGCTCTGCAGGCTAGAGTGGAACACTGTTTACAAAGTGTTTGCTTTTTTTTGTGTGTGTTGTAAAGGTATGGAAGATTCAGAGTGGACAGTGTTTGAGGAGATTTGAAAGGGCACACAGTAAAGGTGTCACCTGTCTGAGCTTTTCTAAGGATAGCAGTCAGATCCTTAGTGCCTCTTTTGACCAGACAATTAGGTAAGTAAGACTCTCCTAACTGCCTTCACTTAGTGAAGGGTCCTAGTGATTCCTTATATTTTCAATAGGGTATTATTTGGAGACAAAGGGTATGTGAAACCTCATTTCCCTAGTCAGATTACAGCTAACACAGTGCTGTTGTTTTGTACATTTGAGATTAGAAAGGGGTCATAGCACTGTTTAATGTTTTTTAAAGTATGGTCTTTGGACCCACCTGCATCAGAAATCACCTTAGAGGGCATATTACAAATAGTTTCCTGGGACCCAGCCAAGACCTAGAAGTGTGTCTTTGAACAGAAGCGTTTGGTATTATTGACATATTTTCTACCACTCTCTGTGTCAATCACTTGTTTTATTTGTCTGTTTGACATAATGAAAATTATACTATAGGTATAACTGCATAATCCTAATCACCTAATACTGTAACATGAACTTCTATGATTCATCTAAAATACATTCAACACTTGGTCCCAACCATAATATACAGAATATTAATTGTTCTTTTCATTTGCTTTTGTGGTAGAATTCATGGTTTAAAATCTGGGAAAACTCTGAAGGAATTTCGTGGCCATTCCTCCTTTGTTAATGAAGCAACATTTACTCAAGATGGACATTATATTATTAGTGCATCCTCTGATGGCACTGTAAAGGTTAAGTATTTGCTACTGGTTTATTTTGGGCATATATTCCATTTTTGTTGAGTTTTCAGTGGTGATAATGGTAATAACTGGTGGAGTAAATCTCTTTACTAGTTATTATAGCCATAATTGGGTGAGTCTGAGACAATAGTAAAATTCTGTGAGTAAGGACCTATTGGCCTAAGGACCTCAAATCTCAAACCTACAAAATAAAAACAGACTTTATCATGTGTAGGAAAAGAGGGAGGGTGTGGAGGCCTAAACTTAAGTCATCACCCATTACAGTGGTTAAATTCTGTTTTACCATAGGTATGGTCCATCCAGAACAGTCAAATTCACAAAGGGCTCAGTCCCCAAATAAATAGATCCATTTCTTATCACACAACCTCACTCCATCCTTGGCCCCCCACATTTAGGGCCTTTCTCACAGCATTTGTTCACAGAGGAAGGAGTAGGAGAGGTGTAGAGTAGAACTAAGCTCCCTCTCAGATACTTACTGCCCTTGGCTATCAGCTGAAAGTAATGGATCTTAAGAGATTTAGTTATTTCAAGAGATGACCTCATTAGAAAAGATGAGAAATCCAGACAGAATATTGCTGGAGATCTCTGAGACACTCCATGTACATCCTAGACTTGCATTTAAATTGCCTAATGTAAGTTAGTGCTTTGTGGTAGAAGACATACTAAACATTTTAATACAAATACCTAGAAGTCATACCATCCTCTGAGATTGCTTGTTCTGGCTTGGGAATTAAAACAAGAAACCTGAGGGTGGGAGATGTATTCTTCCTCAGGACGGATGGACAGATACACAGAGCTTTTAGTACTTCAGTAATGGAATTTGCCCTCTTCGTGCTATGTATATGGGCCTCACAACGTGTAAAAGGCCATTGGAGGTGGCTTGTCTAGGCCTTTTTGTTTTTTAGCTTTTTCCTTTAGTTGTGCAGTGAGTAGGGTAAAGCATCTTCTGGCCTTTTGGACAGAACACACTAGAAGTTGTAGAACTCTTGATCCCTGAAATGTTTTTCTCCAATGTAACTGCGCTTGAGAGAGGAGTTGGGGCAGATGGTAACAGTATTTATTAGGAAAGTAACAATTTTCTCATAAACACTGGGGCCACTAGTGGGGGCAACTATTTCCTCCTGTTCTAGATATTCAGCATCTGTTCTGTGCTATACTTTGTTGACAGCACAGAGGAAACACCACACAGTCTACACCCTCGAGGCTTTTATAACTCATTGAATGGTGTTGGACAATGCCATGCAATGGGTGGTGTATCCCTTCTCTAAGCACATCTCAGATTTCAATAGCTGATGTCTGATTTAACCCCCTTCAGTTCCTGACAGCCCAGAAGGGCAACGTGAAAAGCATTAGCAGGGACAAATATTATCAGAAGACATGTTGGACTGGGAGAGAGAATACAAGTGGCAAGAGCGGCTTCCACTTCATGGATCCCCGTCTGTGCATTAACATCGTGACTTCTGTTTTAGTGGTTCAGGCTGTACACTGGAATCATTTGTGGAGCTTTTTGAAAATGCACACACACCTATCCCCACCCCAGAGCTACCAAATCAAAATCTCAGAGAATAGGGTCCCAACCATGTAACTAAAAAAAAACCCCATTTTATTTTGATATCCAGATAAGGGTAGTTTTCCAGTGGTTTATGACTGTAATAGTGTTGACATAGCTAATTTCAAAGATAGCTTGTTAGGAAAATTTTTAAAGAAAAGATTATAGATTTTTAAAAGGTTTTTATTATTTAGCTTTGTGACTTTTATTTATTCCAGTTTATCAGCAAATAGGTGATATGTGCTTGCTATGCATATGGTAATGCTCGGTATTTCCTTGGACTGAAAATCAAGAAAGAAGCTTTTTATTCTGAGTCAATTTTATATTTTAGTAATCTAATTTTCATTTTTCTAAACCTCAGCACTTTGAAAAATTCTTATACCCCCAAAATGTTCATGTGTTACATTTTTCTGTCATAGATCTGGAATATGAAGACCACAGAATGTTCAAATACCTTTAAATCACTGGGCAGCACTGCAGGGACAGATATCACTGTCAACAGTGTGATCCTGCTTCCTAAAAACCCAGAGCACTTTGTGGTGTGCAACAGATCAAACACAGTGGTCATCATGAACATGCAGGGGCAGGTGAGTGCTCACAAAGTGCCTTTGCACAGATCCTGTGGGCTATTCCCAAATCAGCATGTCTTGGTCCTGGCCCTTCCAGTGACCAAATACGAGTTCACCATGCCCAAAACCATATGCTCTGTATTTGTTTTTTGGACACTTTTATTTAAACTATACATTTTTGTATATCTCTTTAGTGTCTCAAAGGGTTACCTTCTTTTGCATTGTTTGGATAAATGAGGCTCTGATCTGTCTTTAAGTCTTCTTCAGAATCTCACTGAAGATTTTAAGATAGTAATCTCTGGGTAAGGGAGGTATATAGTATGTGGATTACCAAGTTGGGACATTTCCTAGCCACTACATGATCTAAGGTGAAACTGTCATAGGAGAAGGACAACAGTGTTTTTAAGATGTGTATTTCTAGTCAGGACACCTGCATGGTTCCCAAGGAACCTCACTTTTGTAGTACCAGAGACATTAAGGACATCAAGATTGATGTCTCAAGCTGTGGGAATGTGTTGTGGTGCTACTGAAATGTTGGCCTGGGCACTTGTGGATTCTGCTGAGCATGGAGAACACCAAGGGGCTGATGTATGGAACCTTCTCTCCATCTCTTTAGTCCCTATAACTGATAATTTAGTAGTTTAGAACCCATGGTTCAGATGGCTGGTCTGTAGTACTTGCTGGGACCCTGTGTAATAGTCCAATTTCCTGCCCATTTCTTTGTTTTCTGATTTGAGGACTTCTTATTTTAAAAAATCTTAGATTCATAAAGAAATTGCAAAAACAGTATAGAGGGTGCCTGTCTACCCTTTCCCCAATGGTAATGTCCTTTATAACCTTAGTGCAATTACCAAGACCAGGAAATTGACATTGGTACAATACTGTTAACTCAAAAAACCTTACTTGGATTTTACCACTTTTTATATGCATTCATTTTGAAGTGGGAAGTTAATGATTCTATGAAATTTCATCACATGTACAGATATATGTAATTACCACCACAATCAAGATACAGAACTGTATCATCACCCCCAAATAACCTCTCTTGTGCTACACCTTTACAGTCAGACCCTAACCCCTGACAACCACTGATCTATTTCTCATTATTATTGTTTTATCATTTTGAAAATGGTGTATAAATGGAATCATGTGGTATGTAACCTTTTAGCCTTTGAGGTTGGTTTCTCTCAGCCTGACTTGTGATTTTAGTAGTATATAAATAGAGCAAGCAAGGACTTAGAGACAGAGTTCTGTCCTACATGGGGAGAGCATCTCATTCTGTTAGAAAGAGGAAACTGGGGAGCATGAGTCCAGAGCATTGAGAACCAATGGCATATGATTTAGAAATTGTTGTATATGTGGTAGTGAATTGGCTTCAGATAAAATGGCTCAGTAGACTAAAGAGCAGAATTGGTGACTTGGTACTTAGGAATTCTAAATTGATGTCTGCCACTCATTTTAGATAGCTTATCTGTTGAATATTTTCCAGGCAAGAGGATTTAGCACATGATGATTGGAATTTGTGATCTCATTATAGGGGACAGTAAACCAAAATGCAAAATAACAATGTTAAGATGTCAGAACTGCTGCTAATCCAGATGTTTTGTTTTTGCCTTACACTGCTGTATGATCTAGATTGTCAGAAGCTTCAGCTCTGGTAAGAGAGAAGGTGGTGACTTTGTTTGCTGTGCCCTCTCCCCCCGCGGTGAATGGATCTACTGTGTAGGGGAGGACTTTGTGCTCTATTGCTTTAGCACAGTCACTGGCAAACTGGAGAGAACTTTGACAGTGAGTATTACTGACATAGGCCATCTAAAGAAATTACATTAATGCTTGTATCTTTATGAATTTTGAAGTAACCTGCCTTCTCCAGACTGCTGTCACTGTGAGTCTAGGTATAAAAAACATAAAAATTTTATCATTAAATAAAGGGCTCTGTAGTAATTGTATGGAATTACCTCCTGTCTCAGGAGAAATCATCCTTCATTGAGCCCTCAGCTTCAAAGTGGATAGGATGGGTGTATATACAACAGAGAAGAAAGAAAGGAACATGCCTGTCTAGCAAGCTGGATTAGCCATATCTTCCACAAAAGAATTGGAGAGTGACAGATAGAGCTAGTTATCTCCATGTCTTTTTATTGGCAAATTACTTTTACATTCCCGTCAGATCGATTTGATAATGATGTCTTTAAGTAATTCTGTGTTGTATCAGTACAAGGATCAATTAATGCCAACTTTAATAACCAATCCCTAAATTTCAGTGGCTTAACACTATGAAAGTTTATTATTATATCATGATGTGATAGGAGTTGGAGAACCCTCCTCTTCTCATAGCTGGGTCATTTGGAATATGTGGCCTCCAAGATGTCAGAAGGAGAAAAGATAGCTGGAGTGCTCTACTGGATGCTATTAAGATCCATATCTGGAAGTGGCTTATATTTGTTCCTCATTCTTTTTTTCAGTTAACTCAGTCCTATGTAACTTTTTTTTTTTTATTAAGGTATCATTGATACACACTCTTACAAAGGTTTCACAAGAAAAACAATGTGGTTATTACATTCACCCTTACTATCGAGTCCCCCCCATACCCCATTGCAGTCACTGTCCATCAGTGTAGTAAGATGCCACAGAGTCCCCATTTGTCTTTTCTGAGCTGCACTGTCTTCCCCGTGACCCCTCACATACCACATCTCATTCTTTTCTTGTTAGAATTCAGTCACATGGCCACAACTTAAATTCAAGGGGGACAGGGAAAATGTAGTTTTCTGTGTTCCAGGAAGAAAAAGAAATATGGTGAACATATAAAAAATTGTATATATATGCATGTTAGGGAATAATCTCATGTTAATCATGAGTACTTTGGGTGCACCTGCCCTGTGAAGCCTGCAGTACACATCTAAGATGTGAGTAAAATAAGGTGAGATGGAGAGTGTCCTCTAGCTGAAGGGCGTGGACAATACAGGTTCACTGAGTTGAAGGAATCATTTGGTCTCAGCCACTATCTTGGCCTAGAATTTACAAAATGGTGATGATTAGGGTCTGCTATAGTGAGGAAGTGATTTGGAACAAAGTATTATTCACACATAGTGAAAAACAGTACGAAAAATAAACATCTGTGTGATAGCCTGGTTGAAATTTTGGTTTGTGTGTTTACCCCTTTTTTGAGGCTGCGTTAGGCTTGATTCCTTTGGTAAGAAATGGAAGCTTCACCATTCTTCCCAATCAGCTCTGGAAGCCTCTTCAAAATGATTTTTTTTTTTTAAAGTTATTTTCCTTAGTTTACTTAGTTTTTTTTTTTTGAGAGGGCATCTCTCATATTTATTGATCAAATGGTTGTTAACAACAATAAAATTCTGTATAGGGAACTCAATGCTCAATGCACAATCATTAATCCACCCCAAAACTAATTCTCGTCAGTCTCCAATCTTCTGAAGCATAACGAACAAGTTCTTACATGGAGAACAAATTCTTACATAGTGAATAAGTTATTACATGGTGAACAGTACAAGGGCAGTCATCACAGAAAATTTTGGTTTTGCTCATGCATTATGAACTATAAACAATCAGGTCAAATATGAATATTCGTTTGATTTTTATACTTGATTTATATGTGAATCCCACATTTCTCCCTTATTATTATTATTATTATTATTATTTTTAATATAATGCTGAAGTGGTAGGTAGATGCAAGATAAAGGTAGAAAACATAGTTTAGTGCTGTAAGAGGGCAAATGTAGATGATCAGGTGTGTGCCTGTAGACTATGTGTTAATCCAAGCTAGACAAGGGCAATAAAACATCCACGGATGCAGAAGATTTCTCTCAGAACGGGGGGGGTGAGGTTCTAAGCCTCACCTCTGTTGATCCCCAATTTCTCACCTGATGGCCCCCCTGCGACTGTGCCTGTCTTAGGTTGTTCCTCCCTTGAGGAATCTTACCCGTCTCTGGCTAACCAGTCATCTTCCGGGGCCATACAGGGAAATGTAAAGTTGGTAAGTGAGAGAGAAGCCTTATTGTTTGAAAAGGTTAGCTTTTTACTTCTTTGCAGATTTATGCCCTGTGGCTTCTATGCCCAGCATTTGTCTTGAGGTGTCTTTACCACTTGGAAGAATTATGATACCAAAATGATTTTTTAATAGACCCACATGCCCTAACCCTGTTTTCCAGGTTCACGAGAAGGATGTGATTGGTATCGCTCATCACCCTCACCAGAACCTGATTGCTACCTACAGTGAAGATGGCCTCCTAAAGCTCTGGAAACCCTAATTCAACTTTTCTTTTTAAGCTAGCTTGATAGCATGTACCTGATATTCATGTATTGCTTTCTTTTTTTGGCCAGCTTTTCTAAGCAAATTAAGGTAGGCACAATAATTACTTTGTGCAAATACATGTTTAAGTAGCAGTTACTCTTTTTTACATATTTTAAAGGTATTCATCTGTTTCTAATTGTGGTGTCACTTAATATTTTCAATAATCTACCTGAAGAATGAAATAATGATATTTCTAGGAAAAAATTATACTCCTTTGATTACTGGAAGTGCTGATTAAAATGTACCTCTTGCAGTAAAACCTGTAAATAAAGAGCTAACTGTCCCATATTCAGTAGCTGTTTGCTGTTCTCATCCTTTTTTTTTAGATGTCAATAAACTCTACGCCTTTCTGGAGACTTTGTTTTAAATGTAAATAAATGCTCATCCAGTTAACATTTACTTAGAATCAAGTGAAGGTGGGTGGGACACAGTATTATCCATGAATCTTTAAGTACAGTAGCAAGTCAGTTCCTGGGTAGAAGGATAAACTGAATATAAAAAAGTCAGGTGTTGCATAGACTCTCATTTCACTGCCCTTACCTGTCCACTCATTCGTCTTAGCTGTACCTTTTCCCATGTTATGGCCAACTCTAAAAAATATCATCTCTATCGTCTAGATAGAACTAGTTGCAGGATGCATTATGAGAATTCAGTTTTGGCATCTCCCCTTTGTATGTGAAGGAGGGTTTGGCATTGAAAATGTGCTGCTGTTTTGAAGAAAAATTAGAAAAGGACCTGAGATTTAGAAGCCTTTTTTTGCTATGTGCATCATTACCTGTTAAAGAAAAAAGTTGAAAGCCAACAAAACCCCTGACAGTGTTTTGTTTCAACTAATGATGCAGTATGAACTCAAGTTGATCTTAATGTATGAAGAACTATACTGGTACAATTTCAAGAAAGTTAGACCTTGTTGTGTAGGTCTTTTATGCCCCCTTTAAATTTTAGGATTTACTAGGCACAAACTAGTTGGGAACTTAAAAAAAAAAATTTGCAGCCTTATAATTTACCTTTGATTGTAATTTGGAAATACAGCCTAATTCTGTATTTGGTTTAATAATGCTTAGTGTTGGCTGCATTCGTAGAAACCCTGAGATTAAATTCCTCTTTCCCGGTCATATTCCCAAAACTTTTCTTCTTTTTGCCACAAAACCTGCAGCTTTTTTTTTTATTTATACATAATTATTTTTTATTGAAGGGTAGTTGACACACAGTATTACATTACATTAGTTTCAGGTGTACAACACAGTGATTCAACATTTATATACATGATAATTCTAGGTACCAGCTATCACCATAACAAGTTGTTACAATATTTTGACTATATTCCTTATGCTATACATTACATCCCAGTTACTTATTTATTTTACAATTGGAAGTGTGTACTTTTTGTTGTTGTTGTGAGGGCATCTCTCATATTTATTGATCAAATGGTTGTTAACAACAATAAAATTCTGTATAGGGGAGTCAATGCTCAATGCACAATCATTAATCCACCCCAAGCCTAATTTTCGTCAGTCTCCAGTCTTCTGAAGCATAACGAACAAGTTCTTACATGGAGAACAAATTCTTACATAGTGAATAAGTTACATGGTGAACAGTACAAGGGCAGTCATCACAGAAACTTTCGGTTTTGCTCATGCATTATGAACTATAAACAGTTCAAATATGAATACTCATTTGATTTTTATACTTGATTTATATGTGGATACATTTCTCTCTTTATTATTATTTTTAATAAAATGCTGAAGTGGTAGGTAGATACAAGATAAAGGTAGAAAACATAGTTTAGTGTTGTAAGAGAGCAAATGTAGATGATCAGGTGTGTGCCTGTAGACTATGTGTTAATCCAAGCTAGACAAGGGCAATAAAACATCCACGTATGCAGAAGATTTCTCTCAGAACAGGGGGGGTGAGGTTCTAAGCCTCGCCTCTGTTGATCCCCAGTTTCTCACCTGATGGCCCCCCTGCGACTGTGCCTGTCTTAGGTTGTTCCTCCCTTGAGGAATCTTACCCGTCTCTGGCTAACCAGTCATATTCCGGGGCCATACAGGGAAATGTAAAGTTGGTAAGTGAGAGAGAAGCCTTATTGTTTGAAAAGGTTAGCTTTTTACTTCTTTGCAGATTTATGCCCTGTGGCTTCTATGCCCAGCATTTGTCTTGAGGTATCTTTACCACTTGGAAGAATTATGATACTCGGTAAATTTGATATGAGGCACGAATTCTATTTAAGGGTTGTAATTAGGAAGGAAGAAGAAAAGCTATAGAAGTAGCAGGCGGAAGAAAACATGAGAAGATTGATTATTTCTTTGACGTATCTTCTTGTAGAGTAACTTCAGCATGTATAGGTTTTAAACTACTAATTAAATTGCGCACACATTAACATAATAGGAGTATAGTTACATAACCAAAGCATACCTGTAATTACCAGCCATCTCCAGTGAAACCAAGAAAACCAGTTAGGCACCTCAGGCATTTGTGAAAACTTATCTATGATATGGTGGATACTGTCCAGCTGAGCTTGAACAGTCTGAGAGAAATCAGACAAATTAAAACAGCCCATTCCTGGGGACTGTTCACATCCCATATGTTCTTTTAACAGTAAATAATCTGTAGTTGTAAGATTTTGGAGCACTACAATTTGCACTTGTCCTAATTCTTGTTTGAGTTCCAACAGTATAGATCCAGTCAAATTTGTAGTTTTACTGTATGCACAGGCCAGCTTAGATATCTCCTTCTTCATTCCCATGGCAAGTCCAGGAACTGGTGGGATGAGTGCATCTACAGCTGTAGCAGTGTGTGGATCTTTGTTGGGGTTTTTTGATGATCATCTTCTGGCATGAGTCTTCCAGAGAGTGCTGATGTTGGAAGTTCTTTTCCACATCGTATCTTAGTTCATTTTCGGGGTAGCCAAATTAGGCTTTGATCCTCTGTACAAACACAAACAGACCCTTTGCCTACACTTTTACATGCCCTTTATACCCTTGTGTAGAACTCATTGGAGGTCTCCACACAGGAACTGCCTTTTTCTTTTTTTTTGGTATCATTAATCTACACTTACATGACAAATATTATGTTTACTAGGCTCTCCCCTATACCAGGTCCCCCCTATAAACCCCTTTACAGTCACTGTCCATCAGCATAGCAAATGTTGTAGAATCACTACTTGCCTTCTCTGTGTTGTACAGCCCTCCCCTTTCTCCCAGCCCCCCATGCATGCTAGTCTTGATACCCCCCTTCTTCTCCCCACCCTTATCCCTCCCCACCCACCCATCCTCCCCAGTCCCTTTCCCTTTGGTACCTGTTAGTCCATTCTTGAGTTCTGTGATTCTGCTGCTGTTTTGTTCCTTCAGTTTTTCCTTTGTTCTTATATTCCACAGATAAGTGAAATCATTTGGTATTTCTCTTTCTCGGCTTGGCTTGTTTCACTGAGCGTAATACCCTCCAGCTCCATCCATGTTGCTGCAAATGGTAGGATTTGCCCTTTTCCTATGGCTGAGTAGTATTCCATTGTGTATATGTACCACATCTTCTTTATCCATTCATCTATCGATGGACATTTAGGTTGCTTCCAATTCTTGGCTATTGTAAATAGTGCTGCGATAAACATAGGGGTGCATTGGTCTTTCTCATACTTGATTGCTGCATTCTTAGGGTAAATTCCTAGGAGTGCAATTCCTGGGTCAAATGGTAAGTCTGTTTTGAGCATTTTGATGTACCTCCACACTGCTTTCCACAATGGTTGAACTAATTTACATTCCCACCAGCAGTGTAGGAGGGTTCCCCTTTCTCCACAGCCTCGCCAACATTTGTTGTTGTTTGTCTTTTGGATGGCAGCCATCCTTACTGGTGTGAGGTGATACCTCATTGTAGTTTTAATTTGCATTTCTCTGATAATTAGCGATGTGGAGCATCTTTTCATGTGTCTGTTGGCCATCCTATTTCTTTTTTGGAGAACTGTCTGTTCAGTTCCTCTGCCCATTTTTTAATTGGGTTATTTGCTCTTTGTTTGTTGAGGCGTGTGAGCTCTTTATATATTCTGGACGTCAAGCCTTTATCGGATGTGTCACTTTCAAATATATTCTCCCATACTGTAGGGTTCCTTTTTGTTCTATTGATGGTGTCTTTTGCTGTACAGGAGCTTTTCAGCTTAATATAGTCCCACTTGTTCATTTTTACTGTTGTTTTCCTTGCCCGGGGAGATATGTTCAAGAAGAGGTCACTCATGTTTATGTCTAAGAGGTTTTTTCCCTATGTTTTCTTCCAAGAGCTTAATGGTTTCATGACTTACATTCAGGTCTTTGATCCATTTTGAGTTTACTTTTGTATATGGGGTTAGACAATGGTCCAGTTTCATTCTCCTACATGTAGCTGTCCAGTTTTGCCAGCACCATCTGTTGAAGAGACTGTCATTTCGCCATTGTATGTCCATGGCTCCTTTATCAAATATTAATTGATCATATATGTCTGGGTTAATGTCTGGATTCTCTAGTCTGTTCCATTGGTCTGTGGTTCTGTTCTTGTGCCAGTACCAAATTGTCTTGATTACTATGGCTTTATAGTAGAGCTTGAAGTTGGGGAGTGAGATCCCCCCTACTTTATTCTTCTTTCTCAGGATTGCTTTGGCTATTCGGGGTCTTTGGTGTTTCCATATGAATTTTTGAATTATTTGTTCCAGTTCATTGAAGAATGTTGCTGGTAGTTTCATAGGGATTGCATCAAATCTGTATATTGCTTTGGGCAGGATGGCCATTTTGACGATATTAATTCTTCCTAGCCATGAGCATGGGATGAGTTTCCATCTGTTAGTGTCCCCTTTAATTTCTCTTAAGAGTGACTTGTAGTTTTCAGAGTATAAGTCTTTCACTTCTTTGGTTAGGTTTATTCCTAGGTATTTTATTTTTTTTGATGCAATTGTGAATGGAGTTGTTTTCCTGATTTCTCTTTCTGTTGGTTCATTGTTAGTGTATAGGAAAGCCACAGATTTCTGTGTGTTGATTTTGTATCCTGCAACTTTGCTGTATTCCGATATCAGTTCTAGTAGTTTTGGGGTGGAGTCTTTAGGGTTTTTTATGTACAGTATCATGTCATCTGCAAATAGTGACAGTTTAACTTCTTCTTTACCAATCTGGATTCCTTGTATTTCTTTGTTTTGTCTGATTACCGTGGCTAGGACCTCCAGTACTATGTTAAATAACAGTGGGGAGAGTGGGCAGCCCTGTCTATTTCCAGATCTCAGAGGAAATGCTTTCAGCTTCACGCTGTTCAATATAATGTTGGCTGTGGGTTTATCATAGATGGCCTTTATTATGTTGAGGTACTTGCCCTCTATTCCCATTTTGCTGAGAGTTTTTATCATGAATGGATGTTGAACTTTGTCAAATGCTTTTTCAGCATCTCTGCAGATGATCATGTGGTTTTTGTCTTTCTTTTTGTTGATGTGGTGGGTGATGTTGATGGACTTTCGAATGTTGTACCATCCTTGCATCCCTGGGATGAATCCCACTTGGTCATGGTGTATGATCCTTTTGATGTATTTTTGAATTCGGTTTACTAATATTTTGTTGAGTATTTTTGCATCTACGTTCATCAGGGATATTGGTCTGTAGTTTTCTTTTTTGGTGGGGTCTTTGCCTGGTTTTGGTATTAGGGTGATGTTAGCTTCATAGAATGAGTTTGGGAGTATCCCCTCCTCCTCTATTTTTTGGAAAACTTTAAGGAGAATGGGTATTATGTCTTTCCTGTACGTCTGATAAAATTCCAAGGTAAATCCATCTGGCCCGGGGGTTTTGTTCTTTGGTAGTTTTTTGATTACCGCTTCAATTTCGTTGCTGGTAATTGGTCTGTTTAGATTTTCTGTTTCTTTCTGGGTCAGTCTTGGAAGGTTGTATTTTTCTAGAAAGTTGTCCATTTCTCCTAGGTTTCCCAGCTTGTTAGCATATAGGTTTTCGTAGTATTCTCTAATAATTCTTTGTATTTCTGTGGGGTCCGTCGTGATTTTTCCTTTCTCGTTTCTGATACTGTTGATTTGTGTTGACTCTCTTTTCCTTAATAAGTCTGGCTAGAGGCTTATCTATTTTGTTTATTTTCTTGAAGAACCAGCTCTTGGTTTCATTGATTTTTGCTATTGTTTTATTCTTCTCAATTTTATTGATTTCTTCTCTGATCTTTATTATGTCCCTCCTTCTGCTGACCTTAGGACTCATCTGTTCTTCTTTTTCCAATTTCGATAATTTTGACATCAGACCATTCATTTGGGCTTGTTCTTCCTTCCTTTTTTAAATATGCTTAGATTGCTATATACTTTCCTCTTGAGAGTGCTTTTGCTGTGTCCCACAGAAGTTGGGGCTTAGTGTTGTTGTTGTCATTTGTTTCCATATATTGCTGGATCTCCATTTTGATTTGGTCATTGATCCATTGATTATTTAGGAGCGTGTTGTTAAGCCTCCATGTGTTTGTGAGCCTCTTTGCTTTCTTTGTACAGTTTATTTCTAGTTTTATGCCTTTGTGGTCTGAAAAGTTGGTTGGTAGGATTTCAATCTTTTGGAATTTACTGAGGCTCTTTTTGTCGCCTAGTATGTGGTCTATTCTGGAGAATGTTCCATGTGCACTTGAGAAGAATGTGTATCCTGTTGCTTTTGGATGTAGAGTTCTGTAGATGTGTATTAGGTCCATCTGCTCTACTGTGTTGTTCAGTGCTTCCGTGTCCTTACTTATTTTCTGCCCGGTGGATCTATCCTTTGGGGTGAGTGGTGTGTTGAAGTCTCCTAGAATGAATGCATTGCAGTCTATTTCCCCCTTTAGTTCTGTTAGTATTTGTTTCACATGCTGGTGCTCCTGTGTTGGGTGCATATATATTTAGAATGGTTATATCCTCTTGTTGGACTGAGCCCTTTATCATTATGTAGTGTCCTTCTTTATCTCTTGTTACTTTCTTTGTTTTGAAGTCTATTTTGTCTGATATTAGTACTGCAACCCCTGCTTTCTTCTCGCTGTTGTTTGCTTGAAATATGTTTTTCCATCCCTTGACTGTTAGTCTGTACATGTCTTTGGGATTGAGGTGAGTTTCTTGTAAGCAGCACATAGATGGGTCTTGCTTTTTTATCCATTCTATTACTCTGTGTCTTTTGATTGGTGCATTCAGTCCATTAACATTTAGGGTGACTATTGAAAGATATGTACTTATTGCCATTGCAGGCTTTAAATTCGTGGTTACCGAAGGTTCAAGGTTAGCCTCTTTAGTATCTTACTGCCTAACTTAGCTCGCTTATTGAGCTGTTATGTACACTGTCTGAAGATTCTTTTCTTCTCCCTTCTTATTCCACCTCCTCCATTCTTCACATGTTGGGTGTTTTGTGCTGTGCTCCCATCTAGAGCAGTCCCTGTAAGATGTCCTGTAGAGGTGGTTTGTGGGAAGCAAATTCCCTCAGCTTTTGTTTGTCTTGGAATTGTTTAATCCCACCATCATATTTGAATCATAGTCGTGCTGGATACAGTGTCCTTGGTTCAAGGCCCTTCTGTTTCATTGCATTAAATATATCATGCCATTCTCTTCTGGCCTGTAGGGTTTCTGTTGAGAAGTCTGACGTTAGCCTGATGGGTTTTCCTTTATAGGTGACCTTTTTTCTCTCTGGCTGCCTTTTAAACCCTTTCCTTGTCCTTGATCTTTGCCATTTTAATTATGTGTCTTGGTGTTGTCGTCCTTGGATCCTTTCTGTTGGGGGTTCTGTGTATTTCCGTGGTCTGTTCGATTATTTCCTCCCCCAGTTTGGGGAAGTTTTCAGCAATTATTTCTTCCAAGATACTTTCCATCCCTTTTCCTCTCTCTTCTTTTTCTGGGACCCCTATAACACGGATATTGTTCCTTTTGGATTGGTCACACAGTTCTCTTAATATTGTTTCATTCCTGGAGATCCTTTTATCTCTCTCTATGTCAGCTTCTATGCGTTCCTGTTCTCTGGTTTCAAGTCCATCAATGGCCTCTTGCATCCTATCCATTCTGCTTATAAACCCTTCCAGAGTTTGTTTCATTTCTGTAATCTCCTTTCTGGCATCTGTGATCTCCCTCCGGACTTCATCCCATTTCTCTTGCGTATTTCTCTGCATCTCTGTCAGCATGTTTATGATTCTTATTTTGAATTCTTTGTCAGGAAGACTGGTTAGGTCTGTCTCCTTCTCACGTGTTGTCTCTGTGAACTTTGTCTGCCTGTAGCTTTGCTTTTCATGGTGATGTGAATAGTTTGCAGAGCTGGGAGGAGTGACGGCTGGAAGAACTTCCCTTCTTGTTGGTTTGTGGCCCTCCTCTCCTGGGAGAACAGCCACCTCTAGTGGCTTGTGCTGGGTAGCTGCGCGCAGACAGGGTTTCTGCTTCTTGCCCGGTTGCTATGGAGTTTATCTCCGCTGTTGCTGTGGGCGTGGCCTGGCTCGGGCAGCTGCTCCAAAATGGTGGAGTCGCGTTGGAGCAGGAGCTGCTGGGAGGCTATTTATCTCTGTAAGGGGCCTCCCTGCTCCCTGCAGCCCAGGGGATTAGGGTGCCCAGAGATCCCCAGATTCCCTACCTCTGGATTAAGTCTCCCTCCCTGACCCTTTAAGACTTCCAAAAAGCACCTGCCAAAACAAAACAACGACCACACAAAAAAAAAAAAAAAAAAGAAATTTTAAATTGAAAAAAATAAATAAATAAACAAAAATTGTCCGCTCGTTTTTCTTTATTCTCTGGCGCCAGCCTCAGGCATCTGCTCACCGGTCTTGCTGCCCTGTTTCCCTAGTATTGGGGTCCCTATCCCTTTAAGACTTCCAAAAAGCGCTCGCCAAAACAAAACAGAAAAAAAAAAAAATGGCCGCTTGCTTTTCTTATGTCCTCCAGCGCCGGGCCTCCGGTACCCACTCACCGTTCTTGCTGCCCTGTTTCCCTAGTTTCCAGCACCCCGCGCACGCACTGTCTGTGCTCTGGCCCGGATCGCTGGGGTGGGTGTTCAGCATTCCTGGGCTCCTTCTCCCTCCCGCTCTGCCTACTCTTCTCTCGCCGGGAGTTGGGGGGAGGGGCGCTCGGCTCCCGCCAGGCCTGGGCTTGTATCTTACCCCCTTTACGAGGCACTGGGTTCTCGCAGGTGTGGATGTGGTCTGGATGTTGTCCTGTGTCCTCTGGTCTTTATTCTAGGAAGAGTTGTCTTTCCTATATTTTCATAGATATATGTGGTTTTGGGAGATTTCCGCTGCTCTACTCACGCCGCCATCTTGGCTCCGCCCTCCAACCTGCAGCTTTTTGACAGAATATTATTTGCTGCCATTTTGAGAGGTGAAAGCCATGAATCCATGAATTCATGCAAATGCAATCTGCCATCCCAGTGAAAAGAAGTTTTCACTTAAAAGGGGTTTTAAGTGCAAAGAGGAAACAGCTTATGCTAAAATTCTTGAGAACGATCTGCAAGAAATTGCATGTTTTAGCCTGTGACCTCATGAACTGGCAATTGCACACACTGTTTAAGAAAAAGGAAACAGCAGGCCAGTATGGAGTCAACTTGCGCTAAGTCCTAAGTTAGCAAACCGAGACTTAATACCCAACCTAATTGCAGTTTCGGCCTCTCCCAGGCATGTAACCTTTAACCACTCAATGTCGAATTACCTGGCCAATGCTAGTGAAGTAATGTGCCTGATAGACGCCGCCCATCCCCCAGAGGAAGGTGACCTTTCCAGAAGTAAATTCTTTGTTAGGAATTCCCTTTTCCTACTCTTCTGTAAATCCTTTCATTTTGTGCAGCTCTTCAGAGCTTCTGTCTACCAGAGAGGATGCTGTCTGATTCACCCATCATTGAATAAAGTCAACTAAATCTTCAAGTTTACTCAGTTGAATTTTATTTTTTAAAAATACTTTGTTGAGGAGGTGGAGCCAAGATGGCGGCGTGAGTAGAGCAGCGGAAATCTCCTCCCAAAACCACATATATCTATGAAAATATAACAAAGACAACTCTTCCTAGAATAAAGACCAGAGGACACAGGACAACATCCAGACCATATGAACACCTGCGAAAACCCAGTGCCTCATAAAGGGGGTAAGATACAAGCCCCAGCCATGCGGGACCCAAGCGCCCCTCCCCCCAGCTCCCGGCGGGAGAAGAGCAGGCAGAGCGGGAGGGAGACGGAGCCCAGGACTGCTGAACACCCAGCCCCCGCCATCCGGGCCAGAGTGCAGGGCGCTCGATACTAGGAAAACAGGGCAGCAAGAACAGTGAGCAGGCACTGGAGGCTGGGCGACAGAGGACATAAGAAAAGCGCGCGACCATTTTTTTTTTTTGCTTTTTTGCTATTTTGTTTTGGCGAGCGCTTTTTGGAAGTCTTAAAGGGATAGGGACCCCAATACTAGGGAAACAGGGCAGCAAGACCGGTGAGCGGATGCCTGAGGCTGGCGCCGGAGAGTAAAGAAAAACGAGCGGACAATTTTTGTTTATTTATTTATTTTTTGTTTATTTATTTATTTTTTTCAATTTAAAATTTTTTTTTTTTTTTGTGTGGTCGTTGTTTTGTTTTGGCAGGTGCTTTTTGGAAGTCTTAAAGGGTCAGGGAGGGAGACTTAATCCAGAGGTAGGGAATCTGGGGATCTCTGGGCACCCTAATCCCCTGGGCTGCAGGGAGCACGGAGGCCCCTTACAGAGATAAATGGCCTCCCTGACGCTCCCCCTCCAATGGGACTCCACCATTTTGGAGTAGCAGCCCGAGCCAGGCCACGCCCACAGCAACAGCGGAGATAAACTCCATAGCAGCCGGGCAGGAAGCAGAAGCCCTGTCTGCGCGCAGCTACCCAGCACAAGCCACTAGAGGTCGCTGTTCTCCCAGGAGAGGAAGGTCACAAACCAACAAGAAGGGAAGTTCTTCCAGCCGTCACTCTTCCCAGCTCTGCAAACTATTCCTATCACCATGAAAAGGCAAAGCTACAGGCAGACAAGAGACAACACGTGAGAAGGAGACAGACCTAACCAGTCTTCCTGACAAAGAATTCAAAATAAGAATCATAAACATGCTGACAGAGATGCAGAGAAATACGCAAGAGAAATGGGATGAAGTCCGGAGGGAGATCACAGATGCCAGAAAGGAGATTACAGAAATGAAACAAACTCTGGAAGGGTTTATAAGCAGAATGGATAGGATGCAAGAGGCCATTGATGGACTTGAAACCAGAGAACAGGAACGCATAGAAGCTGACATAGAGAGAGATAAAAGGATCTCCAGGAATGAAACAATATTAAGAGAACTGTGTGACCAATCCAAAAGGAACAATATCCGTGTTATAGGGGTCCCAGAAAAAGAAGAGAGAGGAAAAGGGATGGAAAGTATCTTGGAAGAAATAATTGCTGAAAACTTCCCCAAACTGGGGGAGGAAATAATCGAACAGACCACGGAAATACACAGAACCCCCAACAGAAAGGATCCAAGGACGACAACACCAAGACACATAATTAAAATGGCAAAGATCAAGGACAAGGAAAGGGTTTAAAAGGCAGCCAGAGAGAAAAAAGGTCACCTATAAAGGAAAACCCATCAGGCTAACGTCAGACTTCTCAACAGAAACCCTACAGGCCAGAAGAGAATGGCATGATATATTTAATGCAATGAAACAGAAGGGCCTTGAACCAAGGACACTGTATCCAGCACGACTATGATTCAAATATGATGGTGGGATTAAACAATTCCAAGACAAACAAAAGCTGAGGGAATTTGCTTCCCACAAACCACCTCTACAGGACATCTTACAGGGACTGCTCTAGATGGGAGCACAGCACAAAACACCCAACATGTGAAGAATGGAGGAGGTGGAATAAGAAGGGAGAAGAAAAGAATCTTCAGACAGTGTACATAACAGCTCAATAAGCGAGCTAAGTTAGGCAGTAAGATACTAAAGAGGCTAACCTTGAACCTTCGGTAACCACGAATTTAAAGCCTGCAATGGCAATAAGTACATATCTTTCAATAGTCACCCTAAATGTTAATGGACTGAATGCACCAATCAAAAGACACAGAGTAATAGAATGGATAAAAAAGCAAGACCCATCTATGTGCTGCTTACAAGAAACTCACCTCAATCCCAAAGACATGTACAGACTAACAGTCAAGGGATGGAAAAACATATTTCAAGCAAACAACAGCGAGAAGAAAGCAGGGGTTGCAGTACTAATATCAGACAAAATAGACTTCAAAACAAAGAAAGTAACAAGAGATAAAGAAGGACACTACATAATGATAAAGGGCTCAGTCCAACAAGAGGATATAACCATTCTAAATATATATGCACCCAACACAGGAGCACCAGCATGTGAAACAAATACTAACAGAACTAAAGGGGGAAATAGACTGCAATGCATTCATTCTAGGAGACTTCAACACACCACTCACCCCAAAGGATAGATCCACCGGGCAGAAAATAAGTAAGGACACGGAAGCACTGAACAACACAGTAGAGCAGATGGACCTAATACACATCTACAGAACTCTACATCCAAAAGCAACAGGATACACATTCTTCTCAAGTGCACATGGAACATTCTCCAGAATAGACCACATACTAGGCGACAAAAAGAGCCTCAGTAAATTCCAAAAGATTGAAATCCTACCAACCAACTTTTCAGACCACAAAGGCATAAAACTAGAAATAAACTGTACAAAGAAAGCAAAGAGGCTCACAAACACATGGAGGCTTAACAACACGCTCCTAAATAATCAATGGATCAATGACCAAATCAAAATGGAGATCCAGCAATATATGGAAACAAATGACAACAACAACACTAAGCCCCAACTTCTGTGGGACACAGCAAAAGCACTCTCAAGAGGAAAGTATATAGCAATCTAAGCATATTTAAAAAAGGAAGGAAGAACAAGCCCAAATGAATGGTCTGATGTCAAAATTATCGAAATTGGAAAAAGAAGAACAGATGAGTCCTAAGGTCAGCAGAAGGAGGGACATAATAAAGATCAGAGAAGAAATCAATAAAATTGAGAAGAATAAAACAATAGCAAAAATCAATGAAACCAAGAGCTGGTTCTTCAAGAAAATAAACAAAATAGATAAGCCTCTAGCCAGACTTATTAAGGAAAAGAGAGTCAACACAAATCAACAGTATCAGAAACGAGAAAGGAAAAATCACGACGGACCCCACAGAAATACAAAGAATTATTAGAGAATACTACGAAAACCTATATGCTAACAAGCTGGGAAACCTAGGAGAAATGGACAACTTTCTAGAAAAATACAACCTTCCAAGACTGACCCAGAAAGAAACAGAAAATCTAAACAGACCAATTACCAGCAACGAAATTGAAGCGGTAATCAAAAAACTACCAAAGAACAAAACCCCCGGGCCAGATGGATTTACCTTGGAATTTTATCAGACGTACAGGAAAGACATAATACCCATTCTCCTTAAAGTTTTCCAAAAAATAGAGGAGGAGGGGATACTCCCAAACTCATTCTATGAAGCTAACATCACCCTAATACCAAAACCAGGCAAAGACCCCACCAAAAAAGAAAACTACAGACCAATATCCCTGATGAACGTAGATGCAAAAATACTCAACAAAATATTAGTAAACCGAATTCAAAAATACATCAAAAGGATCATACACCATGACCAAGTGGGATTCATCCCAGGGATGCAAGGATGGTACAACATTCGAAAGTCCATCAACATCACCCACCACATCAACAAAAAGAAAGACAAAAACCACATGATCATCTGCAGAGATGCTGAAAAAGCATTTGACAAAGTTCAACATCCATTCATGATAAAAACTCTCAGCAAAATGGGAATAGAGGGCAAGTACCTCAACATAATAAAGGCCATCTATGATAAACCCACAGCCAACATTATATTGAACAGCGTGAAGCTGAAAGCATTTCCTCTGAGATCTGGAAATAGACAGGGCTGCCCACTCTCCCCACTGTTATTTAACATAGTACTGGAGGTCCTAGCCACGGTAATCAGACAAAACAAAGAAATACAAGGAATCCAGATTGGTAAAGAAGAAGTTAAACTGTCACTATTTGCAGATGACATGATACTGTACATAAAAAACCCTAAAGACTCCACCCCAAAACTACTAGAACTGATATCGGAATACAGCAAAGTTGCAGGATACAAAATCAACACACAGAAATCTGTGGCTTTCCTATACACTAACAATGAACCAACAGAAAGAGAAATCAGGAAAACAACTCCATTCACAATTGCATCAAAAAAAATAAAATACCTAGGAATAAACCTAACCAAAGAAGTGAAAGACTTATACTCTGAAAACTACAAGTCACTCTTAAGAGAAATTAAAGGGGACACTAACAGATGGAAACTCATCCCATGCTCATGGCTAGGAAGAATTAATATCGTCAAAATGGCCATCCTGCCCAAAGCAATATACAGATTTGATGCAATCCCTATGAAACTACCAGCAACATTCTTCAATGAACTGGAACAAATAATTCAAAAATTCATATGGAAACACCAAAGACCCCGAATAGCCAAAGCAATCCTGAGAAAGAAGAATAAAGTAGGGGGGATCTCACTCCCCAACTTCAAGCTCTACTATAAAGCCATAGTAATCAAGACAATTTGGTACTGGCACAAGAACAGAACCACAGACCAATGGAACAGACTAGAGAATCCAGACATTAACCCAGACATATATGATCAATTAATATTTGATAAAGGAGCCATGGACATACAATGGCGAAATGACAGTCTCTTCAACAGATGGTGCTGGCAAAACTGGACAGCTACATGTAGGAGAATGAAACTGGACCATTGTCTAACCCCATATACAAAAGTAAACTCAAAATGGATCAAAGACCTGAATGTAAGTCATGAAACCATTAAGCTCTTGGAAGAAAACATAGGGAAAAAACCTCTTAGACATAAACATGAGTGACCTCTTCTTGAACATATCTCCCCGGGCAAGGAAAACAACAGTAAAAATGAACAAGTGGGACTATATTAAGCTGAAAAGCTCCTGTACAGCAAAAGACACCATCAATAGAACAAAAAGGAACCCTACAGTATGGGAGAATATATTTGAAAGTGACACATCCGATAAAGGCTTGACGTCCAGAATATATAAAGAGCTCACACGCCTCAACAAACAAAGAGCAAATAACCCAATTAAAAAATGGGCAGAGGAACTGAACAGACAGTTCTCCAAAAAAGAAATAGGATGGCCAACAGACACATGAAAAGATGCTCCACATCGCTAATTATCAGAGAAATGCAAATTAAAACTACAATGAGGTATCACCTCACACCAGTAAGGATGGCTGCCATCCAAAAGACAAACAACAACAAATGTTGGCGAGGCTGTGGAGAAAGGGGAACCCTCCTACACTGCTGGTGGGAATGTAAATTAGTTCAACCATTGTGGAAAGCAGTGTGGAGGTACATCAAAATGCTCAAAACAGACTTACCATTTGACCCAGGAATTGCACTCCTAGGAATTTACCCTAAGAATGCAGCAATCAAGTATGAGAAAGACCAATGCACCCCTATGTTTATCGCAGCACTATTTACAATAGCCAAGAATTGGAAGCAACCTAAATGTCCATCGATAGATGAATGGATAAAGAAGATGTGGTACATATACACAATGGAATACTACTCAGCCATAGGAAAAGGGCAAATCCTACCATTTGCAGCAACATGGATGGAGCTGGAGGGTATTACGCTCAGTGAAACAAGCCAAGCCGAGAAAGAGAAATACCAAATGATTTCACTTATCTGTGGAATATAAGAACAAAGGAAAAACTGAAGGAACAAAACAGCAGCAGAATCACAGAACTCAAGAATGGACTAACAGGTACCAAAGGGAAAGGGACTGGGGAGGATGGGTGGGTGGGGAGGGATAAGGGTGGGGAGAAGAAGGGGGGTATCAAGACTAGCATGCATGGGGGGCTGGGAGAAAGGGGAGGGCTGTACAACACAGAGAAGGCAAGTAGTGATTCTACAACATTTGCTATGCTGATGGACAGTGACTGTAAAGGGGTTTATAGGGGGGACCTGGTATAGGGGAGAGCCTAGTAAACATAATATTTGTCATGTAAGTGTAGATTAATGATACCAAAAAAAAAGAAAAAGGCAGTTCCTGTGTGGAGACCTCCAATGAGTTCTACACAAGGGTATAAAGGGCATGTAAAAGTGTAGGCAAAGGGTCTGTTTGTGTTTGTACAGAGGATCAAAGCCTAATTTGGCTACCCCGAAAATGAACTAAGATACGATGTGGAAAAGAACTTCCAACATCAGCACTCTCTGGAAGACTCATGCCAGAAGATGATCATCAAAAAACCCCAACAAAGATCCACACACTGCTACAGCTGTAGATGCACTCATCCCACCAGTTCCTGGACTTGCCATGGGAATGAAGAAGGAGATATCTAAGCTGGCCTGTGCATACAGTAAAACTACAAATTTGACTGGATCTATACTGTTGGAACTCAAACAAGAATTAGGACAAGTGCAAATTGTAGTGCTCCAAAATCTTACAACTACAGATTATTTACTGTTAAAAGAACATATGGGATGTGAACAGTCCCCAGGAATGGGCTGTTTTAATTTGTCTGATTTCTCTCAGACTGTTCAAGCTCAGCTGGACAGTATCCACCATATCATAGATAAGTTTTCACAAATGCCTGAGGTGCCTAACTGGTTTTCTTGGTTTCACTGGAGATGGCTGGTAATTACAGGTATGCTTTGGTTATGTAACTATACTCCTATTATGTTAATGTGTGCGCAATTTAATTAGTAGTTTAAAACCTATACATGCTGAAGTTACTCTACAAGAAGATACGTCAAAGAAATAATCAATCTTCTCATGTTTTCTTCCGCCTGCTACTTCTATAGCTTTTCTTCTTCCTTCCTAATTACAACCCTTAAATAGAATTCGTGCCTCATATCAAATTTACCGAGTATCATAATTCTTCCAAGTGGTAAAGATACCTCAAGACAAATGCTGGGCATAGAAGCCACAGGGCATAAATCTGCAAAGAAGTAAAAAGCTAACCTTTTCAAACAATAAGGCTTCTCTCTCACTTACCAACTTTACATTTCCCTGTATGGCCCCGGAATATGACTGGTTAGCCAGAGACGGGTAAGATTCCTCAAGGGAGGAACAACCTAAGACAGGCACAGTCGCAGGGGGGCCATCAGGTGAGAAACTGGGGATCAACAGAGGCGAGGCTTAGAACCTCACCCCCCCTGTTCTGAGAGAAATCTTCTGCATACGTGGATGTTTTATTGCCCTTGTCTAGCTTGGATTAACACATAGTCTACAGGCACACACCTGATCATCTACATTTGCTCTCTTACAACACTAAACTATGTTTTCTACCTTTATCTTGTATCTACCTACCACTTCAGCATTTTATTAAAAATAATAATAAAGAGAGAAATGTATCCACATATAAATCAAGTATAAAAATCAAATGAGTATTCATATTTGAACTGACTGTTTATAGTTCATAATGCATGAGCAAAACCGAAAGTTTCTGTGATGACTGCCCTTGTACTGTTCACCATGTAACTTATTCACTATGTAAGAATTTGTTCTCCATGTAAGAACTTGTTCGTTATGCTTCAGAAGACTGGAGACTGACGAAAATTAGGCTTGGGGTGGATTAATGATTGTGCATTGAGCATTGACTCCCCTATACAGAATTTTATTGTTGTTAACAACCATTTGATCAATAAATATGAGAGATGCCCTCACAACAACAACAAAAAGTACACACTTCCAATTGTGAAATAAATAAGTAACCGGGATGTAATGTATAGCATAAGGAATATAGTCAAAATATTGTAACAACTTGGTATGGTGATAGCTGGTACCTAGAATTATCATGTATATAAATGTTGAATCACTGTTGTACATCTGAAACTAATGTAATACTGTGTGTCAACTACCCTTCAATAAAAAATAATTATCTACCAAAAAAAGCTTTGTTGATGGACAGCGACTGTAATGGGGTATGTGGGGGGAACTTGGTGATGGGGGGAGTCTAATAAACATGTTCCTCAAGTAACTGTAGATTAATGATAACAAAATAAAAAAAAAACTTTGTGCCAAGGCTCATAAGCAAGAATGTAGTCATCATTATTCATTCATTCCTAGGCCTTTCTATCAAATATCTGTTCCTGCTGAGGTGCTGAGGATGGATTGTTAAAAAAGACCAGTTTGTCATATGATAGGGAAGAAATGCAAGTTAAAAGGAATAAATTAAATGGGTTAAGAGAAGATCTTGAGTTGTGTTTTTGGTAATGGAAGGGCACTTAATCCAGTCCTACTGAGTCAGGAGAGGCTCCCAGGAGGAGCTAGAAGTAAAGGGTTGATCTAAATTGAGAGGAACTTTTTCTAGGCACTGCAGTGTGGCATAGCTGCAAGGCATGTGCAGGACAAATGGTAGTGTCTGGGGAGACCAGGAGAAGAGAATTCTGGGTTAGGAGCTGTTAAGTATGTATTTTATCTTTTTCAAAAAGTACTTGGTGTCCCAAAACAATATACAAATTCGATGCAATCCCTATCAAATTACCAACAGCATTCTTCAATGAACTGGAAGAAATAGTTAAAAAATTCATATGGAAACACCAAAGACCCCGAATAGCGAAAGCAATCCTGAGAAGGAAGAATAAAGTTGGGGGGGGGGGATCTCGCTCTACTACAAAGCCACAATACTCAAGACAATTTGGTACTGGCACAAGAACAGAGTCACAGACCAATGGAACAGAATAGAGACTCCAAACATATATGGTCAACTAATATTTGATAAAGGAGCCATGGACATACAATGGGGAAACGACAGTCTCTTCAACAGATGGTGCTGGCAAATCTGGACAGCTACCTATAAGAGAATGAAACTGGATCACTGTCTAACTCCATACACAAAAGTAAATTTGAAATGGATCAAAGACTTGGAACATAAGTCATGAAACCATAAAACTCTGAGAAAAAAACATAGGCAAAAATCTCTTAGACATAAACATGAGTGACCTCTTCTTGAACATATCTCCCTGGGCAAGGGAAACAAAAGCAAAAATGAACAAGTGGGACTATAT
Source organism: Manis pentadactyla (assembly GCF_030020395.1). Lineage (NCBI taxonomy): Eukaryota > Metazoa > Chordata > Mammalia > Pholidota > Manidae > Manis > Manis pentadactyla. Next base: position 183,889,792 of record NC_080021.1, on the reverse strand, counting down.
CAAGCTGAAAAGCTTCTGTACAGCAAAGGACACCATGAATAGAACAAAAAGGTATCCTACAGTATGGGAGAATATATTCATAAATGACAGATCCGATAAAGGTTTGACATCCAAAAATATAAAGAGCTCATGTACCTTAAAAAACAAAAAACAAATAATCCAATTAAAAAATGGGTAGAGGAGCTGAACAGACACTTCTCCAAAGAAGAAATTCAGATGGCCAACAGGCACATGAAAAGATGCTCCACATTGCTAGTCATCAGAGAAATGCAAATTAAAACCACAATGAGACATTACCTCACACCAGTAAGGATGGGTACCACCCAAAAGACAAACAACTAATGTTGGCAAGGTTGTGGAGAAAGGGGAACCCTCCTACACTGCTGGTGGGAATGTAAATTAGTTCAACCATTGTGGAAAGCAGTATGGAGGTTCCTCAAAATGCTCAAAATAGAAATACCATTTGACCCAGGAATTCCACTTCTAGGAATTTACCTTAAGGATGCAGCACTCCAGTTTGAAAAAGACAGATGCACCCCTATGTTTATTGCAGCACTATTTATAATAGCCAAGATATGGAAGCAACCTAAGTGTCCATCAGTAGATGAATGGATAAAGAAGATGTGTTACATATATACAATGGAATATTACTCAGCTATAAGAAAAAAACATCCTACCATTTGCAACAACATGGATGGAGCTAGAGGGTATTATGCTCAGTGAAATCAGCCAGGTGGAGAAAGAGAAGTACCAAATGATTTCACTCATATGTGGAATATAAGAACAAAGGAAAACTGAAGGAACAAAACAGCAGCAGAATCACAGAACCCAAGAATGGACTAACAGTTACCAAAAGGACAGGGACTAGGGAGGATGGGTGGGAAGGGAGTGATAAGGGCGGGGATAAAAGGGGGCATGATGATTAGCATGTATAGTATGGTAGGGCACGGGGAGGGCTGTGCAACACAGAAGACAAGTAGTGATTTTACAGCATCTTACTATGCTGATGGACAGTGACTGTGAAGGGGTATGTGGGGGGGACTTGGTGAAGGGGGGAGCCTAGTAAACATGTCTTTCATGTAGATTAATGATACCAAAAAAAAAAAAATGTACTTGGTGTGACACAAAATCTGCTTTCCCCAGGTAACCCTTTTGCGTATCTACAACTTCATGTTGTATAAACCTAAAGTGTTACTTGATTTAGAAGTGGAAACAAGCACTTCCCTTTACACTGCCTCACTTTTCTTTTTAAGGCCCATGTGGCCATCTCCCAGTACAGAAGGCAGGGTAAGCCCTGGGGACAGACCTAGGTGGAAGATGGGCCACACACAGTCAACACCTCCAGGACTTCTCCAGCTCTCCTGAGCAGAAAGGCATCAACACCAGATGGTGGGCCATGTGAGCTCCAGGGCTGCTTTGCCCCTCTGGGCTAATGGTTGAGTCTGGTGGGCCTTTGCTGTGGGTCTGGATGAGGCTGAGCAGTGAAGCCCTTACAGCTATAGAGGTACACTGCATACCCACCACAGCCAGCTGTTAGGGACTCAAATTGTTATCGCATCACTGGGCTTTTTCACTTTACAAATTGGCTGTTGGAGATTGTTACTTGGCTCTGTTATCACAGGGTCAATGGCAGAGGCTTAGTGAATGGGAGCTGGATGCTGGCAATCAGTAGCCAATCACTTCCTGAGGTTTGTTACCAGAGATGAAGCAGCATACAATCCTCCAGACGTAGTCAGGTCAATGTTAACCTAATGCTTACGTCACAAAGCCTATGTCAGTCACCTCACTTCTTACTGTCATACAGGTATTTTATCATCTTATGTCCTAAGGGTAAGTACAAAGGAGGCCACATTGCCCTATTACAGTATTTTGTATTAATCTCATTGTGTCTAACTTAAAAATTAAGCTTTACTGAGTGTATGGGAAAAAACAGTATATATATGGTTCCATACTGTCTGTGGTCTCATGCATCCACTGGGGGTCTTGGAATATAACTCCCACAAATAAAGGGGGGCTACTGAACTCCCTCCTGCAACTATGTTAAGTTCCCTAAGGAAGGTACTCTGCTGCAGCCCACCAATGTAACTGATACTCTTCTCTAGCAATTAAAATATGTGGCATTAAAGATAATTCTATGAAGTTAAGGACATTTGTCCTATCCCCCACTCGAATGACTGGAAAGCATGGAACAACCTAAGGATAGTATTTCAGAGCAGCTTTTTAAATAAATAGTCTCAGGCACAATTATCTTCACTAGTTTTGTCAACTTATATTACTACCATTAATAATATTAAGCCCTTCTTATGTAAGCAGACTTACATCAGAACCACTTTATGAAGAACAGCGTATTATAATTCCCACAATACAGTTGATGGAACAGTTTTCCAGGTTACATATCTCACTCATGGAGCTCACACTGAAAATGAAGTGATTCCAAAACTCAATTTTCTTTACTCTTTTTGCATCTAGTTGTCAGTTTCTCCTGAATATTCAGGTATGGGCAGAGATAAAGAATCCATGAGTACCACATGAACACCACAGGCAGTGAGAGGAGTAGAAAGAGCTGAATTACAAGATTATGGATTCCAGTTTTTGTTGTCATTGAATTACTTGAGCCGTAACAGTGGTTCTAAGTGTCACCCAGTTACATTTCAAAGATTCTCAGGTCCTACCCCAGACCTTCATAATCAGAAATTATTAGTGGAGCTCAGTAAGCACTGTTGAATTTGAGAACCAGGTGACCAGAGCAGTTTCCTCGTCTGTAAAACAGGTTTTTTGTCAGTCTCACAAGGTTGCTGATAAAGTACAAACCTTTGAAAACCCTTGAAAGAACATCTTTGTACTGCTGTAGCTTGCTGGCAATCTGATTGCCTTTATAGCTTATGGTTCACTTCCCACATTTCAGAGGATAATAAATTCCAACTAAGTATAGATCTAAGCTGGGAAGCTCCCTTAGTCTGAGCCTCAAATCTTTACTTGCCCCTCAGTTACATCAAAATCTCTAGAGGGCTGGGACTCAAATCACTAATGGTTTGAAGTTTTCTAACTCCAATTGTAACCAAGCTTGAGAACCACTACCATATACAGAAAAGATGACACTAATTTCACACACAGGAATATCTGCTACTATGTTCCCGAGCATATTCATAGGACAGTCACCTCTATGATTCTTACTCCCTTCAAGTATGAATGCAGAAGCATCACACAAAAGGCATTAGAATTAATGGTAGGGCTAGGAACTGCACTCGTATGGATGTGACAACCTTGGGTCAAAGTTCTAAGATATGACCTTAGTGTCCTAAGAGGCATTCATTTTGTTTTAGACTACAAATTTGTGTTTCTGCCTCTCCAGGTTGTACTTTTATTTCTAAAGGATTTTTACTGTGGTACATCATATATAAAATGAAATCTTTTAACTATTTTAAGTGTATAGTTCAGTAGCGTTTACATCCACAATGTCGTGCAGCACCATCATTGCATTTCAAAAACTTTATCACCCTCAACAATTAAAGCACCTACTCCTCATTCCTTCCCCCTCCAGCCTTTGGTGACCTGACTTTGCTTATTTTCATGTAAGTGGAAGCATATAGTATTTGTTCTTACATACATTCATTCACATTTTATCTGTTACACAGGTTTCCTTTTGTTGTAATGCTCTAACAGACATGGTCATACAAACACCAGGGTCAAGGACTAAAATCACTGGGTCACATGTTAATTCCATGTTTGGTTTTTTAAGGAGCTACCCATCTTTTCCATAGCAGCTGCATCATTTTACATTCCCATCAGCAATGTACAGGGTTCTAATTTCTCCACATTCTCATTTGTTTTCATTTTAGGTTACTAGGTGTGAAGTGGTATCTCACTGTGGTTTTTATTTTTATTTCCCTCATGAAAATAACTTTAAATGAATTATAGAACCAGTCACTATAGAAATTTTAGGAATCGATATATAAATCCAGTAAAAACTAACATTTCTTGTCACAGCCATTATTTTGAGTATTTTGTTATGCTTTTCTGAACACCTGCTTCATATCCAAATATATGCAAGTAGCTGTCTGGTAGACTAAAAAAGACAATGCAAGGAGACAACAGGTTACCAATTAGGAGTGTCACTGTAACACTGAAGGCTTGGGAACTATTCCTTAGTTTTAGTTTCTCCATTTAAACTCAAGTATTTTTAATGAGGTTAACTTAAAATGTGAGCCACCTCCAGGCTGGAAATGTTTAAGCTTCCTGATTATAGGAGCTGTAGTAAAACGAGACAGGAAAAAACAGGCAGAAAGCTCATTCTCACTTCAGTGTTTGCCAAGTTCTTAACCACCTCCCACTGCATTTGTGCGCACGCGTGCACAACCCCCCCCCCCACGTTAACTAACTAGTTATATGAAGTTACCTATCTTAGAAGCTGGGTAAAAAAAGCCTGTAGTGACACACTGGAAATGCTTTGTAATCAGTGTATTAAGGAGACATTCATACATTTCAAGAATTGCTTAAATCCTGATACCCAGGATTTAAGCTTGTGAACATGACTTTTGAACACATACAATTAAAGCTATTCATTGTAATCTGCTATACTACCAACATTACAGTTACTTTGGAGCTTAAGTTAAATGGTTTAAAGGAAGCCTGGAACATACCTAAAGAATACCTTCTGATCTCATACATGCAAGTTACTTCCCCATGTAAATGTCTCATCACTGACTTTTATGGTACTCTGCTCCAGAAGTCACTACTTGAGGCTTACTGTGGTCCAAAGAAAAAAATATGTAACCAGGACTGGTATAATTAAATGTATTTAAAGAAAAAAAAAGATGGCGCAAAAGGGAATGCAATTCTACAAGTGCAAGCCCTCAAGAAGCAGCCTATTATGATAAACTCCTTCTTTAGAAAGGTATCATTCCTATCACTGACACCACAGGCTAAATTATATAGCATGCCATCTTTTAACAGCTGAGGCAACAGAATGCAGAAGCATCACAATGAAATCTCAATGTAACTATAACAGACCAACACTTCTCTACAAATTCAGTTATTTGATTGCCAGTTAAATACAGTTTTAACTTTCAAAGCTTAACAATTCATACACTAATAAATCAGTACACACACCTAGCATTTTCATTCTAAGAAATTTCTTGTACACAGCTGAAATCAATTACAAGATACAACCTAACAAATACTAGGGGAGATTTTTCTAAAGTAGTAGTTTTTTACAGGTATTAAAGTTATCTTACATACTTAAGTCATCATACATACAGGGCAAAGTCAGCTTTTTGAGTTCATTCTTCATTTAACTTTTAATAAAACACTACTATAGTTGAATATTAAAACAAAACAATATCAAGTAGAGAGTTATGGTTATAGTCCTTCACTCATTCACTACTGCATATAAAATGCCAGCAGTGAGTGTTATATTCACTGGCCCCATTACGAGGTCTGACACTGAACACCACCCCTAGGATGATGATCATCATCCTCATAAGCTTCTCCATTGTAATGGCGCCGTCTTTCCTGATTTGGATCAAAGTCCACCAGTTCTACCTGGTCCATTTCATCAGTCTCTTCTACTTCCTTCCTCTCAGGGAGGAGTTTTTCCAACAAAGAGAGTTTATCCGGTGAAAGAAAGCCATTCTCAGGAAAGTTTACCTATAAAAAGAAATTTCTACTTAAATTCAATTTGATTTGCTTCATCATTAGAAAAACATATAATCACATCTTTCAGCAAATCTGCCAATCGCAGGTTTACAACACATGTTCTAAAAGGCACACCATCTAGTACTCTGAAGTAAAATAAAAAACAAACGGTCTTTGTTAAAAATACTGATAATAAAACTGCACTGAATCATTGTTCTATCAACCACTTTTAAACAGAGAACACACACTAACATATTCTAATCCCTTTTAGCAGATAATTTTAGCAAAGTTCTTATTCAAGAAGATAGCCCTTTACCAAAAATGTTTTTAACAAATACTATATATGTAAGAGGCCAATTTAGGATTGAGGCAAGTGGTTAAGTTTTTTTTATGAACTGCCGTAATTAACAGACCAAGCACTGTTGTTATTCTGTCAAAATCCACAGTGGTTAAGTGCTTCTGCTGTACTTTTTTAAGATCCCAGTTATAGCCTTTCATTAATTAAATACCCTCTTGCCATGCATTCCTCCCTCAACCAACCATTAGCCACTAGTGATGCAAACAAACCCATTCCCAACTCACGAACAAAAAATGTTCAACCTAACAGGAGTATTATTAGCTCAACATATTTCTTCTTAGACAAGGGAGAATATAAATTTGATGCCACTTGTCATTCAGAAAATTTGTTACTTGATTTTAGTAAGCTTATCATTTGCAAATATTCCTGGAATACTTTATACCTTACCTTAAATTCGATGATTAGGCGACCCTTCTCATATGGTCTACGATAAATTGGCATGCCTTCATTTAGCACACACTTAATATCTCCATGCTTGACAATCTGACCTAAAAACATTGAAGCCAAGTTCTTCCTTTAAATACAGTCACATTTTTGAGGCAGGGAAAATGAACAGAAGAGCAAAGTCACAGCTAGCGCACTGATAAATTCATATAAGCAGCCCCATAATCCTTTCATATGGATTTTCAAGCGGCTCCCAAAAGAGAGCCAAGACAGTAATTTCAGCTCAGATGATGAGGGTATGTAACTAAGCAAATACCAGTTTTCTCAGTACCTACCAGCAGCCAGTAAAAAGGAAATAACTAGTAAAGAAATAGAATCTCATCTAGTTAGCATACCTGGATGAGAGGTGATGACTATGGTTCGGTTGTCAAGAGTAGATATTGGCTTTTGGAAGCCACACAATGCTTCAACCAGCTGTATGTCCATACACATGAAAAGGTCTTCTCCTCGTCTGTATCAACGTAAATATGTTACGTCTTTCAATCACCAATGATTAGAAGTACCATGGCAGGTAACTGTTTCCTTAATAGCAAGATCATCTTTCACAAAGACGCCCTTTCTACCCATTCTAAAAATGGATTCACAATCCTTTCATACACACTGTACAGCTTGTACCACTTATCATCATTGAATAGTTTCATTACCTAATTTTAAATCTGATTCCTCACATAGAGGGAGAAGAAAAAATTCTCAAAAGTGAGACTAAAAGAAAGCAAACATTCATTAGGGATAGAGGACATTATGGTACGAACAAACCCTAGCTGGGTCCTGGATTATTTAGGCTCTATGGAATTAAATAATGGGGATATGGCCAATTTCAAGCATAGAATTACTGATGTGCATGAATATAGTGCCTGGTACATTATGAATACAATCTTTCATACTTAGTAAAAGCCCATGTCCTCTTTTGCTTGGACGTTCTTTCCAATCCATGTTAGTAAAATATATGTAATCAGGCATAACACTCTCCAGAAAAACTCAAGGATTCACCTCAGATGTTAGCATAAAAATCCTGGTAACATTTCTCATTTTTGAGACACCTGTGGAATATCCTTTTATGATTAATCCAAAACTAATTCCTTCAGGTGCCATTCCCAACATATTTATTGGAACCCTACTCCAAACCAATGCTTTAAAATCAGCCATATATATTTAACACATTCACTGTTAGCCAATCTTTCTTGTGCTTCACTAGAAGTTTATCGTACACAGTATTGAGTATTTCATAGTAAAAGATCTGAATTTGTATGCTATTTTACTTTTCCAAAGTGATGGTTCTACACAGTATTTACAATTAAAAGCAACTCAACTTTTTCACAACTTAGGGCTAAAACCAGTGTGATTTTCCTGCTCTACTATTCTAAGGTATTTCCAGGAAATAAGTTATAGAGTAATGAAAAGCTCATTAAAAAAAAAAAAAGTCCCCAAATATGTGAGAATCAGTTTGAATAGCTGATTAAAGTTTTTACCGAGTAAAAACAGCATGGTCCTTCTGATCTAAAACAATGATAATATCCCCAGGCTCCAGTCCTGGTTCTTGGTCTCCTTCACCATGGAATGTTATCTTCTGGCCATCTTTCATGCCTAAAAACAAAAGGTTAATTTTTATACTCTTACTTAACATCCTAACTAAGGTCAAAATCTCAATTCATCAGTTCCGTTTCTGAGAAAAACTATCATATTGATGAACACAAACTCCAGAGGCAAACAGATGAGGCTTTAATCTCAGAGCTGCTATTTACTACTAGCTGGATTACCATGGGGAAGCAAATTGTGTAACCTTCTTAAGCATAAACTTTCCCAGAAGGACCTGCATCAGGGCTGTTGTGAGGATTAAAAATTCTGTTGGCACCAAGTTAGTACCCTGACAAACATTATAACCACTAGTATTAACTATTTCAATTTCCCTATTTACTTAGCCTGTATCAAATTATTCCCATTAACTCTAACATCAACACTTTCTTCTATTTCATTAGCAGTATTTATATATGGGAAACCTATATATAGATTAAAAAAATTGAAATATCAGTAATCTTTTTGTTCAAGAATGATTCACATTATGTAGCCCCCTTAAAAAAGGGTAATTACCACTGGAGACTACTTCAGCCCATGTGGTTAGTATCAAAAGTACAGAGAAAAGTATTTTCCGATAGAGCAAAAATTTCTTAAAGGCCAACATATTTCACTGGGATTCCCTCCCTCCTACCCCTGGCCCACATATTTTAGTTCAGCAAGGGCTACTTACACAACATCTCTAAGCATAACTCATGTAATGTGTTTGCAGGTCATCACACTGGCAGTAGTTGTCTCCTGATTATTTCCTGAGCCAATGATCAACTGAGGTCCCCCTCCCCTCAACAAGAGGGGAACAGACACATAACAAAGTGCTGATTATTTTCTCACTTTTCATTATGGAAAATAATGAGCCTATAAAAATGTAGTCAATTAATGGACCCCTATATAACTACCTAGATCCAGCAGTTATCAACTCACGACTAACATTTCATGTATTATACCTCCTCCATCCACCACTCCCGACCTCATGTATTTTGAAGCAAATACAGACACACCCATAAACCCACAAATACTTCAAAACAGGACTTACCACAATACCAGTACTACACTAAAAAAAAGTAAACATGACCTGTCTTTAACTAATGAGGCAAAATATCTTACACTAGCAATCAGCTAAGTTTTGCTGGTGGTTCCATTACTGTGAAGAGCATACATAAACACAGCATAAATGGTTTCACTTTCAATTAATGCCTTCTAAGTACACAGTGTTAACAGCAAGTGGGGGGCACATTTTACCAGAGGGGAAAAGAAAAACCCAAGCCCTACTAAACACGGGTCAATGAAAGGGGGGAAAAAAGTGGGAGGGAGGGCAGTATCAGGATTTGCATGGGAGAACACTGCAGGAGCTTAAGTTAATGTAGATGTAGGTTTAAGTATCTGGTGTTCATATTTGACAGTTCTGTTAACAGTATGTATAGTATACTATTAAATTTAAAAACAGCAAAGTCTATAAAAGAGATTCCCATAATTTCAGAATAGAATTAGATTTTAATTTATTCTGGGGTTATATACATTTCTAAAATTTCCACAACAAATGTTTTAAAACATTATAAACTAAGGAATTGGTAAAATAATTAAATCCTAATGTGAAAAAAAAAGGTCAAACAGTTAAAACTTGGGGGCCAAGAGACAAGAAACTGACAGGTATGTGTGCAAAGTCTGGGGGTGGGTGGGTGGAATGCACTATTAATCTAGCAGTTCCTAAGGAAATAAAGAATGTTTGTGGAGTTGTCTCCCCACTGGGGAAGTACTAAATGGTTTAATACAGGTAAATTAAGTTTGAAACACTATTTAGTACATTTATTGATATCACTGTTGTATTAAGTGAGGAGGTTCTTAATGCTTTTCCCACAAATGTGTGAAAATGTCTGGAAGGAATAGCATTATTTACTCTGTCGTTAAAAACTATCTCTGGGTGTTAAGATCATACCCTCAAACCCTACTAAGGATAGTTTTGAACGATTATAAAATATAATGTTAACAAACTTGCCATAGCACTTAAGACTTCAGAATAAAAAGTAGTTCAGAACTCACCTTTGTCAATATGAACTTCTAGAATCTTCTTCTCTCGAACTATCTTCCTTCCATTGCAGCTTTTACATCTATCTTTAGGACTGATCCGTTCCCCATGGCCCTGGCACTCCATGCACACAGACTGAATTTGCTGAACCATTCCAGGTCCTATCTGATGAATTCTTATTTGCATTCCAGTGCCTCGACAATTGGGACAGCATTCTACTGCTCCTTTCTTACCACCTCGGCCTGAACCGTTTAAAAAGAAATTGTTTGTGCATTTAGTATCAGACACAGTAATGAATGTTCCTGAACACTACACATTATTTTAGAGTCTGATGGAATGCTGCTTTAAAAATCCACAATTCAGCTTTTTTGACAAAATACAGCTGCAATCAGCTTCAATTATCTTGACTGCTGTCTTCTCAAAGCAAAATTCCTAGGGCTACTTTATGAGATTAAAACATTTTAGAGTTTATTCATTTTAGAAGATACCATTACTTCCAACAAATAACTTGTACTTATAGAAAAGATTAGAGGTTCATAGAAATTTGTCTCTACATGAAATAGCTCAAGCTCTAAAAAGGACATTGTTAAATCATATCCATATTATGAAGCCACTGGAATTATTCTGAAGTTTTAGAGATAACAAAAAGTGCTCATCTCTGAACCATGTAAAAAAAAAAAAAAAAAAAGACACACCAGATCAGATCTTGAACAGACACCCAAGACAGTGCTGATTATTTTGCTAGTATTTGTCTAGGTGGGAGGTTCAGGTGTTTTTTCCTTCATATTCTCTCTTCCAAGACTTAGGTAGTATGTTATCTGTCAGTTTATATATTCAGAAAGGCTTCAGCTCCATTTTCAGTTATATTAAAGATGTTTGAAGACCATACCTTCACATTTGTCACAAATCACATTCTTCTGCAGAGCTAGTTTTCTTGTTGCACCATTATATAAGTCTTCTAAGGTTACTGAGAGTTGATGCACAACGTTTTTACCTAGAATAAAAAAATTGCTCATTAAAAATCTGAGATGCTGCATTTTGTTTAATGCACTGTAAAAAATGGTAAAGGATAATGAAAGAAGAGCTTCACAGGGTACATCTGATGAGCACCTATTGTCTATAGCATGTTGGACACATTATCACATGTGATCCTCAAAATGATGTAATTTCAGATGAAGAAAATTGGGTGAGAAAAAGTAATTTGCCTAAGTAGTTGTGGCCATCTTAAAAAATCATGGCAGTGAGAAACACTAACTGCAGTCACTTGAGAAAACCAAGTGTTATTTAAACAGAGGTAGATTTCACAATACATTAAATAGAGGATTATTTCACAATACTTTAAACTGCATTTTTGTCCCGATACATTCTTTGACTTTTTCATTTAGTATGGTATGGAGCAGTACGACCAGTAACTTCATTCAAAAATTCTTCAGCACACAAGTTCCAAGTAATCAGGGAAGCTGATGAATTTGGTCTTCACCTACTTCTTCCTTAACTACGAACAGCACATTTACTGCTGGGACAGCACTAGTTGTACAAAGGCTGGATGTCTCATATGCCTTACCACATACTGATGTCTAACAGAATTTTTCTGCAGTGATGGCAATGTTCATGTCCCCATGGTATCTAAAATAGTAGCCAGTAGTCACATGTGGCTACTGCAGACTGAGGAAATGAATTTTATTTTTGACTTGAATTAATCTAAATTTGAACGTGGCCAGTGTCTACAAGAATGCCATTATCTCTTCTCGGAATGGGAAGTGGAAGGTGGAGGTCTTGTAAGGATACCAAGGCTACAGAAAAGAAGTCACCTGCCAATGGTTAATAAGTTCCTAGCTAGTGATTCTTCACAAGGACTTCATCCACCACAAAACAGTATTACCTTATGCCTAAGGGAAAAAAGTTCTCTAACTCCTCTCCACACACAGCATGCCTAATGAAGATTTTTATTTTCCAATCAAAGGTGACAACTATATCCTTCTGCTTCTAGCTCCACTTTTGGGTTCTGTATCAAGTATATTCCCATGTAGGTGGTTCTGGCATGCTGAAAGCTGCCCTTGTTACTTTAAGCTTTATAGAATTTTGTATAGGGAAGAAAAAAAAAGCTTCTGGAGTCAGATTAAGCAAGTATTTTCCAGAATCAAACCAAAAAATGACCTTTTGTTGATCTAAGCCACAGTTTGCTAGTCAATTACTTATTAAAACACACACACACAAAAACCCCTATATCACTATTTTTGTGGAGGGCAAACCATCCTAACTAAGCAACTGGTTTCAACTGCAAATTGTTTGAGGGTGAAGTCTTTAAAAAAAAAGTAATAAAAACCACACCCCTCAAGAAAAACTGAGAAAATAATTTCCAGTTTGAAGATATCTGAATCTTTAAAAGCTCCAAGTGAAATTTAATGGCTTGTCTGTTCCTTCTAAGATGTAATACTCACTAGCCATTCTTTACATGAACTATGCTGGAACACAGATTGACTCCGACTGGAACACTGTACTTCTCAGTAACAGTATTTCTACAGACCAAAAACCACATTACTGTTAAATGCTAAGGGCACATATTTTGATAATAAAGCTAAAACAAAATTAAACAGCAGAATATTTGGAGACAATCAATGTGTGTTCCAATGCTGACTCCATTGATGCCTTGCTATGTATGGCCTTGAGAAACGGAACGGTATCTCACTCCTGTCTGAACAACGCCACCATACCTTTCACTTGGTTGTTGTTGTTGTTGGTGGTGGTGGTGGGGTTATCAAGATCTGTAAAAAAGGGCTTTTAAATTATTCTTTAAAAATTATACTTTGTTCCTTTAATCAATGCTGATAACCTTACTGAAATTGTGTGTATATATATACACCCACCCACATGCTTTAGGTTAGTGTTTGGTTAGCTATTTTTAGTTCATAAAATCTCATTTTGAAGAACTTTACCATCAATCATAGAGGTAGTCTAGGTTCAGTTTGCGACATTATATGAACATGTAAACAAGCACTTAAATAGGTTAATCCTGAGAATTTGCTTTCACCATGGGGCTGTTTAAATTTGCTGCAAGTGAACTAGGTTATTCTTTACCTCGCCTTTCTCTCTGCATCCTTCCTCCTCCTCCAAAAAACATATCAAAGATGTCCATGGGGGAGCCAAAACCACCACCTGCTCCACCTTCTTTAATTGCCTGTTCTCCTCCTTTGTCATATAATTCTCTTTTCTTTGCATCAGACAGCACTTCGTAAGCTTGAGAAATCTGTTTAAACTGAGAAAAAGGGAATAAATGTCACTTAAAAACTATTCAGCTATGTTTAAGAGTATGAATATACTACTTACCTTCTCTCCTTCATTTGGATTCTTATCAGGGTGGTACTTCAAAGCCAGTTTCCTGTAAGCCTTTTTCAATTCTTCCTGGGTGGCATTGGGTTTGACCCCCAAAACATCATAATAAGTGGTTTCTTTCACCATTTTCTACAACCTGAAATAAAATTCAATTTTAACCTTTCAACTGATGTTTTTAATAAAATTCCAAGGAAATGTTTTTTGCCAGATTTGATTAGAGAACACCCCTATCCCTACACTTTACAAGGGTAACAATTCCTTTGATAGTTCAGCCATAAATTCTAACTAAACTTACGCGAGTAATTGGAAAGTAATTCAAAAGCCTCCTCTTAAAGTGGCTGGTTCCCCACTCTCTCATGGAAGCCTCAATACTAACTACTCCCCAATAGTGACAGCAGCAATCAAAAGGAGGCTGTAGAATAGGTTCCGTCCATTGGTTATTACATTATTGTCTTCGGTAAATCTGATAAACCATACTTCCCCGAAAACCACATTTGGGCAAAAAGGGGACAAGGAGTGGTTTATGACCAACACTAGCTCCAGAATGCGAGCCCCTCCCCCTCAATCATAAGAATGTTTCTCAACCACAGGATTTACGGCTCCTCCGCTTTACTGAAACCCTTTCGCCCCTGCAACCCAGCATAATTTACGTGTACTTCGGATCCTCCTGCATTTGGCGTTTCCTTCCTTTCTCCCTCCCACCCTGGACCGAAAGGGTGGGAGGAGAAGCCCAACCCTCAACAAAGAGGAGGAGGGGAGACCTGAGAAGCAAAAGCCGCAGCCTCCGCCCCGCTCCCCCTCGCAGCCCCTCGCGCGCTTGTGCGTGTGCGCGCGCAGGGTCGCCCCCCTCCAGCGACCGCGGCAAGGGGACGCGCCCGGGGTGGGGGCGGGGGAGGCCGAAGGCTGTAGATCCTTGGAAACCTCAGGTTTGGGTACAGGGGGACCTTCAGGAAAGGTCTCAGGCCCACTCGCTGCGTGCCGGGGATGGGTGGCCGAGGCACACCAAATCTTCAAAACGTGAATTCTCGGTACAGGAATCAATAACCCTCCCGTCCACGCGGAGCCAACAGCCTCCTGACCGCGGCTCCATCCGGTTTTCCGGCACCGCGAATGGCCCGGCCTAGGAACGGGAGGAGGCGCGAGGACTGAAACTCACCGGTAAGCAAGCTGGGGCTGGGGTCGGGGTGACGGGAAGGAGCGTGTTGCTGTGCGCAGCTCGAGCAACCGCCGCCCCTCCACCTCTCACCGAGCGTTCTGGAAAGTTCCGCCCGGCGCGCCGCAGCCGTCGTCTTTTGTAGCCGAGCCCAGGCGCGTCACCCGCCGGAAGTCCCGCCTGCCCCGCTGCTGTCACCGCCCAGCGGTTACCTAGGCAACGGTGCGGGGGAGCTCGGGTTGGGTGGAGCTGTGCCTAAGGGCCTTGTGGGGGTGGGCACAAACCTGGATTCCTGGCTCTTGTGGAACTTTCTGGAGCCCCTTCCTCCACCCACTGGGCCCTAGAGCGCGGGAGTTTCGGGCGGGAGCGGGAGTTTCCCGGGATTGCTGCAATTCCGGGCCAAATCGGGGTTCCCAGATCGGTGGGGCTGCTGGCGCCTGCGAAGATGGGGTAGGGCTTGGTGTGCGGAACAGGAACCTTTCAGAACAAAGCCTCGCCGCACACCCTCCTCCCTGCAGGCACCTCGTTTGCATTTTTAGGCGTATCTAACCCGTTTAGTACCTTAATCCTGAGGACCCGGGGACCCGCCGAGCAAGAAATACAGAACAAAAAAACGGGCCTGGGCCTCAGAACAATCTCAGAGGCCTTAGATCCTGTTGCTTTTCGCCCGCAGCCCGTGGCCTCATAATCCACCAAATTGCGAAGTTGGAAGAGCTCTTTGTACAAGTCCAGGCCCCTTTACACACGTTTGCCTTGGGCCTTGCGGGCCTCCTACACACTGGGCTCAGCCAGCGCTAAACGCAAACATTTGGAACGGAGTGATGCAAACTAAGGGCGATGGACTGTCTCTGGCCTGGCTTTTACCTGGTTTAGCTATTTGAGGACGCAGAGTAGCAGCAAGAGTGGCTAAAAATTGCTTTAATTATTTGATATAACTTTTTAAGTCCCACCAGTCTGTGAACCTGGATCTACGGTCTGCAAAGTTAGTTCTTGGGCTTTCAAGTGTTGGGAAGGGGTCTTAATGGAAAATGGGGTCTGTCTTACTTCATTCAGCTCCACAGCAAACAGGATTTTGCAGCAAAGATGGAGGCGCAAAGTTGCAGAAGCCGGGTTCACATTGCTTAGATTTTATTGGGGATCCAGAGAAGTAACGAGCTGTGAGAGAACCACAGGACAGACGTCAGCAGGGGAGGCTCTATATTTAATCTGATGGAACAGGGAAAGAGTACCTGGGAAAGTAGCAGTTAAGTTTGAAGAAGGGAGAGGAGCATTTCCAGTGAAGGACAAAGCACAAGGGAAAGCTGAGGGGTGAAAGAATATAATATTTTTAGGAACTTGCAAGTAATTGGATAGAGCCAGAGCGAAGGGATCTGGAGTGGCAGGTGAAGCTTCGGAGCTAATTGGGGAACACCTCTCGATTTATCTTAAGCTAAGGATTTTGAACGTCACCTTGGAGGTGGCCCCAAGCACCTTTTCGGCCTTATCTCTTACTTAAACTGCATGCTAGTCACACCTAACTATCTGCAGTTTTCCAAATGTGTGTCTTCACCTCTTGATGCTTTTACTTTGGCTGAGAAGCACCTAATTTTCCCATTTTTAGAGGTTATCAAATACCACCTCTTATGTAGTTTCTTCTTTTAACCTATGCATTAAAAGTCTAATATTACCAGGCAGGGAACTAGGGCTTAGTAATATAAAAATCATGTAAATCATTGTCCCTGCCCTCAAGAAGATCACCACATCAAGGACGAGTCATGTGATAAATGCCAATAAAGGAAGAATATTGGTGAGCTGAGTAGGGGAACCTTGCACCAAGCAGATGAATATCTCAGGCTAAGAGACCAGCAAACATGAAAATATGAACAATTAATAGAGGGCAATAAATAATTACTAAATAATGAATGTAATTCATGTGTTATGTAGGCATTGTCCTAAAATCACTACTTTAACAAAGAACTGTGTGTTTGTGAATCTGACATTTGTTATGCATATGAAAGAAACATCAATATGATATTTATAAAATCACTTCAACCAAGAGTTTCCACAATAAATATTAGCATGAATAGTGTTTCTCAAATATTACTATATTGTTTCTTTTAGTCTTAGAAGCCCAAGTGAAACTCTCACAACTTTGAGAAAGATGGAAGTGTGGTGCAAAAGTGAAGATACCTTCTTGAGATTGCAAGCACAAGACTATTATTGTGTTAAATACATTGAAAATACTTTTAAAATCTACAAACTTACTAAGTGAGCCTAATTCTTTATTAATAAAATAACAGGCATAAAAGTTGGCTTAAAAAAGGAAAACTATGTGTTTATTTGCTTGTTTGTACATAGAATATTTCAGAAGGATACTTAAAAACTTGTAATATGGTTGCCTGTGGGGATAGCCAGGTGCTGGGGAGAAGTGGATGGGAGGGAGACATTTCAGAACAAAGCCTTTTGTATCTGGCATACTTAACCCATCTGAATGTAGTACCTATTTTTAAAAGCATACTTAACCCATTTGAATGTAGTACCTATTTTTAAAAGTTAAGCAAGTATAAAATTCCTTCCTCCCAATTCAAGCTTTGAAGTGATAATTTGTCACTCCAACAGTCAAAATAAGGTGATTCTTAGTTGCCTTAAAAAAACGTCATTACATATGTTCTCTTTGAAATTTTTTTCTTCATAGGAACTTACCTCAATGATGCTGAAAGTATATCCTGATGAATATTCTGGCTCCTCAGTAATAGAAGTTAACACTTTTAAGAAGCACTTTTACTTATATACAACTATTTAGTATGTGATCTTTTTTGTGAAGAAATGGGATCATACTATAACAGTTTGCAACTTGGCCTTTTCACTTAATTTATTGTCATCTTAACATTCCAGAATAAATCTACCTTGTTACTTCTAACTACTTAATAGTATATAGTATGCAAGCAGTATGATTCAGTCACCTATTGCTGAACATTTTGGCAGTTTCCAAAGTTTTACAAACAGTGCTACTAGAGAAATTCACAAATACAGCTTTGGACACTTATGCAATTATTTGTCACATGGACATCTAGAATTGAAAATGTTGGGTCAATGTGAATGCAGACTTAAAATTGTAATAACTTTCTGTATCTGTTTGTTCTGCTGCCGGCAGTGCATGAGTGGGCCTTACCTATATGGGGGATTCTGTCTGTTAAAAAAGTCTTTGCTAACTTCGGAGGTTAAATAGTGATATTATATTGTTTTAATTTGAGTTTCCTAATAGTGTATTTAAACATCTTTTAAATGTTTTATAACTCTGCTGTTCACAGTCCATTATTGTTACTTGACTATTTTTCTGTGGTGTAACTCCACTATTTTAATGATCTATAATAGCATTTTAATATTAGGAATACTAGGTGTTAATCTGTCACATGTTGCAGTTATTTTTTCTAGTGTATTGTAGCAGTAGACTTAGTACCTCCTATGTCTATGTATTTTGGCCATAGAAAGGTTTTGAGTTTTATGTAATAAGTTCTGACTATTTTTGTTTTATGCTTTTTCATTTCTTTTCCCTCCCCCCCTCCTTTTGTTGAATTGTCTTCACCAATTCAACATTACAAATGTATTCTCCCAGGTTTTCTTCTGGTACTTTCATAGTTCCATTTTCTGCCTGTCTTTATTCTGTTAAAAAGAAAAACACAGGCCCAACATAGGGTAACTTCTGCCAGCCAAGTCATCAGACTGGGGCTTAGTGCCCAACCTAATAGCAGGTTCAGCCTCTCCCAGGAGTGGAATATTAAACCGGTCAGTTTGGAACTTTCTAGTGAGATAATCTACATAAGACCCCTGGCTCCTCCTAAGGAGAAGTTGAAACAATCCCCAATTTCTTCTTTTGCTAACTTTGTCTCCCCCACCCCCCAACCCCTGCCACCTCCTGTTAATAAAAGCCTTCCATTTTGTAGAACTCCTTGGAGCATTTCTCTTCTTGCTTGGTGGGATGCTCCCCAATTCATAAATAGCTTAAACCAATTAGATCTTCAAATTTATTTATTTTTAAACAGTGCCTAGAGTTTACTTTGGGGTAAGGGCTGAGAATTATTTGTAACTGAAACTTATTTTTCTCCAAATGGTGAGCTGGTCTTTCTAACTATTTTAATGCTGTATTTTTCCTGACTAATGTGAAATGCCACTTCTGTTGTATTCTACATTTCCACTGAAATACATTTTGATGTCTGGGGAGCCTAGTTCCCCTCATTACTCCTCCTTTTTATAATTTCCCTGGCATTTTCTAGATGTGTATTCTTCCAGATGAGCTTAAGAATATTTCTGGCATATTCCCTGAAAATCCCCATGTGATTTTATTGTGATTACAGTGCCTTTATATATCAGTCTGTTTAGGGATAAATAACACGTTTATTGTATTGAATCTCCCTATTTTTGAACAAGATATATTGTGTCAATAACTGTATATTTACTTTATTGTCTTTTATAGTTGCTGTTTTTTTAAAACAACGTCTTGATCATTTCTGAAAGTTGTAACTTGACATTGTCTTTTTGTTGCTATCATGAGTGGTCTCTTTTTTTACCATTATATTCTATTTCAGTGGAATGCTTCCTAACTCTCTGTAACCGTGTGACCAGATCACAGGTGTCCATGGAGGTAGCCGGAGATGGCTGGAGGCATGGTAGGAGCTGAGTCTTAAGAGATAGAGCACAACCCTAGAAGTTTTAATTTTATCTTGAAAGCTCTTGAGAGGTAAGGGAGGATTTTCAGGGAGGGGGTGATGTAACCTGTAACAGCTGACTTTTTGTTGATGTTGAGTGCCTGTCAGGCACTGTGCTGAACTTCCCACAGATATTGTCGTATTTTAATCTTAACAGCAACCATGTTTTACAAATGATTTGATCATATTTATATTGTAGAACAATCATTTGTATGCTAATGTGAAGGATGAATTTTTATGAAGCTTGTATGAGAGATCAGATTAGAAATGATAAGGGCTAAACAGTAGAAGTGGACAGAGAGGGAAATAAAAACATAGAGGTGGAAACTGCCGGTCGTGGTGAGGGAGGAGTCATGGCTGATCTCCAGCTTCCTGGCCCAAGCAACAGGATGCTTGGGGGTGCCCTTCCTGACATGGGGAGCCCAGAAAAAGGAGGAAGAGGAGGCTGCAGTGGGGGAAGAATTGGGGAGGGGGAAAGATGAATCCAGTTTTAGATGTGTAAAATTACTGCTATATTTTTATTTTTAGATCAATAGAAAAGAAAAACTTTCTTGGAAAGTACAAAATGGAAAGTGAATCCTAGCTAAAATGCTGTTTCTTGTGCTTGTCTAAATTAAATTTCTAGCAATATTAGGTTTTAATTGACTGTGGGGCCTCCTCCACTAGGAAAAAGTTTTTTTGAGCATCACCAATTTGTTCTCATTCTCCTTTTAGGTCTATAACTATACATGGTTTTAGTCTTCTATATGAGCTCCTCCTCTTTTACAACTTCTCATCCCCAGTTGCTATTTTTTAAATAAACTTTTTATTCCAGAGTAGTTTTAAATTTACAGAAAAGCTGTCAGGATAGTACAGAGAGTTCCTGTATACCTGGCACCCAGTTTAATACCATATGTTAAAATGGTACAGTTGTCACAACAACTGAACCAATATTGATATATTAGCATTAACTGAAGTCCATTCTTTATTTGAACTTCTCTAGTTGTTAATGTCCTTTTCTGTTCCAGGGCCCTATTTATGATACCACATTACTCCCCATGTCTCCTTAGCTCCTCTCGACTGTTACAGTTTCTCAGATTTTCTTTATTTTTGATGATCTTCACAGTTTTAAGGTGTATTGGCTAAATATTTTATATACGATCCCTCAATTTGGGTTTGTCTAATGTTTTTCTCATGGTTAGACTGGGTTTATGGTGTCAGGCTCTGCACACTGAATAAAACAAAGTAGAAAGATGAGTTATTGCAAGATTTTTGACCTGCAAGCTGGGAAACTCAGGGCTACCAGAGTAAAAGTTCTGAGTTGCTCACCGTCTACGGGGTTTTTTAAATGGGATAAATGTGGAAGTTACTATTCTTTTTCAGCTGATGGGTTGCCTAGTGATCTTTCTTATTTGGATGGGGCAGCTGAATCAGGGGAACAAGGAAGTGCAGAGATGGTGTAAACAAATGTGTTTGGGGATTAACTGGTATCCTCTGCTGATTTCTGAGAAGAGCTGTAAATTCTTGTAAGGTTAGGTGAAGTTTCCTTTATGCATCTGACTTGACTTTTCCATTTTGTTCCTGACATAAATGACTCCATTGTAGTTTTGTTTTACAATGGGTTTTGGGGAGTAAGATCATAGAGTTAAAGCAGTAGTTTCATCATATCATACCCAGTGTATACATATTATGAACATGACTTACCACTATTGATGTTGACCTTGTATACCTGGCTGAGGTAGCATTTGTCAGGTTATCCATTGTAAAGTTACTCTCCCCGCCTCCTCCATACTGTACTCCTTAGAAGGAAGTCTTACTTAGCTTGATGTCATTCGCATAAGGCATGGTCTGGCACAGAGTAGACATTCAGTGTTTGCTGAACTGAACTGCGTCCCTATTATTTTGTGTCTCATAAAAGTCCTGCCATGTGATTTTTCTTTATTTTATCAATAGGAAAATAAAAATTAGAGAATTTGAGCAACTTGCCCCAAATCACACAGTAGGTGGTCAAGTTTGGAATTTGAATCCAGTCTTTCTCAATGCAAAGCCTGTGGTCTTTTCCTATACTACTCTGGCTTCACAGAGTATTGTATTTACTTTGGCCGTCTTGCCTAAGTACTTGTAATGCAAAATATTCCATAGATATTGTGGTTAGTTCTTTGGTTATATGGACATTTAATCTTTCAATAACTCATCTTTTCAATTTAAAGTTATACTTTGGACCTCTCAGGCTCAAATTTGACTGACCTTTGTGTCCTGTATTGCTTGATCCAGTTCCAAAAGAATATCATCATAATTCTCTGCAAAATTATGGAGCATGGGTTGCAGCAGAGCCTTGCTGGGAAAATGGGTACCAGTTCGGGTGCTATTCAGTAGTCTAGGACTGGCTACATAATTTGTAAGGCTCAGTGCAAAATGAAAACTTCAAAGATTTATTAAGAATTTCAGCAGAGCATTAAACCAAGCATGGGGCCCTTCTAAACATGAGACTCTGTATGACTCTATAGGTCACATGCCTATGAAACTGGCCCTGCAGTGGTAGAACTAGTAGGAAAAGAGAGCCAATATTAAAACAGTTGAAATGAGAATGGAGTAGAGAGGGTGGTAACATAAGATCTTAAAGAAGTAAACCTACAGAAAACGATAGATGATTAGGTGTGATATGTGAGTGGGTGGGTAAAATATGGAATATAAAGTTTCTGATTGGGTGAAGCCATTCACTGACACACGAAGTCAGGGGACCATGTTAGCTTTGAGGGGGAAATGGTGAGTTTGGTTTTAAACACCCAAGTGTAGATAGTCAGGAAGCACTTGGGTAAACAATTATCCACAGAAAAAAAGCAGGAAGATAATCCAGACTGGTAGTACTCCTTACTTATCTCTGAGGACCAGAATGGAGGTGGTGATTATTTTGGGACTTTAAACTTTTAAAGAAAGTATTCATGTATTTCTGTGTAATTGAGAAATAATATATTTTATTTACAAAAATTAAGTCACAAAGTATTACTGTATTTGTAGGGGATATAGATTCAATTTGAAAGTAAAACTTTGCAGAAGTTTATAGTAAAGAAAGACATTTATGATAGAATTATATTTGTAGTCACATATTTTCTGTTGCTAGTACCATGGTACACATGATTCAAAATAGGCTCTTAGTTAACTGTCGTTTAATTTTGCATTGAGGACCTACACTTCATTTGTTGGTTGCTGTACAAGATGTATAATTTAGAAAGTTATATTAAATTTTTCTCTTAAATCATATCTCTGTGTCTTTTGATAGCTGGCATATGATCATTTTTACATTTAGCAGTATATTTTATAACTCCCATTTCTTTCTGTTACCTGTGTCCTTTTTCTTGAGGGAGGTGATATGGCAGTAGGTAAGGCCTGAAGTTGGAAGTCAGAGGCTCTGCTGCTTATTGGCTGTGTGATCTTGGGAAAATTACCAAGCTTCTCTGAGTATAGTTTTCTTATTGGTAAGATGGAGATCAAATTGACTGTACTGGGGATGTGAGAATTAAATAAGATTGTAAGTGAAAGTTCTATGTAGACTCTAACTTTTGTAAATTCATACCCTTTTGCCCTTTAGCTCTGCACCCAAGGCATTTCTTATTGAAGCCTCCTACCTCATTCCCAGGTTCCCCTCCAACAGCCTAACTTCTCAAATTCGTCATCTCACCATCCCCGGAACTTATCTTGTACTTTCCTGCCTCCTTACTTTTGCTTTAGTTCATTCATTTAATCAACAAATGTTTATTGAGCACCTGCCTCAAGCTTTGTGAAATGTCACCTTCTCAATGAAGCTTACAATGTCTACTCTATTCTACACTGCAATTGCAATCTGCTGTTTCTCCTCAGCACTCCCAATCCCCCTTACCTTGCTCTACTTTTTCATTTTTCCCTGGTGCGCAAGATGTAACACATTAGTTACCTATTGTCTCTTCTCTTTTCTCTCTACACTCCCTTCCCAATAGAACTGAAATTTCATTAGGGCAGGCAGGGATCTTTGTTTGTTTTGTTTCATGATGTATCCCAGACATCTAGAACACTGCCTGGTAGGAGCAGGTACTCAGTAAATGCTCATTGAATGGATGAATGACTATGCTTTATGCCAGACTTTAAGCTGGACTCTGCGTGTGTAGTTAGTTGTGCAAGAGCAGAATTGGTTCCTGCCCTCATGAAGCATCCAGCCTAGCATTAGGGTGGTTTTCCTGCCTGCCTGGCTGTTCCCCTCCAGGAAATGTAAGAGTAACAAACTCCTGAGTTCAGAGTAGTCTTTCCTCTTAGTAATGAGCAATTTTCAGATAATTTTAAGTTCTTAAAAACTTTTTTTTTAACAGAAGGGAAGAGGGTAAAAATGGCGGCATGAGTACGGTGGCGGAAATCTCCTCCCAAAACCATATATATTTTGAAAATACATTAAATACAACTCTTCCTAAAAGAGTGACCAGAACATACAGTACATGAGCCAGGCTACATCTGTGAGAACCCAACATCTCACAGAAAAGGGTAAGATTCAAAGCCGTGACCTGGCGGGATCTGAGCACTCCCCACACCCCAGCTCACTGGCGGGAGGAAAAGAATCAGAATGGGGAGGGAGTGGAAGCACAGGACTGCTAAATAACCAGCCCTAGTAATCTGCCCCGGGAGCACAGATGTACGTTGCATGGTGCACTGGATATTAGAGAAGTGGAAAAGCAACATCCAAGATTAAGACTGCGAGCAGGATCCCACAGCCAGCTGCCTTGGGACCAAAGAAAAGCAGGTGCTTTAAAAGTCTTAGAGGGACAAGGGTTTAACAGGTGGACAAAATTGTCCTGGCACACTCATCCCAGCAGGCTGGGAACTTAAAGGAACATCAGGTGCTCAAACCCCCTGGGTGGAAACGCAGCTCTGAACCCCTTCACGGTGATAAGCAGCCAGCTGTTTCTTCCCCCCAGCCGGCACTGCAAGCAAACTGGCTTACCTGCCATTCCTGCGGAACAGTTGGGGAGCAGCCCCACTTACAGCAACCACAGCTTAACACAGAAGCTTCTTCCTGTGAGGGGCTAACTGGCCCAGACCCAGAGGCTGCTTCCTGTGTGTGGTTGACTGGCAGAGAGAGTGGAGACTGACGCAGAGTCTGGGAAGCATGAAGAGGCTCTGTTCACGTGACAGAACACACGCCACTCACTTGCAACTGCAGCCAGTACACTAGGCCATCGCAAGGGCCGCCCCACCCACAGCAGCTGAGGGGATTAACCCAGAGGCTGTGCCCTGCAAGCAGTTCACTGGCACAGACAGCGGAAATGGGCATAGAGACTGGGAGGCACAAAGGGGCTTTGCTCTTGTGGCAGAGCACTTGCTGCTGGCATGCAACCCCCGCCATTGCTCTAGGCCATCGAAGGCTAATCTGCCCATGGCAGCTCAGGGGATTAACCCAGAGGCTCCTCTCTGTGTGCACTTAACCAGCACAGACAGCAGAGACAGGCAAGGCAACCGCCAATCAGGAAGGGACTTTGTTCTCCCAGCTGACACATGCCACTCGCCGACAACCACTCCCATTGCCATGAAAAGGCAGAAGAACCTTGTTCAGTCCAAAATCCCTCAAACACTAGAGAGAGGGCTTAGTGAGACTGAAATCACCAATCTTCCTGGAAAAGAATTCAAAATAAAAGTCTTAAACATGCTGATGGAGCTACCAAGAAATATGCAAGAGTTAAGGGATGAATTCAGCAGGGAGATAACAGAGATGAAACAAACAATGTAAGGATTTAAGAGCAGACTGGATGAGGTGGAAGAGACTGTTAATGGAATAGATATCAGAGAATAGGAATACAGAAAAGCTGAGGCAGAGAGAGATGAAAGGATCTCTAGGAATGAAAGAATATTAAGAGAACTGTGTGACCAATCCAAATGGAACAATATTCGTATAACAGGGGTACCAGAAGAAGAAGAGAAAGGAAAAGGGATAGAAAATGTCTTTGAAGAAATAATTGCTGAAAACTTCCCCAATCTGGGGAAGGAAATAGTCTCTCAGACCATGGAAGTCCACAGATCTCCCAACACAAGGGACTGAAGGAACACAACACCAAAACATATAATAATTAAAATGGGAAAGATCAAAGACAAGGACAGAGTATTAAAAGCAGCCAGAGAGAGAAAAAAGATCACCTACAAAGGAAAGTCCATCAGGCTATCATCAGGCTTCTCAGCAGAAACCTTACAGGCCAGAAGGGAATGGCATGATATATTCAATACAATGAAACAGAAGGGCCTCAAACCAAGAATACTGTATCCAGCACGATTATCATTTAAATTTGGAGGAGGGATTAAACAATTCCCACATAAGCAAAATTTGAGGAAATTTACCACCCACAAACCATCTCTACAGTGTATTTTAAAGGGACTGCTCTAGATGGAGGTGGTCCTAAGGCTAAAAAGATGTCACCAGAGAAAATAAAATCACAGCAGAGAAAACAGACCAACCATATACTAACTAAATGCAAATTAAATCAGCTATCCACAAAATCAGTCAAGGGAAACACAAAGAGTACAGAATAAAATACCTAATATAGAGAGTGGAAGAGGAATAAAAAGAAGGGAGAGAAATAAAGAATCACCAGACTGTGTTTATAATAGCATAATAAGTGAGTTAAGTTAGACATAGTAAAGAAGCTTTCCTTGAATCTTTGATAACCATGAATCCAAAGCCTGCAATGGCAATAAGTACATATCTATTGATAATCACCCTAAGTGTAAATGGACTGAATGCACCAATCAAAAGACACAGTAATAGAATGGATAAAAAAGCAAGACCCATGTATACGCAGCCTATAAGACACTCACTTCAAACCCAAAGATACACTGAATAAAAGTGAAAGGGTGTAAAAAGATATTTCATGCAAACAATAGGGAGGAAAAGCAGGTGTTGCAGTACTTGTATCAGACAAAATAGGCTTCAAAATGAAGAAAGTAACAAGAGATGAAGGAAATTACATAACGATAAAGGGGTCAGCCCAACAAGAGGATATAACCATTATTTATATCTATGCACCCAACACAGGAGCACCTACATATGTGAAACAAATACTAACAGGATTAAAGGAGGAAATAGAATGCAATGCATTCATTCTAGGAGACTTCAACACACCACTCACTCCAAAGGACAGATCAAAGATCAACCAGACATAAAATAAGTAAGGACACAGAGGCACTGATTAACACATTAGGACAGATGGACCTAACAGATGTCTACAGAAATCTACACCAAAAAGCAATAGGATACACATTCTTCTCAAGTGCCCATGGAACATTTTCCAGAGTAGACCACATACTAGGCCACAAAAAAGAGCCTCAATAAATTAAAAAAGATTGATATTGTACCGACCAACTTCTCAGATCCAAAGGTATAGAACTAGAAATAAATTGTACAAAGAAAACAAATAGGCTCACAAACATATGAAGGCTTAACAACATGTTCTTAAATAATCAATGGATCAATGACCAAATTAAAACAGACCAAGCAATATATGGAGACAAATGAAAACAACAGCACAATGCCCTAAGTTCTATGGGACCCAGTCAAGGCAGTTCTAATAGGAAAGTATATAGCAATCCAGGCCTATTTAAAGAAGGAAGAACAATCCCAAATGAATAGTCTAAATTTACAATTATCGAAACTGGAAAAAGAAGAACAAATGAGGCCCAATGTCAGCAAAAGGAGGGACATAATAAAGATCAGAGAAGAAATAAATAAAATTGAGAAGAATAAAACAATGAAAAAATTAGTGAAACCAATAGCTGGTTCTTTGAGAAAACAAACAAAATAGATAAACCCCAAGGCAGACTTATTAAGAAAAAAAGAGAATCTACACACATCAACAGAATCAGAAATGAGAAAGGAAAAATCATGATTGATATCACAGAAATACAAAGAATTATTACAGAATACTATGAAAATCTATATTCTAACAAACTGGATACCTTAGAAGAAATGGACAACTTTCTAGAAAAATACAACCTTCTAAGACTGACCCAGGAAGAAACAAAATCTAGACAGACCATTACCAGCAATGAAATTGAATCAATTATCAAAAAACTACCCAAGAACAAAACCCCTGAACCAGATGAATTAACTGCTGAATTTTATCAGACATTTAGAGAAGACATAATACCGGTTCTCCTTTAAGTTTTCCTAAAAATATTAGAGGAGGGAATACTTCCAAACTTATTCTATGAAGCCAGCATCACTCTAATACCAAAACCAGGCAAAGACCACAGCAGAAAAGAAAATTACAGACCAATATCCCTGATGAACATAGATGCAAAAATACTCAACAAAATATTAGCACACTGAATTCAAAAATACATAAAAAAGATCATCCATCATGATCAAGTGAGATTCATCCCAGGGATGCAAGGATGGTACAACATTCGAAAATTCATCAACATCACCCACCACATTAACAAAAAGAAGGACAAAAACCACCTGATAGTCTTCATAGATGCCAAAAAAGCGTTCAACGAAATTCAACATCCATTCATGATAAAATCTCTCAACAAAATGGTTGTAGAGGACAAGTAAGTCAAAACAATAAAGGACATATATGACAAACCCACAGCCAACATCATACTTAACAGCAAGAAGCTGAAAGCTTTTCTCCTAAGATTGGGAACAAGACAAGGATGCCCACTCTCCCCACTTTTATTTAGCATACTACTGGAGGTCCTACCATGGCAATCAGATCAAACAAAGAAATAAAAGGCATCCAGATTGATAAGGAAGAAGTCAAACTGTCACTGTTTGCAGACGACATGATATTGTACATAAAAAACCCTGAAGAATCCACTCCCAAACTACTAGAACTGATATCTGAATTCGGCAAAGTTGCAGGATACAAAATTAATACACAGAAATCTGTTGCATTCCTGTACACTAATGATGAACTAGCAGAAAGAGAAATCAGGAAAACAATTCCATTCACAATTACATCAAAAAGAATAAAATACCTAAGAATAAATCTAACCAAGGAAGTGACAGACCTATGCCCTGAAAACTACAAGACACTCTTAAGATAAATTAAAGAGGACACTAATAAATGGAAATTCTTCCCATTCTCTTGGGAGGAAGAGTTAATATTGTTAAAATAACCATCCTGCTTAAAGCAATCTACAGATTCAATGCAATCCCTATCAAAATACTGACAGCATTCTTCAACAAACTGGAACAAGTAGTTCTAAAATTCATATGGAACCACAAAAGACCCTGAATAGCCAAAGCAATCCTGAGAAGGAAGAATAAAGCAGGGGGGATCTCGCTTCCTAACTTCAAGCTCTACTACAAAGCCACAGTAATTGGCACAAGAACAGACCCATAGACCAGTGGAACAGAATAGAGAGTCTAGATATTAACCCAAGCATATATGGTTATTTAACGTATGATAGAGGAGACATGGATATACAGTGGGGAAATGACAGCCTCTTCAACAGCTGGTGTTGGCAAAATTGGACAGCTACATATAAGAGAATGAAACTGGATTACTGTCTAACTCCATACACAAAAGTAAACTCGAAATGGATCAAAGACCTGAATGTAAGTCATGAAACCATAAAACTCTTAGAAGAAAACATGGCCAAACTCTTTTGAATATAAACATGAACAACTTCTTCATGAACACATCTCCCAGGGTAAGGGAAAGAAAAGCAAAATGAACAAGTGGGACTATATCAAGCTGAAAAGCTTCTGTACAGTAAAGGACACCATCAATAGAACAAAAAGGCATCCTACGGTATGGGAGAATATATTCATAAATGGTATATCCCATAAGGGATTAACATCCAAAATATACAAAGAGCTCATGCAACTCAACAAACAAAAAGCAAATACTCCAATTAAAGTATGGGCAGAAGATCTGGACAGTTCTCCAAAGAAGAAACTCAGATGGCCAACAGACACATGAAAAGATGCTCCACATCCCTAATCATCAGAGAAATGCAAATTAAAACCACAATGAGATATCACCTCACACCAGTTACAATGGCCAGCATCCAAAAGACAACAACAAATGTTGGCATGTATGTGGAGAAAGGGTCACCCTCCTACTCTGCTGATGGGAATGTAAATTAGTTCAACTATTGTGGAAGCAGTATGGAGGTTCCTCAAAAAACTAAAAATAGAAATACCATTTGACCCAGGAATTCCACTCCTAGGAATTTACCCTAAGAATGCAGGAGCCCAGTTTGAAAAACACATATGCACCCCTATGTTTATTGCAGCACTATTTACCATAGCCAAGATATAGAAGCAACTTAAGTGTCCATCAGTAGATGAATGGATTAAGAAGATGTGGTACATATACATAATGGCATATTATTCAACCATAAGAAGAAAACAAATCCTACCATTTGCAACAACATGGATGGAGCTAGAGGGTATTATGCTCAGTGAAATAAGCCAGATGGAGAAAGACAAGTATCAAATATTTCACTCATCTGTGGAGTATAAGAACAAAGCAAAAACTGAAGGAACAAAACAGCAGCAGACTCGCAGAACCCAAGAATGGACTAACAGTTACCAAAGGGAAAGGGACTGGGGAGGATGGTGGGAAGGGAGGGATAAGGGGAAAAAGGGGCATTACAATTAGCACACGTAATGTAGGGTGGGAGGCACGGGAAGGCAGTATAGCACAGAGAAGACAAGTAGTGACTCTGTAGCATCTTACTATGCTGATGGACAGTGTCTGTAATGGGGTATGTGGTGGGGACTTGATAATGGGGGAATCTTGTAACTGCAATGTTGCTCATGTAATTGTATATTAATGATACCAAAATCAAACAAAAATTAAAAGAAAAAGAGCAATTCATTCTCTTCAGTCACTCTAAGTTAAAAGTCAACACTTTTATGTAAGGCAAAGACAGAATAGTATCCCTTTTAAAGTGTTAGGCCTTGTAGAGGGCTGAAGGAGTTCATGGAGTATAGCTGGTTACTGTTCCATTCCTCCTCTCCTCCCCTCCTCTCCCTTTCCTTCCTTTCTTCCTTTTCTTTTATTACTCTCTGTCTTTTTTAACCTCAAGGAAGATGTTTGAACTTTTTCATATTGTTGGAAAAATGAAAGGATGTGCAGTAAACATGTTAATTGCTGTCTTTTTGTATATTGTGGAATGCTTCATCCATGAGATCTTGACCTCTTTCTCAAGGTCCTCTGTATGCAGTTTTGTCAGTAGGAGTTTGTATATTGCTAGAACTCTTACTTAAGAAAAGAGAAAAAGTAAGGGAGTTCAAACTGAGGGTATTTAAAAATAATCTGCTGACCCAGCACACTTAATACAATGTGTCAGCAACTATTCTTTATCTCACCCTTTTCTCACACAAGCAGCCACACAACCCAGGGAAAGTCTAAGACTGGGAATCTACCTGCAAGACGAAATGAAGAATTAAGGAAGAAAATACTGCTGGACAGGTATGCAACTGCACTAAATGATTTTTAATATCCTTTCCAAACTGAGACTCTTGATTTAGATAATTTAAACTCCTATTCCTGATCTCATTTGTTTAAATAATCCAGTTAACATTTTGTGCATATACGTCTTCTTGATAAGTATTTCAATTCTTCCCCTCATTTTGTCAGAAATCTTCCAGTTTAAGTTTGATATTCCATCTGAATTTCCTTCTGTGAACATAAATTCTGTTGTAGATATGAATTGTTAAGCCTCATCTTTTTGTCAGAAAAAAAATCAATGAAAGGAAATCCTTGTTTAAGTAGCCTCAATCTGTTGTAAACAATTTTTATGGTATCCCATTACCCATGAGATAATGTTAAGTAGATTTTAACTCTGCAAGATTTTTTTTCACTATTTTGCACTAGGCAACAACTTAATTTTGTTTAACAGTTATTGCATTATGAATAAACTCTATAACATCCTTAACAAAAAAAAAGGACAAGACAAAAGCCAACTCAACCAAAGACCCTTATGCCAGGTCTCCTCTAATGCTCTTGACGATTTATAAGCCCTCTTATGTTCCCAAATCACTGTGTGGACACCCCTCTATCATAGCATTCCTGTAAATGTGTATAATGTATTCAGAGCATTGACAGCAATGTTTTCTTCCAGAAAGGACTCATAGCCATTTCCAAGGATACAAGAAAAACCCCAAAAAACAAAAAAGTCTCACACACACACACCAAAATGCCATAAATTGAAAGTGCATGGAATGAAGAAATAAAAACATGGGTAGAGATAATATGGAGCCTGGGACAAAGCTAAAAGTTCATGTAGGAATGACCTTCACACTTTCTACAGTTGGACCCACGAATTTATCTCTAAGCTTACAGCATCACTGGTCCCACAGTTCACGGTGTTCATTGATTAAAAACAAAATCCAAAAACCCCAAAATAAAAAAAGTGTTACTCTGATGAAGTAAAACTATTCCCTGAACTGAGATCAGATTGGACTGTCTCCCAGGGATGCTCATAAAGTGAACATTGTGTTGTAGGAGCAACAGTGTCCTTGACAGCATCTCTGACAAGTGCCCAGTTCACCAGGATGCCTCTCACAGCCTGGTTGTAGTGCACCGAAAAGTGATTCAGTGAGTTAAAGTAGTGTTTTAACCTGCAGTGCAGCACTGTCTCAGTGCTCATGGCTTCATAATGTTTATCTCCCTCATCTACCAGTTACTGGCAGACAGCAGGTGTCAAGAAGTATTTGTTGAATGAATGTCAAATCGGTAAGACCCAGTGTGAAGACTCCCTCTGGAAAGGGCCACGTGATTACCAAGACTTAAAATCCTGTTGCCCAACTCTGTACTTCTTTTGTAGTTATCAAGCAATACAGTCACGGAATGTTTCTTCTACTTTTGGATTAAACCACCATTTCAACATAGTAATGTTAAATTTCTCATGTTCTCCAAATATGGGAGTGAGGCCAGGGGTGTTTGTATGTGTGTCTATACACTTGCTGGCAGTGGTAGTGGTGGTGTTGGGTCAAGAAAGTACTGTACTCATCAAACTGGGAGGTCAGTTTGCAGGGGACCTTTAGAGTGCTCTTGGCTTAGACCCAGACTTCCATATCCAAGCTGTCCTTCAGAGCATAGGCAAGCATAGATGATGATGTGAGGGTGGGCCTTTGCCATCCGCTTCTGTACTGACCTTCAGGAAGGCTTAGTCACAGGCCACAGCACTGAGCTAGAAGTTATGAAGGGGTCGTTATAGTCCTGTAGGTTAACTGGAGTTGAGTTGAGCTCACAGGTTGTGTTTGAACCCCAATTCAGCAATTTTAGCTGGCAGAGTTACAGGCATAGGAGTAGGGCCTGGTGTATGGGTCTTTGCTCCTGGTGGGTATCACCACCTCTCATTCTTGACTGTCATCATCTTCTTGTAATTGACATTGTGAAGGTGTTTCGTAGCAGGACTTGGTCCCTATTTTTAGCTTTCTACCTATGTAGTCACAATGATGATTTCATCATGATGAAGATGCTCTTTATTTTCTTTTTTTTTTTTTTTAAATAATTATTTTTTATTGAAGGGTAGTTGACGCACAGTATTACATTACATTAGTTTCAAGTGTACAACACAGTGGTAAAACATTTATATACATAATTCTAGGTTCCAGCTATCACCCTACCAAGCTGTTACAATATATTGACTATATTCCTTATGCTATACATTACATCCCGGTTACTTATTTATTTTACCATTGGAAGTCTGTCCTTTTTTTTTTTTTTTTTGTGAGGGCATCTCTCATATTTATTGATCAAATGGTTGTTAAAGACAATAAAATTCTGTATAGGGGAGTCAATGCTCAATGCACAATCGTTAAGCCACCCCAAGCCTAATTTTCGTCAGTCTCCAATCTTCTGAGGAATAACAAACAAGTTCTTACATGGAGAACAAATTCTTACATAATGAATAAGTTACATAGTGAACAGTACAAGGGCAGTCATCACAGAAACTTTCGGTTTTGCTCATGCATTATGAACTATAAACAGTCAGTTCAAATATGAATACTCATTTGGTTTTTATACTTGATTTATATGTGGATACCACATTTCTCTCTTTATTATTATTATTTTTAATAAAATGCTGAAGTGGTAGGTAGATACAAGATAAAGGTAGAAAACATAGTTCAGTGTTGTAAGAGAGCAAATGTAGATGATCAGGTGCGTGCCTGTAGACTATGTGTTAATCCAAGCTAGACCAGGGCAATAAAACATCCACGTATGCAGAAGATTTCTCTCAGAACGGGGGGGTGAGGTTCTAAGCCTCACCTCTGTTGATCCCCAATTTCTCACCTGATGGCCCCCCTGCGACTGTGCCTGTCTTAGGTTGTTCCTCCCTTGAGGAATCTTACCCGTCTCTGGCTAACCAGTCATCTTCCGGGGCCATACAGGGAAATGTGAAGTTGGTAAGTGAGAGGGAAGCCTTATTGTTTGAAAAGGTTAGCTTTTTAATTCTTTGCATATTTATGCCCTGTGGCTTCTATGCCCAGCATTTGTCTTGAGGTATCTTTACCACTTGGAAGAATTATGATACAAGGTAAATTTCATATGAGGCACGAATTCTATTTAAGGGTTGTAATTAGGAAGGAAGAAGAAAAGCTATAGAAGTAGCAGGTGGAAGAAAACATGGGAAGATTGATTCTTTCTTTGACATATCTTCTTGTAGAGTAACTTCAGCATGTATAGGTTTTAAGCTACTACTTAAATTGCACACACACATTAACATAATAGGAGTATAGTTACATAACCAAAGCATATCTGTAATTACCAGCCATCTCCAGTGAAACCAAGAAAACCAGTTAGGCACCTTAGGCATTTGTGAAAACTTATCTATGATATGGTGGAAATTGTCCAACTGAACTTGAACAGTCTGAGAGAAATCAGACAAATTAAAACAACCCATTCCTGGGGACTGTTCACATGCCATATGTTCTTTTAACAGTAAATAGTCTGTAGTTGTAAGACTTTGGAGTGCTACAATTTGCACTTCTCCAAATTCTTGGCTGAGTTCCAACAGTATAGATCCAGTCAAATTTGTTGTTTTACTGTATGCACAGGTCAGCTTAGATATCTCCTTCCTCATTCCCATGGCAAGTCCAGGAACTGGTGGGATGAGTGCATCTACAGCTGTAGCAGTGCGTGGATCTTTGTTGGGGTTTTTTGATGATCATCTTCTGGCATGAGTCTTCCAGAGAGTGCAGATGTTGGAAGTTCTTTTTCATATCGTATCTTAGTTCATTTTCGGGGTAGCCCAATTAGGCTTTGATCCTCTGTATAAACACAAACAGACCCTTTGCCTACACTTTTATATGCCCTTTATACCCTTGTGTAGAACTCGTTGGAGGTTACCACACAGGAACTGCCCTTTTTTTTTCTTTGCTTTGTTTTTGGTATCACTAATCTACACTTACATGACGAATATTATGTTTACTAGGCTCTCCCCTATACCAGGTCTCCCCTATAAACCCCTTTACAGTCACTGTCCATCAGTATAGCAAAATGTTGTAGAATCACTACTTCCCTTCTCTGTGTTGTATAGCCCTCCCTTTTCTCCTACCCCCCCATGCATGTTAATCTTAATACCCCCCTACTTCTCCCCCCCTTATCCCTCCCTACCCACCCATCCTCCCCAGTCCCTTTCCCTTTGGTACCTGTTAGTCCATTCTTGAGTTCTGTGATTCTGCTGCTGTTTTGTTCCTTCAGTTTTTCCTTTGTTCTTATATTCCACAGATAAGTGAAATCATTTGGTATTTCTCTTTCTCCGCTTGCTTGTTTCACTGAGCATAATACCCTCCAGCTCCATCCATGTTGCTGCAAATGACTGGATTTGCCCTTTTCTTATGGCTGAGTAGTATTCCATTGTGTATATGTACCACATCTTCTTTATCCATTCATCTATTGATGGACATTTAGGTTACTTCCAATTCTTGGCTATTGTAAATAGTGCTGCAATAAACATAGGGGTGCATCTGTCTTTCTCAAACTTGATTGCTGCATTCTTAGGGTAAATTCCTAGGAGTGGAATTCCTGGGTCAAATGGTAAGTCTGTTTTGAGCATTTTGATGTACCTCCATACTGCTTTCCACAATGGTTGAACTAACTTACATTCCCACCAGCAGTGTAGGAGGGTTCCCCTTTCTCCACAGCCTCGCCAACATTTGTTGTTGTTTGTCTTTTGGATGGCAGCCATCCTTACTGGTGTGAGGTGATACCTCATTGTAGTTTTAATTTGCATTTCTCTGATAATTAGCGATGTGGAGCATCTTTTCATGTGTCTGTTGGCCATCTGTATTTCTTTTTTGGAGAACTGTCTGTTCAGTTCCTCTGCCCATTTTTTAATTGGGTTATTTGTTTTTTGTTTGTTGAGGCGTGTGAGCTCTTTATATATTCTGGACGTCAAGCCTTTATCGGATGTGTCATTTTCAAATATATTCTCCCATACTGTAGGGATCCTTCTTGTTCTATTGATGGTGTCTTTTGCTGTACAGAAGCTTTTCAGCTTAATATAGTCCCACTTACTCATTTTTGCTGTTGTTTTCCTTGCCCGGGGAGATAGGTTCAAGAAGAGGTCACTCATGTTTATGTCTAAGAGGTTTGTGCCTATGTTTTCTTCCAAGAGTTTAATGGTTTCATGGCTTACATTCAGGTCTTTGATCCATTTTGAGTTTACTTTTGTATATGGGGTTAGACAATGGTCCAGTTTCATTCTCCCACATGTAGCTGTCCAGTTTTGCCAGCACCATCTGTTGAAGAGACTGTCATTTCGCCATTGTATGTCCATGGCTGCTTTATCAAATATTAATTGACCATATATGTCTGGGTTAATGTCTGGATTCTCTAGTCTGTTCCATTGGTCTGTGGCTCTGCTCTTGTGCCAGTACCAAATTGTCTTGATTACTATGGCTTTATAGTAGAGCTTGAAGTTGGGGAGTGAGATCCCCCCTACTTTATTCTTCTTTCTCAGGATTGCTTTGGCTATTCGGGGTCTTTGGTGTTTCCATATGAATTTTTGAATTATTTGTTCCAGTTCATTGAAGAATGTTGCTGGTAGTTTCATAGGGATTGCATCAAATCTGTATATTGCTTTGGGAAGGATGGCCATTTTGACGATATTAATTCTTCCTAGCCACGAGCATGGGATGAGTTTCTATCTGTTAGTGTCCCCTTTAATTTCTCTTAAGAGTGACTTGTAGTTTTCAGAGTATAAGTCTTTCACTTCTTTGGTTAGGTTTATTCCTAGGTATTTTATTTTTTTTTGATGCAATTGTGAATGGAGTTGTTTTCCTGATTTCTCTTTCTGTTGGTTCATTGTTAGTATATAGGAAAGCCACAGATTTCTGTGTGTTGATTTTGTATCCTGCAACTTTGCTGTATTCCGATATCAGTTCTAGTAGTTTTGGGGTGGAGTCTTTAGGGTTTTTTATGTACAGTATCATGTCATCTGCAAATAGTGACAGTTTAACTTCTTCTTTACCAATCTGGATTCCTTGTATTTCTTTATTTTGTCTGATTGCCGTGGCTAGGACCTCCAGTACTATGTTAAATAACAGTGGAGAGAGTGGGCATCCCTGTCTAGTTCCCGATCTCAGAGGAAATGCTTTCAGCTTCTCGCTGTTCAATGTAATGTTGGCTGTGGGTTTATCATAGATGGCCTTTATTATGTTGAGGTACTTGCCCTCTATTCCCATTTTGCTGAGAGTTTTTAACATGAATGGATGTTGAAGTTTGTCAAATGCTTTTTCAGCATCTATGGAGATGATCATGTGGTTTTTGTCTTTCTTTTTGTTGATGTGGTGGACTATGTTGATGGACTTTCGAATGTTGTACCATCCATGCATCCCTGGGATGAATCCCACTTGGTCATGGTGTATGATCCTTTTGATGTATTTTTGAATTCGGTTTGCTAATATTTTGTTGAGTATTTTTGCATCTACGTTCATCCGGGATATTGGTCTGTAGTTTTCTTTTTTGGTGGGGTCTTTGCCTGGTTTTGGTATTAGGGTGATGTTAGCTTCATAGAATGAGTTTGGGAGTATTCCCTCCTCCTCTATTTTTTGGAAAACTTTAAGGAGAATGGGTATTATGTCTTCCCTGTATGTCTGATAAAATTCCGAGGTAAATCCATCTGGCCCGGGGGTTTTGTTCTTTGGTAGTTTTTTGATTACCGCTTCAAGTTCGTTGCTGGTAATTGGTCTGTTTAGATTTTCTGTTTCTTCCTGGGTCAATCTTGGAAGGTTATATTTTTCTAGGAAGTTGTCCATTTCTCCTAGGTTTCCCAGCTTGTTAGCATATAGGTTTTCATAGTATTCTCCAATAATTCTTTGCATTTCCGTGGGGTCCGTCGTGATTTTTCCTTTCTCGTTTCTGATACTGTTGATTTGTGTTGACTCTCTTTTCTTCTTAATAAGTCTGGCTAGGGGCTTATCTATTTTGTTTATTTTTTCGAAGAACCAGCTCTTGGTTTCATTGATTTTTGCTATTGTTTTATTCTTCTCAATTTTATTTATTTCTTCTCTGATCTTTATTATGTCCCTCCTTCTGCTGACCTTAGGCCTCATCTGTTCTTCTTTTTCCAATTTCGATAATTGTGACATTAGACCATTCATTTGGGATTGCTCTTCCTTTTTTAAATATGCTTGGATTGCTATATACTTTCCTCTTAAGACTGCTTTTGCTGTGTCCCACAGAAGTTGGGGCTTAGTGTTGTTGTTGTCATTTGTTTCCATATATTGCTGGATCTCCATTTTGATTTGGTCATTGATCCATTGATTATTTAGGAGCGTGTTGTTAAGCCTCCATGTGTTTGTGAGCCTCTTTGCTTACTTTGTACAGTTTATTTCTAGTTTTATGCCTTTGTGGTCTGAAAAGTTGGTTGGTAGGATTTCAATCTTTTGGAATTTTCTGAGGCTCTTTTTGTGGCCTAGTATGTGGTCTATTCTGGAGAATGTTCCATGTGCACTTGAGAAGAATGTATATCCCGCTGCTTTTGGATGTAGAGTTCTATAGATGTCTATTAGGTCCATCTGCTCTACTGTGTTGTTCAGTGCTTCCATGTCCTTACTTATTTTCTGCCCAGTGGATCTATCCTTTGGGGTGAGTGGTGTGTTGAAGTCTACTTGAATGAATGCATTGCAGTCTATATCCCACTTTAGTTCTGTTAGTATTTGTTTCACATATGCTGGTGCTCCTGTGTTGGGTGCATATATATTTAGAATGGTTATATCCTCTTGTTTGACTGAGCCCTTTATCATTATGTAGTGTCCTTCTTTATCTCTTGTTACTTTCTTTGTTTTGAAGTCTATTTTGTCTGATATTAGTACTGCAACCCCTGCTTTCTTCTCACTGTTGTTTGCTTGAAATATGTTTTTCCATCCCTTGACTTTTAGTCTGTACATGTCTTTGGGTTTGAGGTGAGTTTCTTGTAAGCAGCATATAGATGGGTCTTTGCTTTTTTATCCATTCTGTTACTCTGTGTCTTTTGATTGGTGCATTCAACCCATTAACATTTAGGGTGACTATTGAAAGATATGTACTTATTGCCATTGCAGGCTTTAAATTCGTGGTTACCAAAGGTTCAAGGTTAGCCTCTTTAGTATCTTACAGCCTAACTTAGCTCACTTATTGAGCTGTTATATACACTGTCTGGAGATTCTTTTCTTCTCTCCCTTCTTGTTCCTCCTCCTCGATTCTTCATATGTTGGGTGTTTTGTGCTGTGCTCTTTCTAGGAGTGCTCCCATCTAGAGCAGTCCCTGTAAGATGTTCTGTAGACGTGGTTTGTGGAAAGCAAATTCCCTCAGCTTTTTTTTGTCTGGGAATTGTTTAATCCCACCGTCATATTTGAATGATAGTCATGCTGGATACAGTATCCTTGGTTCAAGGCCCTTCTGTTTCATTGTATTAAATATATCATGCCATTCTCTTCTGGCCTGTAGGGTTTCTGTTGAGAAATCTGACGTTAGCCTGATGGGTTTTCCTTTATAGGTGACCTTTTTCTCTCTAGCTGCCTTTAACACTCTTTCCTTGTCCTTGATCTTTGCCATTTTAATTATTATGTGTCTTGGTGTTGCCCTTCTTGGATCCTTTCTGTTGGGGGTTCTGTGTATTTCCGTGGTCTGTTCGATTACTTCCTCCCCCAGTGTGGGGAAGTTTTCAGCAATTATTTCTTCTAAGATACTTTCCATCTCTTTTCCTCTCTCTTCTTCTTCTGGGACCCCTATAATACGGATATTGTTCCTTTTGGATTGGTCACACAGTTCTCTTAACATTCTTTCATTCCTGGAGATCCTTTTGTCTCTCTCTATGCCAGCTTCTATGCGTTCCTGTTCTCTGATTTCAATTCCATCAATGGCCTCTTGCATTCTATCCATTCTGCTTATAAACCCTTCCAGAGTTTGTTTCATTTCTGCGATCTCCTTTCTGGCATCTGTGATCTCCTTCCGGACTTCATCCCATTTCTCTTGCGTATTTCTCTGCATCTCTGTCAGCATGTTTATGATTCTTATTTTGAATTCTTTTTCAGGAAGACTGGTTAGGTCTGTCTCCTTCTCTGGTGTTGTCTCTGTGATCTTTGTCTGCCTGTAGCTTTGCCTTTTCATGGTGATAGGAATAGTCTGCAGAACTGGGACGAGTGATGGCTGGAAGGACTTCCTTTCTTGGTTTGTGGCCCTCCTCTCCTGGGAGAACAGCGAGCTCTAGTGGCTTGTGCTGCGCAGCTGCGCGCAGACAGGGTTTCTGCTTCCTGCCCGGCTGCTATGGAGTTAATCTCCGCTGTTGCTTTGGGCGTGGCCTGGCTCGGGCAGCTACTCCAAAATGGTGGAGTCGCGTTGGAGCTGGAGCTGCTGGGAGGCTATTTATCTCCGTAAGGGGCCTCCCTGCTCCCTGCAGCCCAGGGGTTAGGGTGCCCAGATATCCCGGATTCCCTACCTCTGGATTAAGTGACCCGCCCTGCCCCTTTAAGACTTCCAAAAAGCACCCGCCAAAACAAAACAACGACCACCAAAAAAAAAAAAAAAAAAAAAAAATTTTTAAATTAAAAAAAAAAGGTGGTCGTTCGTTTTTCTTTATTCTCCGGTGCCAGCCTCAGGCCTCTGCTCACCGGTCTTTCTGCCCTGTTTCCCTAGTATTGGGGTCCCTATCCCTTTAAGACTTCCAAAAAGCGCTCGCCAAAACAAAACAGCAAAAAAGCAAAAAAAAAAAAATGGTCGCGCGCTTTTCTTATGTCCTCTGGCGCCCAGCCTCCAGTGCCCGCTCACTGTTCTTGCTGCCCTGTTTTCCTAGTATCGAGCGCCCTGCACTCTGGCCCGGATGGCGGGGGCTGGGTGCTCGGCAGCCCTGGGCTCCGTCTCCCTCCCGCTCTGCCTGCTCTTCTCCCGCCGGGAGCTGGGGGGAGGAGCGCTCGGCTCCCGCGGGTCCGGGGCTTGTATCTTACCCCCTTCGCGAGGCGCTGGGTTCTCTCAGGTGTGGATGTGGTCTGGATATTGTCCTGTGTCCTCTGGTCTTTATTCTAGGAAGGGTTGTCTTTGTTATATTTTCATAGATATATGCGGTTTTGGGAGGAGATTTCCGCTGCTCTACTTACGCCGCCATCTTCCGCACCTCCCGCTCTTTTATTTTCTGGTTCATAATTTTACCTTGTTCTTGCTTCAATAGCAGTGGCATTGCCAGACCTAAGACAGAAAACTGGGCAAGGAAGTGTAGTGTTTAAGAATATGGATTCTGAAAACTGACTCCTTGGGTTTGAGTCCTCGTCCTGCAACAAGAAATTACTTGTCTTCTGTGCCCCCGTTTCCTCATCTATAAAAGGTTTTGGTGTATATCCAAAACCAGTTAATTAGGGTTATTGTGGAGACTAAATGAGTTAATACATGTAACATACTTAAAATAGTGTCTTCTTGCAGTAAAAGTTTTGTGTTTGCTAATAATAATAATCTTCATAAGAATTAGTATCCTATTCAAACAGAGAAACTAATATAGCTAAAAAATCAATGTAATATTAAGCATTTAGGAAAATATTGATTTTTGCTAACTATTCAAAGTATTTAAAAATATTCATGAGAAACTTGAGCATGTTTCTGTGAATATTACCTTTTTGACATAGGCTTCATGATGAAAAAGGTATATAATTTCTGGTGAAAATTTGAATGATAATCTTTTCAAATTCTTGGCAGTCACACCTGTAACTGGCACACCAGTAGAGAAGTTCTGTTCTATACATCACAGTGTAAGCATGTTAATGATATCCACAGAACTGTATCCTCTGATTTACTTTAAAGTTTTCCACCTGTAATTTATACTTATTTTCAACTCTTGCTTTTAGGAATGGTTAACTTCATCCACTATGTATTGATTTCATGGCTTAACTCTCTCAAGGTTCTACATTTCCAAGCATTTGGGGGATAGGATCGTTACTGTAATCCCAAGTACTGACATTCATACCATTCATGGTTCATGTGAGAACTTTTATTTCAATTCATCAATTCTTATTTGTATAAATCATGGATGTTGTGGTGTTCTCTCCTGAAATTGGACTACATCAAAATTAAAAACATGTTCATCAAAGGGCATGATTGACAGTGGAAAGGCAACCTATGAAATGGGGAAAAAAATACTTGCAAATCATATATCCGGTAAGCGATTAATATCCAGAATAGGAAAAGAGCTACTACAAATCAACAAAACGACCAGATTAAAAAGTGGGTAAAGCACTTGAATAGCCATTTCTCCAAAGAAGATACACAAATGGCCAGCAAACATGGAAGGTTGCTCAAAATAATTAATCATTAGAGAAATCCAAATCAAAGCCATGATGAGATACTACTTCAAGCCCATTAGGATGATTGCTATTAAAAATAAAAAAGCCAAAACCAGAAATAACAAGTGTTGTGTAGGATATGGAGAAATTGGAACCCTGTGTTCTGTTGGTAGGAATCTAAAATGGTTTAGCTTCTATGGGAAACCATAGGTAGTTCCTTAAAATACTAATAATAGAATTATCTTATGACCCAGTGATTTGTTTTTTGGTGTATTTCCAAAAGAATTGAAGGCAGGATCTTTTTTTCCAGGTTGAAATATTTATTTTTGATAGATGCAGTATGAATAGCAAAAGCCCAAACCTCAAAGATTTAGGAAACTGAGTCAGAAGAAGTATAACATACTATTTTTTGAATTCTCATTCAATCAGCAGAGATGGGACACCTTGCACTACACAGAGTATATTTGTCAGAATATATACATACAGTATTTATTACTGTAATTATTATTTAAAAGCAGATGGATAAGAAATAAACTCTTATACAGACTTCTAGTTGATATCACCTTATTTTCTTCCCCTAAATTATAGGTCTTACATGAAAATTTTATTGTTTACTGCCTTTTCTGTGAGGTCTGCTCTTTTCCCCAGATGTAGGCAGTCTGTTGCAGCATTCTTTCCTTTTGCTCTTTCAGGATTAGCTGTATTTGCTATATTTTCATAATATATGTGGTTTTGGCAGGAGGTTTCTGTCTCGTCTCTCACACTGTCACCTTTAAGCCAAACAGGATATTTTTTTAATTATTAAAGTATCATTGATATACAGTCTTAATTGTTTCAAATGTAAAACACAGTGGTTCAAGAGTTACCCATATTTTTAAGTCCTCATCCCCTCTAGTATGGTTACTGTCTATCAACGTAGAGAGATGTTACAGAATCATTAACTATATTCTCCATGCTGTACTACGGTCCCCGTGACCAACTTATATTGTGATTACAAATTATTGTGCCCCTTCATCCCTGTTCCCCCACCCTGCACCCACCCCAACCCCTCCCCTTTGGTAACCACTAATCACTTCTCAGTGCTTATGAGTGTACTGCTATTTTATTCCTGTTTTGCTTTGTTTTTATGTTACAAAATTAAGTGAAATCATATGGTATTTGTCTTTCTCTGCCTGGCTTATTTCACCTAGCATATTACCCTCTAAATCCAGTCATGTTGTTGCAAATGGCAGGATTTCTTTTCTTTTTATGGCTGAATAATATTCCATTGTGTATATGTACCACATCTTCTTTATCGATTCACCTATTGATGGACAATTAGGTTGTGAAGGCAGGATCTTGAAGGATACTTGTACAACCATGTGTATAGCAGTGTTATAATGCCAAAAGGTGGAAGCAATTCACATGTCCACTGAGAGATAAACTGTGGTGTATATATGCACTGGAGTGTTATTCAGTCTTAAAAAGGAACTTTTGACATATTATAAGTGATTGAAACTTGAGGACATTATGCTAAGTGAAATAAGCCATTCACAAGACAAATCCTGCACGGTTTCATTTATATGAGGAATCTAGAGCAGTCAAACTCGTGGAAACTGATTGAAGTAGAATGGTGGCTGTCAGGGGCAGGGGCAGGGGAAATGGGGTGTTGTTTCATTAGTACAGGGTTTCAGTTTTGCAAGACTACAAAGTTCTGGAGATAGATGTCCCTTCGACATGAATATATGCAACACTACTTACTGAACTGTATCCTTAAAAATGGCTAAGATGGCATGTTTTATGTGATGTATATTTTGCTACAATTAGAAGCAATTTTTTATTTGAAAAAAAAAAGGCCCTGAGCAGGCCAACAAAACACATTAATGTACAGTTTGAAGCTTTTGCCTTACCTTAGTGAATCTCAAACTTGAGCATGAATCAGGATAACCTGGCGGGCTTGTTAAAACTGATTGCTGAGTTTCTGAATCAGTAATTTGCATTTCTACAAGTTTCCAGATGTTGTGAGGCTATAGCCACTGATCCAAGGATTCTACTTTGAGGGTTACTACATTAGATAATACTGAAGACTAACTCTCTTAATTTCTATGTATCTGTGTATGATAAATCTCTGGCTCTGGGGTCTGTGAAAGTCTTAAGTTCCTGCCGTACCCTTAGCCATGCATTGTGCTATGTGACCCTGCTTCCTTGGCCAGTAATACACTACAAAGGGCTAGACATAATAGGCTGGGCATGGAAACTCTGCCCAGTTTTGCACAATATGTGGTGAACAATCCAGTTAGAATAATTAATCCAATTTTGAATACAAGACACAAGTAGGCAGGTCAGATGGAAAGAAGCTAAGAGAAGCTTAATTCTGAAGGAACAGCAAAATGAGTCAGGTCAGGAACATTACCTCTTTTTACTTAAGTAGTGTGAATCACATTCCACCATGAGGCTGCTGAGATGCTTCCTGTGCTTACCCACTTCCTGGTGTGACCCTAATATAAACCTGCATCTTCTCACTTAACAAGGGCAAGTCTCTTCTGTGTTTCCTGGGAGATTCTCCCACTTCCTTTTTTTTTTTTTTGGATTTGAAATGTACTCGGTAGCTCCATCTCTACAGTGAGCTTTTAGAACACAGGATTTTTAATAATACCCAATGTTCATTTGTGTTTTATCCATTATTTTTCTTGAATTAAATCATCAGCTTCATAGGATGTTTCATTTGTTGACTCTTGATGTTGCACTTGAGTTGGGAGCTTTGGGTTTTTTATTCGAGCTGCCTTCTCGAGTGGAAGAAGCCTCCAGGTATTGAAGTTCAAGGCCAGTGTCTAATCTTTGAGGCTGTGTAAATAAACAGCAAAGGACACAGACGCTGATGACAAAGGCAAGTTAAGGGCAGTAAT
Source organism: Manis pentadactyla (assembly GCF_030020395.1). Lineage (NCBI taxonomy): Eukaryota > Metazoa > Chordata > Mammalia > Pholidota > Manidae > Manis > Manis pentadactyla. The sequence continues at coordinate 183,844,997 of NC_080021.1, read as the reverse complement.
TCCCAGTCCAATAGACCACCAATGCTGAGGCTCCACGTGCAGCCGTGTTTGTTGGGGAAGTAGCTGCCTGACTTGCTGCAGTACCTGAGGTTGGCCAAGCTGCAGCGGTAGCACTTTGTTTTGATAGCTCTGATATTTCCACCATATCTTTGAGTCTCTGCTTGCATATGGAAGGAAGCAATGCTCCATCTTGATCAAGAATATGACTCCCAAGTCTCAGTTTATGTTGAGTTTGGGTAAAGTGATAAAATTATGCCTTCACTCATGAGATAGGAATTTTTCTATTTGCCTAAATGCCCTCGAATAATTGCCATACATGACTCTTAGAGAACATCCTGGAATTGCTATACAAATCAGTAAACACATCTCATCTCTCCATCCTGCTTCTCTCCTTGACTGCCTCTCAGCCAGTTAGTTCATTTAGTGAAGACAGTATCCAAAAAAAATTTTTTTTTTTTAGTCGCTGCTAGCCCCTCCGGTCCTTTCTTCCCCGAAAAAGGAGAAAGATTGTAGTTATGAAAGGGGGCAGGAAAACAGTGCCACAGCAGTTACTGTCTACACCGTTAAGAGAAGGGAGTGTGTTTTAGGGAGTGTCAAGAGGCTGCAGAGCTGCCTAGAAACAGCCACAGAGGGGATACCTGCCTGAAATCTCTCCCAACTCAGCCTGAGAAGCGACAGGGAAGCAGCCCAACGGTAGAAAGATGCTGAGCGAGAACGTCCCCACCGGGCTAACTGCCAGGTACCACACTTACGCCACGGCCTAGAGAAGGACCAATTGGGGCGGGCGCTTCCGCATCCGGGCGGTGGGCGAGATCCTCTCAGCCAGTCTTCGGATAGGTACTGGTGACGCGTCTTAAACGTCATCCCGCAGCGCCGGAAGTGGCGCGACGCGGAGGAGTAACGAGAACAGTATCCGTCCCCGCCGACTTGAGGTAAGGTTGTTGTCGGCCTGTCTCTCCTGGCCAGTGTGAAAGCCGAAGGTGTGAGCCTTCGGTCGGTTTCGCTGCTGCCCATGAGTGGTGTGCCTTGAGTAATGCTCTCAACGGTTCCTTTCCCGGCAGGCGTTACTCCATCCTGGGGCTCTCGGCCTCCCACCTTACCACCAGCTTCCCTGGGCCGTGTTTTCGGCGGCTCCTAAACTGGTCACCCCACTTCGCGTTTGTTCACCGTTGCTCCTAATATCAGTACCAATTGGTTGCAACACAAGCAGAGAAAAGATTAGAGAGAGGGCACTGTCCGATCCATGGAGGCTGCTCAGCTTGTCAGGAAAGACATTGTTTTCCCCAGAAACGCTTTCTGAAAGGAATTGTAGGACCTCACAGCGAATTATCAGGCCTTCCAGGAAGGTCAGAAGAAGCAAGGCTTTTTTCCTGCAGACCAGCCATAGCGATTCAACAAAGAAGGGATATAATTTCCATTTGAAATTAATGTGGTCCATGTTCGGAGCCTTTTAGGAATTGGACTTACATTGGGATGTTAGAACACTTGAGACAGGACTGTTCATGTGGGAGAGACAATACAGATTTGTGTCCTTTCATCTTCGTTGCATGGTCGGTGCTGCCAGATGATCTTTTAACATGTCCTCAGACCCTGCTTTCATCTTCCCTTCGCTGTTAACGAGTGATAATAGTGTTGACTGCTTGCTTCTTGCCAGACACTGATCCTTAGGCACTTCCTCATGGCAGTCCTTGTGACAACCCTGTGATATAGAGCAATTATCGTTTTACAGTGGAAGAAGTAAAGGTTTAGGTAAAATAACTGGCCTCAAGTCACAGTGTTGTATAGATGGTGGAGTCAAGATTTGAACTCAAGCAGATGGACTTCAGAGGCCAGGATGTTATCTACTTGTTATATACATATACTGTTCACTAAGCTTGCTCACTCTGTTATCTATTTTATGGAGAAATCCCTTTGGTTATCTGATATGCTTCCCTTCCAATTTTTGCCCCTACTTTCCCTTCTGACAAAGTCTTAGAGATTTACACCCATATTAACCATCCTTTCAGTCTTCGGGGATAAGCTATCTCCTCTGTCAAAGCAAATACCTTTATCTTTGCTTCTTACTTTTCTTTTATGCTTTTTTTCTATGAAACCTTGTTTTCATTTGTTTTTTTCTGCTGATGTGTCCCAGTCGTGTATAAACAAGGTTAGGTTTCTCAGATCACAGGTTACCACCTTCCCAAACTCATTCTCCAAGCCAGAAAGAAAGTGGTGCCCCATCTTCCTTTAGCTGTCATCCAGTAACTCTCTTCACCTTATTCAAACTGTTTTAAAGAGCATCCTAAGTTCTTATTCCATTTCCTCACCTTTCATTCCCTTCTGCCTTCTATCATTTCAGACTTATTCCCTTGAAATTTTGCCCTAAGGTCACCAGTAATTATCAAATCAGACATTTTTTTAGTCATTACTGGATCCCTTTGTTGCTTTTGAAACTTGAAGATACTTCTCACTCCCTACTCCTTTCTTTCCAGGGCAATACACTCAGCTGATCTTTCAACATTTATTGTAGTGCAGAGATGAATAAGACACAGTGCCTTCCTTTAAGGAGCTTATACTCTAGCTGTTTCTCCTTGTGCCTCTCTGAATTTCTTCTGTGGGTAGTCTTTTTCTTCTCCTTAAATATTAGGTGTTTCCAAAGCTTGTGACTTTGGCCCACTGCTCTTTTCATTCTGTTCACACTGACTGAGCACATCAACTGGCTTAGTTTTAACCTACATGGTCCCAAATCAAAGTTGTCAGATCTCTTTTTTGAGTTTCACCTTCGCCTGTGACCACTCTGCCGGATGGTTCTGCCTTCAGGTCCCACAGGCAGTTCAGATTAAGAGGGCTGCAACTGAACTCAACATCTTCCCTGAGATTATTTTTATCACATCCGTCATTAAGTCCTGATGATTTTACCCCCTTAATGCGTCTCATATCTGTGTTTTCTTCTCCATCCTTACTATTGTCCTTCTTTAGGCCTCATCTTTCATGTGAAATATGCTGGCCTTCTAATTGGTTTCCCTGTCTCTATTTCTATTCTTCACAAATCTGTTCTCTATACTACCTACCCTCCTCCAAATGATCTTTGAAAACAAATCTGACAGTGTCAAAGTCTTGCTTAATAATCTTTAAAGATCTGTCTGTTCATTCATCTGATCTTTGCTCTCATTGACTCAGCAAATTTTTAACATTTACTGAACTGCAAAACTATTGGAACTTCTGAAGTTTGAGCTTCTCAGCCAGTCACCCAGAGCTCTGCTTCATCTGGACCTGCCTATGTCAGCCTCTTTCCTGCCTCATGCTTTAGGTTGCAGCAGCACTGTACCATTTCATGTTCCCTGTGCTTGCTCTTTGTGCATTGCCCTTGCTGTTCCCTTTGACTGGAATCTTCTCCCGGGTTCCTTTGCCCACTTGCTCCTAACCTAATTAACCTAGTTACAGGATACAGGATTTATTTTAGGCCCACCTCCTATAGGAAACCTTCCTTGATACCTTTTTTCTCCAAGTCTGGGTTGGGTACTCCAGCTTTGTGCTCCCGTAATATCCTTTGCACAGACCATTATTCTTACCACATTTGTTGTAATTCGTTTTGTGTTTCCTCTACAAGACTGAGGCAGGTTTGATGTATTATGCCTGCATCATATGATACAAGTGACATATAATCTCTTCATTCCCATCAGTAGAATGGCACAAGGTACACAGCATAGTAGGCATGCAGTAATTTTGACAAAAGGTATATGGTGCAGTGATTAGGAGCCCATACTTTGGAATTAATTGGAATTGTAGCTCTGGCACACATTGGCTATGTGACTTAACACATTAATTATCTTCTCTAAGCCTTAAATTTTCTCTTCCTTAGAATGAGGGTTGTGAAGATTAAATGAGATGATGCAAGTCAGACATTTAGCAAGTACTTAGCACATAGTGTGCACTTGACAGAGGTATGCTGAACACAAGGGAATCAAGAAATAGATGGCCAGCCTTAGCTTAGGGCAGTTATCTCCAGAGACCCTTCCTTTGAGTTCCCTGAATGGGTGGGCAATGGTGCAGTCTGTTTACCAGGAGATTATAATCTTATTTGGAGGGTAGAGTCACATCCACATTTAATTTTCAGAGAACTGTGAAAGTAAACCACACCTAATAACAAGATGTAGAGAAGGAAAGACAGCTCAGAAAAGGCCTCTGGGAGGAGGGTGGAACTTGGAAATTGAGAGAGATTTGCGTTTCTAGGTGGGAGGAAAGTGTATTAACCATCACCAGGATGTCACATTAAGAGTAACTTATTTGGTGGCATGACACAGTACATTATACCTGAAGGATGTGTGTGTGTGCGAGGCTGCACTTGCGTGAGTCTGGGGGAAGGGAGGAGTAGGACTGGTTCTATGAAAGGAAGTGGGAGGTGAGCTAAGTAATCTCTGTGGGGTTAGAGTATGAGGTTCTTAACTTCAGGCTGGAGGGATTTGGGATTTGGATTGATCAGGGCTGTGCTGGACATTATGGTAGTCCTCAGCCACGAACAGCTATTTACATTTCGGTTAAAAAAAGTCTAAGAAATTTAGTTCCTCTGTCACACTAGCTGCAGTTCTATTGCTGGATTGGCATGTGGTAGCTGTGTTATTGGACAGTGCATTTTAAAAAAGTTTTGGTATCATTAATCTACAATTACATGAGCAACATTATGGTTACTAGACTCCCCCCATCATCAAGTCCCCACCACATACCCCATTACAGTCACTTGGACAGTGCATATTTATAACACATATTTATAACATAACCTGGACAGCACTGTTCCAGGTTATCTAATTGCTGGTGTTGTGTAGCCTGTCAGCTTATGGGTTCCTTAAGAAATAACCAGAATTCCTTCTGAACAATCCCCACAACTCTGGAAGGAAAATTTATGGAGCTCAGAAATAGAGAATTAGGATCATTCACGTAGATGAGAGGATGGGGTTGCCCAAAGAGAGGAGCAAAGCACTCCACATAAGAAGAGGAGCCAGAAGAGGGGAGAGAGAAGGAAGGGAAGGGAACCTGAATGGGATTATTATCTGATCATTCACTTGCAAATATTTACTGTATTCTTGCTGTATACCAAGTATGTATTAAGTGTGGGGTTTATATTGGTGAGCAAAAATGGGCTTGACTTCTGCTGTTATAGAATTTGCACTTTTACTGGATGGACTATATTGAAGATTCAGGAACACTCATCCTTATGTGCTCTCATATTCTAAAATGCTTCATTCCTACAAGTTGAAACTGAAGGCTGAAATGGGCCTAGCTTTCACAAGGTTAATTGTGTAAGTATTGTGCTATCACTGTGTCAGTTTCTCAAGGAGTAGTAAATAGGAGCATCATAACTTGAGAATTTTGAAGTAGTGAAGTATGTTTGTGTGGGGCAGCAGGCGTAGTTCTTGCTAGTGTGCAACAGCCAGCCATGCTCTCAGCTGCCAATTGGGTTCCTTCCTGTCTCTGCTCTCAAAGTCTGCTCTCTCCATGTTTCTTTTATTTTTACTATGAGTAGTCAGTCACCACTTGACTTATTTCCCATTGCCTAAAGAAGACATACTTCATTTCTCAGTCTATTACAGCTGACTTTTCATGCTCTTACATCAACTCCTTCACAAAGATGTGCTGAGCTGCCTTTTAGACTTCACTTTGGCCCACCCTGTATTAGCAGTGTTCTGATTATTCTTTGACTCTAGACTTCTCCACTTGCCTGCCTACACACAGTTGTTGTTTCCCTTACTGTGCAGCTCAGAACCTGGTGGTTGTCTCCTGTTGATTGTTAAGTCTGAACTTTTCAGCCTAGTGTTCTTTCAACATTTCTGACTTTTTTTTGTGTGTGACTCTGGAGCAGCTCCTCTGGATTGGCCAGGTAAGGTCTGCTTTTTGCCCCTCACCCATGGCTTGTCATTGCTGAAATCTGTGCTGTTATTTGTACTTATTAAATGGAATGTCTTCTCTGCTCATTTTCTTCCTTATCATTCCTGTTGGGACTTGGCTTTTTCAGCTGGGCAGTTTCTGAAGCCTTTCCTGACTGATCTAGTTTCTATGACTGCACCTCCTTAGCACTCATTTGCTCAGTATGTTTTGCATTATCCTATTATTGCAGATGGCAATGAAACTGTGATTGTAAAAAATATGGTTCCTTTTCTCTCCCATTTGGATACAAAGCTTGTGCAGAGGGCTGGTAAGTGCTGTCTTGCCTGCAGAAGACATTTTTCAAAGAGGGTATTAGAGGCTTGAGCATTAGTAAACTCCTGGACTCTAGGGAGGCATCCCAAAGATCTAGTCCTGTCCCTGCCCATAATTCCCTGCACTGTGTCCCTGGGTGATCTCATCCTCTTTTTGCTTCATCTTCTATGATAATTTGGTGCCTCCCAAATATATACATTCAGCCCATTCCTCTCCCTGAGCGTCATACCCATATATCTCAACTTAATCCTTGGATCTTCCACAAGAAACTTAATCTAACTGTGTTTTAATCTGAAATTATCCCTTTTTTACTTACCATTTGTCCCCAGATTATGTCTCCTTGTATATTCCTCCTTTTGGTTAATAGGTATTTCCATATTAGAAATCTTGGTTGGTGTCCCTCTTTACTCCCTTCTCATTCCCCAAATGCAGTGAATAATTAAGTCTATGGTCATGATTTCTTCTGGTTCTTACTCCTTTCCATCCTCTTTGTTCTGCCTTTATTCATGCCTCATCTGTCTCTTGAAATTCTCATCTCTTTCTCTTCTACTGATACTTCAGGGGACAGAAAAGTTGTTTTCAAAAAACACCAGCACCTCCACTATTGCTGTGCAGGTTATATGTTGCACAAAGGTGCTGCATTCACACTTTAGAAATGTATGCTTGTATATTTACCATGACAATTTTCTGGCAAATGGCAGTAAAATGTATTGTTCTAACATCAGTATATCGTTACAGTTAAGTAAGAAACCTTCTAATACTTATAAAGGTGCCTATGGACTAAAGAACATCATCTGTTCTTACGCCTTTAGTTCTCTGCCAGGCAAACCTGTTCTCATTTTTTAAAACCCAGCATAAATGTCCTCTCATGAAGCCTTTTTTGATACTCCCTGCAAGAAGCAGTCATTCCTTCCTTGAGCCAATGCTGTATTTGTTTACTACCTTCTCACAGTGCTTATCACATTATAATAATTAGTGTATGAGTCTTCCTGCCCATTTTTGTACTCCATGCCCCTCAAGGATAGCGACAATGTTTAATCATTCTTTGATCCTCAGCATGTAGCCTAATGTCTGGCGTATAGAGTATATTAATAAACATAACACATATTTGATTGCTTAGTATGATTCAGGCACAGAAGTAAATACTTTACCAACATGATCTTATTTAATCTTCACAACAGCTGCAGGAGTCCAGTCATCAGTACAGTTTACAGGTGAGGAAATTGAGGCTATGGAGGTGAAGTCACTTGCCTCAAGATGAACAGCTGGTAAATGGCACATGTGGTGGTGCTGGGGTGTGGCCCTGGAGTATCTGGTTTAGTTTTTTCAGCAGTTCTCTTCTGTTATGTCTCTTACAGTAATGATGCGGGTGTGCTGGTTGGTGAGGCAGGACAACTGGCACCAGCGAATCAAACTTCCACATTTGGAAATAGTCGTGGTTGGGCGTGGCCCGGAGACTAAGATCACTGACAAGAAATGCTCACGACAGCAAGGTAACTAACTGGTCATAGGCATGTGGAGATTAATATGTTTGGTTTCTTAGGATAGCAATAACCAAAGATAGACATTTTCTGGATGCTGTTGATGGAAAACCTTTTGTCTGCCATAAACAAAATTCAGGAACTAAACTTTTAGCCAATATGAGCCACATTCACTGCATCTGCTGAAGTGGTTACATTCAGTGTTGGGAACAGGCAGGTTCCATCCTGTTACTATGGGTTGAGTCCCACACTCAGCTTTGTACAGGGAGATTCCCCACTGGGCAGTGAGACAATTCAGTTCTGGGATCTTCAGGATGAAACCATGTCTGAGAAGTGATGGGACGGATGGTTCCATCCTTTACATACTGCCTTACCCAAGGGGTGGTATCTAAGACAGTGATATCCAGGTCTTGAAATGTCAATCCTGGGATTTAATGAATGAATTGAAAGTCCTTAGGAAAAAGCCTTACCATGTACCTCATTTTATACCTGTAAACTCTGGACATGCTTACTGCTCCCAGGCCTCCCACCTGTAGCATGTTCCCTATAGCAGGGTTTCCCAAGGCTTGGAGTCTGCAGCACCAATTATGGTTTTTCCTATGAGTTAATCTAAATGGGGAGAAAATCCATGTTTGAGTTGGCTAGGCCTAAGATATAGAAGCAGACACTGTTTCTCACTGTCCCCCCGACAACAGCAACTGTGTGTCAGCCTGACCTCCCTGGAGAGCACCTGTGGCGTCTCTTCTTTGCTACCTGTCTCACCCCAAAAGCTTTGTTCATGTATCTGAATACAGGTGTTTAATGCTACTTCTTCCCACATGTGCTCAGACTGTTTTGTCCCTAAAATCCTCTTTCTAGAATATTCTTGCCACTCCTCCTACCTAAGCCAGCTGAACTTGTTTTCCAAGAATGTATCTTTTGCACTTCTCCACTGAAGGCATCTGATTTATGTAACAGTTTTATATAACAGTGGAAGTCTGATTTAATTCTGGGTCAAGAGCTTGTGAGAGAAGTGGCTCCTTTCCTTGACTGCAGATTCTATGATCCTGAGTGGGCCAAGGACTTTGGAATAAGGAGACTTATCCTGGGGTTCAGTGTAGCTGCCTTATAAGGATATTAGTAGTAGCTAAGGGAGTATATACACTGTTAGACATGCTTGGGAAAAATTTGGAGCCCTAGCAACCGGCGTAACAGGTGATTTTTGCTCATAGGCATTTGAGGAAACCCCTATCAAGGTTCCTCCTGAAGTGAGGCTTCATTATGTGAGAATAGGAGCAAACTGCCTGGTTCTTTGTGGTATTTGGATTTAACTTCTTTCAATCTCTTCCAGTGCAGTTGAAAGCTGAGTGTAACAAAGGATATGTCAAGGTAAAGCAGGTATGTCTGTTTGTAACTTGGGTTTCCATTTTATACTCGATGATTTTCTTAGGCTGTTGATGTTAAAGTGTCTGTGCCAGCCAGTAAAGGCTTCCCTGTCATGTGTGGAAGTGACAGAGTAATGTAAGTAAACATTAAGCATGGTGCGTGGCACATACTGGTTAACACAGCAGTGGCTTCATTACTGATGGTGTTCTTGCTATTATTGTAATTATTTTCTGGTTATTCCATAGGTAGGGGTCAATCCTACCAGCATTGACTCAGTCATAATTGGGAAGGACCAAGAGGTGAAGCTGCAGCCTGGCCAGGTTCTCCACATGGTGAATGAACATTATCCATATATTGTAGAGTTTGAGGAAGAGGCAAAGAACTCTGGCCTGGAAGCACATAAGAAGAGAAGGAGGTCAGGCAGCTGTAATTCTATAGAAAGAGAAGCTGTCCAGGAAACTGGGCCCTGTGCAGGACTGGAACCTGGGAGCTACCCTAGTGAACATGCTGTGCCCCCAAAGAAGGGAAAAGATGCATCTACCAAAAAGGTGAGGGTGGTGTGCTTAATAGATGATATGGAAATTAAATCAGATATAATGACTGCTTTGTACTCAATAAAGCCCAGATGCATGTAAGGGATTACTAATGATGAGAAGGGTTATTAAGCAAGATGAAAAAGTCACTTGTTTGTGTCACCAATCACTTGCATGAATGTCCCTTTATGTACTTTTTCCTTGAATTCTTCAGGTAATCCACTTAAAGATAATGGCAGCATACTTAATATTGAGCTACTGAAATGGGGCAGTCATTGTATATCTGTAGCAGGTTAGAACTGGAACGCTTTTTATAGATCTTGTGATTCACATCCTGATTGCAAAGTGGAAACTCAGGCAGTTAGATGGATTGGGAGAGGGCTAAGAAGATGGGGTTCACAGTTGCATTTCTAGCCTGTCTTGACATGCAGGTCTGAACTTAGGAAGAAAATGAGAATGGCTTGTGGTTATAAAGACAAAAGATTGAGGTGAAGGGGATATAGTTTAATTCTTAAAAACTAACCTTATTTCCAAGTTTAGTTGGACTTTGCTAACATGTGGTTTTAACTAATGCCAAATTTAACTATTGGTGTTTGCAATTTAATTGCCCTTTTTTGTTTTAGGAATCATTGGGCCACTGGAGTCAAGGCTTGAGGATTTCTATGCAGGACCCCAAAGTGCAGGTCAGAATAGAATTTCGGCATTGAAATACATTTTATGTTTTAAATGACCACTCTGTAGAGTTTATAACTACAAATAAAATCAAAGGGGATTGGTTCTTCTGAATGAGATTTGTGAGACCAAGCGGCTTTTCCTGTTGTTAGTAAGTTAGCAACTGTAATTCTTTGGAGAGAAGCTAAGTTCTTCAGATGAATATTCCCCTCTGCCTTGTTCCCCCTAAACTTCCAGGTACTATTAAAAAGTCATGTTAACCTTAGTGTGGTCACTTTCCAGGGAGCATCAGATACTGTATTGTAACTATAGTTACTGCGCTGCCCTGGGACTAACAGTCAGGCATCATTCTGAGAGGAGTCTTTCTTTGAGTTCTGTAATTACATTTTTGGATGACAAGGGGCCAGATCTGCTAGGGCTTCTGGGAACAGGCATGCATGTATCACTTGGTCTGATGTACTAGAGTGGAGAGGGTGCATTTGAATTTATGCCTGCAGGGTTTTTTTAGCAGATCTTTAGGAACAGTTTTGTATTGTGCATCTTCTTTGTATTCTTGTAGTGTGTTGATTAAAAATACAGACTCAGGAGATAACTAGATCTGGGTTGGAATCCTGGATTTCCCAATTAGTAACTGTATGGCTTTATGCAAGACACTAAACTTCCCTGTGTCTCTGTGCTCTCATCCATCAAAATTGGGATATTAAATCCTTTTGCACAAGATTGTAGTGGGAATTAAGTGGGTTATTGACTATGACAGTACCTGGCACAGAGAAGATGCATGGTGGATGTCTGTTTCCTTCTCTTGTGCCCTTCTGCTAGGTGTACAAAGATGAGCAGGTGGTAGTGATTAAGGATAAATACCCCAAGGCTCGTCACCACTGGCTTGTCTTACCATGGGCCTCCATTTCCAGTCTGAAGGCTGTGACCAGGGAACACCTGGAGCTTCTCAAACACATGCACACTGTAGGGGAAAAGATGATTGCTGATTTTGCTGGGTCCAGCAAACTCCGCTTCCGATTGGGCTACCACGCCATTCCCAGCATGAGGTAAGCCTTGTGGGTAGTGCTGGGGCATCCTAGTTCTGTCTAGGTGGACAGATGGATTCAGCCTGAATGTGCTGATAGTCCTGAGGCCTAGGGGAGTAAGGTGGGATGTTTCCAAGGCAGGTGGACTGAAACTCTTGCATTTTTGCCTGACTTGCCTCAAGCCTTAGTTCCTACTTTGCTTGTAATTTGATCACATACACTTCTTTGTTCTCTCAAAGTGTAAACCTACAACGGTCTAACCTATGAACTAGCTGAAGCAGCTTCATTACCCTCAGATGAAGACTGTTCAGTGCCTTTCAGCAAATTTTTCAGAAACATCTTTAACCCCTAATTGATTTGGACCATTGCTCTGAAGGAGACAAACATCACTGACTTCTGTTATGGCAGCTTAGTAGATCTAAGATTTAAAATAAAATTAAAGAAAAGTGTAGAGCCTCTTTTCCTTTGGCTCATACTCAGGATTCAGAAAGGGAATGATTGATTCTTTTTAAAGAATACAAGCAAAGCAGATCTCCACAGTTCTTTTGAGCTAAGCAACAAGATAAGCAGACTAACTGTATTTTAGAGTTTTTAATCCTCATTTTTTTTTTTTTGGTGGTAAAATATACATTATGTAATTATATAAAAATTTTACCATTTTAGCCCTTCTAAGTATATATTTCACAGGCATTAAGTTCATTCACATTGTTATACAATCACTACCACCATCTGTTTCTAGAACTTTTTTCATCTTTCCAAACTATCTCCTATCCCTCCCTCCTCCCAGCCCTTGGCAACCATCATTCTACTTTTTGTTTCTATGAATTTGACTACTCTAGGTACCTCACATAGATGGAATCATACAGTGTCTGTCTTTTTCTGACTGCCTTATATCATTTAGGATGATGTCTTCAAGGTTCATCCATGTTGTAGCCTGTACTAGAATTTCCTTTCTTTCTTTTTTTTTTAAACCACCCAGTATTCTTCACATTTTATTTAGGTGGGTAATTATTACTTAGATTACTGGCTACTTTAATTAAATGAAATTTTTGTGCCAAATTCTTTTCCCGTCAATACTCTCTTTTAAATTGAGGCATAACTTACATGTAATAAAATACATAATAGGTTTATAGTTTGATTAGTTTTGGCAGCTGTATATGCCAGGGAGTTATCACTCTAAGATACAGAAGATTTCTATAATCTTACCGTAGAAAGTTCCCTTGCTCTCCTTTCCAGTTAATCTCCCCCTCAACCATCAAGTATTGTTCTGATTTCTTTCAGCACAGGTTAGTTTTGTCTGCTCTACAACTTCACATAAATGGAAACGTACAATGTATGCCTTTTTTTCTGGCATTTTTTGGTCTACATAATGATTTTGAGATTCATGCATGTTCTTATATGTATATATAATGGACATACTTCATTTTTTTTTTCTTTTACTCTTGGGTAAATACCTAGAAGTGGAATTCCTAGGTCATAGAGTGGGTGTATGTTGTAACTCATTTTAAAAAATACATATTTTTTGTTGTTAAAGCCTTATTCAGAAATTTAGGGTAGGAAGTCACTTGTAATTGTCTTTCCCTAATGCTGCAGAGCCCATGACCAACAGAACCCTTGACTACAGAGCCATTTTCACTTAGTCATCATGGTGTCCTACCTTTCATATAATAAATGCTGGTGTGCTAAGGAAAATGCTGAAATCAAGAGCTATGGCATTTGTGGGTGAGAAGCAAAACGAACAGTGAAGTTGCCACTAGCTTATCTTTTTATGATCACTATGGTAAAATTTTGAATAAACATTGTAGAAAGGAAAAGGTAACATAATTTTTTCAGTTGTAAAAGCAATATATTTTCAATTTAGAAAACATAAATAAGTATGAAGCAGAGCAAAGATCTTCCATAATATCGCCACTAATTAAACTCTAGACCTGATTCAAATTTCACATATTTTCCCTGTAATCAGTTTCTGCTCCAGGATTCATAATCCAGGATCCCTCATTGCATTTATTTGTTTTCTTTCTTTGGTCTCCCTGAATCTATTGCAGTTTTCTCCTCCTTTCCTTGTTTTATGACCTTCACATTTTTGATGAGTTCTGGCTAGTTTTATAGGATGTCTCTGAATTTGAGTTTGCCTGATATTTTTTCATGATTAGATTGATGTTACGCTTTTTTAATTATTTTTTTTGCCAAAATACCACAGAAGTGAGATGTGTCCTCATATCAAGGAGTGCATGATGTGGAGCTGGTTTTTACTCATGATGTTAACCTTGATCACTTTGTTAAGATGGTGTCTACCAGATTTCTCTACTAAAAGTTGCTGCTTTTTCCTTTGTAACTGATGAATATCTTGAATATTTTGAGGCTGTTCTACTATCCTCTTTCTCCTAAACTTTGCCCAGTGATTTTAGCATCTACTGGTAGATCTTACCTGCAGTGGTAATTACTAGGGAGTTTAGCTAATGGTGATCTTATGTTTCCTACATTCCTTCTAATTTATTAATAAGAATTCTTCTGTATGGAAACGCTATCTCTTTCCCCCATTATGTATTTATTCAATTATTTATTAGTATGAACTCATGGATCTGTATAATTTTTTATAGGTCTTAATTCAATCTGTCTAATTATTTTCTTGCTCAAATTGTTCCAGTTTTGGTCATTGAAAGCTCCTTGAGGTTGACTCTTGTATCACTTTGACATGCCTCCAATGTTTTTTGAGAGGTTTGTTATTTTCTGGAACAAAATGTTCTAGGCTAATCTAATTTTTCCTGTTCTAGCCCTGGAATGAACCACTTCTCTCAAGAGCCCTAGTTTCTTTTATTAGAGAATGATATTTACAAATCAAGAGGTGGCCAGTAGGTTTTTATAATGAGAGAAGTAGTGGATTCTAGCATATCATTGTTCCTAGGTCCTCTTAGCAGACAGAGCTAGGAAATACATGCATGAATCTTAACCCACATAGGTACACATACCTCTCTTACATTTCTGGATTTATCTACCTGTATATGTATATGGTAAACCAGAGTCCATGATGATACATCTCATTCCAGTCCAGCTGCACAAGGTTCATTCTTGTCTCCCCCTTTTCTTCATTGTAACTTCTTTCTTTAACAGTGAGAAATCTGGCACTCATTAGGTACAATAAATTCACTTATTTGTTCAGCCCTAGTATACATATATAGTAGTTACAGAATTGCTAACTCATATTCTTGTGAGAATGACATTTACTCACTACAGCAGAGTATTTGTATATAGCTCTTTTTATTTTTACAGTAAGCATCAGTCAGATAATGTTTTCTGAAGTTAGTTATTTTCTTCCTGACCTCCTTCAGTGTGAGTTCCTTATTTATTTGTAATACAGTTAGGTTTATGTGTTACTGCTTGTATTCTATTTTGGGTTCCCATGTACTGGTTGATTTTCATTATTTATTTGGGGAATGTGAAATATTACTGATTCTGAGTCAAAGCTATACAAAAGGCATCTTACTTGGCTTTTAGCAAGTCCAAAAAAGAACTCTTGATTGTCTTTCCTAAACCTGCTTTTCCCCTAAGCTTCTCCATCTCAGTGAGTGGCACCTCCCCAAACTCACATCTAGTCCATTAGTAAGTCCTGTTCATTCTGTTCCAAAATATATTCGAAATTGGATTGCTTCTTGACATCTTACCTACTATAGCTCTAGTCTAAGCTGTGATTATTTCTGGTTTGGACTGCTACAGCTGCCTCTTAACTGGTTCTCTCTCTCTCTCTATCCTTACCCTCTCTATAGTCCTTTCTTCACACAATAGCCATAGTGATTTTTTAGAAGTGTCAATCAGATGATAGCACTCCCCTGCTTAAAATCCTTCAATGGCTAGCCAGTGTAATCAAAATAAAATGCAAACCCTTTGAAGACTTATAAGAGCCTTTATGATCTGGCTCTTACCTAGTCTTTACTTTGGCTCTAACCATTCTGGCCATATTACCTTCTTTCTGTTCCTTGTTTGTACCAAGCTCCTTCTCATTTCAGGGCCTTTGCACTTGGTCTCCCTACTCCCTGAAACACTCTTTCCCCAGATCTTTGCTTGCCTGCTTTCTCAGCTCAGGTCACTGCCTGGGAGAGACCTTCCCTGAGTACTCTAGCTAGTTAAAGAGGCAGCCTTTATCCTTGGTATTCTCTTCTACCTCTCTATGCTATTTCCCTGTTGTGTTTTTTTCTTAGCAGTGTTAATAACTTGAATTACTTTTATTTACTTATTTTTTATTGGCCCTCATTAGAATATTTCTATAAGGGCTGAGGCTTTTCCCATTTTGTTCACTGCTAAATTCCCAGTGCTGGAACAGTGCTTGGCCCTAGCTTGAGCTTTAAATATTCTTAAGTGAATGAATTGAATTAGATGGAAACTCTACTGATATTTTATATACCTATACTTTTAATGTGTCATTTTGATTAAGACACAGTTTTTAATGGATTTAATGGTCAGTTTTTTTCCCTTTCAACTAGCCATGTACACCTTCATGTGATCAGCCAGGATTTTGATTCTCCTTGCCTTAAAAACAAAAAACATTGGAATTCTTTCAATACAGAATACTTCCTAGAATCACAAGGTAAAATTGTTCTTTGGTTTTCACATTTGTTTTATTTTTTCTCAGCTATTATTAAACTTGATTCAGTTGTTTCCTTAAATAATAACCTGGCCTCAAATATCCATGTACAACTTTGTGTTCCTTATAAAGAGAGCCCCATTAAAAGAGGCTGGGTTGTTTGAATGTAGTTTGATTACCATTTTGCCATGAGCAGCCTTCTTGAGGGACTTAGAGAACTGTTACATCAGGGCCAAAAAGGTATTTTGGACTTAAAGGTCATCCTGAGGAACTATTGGAGTTCATGGATGTAAAAGCTCTTAACAGCTTTGTCTCTTCTGCCATCAGCTGGGCAGGAGCTTGGGGGTTGCTTCACATGAGGGATAGTTAACAGGGGAAGGCTGTGTATGTGTGGAAGGAAGTATATACTGTAGAATTTCAGTGTGCTGGGATTTTAATGATGATAGCTATCACTGACTAAGGGCCAGCCAGAGTAAAACACTGTGATAAACCTTTGACATAATAACATGGATTGCTTAGAGTGTATCCTGAAGGAATATAATCATCTTAAAAATAGGTTGCTCAGATTCAGAATCTAGTCAAGATCATTTTACTAATAGCAAGCCTGAATAACCTCCAGTTTACTAGCTTTAGGATACCTGGCATATTTTTATTTGGAGTCAGATTTTCTTTTTTTTTTTTTTTTTTGTATCTTATGTTGGCTTCCCAGAGTAGCTGAGCTGTGAACTTTTTTCTTGCCTGTAGCTGTGATTGAGATGGTACAAGAGGCTGGCAGAGTGACTGTCCGGGATGGGATGCCTGAGTTCTTGAAGCTGCCTCTCTGCTGTCATGAGTGCCATCAGTTGCTGCCTTCCATTCCTCAGCTGAAAGAGCATCTTGGGAAGCACTGGCCAAAGTGATTCTGTGGAGCCTAAACTTCTGCAACAAGTATGGCTGATTGTTTAGAGCAAACTCCTGGCTCCTGTTCTGGATTACTTTGAACTTTTACTTCTTGAATTAAAACATGCAGCTTTTTTTTTTTTTTTAACAAATCTTATTCTGTCTCTGAGTGGTTACAATGTGAGATGACTCAAAATAGTTCAGGAATTAGAAATTTGGGTTTGTTCATTCTGTGGTGAGGGTGGCTGGGACATGCTTGATCCACTATCTCCAGGACCCACATCATGTCTGACTAATGGAAGCAAAGCCATGTTCAAACTGAGCTAACACAGGATATGGAAGCAGAGGGAAGGCTGTATATTTCCTGTTCTTTATAGTTAATCCTCCTTCCCTACAGGCATACGGTACCCTTTCATTAGAACAGCCAGTGGGGTCTCTTGTTTATTGCAAAGGTACTGATTGGTCTTGTTCTCTGATTTTAATCTTTTCTGTAATATTCTTTCTCTTTCCCTCCCTCACTGGGAGACCTAGTTTAGTTTCTTCTGTTCCTTTTATTCCTTTCTATCCAAAACCACCCAAATTCTCCTTTCTCAAGAAGTCTGTGTCATCAGTTCTCCTCTACTCTGAACAAACAGGTGAGGTGAGGGGTTCCTGGCTGGTAAGGAAATACTTAGCCATATGTTCCCTACAGTTCAGCTGTCAAGTTCTCTTGCTGGCCTGCTTGGTGTTCATTTGATGGGGCATCTAGCTTAGGTAATTGAAAACTATCCAGAAGTTCAGCTAACAGTCACAAAGTCAGTTCTGATGCATGAAAAGGTAATTATTGAATGAAAAAATTGCACCGAATCCTATAGCTTACTTTTTCCCTCAGAACAAATTTGGATGGAACAATTGGATCAAATCAGTTTTTGGATAATGTCAGAACTAAATGTAAAGGGAAATCTAAAACATTGTTTTTGATCACATTTTTGATCTGTTGGGAGATGTGACTCTTTTTGCTCTTGAGTATATTAAAAAAAAAGAACACTTGTAACAATCTCTGGAGAGAGGAAACCTCAATCTATAGAGACATTTGACCTCATTGTCTTTCACAAACAAGATGCTACAGTGGTTTCTCAGTGAGTGTGGGTATAGTTGTAATTAATAATAATTAATGATTCTAGCAGCTAACACTTGTTCGTCTCCTCTGTATCTGGCAGTATGCTAAGCACTTTATTTATGTTATCTGATTTACTTGTTTCTGTATGTAAGTTTGGCCCTTTAAAAAGGATGAGGATTTGCAATTTATAAATGGTACTGGGCTCCAAAGTTGGTTTTGGTTCTGCTGCATCAACTCATTTTCTTTATTAGTTGAGGAGTATACGTGCAGTACTAACCAGCAGGGGTCATAGACCCCAGAGGGAACGTGGCTTCATAGCTTCTCCTTTCCCGTTATCAGGTACTTGGCACTGGAATTCTTTTCAAAATCATGAGCATATTGATTAACAATAGACTCTGGATTCAGATTTGGGTCCCACTTCTGGCTTTGGTAATCAGCTGAAGGATCTTGGGCAAGTTACTTATTTTCTCTGAACTTTAGGGTTCCATGTATATATTAAAAAAATGGTTGGCATAGCATATGGCAAAGAGAAGGACTCAAAATTGTGGATGCCTCTGCTTTTATTTGGTGGTGATTGTGAAGAAGAGTTCATTTGATCTATTTTCTTCTCCACATCTGATGCCTTAGATTCCCTAGAAACACTGTTTCTGAAGGTGTATTCTGTGGATGCCTGAGATCAGGATTACCAATTTCCTTTTAAAAAAATGTAAATATCTGGGCTTTACCCCAGGACCACTGAATCATAATCCCCTAGGTTTAGGAATTTATATTATAAAACACATTTAGGATGATATTTATTCATAGTAAAGTTTAAAAACTGCAATATAAGTGAATCCTTGGCTTCACAGTACCTTGCATTTGTGAAGCTTCTGGATTAGGCTCTGCGCTGCTGGGACACACACCCCTTTTCTCCTTGGCTTTCTGGGCCAGTAGTAGGCCTTCCTTTCCTCTGCAGGGTTAGTGTTATTTCAGAATCCAGGGAGCCTTTGGGTATTAGGTGAAGGAGAGTGACTAACTGTAGGGGCCTCTCTTTCTGCAGGGGTTGGGGTGGGGAGGCCCTCTGGCTGTAGCCTTTTCAGGGTCAGGCCTGGAGCTGACGACTACTCCTCTTTAATGGCTCCCAGAAGTCAGACCCGGAAGCTTGCCTGGTATCTCTGATAAACTTAGTTAGCCTTAGGCTCAGAGCATACGTATTTTTCCTCTTCTGGGTCTATTGTGAAATATCCAGGTGAAATGGTCCTTTCAGGGACCAGACCATACTTAGGATGATCATTAAGACTCTCTGCAGGTTCAGGGATACTTCCTGGAGACTGTCACCTGGCAATTAGTCACATACACTGGATATGGCTGGATATCAGAGATTCAGGGCTTGTCTGTGTCAGAACTGGCCTAATTGCCTTTCTGTCCCAGTAATCCCAACTTGGAGACTTCTACAGAGCTACAAAGATTATTCCATAGACTAGATTTAAAAAGATGAGGAAAGCCATGAAGCCCGCTCCCCAGAATAATGTATATATACAAATTTAAATAACATTTATAGGGAGTTTATGAAGCCCCTGAAGTGTTTCCATGGACTCCAACTTAAGAACCTCTGTTCTGGAGAAAAGGGTCATCCCACCATGCACTGGGATTTCAGGATGTGTCTTGGATCACTGGAGGACTAGGGAAACAGATCTCCTCTCTAGGATGTTTTTGGGATGCTCTTCTTTGTTCTTATGGCTACTGTTCAGCCCTTTGGTGTGTGCACATCCTGGGGTCTCTTGGCTGGAGATGGAATTCAGGCCCAGGAGATGCTGGCTACAGTTTGGCCACCACACTCAGGCAGAAATCTGGGGAAATGGGGAAATGCTCAGCAGATTTGAGGGACTTGTGAACCTGGCCGGTAGACTCATCATAAGCTAACTATGTAAGATGTTGAATCTACATTACTTAAGTGAATGTCTAGGGGAAAACAGTGCCAGTTATCTGCACAAATAGATCAGCTGCATCATGACTGTATTTCAGGACCGCAGGAGTGGCAGTATTTCTTGGGTACAGTATGTTAATAGTACTTATCAAAATCAGCTACATATTCAAATGCCTGAGAGTTCCCCTATTGGCAGCTGCTCTCTACCCAAACCTCAAGGAAGGGAATGGTTGGGTGGTTTTGTCTTTTGCCTGTTCTATTTTGCACATTTATTTTGAGACATCTATTTCAGCTTCCTCAGTTTGTAGAAGGCAGCTGGGACTTGCAGGTTTAAGGGGCTTGTTTAGCAATTTAAACCAGTTCTTAGCCTTTATTGAAGTCTTCTCCTTGGTCCCTCCCAGATGATTTTTCAGGCACTTATGTCTTATTTAAGAACAAGGAATGGCATCACTGCTAAGTCTTCTATGTCTTGCTTCATGTACATAATATTTTAATCTAAAGTTAAGAGTAGGAAAAAAAGACTTAGGCTTGTATTTGGAGCTCAGCTCTGTTCCATGTTAGCTGTGTGACACTGGTGTAGTCATTTAACCTCTCTGGCCTCAATTTCATCATCTAGCAAATGGAGCTAAAATATGTACCCACCGATTGACGGAGGATTAAACAAGTATGAGTGTGAAAGGGCCAGGCACTTCAGTGCTCCAGCACTCATCAATCCTAGTCTCTGCCACATTGTGAGCCCATCTGATATGGGATGCCTTAGTGAGTACTCTCTCGAACAAGCCCTTATTTCCTTCTACCTTGGTGTCTCATATTTAAAATCTTGCCTTGGACTAGATTATACTTAAAGTTCCTTACTGTAAGATTCAAGTCTTCAGGTGTCAGCTGGTTAGCTCCTATTGCTTTGTCCTCAAGGTTTCCTTTTTTTCCAAGATCAGAATTGGCAGATGAGCTTTCTAAAGTGCAAGAGACTCTTTGCATCTGTGCTTTAACCTATAAAGTAAGTTTTTAAGGAAGTCTTCATCAGCCTCACTTTATACTCTTTCTGAACCCATGGAGGGACAAAGGGAATAAATGAATCGAGGGTTTTAAATGACATCATTAGAATGTTCTCTTTCCATCTCTTAGTTCTGCTTTCCTGTGTTGATCTTTCTGTGGGGCAGCAAAAATAGCCATGGGCCTCAGAGAGAAAAGGCAATCCTTTTCTCTGACATTCCTGCTGAAGCACAGAAAGATCCTGACCCCTCTGCTTAGGTCATATACTCATCTCTGGACTAATCACTGTGTCTCTTAGGAAGATGGCATACTCTGGCCATCTTGAGCAACAGGACCATCTAGAGGTGGATGGTGGAGGGCCACAGGACTGATGGCCCCAGTAGAATTACATGAACAGGGAGGAGCAGTTTGTATTAGATGTTTACCACTCGTGGACTTACACCTCATCCCAACATGCTGACAGCTCCTGTGGCCCCACGCTATTGTCATAGGATCTAAGACTGAAAAGGAGGCAAACAGTTCTAGACTTCTGGCAGCTATAAGTTGAAAAGTTGACACAACCCACTGCTCCCCACCCCCAGCTTGTAGTGTTTGCCTTGAGTGGTGAAAAAGCTATATCATATATTCAGATTGAATAATTAGTACTGGCCAGAGACCTTTTGCAGAAACTTTTCCAGAAACTATAGGATGTACTCTTACAGCACTGGCTGGATTTGCCAAGGTCCTGGGGCATCTTCATGTTCTGACTCACTGGCAGACTGCCAGCCTTTGCTGCTCTTCCCTTGGCTGCATTCTGAAGATGGGAGGCCAGTGCAGAGGGGAGGGGGTCCTGAGAGGCTTGAGAAGTTGGGATTCTTCCCTACTACTGACAGCATTTCCACCATCACAAGTATTTCCTAGGTTACAAATACCTAGAGAATTTCCCAGTAACTGGGTAAAACTTACTTTTGCTTTCAAGAACTCTTAAAGGGGAAAAATGTTCATGACAGAACAAGGGGAGGAAATAAATAAAATACTAAAATGTGATCCCTCCTGTTGGTTAGGCATTAGGGAAGAGACCTGAAATACTGAGAGGCCCTAATAGACTGAGGCCCCTGTAGGGCACAAGTTCACAACCTTGCAGGGCGGGGACCTTGTTTCTCACCAGATGCCAAGGTTCTCTAGAGCATATGCTACATCGTGTACCCAGCGAAATTCAGCACACTTTACACATAGTAGGGTCCCAGTAAAATTTTGTTGAGTGAAGGAAACCTCGTGTCATACTTTGAAAGCATAAAGAAAACAACTTTCTGTTGGAATTGAATTTAACTGTCAAGTGTGTTGTCAGATGAGGCTGTATCCTTGGTTTTTGGAAACATTCTGATAAACATCCTGCTGCCAGAGTTTATGGGCACAGTATCTCTTATGGATCAGGGTTAGTGGAACATAAATATGTTAATATTTTCCCACCTAACTCCAGTTTATCAAATGTTGCTAACAAACCAAGTGATGAGGTATTATGGGATTTTCCCATACCTTTTCTATGAAGTTTATTTTTGGGGGTTTACTATCTGTGGCCACTAGATGGCAGCCTTTGAACAATAAATTCTTAACTTTTTATAATCCAAATCTTTTTTTGGAAGTTTTACCAAACACCTCTTTCAGAATCAATGTTTCAAAATGAAATATATAAGGCTTTTTTTTTTTCCAAGATAATGCTTATTTGTGTTTAACTGATTTCCTAATTAGGATAGAAGTTTGAGAGAAAAGTAAATTGTAGCCAAGAATACAAAGCAGAGAAGATTGATAAATCAGGGGAGGCTGTTTGGCTTGGAGGTTAAATTGACTGTAAAATTGGCTAGAACCAGGGTTGAGACTTGATTCTGGAATTTATCAAATGAGGGTCTTGAGGCATGTCAAGTGCACGGTAGGCATTAAAAATATGCTAGCTCATTTCCTACCAATTATTAATTTGACCTCAAGGTTCGTAACTCTTGTTCCCAACACATGTATAACTGGGAGTAGCACTAGGAGCAGATACTTCTCCTGGGCATATCCTCAAGAAGTGGCATCATTTTTAAGTTGACATATTGTTGTTGATTCTCTGATGGATTGCTATCAGAGGTACTGTGGAAGAGACAAATGACACATTGAGAAGGTAAAGGGCAATGTGTGCATTTTTCATGGGCCAGCTCTCCTCAAGACCTCCTTCTGATAAAAGAACCTGGCTTTTCATCTGTTCTGCAGCTCTTCCAAGGTTTCTGTCTTCTAAGCATGCAGAGTAAGTGCCCTAACCTCAAACAGTACCAGAATAATAGAGCTGTTGAAAGAACTTGACAAACCTGGGCTCCTGACTGTAAGGCTGGAGGCACCAGGGGAAGGGGTGAGCAAGGCTGGAGGCACCAGGGGAAGGGGTGAGCCTGCTGGACAAGCTCAGGCCTCACCAAACAAGGCAAAGAGACCAACAGGTTCCGGTCTGACAACATTCCAGAGCCTGATCGGATAACACTCCTAACTGGAGCCCTTCCCCCAAGCTAAAAGATTAGTGGTAACTTTCCAGTACCTGGCTAAAGACCAACGAGAGACCCCCACATACCCTAGGTGAGCCAATCCTCGTGCCACTGTACATCTTTGCTCTCCCTCCCCCTGCCTTCTTTAAAAACTTGCTACTTGTCCTGCTGTGTGTGACTTCTCCGGCCTGTGTTTCAGACTGAGGAACATCACCCGGGGATTGTGTTCAAATAAACTACCTAGCCCTTTGTTGCCTCTCTTCGCCTGCTTATTTCGGCTAGAATTTATCTTACATTTAGTGCTGAAATCCCGGGAAGGAGCATGGGTGCGGGGCCTGGACTGGCCACCAGCAGCCCTGCCCCCTCCTTCCCTGACCCGGGAACTCAGCCTGCTCTCCGCTGTGTGGACCATTTTCTGGTGAGTCCCTGAGTTTCTCCCAGTCTGTTTCCCTCCCTAACTCTGTTTTGCCTGGTCCATTCGAAATCATAGCTACGTCCAGGGCCGGGCATCTGGCCCCTGGGCATCCAGCCCACCCTCTGCGGGCATCCGGCCTGCCCCTGGCCCTGCGGTGTGGGAGACGTCCCTCACCCAGGCTCCCAGGACGTCTCCCCTGACTTGGCGCGCTTGGGACACTGGGCGCTCCTCTCAGTGGGATTACTTGGGGAGTGGCACAGACATGGGGAACCAGCCCTCAAAAGCAGAGGCTCAGACCCTGCTGCAGTGTCTCATTTATAATCTGGCTACTCTATATTTGTCCTGGGAAGTTCGCAAATGGAAGTTAGTCTTCCTTTGCTCTCAGGCCTGGCCTCAATATCCCTTGGACAACCAATCTCGCTGGCCCCCTGAGGGAACTTTCGATTTTGGCCTCCTCACCGAGTTAACTAATTATTGCCATGGGAGCGGAAAGTGGAGTGAAATCCCATATGTGCAGGCTTTTTGGATTCTGCGCACCCGCCCAGGTTTGTGTGTTAAGTGTACTCCTTCCCAAGTTTTGTTAGCCCAGGCCTCCGCCAAAGACTGCCGATCTCTACCCCTCCTATTACTGGGAGGCTCTTCTCTGACGGACTCGGTGGAGGATCTCAGCTACCCCCCTTCCTGCTCCTCCAGGCACACTGCGGGGGACAGCTCCCTTCCTCAATGTTTCTCTCCTCCATCTTGTTCCCCTTCTCTTCCAGTTTCTCCACCACCTCATTCTCCTTCTCTTCCGGTTTCTGCACCATTTTGTTCCCCTTCTCTTCTGGTTTCTCCACCACCTCATTCTCCTTTTCTTCTGGTTTCTCTGCCATCTTGTTCTTCTCTTCCGGTTTCTCCACCATCTTGTTCTCCTTCTCTTCTGGTTTCTCCACCATCTTGTTCCCCTTCTCTTCCAGTCATGCAACCATCTTGCTCCACAGGTGCCGACAACACTTCAGATAAATGCAGATAAAACTCCCCCATACTCCAGTCCCCTGCCTTCAAGCTCTGCATTGATTCCCAGGTTGTATCCCCCACTGCCAAGGTCGCCTCCTCCGTCCCCTCCTTCAAACCCGCCACCGTCTTACTCACCACGGCTGGTGCCCAAATGGTCTAGCCCTCCTGTAACCCGCTCTAAGTCACAGCGGTCTCAAGCTCATGTGGTGGCTCCTCTGAGAGAGGGAGTGGGGGCTGAAGGGGTAGTGCAGGTTCACGTTCCCTTTTCCCTGGCAGACTTGTCCCAAGTAAAACAGCGATTGGGGTCCTTTTCCTCCAACCCTGTAATGTTCGCCAAACAGTTTAAATATCTCACTCGAGCTTACAAGCTCACCTGGCACGATGTACATGTAGTCCTCCAATCCACTCTAACCCCAGAAGAATATGACCGTGTCACGGCAGCAGCACAGCACTGTGCCAATGAAGCCCATGCCACAAATGAGCGGGAACCTATGGGCAGAGAAGCTATTCCTCTACAAGAACCCCTGTGGGATTATAATTCTCCCGAGGGTGAAGCATGCCGGGATCACATGGTTCACTACTTATTGGCAGGTATGAACTGAACCGCCCAAATGGCTATCAATTATGATAAGCTTAGAGAAATTACCCAGAAATCTGACGAAAACCCATTAGAATTCCTCAAGCGCCTAAAAGAAACTCTAGGAGCTTTTACTAAAATTGACCCAGCCTCAGCGTTAGGTTCCTCTCTTCTGGCCTTGCATTTTATAACTCAGTCAGATCCTGACATCAGGCGCAAGCTTAAAAAGGCTGAGGATGGTCCCCAGACCCCTCTAGAAGACTTGGTAGATATGGCATTTAAAGTTTTTCATGCTTGAGAGGACGAGAGCGAGATGAGGTCAGCTGCCCGAATGGCAGAACAAACTTGCACCATAACAGCTGCTCTGCGGCTGGCTCGTGGAAATCGTCGGGGTGTCCCTGAAGATAACTCAAACCTCTGGGCCCTTGCTTTTGGTGTGGCGAAGAAGGGCACTGGGCACGGAAGTGCCCCAACCAACCACACAGACCGACCAGTCCGTGCCCCAGCTGTGGTAAGCGAGGTCATTGGAAAGTAGACTGTCCACTCAGGGGTGGTCGTTCTCTGGTGGCAGAGCCCCACAGGGGGTGGACGCCCTCGAAGGACTACCCTTCAGACCTGCTGGGCATCCTTGAAGACTGAAGATGCCTGGACTCGGACATCCCGATCACCCTCACCGAGCCCAGGACCAAAGCTGTGGGTAGCGGGTAAGCCCATCTCCTTCTTAGTGGATACGGGTGCTACCTACTCTGTTGTCCCCTCCTTTAAGGGCCTTTGAACCCTGCCAAGATCTCCGTAGATGGGGTCATGGGAGCCCTCTCCAAGCCTTTAGAGACAGGCCCGGTGGCCTGCACCTTCCAAGGCATCCCGTTTACCCATTCCTTTCTAGTCATGCCTTCCTGTCCTACCCCTCTGTTAGGACGGGATTTGCTCTATAAGTTAGGAGCCTCTATTTCCCTCCCACCTTTTAAATGCTTACAGGATGCCAGAAACTCCCTCATTGCTTTGGTCAGTGAAGGGGAGTTAGACAACAGTACCTGAGTCTCCTGACTTCCTAGACTGCTGTCAGTCCGTCGTGTGGGACATCTCCACCCCTGTGATGGCAACCCACCACATCCCAGTTTTAATAAGCCTTAAAGACCCATCCCGGAGAGGGGCGGAAGATGGCGGCGTGAGTACAGCAGCGGAAATCTCCTCCCAAAACAACATATATCTATGAAAATATAACAAAGACAACCCTTCCTAGAATAAAGACCAGAGGACACAGGACAATATCCAGACCACATCCGCACCTGAGAGAACCCAGCAACTCGCAAAGGGGGTAAGATACAAGCCCCGGCCCCGCGGGAGCCGAGCGCCCATACCCCCAACTCCCGGCGGGAGAAGAATAGGCAGAGCGGGAGGGAGACGGAGCCCAGGGCTGCCGAACACCCAGCCCCAGCCATCCGGGCCAGAGTGCAGGGCCCTGGATACTAGGAAAACAGGGCAGCAAGAACAGTGAGCGGGCACTGGAGGCCGGGTGCCAGAGGACATAAGAAAAGCGCGCGACCATTTTTTTTTTTTTTTTTTTGCTTTTTTGCTGTTTTGTCTTGGCAAGCGCTTTTTGGAAGTCTTAAAGGGATAGGGACCCCAATACTAGGGAAACAGGACAGCAAGACCGGTGAGCAGAGGCCTGAGGCTGGCACCGGAGAATAAAGAAAAACGAGAGACCACCGTTTCTTTTAAAAAAAATTTTTTTTTTTTTTTTTAATTTAAAATTTTTTTTCTTTTTTTTTTTTGGTGGTCGTTGTTTTGTTTTGGCGGGTGCTCTTTGGAAGTCTTAAAGGGGCAGGGCGGGTCACTTAATCCAGAGGTAGGGAATCCGGGATCTCTGGGCACCCTAACCCCTGGGCTGCAGGGAGCAGGGAGGCCCCTTACGGAGATAAATAGCCTCCCAGCAGCTCCTGCTCCAACGCGACTCCACCACTTTGGAGTAGCTGCCCGAGCCAGGCCAGGCCCACAGCAACAGTGGAGATTAACTCCATAGCAGCCGGGCAGGAAGCAGAAACCCTGTCTGCGCGCAGCTACCCAGCACAAGCCACTAGAGGTCGCTGTTCTCCCAGGAGAGGAGGGCCACAAACCAACAAGAAAGGAAGTCCTTCCAGCCGTCACTCGTCCCAGCTCTGCAAACTATTCCTATCACCATGAAAAGGCAAAGCTACAGGCAGACAAAGATCACAGAGACAACACCAGAGAAGGAGACAGACCTAACCAGCCTTCCTGACAAAGAATTCAAAATAAGAATCATAAACATGCTGACAGAGATGCAGAGAAATACGCAAGAGAAATGGGATGAAGTCCGGAGGGAGATCACAGATGCCAGAAAGGAGATCACAGAAATGAAACAAACTCTGGAAGGGTTTATAAGCAGAATGGATAGGATGCAAGAGGCCATTGATGGAATTGAAACCAGAGAACAGGAACGCATAGAAGCTGACATAGAGAGAGACAAAAGGATCTCCAGGAATGAAACAATATTATGAGAACTGTGTGACCAATCCAAAAGGAACAATATCCGTATTATAGGGGTCCCAGAAGAAGAAGAGAGAGGAAAAGAGATGGAAAGTATCTTAGAAGAAATAATTGCTGAAAACTTCCCCACACTGGGGGAAGAAGTAATCGAACAGACCACGGAAATACACAGAACCCCCAACAGAAAGGATCCAAGAAGGGCAACACCAAGACACATAATAATTAAAATGGCAAAGATCAAGGAGAAGGAAAGAGTTTTAAAGGCAGCTAGAGAGAAAAAGGTCACCTATAAAGGGAAACCCATCAGGCTAACGTCAGATTTCTCAACAGAAACCCTACAGGCCAGAAGAGAATGGCATGATATATTTAATACAATGAAACAGAAGGGCCTTGAACCAAGGATACTGTATCCAGCACGACTATCATTCAAATATGATGGTGGGATTAAACAATTCCAAGACAAACAAAAGCTGAGGGAATTTGCTTTCCACAAACCACGTCTACAGAACATCTTACAGGGACTGCTCTAGATGGGAGCACTCCTAGAAAGAGCACAGCACAAAACACCCAACATATGAAGAATCCAGGAGGAGGAACAAGAAAGGAGAGAAGAAAAGAATCTCCAGACAGTGTATATAACAGCTCAATAAGCGAGCTAAGTTAGGCACTAAGATACTAAAGAGGCTAACCTTGAACCTTTGGTAACCAGGAATTGAAAGCCTGCAATGGCAATAAGTACATATCTTTCAATAGTCACCCTAAATGTTAATGGGTTGAATGCACCAATCAAAAGACACAGAGTAACAGAATGGATAAAAAAGCAAGACCCATCTATATGCTGCTTACAAGAAACTCACCTCAAACACAAAGACATGTACAGACTAAAAGTCAAGGGATGGAAAAACATATTTCAAGCAAACAACAGTGAGAAGAAAGCAGGGGTTGCAGTACTAATATCAGACAAAATAGACTTCAAAACAAAGAAAGTAACAAGAGATAAAGAAGGACACTACATAATGATAAAGGGCTCAGTCCAACAAGAGGATATAACCATTCTAAATATATATGCACCCAACACAGGAGCACCAGCATATGTGAAACAAATACTAACAGAACTAAAGGGGGATATAGACTGCAATGCATTCATTCTAGGAGACTTCAACACACCACCCACCCCAAAGGATAGATCCACCAGGCAGAAAATAAGTAAGGACACGGAAGCACTGAACAACACAGTAGAGCAGATGGACCTAATAGACATCTATAGAACTCTACATCCAAAAGCAACAGGATATACATTCTTCTCAAGTGCACATGGAACATTCTCCAGAATAGACCACATACTAGGCCACAAAAAGAGTCTCAGAAAATTCCAAAAGATTGAAATCCTACCAACCAACTTTTCAGACCACAAAGGCATAAAACTAGAAATAAACTGTACAAAGATAGCAAAGAGGCTCACAAACACATGGAGGCTTAACAACACACTCCTAAATAATCAGTGGATCAATGACCAAATCAAAATGGAGATCCAGCAATATATGGAAACAAATGACAACAACAACACTAAGCCCCAACTTCTGTGGGACACAGCAAAAGCAGTCTTAAGAGGAAAGTTTATAGCAATCCAAGCATATTTAAAAAACGAAGAACAATCCCAAATGAATGGTCTAATGTCACAATTATCGAAATTGGAAAAAGAAGAACAGATGAGGCCTAAGGTCAGCAGAAGGAGGGACATAATAAAGATCAGCGAAGAAATAAATAAAATTGAGAAGAATAAAACAATAGCAAAAATCAATGAAACCAAGAGCTGGTTCTTCGAGAAAATAAACAAAATAGATAAGCCTCTAGCAAGACTTATTAAGAAGAAAAGAGAGTCAACACAAATCAACAGTATCAGAAACGAGAAAGGAAAAATCACGACGGACCCCACAGAAATACAAAGAATTATTAGAGAATACTATGAAAACCTATATGCTAACAAGCTGGGAAACCTAGGAGAAATGGACAACTTCCTAGAAAAAGATAACCTTCCAAGACTGACCCAGAAAGAAACAGAAAATCTAAACAGACCAATTACCAGCAACGAAATTGAAGCGGTAATCAAAAAAGTACCAAAGAACAAAACCCCCGGGCCAGATGGATTTACCTTGGAATTTTATCAGACGTACAGGGAAGACATAATACCCATTCTCCTTAGAGTTTTCCAAAAAATAGAGGAGCAGGGGATACTCCCAAACTCATTCTACGAAGCTAACATCACCCTAATACCAAAACCAGGCAAAGACCCCACCAAAAAAGAAAACTACAGACCAATATCCCTGATGAACGTAGATGCAAAAATACTCAACAAAATATTAGTAAACCGAATTCAAAAATACATCAAAAGGATCATACACCATGACCAAGTGGGATTCATCCCAGGGATGCAAGGATGGTACAACATTCGAAAGTCCATGAACATCATCCACCACATCAACAAAAAGAAAGACAAAAACCACATGATCATCTCCATAGATGCTGAAAAAGCATTTGACAACGTTCAACATCCATTCATGATAAAAACTCTCAGCAAAATGGGAATAGAGGGCAAGTACCTCAACATAATAAAGGCCATCTATGATAAACCCACAGCCAACATTATATTGAACAGCGAGATGCTGAAAGCATTTCCTCTGAGATAGGGAACTAGACAGGGATGCCCACTCTCTCCACTGTTATTTAACATAGTACTGAAGGTCCTAGCCACGGCAATCAGACAAAACAAAGAAATACAAGGAATCCAGATTGGTAAAGAAGAAGTTAAACTGTCACTATTTGCAGATGACATGATACTGTACATAAAAAACCCTAAAGACTCCACCCCAAAACTACTAGAACTGATATCAGAATACAGCAAAGTTGCAGGATACAAAATCAACACACAAATCTGTGGCTTTCCTATATACTAACAATGAACCAACAGAAAGAGAAATCAGGTAAACAACTCCATTCACAATTGCATCAAAAAAAAATAAAATACCTAGGAATAAACCTAACCAAAGAAGTGAAAGACTTATACTCTGAAAACTACAAGTCACTCTTAAGAGAAATTAAAGGGGACACTAACAGATGGAAACTCATCCCATGCTCGTGGCTAGGAAGAATTAATATCGTCAAAATGGCCATCCTGCCCAAAGCAATATACAGATTTGATGCAATCCCTATGAAACTACCAGCAACATTCTTCAATGAACTGGAACAAATAATTCAAAAATTCATATGGAAACACCAAAGACCCCGAATAGCCAAAGCAATCCTGAGAAAGAAGAATAAAGTAGGGGGGATCTCACTCCCCAACTTCAAGCTCTACTATAAAGCCATAGTAATCAAGACAATTTGGTACTGGCACAAGAGCAGAGCCACAGACCAATGGAACAGACTAGACAATCCAGACATTAAGCCAGACATATATGGTCAATTAATATTTGATAAAGGAGCCATGGACATACAATGGGGAAATGACAGTCTCTTCAACAGATGGTGCTGGCAAAACTGGACAGCTACATGTAGGAGAATGAAACTGGACCATTGTCTAACCCCATATACAAAAGTAAACTCAAAGTGGATCAAAGAGCTGAATGTAAGTCATGAAACCATTAAACTCTTGGAAGAAAACATAGGCGAAAACCTCTTAGACATAAACATGAGTGACCTCTTCTTGAACATATCTTCCCGGGCAAGGAAAAGAACAGCAAAAATTTGTAAGTGGGACTATATTAAGCTGAAAAGCTTCTGTACAGCAAAAGACACCATCAATAGAACAAAAAGGATCCCTACAGTATGGGAGAATATATTTGAAAATGACATATCCGATAAAGGCTTGACGTCCAGAATATATAAAGAGCTCACATGCCTCAACAAACAAAAATCAAATAACCCAATTAAAAAATGGGCAGAGGAACTGAACAGACAGTTCTCCAAAAAAGAAATACAGATGGCCAACAGACACATGAAAAGATGCTCCACATCGCTAATTATCAGAGAAATGCAAATTAAAACTACAATGAGGTATCACCTCACAGCAGTAAGGATGGCTGCCATCCAAAAGACAAACAACAACAAATGTTGGCGAGGCTGTGGAGAAAGGGGAACCCTCCTACACTGCTGGTGGGAATGTAAGTTAGTTCAACCATTGTGGAAAGCAGTATGGAGGTACATCGAAATTCTCAAAACAGACTTACCATTTGACCCAGGAATTGCACTCCTAGCAATTTACCCTAAGAATGCAGCAATCAAGTATGAGAAAGATCAGTGCACCCCTATGTTTATCGCAGCACTATTTACAATAGCCAAGAATTGGAAGCAACCTAAATGTCCATCGATAGATGAATGGATAAAGAAGACATGGTACATATACACAATGGAATACTACTCAGCCATAAGAAAAGGGCAAATCCAATCATTTACAGCAATATGGATGGAGCTGGAGGGTATTATGCTCAGTGAAACAAGCCAAGCGGAGAAAGAGAAATACCAAATGATTTCACTCATCTGTGGAATATAAGAACAAAGGAAAAAGTGAAGGAACAAAACAGCAGCAGAATCACAGAACTCAAGAATGGACTAACAGGTACCAAAGGGAAAGGGACTGGGGAGGATGGGTGGGTAGGGAGGGATAAGGGGTGGAGAAGTAGGGGGGTATTAAGATTAACATGCATGGGGGGTAGGAGAAAAGGGAGGGCTGTACAACACAGAGAAGGCAAGTAGTGATTCTACAACATTTTGCTATGCTGATGGACAGTGACTGTAAAGGGGTTTATAGGGGAGACCTGGTATAGGGGAGAGCCTAGTAAACATAATATTCGTCATGTAAGTGTAGATTAGTGATACCAAAAACAAAACAAAACAAAACAAAACAAAACAAAAAAGGGCAGTTCCTGTGTGGTAACCTCCAATGAGTTCTACACAAGGGTATAAAGGGCATATAAAAGTGTAGGCAAAGGGTCTGTTTGCATTTATACAGAAGATCAAAGCCTAATTGGGCTACCCCGAATATGAACTAAGATACGACATAAAAGAGAACTTCCAATATCAGCACTCTCTGGAAGACTCATGCCAGAAGATGATCATCAAAAAACCCCAACAAAGATCCACACACTGCTGCAGCTGTAGATGCACTCATCCCACCAGCTCCTGGACTTGCCATGGGAATGAGGGAGATGTCTGGGCTGGCCTGTGCATACAGTAAAACAACAAATTTGACTGGATCTATACTGTTGGAACTCAACCAAGAATTAGGAGAAGTGCAAATTGTAGCACTCCAAAATCTTAAAACTACAGACTATTTACTGTTAAAAGAACATAAGGGATGTGAACATTCTCCAGGAATGGGTTGTTTTAATTTGTCTGATTTTTCTCAGACTGTTCAAGTTCAGTTGAACAATATCCACCATATCATAGATAAGTTTTCACAGATGCCTAAGGTACCTAACTGGTTTTCTTGGTTTCACTGGAGATGGCTGGTAATTACAGATGTGCTTTGGTTATGTAACCATACTCCTATTATGTTAATGTGTGTGTGCAATTTAAGTAGTAACTTAAAACCTATACATGCTGAAGTTACTCTACAAGAAGATATGTCAAAGAAATAATCAATCTTCCCAGGTTTTCTTCTGCCTGCTACTTCTATAGCTTTTCTTCTTCCTTCCTAATTACAACCCTTAAATAGAATTCGTGCCTCATATGAAATTTACCTTGTATCATAATTCTTCCAAGTGGTAAAGATACCTCAAGACAAATGCTGGGCATAGAAGCTACAGGGCATAAATATACAAAGAAATAAAAAGCTAACCATTTCAAACAATAAGGCTTCTCTCTCACTTACCAACTTTACATTTCCCTGTATGGCCCCGGAATGTGACTGGTTAGCCAGAGACGGGTAAGATTCCTCAAGGGAGGAACAACCTAAGACAGACACAGTCGCAGGGGGGCCATCAGGTGAGAAATTGGGGATCAACAGAGGTGAGGCTTAGAACCTCACCCCCCCGTTCTGAGAGAAATCTTCTGCATACGTGGATGTTTTATTGCCCTTGTCTAGCTTGGATTAACACATAGTCTACAGACACAGCTGATCATCTACATTTGCTCTCTTACAACACTGAACTATGTTTTCTACCTTTATCTTGCATCTACCTACCACTTCAGCATTTTATTAAAAATAATAATAATAAAGAGAGAAATGTGGTATCCACATATAAATCAAGTATAAAAACCAAATGAGTATTCATATTTGAACTGTTTATAGTTCATAATGCATGAGCAAAACCAAAAGTTTCTGTGATGACTGCCCTTGTACTGTTCACTATGTAACTTATTCATTATGTAAGAATTTGTTCTCCATGTAAGAACTTGTTTGTTATGCCTCAGAAGATTGGAGACTGACGAAAATTAGGCTTGGGGTGGCTTAACGATTGTGCATTGAGCATTGACTCCCCTATACAGAATTTTATTGTCGTTAACAACCATTTTATTAATAAATATGAGAGATGTCCTCACAAAAAAAAAACAAAGAAAAAACCAAAGGGACAGACTTCCAATGGTAAAATAAATAAGTAACCGGGATGTAATGTATAGCATAAGGAATATAGTGAAGATATTGTAACAGCTTTGTAGGGGGTTATCTGGAACCTAGAATTATGTATATAAATGTTTTATCACTGTTTTGTACACTTGAAACTGATGTAATGTAATACTGTGCATCAACTACCCTTCAATAAAAAATAATCATCCTAAAAAAAAAAAAAAAAAGCACCCCCCCCACGAGCCCCTTGTCAGCCGGAAGTAGCCAGATCGAGTCATCACCCATTAGGACCAAAAGGCTGGAGGCACCAGGGGAAGGGGTGAACCTGCTGGACAAGCTCAGGCCTCACCAAACAAGGCAAAGAGACCAACAGGTTCCGGTCTGACAACATTCCAGAGCCTGATCGGATAACACTCCTAACTGGAGCCCTTCCCCCAAGCTAAAAGATTAGTGGTAACTTTCCAGTACCTGGCTAAAGACCAATGAGAGACCCCAATGTACCCTAGGTGAGCCAATCCTCATGCCACTGTATACCTTTGCTCTCCCTCTCCCTACCTTCTTTAAAAACTTGCTGCCTGCCCTGCTGTGTGTAACTTCCCCGTCCTGTGTTTCAGACTGAGGAACATCACCCGGGGATTGCATTCAAATAAATTCCCTAGCCCTTTGTTGCCTCTCTTCGCCTGCTTATTTCGGCTCGAATTTATCTTACACTGACATTTTGAAGGAGTCACAGATTCTGAATTTGTTGAAAATTATGGACCCTTCCCTCGATGCATTTCCATTCAAGTCAATCATGGATTACTTTAGGCAAAAGTTCTCAGTTGGTGTGTGTGTGTGTTTGTGTATACACATCCCTCAGGACCTGATTATTTTGAACCATCTGGTAGGGCTTTTTTCCAAACCACACAAAAAAAGTCACTCCACTACCAATGGGAGAGCATTTACTGTCCCTGCTGCTTTGGGGCAGACAATGTTTAATCTCCTGCCTTAAGAATCTATTAATCTAGTAAACTCTTTAATCTACTAGCCTTTGATGTCCTACTGAGCGGTTTGGGACACAAATGATTGTTATAACACTAGTGACAAACTCATGTCCTTATTAAACACCAGAAGTGTTTATATTCCTAAATTCATGGCTGGGAGAAAATACACCAAAATATTAATTAGAATCTTTGGATTGCAAAAATGTGGGTGATTGGAATTTTGTTATATCATTGTACAGAATTCTAATTAGTTACAGGGAATATGTTTGGGAATGTGAAAGAAGCCAAGTTTTATTTTTTAAAAAAGTAATAGATCACAAGGGAATGAAATCAGCATTCAGTTGTTAATATTAAAAGCTGATAAAATAAAAAATGGCTAATAATTTTAATAAGTCCTGTCAGTTTTCTAGCCCTCTAGAGACAGAGAGACATCCTGCAAAGCCAAATTCCAAACAACAGGTTCAGTTGGGTCTGAGGATGACACAAAGGAAGGTAATTCATGTTCTGGGCCTCATTTCCTATCACTACATCTCAAAAAGTAGATTTTCTCTGTTTGTCCCCAGCCTCAATCTATCTCTTTCACAGAGACATTATCTACGTTTTGTTCAAGATTGTTTTGCATAGCAGCTTTCTATTTGTATTTACAAATGTCTTTCAGCAACCATTGAGGTCCCCTGATTTCTCTTGTGTATTATGTTGATGTAGCATGTTATATTAAGTTTCAGTATTGAATCATCCTTGAGTTCTGGGAATGAATCCTCTTAGTTTCCAAGGGCTGCTCTTTAATGTTAAGTTAGACTTTAGGAAACGTTTTTGATGGGGGATAAGGTTTATAGACTATTTCATGTGTGAGTGCTATGTGGCCTTGATCCCAGACTTCTGGCATAAAGTGTCAGGAGAGAGGGAGCAAATGGGACCTGAAAATCCTATTTTTCATTTTAATTATATTTTCATTATAACCAGGAGAATGGATAGGATTTTGGCTTACTGGATCAGTTCACAGCGTGTCTTGTGCAGTACAGAAATCAAGTAATGGGAAAGATTTGGGAAAGGCAATATAAAGAAGTCAGAGAAGCTAAACCAATCTATGTGATAAAGATGGAGGGAGGAGAAAGATGAAAAAAATGGTAAGAGGAGAACATTTGGGGGAGACTTGAGGCATGGGAAGTAGGAGCTTTGGAGTCATGGGGAGAACTGGGAAAGAGAGGAGGGGAGTTTGGAGAAGGGTTGCTCTCACTGAATGCGACCTGGATCCTCTTTGGGAGATGAAAGCAAAGATATATTTCATTAAAAACACTTTTTGATTTTTTTCTGTTTTTCTTATTCTGTTTTTCATATATTGCATTTTATGTTTCTGCTTTTTTATTGATTACTTTTGCTAGATGTTTGCTTATATTACAGAGAGCTACTATTTCAGAAAAGTGGTTCTTGGACTTGTTATTACTTTCATGATTGTCTTAAATATTTTGTTTTTGCCTTTATTCTTTTATCTTTATTATTTTTCTAAATTTGTTTAGTCAAATACTAAATTCATATACTTTACTGTTCAAATATCTTTTTATTAATGGTTGAATTTTAAAAATAATGAAAGTATTTATTTAAGACTGAATTTAATTTTGGTTGAATGTGAGACTTTTGGAGACTGCCTTGGTTATTGATAAAAAGAAAATATTTAATCTAATTTCAAGGCCTGAACCATCAGCTTTCCTTGTCTCTATCAGAGAAGGCTTATGTTGAAGATGCGAATGTGGAGGTTGTGTGTTTATCCCTAGA
Source organism: Manis pentadactyla (assembly GCF_030020395.1). Classification (NCBI taxonomy): domain Eukaryota; kingdom Metazoa; phylum Chordata; class Mammalia; order Pholidota; family Manidae; genus Manis; species Manis pentadactyla. The sequence goes on along the minus strand of NC_080021.1, from coordinate 183,807,985 downwards.
GTAAGGCTTTGTTCCTTTCATGTTTAACAAATGTTTTCTTCTTCCTATTTTCTTATAAATGAATAATTGTATTAAGGTGCTTTTATCTTTCTCTTTTCCCGTGCCAAAAACAGTGAGACAATCTGACCTAGCCAAGGATCTACTATTAGTGTTTTTATACTTGAGTATGATTTTAAGCCTCAATATTGTCTTTTCCAGATAGGAATTTTCATTTTCATTTTCATTTCTATTTGTACAATAAAAAATGTTGTCCCCAGGTAAAGGATTTTGTTTAATGAAGTACAAAAAAGTATCAACACTCTGTCCCCCCAATGGGTCATGCTTTTGATGTTATAAAGGATTTTCTCCTGTGTTATCTTCTAGGGATTTTATGGTTTTGTATTTTACATTGAGGTCTATGATCCATTTTGACTTAATTTTTGTGAAGGGTGTAAGGTCAGTGTCTAGATTCACTTTTTTGTATGCGAATGCCCAGTTAAAGGATTTTAAAGCATTACCTGATAGGAAAAATTTTAAATACGAAGTAAGTATCTCTTTCCTCCCCTCCGAATGTCTTACTTCCCTGATAGTGAGAATCTGATTAAAGAGAAGAATGTCAAGGGAAAAGAATACAACTGGTAGCCAGAGTGGTGTCTACTTTTTGAGAAAGAGATGGGACTCAGTTGTGAAAAGGAGATGAGCATAGAGAGCATCGGCTGCCCAGATGTGTAGGTGAGCAGTGAGGATATGGAAAAGTCTTTGGAGGCAAAAGTAATTCCTATGCTAGGTTTTCCATGAGAAATAGAAACTGCTTCCTTCAAAATGAGATTTTTCCCGCCACTACTGGGGCCTAGGAAGTATGGTCTATTGGGTATAGAGGCACCAAATAAACATACACAGGCTCCCTTTGTGCCAGGAATGATCCCTGGCAGAAATGCGATAAGGTATGTAGCTTTAGTTTTCACGTTGCTTGAGGAACTTACAACTCCAGAGTGGTTATGTCACAGCCGAGGTAGGGGGTGAAGGATAAGACAATCAGAAGAATGAACTCTTCTCTAGCCCACGTGCCTCCTACCATATCCACACATAACATCTCACTTGAACAGGTTACTGAGTAGGCAAATTGAGAATGGCCAAGTCTGGCTGAGCAGAAGGGAGGAACTCTGAAGGCTGGGGCATGTTATTTGGACAACCCCACTTCTTCCCTCAAGCCTGCTTCATAAAAGCACCTGTGCTTCCCAGCTGCATCCTATTCTTTTAACCATGTTAGCAGAGAAAGCTGAAAGTACAGCTGAGAAATGACTAACTGCAGCAAAAACTACAATGGCATTGAGTGAGATGAGGTGGAAAGGGCAGGAAAGCAGAGACCCAGCAGATTTGGCTTTTGGGATTCTCGCTGCTCTGGCTGGCTTTTCTGAGCTTCAGTTTCCTTCACTGTAAAACTGGGCTAAAACCATAAGAAATGAATGAAATTAAGTGCCTAGCATAGGACCTGGCCTAGTAGATTGTTCCCCGTTTTCTAAAATTGAAGTCTAATTCATATACAATATGTTGGTTTCGAGTATACAGCATAGTGATTCAACAGTTATATACTAATTAAATCTTCACCCCAACTAGTGTAGTTACCGTCTGTCAACACAGACAGATGCTACAGAACTACTGACTATATTCTCTATGCTGTACTTTCATCCCTGTGACCAATTTATATTATGATTGAGATTTTGAGCCTCATAGATTTTTATTTCATTTCCTTCCCCTGCTGGGAGGTGGATATAGGAGAAGGTAGACCTGGCAGTTACGGACTGCGTCCCTTGGAAGGGGAGAAGGTAGGTAGGCTGGGGAGGGGCAAGGGGCTGTGGCTGCATCCTGCTGTGAAGCTCTTGCCCACCCACTCACCTCCCACTGAGAGCCGGGCCAGATCTCTGTGCCAAGATGGGAGGAAATTGGTGAAGAGTCCACCTTTTGGGCTCTCCGCGTCCCTAGGCTCATTGCTGGGCATGGGAGGCTGCCTTCCTGGGCTTGACAGAGGAGACAGTGACCTGGAGGGAATCCTGAATTCCAGTTGGCACCCCTCTGTCAGGTGCGCTTAGGAGACTGACTCCCTCAATGTGGCGGGCTGGTCAGGACCTTGCCAGGGATTTGTGCCGGGGATGGGTGTGGGGTCCCAGGGCTTGGGGTCATGGAAGGCCCAGAGAGGCTCCAGCTCCACAGGTGCTGCTCACCACTGGGACCCACTGTGGCACAATCGAGACAACAGGCTATGACTGCTTGGCCTGCTGCTTGGCCCAGGTGAGGGCGATGTGTTGGGCTGCCCACAAGAGAGCAGTTGGCCATGGAACCCATGGGGACTGTGCTTGGAGGCCCAGAGGCTGGACCTTTGGAAGGGGCCCCATCATTTTGCTGCGGCTCCAGAGCTGTCCAGTCCAAAATTGGTTTTTCCACTGCCTCATGGTGAAATACTTGTGCCCTTTCTATCTATCCTCAATGACCAGTCTTGATTTTTCATAGTCTATCATGTTAATCAAAGTGACCCACAGCCTAGATGACAGTCACACTACAAGCTTTGGAGTCATTGGGTTCGAATCCAAAATCTACCACTGAGCAGCTGTGCACACTTGGCAAGTTAACTTCTCTGATCCTTGGATTTCTTATGTTTTTGTATAACAGGGATGCTATAATATGTCTACCTTGTAGGATTACTGTGATAGATGTAGATGGTCACTGAATTACTATGATGATTATGGCAAATAGTTGTTTCCAAAGAAACTTTATTGTAGAAATGGTTAAATCTTTTTATTAATTGGATTTTTTTCTGAGGTAGGGAACTATACAACAATGAACAAATTTCAGAAAAAATTCATTTTGGTAGATGCCAAATACACCTTAGGACCAAGTAAAACATCCTTGATAAAACAAGTAAATTTTAATGCAAAAGCATTTTGAGAATGGAAATAACTTGGCCCCTCCTCCAAAGATAACTTGCAGTAGAAGTTTCTGTATTAATTATTAAACCATTATGTTTTTAAAGTAGAAAGTATTCTGACAGGTGAGGATTTTATTCACAAGATTCATTTCACAAGTATTGGAGCAATAGCCGACTTCAAGATTAAACTCCTAGGTACTTGGCCAGGTGCAGATGGGATTAGATCAACACTCTAACTCATATGTTGTATCTGTTTGGAAAGTAAACATCTTGTATAGTTATGAACATCTGTTATAGTCGCCACACTCTGGGTTCTTTCCTACAGTTTTCTATGTGTTCTGTCCTCACAAAACCTGTGAGATTTTAAACAAACATGACTAATAGTGTAGATGGTCAATAGGGCATCCTCTCTCTTGTGGTTCATTTCTTTCCAGATGGGACTATGCTATACACATAATTGTGTTTTGTACATTATCTACTCCTTTATTTAGAACCTAAAAAGGAGTTATCAAAAAGAAAAGCAGAGGGCCTTTAAAGATAAGCAATGGAGGTGGGTTCTTTGTTCAAGTCACATTTGTAGGCTAGTCTAACAGGACTTTGTATTATAACTGTGTTTCTGAATTGCTTTTAGTTTCTCATCTCTGTATTCATATGTCTTCTGTTCTTGAGAGAAAAACATAGTTTTTGTCTATTTAATGGAATTGCCTAATTGCACAGTCATTTTCAATTATACAAAAGCCAATGTTAAAAATGAGCCAAGGGAAATATGACTTGCAGGCTGGGAAGCAGTAAATGATCTGATATGCAGTTCCTGTGCAATGGTTTAATTTGACATCAACAGGAAAATGATTTTCTGAAGAAAAAATTCTTGTAATTTAACACAATGTATTTATGGAAAGTTCTATTGACAAAATTTAATGTTTTTCTGATTCAACTGGTGCTTAACAAATGGATTACTTTAGCTCTTTCATCTCAATTTATTGTGTGATTCTTTAATCTTAATTTTTATTGAATAGTGAGATAAATAAAATAATTATAGTGAGAGATTTTAGTATGTACATATCAAAATTGGACATCTCCAGGAGGCAAAAAATAAGGGTATTTAGGAATTGAACAATATGATAAATAAACTTGAGTGTGTGTGTATACATGTACTCATGTATATAGAAGAAAGACCTTTACATTCTTTGAATAGAGATGATACACTTTTCTCCCATATATTCACAGAACATTTGAAATAGTTGATCCCAAAGAAACTTTTGATATATCTTTGTAATGTTTCATTTTTTGCAATAATCATGTATTACATTTTTAATGCAAAAAGCACCAAAACAAGGAAAAAAAATTAAGACTTGTTTGCTCTATTTGTAATGGCACTTAGTAGGCAGTCAATGAATGTTGGCGGCACACATAAACAAAAGGATTTTAACATCATTTAGTACCTGTGTATTAGGCACTAGACAGCTGGTATTACCTTATAGTTGTGTGATGTAAAGCCATTTCTGTTAATATATTTTGGTGTATCACAGAGTAAACCATGTGCCTTCAAACATAACTAACAAGTCTGCAGTCACTCCTTTAGCCCACGACAGGAGGCTATACCTGTTCTCTAGCTGCACTGTACAGGATTCTGCTGAAATGGCTTATTTCATACTTTTGGTATACAAGTATTCACTTCCCACACATCAGGTAATAATTTAGAGAGAGAGGGAGGTGTGATGAGGGCACATGGAGTAGTGAAGCTTTCTGACACTCAACATGCTGACTGCACTAGGTTCTTCCCAGCTTTACCAAGAATAATTCTTCTGTTTCCAAACTCTGGCTCTATTGTCTGCCTACTTATGATTATTTTTTACTTGTTATCTGGAATTAGGTTCTTTTTTCACTTAAAAATATTTCTTCCCTCCTTTCAAAATGTTGACATAGTTGAAGGGGTTGGGTTTCCGCTGTAATTGCTGACCTAATTAATTGTAATAAGCACACCTTCCCAAAGCACCACTCACCATAACATGCTCTCATTCTCCAAGACATTTTCAATCAATAAAATGAAGAGCTCATAATCAGGTTAGGCTTTTCACTTGTTTCTTACTAGGCATTGCTTATGATTTGGAAGTGTTTGCTGCCCATAGGCAAAATTAACATCAGTATTAGGGATAGTACATTTTTCTACCCAATAATGTGTTGTGCATCTTAACAGTAGGCAGAATAACAGCACCAGTATGTTTTTCCTTTTTTTTCACTTTTAAAAAAATATCAACCATTGAGAGTGTAGTATGTGCTGGGTACTGTACAAAGCTCTTTAAGTAGGTTATTTAATCTTCACAACAGTCTTATGATGAACTAGGTATGATGAAGGAAGCAAGGCTAAGTGAAGATAAATAATAAAACTAGTAACAAATTCTTCTGGCTCATGGTTCATGCTCTTACCACTGTGCTATACTTCTGTCTATTGCACGATTGTATTCTAGAATTTGCCTTCTTCTAGAAGACCCCCATCTTAAAAGAATCAAGTAAAACTCAAGTACTTTGATCCCTGATTTTAGCCCCCAACTTTCTCATAGCTTCATTTCTACTCTATTTTTCACCACTATCAAGTTTTTCAGTGTCTTGTCCTTCCACTTCCTGCCAGTTTAGTGGCCCTATCTTGGACTTTCTTTTCCTTGGAACTTAAGTTTGATCATCTCAAATATTCTCCCGCACATGCCCCTTTTATTTCTGTCCTACTGCTAAGCCCACTGTACTACATCTTGACCCTGCATCAATGCCACAATTTGTTTCCTTTGCTCCTGTTTTCAGATTAGCCAATCAGTGTTAGAAAAAAATCAGTAGACCTTGTAATAAACCTTGCAGATTAGTACCACCACACATTTATGGCCTTAAACCCTTGCTGGGCTCTCAGCAGTCTTATTCTGTGGCTTGGCAATTTTCAGGTTCCTCCCTCATTGTCTTCAACAACTGTGACATGTCAGTGCCACTGTCCTTAAGTTCTCACTTCCCTTACTATTAGCTGACTGTTTTCTCCTACTTCATCAAAGAAATTGAGGCCATTAATTGCTCAAATTTCCACCCCCCTTGCTGCCATTCATTCTACCCGTGTACTATTCCTGATTTTCTTCCACAAGATAAGGGGTCTCCCTTCCGGTTCAAATCCACCTCATCACCTTGACCATGTCCAAGATGGAAGCATCTGTGTTCTGGCAGCAGAATGGAGGGCATCAAGGATTCACACATTCTGTCTCTTAAGAAGGTTCCTGGAAGTGCCTCCATGACCCTTCTCCTTATATCACCATGGCCAGAATTCAGTCATATGCCACAGGTGACTAAGCTGTAAGGGAGGCTGTGATATATAATCTTTATTTTGGGCAATTATATGCCAAACTAAATTTTTATGATAGAAGCAGCACAGAAAGAATATCGGAGGTACTGAAGTCTCTGCCGATGTTCCTTTGCACCTGAAAAAAATTGTTCCCTTTCTTTTTCTTTTTGACCTGTTGCTTATATTGTAAATATTTAAACATTTAGAACTTTCTGTCTTTTAATTTTGTTTATGGTATCTTTCATATAGAGGTTTAAAGTTATATGACTGAGTCAGGCATTTCTTTTAAGTTCTTTTTCTAGATTTTATATTTTGCTTAAGTAGGCCTTCCTCATCAATCGCTCTTATATTTTCTTGTGGTACATTTATACTTTTTTAAACTTTAACTCTTTATTATATCTGGCATTTAATTTTTGGAGTAGTGAGGTGTGGATCCATTTTTATGTTTTTAATTTTTACCTAATTACTTTATTTAAAAATAGCCTTCATTCTCATTCACCTGAAATGCCACATTTATGGTGAGCTAAATTTTCATACATACACAACTCTGTTATAGACTTCCTATTCCAATTCTATTGAGCTATTACTAAACTCCATACTGTAATTTTCATTACTACAATTTTTAGAAATTCTTTTTTCTTCCTCTCTCTCTTCTTTTTCCTCCTCACTCTAGCTCCTTTCTCTTCCTTACTCCATTTCACCTAGCCAAGTTCACAGGATGTTCCTGTGAAGATGGGGCAAACTGACAAGAGCTTCTGTCTCTATTTCCTTAACTGTAGAATCTTTGTCCCTTTTCTATTCACCACATTCCCATTTCTTTGCTGCTTGTAGTTGAGATTTGTTCTTTGTGCTTCATCTTTTTGGTCCTTTGGACCCGGTATGTATGTAAAATAAAATCTATTTCTCTTCATCATCAGATTAAAAAAATTTCTCAAATCCACATACACTGGGGATAACAGTTTTTACATCATTAAATATGAAGGTATGAAATTTACATTTTACATTAAATTATATATTCAAATTATATTTAATTTCATTAGTTACAAAGACATAGAAGCATCATGAACCCCAATATATGTGGATTCACCTCTTGTACTTGAGGAAGTGTTGTTGTGTGGCTCAGTGTGATGAGTAGGCCCACGTCTCCCTCGGGCTCTTCCTCCCTGGGCTCTTTGGGCTACATTGCTGCCACCCACCTTGACTTTCTCTATGGTGATGGACTATCCGGTAAGTGTTCTTCATTTAATTGGCTCTTCTACAGACCCTCTTCCAGATTAACTTCCTAGTCTACTCATCAGATTCTATTAAAAAACCTCATTAGGATTTTGACTTTGTTCTAAATTTATGAATCAGTGGGAGGGATATTAACCGTCTTAATCATATTGATCATCAGAACAGATTCTGATGACTAGTGGATTTTATGAGTGTGTGTGTATGTGTATAGAATGGTGGTGGTAGGAGGCAAATATGGTGGGGGGCTTTCCTTTGCAGTGTCTTTTCAATAGGAATTTTAGAGGGAAAAGTAAATTTACTTGTTTACTCAGCCATCTTGAACTAGAAGCTCTGATAATTTTCATGAGACCAAACAATCTGTATTAAGAAGGAATCAAGACCAAATAAGCTAATAAAGTGTGATTTACATTCAAGTGTTAATGTCCTCTGAATGCACACTGAAAGGTTGCCATAGTAACAGTCGTTTTCATGAAATGATTTTAGATAATAGATTCTGGAGTTATGTTATGCCTTGTTATTTGCTTTAAGGCATCTTTAGTTCTCTCCACCCCCTGTCTCCTTTGGAGGATAGCAAATTGGAAAAGGACTTGTACCTGATACTGTTCTTTGATTGAAAGCAATAGAAATCAAGTTGACTCATTTAAGCAAAATACATAATTGTTGATAGGGTCAAAGGATGGTTCATACAGTTGAATAAGCTGTGGAAGAGGGGACACTAGAAGGATCAGGAATATGAAACAACTCTGAGAACCTGGGAAGGAGTAATCATAAGCCCCTTCAAGGCAACCAGAATGATGAGTGAGCTCTTACTGTTTTCAGTTTTGTGTCCCTCTGTTTAAGGTCCAAATTCTGGGAAGTTTGTGATATGCCTGGTTTATACGTGCACACACACACACACTCTTTTTTTTTTCTCGTAGAAAAGATTCTTTCAGGGGATTCTCATAGAGGTTTACAACCTCTTTTAAATTATAAATTGTAAACCATAGGTAATAAACTAGGGATGAACAAGAAATGCTAGTTTCAAATGGAGAAGCACATTATGCTTGAATACTTCCATTTTTTTTGTGCAGTTTTCTTAAAACTTGTCTTTCTCTTGGATTTTTCTTTTACCCTTCACATATCTATGTCTCCTACTGTCTTATCTTGTTTTTCTTCATTCCTGAATTTTCATTAGTGAATTTAGTTCATGAGGGTGTTCTGCTTTTTTATGTTCCTTTCCAAGGACTTCCACTGTGATACTGCTCCTAGCTTTTCCTCCCTCCTATGCAATGTCCAAAATGCTACACTTTTTTAGCCCACACTTCCCTCTCTTCCATCTTATATCCTTAGTGTTCTCCTTTAAGACCAGTTAAGTGTGAAAACAGAACTGTTACTGTATTATTTGCTACCACTGAGTTTGTGTTATTTTTGGAAGGTTGCATTTTTGTTTCTAATTCTTCAACCTCCCCTTTGTCCCCATCGTCTGCCATGTGATTTTGTGGTTCCTCTCATTAGAGATGGGGTATATTTTCTGTCTCAAGGAGTGGGCCATGTGATTTTCTTTGACCAATAAAATTTAGTGGGCATGATAGCCAAGGCTTCAAATATGCTCATGTGTTTTGGCTTGCCCTTTTGTGCTTCCACATTGTCATGAACATATCCTGGTTCTCTACTGTTCTCAGAAGAATGACGAAATGTGGAAGAGAGCTGGCCCAACCAACTCACAAACCCACAAGGTGAGGCTGAGCTGCCCCAGGGGACCTGCAGACTTATAAACCTGGAAATAAGTACTTCTTGTTGCATGCCCCTTGGGTTTGGGGTGACCTATTAAGCAGCACTTTTGTGCCAATAGTTAACTGATACATTACTTTTCCAGTGAATGTATTTTCATTTAAACTGGAGTATTCTGGAGTTCATGCCTTTATCTATGTGCATGTTTTATGGTGATTCATGCATGGTAGGGGAAATATGATGGACAGAAGGAGTTTTGTGGGCCCCCCTCAGTATATACTGGGAGGCAAAAACTTACTAAATGTATGTTGCTTTCACATAGTAAATGATCAACATTTTTAGCAGAAAAGTAAAGTAGATTCTGACAAGTCTTTATACACAGTATAGTTATCCAGAATTCTTTCCCAGTTAAGTACATTTTCATTGTAATTCTAGTATAGGATAAAGTGTGGCTCTGGTTATTATAAACTTGACAGGGCTTTGATGGGCTCTTGAAACTCTGCTTAACCTGGTATCTGGCAGATTTCTAGGCAGAAATCTCCCAAGGGGAAATTCATTAACATTTTCCTGGAAATTGCCCTTTCCATAAGGTGGACTTGAGTTCAAAACTCTAGTTTTCGTTGTTGTTTGTTTGGCTTTTAGTCTATAAAAATCAGTGTTTATTAAGGATCCTTGTATTTGGGTGGCAGGCACATTTGTCTTCCATGTCTTCCAGGAGCTTATATTCTGAGAGGACAGCATGAATATTTAAAAACTTTATTGTTTTTTTATGCTTATGTTTCCTCTCCCTTGCTTCTTATAAAATAGTTAAACACATAAATAAATGACATTGTAAGTACTCCCAATTCCTTCAGATTTTTACTATGCATATACAGACATTTATAATTCTTTTACAAAAATGGGATTATAGATAAATGCCATTTTGAAGATTGCTTTTTTCTACCTAACAATATATTATAGACCTCTTTCCTTGTTAGTTGTTACTCTATTTTTGTTATTTCTTACTATTTAATTTTCTTCACAGATAGAACTATTTATAAAATGATTCTTTTTGAGGCATAATGCTATTCTCTTTCATAAGATTGTATCCTAAACCAACATCACTGTTTATTTGCAACTGCTGAAAACAGTAAAAGAAAAAATTTAGAAAGGATATTGGCTAACAGAAGTCAATGCCAGCAGGTAATAGAAATTCACACTCTTTACTCAGGAGTGGGTCTCAGTCTCAGCCAGCTTTTTGATTTTACTTAAGCAATTCTTATACTTTAGTATAAACCCTCAGTAGAAGCAATACATTAGGGAGGAGAGGAACTGGTAGAAGCCTGAATGATGACGGCAGAAGAAGTAGCAGGTGCCATCTACTTTGAGGAAGGATTCAGAAAAAACATTACAAAAGACCTAAGGGTTTAAAAAAGATGAGAAATCCAGAGCCTTTTAGTATAGAGGTAAACAATTAGCAATTCTTCACAAGTTCCTGAAGGCAGTCCCAGGAAAACAGCTGATATTTGTTATGATGGTACTGAGCTGTAGGGAAAGCCTCATTATTGCCTCCTCTGTTGAAATAGGAAAATTGTTACACAGTTAGGGAAAAGTTTTTATCAAAAAATGTTAAATTTAAAAATTAAATGTTTAAAGGACAAGTTCCAGTTATGTGAAGAAGACAGTTGGGCAGCTCCTTCTTCACCTTCTGAGTAAACCCGACTGTCCATTCTTTCAGCCGGGTTTACTCAGAAGGTGAAGAAGGAGCTGCCCAACTGTCTTCTTCACATAACTGGAACATTCTATGTGGGGAAGCAACATAGTCCACTTCCCAGGCTCCCTTACAGTTAGATTGACCATGAGACTGAGTTGTATCTGGGACAGTGGGAGCGTAAGTGAAGGGCACTTCATTCAGCTTTGGCCCATAAACAACATCCTCCTCCCTCTTCTGCCATCTGCTGGTGGGACATCAGTGTTCCAAGCAACCTGGAAAGCTATGTGTTGAACATGGCAGGACCCCCATCAGTCTGGTTCCTGCCCTTTCTCCTTATCCCAGGCTTACTGGGTTTGTAAATAAGCAAGAAAGTCATTTTCATTTTGCTCAGTTATTGAGAAAATGGGGTCTGTCTTTACAACCACAAGCATTATTTTCATTTGTGCAGAGTAACGTAGTCTTACCCCAGGAAACCTGGGAATCTGTGGAGAGAGTTCAACTCCACGTGTTTGTATTTTTTTGTGTGAAGTCTCTTTACCACTAAAACATGGTGGCAGTTGGAACTGGTGATGCCTTTTGGCATAGTTTCTTACCTATCATCCAATGGCAAATGATTAGAATCCTGCAGGAATCCCTGTTCTCTAGGTTTGGGCGTCACAAAGTCACTGGTTTTGACCTTGAATTGGGGTTTCAGGGGTCCTGGGTGGGCTTCAGTTGTACAGCTCTTGAAGTTTCCTGGTAACTGTTCAATTTAAAACTTCCTTTATATCTTATAGCATAGTTCTGTAATTTTTCTATCAATCTATATCTTCTACCTAAGTTTTTCTTAGTGGTTATTCTTTATATGTAAAGAGGGCCTGTTGCTATTGGAGTGAGATTTATATTTTTATCACATTTTTGGCTTATTGATAATATATAAGAAAGTAATTTGGGGTAATTTTTCATAACGTTAGTGTCTTAGTGAATATTCTGATTAGTTCTGATTAGTAGACTATCGTGATAATCTTTTCTCCTTTCTAATAGTTATACTTGGATTTTTTTTATTGTCTTCTCACCCATTTGCCAAAATATTTAAGGAAATTTAAAAAAAACAGCTGTAATGTTAGATATCCTTGTCTTGATCCTAAAATTTATATCTGTATTTGTAAGGAAGTTGATTTCTCATTTTCTGTTTTTCTGTTCAGGGATATGTGAATTTTGTTAAATGAAGGAAATTGTTCCTTAAGTTTAATGTTCTGTAATGGATTGCAGAGCATGGAAATCATCTATACCTAGAAAATGTGTTATTTTCAAATTATATCAACTGGAGTGAGGAAGAAAATCACATATATCCTTTTTTAGAAAGAAAGAAAATTACAAGAACAGAAATAAGATTTTTCCCTTTAAGAACAGAAGTCAGCTTACCAGTAAAGTGCTTGTTAGCTAGATTTTGAAGGTTTAAGGAAAGTCTCTGAGACAAATGTATTTGCTTTGGTTGAACTAACTGTTCTCCAGCTCCTGATGCCCAGAGGAGGAGATTAGAATTTTTCCAGTACTAAAAAATTCCTGTTCCTTTCCTGTAGCACACAATAGGCCCTTTGTTTAATGCACTGTCTCTGATACTTATGAAATATTGTTTAGATAAATTAGATTATTTTAGTAGTAGTTTTATGAAGAGGAATAACGAACTGCCCAAACATTGTTCAGTGTTGTAAATGATTCACAGTAAACCTCTAAGACCTTCCTTAAAGACAAATTGTGATCAACATTTATATAAAAACCTCATTTATTCTATGATAGTAGATTAAAAAAAAAAAGAGAATTCTTGACAGTTTTATTTCCCGAAACTTAAACACAATGTAGTAGGTAATAGGATGAGATAGTTACATAGTCATGGATGATCCCAAATTGCATTGTAAGCCAAACTCATTAAGGCAATGTACAAAATGGAGTTAATAAACTTGGCACATCCTGTGTCGAGATTAGGCACACACTTCTGAGATATGTGCTTCACCCACTTTCCTCAGCCCTATGCTCTTGCCGCCCTGTTCTCTACCACCCTTCCCTCTTGGAGAACCCACTCATGGGGAAGCCACTCAGCTTAATCTCCCGTTGATTAACTTCCTTAACTTCCTAGTTTTCTTGTCTTCCTTTTGCCCTCCCTAGCTCTAAGCTTGAAGGCATTTGAGGCCACTTGCATTTAGCCACAGGAGAATAAAAACATATGAGAAAAAAAGAACTAGAAGATAGGCTAAATGTTTTTTTCTTGTGTAAAAAAGTATGGTATGCTTCATGAATTTGTGTGTCATCCTTGTGTAAGGGCCATGCTAATCTTCCCTCTGTCATTCCAGTTTTAGTATATATGCTACGAAAGTGAGCATGAGGATAGGTTAAATTTAGGAGAAAGTTTTTCAGTGGATATAGGTGGTGGTGTTCAGGACAAGATTAAAAATCCTCTTTTTTTCTGGTGGTGTCCTATGAAGTTCTTCCCAACTCTGTGAGAATACATTTTTTAGCATGATGTGGGCAGGTCCAGGAGCCCCAAGTCAGTGAAGGCTGGGAAAGGCTTGATTCACCCAAACAGCTTCTCTCCCATCATTGAAATTCTTCTCACATATCAGACTGGTTATTTTCTTTTATATTTGCACAAGGCATCTATGGCATGAGTCACAGTAAAAAACTTATCATAAGAATGTGCCAGATTGCAAAATAGATTTCTGTTTCCCCATAATGGCAGATTCAAGGTTTTAAAATCACAGTGATTCAGTAGGCTTAAGAGTATCATTTTTGAAGCCCCATTCTGTTTTTTGTGTGTGCTATGGTGTGTGTGTGTGGAGTATGTGGTGTGTATGTGGTTTGTGGGTATATATGTGTTTGAGGTGTGTATTGTGTGTGGTATGTGTGTGTTTGCTTCTGTGTGATGGTTGCATAGTGTGTGTGCGTGAATAATATTTGGGGTGTGTGTGGTGAAAAGGGATTCTATAGGGAACAGAGAAGCAGAGCTTATTTATTGTTTTAAAAGTAACTCTGCTTTGAGATCAATTGGTAAAGTCTTTTCAAGTGTTTCATTTCCTCAGAAATCATTTGGAAGGTGTTTTCTTAAGCCTATATGTTTCCATTTTAGGAGGAAACTTCAAATATTAGAAACTAGATTAAAGTGATTGCTGCATTACTATAATTTCAGCCAACACTATAGTTTAATTTAACAAACAAAGCCACTTGTATTCAGAGTTATTATACTCAGATCTTCCAGAGGACCCATCTCCTCTACCTCTGAAGTGTAAATCCATTTCCCATGGTCATTTGTAACCTGTCTTTAGAGGTGGTGCTGGAAAAAGTGCCTCATTTTAGCACCTCTCTCCAATGGCCCTGTCTACGTGAGGCAGTGTAGCTTAGAGGCTAAGAATTAGAGCTCTTTAGTTAGAACACTTGGGTCCACATGCTGGCTCCACCAAATGGGCAAGAGCTTAAACTTCCTGAGTTTCCTCATCTGTGAAATGGGGTCATAGTGATGCTTACCTCTCAGGACTGTTGGGGGGCTTATGAGATGATTATGTAAATATAGTGCTTGGAATATAGTAGCAATCAATGAACACACACTTTGCTGTATAGACATTGCCTGTGCCTCTACAGGGATAAGAGAAGGTGGGAGTAGAAGGTGTTAGTGGACCATTGCTTCTAAGATTTATTGTGAATTTATTTTATTTGGCCTGCTTATACCAATTAAGTTTGTGAGTGACCTCTCAAGTCTTTGCATCAGTGTAGCGTGATTTCTTGGTAGGGCTAATAATGCATCACTTAATGAATGCTCACTATGGGTTTTGACGATGTCATTAGTTCTAGGTCTAGACCAATGATAGGGCAAAAGTCCTCTGAGCAAAAGTGCTTTTCCTTACATGTTGAAACTGGCCATCTGTTACCTTTTCTGCAATACGTTAAGTGTTTCAGCATTAGAACTGTACTAAGAGCATGAAGAAAAACTACAAAAACCCTGGCATATTATATAAGTCAGTCTGACTAACACGCGGTTATTTGGCACAATTTTCAGATGTAGCTTCACATTTTGTCCCTGCTATTTCTGGACCCTTATATAGACATTATGTCTGAGCAAAGTGCCCATTAGAAGACTCTGGGTGCTGAAACAGAGGCTGTGGATGTGGGGTGTCTGCTGTGTTCATTGTTCATTCATTTTTGCTTGTCCCTTTTGTTTAATGAGGAGGATCTCAAGGCCTTCTCCTGGGGTGAGGAATGCAAATTGTGGATTCAAGGGGAATATGGGGGTGGGAAGCACCTACAGAAATGAATATTCTTGTACTTGTTCAGCACTGCAACTGCTGTCAAGGAGTTTTGTGACAATGTGGGGTGCCCAGTCAGCTGGAAAGATGGCAGTGGGGACGACTGCTGCATCTGCCATGCTGTAAGTCCGGGGAGAGGAAATCCTGGGGCAAAATATCTCTAAAAACAGAAATCAGTCAAAGGGAGAAATAAAGTTTAAAATCCATTTATTGCTTACAAACTGCAGTCTGGGGCCATTTCTTTCTTTCCTGCTCTAGCAGAAGTAAAACCGGCCCTCTCCTCTCTCCTCTCGGGTACAGAGAAGCCCTCCTTGCCCAGGTAATTACCCATTGATATGGAGATGAACTTTTCTCCACCCCTGAGGAATGATGCAAATGCACTAAAACTGTATTTCTTTCCACCTCTAAACACCTGTTGATATGCAGATGTACTAAAGCCAGGTGAGATATTCTGGAAATATTATAATTTTACCCACAGGCCATCCCTCCAGAAATCTTGCCTTGCTATTTACTCATTCCCCCTCTTCCAACCAAACTAATGACATACAGTAGTAATGGCAATAAAGTCATGATAATCCTCAAGCCAGAGGATTCATCCTATGCAGATTAAATAAATGTACTTTACACCACAGTCTTTCATTAAGCACAAAATATGTTTCTGCACTTGTTTACTCATTCCTAACAATGATGCTAGATTGCTCACAAAACTTTTACCAAACATTAGACAAAGTCAAGCCTCTCTTTAAGCATTTTTTTCTTGACAACAGCAACACAGTCATGATAATTCTCACGCCAGAAGATTCAGCTAGGTTCAAAGTCCCATGCAGATTAAGTCCAAAACTCATCCATTCCAGCCATCTCGTGGCAATTGCAGCCAGGGGGTGCATCTAGGACACAAGGACTGTAGAAGCAAAAAACTGTGATTGTGGGGGGCCACTTTGCTGTTTTTCCAGGAATACACAGGAGGCCAGCTTCCAGGCCTTTTCCCCAAGGTGCCAGAAGAGCCAGCCATCACCAGTCCATGTGTTGAAATGTCCATGGCCACATCTATTTTATTCCTAATTGCTGCACCCATCCTTGCAATACATGTCCAATAAAGTGGGTGCTTTGATTGATCTTAATCACCTACAAAGAGATGCTCTAGGCCCCTCTTGGTGGTTTGCTGATCTGCACATGTTGGGAACTCCTTCTGGGCTCAGCTGATTTCTTCAAAGGTAAATGGCAAGCCCCACTGATGGGCTACAGCCCACATTGTCTTTTGCCCTGTGTGCAACAAATGCTGATATAGCCATTAGGCCATATCAGAGGCAGGCTTTCCTTCTAGGCAGTGCACCTGGGCCAATGCATCTGCTTCATCATTCCCTGGGGATGCCAAAGGCAAATGGCCAGTCACATGATATACGGTAGGTGTCTGTGCCACACCACTCCGTGGCCTTTGGGTCCAGTCTCTCACCCACCCTGTGATGGGATAGGTGGTTATTACCTTGGTTGGCGCTGTTCCAGCAATGGACTCTGTAGCCAGCAAGGTGTGGTACATAGCAGCCAGTTGCTTCTCTATCAAGGTGACCTGGACCTCAGCTCCTTTCCATAGTTGTGACCAGGCTCTGGCTGGCAGCAGGAGCAGCAGCAGCAGTGACAGAAGCAGTAGCCTTAGGCTCAGGCCATGGGTTGGGGTCAGCGCGGCCAGCAGCAGTGGTGGTGCCTCCACAACCACATGAGTATAGACACATGTCCCTCGACATGAGCGCCACTTCTCCCCATCATTTCTATGGGCGGCCCTCCCAAAGGTCGCACCCATTATGACAGATTTCGGGTGTAGAGGAATCCTGCCAACTACATAGGATGTAAGTCTGGGGAGAGGAAATCCAGGGGCAAAATACCTCTAAAAACTGAAATCAGTCAAAGGGAGAAATAAAGTTTAAAATCCATTTATTGCTTACAAACTGCAGTTTGGGGCTGTTTCTCTCTAATGCTCCAGCAAAAGCAAAACTGGCCTTCCTCTCTTGGGTACAGATAAGCCCTCCTTGCTCAGGTAATTACCCATTGATATGGAGATGAACTTCTCTTCACCCCTGAGGAATGATACAAATGCACTAAAGCCATACTTCTTTCCACCTCTAAATGCCTACTGATATGCAGATGTACTTAAAGCCAGGTGAGATATTCTGGAAATATTACAATTTTACCCACACATGCCAACACCCACTCCTGCCCACTGGCCTTTGTGGTTGTGCTGGTCTTTAAGATTGCTGCTGGGCTTTTTGCTGAATGTCAAGAATTGGTGGTGAGGGGGTAGTCCTGCCAGGTTTCTATTAGAACTTACATCTCCTTCTCTTTCTTTTCCCTTGTCTGTCTCTCTGATCTCAGTCTAGGCCCCATAGGTGGATCAAAAGAATGTCTTTAGCATCTCCACCTCTAGGCAGGCCTCAGTCAATTAATGATAAACACTTCTGCCTACCCATCCCTTTAATCCAAATTTATCCCACCTCCTCTCAGTCCCATCCATCTGCCAAGTGTTCTTCATTATTTTTCTGATAAAATTTGGATCATAGCTTTACCTTTCTTCAAGGCGCCTTTCCAGACACCTTCAAACAACTTTATCCTCCTGTTTCATTTTCGCTCCACCAGTTTTTCCAGAAGCATTCTCTTGGATAACATCTCTCCCTTTCTAGGTTTTCCATTTCTGAGTTTTGCATTAGACTTAGCTGTGCCTGTGATGTCCTTCCCATCCAGCTCACCAAGTCAAGTAATCTTTTTTATGCAGATAACTCCTGCTGTCTCACCTATAACAAATCTTTGTCCACTTCTGGAAAAGGAGATGAGAATTTTCTCTAGGCTCTAGCTTATTTACTTGCAACCAAAATGTGGTTATGATATTAATCGATGAATGCAGAAAGCAGTACATTCAGAATGTTTCTGAGCAAATGTAGTAAGTTCTGCTCCTTGATATGTGCTTGAGGGCATATGAAGGGTTATTATATATATGCCTGTTTTCAAGAAGCTTAGTCATGTTAAGAGACAATATTAACATCCATGAATAGATAAAAGAACAAGACAAATATGTATTGCTTTTCATAGTCCACTTACACCAAGGGATTGAGGTGGTTTACAGTAGAAGACTGCTCTACAGAATGTTATAATATAATAATATCAAGAGCCATGTAATAGATAATTGAAAAGGAAACCCAATTTAAGGTAAATCATTGGGCTTGAGTACAATATTTAGAATTGGGCTTCCTGAAAGTTAAGAAAAATGGGAATAAGGATGAATTATATAATTTCCATGTCTCATAAGAGGATACATGTCAGTTTGCAAACACCGAATTTTTGGGGGAAATGTTGGGAGTTTTGAGCAGACAAGGTTTTGTCATCTCTTTAATGTCTACAGTAGAATTAATTTAGATTATTTCCTACTAGCTACTATATGGAGGATAGCCTACAGGAGGCAAGAGTGGAAGCAGGGAGGTAAGTTGCAAAAGCCTGGGTGAGAGATGTGTCATCCAGGATGAAG
Organism: Manis pentadactyla; assembly: GCF_030020395.1. Classification (NCBI taxonomy): domain Eukaryota; kingdom Metazoa; phylum Chordata; class Mammalia; order Pholidota; family Manidae; genus Manis; species Manis pentadactyla. The sequence continues at coordinate 183,789,346 of NC_080021.1, read as the reverse complement.
CTGGTAGAGGTGGTGTTAAGTGTTTAGACTGAAACATCAATAAGACTTGCTGATTGGCAGCATGACGCAAATGAGAGAAAGAGAAACTGAGATTGCTCTAGAGTTTTGGCTTGAGCGAATGGATGAAGTATGGTTCATCTTTTGAAATAGTTAAGACTTGGCATACATAAGCTGGTTTGGAGATCAAAATCAGGAATTCTGTTTTGGACATGTTTAACTTTAGTTACTTATGTGATAACTCAGTTGAGATGTCAAGTGGACAGTTGGATCCATGAATATGGAACTCAGGGAAGTGATATACGTTTGGGTCTCAGCAGCACACTCAAGCTGTGTCTGTTGCTGTTTCCATGGAGCACATAATATAATGGACAGGTTTTCAATGGTGGCTAATACAGAAACATATTTGGGCAGAGGAGCTGTGTACAAAGGAAGGAATGAAAGTATGGGAAAGCCTGAAGTGTCTAGACAAAAGTGAGAAGTTCGGTGTGGCCGATGTGTATGGTGCACAGTGTAGAATGGAGGGAACTGAGACCAGTTGGGCCCAGAGAATGGAGAGGAGCTTGGATTCTTCCTGCAGGCCAGTGGGTCTCCATCACTGATTTTTCCGGAAGGGCGGTGGGACTCCATTCTTAGTGGACACAGAAATCACCTGGGGAACTTATTTTAAAAGTGGGGATTCCTAGACCTTCTTTCCAGGGAGATGGATACAGTAGGTCTGGAACTCAAGAAATGACAGCATCATGAACTTCTCAGCTGATTCCAGTGCAGAAGGTCCACAAACCCCACCATTGCTGAGGGCTATGAAGACTTTTAAGACCAAGGAGTGATATGATCTGATTTATATTTTAGGAAGATAATTCTGCCAGCTGTGTGGAAAATGGACTGACTTCACTGGCAGGGAAAATATATAGGAGGTTGCTGCAGGCATCCTGGTGAGAGATGATGGGCACTGGGGCTGATGTGTTAGTGGAATGAAGAAAAGGGGCTAAATCTAAGAGGCCTGTCTGAGAATTTGACCTGAACAGGAGAAGGACAAAAATGAAAGTTGATTCTCATATGTCTAGCTTGGAGGAATGAATGGTCAATAATGTCTGACACTTTGTAACTATTTGTTAGATGAATGAATGAATAAATGTAGGGTAAAAACTAGATGAGATGGAGGTAAGAAAAGAAAACTCCATTTTAGAGTCAACGCAAGAAATAATAGATCCGTATTTGTGACAAGTTCACAGAGGCTTGAAAATGTGGTTTTCGAAGTTGTTAGCATAGAGCTAGTCTTGAAGGAATAGTAGAATCTGAGACCACTTAGCAAAAAGGTTTACACCTTAAAGATCAGGAAGGCAAAGGTGTGAATCTTTTGGGGATTTTTAAGGGGCAGACAGAGGAAAACTAGCTGGCAGAGAGGGGAAAGTGACCAAAAATAAGTTAGAGGTTTGAGAGGAGGTATGTTTTGACAAGTTTTGTAAATAAAGGGAAGAAACAGTTTCAGAAACTGTGTGAGCGTGTGTGTGTGTGTTGGAGGGGTATACTGAGAGTATGTTGCCAATCTAAGTGCTGAAATATGGTCTACAAAAGCTATTTTTTCCAGTTTCCAGTAACTTTAGCTCTCTCTTAAGGTCATTCTTGAGTCATGGTAGAAAACCAGGTCAACAGCAGAAAGATTATTTCTTCCTATTTGTTATAGCTGGAGGGAAGTGCTTATTTCAAATAAAAGCTATATCTTACAATTTATTTAGGCACGAGGTGGGCTCGGACATATCAGCCCCCATCCCCAGATTTGTTCCTTTGTAGCATTTAGGTTAAAATTTGTCTTGTTGGCATCTTTCTTATCCATTACGCTTCTACAGATTTTGAAGATATATTAATATACCCACCAGTAGATATGAGAGTGCCCTATCTTACTTAAAAAAAAACTTATTTAAAAGAGATCTCTGCTAATATATTTCTAATATATTTTGTGAAAACAGTTGACTCATTTTAATTTTAATTTTGATTTCTACACCAGGCAAATATTTTTCAGATGGTCCTTGGACATTTATATTAATATTTTTCCTATAAATTCTGTTTTGGATTGTTGCACATTTTATTTTGTGTTTTAGAGGTCTTTTGGATTTTTTTAAAAATATTCTTTATATATTAAGGTCATTAATAACCCTTTGTTATATTTGTCATAATCATTTTCCCAAATAATCATTGATACAGTGGTGGAAGGGAAGTGTTAACAGTGTTTAGAGCATCTCTTCATCAAATTCTGATGCTCACCAGCCAGTCTTCTTAGCCTAAGACCCTTTTGCCTACAATTGCTGTGAGGTTTCTAGCCAGTCCCAAGGAAGGTGTCCTTATATAATCTATGCCCCTTGAAAACAAGGGTTCCCTTGAAAATAAACTGAATATGAGCTTGTGGATCATATCAGCTGTATGATTTAGCTTCCTTCTTCTCCCCTGGAACTTTGGCAGACATACCTGGAATTCTTGCGGCACCTGGGATGTTGGTTTTTCTTGCTGCTGAATGCCAGGAGAGTTGTTCTGAAGGCCTGTCTAAAAGGAATACATGCATGTATTCATGTTTGTTGGTTTAAGCAGGAGTACAATTGTTTTAGACTTTCTCTTATAACTTCCTCCAAAATGTTACATTCAGCATCAAATGATTATTTAAACAAAAATTAAATCTGACCTCCGTGGGGGAATGGGAAGGTAAGAGTTACTGTTGTATTATTTTTCAAATCTTATTTTCTAATAGTTAATTTTTAGTATTTTATTTTTGTTGTATATTGACCTTATTTACTGTTAAATTTGATAAATTCACTAATTTATAAATTGTCTTTTCTGAGAGAGGTTTTCTTAGTATTGATGTTTCTTTTTCCTTAAATGGAAGAATTTACCAGTGAAACCAATTGGATCTGGAGATTCCTCCATGGAGAGATTTTAAAATGATAGATTCATTTTCTTTAACGCTAAAGCATTCAGATTTTAGTGTTTCTTCCTGCATCAGTTTTAATAAGTTATATTTTTCAAGGAGTTTGTCCATTTTATCTAGATTTTCAAATTTATTGGCATAAAGCTATTCTAATATTCCATTAATATCTCTTTGATATTTGCAGGCTCTGTGTTGAGGTCTCTGTTTTTATTCCTGTTATTGGTAATCTGTGCCATTTCTCTTTTTTCTTGGTTAGTCTGGCTACATAAAGGATTGTCAGTTTTATTAGTCTTGAAAGGAAATCACTGAAGGTCAGGCTCTCTTTCCTAGGCCTGCCTTCTTCAGGAGTCTTGGCTGTTTAAGTCCTGGTTGCCTTGGCAGGCCCCAGCTCCTATTTTTCATCCCCAACTCTATGACATTACTGGCTTCTCTGCCTCTAGCATTCATTCTTTGCCTGGCTTCTCCGCATTCCCACCTCTAACCCCCTAAAACTCCTATCACCCTAAGGACCATCATTTCCTTGAAGGGAAAAGAGTTAAACAGAGCATTAGACTCACTCTAGTGAGTTTGTTTTCTTTGGAATTTTGCCCTTTCAAATTCTGGTTATTTTGGCAGCTCTCTGATCTTTTTAGACAGATGGCTTCAACCCCATACCCTGTAACTATCACCCTCCATCCACCCCCACCATCCCTAGGCAACCATTGATCTACTTTATGTATCTATAGATTTGCTTATTCTAGACACTTCATATTAATGGAATCATATAATATGTAGTCTTCTGTCACTAGCTTCTTTCACTTAACATAACATTTCAAGGTTCATCCATATTGTAGCATGTATCAGTACGTTATGCCTTGGCAAATTATCATAACCCTTTCTAAGTTTGACTCAGCTTTCAACAATTTATCCTTCATGCTTTCAATGTGGTGAAATATGTCTGAGAGTTCCTTGAACCTGAGTTTTTTTTGCTAGTGTCACTTCCTCTGGTACATCCTCATGCTTTTGTCATAGCCACTTATATGTTTGAGAGCATCATAACTATCTGCCTTAAATAACCTTTGGGTTCAGATTTCATAGTAGCATCTTTATTTGTGTTAGCCACTTCATCAGATAGCTTAACATTAATCAATTAATCAATTCATGCCCCAAGAAATGATGAAATAAGCCTTTACTGACAGTAAAAAGATCTTTTTTGGTCCCCCTGTAATCACTATTTTCTTTTAATATGGCAGCTAACTTAAACATTTTGGCATGAATGCTCACTGAAAGGCTTTGGATTATTTTTTACTGTAGCCTCCAGTCCAGAGAAGAAGTGTTCCATTTCAACCATAAATGGCTTTCTGTTCCCCCTACAATTTAAACTAAAATAAATTACCATTTTTATATTCATTGAGTTTTGTCAACATAGCTTATAATATAGATATGTGAAAGCCTAGATCTTAGACCATTTTTGCTTTTCTGTTGCCATTTTTCAAATCTTCTAATTGCATCTAATTTTACTTTCCAGCATTATCACTTTTTGTTTCTTTGCTGCACTTTAATCTGTGTTGTAAGATATTATATGAGTTAGTACTGAAAGACAAGGAGGAACACAAGGGTATTCTTTAGTACCTGTAGGAATGAATGACAAATGCGCAGTGGTTAATCATGGCCAGACTTTGTAAGAAGTAAAGTCATTGTAATTGTGCCTACCGATTACATAGTAATTTGTGTACTGAAAGTTAGCATCAATGTTGGTACTTTATGTGATTACTTATGTTCATAGACAGTGGTAACTGAAATTTGAATTGTTTTGAGTGATTGGTGTTTTTAAACCATGGTAACTGAAATTTGTACATACTGGAACTGTGCAAAATGAGGGCTGGTTCTAATATGCCTTTTTTTTTTTTCATTTGAGTTTCCCATTTATTATTTTTTTATTTTTTATTTTTTTTTGCTGTCTTTTTTTTTTTTTGTAGATAATTATTTTTTATTGAAGGGTAGTTGACACACGGTATTACATTACATTAGTTTCAGGTGTACAACACAGTGATTCAACATTTATATACATGATAATTCTAGGTACCAGCTATCACCATACCAAGTTGTTACAATATTTTGACTATATTCCTTATGCTATACATTACATCCCAGTTACTTATTTATTTTACAATTGGAAGTGTGTACTTTTTTGTTGTTGTTGTTGTGAGGGCATCTCTCATATTTATTGATCAAATGGTTGTTAACAACAATAAAATTCTGTATAGGGGAGTCAATGCTCAATGCACAATCATTAATCCACCCCAAGCCTAATTTTCGTCAGTCTCCAATCTTCTGAAGCATAACGAACAAGTTCTTACATGGAGGACAAATTCTTACATAGTGAATAAGTTACATGGTGAACAGTATGAGGGCAGTCATCACAGAAACTTTCGGTTTTGCTCATGCATTATGAACTATAAACAGTCAGTTCAAATATGAATACTCATTTGGTTTTTATACTTGATTTATATGTGGATACCACATTTCTCTATTATTATTATTTTTAATAAAATGCTGAAGTGGTAGGTAGATACAAGATAAAGGTAGAAAACATAGTTCAGTGTTGTAAGAGAGCAAATGTAGATGATCAGGTGTGTGCCTGTAGACTATGTGTTAATCCAAGCTAGACAAGGGCAATAAAACATCCACGTATGCAGAAGATTTCTCTCAGAACAGGGGGGGTGAGGTTCTAAGCCTCACCTCTGTTGATCCCCAATTTCTCACCTGATGGCCCCCCTGCGACTGTGCCTGTCTTAGGTTGTTCCTCCCTTGAGGAATCTTACCCGTCTCTGGCTAACCAGTCATCTTCTGAGGCCATACAGGGAAATGTAAAGTTGGTAAGTGAGAGAGAAGCCATATTGTTTGAAAAGGTTAGCTTTTTACTTCTTTGCAGATTTATGCCCTGTGGCTTCTATGCCCCGCATTTGTCTTGAGGTATCTTTACCACTTGGAAGAATTATGATACAAGGTAAATTTCATATGAGGCACGAATTCTATTTAAGGGTTGTAATTAGGAAGGAAGAAGAAAAGCTATAGAAGTAGCAGGTGGAAGAAAACATGGGAAGATTGATTATTTCTTTGACATATCTTCTTGTAGAGTAACTTCAGCATGTACAGGTTTTAAACTACTAATTAAATTGCGCACACACATTAACATAATAGGAGTATAGTTACACAACCAAAGCATACCTGTAATTACCAGCCATCTGCAGTGAAACCAAGAAAACCAGTTAGGCACCTTAGGCATTTGTGAAAACTTATCTATGATATGGTGGATATTGTCCAACTGAGCTTGAACAGTCTGAGAGAAATCAGACAAATTAAAACAACCCATTCCTGGGGACTGTTCACATGCCATATGTTCTTTTAACAGTAAATAGTCTGTAGTTGTAAGATTTTGGAGTTCTACAATTTGCACTTCTCCTAATTCTTGTTTGAGTTCCAACAGCATAGATCCAGTCAAATTTGTTGTTTTACTGTCTGCACAGGCCAGCTTAGATATCTCCTTCCTCATTCCCATGGCAAGTCCAGGAGCTGGTGGGATGAGTGCATCTACACCTGTAGCAGTGCGTGGATCTTTGTTGGGGTTTTTTGATGATCATCTTCTGGCATGAGTCTTCCAGAGAGTGCTGATGTTGGAAGTTCTTTTTCATATCGTATCTTAGTTCATTTTCGGGGTAGCCAAATTAGGCTTTGATCCTCTGTATAAACACAAACAGACCCTTTGCCTACACTTTTCTATGCCCTTTATACCCTTGTGTAGAACTCAGTGGAGGTCACCACACAGGAACTGCCTTTTTTTTTTTTTTGGTATCATTAATCTACACTTACATGACGAATATTATGTTTACTAGGCTCTTCCCTATACCAGGTCCCCCCTATAAATCCCTTTACAGTCATTATCCATCAGCATAGCAAAATGTTGTAGAATCACTACTTGCCCTCTCTGTGTTGTACAGCCCTCCCCTTTCTCCCACCCCCCCATGCATGCTAATCTTAATACCCCCCCTACTTCTCCCCCCCCTTATCCCTCCCTACCCACCCATCTTCCCCAGTCCCTTTCCCTTTGGTACCTGTTAGTCCATTCTTGAGTTCTGTGATTCTGCTGCTGTTTTGTTCCTTCACTTTTTCCTTTGTTCTTATATTCCACAGATGAGTGAAATCATTTGGTATTTCTCTTTCTCCGCTTGGCTTGTTTCACTGAGCATAATACCCTTCAGCTCCATCCATGTTGCAGCAAATGGTAGGATTTGCCCTTTTCCTATGGCTGAGTAGTATTCCATTGTGTATATGTACCATGTCTTCTTTATCCATTCATCTATCGATGGACATTTAGGTTGCTTCCAATTCTTGGCTATTGTAAATAGTGCTGCGATAAACATAGGGGTGCACTGGTCTTTCTCATACTTGATTGCTGCATTCTTAGGGTAAATTCCTAGGAGTGCAATTCTTGGGTCAAATGGTAAGTCTGTTTTGAGAATTTTGATGTACCTCCATACTGCTTTCCACAATGGTTGAACTAACTTACATTCCCACCAGCAGTGTAGGAGGGTTCCCCTTTCTCCACAGCCTCACCAACATTTGTTGTTGTTTGTCTTTTGGATGGCAGCCATCCTTACTGGTGTGAGGTGATACCTCATTGTAGTTTTAATTTGCATTTCTCTGATAATTAGCGATGTGGAGCATCTTTTCATGTGTCTGTTGGCCATCTGAATTTCTTTTTTGGAGAACTGTCTGTTCAGTTCCTCTGCCCATTTTTTAATTGGGTTATTTGTTTTTTGTTTGTTGAGGTGTGTGGGCTCTTTATATATTCTGGACGTCAAGCCTTTATCGGATGTGTCATTTTCAAATATATTCTTCCATACTGTAGGGTTCCTTTCTGTTCTATTGATGGTGTCTTTTGCCTTACAGAAGCTTTTCAGCTTAATATAGTCCCACTTATTCATTTTTGCTGTTGTTTTCCTTGCCCGGGGAGATATGTTCAAGAAGAGGTCACTCATGTTTATGTCTAAGAGGTTTTTGCCTATGTTTTCTTCCAAGAGTTTAATGGTTTCATGACTTACATTCAGGTCTTTGATCCATTTTGAGTTTACTTTTGTATATGGGGTTAGACAATGGTCCAGTTTCATTCTCCTACATGTAGCTGTCCAGTTTTGCCAGCACCACCTGTTGAAGAGACTGTCATTTCCCCATTGTATGTCCATGGCTCCTTTATCAAATATTAATTGACCATATATGTCTGGGTTAATAATGTCTGGATTCTCTAGTCTGTTCCATTGGTCTGTGGCTCTGCTCTTGTGCCAGTACCAAATTGTCTTGATTACTATGGCTTTATAGTAGAGCTTGAAGTTGGGGAGTGAGATCCCCCCTACTTTATTCTTCTTTCTCAGGATTGCTTTGGCTATTCGGGGTCTTTGGTGTTTCCATATGAATTTTTGAATTATTTGTTCCAGTTCATTGAAGAATGTTGCTGGTAGTTTCATAGGGATTGCATCAAATCTGTATATTGCTTTGGGCAGGATGGCCATTTTGATGATATTAATTCTTCCTAGTCACGAGCATGGGATGAGTTTCCATCTGTTAGTGTCCCCTTTAATTTCTCTTAAGAGTGACTTGTAGTTTTCAGAGTATAAGTCTTTCACTTCTTTGGTTAGGTTTATTCCTAGGTATTTTATTTTTTTTGATGCAATTGTGAATGGAGTTGTTTTCCTGATTTCTCTTTCTGTTGGTTCATTGTTAGTGTATAGGAAAGCCACAGATTTCTGTGTGTTGATTCTGTATCCTGCAACTTTGCTGTATTCCGATATCAGTTCTAGTAGTTTTGGGGTGGAGTCTTTAGGGTTTTTTATGTACAGTATCATGTCATCTGCAAATAGTGACAGTTTAACTTCTTCTTTACCAATCTGGATTCCTTGTATTTCTTTGTTTTGTCTGATTGCCGTGGCTAGGACCTCCAGTACTATGTTAAATAACAGTGGGGAGAGTGGGCATCCCTTTCTAGTTCCCGATCTCAGAGGAAATGCTTTCAGCTTCTCACTGTTCAGTATAATGTTGGCTGTGGGTTCATCATAGATGGCCTTTATTATGTTGAGGTACTTGCCCTCTATTCCCATTTTGCTGAGAGTTTTTATCATGAATGGATGTTGAACTTTGTCAAATGCTTTTTCAGCATCTATGGAGATGATCATGTGGTTTTTGTCTTTCTTTTTGTTGATGTGGTGGATGATGTTGATGGACTTTCGAATGTTGTACCGTCCTTGCATCCCTGGGATGAATCCCACTTGGTCATGGTGTATGATCCTTTTGATGTATTTTTGAATTCGGTTTGCTAATATTTTGTTGAGTATTTTTGCATCTACGTTCATCAGGGATATTGGTCTGTAGTTTTCTTTTTTGGTGCGGTCTTTGCCTGGTTTTGGTATTAGGGTGATGTTAGCTTCATAGAATGAGTTTCAGAGTATCCCCTCCTCCTCTATTTTTCCGAAAACCTTAAGGAGAATGGGTATTATGTCTTCCCTGTATGTCTGATAAAATTCCGAGGTAAATCCATCTGGCCCGGGGGTTTTGTTCTTTGGTAGTTTTTTGATTACCGCTTCAATTTCGTTGCTGGTAATTGGTCTGTTTAGATTTTCTGTTTCTTTCTGTGTCAGTCTTGGGAGGTTGTATTTTTCTAGGAAGTTGTCCATTTCTCCTAGGTTTCCCAGCTTGTTAGCATATAGGTTTTCATAGTATTCTCTAATAATTCTTTGTATTTCTGTGAGGTCCGTCGCGATTTTTCCTTTCTCGTTTCTGATACTGTTGATTTGTGTTGACTCTCTTTTCTTCTTAATAAGTCTTGCTAGAGGCTTATCTATTTTGTTTATTTTCTCGAAGAACCAGGTCTTGGTTTCATTGATTTTTGCTATTGTTTTATTCTTCTCAATTTTATTTATTTCTTCACTGATCTTTATTATGTCCCTCCTTCTGCTGACCTTAGGCCTCATCTGTTCTTCTTTTTCTAATTTCGATAATTGTGACATTAGACCATTCATTTGGGATTGTTCTTCCTTTTTTAAATATGCTTGGATTGCTATATACTTTCCTCTTAAGACTGCTTTTGCTGTGTCCCACAGAAGTTGGGGCTTAGTGTTGTTGTTGTCATTTGTTTCCATATATTGCTGGATCTCCATTTTGATTTGGTCATTGATCCATTGATTATTTAGGAGCATGTTGTTATGCCTCCATGTGTTTGTGAGCCTCTTTGCTTTCTTTGTACAGTTTATTTCTAGTTTTATGCCTTTGTGGTCTGAAAAGTTGGTTGGTAAGATTTCAATCTTTTGGAATTTACTGAGGCTCTTTTTGTGGCCTAGTATGTGGTCTATTCTGGAGAATGTTCCATGTGCACTTGAGAAGAATGTATATCCTGTTGCTTTTGGATGTAGAGTTCTATAGATGTCTATTAGGTCCATCTGCTCTACTGTGTTGTTCAGTGCTTCCGTGTCCTTACTTATTTTCTGCCCAGTGGATCTATCCTTTTGGGTGAGTGGTGTGTTGAAGTCTCCTAAAATGAATGCATTGCAGTCTATTTCCCCCTTTAGTTCTGTTAGTATTTGTTTCACATATGCTGGTGCTCCTGTGTTGGGTGCATATATATTTAGAATGGTTATATCCTCTTGTTTGACTGAGCCCTTTATCATTATGTAGTGTCCTTCTTTATCTCTTGTTACTTTCTTTGTTTTGAAGTCTATTTTGTCTGATATTAGTACTGCAACCCCTGCTTTCCTCTAGCTATTGTTTACCTGAAATATGTTTTTCCACCCTTTGACTTTTAGTCTGTACATGTCTTTGGGTTTGAGGTGAGTTTCTTGTAAGCAGCATATAGATGGGTCTTGCTTTTTTATCCATTCTATTACTCTGTGTCTTTTGATTGGTGCATTCAGTCCATTAACATTTAGGGTGACTATTGAAAGATATGTACTTATTGCCATTGCAGGCTTTAGATTCGTGGTTACCAAAGGTTCAAGGTTAGCCTCTTTAGTATCTTACTGCCTAACTTAGCTCGCTTATTGAGCTGTTGTATACACTGTCTGGAGATTCTTTTCTTCTCTCCCTTCTTGTTCCTCCTCCTCGATTCTTCATATATTGGGTGTTTTGTGCTGTGCTCTTTCTAGGAGTGCTCCCATCTAGAGCAGTCCCTGTAAGATGTCCTGTAGAGGTGGTTTGTGGGAAGCAAATTCCCTCAGCTTTTGTTTGTCTGAGAATTGTTTAATCCCACCATCATATTTGAATGATAGTCGTGCTGGATACAGTATCCTTGGTTCAAGGCCCTTGTGTTTCATTGCATTTAATATATCATGCCATTCTCTTCTGGCCTGTAGGGTTTCTGTCGAGAAGTCTGATGTTAGCCTAATGGGTTTTCCTTTATAGGTGACCTTTTCTCTCTAGCTGCCTTTAACACTCTTTCCTTTTCCTTGATCTTTGCCATTTTAATTATTATGTGTCTTGGTGTTGTCCTCCTTGGATCCTTTCTGTTGGGAGTTCTGTGTATATCTGTGGTCTGTTCCATTATTTCCTCCCCCAGATTGGGGAAGTTTTCAGCAATTGTTTTTTCCAAGATACTTTCCATCCTGAAATTTTCCTCTCTCTTCTTCTTATGGGACCCCTATAATATGGATATTGTTTCTTTTGGATTGGTCACACAGTTCTCTTAATATTGTTTCATTCCTGGAGATCCTTTTATCTCTCTCTATGTCAGCTTCTATGCGTTCCTGTTCTCTGGTTTCAATTCCATCAATGGCCTCTTCCATCCTATCCGTTCTGCTTATAAGCCCTTCCAGAGTTTGTTTCATTTCTGTAATCTCCTTTCTGGCATCTGTGATCTCCCTCCAGACTTCATCCCATATCTCTTGCGTATTTTTCTGCGTCTCTGTCAGCATGTTTATGATTCTTATTTTGAATTCTTTGTCAGGAAGACTGGTTAGGTCTGTCTTCTTCTCTGGTGTTGTCTCTGTGATCTTTGTCTGCCTGTAGTTTTGCCTTTTCATGGTGATAGGAATAGTTTGCAGAGCTGGGAGGAGTGATGGCTGGAAGAACTTCCCTTCTTGTTGGTTTGTGGCCCTCCTCTCCCAGGAGAACAGCGACCTCTAGTGGCTTGTGCTGGGTAGCTGCGCGCAGACAGGGCTTCTGCTTCCTGACCGGCTGCTATGGAGTTTATCTCCGCTGTTGCTGTGTGCTTGTCCTGGCTCGGACAGCTGCTCCAAAATGGTGGCGCCGCATTGGAGGGGGAGCGGCCTGGAGGCTATTAATCTCCGTAAGGGGCCTCCTTGCTCCCTGAATCCCAGGGGATTAGTGTGCCCAGAGATCCCTGGATTCTCTACGTCTGGATTCAGTGCCCCGCCCTGCCCCTTTAAGACTTCCAAAAAGCATCCGCCAAAACAAAACAACAACCACACACACACAAAAAAGTTTTTTAATTAAAAAAAAAAATGGCTGCTCCTTTTTCTTTATTCTCTGTCGCCAACCTCAGGCATCTGCTCACCGGTCTTGCTGCCCTGTTTCCCTATTATTGGGGTCCGTATCCCTTTAAGACTTCCAAAAAGCACTCGCCAGAACAAAACAGAAAAAAAAAAAAAATGTCCGCTCGCTTGTCTTATGTCCTCCAGCGCCAGGCCTCCGGTACCCGCTCACTGTTCTTGCTGCCCTGTTTCCCTAGTATCCAGGGTCCCCTGCGCACACACTGTGTCTGCGCTCTGGCCCGGATGGCTGGGGCTGGGTGTTCAGCAGTCCTGGGCTCCTTCTCCCTCTTGCTCTGCCTACTCTTCTCGCGCCGGGAGCTGGGGGGAGGGGCGCTGCGGGGCCGGGGCTTGTATCTTACCCCCTTTACGAGGCTCTGGGTTCTCGCAGGTGTGGATGTGGTCTGGATGTTGTCCTGTGTCTCTGGTTTTTATTCTAGGAAGTGTTGTCTTTGTTATATTTTCATAGATATATGTGGTTTTGGGAGGAGATTTCTACTGCTCTACTCACGCCACCATCTTGGCTCCAATGCCCTGGTTCTAATATTTCGATTAATCACTTATCTTTAAACCTCATTTGAGTCTCAACCTTGAGTCTCAAAATCTTGAGTCTTAAACTAACTGAATATTTTGAGTCAGAGACTTGAAGCTGTACCTTTCTAGCCTTTGAGTTTAGAAATTATGGTAGCTTCTCTGATCCCTGTAACTGTCTTCTCATAATGAGGTCTCCTCCATGCTTCCTGCCTCCATAATGAGGCTTTGGGCAGCTCGGCTTCTGACATACGTGATTTCTTTTTGTGGATGGAACAGCAAAGCCTTTTATATCTCTGAAGTCTGCTGTCCTTTCTCTGTTTCTCTATGTTCCTGTGATTTAGAACTGCCTTCCAGAAACACATGGCAGCTCTTACCTGGCTTTATAGCTCTTACCTTCCAGCCAGGATGAAAGTTTTGCCTTAACACCCACAGAGTCAGCCAGCTAGACTCTGCCTTCCTAATGAGTAACTCATAAACTCCGGAAGCACTGTTTTACCTGAAGAATGCCTCACAGTGGCTGTTACAACCTCTCTTTCAAACTTCATGCCAGCTTGGTTTTTGCCGCCCTTCCTTAAGAATCTAAGTTTCAAAAACTCTTCTGTAGTATTTAACATAAACTTCAAAGGCTCACAAAGGAAGAAATGTTCCTGAAGAGGCTCTGTCTCTCTTTTTTTCTTTGAGGCATTTTCAATGTGAAAAAATAGGTTTTAAATGGATCTAGGGAGATTCCTTGTGGTTCTTTTATGCCTCCTAGAACATGGCTGGGCACATATGTATCATTTAACAAATGCTTGTCACATTATTGATTGAAATGACGAGCTACAGGCATACTTAAATTTACACATAAATTTATTTTTGAAAACCGCGTTTTTGAGGATGGGGAGGGAGAATTGAGAGGGAGATATGATATTGAATTGACTAGAGGCAAAGAAAATTTGTCCTGAGAAGATTCTTAATGTGGATCCTCCTAACAGTGACAAATTCCAACATCCTTTTTATGATACTTTTGAAAATGAATAGTTTGCAGGCAAAGTATCTTTTGTTTAAATCTGTATTTTAAATAGTTGCTTTAAATGTGATAGCTATCAGTGAAAAACTTTGCAGTCAAAACAAAGGATTCATATTTAGAAAGATAAGGCCATGAAACTTGGGAGAAGGTATTGAGACTTGTTCTCTGGAGGGGAAAACCACGAAAACTAATGGGAATTTCTTCTGGAGATATGCTTATGTCAAGGCTGTCAAGTCCTCCAACTCATTGGCAATTTGGGATATTTTCCTTTTCATTTCATCTTACCTATGATAACTATGATTCAGTAGACACTTAGGTATGGATATAGTGAGGGCAGCCTCCTTCCTTCTGCTATTATTTCTGAGAAGATTAAGGGCTATTTGAAAGTAGGGACAAATCCACTGGGGAGTCTGGTCTTTGCTTCCTTTAACCTCTAGCAGAGAAGGGGACTATGCACACACTGGGTATCTAAAAGGGTTTATAAAGTGATTAAGTCGCACTTTCTTTTTTTTCATTTTCATTTTATTTTATTTTGGTATCATTAATCTACAATTACATGAGTAACATGTTTACTAGGCTCTCCCCATCACCAAATCCCCCCCACATACACCATTACAGTCATGGTCCATCAGCATAGTAAGATGCTATAGAATCACTACTTGTCTTCTCTGTGTTGTACAGCCCTCCCCGTGCCCCCCACCCCTACATTATGTCTGCTAATTGTAATGCCCCTTTATCCCCCTTGTCCCTCTCTTCCCACCCATCCTCACAGTCTCTTTCCCTTTGGTAACTGTTAGTCCATTCTTGGGTTCTGTGAGTCTGCTGCTGTTTTGTTCTTCCAGCTTTTGCTTTGTTCTTGTACTTCACAGATGAGTGAAATCATTTGATACTTGTCTTTTTCCGCCTGGCTTATTTCACTGAGCATAACCATAATACCCTCTAGCTCCATTCATGTTGTTGCAAATTGTAAGATTTGTTTTCTTCTTATGGCTGAATAATATTCCATTGTGTATATGTACCACCTCTTCTTTATCCATTCATCTACTGATGGACACTTAGGTTGCTTCCATTTCTTGACTATTTTAAATAGTGCTGCGATAAACATAGGGTGCATATGCCTTTTTCAAACTGGGCCCTGCACTGTTAGGGTAAATTCCTAGGAGTGGAATTAGTGGATCAAATGGTATTTCTATTTTGAGTTTTTTGAGGAACCTCCATACTGCTTTCCACAATGGTTGAACTAATTTACAGTCCCCCCAGCAGTGCAGGAAAGTTCCCCTTTCTCCACAACCTCGCCAACATTTGTTGTTGTTTGTCTTTTGGATGGTGGCGATCCTTACTGGTGTGAGGTGATATCTCGTTGTGGTTTTAATTTGCATTTCTCTGATGACTAGTGATGTGGAGCATCTTTTCATGTGTCTGTTGACTATCTGAATTTCTTCTTTGGAGAACTATCTGTTCAGATCCACTGACCATTTTTTGATTGGATTATTTGCTTTTTGTTTGTTGAGGTGCATGAGGTCTTTATATATTTTGGATGTCAAACCTTTATCGGATCTGTCATTTATGAATATATTCTCCCATACTGTAGGGTACCTTTTTGTTCTATTCATGATGTCCTTTGCTGTACAGAAGCTTTTCAGCTTGATATTGTCCCACTTGTTCATTTTTGCTTCTGTTTCCCTTGCACAGGGAGATATGTTCATGAAGAAGTCACTCATGTTTATGTTCAAGAGATTTTTGCCTATGTTTTTTTCTAACAGTTTTATGGTCTCATGACTTACATTCAGGTCTTTGATCCATTTAGAATTTACTTTTGTGTATGGGGTTAGACAATGATCCAGTTTCATTCTCTTACATGTAGCTGTCCACTTTTGCCAATACCAGCTATTGAAGGGGCTGTCATTTCTACACTGTATGTCCATGGTTCCTTTATCATATATTAATTGACCATATATGTTTGGGTTAATATCTGGAGTTTCTATTCTTGTGGCTCTGTGGCCCTTTTCTTGTGCCAGTACCAAATTATCTTGATTACTGTGGCTTTGTAGTAGAACTTGAAGTTGGGAAGTGAGATCCCCCCCACTTTACTTTTCCTTCTCAGAATTACTTTGGCTATTCGGGGTCTTTTGTGGTTCCATATGAGTTTTACAGCTATTTGTTCCAGTTTGTTGAAGAATGCTGTTGGTATTTGATAGGGATTGCATTGAATCTGTAGATTGGTCTAGGCAGGATGGCTATTTTGACAATATTAATTCTTCCTAGTCAAGAGCATGGGATGAATTTCCGTTTGTTTGTGTCCTCTTTAATTTCTCTTAAGAATGTCTTGTAGTTTTCAGGATATAGGTCTTTCACTTCCTTGGTTAGGTTTATTCATAGGTATTTTATTCTTTTTGATGCAACTGTGAATGGAATTGTTTTTCTGATTTCTCCCTCTGCTAGTTCGTTAGTGTATAGGAAAGCAATAGATTTCTGTGTACTAATTTTACATCTTGCAACTTTGCTGAATTCAGATATTAGTTCTAGTAGTTTGGATGATTAGGGTTTTTTATGTACAATATCATGTCATCTGCTAATAGTGACATTTTGACTTCTTCTTTACCTATCTGGATGCCTTGTATTTCTTTGTTTTGTCTGATTGCTATGGGTAGGACCTCCAGTACTATGTTTATTAACAGTGGGGAGAGTGGGCATCCCTGTCTTGCTCCCAATCCCAGAGGAAAAGCTTTCAGTTTTTTGCCGCTAAGTATGATGTTGGCTGTGGGTTTGTCTTACATGGACTTTACTATGTTGAGGTACTTGCCCTCTACACCCAAAGAGTTTTTATCATGAATGGATGTTGAATTTTGTTGAATGCTTTTTCTGCATCTATGGAGATGATCATGTGGTTTTTGTCCTTCTTTTTGTTGATGTGGTGGATGATGTTGATGGATTTTCGAATGTTGTACCATCCTTGTATCTCTGAGGTGAATCCAACTTGATCATGGTGTATGATCCTCTTGATGTATTTTTGAATTTGGTTTGCTATTATTCTGTTGAGTATTTTTGCATCTACGTTTATCAGGGGTATTGGTTTTTAATTTTCTTTTTTTGTGGGGTCTTTGCCTGGTTTGGGTATTACAGTAATGCTGGCTTCATAGAATGAGTTTGAAAGTATTCCCTCCTTTTCTATTTTTTGGAAAACTTTAAGGAAAATGGGTATTATGTCTTCTCTATATGTCTGATAAAATTCAGCGGTGAGTCCATCTGACCCAGGCATTTTTTTCTTGGGTAGTTTTTTTTTTATTACCGATTTAATTTCGTTGCTAGTAATTGGTATGTTTAGATTTTCTGTTTCTTCCTGTGTCTGTCTTGGAAGGTTGTATATTTCTAGGAAGGTGTCCATTTCTTCTAGGTTTTTCAGCTTGTTAGCATATAGATTTTCATAGTATTCTCTGATAATTCTTTGTATTACTTTGGGGTCCGTCATGATTTTTCCTTTCTCATTTCTTATTCTGTTTGTGTAGATTCTCTTTTTCTCCTAATAAGTCTGGCTAGGGGCTTATCTATTTTGTTTATTTTCTCAAAGAACCAGGTCTTGGTGTCATTGACTTTTTTCTATTGTTTTATTCTTATCAATTTTATTTATATCTTCTCTGATCTTTATTATTTCCCTCCTTCTGCTGACTTTGGACCTCATTTGTTCTTCTTTTCCAGTTTCAATAATTCCGACTTTAGACTATTCATTTGGGATTGTTCTTCCTTCTTTAAATAGGCCCAGATTGCTATATACTTTCCTCTTAGAACTGCCTTTGCTGTGTCCACAGAAATTGGGGCTTTGTGCTGTTGTTGTCATTTGTCTCCATATATTTCTTGATCTCTGTTTTAATTTGGTCATTGATCCATTGATTATTTAGGAGTATGTTGTTAAGCCTCCATGTTTTTGTGAGCCTTTTTATTTTCTTTGTACAATTTATTTCTAGTTTTATACCTTTGTTATCTGGGAAGTTGGTTGGTAGAATTTCTTTTTGAATTTACGGAGGCTCTTTTTGTGGCTTAGTATATGGTCTATTCTGGAAAATGTTCCATGTGCACTTGAGAAGAATGTGTATCCTGCTGCTATTGGGTGTGGAGTTCTGTAGATGTCTGTTAGGTCCACTTGTTCTAATGTGTTGTTCAGTGCCTCTGTGTCCTTACTTATTTTCTTTGTGGTGGATCTGTCCTTTGGAGTGAGTGGTGTCTTGAAGTCTCCTAGAACGAATACATTGCATTCTATTTCCTCCTTTAATTCTGTTAGTATTTGTTTCACATATATCGGTGCTCCTGTATTGGGTGCACATATATTTATAATGGTTATATCCTCTTGTTGGACTGACCCCTTTATTATTATGTAATGTCATTCTTTATCTCTTGTTACTTTCTTTGTTTTGAAGTCTATTTTGTCTGATACAAGTACTGCAACGCCTGCTTTTTTCTCCTTATGGTTTGCATGAAATATCTTTTTCCATCCCTTGACTTTTCATCTGTTTATGTCTTTGGGTTTGAGGTGAGTCTCCTGTAAGCAGCATATAGATGGGTCTTGCTTTTTTATCCATTCTATTACTCTGTGTCTTTTCATTGGTGCATTCAGTCCATTTATATTTAGGGTGATATTGAAAGATATGTACTTAATGCCATTACAGTCTTTAGATCCATGGTTACCAAAGGTTCAAGGGTACCTTCTTTACTATCTAACTGCCTAACTTCACTCGCTTATTCAGCTATTATAAACAGTCTGATGATTCTTTATTTCTCTCCCTTCTTATTCCTCCTTTTCCATTCTTTATATATTAGATGTTTTATTCTGTACTCTTTTGTGTTTCCTTTGGCTACTTTTGTGAATAGTTGATTTTATTTTTTGCCTTTAGTTAGTATTTGTTTGGTCTGCTTTCTTTGGTGTGATTTTATTTTCTCTGGTGGCATCTATTTAGCCTTACGAGTGCTTCAATCTAGAGCAGTTCCCTTTAAATACCCTGTAGAGGTGGTTTGTGGGAGGAAAATTCCCTCAACTTTTGCTTGTCTGGGAATTGTTTTGTCCCTCCTTCATATTTAAATGATAATCATGCTGGATACAGTATTCTTGGTCAAGGCCTTTCTGTTTCATTGCATTAAATATATCATTCTCTTCTGGCCTGTAAGTTTTCTGTTGAGAAGTCTGATGATAGCCTGATGGGTTTTCCATTTTAGGTGACCTTTTTTATTTCTCTTGCTGCCTTTAATACCCTGTCCTTGTCTTTGATTTTTGCCATTTTAATTATTTTATGTGTTGGTATTGTCTTCTTTGGGTCCCTTGTGTTGGGAGATCTGTGGGCTTCCATGATCTGAGAGATTATTTCCTCCGCCAGTTTGGGGAAGTTTTCAGTAATAATTTCTTCAAAGACACTTTCTATCCCTTTTTCCCTCTTCTTCTTCTGGTACCCCTATTATGTGAATATTATTCTGTTTGGATCAGTCACACAGTTCTCTTAATATTCTTTCATTCCTTGAGATCCTTTTATTCTCTCTGACTCAGCTTCTCTGTATTCCTGTTCTCTGATTTCTATTCCATTAACAGTCTCTTGCACCTCATCCATTCTGCTCTTAAGTCCTTCCAGAGATTGTTTCATTTCTGTAATCTCTCTCCTGACTTCATCCCTTAACTCTTGCATATTTCTCTGCAGGTCCATCAGCATGGTTATGACCTTTATTTTGAATTCTTTTTTAGGAAGATTGGTTATATCTATCTCCCCAGGCCCTCCCTTGGGGGTCGTCTCCCAAAATTTCATCGCGGTAGAGGTGGTTGTAGGCAGATGGCACGTGTGTCAGCTGGAAGAACAAAGTCCCTTCCTGCTTGCTGTTCACCCTGCCCTTCTCCACTGCCTGTGTCAGTTACCTGCACACCTGGAGCAGCCTCTGGGTTAATCCCCTGACCTGCCATGGGTGGCGCAGCCCTCGGGGTAGCCCAGAGCCCTGCAGGGAGTGGCAGGCACACTAGGTGTGTTCTCCTTTTAGAATGGCACCCCTTTGAGCCTTGCCCAGGCTTCCTCTGTCTGTGCTGGGCAGCTGCCACTGGCAGCAGCCTTTGGATCTGCATGCTGGGAGGAGACTCTGTGTGGTTGCTGTGGGCACAGTCGCTCTCCATCTGCTCTACCACTGTGGCAGGGCAGCGCTGGCAGGGGGAATGAATGGCAGGCTGTTATCACTGTGAGGTGCTTCCGAGCTGCATTGCCACCCAGGGGT
Organism: Manis pentadactyla; assembly: GCF_030020395.1. NCBI lineage: Eukaryota > Metazoa > Chordata > Mammalia > Pholidota > Manidae > Manis > Manis pentadactyla. The sequence continues at coordinate 183,769,137 of NC_080021.1, read as the reverse complement.
TTAGGGCATTTGAAGTTCCTTAGGATTCACAGCCTGCTATGCTGAGTGTGTCAGGACAATTCTGTCCAGCTGTGAAGCCCCTGTCTCTTTAAGACTTTCAAAAGCACTAGCTTTTCATTTGTGCCAGGGGAGCCAGCTGTGGGGACCTACTTGCAGATTTTACTTTTCCGTTTCTCTAATATCCAGCACACCATGCAGTGTGTGTCTGTGTTCCCGGTGTGGATGCCTAGGGCTGGGTATTTAACAGTCCTGGGCTCCCATTCCCTCCCCACTGTGACTCCTCTTCTCCCACTGGGGAGCTGGGGTGGGGGGAGTGCTCAGGTCCCGCCGGGCTGTGGCTTGTATCTTACCCCTTTCGTGAGATGCTGTGTTCTTGCAGTTGTAGATGTAGCCTGGCTGTTGTACTGTATCAACTGGTCTCTCTGTTAGGCATAGTTGTATTTGTTGTATTTTCAAAAATATATATAGTTTTGGGAGGAGATTTCCTCTGCCCTACCCACGCCGCCATCTTGGCTCCTCCTTTAAGTCATGCTTTCTTTACCAGTTGTAAGATCCACTCTGGGAGAATCAAAGGTCAGTTACAAGATCAGTACAGGGCCCAACAAGAAAGATCTTAGAGCTCATGGCACATGTCACGAGGCTGGATTCAGAACAGAAAAGCAGGACTCTAGGAATTCCCTTGTGACATGGTTCATTACATGATTCAGATTGTCTAAGGGTTAAGTGGCAGGTGCACATAATGAAAGTGTCACAGAATACCAATGCTAATTCCACCTCAACCAGCACAGTTCAGGGGTTTCTCAGTGCTTCCTTAATTTGATTTTTGTTCATTCATGTTAGTTTATGTTTTAGATGAAATGTTTCTAGAAAACAGGGCTCAGGGCTCTTAAGAGCTAAACTGTGTCCTCCCAAAAATTTGTATGTTGAAATCCTAACCTCCATTACCTTAGAATGTGACTGTATTTGGCCTTTTAAAGATATTCTTAAGGTAAAATGAAGTAATTCATTCAGGCCCTAATCCAAGTATGACTGGTGTCTGTATAAGAAGAAGAGACTGGGACACAGGGGAAGATGAGTGAAAGCACTGGACAGAGATGGCCATCTACAAACCAGGGAGAGAGGTTTCAGAATAAAATGATCCAAGCTGACACTTTGATCTTGAACTTCTGGCCTCTAGAACTGTGAAGAAATAAATGTCTATTGTTTAAGTCATCCAATCTGCGGTATTTGTTATGACAGCATAGAAAATTAATACTAGGTCTATTTAAATTTCTATGAATAGTGTCTAGTCTCAAGACCATATGTAAAATAGATGCATTTTTGGGGCAGGCAGAAATACAGCAGATGGACAGACCTTTTATTTTTTTTCGTTTAGTGGCAGGTATAGCATTTAAAGGTCAGGAATTGAATCAGGCAAGGTCAGATAGGATCACAGATTTATTATCTTCTATTTACCATTTGAAGATCTTTCAGCTCCCTTGGAAGTAAGTCTTGGTGGGAGGTTGAGGGCAGGAGGGACTTCTGGGCCACTTGATGCTATTATGGTGTTAGTAAAGATTATGTTGAGAAATGACTTGTATAGATATTTGGAAATGATTGATATCTACTATTGTCTAGTCTAAGTAGTGATCCGGATAGCACAGTCTATAGCTGCAGTTTCGCCTTATCAATGTTCAGGGAAAAATAAGGTTGTAATAATAGCACATGTAGTATATATCAGTTTTTGCTCCCACTTGCTATTGTAAGACTTCTTACTCTGCTGTCAGTCTGCTTTCCCTTCCTCTTTCTTTCAAGTGACTCCAAGGGAAAGAATCTCCTGTATCATAATGAACACAGGCCTCTCATTATCTCTATCACTGTCTGTCTAATTATCTATTTACAATAATTCAAAGACCTTTTTAATATGTTTCATAAGTTTTAAATTAGTTTGGAAGTTTTAATTTCTTTATATATTTTTCATGATAAGACTAATATAACCACAATAAGAGAAAATTTGGAAAATAGATAAAAGGAAAAAAAATCACTGAAGTTCCCATCATTCTATGCAATTGTTAGCATTTGGTTGATTTTCCTTTTAACATTTTTGTCTCATGTAAAGGAACTTTTCTCCAAAAATTACAATTCTAAATATATAGATAAGTTTCTTTACTCCTCTTTTTTTAAAAAAAGAATATTGTATCATGAGTATTTGTCAGTGCAACAAATTTTCTTAGGCCTCATTTTAGTGATATATAATGAAGTGTTGAGTTGACACAATTGTTTACTTATTGTTTTCTCAATTCTTGGATGTTTAGGTTGTTTCAAACTATTTAAAAATAAAAAGCAATAAACAACATGGACATCTTTGACAATGGGTATCTTTGAACATAACTTTTTTTTTCTGTCTTGCATTTCTTCCTTAGAATAACATTCCCATGGCCAAATTACTGTATGAAAAGGGATACTCATTTTTGTGAAGAAGCTTAGAGTATATCCTACTGTTGGCTATAGGATCTCTTCTAGGGAATCTGTATCAGGGGCCACTCTTAGTTTAACCTTTGTCAAGGGCCTCCATGGCTTGGAAGCATTGCTGCTGCCTTTTGGAGAATCATCTACTGGTTCATAGCTAGTGCATTTTGCTTAATAAGTTTGTAGGATTGGTCCAATGAAATTCAAGGATAAAGATGGGAACAGAGTGTGTCTAGGACTCACATGAGGAGTTGGTTGAAGTGTTTGAGGACACTTCACATCCTTGGTGACACTTCATGTATCATTGAGGGTGAATGTGAACACAGGACAGCAGGTGCAGAGAATGGGCCCATTGCACTGGCCAGGGGGGAGACTCTGGGTGTGGGGATTCAGTGACAATGTCACTGGGCTCTTGATTTTGCTTGGGGTTCAAACAAGATACCAACTTTTCCTAGAGTTGGGGGAATGTCTCTCTCCAGCCCATTTCATTTTTTTTTGTTCTAAACAATCTTCTGATTGTTGTTTGGCTTCTTCAGTATCTTGATATCCAGAATGTTGGCAATATACCATATAACTCACTGTTTGCCTCTGTATTCCATCTATGAGGAAGCTACTTATATATAGGACCTGTTATATTTTGTGGGCTGACTTCACCCCCAGTGTCATTTTGCTTTCATAATTTTATTTACTTTTTGCCTCATCTTTTAATTTTGGGTTTCTTTTCTCTTATAAAATGTTTGCATATTTCTAAGTAGCCTTAAATTTGTTTTAGAATAAGTTATGGTTTGAATGAAGAATTAAAGATTGGTTTTCTGGGTTTAGGCATTGGTCTGTTCATTTAGTGTGAGTTGTCACTGGGAGGTCACTCATCTTGGGTCCAGTATCTGGATCTGACTGATCCATGACTAGACAGTGGATCCTGATGATTCAATCTCAGTGCTGTTCTTGAGGTCCTATCATTAAAAATCCAGCCCCTCTTAGGCATTCCACTCCTTCACTTTGTGCCTCTTCAAAATAGGAAGCATAGAGTTAGACCATATGAATTCAAGGGTTAAAATAGCCCAGTTAACAGTTAAGTATACTTAATCCATTTGTCTTTCCTGCCTCCTTATATATTTTACTTCTGTACTTTCAGCCTACAGAAACTTTAGTTTTGATAAAAGGAGAAAAGTGGATTTAGCTTTTAGTCTGGATTATTATGCTAACTAAATGTTACAATTTAATAATAATTAAGAATTTTGGAACTGAGCCCTCATAATACTTAGTAATTCTCATATCACTGAGTTTCCCGGCATTTAAAAAGAAATGAACTTACCTCTTCTTCCTGGACAAAGCTCTTGAATTGAGGGACCTCTTCATATGTAAAGCCCTCACAAAACTGAGACCAAGTCTTTGCACAAAGCAGGAGCTCCACACACATCTGCTAAATTGAATACTCTCACCTCCAAACAGGCTTGAGAAATAAAGACATATAGACAGCCTATACAAAGAAGCAGAAAATGATCCTGCTAATAAATACATACAGAATTGACAGCCTTTCCCAAAGACTATTCTTACTCAGTGATGGCAAGAAAAGACCCACCCACCAGAGGAATCACACTATATTATGATTTAAATTCGTTTGCAGTCAGAGGAGTTTTGTTAATTTTAAAATTGGAAGGTATTTATATGAAGAGTGCCCTATATACATCTTGTATGAAGGTTGTGCTTACTGTTAATTTGGTAAATGTCATTTCTACTCATTTACTTAAAATTAAATTTTAAATCTTTATAACAGTGAGAAACATCCAAATTGTTTCACATACAGTGAGAATAAGGGCCAAAGCTTCTAGGTATGGCAGGCAAGAAGTCTCTGATTTGAGATGAAAATATGATTCCTTTGGAAATCCCTACTAAACCTACAATATATTTTCTTAATCTTCTCCAGTGACTCAAATATTTTGAGAGCATATGTAGGTCAAGCCATTTGAGTATTTAAAAATAATAACTATACTTTGGGTATTTAGCTCATTACTGTGATATTCCTTGAGAACAAAAGACACAGAAAAATAATTTAAAAAAATGTCAGTTCCATTTGGTTGTGTATGTTCCTGACTAGGGAGCTAAATTAACCCATTTTCAGAGCTCTTCAGAATGATTATACTTTGCATTTGTTGCAGAGTAGCCCTGGTCAGGAGAAAGGGTTTAAATAATGTCAACAGTGGTCATTTCATTTTTTTTTTTTTTGCTCTGCACTTTGTCATTATGATTGATACTTTCCCACATGTATCTATTGTTAATAAAGCAGTTTCTTTTTTTTTGGTGAAGGGAAAGGTGGGATACATGGCCCCTGGATTCCTGATGGTGGACAAGTATTTACAAACATTATGCCTACTGCTGGCGAAATGACTCAGTGAAACTGTACATCCAAGGTATGAGGCATCTGTGCTTGTACACACTGCGCAGGAAATGCAACTGTTAGCCACAGTCACATGGGAAATTAGTTCTTTAATAAAACAATGTTTTATGCCTGTGTGTAACCACTAATGGAGCAGGTGGTGTGATTGGAGTAAAAAATAATTCTGGGGTAAGACCAGAGTGTTAGCTCCATATGTGAGAGTCATTTACTGTTACTCATATTCAAACTCATGTAGGAAAGAATTGAAGTCAGAAGGGTATAAAGTGCCACAGGAAGTCATTGATGTGGTTAATTTGACAAAAACAAGGACTTTAATAGAATCATCCCAAACTTTGTAAAAAGAAAGGCAGTGGCCACAAAAATCTTTTGTATCACAAACGATTTCTGATTACCTTTTGGCAAAATAATGGTCGTTTTAAAAGATGAATTATACATTTTTCTTTTTCAATACGTATTCCAAATTCACTGACCTTTTCTGTGACACTAGCAGCTGTTTAAAAAAAAGTTTATTCTTCTTCTTCAAGGCAAAGGTGACATTTTATTACTGAGAGAAAATATCTACTTTTCAAAGGAACTCTTGCTATGGAGAGAACATCTTGAAAATGGATGTTTGGAAATGGTTCTATCATATGATTTTTTTGTTAAAAATAATGTATCTCAACCATAAAAACATTGAGAGTCCTGCACTTATAAAAACCAGTTTTTTAACTGGTGTAAAAATTTCCAGAAGAGGGAGTGAGTGGTTTTGATTAGTTTGTAAGAACTGATTTCCACTAGAGAAGGTAGGAACTTATGAGCCTAATTTCAACAAAAGCCTTTGCGTAATTGGTGATTGGGATTAAAAAATCATAATGTTGAAAACTGTGAATTATGTACCTTTTTTTTCCATTTGGACCCATTGTCATTATGAGTTACATTTTCAGTTATGCAACCATTAAAACCAACTATTATATATGAACTAGCATCCAATGTGAATTTTTGTGATATAAAGTTGAATGAAGTCTCTTGAAACAATGAATAATAAATGAATAATACAAAATATAAATATTTTATTGATAATTGTTAGATAATAACAAAGTTTCTATATTATTCATAAAAATATACTAAGAATATTTTAACTCATTTAAAATATTTGAAAGATTAAAAAATTATATTCATATAATTTATAAAAAATATAATATGAAAGCAATTTATAAATAAGAACATATCTCGAAAGTATAGTTAAACCTTTTTATTTATATGGATAAGTAATCAAAAAAGTTCAGAAACCACTGTTCTATACATATAACCATGTCTCAGCCCCACATTCCCAGGAAAGAGGAGATGATTGGTATAGTTGGATCATATGTCCATCTCTGATCCAAACAGCTGTGGACTAAGAAGGAGGGTGACATACTGCAGGTGAGTATCTGAGTGGTCATGATCCCAGTCACAACAATTACATGATTTCATTTAATTATGGGAAGCAACATTTATCATCACATGAAAATATCCACTCTTCAATTTATAAAATTTGTCTTCTCTCCAGTATCTATTCTGTTTAAGCCAGCATCTGCTTCTCCTCACCTGTCAACATATTTTTCCAGTCAGTTTCACTGACGAATATGGTAACCTTTGATGGTATAAATGCAAAGACAATATAAATGGGTTATAAAGTGAAATTATCACTCTCGCAGAGATTTCAGGATTTCATGAAGTTGAAGAAAATGATGTTGGAATACTGCTCAAATCACACACAAATGAGGCTTGGGAAATTCAGGTAAGTTAACAACTGAAGAGAAAACCAGTTAGGGTTATGATATGACAGATCTTCAAAGCAAATGATTTGAATGTCAAAGGTATTGATATTGGTAAATTAATACGTCCCTGAGTGTTTTTGGCAGAAGTTGACCATTTTTATGATCTTACTACAAAAATTGACCATGACCCTTTTTGTTGGAAAAGTTATGTCTGCTAACATAAATATTTGAGTTGTTCAAAGACATAGTTGTGCAATTAGAACCTAATTAAAAAGCAAGATAAACTTACTTTATTAAATTTTAATTTCACTGATTAAAGCTAAAGCCCTAATCAGATGTTTTTTCCCCCCAGCTATTTACTAAGGGATTGTATTCCTTATTTGAGGAGCTGGTGCTCAGTTTTCTGGTTATCGTGCTGACCCTCCCGAGAAATGTGGATGGAAAGTGGTGCTGTGAACCCAGCCCTTTGCACCTTCTTTAACTAATCCTTGATTTTTTGCCTCTTCACACCGGATCCAGCTTGAACCCTAATCCTTCAGGGTCTTTCTGGGTGTCTGGTTTGTTGATGTGGAAAATTAGTTTGAGCCAATGTGTTTATAAGAGACAATAGCTAAAACAGTTATTCTTTGCTGAAAATACTTTCTTCATTTGAACAGCAGTCCTCAGTGCTTAAAACTAACAGGTAAAAACAGGAGAGGCTTGGGGACTGTAAGGGATGATTAAAGGCATGGAGGCCTTTTCTGCCCCTGGCTACCTTAAGTGCCCTGTCTTCACCCTTTGCACAAGGCCAGTTTGTTTCTGCACCATCAATTCCATTACCCCTGTGTGCTCCTGCTATGGGATCTTTGCAGTCATCCCCACATTGATATTTTGGCTCTAACCATTTCACAGACTAGGAATGATAAATAGATTTCATCTCACATGCCAGCTCTAATCCACTGGGAGTGACTGCTGGAGAACTGCAATGAGGTTTCTGGGACCACACCTGGTTCAGCACGAAAGATTATATTGATTGACTAATGCTGTCTACCATGGTCACTGGGGGTAGGATGGTAGCATGCATGCCACATTGCTATCTTTGTCCTAGATTGTGCCATGAAAGTGAATATTCCTACACTACATCAGGGATGTCATTTGTCACCATTTAGCTCTTGACTGTATACCAAGGCGAGAGGTTTACTATTGAAATTCTCATGAATCCCAGCAGGTCCCAGTGTGCACTTCATGTATATGCCTATGACTGTGCATGTAAGATTGGTAGCACCAATAATGGCTCATTATTCCTACTTATTATACTAAACACAATTGATTTCATTAGAGGGAGCCTTGCTTACATTAGAGAGCACCAAGGTATGAAATTGTCAAACATCATGCTCTAGATACAAATAATATTTTAGATTTGGTCATTCATTCTTTAATACATACCCAGGGTAGACATTTCTGTACAGCTCAAGCTTAGGGAAGATGTTATTTTTTTACCCCCTGTCACTTTCAACATAATGTGCTTTTATGCTTTTTGTACTGTTAAGGAAATTTGAGCAGCTTTCAGAGTTAGGAGTTTCAGGGACAATTCTGTTAAGGAAAAACTTCAGGGGGAAACACAGTAAGGGCTTACGACCCTTATTTTAGGCAATACACACAAGAACATCAGGAAGTAAATGTTTGCTGTGGTTCTTTTGGACTCCAGTTGACTTCAGCCCTGAGCCCCAAGGTCTCTATAGGAATGAGCTGTACTTCATCGCCATGTGATCTCTTTAAAGTCTGTGCTCTTGTGGGACAGTTTCAGAGGACCCTTGTGGTTAAAATAACACAGTTCAGCACTTAAAAGTAATTTCCAAAGGCCTCAGCCCTTTACTTGCTTTTCTTGAACTCTGCAAGGGGAGATAAGGAGAACAAAGTAACGTATCTTTAATATCTCCTTATCTCTCCCATCCACTTCCTTTTACACTGAGCAGCAGCCTCCTCTCCCTCACTCCAGCCTCCCTCCATCCTCCCACTCTGCTGTACCCCACCAGCTCTTGCCCATATACTGCTTGTCATCCTCACCAGCTTCTTTTCTCTGCATTACAAGGTTCAAAAGAACTTACTTTGCAAGGCAGGACCATCCCTGCAAAACTGAGGTGTGATGAGGGGGTCAAGACAATTCTCTTAAGTGTGGGAAGGGGAGAAAGGCTAGGAACCAACATATATGAAGTTTCCCTCTTACCATGTACTTTATCTGCATCCTTTAGAGATTCACTCTCAGACTGTCAAATCCTGGCAAAAGAAGGATTGGATAGAGCTCTCACACTGGGCGTTCTCCAGTCTTTTCCACCCCTTACCTGGGTCTGCCTTGGGATGCCATTGCTCCTGCTGTGTCTCTGTGGGTTGAGAGCTGTTGCTGTGGGTCACATGTTTCAGTAACTTGCTCTGGGTGCCCACCAATCTGCTGCTGTGTTTGTCATGGCCTCTTTCCCTCTAGCATTAGGGGATGTCCCCTCTAGCTGGCACCCTTTGGGATGGCTATCTTTCTCTTCCACTCCTCTTATGCCCTCTTTCACAGTGGGTCTTGAGTATGTGCATTAAGTTGATAATTTAGGTCTAATGTCTGTTTTATAGTGTGAGGTAATTTGGGGATACCAGTACATGCAGGCAAATTACATACGGTTAGTTACAGCTATAGAGCTTCACTCCCTGGTACCTTGTTTTTATAGCCCCTGCTTGTGTCACCCCCAGAGCTGTCTTTAAGCCCAACCTTAGCCTCACTTTAATGCAACCTCTCAGGTGGATTTTAATGTTTTCTCCACTTCCTTCATCCCCAGTTACTTGATTGTGTCTTTGTACTATTAGACTTCTCTCTTCAGGGGAATTTTCCTTTGTCTTCTGTTCCTTGATCTCAAACCTTTTCCTTCTTTTTTTTAAAACAAAACATTTCTAATTATATATGAAAGTCAAAGATGCATGCTTATTGTAGAAATTAGGAAAATGCAAAAAAGTGTAAAGACAAACTATCCACAATTCTAGAAATAACCACAGTTAAAGTTTGGTGAATTTCTTTTGCTTTTACATAATTGCAAATATGCTGTATATTCAAATCTATATTTTGTTTTTTTCCTTATATTTTCTTCTCATTTAGTCTTTGCCAACCTCTAACAAAGTCTTGATGCTGTTACTACATTGTTATTTGCGTGTCCATGTGCATGTCCATGTTCATGCATATACACACACACACATACATTAACTGATGTCTCTGGGTCAGGTGCTGAACTCCTGGCCACTGCACAACCTGATTCACAGCCCTTTACATTTTGACCTCCTTTTTGTAAACAGGTACTTTTTTCTTACCTGTTCTGTAATCCCTTCTCAACCTTTATGAATATATGTAGATTCTGATTGATTAAATGAATTATTATATGATGTCTAAAATTTAACTTTGAATTGGTTAATAGGTAGGTGACACTATGAACATATAACAGGGAGGCCCACTTTTTCATAATTGCCTATTGACCCATTACCTATGGTATTTGGAATCTCAGTCTCCACTCTCCTCAGCCTTAGCTCAATTGCTTGCCCCTAAGGGTGTGCAGATCCCATCAATTGCTAGGAAACAAGGTCTGAGCACCCAAGGAGAGTTTCTTGTTATTCTCTTATAAAATGACAACAAGGAGATTTGATAAAACTAATGAATTTTTAGTCTAGGATGTTCTGTTCCTAAGCTGTAATTGCTGTTTTCTTTTTAATTCTAGAAGTGATTCTGCCAAACAAAAAAAACATTCTTCTTCATATGTGTATTATTTATTATTTTATAAAATGTTCTCCTTTAAATGTACAATTAAAAAAGATTTCTGCATCATTAAAGGCAATTTTCTTTTGTTTTAGGATTGATTTTATATGAATGTCAGAGGGGGAGGATTCATTTTAAAAGTGAACCACCTGGGATGCATTTATTCCACAAAGTGAGGTACACCTGATTGCAACAAATATAGAGAAGATGATGAAATAGCCAATGAAAAAAATTTAGAATTTAAAAATGCTAAATCAAACAGATTGAGGTGTATTACCTAAATGATGCATAGCTGATCTTCAAAATTTAATATAACTGAGGGTAGCCTAAGATACAAAGGATTTTGTTACTTTTGGAAGGACTTAGGTTAGACATTAGAAACTTTGCAAAATTCAGAGAAACCAGTATCTGTGATTATAGATGAGAGAAGTCTTATCTTGGGTTCTATTCGTAATGAGAGCAATCTGTCTCTTTTCATTATCCTTCAAGGAATCAACATCATGATTCACGAATGCCTCTATCTAACCAGTCATATGCCCTGCAGGTGGAGCATGAGTCTTGGCTTTGTATATTTTAATCTGGATGAGGGATGTTGTAAGATTAATAGATGACAAATATGGTTTCATGAGCTGCAGTTTTCTTGCTGTTATGTATGCTCCAATGAGCTAAATTACTTCTACTTACTCCAGTGGAAAGATTAGGTTTAACGTGCACTACACTGAATAGCCATAATGTATTTGTCATCTATCATATTTTCTTCTTTTGTACTAGAACAGAAACTTGAAGTGATTGATTGATACATACTGGAGGTACCCATAGGTCATAGATATCCCAGGGCAACAATATGTAGACTAGAATGGGGATCAAGTGGAAGAGGTGGAATAAATATTGGCTGTACTGATTCTTTGCTTTATTGCTCTTCCAGGTGGTGTTTGTCCATGAGGGTGTAACCTCCCTTATTGTCCATATCAGATTTGGAAAGATGCAAGCTGCTTTGGAAGCCAAAACTACTGTGCCACCAGCAGTGGGGAAGGAAGCAGAATGTCTTTTCAGCAGGTCAGAAAGTGACTCTAGGCTCTCTGAGGACAGGGCCCAGGTGGGTCTTGTTCCTTGCTATACCCCAAGTACTTAGCATAGTTCCTACCTAGTACAGGCACTCAATTAGTGCTATCGATTTACTAAAGGGGGTTGATTGCTCTATGGCCAAATTTGTCCCCTTCCACAAGAGTCCTGGCTGAGACTCTGTGTGGAAGCTCTAGAGATCTCTGCTTTAGAGCATCCAGAGTCTTTGCCTGGACAACCAGAGGTGTGGTTCTGCAGCCCTGGCTGGATCCTGGGGCTGGGACTGGCTTTGGGAGTACAGAGAAGAGATGTTTGCAGACAGCACTGGGGGAAGCCAGAGTCAAGAACCAAGCTGATTTCAACATCAGTCTGAACAATCTGGGTGGAAAGGCAAAGTCAGAGGCATAGATATGGAACAAACAGACTTCGAAGATGGAGTAGGAAGCAGCCCTGGATAGACTCTTGAAGTGCTAGATGGGATCAGGGGGCTTTTATGAGGCAAATTCCTCCTCACTCAGACATGGAGCCTCTGAGGGCAGAGTTTCTGTGTGTAGAAGCTTTTCTACTCACATTTTCTTGATGCAGGGCCCCATTTCTCCTACCCGACCCCTCTCAAGAACTTGCTTTATTTTCTGCCTCAAGCAGAAAGACCCAGAAAGTCCCCATAGAACCCAAATAAGATTCAGGCTTTCCTTTCCCAAGTTAGAGTAGCAAGTTCTAGAATTGGCTGTGGCTTCAGCAGGTATCATCAAAATGTTGCCTCAGTAATCCAGCTCCTCAGGGCTCCCAGAAGGCCTGTGATTGAAGCCAATACTCACAGTCTCAGCCCCCCAGGAAGTGGGTGTCTCATCATTACCAGCCCATGGAATTCACAAGTTGATCCCCACAGCTTTTCCCCTTGGTAGCTTCTGAGGGCACTGAGGTAAAGACTTCATGCCAGACGGTCTCATCTTAGGCTCTGTGAAGGCAACACTCACAGAGTCTTTGAGCCTTTAAAGAACTGCCCATTTTTGAAGCCAAGAGTATCACTTGAATGCAATAAATTTAATGGAATTTACAGCAAAGTCTTTGCCTGGATGCAAAATGGTTTTTAACCTACAATATTTTTAGGATTCTGCCAGGGCACCTCAAGGCTCCTTGAGGCAATTAAAACCATGCCCTTGGCTATATCTAGATGGCAGAGACTCTTTTGCCAGTTTTTTCTTTTAGAGTATTTTCTTGTCACATCTGGAAGAGATTGGGTTTAACTCGTGCGGAGAGAGGAAGCTTCCTATGGGGGTTCTTTGAATTCTTAGTTATCTACTGTCTGTGGCATATTACAGGCCACGTTAGCAATATGTGGCAAGGCCTCAAGGGCTCCCCAACAAATTCATTTTCTTCCAAACCAATAAGGTTCAATTTACTGGGTGAATCCAACAACTAAAAGAAACTACATAAACTGTCAGGCTACAGGGAGCAAACTGTTAGGCTAAAGGTATCTTTGGCCTACATGGAGAAAAATAGGTAATGGGAGACTTGACCATTTTAAGCTTTCTGTGGACTCTTCTGGAGGCTTCATCACTTATGCCAAATATATTAAAATGCATCCACATCTCAATTAAATGTAAAAATTTCCATAGATATGTTGAAAGTATTTTTATAATTTTGCTTTTAAAATTATTTGCCTTAATAAATTATGAATGGCTTAATAAATACACAGTTGACTATCTTCTTAGTAATCATTGTCTCCACTTGGGATTCTTGTAAAACAAAATAATCTAATCTAAAAAATTATTCTCATGTATAATAAAATTTTTTATGAATAATAAATTTAACAATGAAGTTGACATAACATTATATTTTTCAGGCAGTTAATCAAATGCTGTTAATTTCAGTTTGCTTTTCTGTAGCTTGGAGCCAATCTTTTTTTTCTCTCCCCATAGTTCCCTGGAAAGCTTGTGGTGCCCGGGAATTGGGCTTTTTTGGGCCTAACAGATAAAACAGCCCTGAGGGAATTTGACTCTGATGTTTGGTTTAGGAATAAGGATTAAAGGGTACAGGATTACTGTTTCAAACATTAGAAGGTCTGTTATGTCAAAGAGGAATAAGACCAATCCTGTGGTTCTCTGCAGGACATGAGCAGATAACTCTCCAGAACAATATCAAAGAGGCTGTTCCAGGAGATGTGCGACCTGGAAGTGTTCAGTGGGAGTTGGAGGGAGCTTTTGTAGAGGCTGGGAGGTTGGAGAGCGCTGAAAGTTGAGTCAAAAGATCAGAGTACAAGTCCCTGTGCCAATCATTATTGGTGTGACTTTGAGCAAGTGACTTAATCTCTTTGTATTTCTGTTTCCTCATCTGTAAAATGGAGATATGTCCTTGCTTCACTTTTCACACATGGTTGGTGAGTATCAGTGTGGGATCATTTCAAACTCTTAGTTAAGGTGATAAGTTCTATACAACTGTTAAGCCCCATTCAAATGTTAGGGTTATAAATCTAATTCTAGAATACCAATGAAACAACTAATATGATGGCAGGGAATCTACAAAGTGAGTCATTTAAAATTCATTAGTGGTACTGACAATAATCTTAGAGAGTGTAAATGACTCCCAATAAAAGTGTAAGGAAAACTTAAAAGGCATTGGAAAACCCAGTGCTATTTACATACCGTAAGTCAAGACTCTATAAAGTCAACCTAACATGGTCTTTGAACTTTAGAAATAAAAAAATTGGAATTAACAGGATTACAGTTGAAAGGGATTCTGGACATTGAGTCCCAAACTCTTATTTTATACACAGAGAAATGATATGTAAAGTAATTGAGTCATTCACAAAATGATTGTTATTTATTTACACCCTGCCTTATTTAATAAAGAATTTCAAGTGGATTGTGAGAAAATCTAAAATAAAAACAAAGTTTTCATGATGGAAAATAAGTTAAAGTATAGTGCCTAATTGAAAGGGGGATTGGAGTTTCAGTGACAATATACAAAACTTTATTTATTTATTTATTTATTTATTTTTATTTGGGTATCATTAATCTACAATTACACGAGTGACATTATGGTTATTAGACTCCCCCCATCACCAAGTCTGCACCACATACTCCATTACAGTCACTGTCCATCAGTGTAGTAAGATGCTGTAGAATCACTACTTGTCTTCTCTGGGTTGTACAGCCTAGAACTTTTATAGGATTATTAAAATGAGTAATAAATTTGTGAGTTTTTTGGTTAGCCAAAGAAAAATTGGAAACCAGCTAGTGATAGAAGCAGCAAGAGAACTCAGACTCAGACCAATTTGCCTTATGTTCCATTTAAAAATTATATTTTATTGAGTTTACTTCTTTTCTTTAATAAGAGAATGGAAGGATTCACAACATTGCTAAATGATTCCAGAGAAGTAGGGGCAGTGTGAAGAGGAAGAATGCAATAGCTTTTGAAGGACTAGAAAACAGAATATTTTCTTTATTTTGAAACTAAAATGTGCAATGTATCAAAATTAAGGATTTTGATACATATGAAATAAAATCATGTGACATTTCAGACTGTATTGAATTCTCAAATCTTTGGCTTCTCATTTATGTGACTTTTTTTTGTATCATTAATCTACAATTACATGAGGAACATTATGTTTTCTAGACTCCACCTATCACCAAGTCCCCCCCACATACCCCATTACAGTCACTGTCCATCAGCATAGTAAGATACTGTAGAATCACTACTTGTCTTCTCTGTGTTGTACAGCCCTCCCTGTGCCCTACCCCACATTATACATGCTAATCATAATGCCCCCTTCCTTTTTCTCCCCCCTTATCCCTCCCTTCCCACCCATCCTCCCCAGTCCCTTTCCCTTTGGTAACTGTTAGTCCATTCTTGGGTTCTGTGGTTCTGCTGTTGTTTTGTTCCTTCCGTTTTTTTCTTTGTTCTTATACTCCACAGATGAGTGAAATCATTTGATACTTGTCTTTCTCTGCCTGGCTTATTTCACTGAGCATAATCATAATACCCTCTAGCTCCATCCATGTTGTTGCAAATGGTAAGATTTGTTTTCTTCTTATGGCTGAATAATATTCCATTGTGTATATGTACCACATCTTCTTTATCCATTCATCTACTGATGGACACTTAGATTGCTTCCATATCTTGGCTATTGTAAATAGTGCTGCGATAAAGATAGGGGTGCATCTGTCTTTTTCAAACTGGGCTGCTGCATTCTTAGGGTAAATTCCTAGGAGTGGAATTCCTGGGTCAAATGGTATTTCTATTTTTCATATTTTGAGGAACCTCCATACTGCTTTCCACAATGGTTGAACTAGTTTACATTCCCACCAGCACTGTAGGAGGGTTCCCCTTTCTCCACAACCTCGCCAACATTTGTTGTTGTTTGTCTTTTGGATGGTGGCCATCCTTACTGGTGTGAGGTGATACCTCATTGTAGTTTTAATTTGCATTTCTCTGATAATTAGCGATGTGGAGCATCTTTTCATGTGTCTGTTGGCCATCTGTACTTCTTTTTTGGAGAACTGTCTGTTCAGTTCCTCTGCCCATTTTTTAATTGGGTTATTTGATTTTTGTTTGTTGAGGCGTGTGAGCTCTTTATATATTCTGGATGTCAAGCCTTTATCGGATGTGTCATTTTCAAAGATATTCTCCCATACTGTAGGGATCCTTTTTGTTCTATTGATGGTGTCTTTTGCTGTACAGAAGCTTTTCAGCTTAATATAGTCCCACTTACTCATTTTTGCTGTTGTTTTCCTTGCCCGGGGAGATATGTTCAAGAAGAGGTCACTCATGTTTATGTCTAAGAGGTTTTTGCCTATGTTTTCTTCCAAGAGTTTAATGGTTTCATGGCTTACATTCAGGTCTTTGATCCATTTTGAGTTTACTTTTGTATATGGGGTTAGACAATGGTCCAGTTTCATTCTCCTACATGTAGCTGTCCAGTTTTGCCAGCACCACCTGTTGAAGAGACTGTCATTTCACCATTGTATATCCATGGCTCCTTTATCAAATATTAATTGACCATATATGTCTGGGTTAATGTCTGGATTCTCTAGTCTGTTCCATTGGTCTGTGGCTCTGCTCTTGTGCCAGTACCAAATTGTCTTGATTACTATGGCTTTATAGTAGAGCTTGAAGTTGGGGAGTGAGATCCCCCCTACTTTATTCTTCTTTCTCAGGATTGCTTTGGCTATTCGGGGTCTTTGGTGTTTCCATATGAATTTTTGAATTATTTGTTCCAGTTCATTGAAGAATGTTGCTGGTAGTTTCATAGGGATTGCATCAAATCTGTATATTGCTTTGGGCAGGATGGCCATTTTGACGATATTAATTCTTCCTAGCCACGAGCATGGGATGAGTTTCCATCTGTTAGTGTCCCCTTTAATTTCTCTTAAGAGTGACTTGTAGTTTTCAGAGTATAAGTCTTTCACTTCTTTGGTTAGGTTTATTCCTAGGTATTTTATTTTTTTTGATGCAATTGTGAATGGAGTTGTTTTCCTGATTTCTCTTTCTGTTGGTTCATTGTTAGTATATAGGAAAGCCACAGATTTCTGTGTGTTGATTTTGTATCCTGCAACTTTGCTGTATTCCGATATCAGTTCTAGTAGTTTTGGGGTGGAGTCTTTAGGGTTTTTTATGTACAGTATCATGTCATCTGCAAATAGTGACAGTTTAACTTCTTCTTTACCAATCTGGATTCCTTGTATTTCTTTATTTTGTCTGATTGCCGTGGCTAGGACCTCCAGTACTATGTTAAATAACAGTGGAGAGAGTGGGCATCCCTGTCTAGTTCCCGATCTCAGAGGAAATGCTTTCAGCTTCTCGCTGTTCAATATAATGTTGGCTGTGGGTTTATCATAGATGGCCTTTATTATGTTGAGGTACTTGCCCTCTATTCCCATTTTGCTGAGAGTTTTTAACATGAATGGATGTTGAACTTTGTCAAATGCTTTTTCAGCATCTATGGAGATGATCATGTGGTTTTTGTCTTTCTTTTTGTTGATGTGGTGGATGATGTTGATGGACTTTCGAATGTTGTACCATCCTTGCATCCCTGGGATGAATCCCACTTGGTCATGGTGTATGATCCTTTTGATGTATTTTTGAATTCGGTTTGCTAATATTTTGTTGAGTATTTTTGCATCTACGTTCATCAGGGATATTGGTCTGTAGTTTTCTTTTTTGGTGGGGTCTTTGCCTGGTTTTGGTATTAGGGTGATGTTGGCTTCATAGAATGAGTTTGGACGTATTCCCTCTTCTTCTATTTTTTGGAAAACTTTAAGGAGAATGGGTATTATGTCTTTTCTATATGTCTGATAAAATTCAGCTGTGAATCTATCTGGCCCAGGATTTTTTTTCTTGGGTAGTTTTTTGATTACTGATTCAATATTGTTGCTGGTAATTGGTCTGTTTAGATTTTCTGTTTCTTCCTTGGTTAGTCTTGGAAGGTTGTATATTTCTAGGAAGTTGTCCATTTCTTCTAGGTTTTCCAGCTTGTTAACCTATAGATTTTCGTAGTGTTCTCTAATAATTTTTTGTATTTCTG
Organism: Manis pentadactyla; assembly: GCF_030020395.1. Lineage (NCBI taxonomy): Eukaryota > Metazoa > Chordata > Mammalia > Pholidota > Manidae > Manis > Manis pentadactyla. The sequence goes on along the minus strand of NC_080021.1, from coordinate 183,751,201 downwards.
TTGGGTCTGGCATGATTTTTCCTTTCTCATTTCCGAATCTGTTGATGTGTGTAGATTCTCTTTTTCTCTTAATAAGTCTGGCTAGGGGCTTATCTATTTTGTTTATTTTCTCAAAGAACCAGGTCTTGGTTTCATTGATTTTTTCTATTGTTTTATTCTTCTCAATTTTATTCATTTCTTTTCTGATCTTTATTATGTCCCTCCTTCTTCTGACTTTGGGCCTCATATGTTCTTCTTTCTCCAGTTTCCATAATTGTGACTTTAGACTATTCATTTGGGATTGTTCTTCCTTCTTTAAATAGGCCTGGATTGCTATATACTTTCCTCTTAGAACTGCCTTTGCTGTGTCCATGGAAGTTGGGGCTTTGTGCTGTTGTTGTCATTTGTCTCCATATATTTCTTGATCTCTATTATAATTTGGTCATTGATCCATTGATTATTTAGGAGTATGTTGTTAAGTCTCCATGTGTTTGTGAGCCTTTTTGTTTTCTTTGTACAATTTATTTCTAGTTTTATACCTTTGTGGTCTGAGAAGTTGGTTGATAGAATTTCAATCTTTTGAAATTTACTGAGGTTCTTTTTGTGGCCTAGTATGTGGTCTCTTCTGGAAAATGTTCCATGTGCACTTGAGAAGAATGTGTATCCTGCTGCTTTTGGGTGTAGAGTTCTGTAGATGTCTGTTAGGTCCATCTGTTCTAGTGTGTTGTTCAGTGCCTCTGTGTCCTTACTTATTTTCTGTCTGGTGGATGTATCCTTTGGAGTGAGTGGTGTATTGAAGTCTCCTAGAACGAATTCATTGCATTCTATTTCCTCCTTTAATTCTGTTAGTATTTGTTTCACATATGTTGGTGCTCCTGTATTGGGTGCATATATATTTATAATGGTATTATCCTCTTGTTGGACTGACCTATAATCATTATGTAATGTCCTTCTTTATCTCTTGTTACTTTCTTTGTTTTGAAGTCTATTCTGCCTGATACAAGTACTGCAACACCTGCTTTTTTCTCCCTATTCTTTGCATGAAATATCTTTTCCATCCCTTCACTTTTAAACTGTGTATGTTTTTGGGTTTGAGGTGAGTCTCTTGTAAGCAGCATATAGATGGGTCTTGCTTTTTTATCCATTCTATTACTCTGTGTCGTTTGGTACATTCAGTCCATTTGCATTTAGGGTGATTATCGGTAGATATGTACTTATTGCCATTGCAGGCTTTAGATTCATGGTTACCAAAGGTTCAAGGGTAGCTTTTTCACTATCTGTCTAACTTAACTCACTTATTAAGCTATAATAAACACAGTGTGATGATTCTTTGTTTCTCTCCCTTCTTATTCTTCCTCCTCCATTCTTTATAAGTTAGGTGTTTTTTTCTGTGTTCTTTTGTGTTTCCTTTGACTACTTTTGTGAGTAGTTGAATTTATTTTTTGGCTTTAGTTAGTATTTGGTTGTTCTACTTTCTTTGATGTGATTTTATTTTCTCTTGTGACATCTGTTTAGCCTTAGGAGTGCTTCCATCTAGAGCAGTCCCCTTAAAATACCCTTTACAGGTATTTTTTGGGAGGCATATTCCCTCAAGTTTTGCTTGTCTGGGAATTGTTTAATCCCTCCTTCATATTTAAATGATAATCGTGCTGGGTACAGTATTCTTGGTTCAAGGCCATGCTGTTTCTTTACATTAAATATATATCATGCCATTCTCTTCTGGCCTATAAGCTTTCTGTTTAGAAGTCTGATGATAGCCTGATGGGTTTTCCTTTGTAGGTGTCCTTTTTTCTCTCTCTGACTGCCTTTGATACTCTGTCCTTGTCTTTGATCTTTGCCATTTTGATTACTGTATATCTTGGTGTTGTCCTCCTTGAGTCCCCTGTGTTGCGAGATCTGTGGCTTCCATGTCTTAGAGACTATTTCCTCCCCCATTTTGTAGAAGTTTTCAGCAATTATTTCTTCAAAGATGCTTTCTATCCCTTTCTCTCTCTCTTCTTCTTCTGGTACCTCTATTATGTGAATATTATTCTGTTTGGATTGGTCACACAGTTCTCTTAATATTCTTTCTCTCAGCCTCAGCTTCTCTGTGTTCCTGTTCTCTGATTTCTATTCCATTAATGGTCTATTGCACTTCATCCACTCTGCTCTTAAGTCCTTCCAGAGATTGTTTTATTTCTGTATTCTCCCTCCTAATGATCCTTTAGCTCCTGCATATTTGTCTGCAGGTCCATCAGCATGGTTATGACCTTTATTTTGAATTCTTTTTCAGGAAGATTAGTTATATCTGTCTCCCCCATCCTCTCTCGGGATTGTCTGGGTAATTCTGGACTGGATTCAATTCTTCTGCCTTTTCATGGCGATAGAGGTAGTTGTAGGCAGGTGGCACATGTGTCAGCTGGGAGAACAAAGTCCCTTCATGCTCGCTGGTTGCTGTGCCCCTCTCTGCTACCTGTGTAGGTCACCCTCACACTGGGAGCAGCGTCTGGGTTAATCCCCTGGGCCTCTGTGGGCTGGGCAGCCCAGAGCCCTGTGGTGAGAGGCAGGCATGCCGGGTGTGCTCTCCTGCGAGAACGGTGCCCCTTCACTCCCTTCTCTGGCTTTATCTGCCTGCTCCTGACAGCTGCGAGCTGGCAGCAGCCCCAGGTCTGGCCCGGGTGGCTGCATGCCAGAAAGAGACCCTGGGTGGCTGCTGTTGGCACAGCCACTGTCCAGCTGCTCGGCCGCTGTAGAGGGGCCATGCTGGAGGGGGAATGAGTGGCAGGCTGCTTATCACTGTGAGGGGTTTCAGAGCTGCGCTGCCTCCCAGGGGTCTGGGGTGTCCGAAGCTCCTCAGAATTCCCAGTCTGCTGGGCTGAGTGTGCTGGGATGCCTCTGCCCAGCTGTGAACCCCCTGTCCTTTTAAGACTTTCAAAAAGGACTCCCTTTTCTTTTTTCCCAGGGGAGCCGGCTGCAAGGACCCGCTCGCAGATTTTACTTTTCCATTTCCCTAATGTCCAGCACACCATGAAATGTATGTCTGCACTCCCAGTGCGGATTACCAGAGCTGGTTATTTAGCAGTCCTGTGCTCCCACTCCCTCCCCACTCTGACTCCTCTCCTCCTGCCAGGGGGCTCAGTTTGGGGGAGTGCTCGGGTCCTGCTGGGCTGCGGCTTGTACCTTACCCCCTTTGTGAGATGCCAAGTTCTCACAGATGTAGATGTAGCCTGGCTGTTGTACTGTATCCTCTGGTCTCTCTTTTAGGAATAGTTGTATTTTCAAAAATATATATGGTTTTGGGAGGAGATTTCCACTGCCCTACTCATGCCACCATTTTGGTTCCTCTTATGTGACTTTTTAATTGAAATCCTTATTAAACTCATTGCAATTGACCTTGTTAATGAGTCACATCACTTTACTGGTGGCCTTAACTGTTGCTATGATGAATAATTAAGTTTTGATTTTGTGCTGACTGCTGTTGTTTTAATTTTTATTGTAAAATATTTAATCATATTTCAGTCTTTTACTTTTTTTTTTAGTGGTTTCTGTTTCAGAAACAAAAGATGTTTTGTGATGAAAGTTAGGTGGTAGATTTCACTCATCTCAAACAAGATTTGTAAATTACCAGAATCAGTATTTTATTCCCGAGTCCCTCATAACCCATATTCCTAAACATAGACTTGCAATTTGTAGAGATTATTCAGGATGTGACAGCCTCAATTCATAGTATTTGGCCCAGATAGTCCAGTGCCTGTGGCTCTTAGGCCAAACTCACATGAGGCCTGGGGAATACCACTGAGATTTAGGGAAAGATGACTGTTGGGCCAGTATATATTTAATACACTTGCTGAGAAATGCTGACTGGTGGTAAAGGTGAGTGAAAGATAGCATTTATGTTACACTTCAAACTTTTGCAAGGATGATGTTGAAGGTTATAGATCTGGTTCTCTCTCTCTCTTTTTTTTTATAGTAACACACTAAAAAAAGTGGGAGAAATGGACAAAAGATAAAAATCTCCCTTTTGAGGCTGATGAACATTGTCAGATTAGATGGGCTCTTTGGGAATCATTACTTTTTTAAATGCTCTGCATATACTCAGAGAGAACAGGAAATCACATGTCAAGGTCATTCTACTCAGCAGAAAATTTCCTTAGTGCCACATAATAATGAGTGAAATGAATGCAAATAAGGCTTTGACCACCAGCCCACCTCATTAGGCCTGTCTGTGCTCTGGCTCTACTTCCCCTACTTTTTTGTGCAAGCAGTGTAGCCTCAGTTCAAAGGCCCCAGTGCTTTTGTCAGTGATGATTGATGATTTTCTGCTGAAATTCTGTCACTTAAGCATCTAGCCAGGTTCAGGGTTGGTGCCTTCCATGTTAGAGCCCACCCTGGTCCCCAGTGTGCCCTCTGAAGGCAGACCATATTTCCCTTTGGCATCATGGAAACCAGTTGTACATAGAAAACCAACTGTGAGGGTTCAGCTGTTTCAATCAGGAATTCTGTCTTGATGTTCATAATGATCATGTTCCCTAGTTATGGTTTGGGAAGATAATCAGGCCCCCAGCCAAATTTGAAGAAAAATACCGTCCCAAATTCACATGCAAAACAGTGAACCGCTAGAGTGCCTGAAGGAGAAAAAACAGGCAAATTCTTACCAGAGAAAGTCATTAGTCAGTGTTTCCAGGTTATTTCCCTGAGTAATCTTGTAGAAAAGGAGGGGAACTCATATTTATTAGGTGATTATTTTGTACCAGGTGCTGTGCCAGATGCTTTATGGATGAAATTTAACCCATAACACAACCCTGTCAGATGGGTCTCATGGGTACTATTATCCCCTTGTAGAATGAAGAAACTGAGGCTCAGAAGTTGTCCCTTGCTCATGAACTTGCAAGTAGTGGAGTTGAAATTCTAACTACCTCTGACCTTACAGCCTATTCTCTCTCAAGAGTTTCTTTCTGAACAGAATACAAAAATTGAAGAATATTACATTGATCACTTCAATAATGCCTGGTGTCCTTCCAAAGCTGTCTGATCATTTAACTGGGAACTATTTAGGCAGTAGTTGTAAAGTGGGTCCTGTTACTGGAGCTATTGAAGGGGACGTTAGTTGATCAAATGTTTACATGTTGTCAGATTTGTGCACCTGATAAGACTGTATATGCTCATATAGTACTGATGGGAAATTAAAAAAAACTTTAACAGTTGTGCATTTATTTTAATGCATTTTAGAAAAAAATTAGAATATCAGCTTGTGATTTCATAGCTATTACTGTTTCAAAGCAGCTAAATAAGTAAGCTATGTTACAGAAACACATGAAATAGATGATAGTGATCCACAGGTATTTCAAAAATTGTGCTGATAACATGTGACTGATGATATTTGGGAATCATCATGATTAGGAATGGACAAATAATGTTAATGTCACTCCCAGCTCTGAGAGACAATGAGTCTAAAAAGCCTGTGGTCACTTCTCAATTACCCAGAGATTATTTCAACAAAATAGAATCCCTAAGTAGCTAACCCAGCCCATTCTTGGGGCAACAAATCCCACTGTCAGCTCATATAAAATCAGGGAATTCAAATTAATTTGAACCTCAGCTTAACCAAAATCTAATTATGAGGATAAAAGTAATACAACAAAAGCTAATGACAAGGAGTTTTAGATGGCCCAACTTTTGGGATTCTGAGAATCACAGTTATTACAAATAACTGTTTAAGTGGTATCTCTTCGCCAGAAACTCTGCATCCATTTACTATTTAATCCACTTTAGGCAGTGGCAGCAAGAAGGCAAACTACCTGAAGCTGGGTTTAGCCCCAGCTCTCTCACCAGTCAGGTGTGTGACCTTGGGAGACTTGTTTGTGAAGGTGATTTCCCTCTCCAGTGCTCTGGGAACGAGCCACAGGTAAACACTGAAGCTCCAGTGTGCGTTGATGTTATAAATTCTCAGTTTAGAGAAGCCCTGCCTTTGGAAGGGGTATTTGAAAACAAATCAGGAACTCTGATCTAGGTCTTGGGGGGAGTCTGGGCGGGAGGCACCCAGGGAATACTTGAGATAGGATTGGGTTAGGCAATAAAGTTTAAATGAATTTGGAGATGGGAACTTACACTTATGCAATACTAAGTACATTCAAGGCACTCATTGAATCCTCAAAATCCACTTTTATGGATAAGAAAATTGAGGCTAATATAGAATAATCATTACATCACACACCTTAAACCAGTATAATATCATGTTAATAAACATGCCTCAATAAAAAATGTTAAAAAAAAACCAAAGAAAAGTGAGGCTAAGTTTAAGAAACTTGCCCAAGGTGAGCTTGGGCATCAGAGTACAACCTGTAGGGCTGGGTTCAGAGTCCCATCAGTTTAGCGCGGGTGAAGTGAGGCAGCCTGTGGTAGCAGACCTCCAAGCAGGCTGAGCTTAAGACCTGAGGAAGGGGTGACTGATGGGTCATGTGTTTTTGTGTAGAGCTGCTGGATTTAAGGGTCTAAGGGTACAGCACAGGCTTGGGGACACAAGTTCTTCTGCCAGCACAGGTGACAGCAGGGCAGGGTCACCTGGGGACCCAGGTGTGACGTGACCAGGCAGCTGAGGGAAAGCCGATCCAGCAGGTGGCAGAGGCCTCAGCTCAGAGGCCCACATAATCAGTCCGAGGCCTGCCTTGCTTGCTTCTCAGGAGAAGTCTACATGTAGGAGTGAATGATATCTTAAGTAGAGGTCCTGGTTTGGCCTGAAAAGCTCTGTAACTGGTTGCATATAGAAGGTGGCCTTGTTTGTTCTGTGGTTTTGTCTCTTGGTTAAGAGCTCAGAATTGGAGTCACAGGGACCCAGAGTAAATTATCTTCTGGTTGTGTGACCTTAGGCAAGTTATTTACTTGCTATCAGCTTTAGTCGTCAGTTTTAAAATAAGGATAACAATAATAACAGTACTTCCTTATAGAGGTATTATGAGGATTAAATGAGATAATATAGGTGAAACACAGTGACTGGCTCAATAAATGTTAATTATTATTGTTATTATTAAGTGTGTTCCCCACCAGCTCCTTTCAGTTCCTGGACCCAGTCCCAATGCGTGTGTGTGTGGGAGGGGGTCTTCCCCTATGTAGCACCAAGCTATTTTCAAACACCAGCAGGGTGTCTGAGAACCCAACTCACTTCTGATGCTGTCTGCCTGGAGAAAGCACCAGATTCCCAGTTTAAGGGCTCTGCCCTATGAGATTGCCCTCCACCCCCTACTCTAGATGCCAGTCACAAGCCCCAGGCTGTTACCTGTTCTTCTGACCTCCTGCTACAAATTGGAGGTTCCAAAGACTTTCCTTTAGGTTTGACTGATTTGCTAGAATGGCTCACAGAACTTGGAAAAACCCTTATGTTTACCAGTTTAATAAAGGATACTGTAAAGGATACATGTTAACAGCCAGATCAAGAAATATATAGGGCAGGGTTACAAATAAAGGAGCTTCTATCCTTGTGGAGCATGGAGCCTGGCTTGGTGGCATGTGGAGGTGTGCTGATTCCCCAAGTGTGGAAGCTCTCCCCAACAGAGAAGCAGGACCCAAGAGTGGGATATAGTCTCAGAGGTTTTTGTGAGGGCGTCATTGCATAGTCATGACTGACTAAATCAATGGCCATTGGCTGATTGAACCTCCAGCCTGCCCTTGGGTGGGGGTCCAAAAGCCTCTCATTAACATGACAGGACACCCATTTCACCTTTAAGGCTCTGCTGTGTTTTCATTAACTATGGATGAAGACCAAATACACCTGAGAAATATATTTTTGGTCATCTGAATGATCAAATATATACTTTTTATAATTCATTGTATCATTTTACGTGATAATGCTTATGTGGGATTAAGTCCTTCTACTACTCAGTGACCTGGACTTAGTATAGCCAGATATTTCATTTTCATTAACAGTATCATAACATTATTTGAGTTTAGTCATAAGTTAGTTTGAGTCCAAATTCTTGGTTATAACTCTCAAGTATTGAGGGAAGTTACTATAATATGTAAAAATCCCCCCATTCTCATAATCCACCTATTCTCCTCTGGGCCTTATCATGGCTCAGGAATGGATGAGGCCTCCATTGCTCTGGATCATGCCTCACCTCTTAGAGGACAAAGGCCGGCTGTGGCTGATGACTCCCCCTGTTCCCCCACATACATATTAGCTTGCAGGCCCTTCTTGTTTCCTGCCTGAATCTATAGGGAGCATGGAGGGTTATTCATAGTGTGGGCCCAACCATGGTGCCTGAGGACATAGATATATTTTTAGTGTCTCCTCCCTGAAAAGGTCGTGCCGATTTTTTATGCCTAATGTAAACTTCTGAATAAATAGGGTGAAGAACTCATTTCTGTTAATAGGGCCAAGCAATCTCAGGGTGTGGGTCCATTCCTACTTTGGAATATCATTTTCTAAAGACATTTAAGGAAAGTGCTTTGTAAACCCCAAAGCAGTTGATAGGAGTTCTTACAAAGGAGAGGAGAATGATGGGCCATCCGAGACTGCCCTGGAGAAGAGGACTTAGGTGAATTCAGGTAGCTCCAGGGGGTGTTGAAGTAAGACTACTAAGAGAGGTTTTGGAGTCCATGTTTTCTCCTCATCAGAGCTGAGGAGGAGTGGGGGTGGCACACTGACAAACAACTAATGCTTCATCCTTGCAAGTATTCATTTAAGTAAAGACTGCAAGGCTTCCACCCGGATATTGGTGAGTGGAGTCCTGTGGGAGCAGGAGACTGGATGAGATGGGCTGAGGTTCCTTCCACTGCTAAGATCCAGTGATTCTAGGGGAGTGGTGCTGGGGGATATTCAGCATGTAAGGACTGGGCACTGAGTGAAGTGGTCACCAAAGAAATAAGGTGTAGCATGCCTGAAAATAAATCTCTCTGTGGCTACATTTCCCTGGGGGTGATTTTGTATTTAAATTTCCCCATGTCTTTTTTTTTAATGGTATTCACTTATTTAGGTTAAGAAATTTTTGTCCTTAGGCCAATTTCAGTAAATATTTATCTAGAAGTATCATTTTCAAACATGGCATGAAGTTATATATTTGTTACAGTTTTTAATATCTACTTCCTCTGCGGTTATGTCCTTTCACTTTTTTTTTTGATGGTTAAAGTGGTAAATTAAAACAAATTTTTTTATTTTGGTATCATTAATATACAGTTACATGAGCAACATTGTGGTTACTAGATTCCCCCCATTATCAAGTCCCCACCACATACCCCATTACAGTTACTGTCCATCAGCATAGTAAGATGCTGTAGAATTGCTGCTTGTCTTCTGTGTGCTATACTGCCTTCCCTGTGCTCCCAACTACATTATGTGTGCTAATTGTAATGCTCCTTTTCCCCCTTATCCCTCCCTTCCCACCATCATCCCCAGTCCCGTTCCCTTTGGTAACTGTTAGTCCATTCTGAGGTTCTGTGAGTCTGCTGCTGTTTTGTTCTTTCAGTTTTTGCTTTGTTCTTATACTCCACAGATGAGTGAAATCATTTGATACTTGTCTTTCTCCACCTGGCTTATTTCACTGAGCATAATACCCTCTAGCTCCATCCAAGTTGTTGCAAGTGGTAGGATTTGTTTTCTTCTTATGGCTGAATAATATTCCATTGTGTATATGTACCACGTCTTCTTTATCCATTCATCTACTGATGGACACTTAGGTTGCTTCCATATCTTGGCTATTTTAAATAGTGCTGTGATAAACATGGGGCTGCATATGTCTTTTTGCAACTGGGCTTCTGAAATTCTTAGGGTAAATTCCTAGGAGTGGAATTCCTGGGTCAAATGCTATTTGTATTTTGAGTTTTTTGAGGAACCTCCATACTGCTTTCCACAATGGTTGAACTAATTACATTCACACTGGCAGTGTAGGAGGGTTCCCCTTTCTCCACATCCACGCTAACATTTGTTGTTGTTTGTCTTTTGGATGTTAGCCATCCTAACTGGTGTGAGGTGATATCTCATTGTGGTTTCAATTTACATTTCTCTGATGATTAGCGATGTAGAGCATCTTTTCATGTGTCTGTTTGCCATCTGAATTTCTTCTTTGGAGAAGTGTCTGTTCAGATCCTCTGCCCATTTTTTAATTGGCTTATTTGCTTTTTGTTTGTTGAGGTGTGTGAGCTCTTTGTATATTTTGGATGTCGACCCCTTATCGGATATGTCCTTTATGAATATATTCTCCTGTACTGTAGGATGCCTTTTTGTTCTACTGGTGGTGTCCTTTGCTGTATAGAAGCTTTTTAGTTTGATATAGTCCCACTTGGTCATTTTTGCTTTTGTTTCCCTTCCCTGGGGAGATATGTTTGTAAAGAAGTTGCTTATGTTTATGTCCAGGAGATTTTTGCCTATGTTTTTTTCTAAGAGTTTTATGGTTTCATGACTTACATTCAGGTCTTGATCCATTTCAAGTTTACTTTTGTGTATGGAGGTGGACAGTAATCCAGTTTCATTCCCTTACATGTAGCTCTCCAGTTTTGCCAACACCAGCTGTTGAAGAGGCTGTCATTTCCTCACTGTATACCCATGGCTCCTTTATTGTATATTAATTGACCATATGTGGTTGGGTTAATATCTGGACTCTCTATTCTGTTCCACTTGTCTATCAGTCTGTTCTTGTGCCAGTACCAAATTGTCTTGATTACTGTAGCTTTGTAGTAGAGCTTGAAATTGGGAAGTGAGATCCCCCCTGCTTTATTCTTCCTTCTCATGATTGCTTTGGCTATTCGCAGTCCTTTGTGGTTCCATATGAATTTTAGAACTATTTGAATAATACTGTCGATATTTTGATAGGGATTGCATTGAATCTGTAGATTGCTTTAGGCAGGATGGCCATTTTGACAATATTAATTCTTCCTACCCAAGAGCATGGGATGAATTGCCATTTATTAGTGTCCTCTTTAATTTTTCTTAGGAGTGCCTTGTCATTTTCATGGGATAGGTCTTTCACTTCTTTGGTTAGGTTTATTCCTAGATATTTTATTCTTTTTGATGTAATTGTAAATGGAATTGTTTTCTGATTTCTATTCCTGCTTGTTCAATGTTAGTGTATAGGATTGCAACAGATTTCTGTGTATTAATTTGTATCCTGCAACTTTGTTGAATTCAGTTATTAATTCTAGTATTTTTGGGGGTGGATTCTGTAGGGTTTTCTACATACAGTATCATGTCATCTGCAAATAGTGATAGTTTGACTTCTTCTCTACCAATCTGGATGCCTTTTATTTCTTTGTGTTGTCTGATTGCTGTGGCTAGGACCTCCAGCACTATGTTGAGTAAAAATGGGGAGTGTGGGCATCCTTGTCTTGTTCCTGATCTTAGGTGAAAAGCGTTCAGCTTCTTACTGTTAAGTATGATGTTGGCTGTTGGTTTGTGATATATGGCCTTTATTATGTGGAGGTACTTGCCCTCTTTACCCATTTTTTTGAGAGTTTTTATCATGAATGGATGTTGAATTTTGTCAAATGCTTTTTTGGCATCTATGGAGATGATCATGTGGTTTTTGTCCTTCTTTTTGTTGATGTGGCGGATAATGTTGATGGATTTTCTAATGTTGCACCATCCTTGCATCACTGGGATGAATCCCACTTGTTCATGGTATATGATCTTGATGTATTTTTGAATGTGGTTTGCTACTATTTTGTTGTGTATTTTTGCTTCTATGTTCATCAGGGATTTTGGTCTGTAGTTTTCTTTTTTTGTGTTGTCTTTGCCTGGTTTTGGTATTAGAGTGATGCTGGCTTCATAGAATGAATTTGAAAGTGTCCTGCCTCTTCTATTTTTTGGAAAACTTTAAAGAGAATGGGTATTATGTCTCTCGAAATGTGTGGTAAAATTCATAAGTGAATCCATTTGGTCCAGGGGTTTTGTTCTTGGGTAGTTTTTGATTACCAATTCAATTTCATTGCTGGTAATTGGTCTGTTTAGATTTTCTGTTTCTTCCTTGGTTAGCCTTGGAAGGTTGTATATTTCTAGAAAGTTGTCCATTTCTTGTAGGTTATCCAGTTTGTTAGCATATAGATTTTCATAGTATTCTCTAATAATTTTTTGTATTTCTGTCATGTCTGTCATGATTTTTCCATTTTCATTTCTGATTCTGTCTGTGTGTGTAGATTCTAATTTTTTCTTAAGAAGTCTGGCTAGGGGTTTATCTATTTTGTTTATTTTCTCAAATAACCAGCTCTTGGTTTCATTAATTTTTTCTATTGTTTTAGTCTTCTCAATTTTATTTATTCCTTCTCTAATCTTTATTATGTCTCTCCTTCTACTGACTTTGGATCTCATTTGTTCTTCTTTTTCCAATTTCACTAATTATGAATTTAGACTATTCATTTGGGATTGTTCTTCCTTCTTTAAATAGGGCTGGATTGCTATATACTTTCCTCTTAAAACTTCCTTCACTGAGTCCCACAGAAGTTGGGGCATTGTGCTGTCATTTTCATTTGTCTCCATATGTTGCTTGATCCCTTTTTTAATTTAGTCATTGATCCGTTGATTATTTAGGAGTATGTTGTTAAGCCTCCATGTGTTTTTGAGCCTTTTTATTTTCTTTGTACAATTTATTTCTAGTTTTATGCCTTTGTGATCTGAGAAGTTGGTTGGTACAACCTCAGTATTTTTGAATTTACTGAGGCTCTTTTTGTGGCTGAGTATGTGGTCTGTTCTGGAAAATGTTCCATGTGCACTTGAGAAGAATGTATATTGTGCTGCTTTTGGTTGCAGAGTTTTGTAGATATCTGTTAAGTCCATTTGTTCTAATGTGTTTTTCAGTGCCTCTGTGTCCTTATTTTCTGTCTGGTGGATGTATCCTTTGGAGTGAGTGGTGTGTTGAAGTCTCCTAAAATGAATGCAGTACATTCTATTTCCCCCTTTAATTCTGTTAGTATTTGTTTCACATATGTAGGTGCTCCTGTGTTGGGTGCATAGATATTAATAATGGTTATATCGTCTTGTTAGACTGACTGTTTATCATTATGTAGTGTCCTTCTTTGTCTCTTGTTTCTTTCTTTTTTTTGAAGTCTGTTTTGTCTGATACAAGTACTGCAACTCCTGCTTTTTTCTCCCTTTTGTTTGCATGAAATATCTCTTTCCATGCCTTCACTTAGTCTGTGTATGTCTTTGGGTTTGAAGTGAGTCTCTTGTAGGCAACATATAGATGGGTCTTGCTTTTTTATCCAGTCTATTACTCTGTGTCTTTTGATTGGTGCATTCAGTTCATTTCCATTTAGGGTGATTATCGGTAGATATGTATTTATTGCTGTTGAAGACTTTGGTTTCGTGGTTATCAAACGTTCAAGTGCAGCTTCTTACTATCTTACCATCTAACTTAACTCACTTAAAATGCTGCTATAAACACAGTCTGATGAATCTTTATTTCTCTCCCTTCTTTTTACTCCTCCTCCACTCTTTATATCTAGGTGTTTTATTCTGTAATCTTTGTGTTTCCCTTGACTGATTTTGTGTATAGCTGATTTTATTTTGCATTAGGTAGTTTTTGGTTGGTCTACTTTCTTTGCTGTGGTTTTATTTTCTCTGGTGACAGCTATTTAGCCTTAGGCATACTTCCATCTAGAGCAGTCCCTTTAAAATACACTGTAGAGATGGTTTGTGGGAGGTAAATTCCCTCAACTTTTGCTTATCTGAGAATTGTTTAATCCCTCCTTCAAATTTAAATGATAATCTTGCTGGATACAGTATTCTTGGTTCGAGGTCCTTCTGTTTCATTGCATTAAATATATCATGCCATTCCCTTCTGGCCTATAAGGTTTCTGCTGAGAGGTCTGATGGTAGCCTGATCACCTTTGTAGATGATCTTTTTCCTCTCTCTGGCTGCTTTATTACTCTGCCCTTGTCTTTTATCTTTGCCATTTTAATTATATGTCTTGGTGTTGTCCTCTTTGGGTTCATTGTGTTGGGAGATTTGTGGACTTCTATGGTGTGAGATTCCTTTCACTCTTATTATGTTTATTTTTTACTTTTCTCCTTCTTTTATTTATTTATTATGAAGATACAATTGATATATAATGTTATACTAGCTTTAGCTGCATGATGTAATGATTTGATATTTTTATACACTGTGAAATGACCACCACAATAAGTCTCATTAACATCTATCACCTTACAGAGGCAAAAAATTTTTTTTTGTGATAAGAACTTTTAAAATCTGGCCTTTTAACAACCTTCAAATATGCAATACAGTGTCATTAACCATGGTCACCATGCTATATTACATACCTATGGCTTATTTATTTTTTAACCAGAAGTTTGTACCTTTTGATACCCTTCACCCATTTCCCCCACCCTCTACCATCCCTATCCCTCAATGTGTAAACTACCAGTCTGTTCTCTAGTTTGCTTTTGATTCCACATATAAGTGAGATCATGTGGTACTTGTTTTTTTCTGTCTGACTTATTTCACTTAGCATAATGGCTTTGAGTTTCATTCATGTTGTCACAAATGGCAAGATTTCCTTCTTTTTTTTAAGGCTGAATAGTATTCCACTGTGTATGTATGTATGTATGTATCTATATATATATCTACATCTATCTCTGACATCTTTATTCATCCATTGATGGACACAAGTTTTTTTCTTGGCTATTGTCTTAGCTATTGTAAATAATGCTATGATGAAATAGGGGTACATATATTATCTTTTCAAGTTAGTGTTTTTCATTTTCTTTGGATGGATACCAAGAAGTAGAATTGTTAGATCATATGTTAGTTCCAATTCTAATTTTTTAAGGAACCTCCATACTGTTTTCCACAGTGGCTCTACCTATTTATATCTCCACCAACAGTGTATGGAAGGTTCCCTTTTCTCTACTTCTTTGATAATATTTTTTATCTCTTGTTTTTATGGTGATAGCCATTCTAACAGGTGTGAGGTTATATCTCGTTGTGATTTTTGCATTTTCCTTGTGATTAGTGATGTTAACCGTCTTTTCATGTACCTGTTGACCTTCTGTATATCCTCTTTGAAAAAATGTCTATTCAGATATTCTGCCGTTTTTTTTGTGGTGTCCAAGATTTAAAATAATTTTTAATTTTGGTATCATTCATCTACAATTTCATGAGGAACATTTTGTTTACTAGACTCCCCCCATCACCAGGTCCCCCCCACATACCCCATTACAGTCACTGTCCACCAGCATAGTAAGAGGCTATAGAATCACTACTTGTCTTCTCTGTGTTGTAGAACCCTCCCCATGCTCCCCCTACATTATGTCTGCTAATAGTAATGCCCCTTTTCCCCCTTGTCCCTCCCTTCCCGCCTACCCTCCCCAGTCCCTTTCCCTTTGGTATCTGTTAGTCCATTCTTGGGTTCTGTGCGTCTGATGCTGTTTTGTTCTTTCAGTTTTTGCTTTGTTCTTATACTCCACAGATGAGTGAAATCATTTGATACTTGTCTTTCTATACCTGGCTTATTTCACTGAGTGTAATACCCTCTAGCTCCATCCATGTTGTTGCAAATGATAGGATTTGTTTTCTTCTTATGGCTGAATAATATTCCATTGTGTATATGTGCCACATCTTCTTTATCCATTCATCTACTGTTGAACACTTAGGTTGCTTTCATTTCTTCGCTATTGTAAATAGTGCTTCTGCCCATTTTTTAAATTGAATTATTCTTTTGCTGGTGAGTTGTATGAGTTATTTGTATATTTTGGATATTAACCTCTGTCAGAGATAGGATTTGCAAATATTTTCTCACATTCAGAAGGCTGGCTTTTCATTTGGTCAATGATCTCCTTTGCTATATAGTGCCCATGTCTTTCTTTTTTTTTTTTTTTTTTTGTAGATAATTATTTTTTATTGAAGGGTAGTTGACACACAGTATTACATCACATTAGTTTCAGGTGTACAACACAGTGATTCAACATTTATATACATGATAATTCTAGGTACCAGCTATCACCATACCAAGTTGTTACAATATTTTGACTATATTCCTTATGCTATACATTACATCCCGGTTACTTATTCATTTTACAATTGGAAGTGTGTTTATATATATACATATATATATATATACTTTGTGAGGGCATCTCTCATATTTATTGATCAAATAGTTGTTAACCACAATAAATTTCTGTATAGGGGGGTCAATACTCAATGCACAATCATTAATCCACCCCAAGCCTAATTTTCATCAGTCTCCAATCTTCTGATGCATAACGAACAAATTCTTACATGGAGTACAAATTCTTACATAGTGAATAAGTTACATGGTGAACAGTGCAAGGGCAGTCATCACAGAAGCTTTCGGTTTTGTTCATGCATTATGAACTATACACAGTCAGTTCAAATATGAATATTCATTTGATTTTTAAACTTGATTTATATGAGGATACCACATTTCTCTATTATTATTATTTTTAATAAAATGCTGAAGTGGTAGGTAGATACGAGATAAAGGTAGAAAACAGAGTTTAGTGTTGTAAGAGAGCAAATGTAGATGATCAGGTGTGTGCCTGTAGACTATGTGTTAATCCGAGCTAGACGAGGGCAATAAAACATCCATGTATGCAGAAGATTTCTCTCAGAACATGAGGGGGGAGGTTCTAAGCCTCACCTCTGCTGCTCCCCATTTTCTCACCAGATGGCCCCCTGCGACTGTGCCTGTCTTAGGTTGTTCCTCCCTTGAGGAATCTTACCCGTCTCTGGCTAACCAGTCATCTTCCGGGGCCATACAGGGAAATGTTAAGTTGGTAAGTGAGAGAGAAGCCTTATCGTTTGAAAAGGTTAGCTTTTTACTTCTTTGCATATTTATGCCCTGTGGCTTCTATGCCCAGCATTTGTCTTGAGGTGTCTTTACCACTTGGAAGAATTATGATACTCGGTAAATTCGACATGTGGCACGAGTTCTATTTAAAGGTTGTGATTAGGTAGGAAGAAGAAAAGCTATAGAAGTAGCAGGCAGAAGAAAACCTGGGAAGATTGATTATTTCTTTGACATATCTTCTTGTAGAGTAACTTCAGCATGGATGGGTTTTAAACTACTAATTAAATTGTGCACACACATTAACATAATAGGAATATAGTTACCTAACCAAAGCATACCTGTAATTACCAGCCATCTCCAGTGAAACCAAGAAAACCAGTTAGGCACCTTAGGCATCTGTGAAAACTTATCTATGATATGGTGGATATTGTCCGACTGAACTTAAACAGTCTGAGAGAATTCAGATAAACTAGAACACCCCATTCCTGGGGACTGTTCATATCCCATATGTTCTTTTAACGATAAATAGTCTGTGGTTGTAAGATTTTGGAGTGCTACAATTTGCACTTCTCCTAATTCTTGGTTGAGTTCCAACAGTATAGATCCAGTCCAATTTTTGTTTTACTGCATGCACAGGCCAGCTTAGATATCTCCTTCATCTTTCCCATGGCAAGTCCAGGAACTGGTGGGATGAGTGCATCTACACCTGTGACAGTGTGTGGATCTTTGTTGAAGTTTTTTTTTTTTTTTTTTTTTTTTCTGATCATCTTCTGTCATGAGTCTTCCCGAGAGTGCTGATGTTGGAAGTTCTTTTTCATATCGTATCTTAGTTGATTTTCGGGGTAGCCAAATTAGGCTTTGATCCTCTGTATAAACACAAACAGACCCTTTGCCTACACTTTTATATGTCCTTTATATCATTGTGTAGAACTCATTAGAGGTCACCACATAGGAACTGCATTTTTTTTTTTAATCATTAATCTACACTTACATGATGAATACTTTGTTTACTAGGCTCTCCCCTATACCAGGTCCCCCCTATATACTCCTTTACAGTCATTGTCCATCAGCGTAGCAACCTGTTGTAGAATCACTACTTGTCTTCTCTGTGTTGTACAGCCCTCCCCTTTCTCCCACCCCGCTATGGATGCTAATCTTAATACCCCCCTACTTCTCCCCCCCTTATCCCTCCCTACCCACCCATCCTCCCCAGTCCCTTTCCCTTTGGTACCTGTTAGTCCATTCTTGAGTTCTGTGATTCTGCTGCTGTTTTGTTCCTTCAGTTTTTCCTTTGTTCTTATATTCCACAGATGAGTGAAATCATTTGGTATTTCTCTTTCTCTGCTTGGCTTGTTTCACTGAGCAAAATACCCTCCAGCTCCATCCATGTTGCTGCAAATGGTTGGATTTGCCCTTTTCTTATGGCTGAGTAGTATTCCATTGTGTATATGTACCACATTTTCTTTATCCATTCATCTATCGATGGACATTTAGGTTGCTTCCAATTCTTGGCTATTGTAAATAGTGCTGCGATAAACATAGGGGTGCACTGATCTTTCTCATACTTGATTGCTGCATTCTTAGGGTAAATTGCTAGGAGTGCAATTCCTGGGTCAAATGGTAAGTCTGTTTTGAGCATTTTGATGTACCTCCATACTGCTTTCCACAATGGTTGAACAAGTTTACATTCCCACCAGCAGTGTAGGAGGGTTCCCCTTTCTCCACAGCCTCGCCAACATTTGTTGTTGTTTGTCTTTTGGATGGCAGCCATCCTTACTGGTGTGAGGTGATACCTCATTGTAGTTTTAATTTGCATTTCTCTGATAATTAGCGATGTGGAGCATCTTTTCATGTGTCTGTTGGCCATCTGGATTTCTTTTTTGGAGAACCGTCTGTTTAGTTCCTTTGCCCATTTTTTAATTGGGTTATTTGTTTTTTGTTTGTTGAGGCGTGTGAGCTCTTTATATATTCTGGACGTCAAGCCTTTATCGGATGTGTCATTTTCAAAGATATTCTCCCATACTGTAGGGTTCCTTTTTGTTCTATTGATGGTGTCTTTTGCTGTACAGAAGCTTTTCAGCTTAATATAGTCCCACTTACTCATTTTTGCTGTTGTTTTCCTTGCCCGGGGAGATATGTTCAAGAAGAGGTCACTCATGTTTATGTCTAAGAGGTTTTCGCCTATGTTTTCTTCCAAGAGTTTAATGGTTTCATGACTTACATTCAGGTCTTTGATCCATTTTGAGTTTACTTTTGTATATGGGGTTAGACGATGGTCCAGTTTCATTCTCCTACATGTAGCTGTCCAGTTTTGCCAGCACCATCTGTTGAAGAGACTGTCATTTCGCCATTGTATGTCCATGGCTCCTTTATCAAATATTAATTGACCATATATGTCTGAGTTAATGTCTGGATTGTCTAGTCTGTTCCATTGGTCTGTGGCTCTGTTCTTGTGCCAGTACCAAATTGTCTTGATTACTATGGCTTTATAATAGAGCTTGAAGTTGGGGAGTGAGATCCCCCCTACTTTATTCTTCTTTCTCAGGATTGCTTTGGCTATTCGGGGTCTTTGGTGGTTCCATATGAATTTTTGAATTATTTGTTCCAGTTCATTGAAGAATGTTGCTGGTAGTTTCATAGGGATTGCATCAAATCTGTATATTACTTTGGGCAGGATGGCCATTTTGACGATATTAATTCTTCCTAGCCATGAGCATGGGATGAGTTTCCATCTGTTAGTGTCCCCTTTAATTTCTTTTAAGAGTGACTTGTAGTTTTCAGAATATAAGTCTTTCACTTCTTTGGTTAGGTTTATTCCTAGGTATTTTATTTTTTTTGATGCAATTGTGAATGGAGTTGTTTTCCTGATTTCTCTTTCTGTTGGTTCATTGTTGGTATATAGGAAAGCCACAGATTTCTGTGTGTTGATTTTGTATCCTGCAACTTTGCTGTATTCCGATATCAGTTCTAGTAGTTCTGGGGTGGAGTCTTTAGGGTTTTTTATGTACAGTATCATGTCATCTGCAAATAGTGACAGTTTGACTTCTTCTTTGCCCATCTGGATTCCTTGTATTTTTTTGTTTTGTCTGATTGCCGTGGCTAGGACCGCTAGTAAAATGTTAAATAACAGTGGGGAGAGTGGGCATCCCTGTCTAGTTCCCGATCTCAGCGGAAATGCTTTCAGCTTCTCGCTTCAATATAATGTTGGCTGTGGGTTTTTCATAGATGGCCTTTATTATGTTGAGGTACTTGCCCTCTATTCCCATTTTGCTGAGAGTTTTTATCATGAATGGATGTTGAACTTTGTCAAATGCTTTTTCAGCATCTATGGAGATGATCATGTGGTTTTTGTCTTTCTTTTTGTTGATGTGGTGGATGATATTGATGGACTTTCGAATGTTGTGCCATCCTTGCATCCCTGGGATGAATCCCACTTGGTCATGGTGTACGATGGTTTTGATGTATTTTTGAATTCGGTTTGCTAAAATTTTGTTGAGTATTTTTGAGTCTACGTTCATCAGGGATATTGGTCTGTAGTTTTCTTTTTTGGTGGGGTCTTTGCCTGGTTTTGGTATTAGGGTGATGTTGGCTTCATAGAATGAGTTTGGGAGTATCCCCTCCTCTTCTATTTCTTGGAAAACTTTAAGGAGAATGGGTATTATGTCTTCCCTGTATGTCTGATAAAATTCCGAGGTAAATCCATCTGGCCCGGGGGTTTTGTTCTTTGGTAGTTTTTTGATTACCGCTTCAATTTCGTTGCTGGTAATTGTTCTGTTTAGATTTTCTGTTTCTTTTTGGGTCAGTCTTGGAAGGTTGTATTTTTCTAGGAAGTTGTCCATTTCTCCTAGGTTTCCCAGCTTGTTAGCATATAGGTTTTCATAGTAGTCTCTAATAATTCTTTGTATTTCTGCGGGATCTGTTGTGATTTTTCCTTTCTCATTTCTGATACTGTTGATTTGTGTTGACTCTCTTTTCCTCTTAATAAGTCTGGCTAGAGGCTTATCTATTTTGTTTATTTTCTCGAAGAACCAGCTCTTGGTTTCATTGATTTTTGCTATTGTTTTATTCTTCTCAATTTTATTTATTTCTTCTCTGATCTTTATTATGTCCCTCCTTCTGCTGACCTTAGGCCTCATTTGTTCTTCTTTTTCCAATTTTGATAGTTGTGACATGAGACCGTTCATTTGGGATTGCTCTTCCTTTTTTAAATATGCTTGGAGTGCTATATACTTTCCTCTTAAGACTGCTTTTGCTGCGTCCCACAGAAGTTGGGGCTTAGTGTTGTTGTTGTCATTTGTTTCCATATATTGCTGGATCTCCATTTTGATTTGGTCATTGATCCATTGATTATTTAGGAGCGTGTTGTTTAGCCTCCATGTGTTTGTGATCCTTTTTGCTTTCTTTGAACAGTTTATTTCTAGTTTAATGCCTTTGTGGTCTGAAAAGTTAGTTGGTAGGATTTCAATCTTTTGGAATTTACTGAGGCTCTTTTTGTGTCCTAGTATGTGGTCTATTCTGGAGAATGTTCCATGTGCACTTGAGAAGAATGTATATCCCGCTGCTTTTGGATGTAGAGTTCTGTAGATGTCTATTAGGTCCATCTGTTCTAGTGTGTTGTTCAGTGCCTCTGTGTCCTTACTTATTTTCTGTCTGGTGGATCTGTCCTTTGGAGTGAGTGGTGTGTTGAAGTCTCCTAGAATGAATGCATTGCATTCTATTTCCTCCTTTAGTTCTGTTAATATTTGTTTCAGGTATGTTGGTGCTCCTGTATTGGGTGCATATATATTTATAATGGTTATATCCTCTTGATGGACTGAGCCCTTTATCATTATGTACTGTCCTTCTTTGTCTTTTGTTACTTTCTTTATTTTGAAGTCTGTTTTGTCTGATACCAGAATTGTAACACCTGCTTTCTTCTCTCTGTTGTTTGCTTGAAATATCTTTTTCCATCCCTTGACTTTAAGTCTGTGCGCGTCTTTGGGTTTGAGGTGAGTCTCTTGTAAGCAGCATATGGATGGATCTTGCTTTTTTATCCATTCTATTACTCTGTGTCTTTTGATTGGTGCATTCAGTCCATTTACATTTAGGGTGATTATTGAAAGGTATGAATTTATTGCCATTGCAGGCTTTAAGTTTGTGGTTACCAAAGGTTTAGGGTTAGCTTCTTTACTATCTTACTGTCTAACTTAACTCGCTTGTTGAGCTATTATAAACACAGTCTGATGATTCTTTATTTCTCTCCCTTCTTATTCCTCCTCCTCCCTTCTTCATATGTTGGGTGTTTTGTTGTGTGCTCTTTTTAGGAGTGCTCCCATCTAGAGCAGTCCCTGTAGGATGCCCTGTAGAGGTGGTTTGTGGGAGGCAAATTCCCTCAACTTTTGCTTGTCTGGGAATTGTTTAATCCCTCCTTCATATTTAAATGATATTCGTGCTGGATACAGTAGTCTTGGTTCGAGGCCCTTCTGTTTCATTGCATTAAGTATATCATGCCATTCTCTTCTGGCCTGTAGGGTTTCTGTTGAGAAGTCTGATGATAGCCTGATGGGTTTTCCTTTGTAGGTAACCTTTTTTTTCTCTCTGGCTGCCTGTAATACTTTGTCCTTGTCTTTGATCTTTGCCATTTTAATTATTATGTGTCTTGGTGTTGCCCTCCTTGGATCCCTTGTCATGGGAGTTCTGTGTACCTCTGTGGTCTGAGAGGCCATTTCTTCCCCTAGTTTGGGGAAATTTTCAGCAATTATTTCTTCAAAGACATTTTCTATCCCCTTTTCTCTCTCTACTTCTTCTGGAATGCCTATGATTCTTATATTATTCCTTTTATATTGATCACTCAGCTCTCTTAAAATTCTTTCATTCCTGGAGATCCTTTTATCTCTCTCTGCATCAGCTTCTCTGCGTTCCTGTTCTCTGTTTTCTAGTCCATTAATGGTCTCTTGCATCTCGTCCATTCTGTTTTGAAGTCCTTCCAGAGCTTGTTTTATTTCTGAATTCTCCTTCCTTAGTTCTTGCATATTTCTCTGCAAGTCCATCAGCATGGTTATGACTTTTGTTTTGAATTCTTTTTCAGGTAGACTGGCTAAATCTATCTCCCCAGATTCCTTCTCAGGGGAAGATGTAGCAGATGCTGAAGCTGTCTGGGTTAGTCTTGTCTGGATCATATTTTTTTGCCTTTTCATGTTGACAGGTGCTATTGACTGTCAGCTGGGAGGGCCAAAATTTTCACTTGCTACTGGCCTTTCTTTACTGGGGCAACTACGACCCCTAGTGGCTTGTGTTGGGTAATTGCGTGTAGGGTGGGTCTTTGTGTCTTGCCTGGCCGGAAGGGAGAAATTTCCCTTTCTGTGGGCGGAATTTGTCTCAGGCTGCTTCTCTGCTTTCGCAGCGCCAGGTGGGGTAATGGATGGGGGTGCTGCTTGACTGTTTGCCTCCGTGAGGGGTCTCAGAGCTGTTGCCCAGGGGGTTAGTGCACCCGGTTTTCCCTGTAATTTCCAGCTGCTGTACTGTGACCTGGGTTGTTTCCGTCAAGCTGTTAAGTCCCTGTCCCTTTAAGACTTTCAAAAAGCCCCCGCTTTTCTTTGTCACAGGGGCATCAGCTTCAGCACCCGCTCAGAGGTCTTACTCTCTGTTCCCCCAGTATCCAGGGCCCCCTGGGCATGTACTGTGTCTGCGCTCTGGCCCGGATGGCTGGGGCTGGGTGTTCGGCAGTCCTGGGCTCCGTCTCCCTCCCGCTCTGCCTATTCTTCTCCCGCCGGGAACTGGGGGGATGGGCGCTCGGGTCCCGCAGGGCCGGGGCTTGTATCTTACCCCTTTCACCAGTCGCTGGGTTCTCACTGGTGTAGCTGCAGTCTGGCCACTGTCCTGCGTCTTCTGGTCTCTCTTTTAGGGCTAGTTGTGTTTGTTGTATTTTCAAAAGTATATATGTTTTTGGGAGGAGATTCCCACTGTCCTACTCACGCCGCCATGTTGGCTCCCCCATGTCTTTCTTATTGAGTAAATTTGTCTGCTATAATGATGAAACTAATTAGGACTGAAATACATTTTTTCATTCTTCCTCCACCCCAATTACAGTGATAATCATCCTAGATTTATGTTGTTGGATCCGAACCTGTCAGATTGCTTTTGACACATGAAAACTTTGTGAAACATGAAGTAAGTTTAAGTGACTGGCATAAATTGTGCAGGGGCTGAGTGGTAGAGCCCAAACTTAAACCTTCTGGCTCCTGTCTACTGCTCTCCCTAGTAAACCATGCTGCCCTTATGTGGGCATTTGAGAAAACTGAAAATTAGGGTGTTGAGCTGAGAAGTCATACACATGCCTGGAAAGCTACCTCCTTTAGGCATAAGCTGGTTCTCTCTGGTAATGTATTTGCACATGATAGGTGCTTAGCAAATGTTTTTTTATTTATTTATTTATTATTATTATTATTATTTTTTAATAATTATTTTTTATTGAAGGGTAGTTGACACACAGTATTACATTACATGAGTTTCAAGTGTACAACACAGTGGTAGAACATTTATATACATAATTCTAGGTTCCAGCTATCACCCTACCAGGCTGTTACAATATCTTGACTATATTCCTTATGCTATACATTACATCCCGGTTACTAATTTATTTTACCATTGGAAGTCTGTCCTTTTTTTTTTTTTTATTTTTTTTATTTTTTATTTTTTTATTTTTTGTGAGGGCATCTCTCATATTTATTGATCAAATGGTTGTTAACAACAATATAATTCTGTATAGGGGAGTCAATGCTCAATGCACAATCATTATTCCACCCCAAGCCTAATTTTTGTCAGTCTCCAATCTTCTGAGGCATAACAAACAAGTTTTTACATGTAGAACAAATTCTTACATAATGAATAAGTTACATAGTGAACAGTACAAGGGCAGTCATCACAGAAACTTTCGGTTTTGCTCATGCATTATGAACTATAAACAGTCAGTTCAAATATGAATACTCATTTGGTTTTTATACTTGATTTATATGTGGATACCACATTTCTCTCTTTATTATTATTATTTTTAATAAAATGAAGTGGTAGGTAGATACAAGATAAAGGTAGAAAACATAGTTTAGTGTTGTAAGAGAGCACATGTAGATGATCAGGTGTGTGCCTGTAGACTATGTGTTAATCCAAGCTAGACACGGGCAATAAAACATCCACGTATGCAGAAGATTTCTCTCAGAACGGGGGGGTGAGGTTCTAAGCCTCACCTCTGTTGATCCCCAATTTCTCACCTGATGGCCCCCCTGCGACTGTGCCTGTCTTAGGTTGTTCCTCCCTTGAGGAATCTTACCCGTCTCTGGCTAACCAGTCATCTTCCGGGGCCATACAGGGAAATGTGAAGTTGGTAAGTGAGAGGGAAGCCTTATTGTTTGAAAAGGTTAGCTTTTTACTTCTTTGCATATTTATGCCCTGTGGCTTCTATGCCCAGCATTTGTCTTGAGGTATCTTTACCACTTGGAAGAATTATGATACTCGGTAAATTTGATATGAGGCACGAATTCTATTTAAGGGTTGTAATTAGGAAGGAAGAAGAAAAGCTATAGAAGTAGCAGGCGGGAGAAAACATGGGAAGATTGATTATTTCTTTGATATATCTTCTTGTAGAGTAACTTCAGCATGTATAGGTTTTAAGCTACTACTTAAATTGCACACACACATTAACATAATAGGAGTATAGTTACATAACCAAAGCATATCTGTAATTACCAGCCAT
Source organism: Manis pentadactyla (assembly GCF_030020395.1). NCBI lineage: Eukaryota > Metazoa > Chordata > Mammalia > Pholidota > Manidae > Manis > Manis pentadactyla. The sequence continues at coordinate 183,725,784 of NC_080021.1, read as the reverse complement.
CTGCAGTGAAACCAAGAAAACCAGTTAGGCACCTTAGGCATTTGTGAAAACTTATCTATGATATGGTGGATATTGTCCAAATGAACTTGAACAGTCTGAGAGAAATCAGACAAATTAAAACAACCCATTCCTGGGGACTGTTCACATGCCATATGTTCTTTTAACAATAAATAGTTTGTAGTTGTAAGACTTTGGAGCGCTACAATTTGCACTTCTCCAAATTCTTGGTTGAGTTCCAACAGTATAGATCTAGTCCAATTTTGTTGTTTTACTGTATGCACAGGCCAGCTTAGATATCTCCTTCCTCATTCCCATGGCAAGTCCAGGAACTGGTGGGATGAGTGCATCTACAGCTGTAGCAGTGCGTGGATCTTTGTTGGGGTTTTTTGATGATCATCTTCTGGCATGAGTCTTCCAGAGAGTGCAGATGTTGGAAGTTCTTTTTCACATCGTATGTTAGTTCATTTTCGGGGTAGCCCAATTAGGCTTTGATCCTCTGTATAAACACAAACAGACCCTTTGCCTACACTTTTATATGCCCTTTATACCCTTGTGTAGAACTCGTTGGAGGTTACCACACAGGAACTGCCCTTTTTTTTTTTTTTTTTTTTTTTGCTATCACTAATCTACACTTACATGACGAATATTATGTTTACTAGGCTCTCCCCTATACCAGGTCTCCCCTATAAACCCCTTTACAGTCACTGTCCATCAGCATAGCAAAATGTTGTAGAATCACTACTTGCCTTCTCTGTGTTGTACAGCCCTCCCTTTTCTCCTACCCCCCCATGCATGTTAATCTTAATACCCCCCTACTTCTCCCCCCCTTATCCCTCCCTACCCACCCATCCTCCCCAGTCCCTTTCCCTTTGGTACCTGTTAGTCCATTCTTGAGTTCTGTGATTCTGCTGCTGTTTTGTTCCTTCAGTTTTTCCTTTGTTCTTATATTCCACAGATGAGTGAAATCATTTGGTATTTCTCTTTCTCCGCTTGGCTTGTTTCACTGAGCATAATACCCTCCAGCTCCATCCATGTTGCTGCAAATGATTGGATTTGCCCTTTTCTTATGGCTGAGTAGTATTCCATTGTGTATATGTACCACATCTTCTTTATCCATTCATCTATTGATGGACATTTAGGTTGCTTCCAATTCTTGGCTATTGTAAATAGTGCTGCAATAAACATAGGGGTGCATCTGTCTTTCTCAAACTTGATTGCTGCATTCTTAGGGTAAATTCCTAGGAGTGGAATTCCTGGGTCAAATGGTAAGTCTGTTTTGAGCATTTTGATGTACCTCCATACTGCTTTCCACAATGGTTGAACTAACTTACATTCCCACCAGCAGTGTAGGAGGGTTCCCCTTTCTCCACAGCCTCGCCAACATTGGTTGTTGTTTGTCTTTTGGATGGCAGCCATCCTTACTGGTGTGAGGTGATAACTCATTGTAGTTTTAATTTGCATTTCTCTGATAATTAGCGATGTGGAGCATCTTTTCATGTGTCTGTTGGCCATCTGTATTTCTTGTTTGGAGAACTCTCTGTTCAGTTCCTCTGCCCATTTTTTAATTGGGTTATTTGTTTTTTGTTTGTTGAGGCGTGAGAGCTCCTTATATATTCTGGACGTCAAGCCTTTATCGGATGTGTCATTTTCAAATATATTCTCCCATACTGTAGGGATCCTTCTTGTTCTATTGATGGTGTCTTTTGCTGTACAGAAGCTTTTCAGCTTAATATAGTCCCACTTACTCATTTTTGCTGTTGTTTTCCTTGCCCGGGGAGATATGTTCAAGAAGAGGTCACTCATGTTTATGTCTAAGAGGTTTTCGCCTATGTTTTCTTCCAAGAGTTTAATGGTTTCATGGCTTACATTCAGGTCTTTGATCCATTTTGAGTTTACTTTTGTATATGGGGTTAGACAATGGTCCAGTTTCATTCTCCTACATGTAGCTGTCCAGTTTTGCCAGCACCACCTGTTGAAGAGACTGTCATTTCGCCATTGTATGTCCATGGCTCCTTTATCAAATATTAATTGACCATATATGTCTGGGTTAATGTCTGGATTCTCTAGTCTGTTCCATTGGTCTGTGGCTCTGCTCTTGTGCCAGTACCAAATTGTCTTGATTACTATGGCTTTATAGTAGAGCTTGAAGTTGGGGAGTGAGATCCCCTCTACTTTCTTCTTTTTTCTCAGGATTGCTTTGGCTATTCGGGGTCTTTGGTGTTTCCATATGAATTTTTGAATTATTTGTTCCAGTTCATTGAAGAATGTTGCTGGTAGTTTCATAGGGATTGCATCAAATCTGTATATTGCTTTGGGCAGGATGGCCATTTCAACGATATTAATTCTTCCTAGCCACGAGCATGGGATGAGTTTCCATCTGTTAGTGTCCCCTTTAATTTCTCTTAAGAGTGACTTGTAGTTTTCAGAGTATAAGTCTTTCACTTCTTTGGTTAGGTTTATTCCTAGGTATTTTATTTTTTTTGATGCAATTGTGAATGGAGTTGTTTTCGTGATTTCTCTCTCTGTTGGTTCATTGTTAGTATATAGGAAAGCCACAGATTTCTGTGTGTTGATTTTGTATCCTGCAACTTTGCTGTATTCCGATATCAGTTCTAGTAATTTTGGGGTGGAGTCTTTAGGGTTTTTTATGTACAGTATCATGTCATCTGCAAATAGTGACAGTTTAACTTCTTCTTTACCAATCTGGATTCCTTGTATTTCTTTATTTTGTCTGATTGCCGTGGCTAGGACCTCCAGTACTATGTTAAATAACAGTGGAGAGAGTGGGCATCCCTGTCTAGTTCCCGATCTCAGAGGAAATGCTTTCAGCTTCTCGCTGTTCAATATAATGTTGGCTGTGGGTTTATCATAGATGGCCTTTATTATGTTGAGGTACTTGCCCTCTATTCCCATTTTGCTGAGAGTTTTTAACATGAATGGATGTTGAACTTTGTCAAATGCTTTTTCAGCATCTATGGAGATGATCATGTGGTTTTTGTCTTTCTTTTTGTTGATGTGGTGGATGATGTTGATGGACTTTCGAATGTTGTACCATCCTTGCATCCCTGGAATGAATCCCACTTGGTCATGGTGTATGATCCTTTTGATGTATTTTTGAATTCGGTTTGCTAATATTTTGTTGAGTATTTTTGCATCTACGTTCATCAGGGATATTGGTCTGTAGTTTTCTTTTTTGGTGGGGTCTTTGCCTGGTTTTGGTATTAGGGTGATGTTAGCTTCATAGAATGAGTTTGGGAGTATCCCCTCCTCCTCTATTTTTTGGAAAACTTTAAGGAGAATGGGTATTATGTCTTCCCTCTATGTCTGATAAAATTCCGAGGTAAATCCATCTGGCCCGGGGGTTTTGTTCTTTGGTAGTTTTTTGATTACCGCTTCAATTTCGTTGCTGGTAATTGGTCTGTTTAGATTTTCTGTTTCTTCCTGGGTCAATCTTGGAAGGTTATATTTTTCTAGGAAGTTGTCCATTTCTCCTAGGTTTCCCAGCTTGTTAGCATATAGGTTTTCATTGTATTCTCCAATAATTCTTTGCATTTCCGTGGGGTCCGTCGTGATTTTTCCTTTCTCGTTTCTGATACTGTTGATTTGTGTTGATTCTCTTTTCTTCTTAATAAGTCTGGCTAGAGGCTTATCTATTTTGTTTATTTTCTCGAAGAACCAGCTCTTGGTTTCATTGATTTTTGCTATTGTTTTATTCTTCTCAATTTTATTTATTTCTTCTCTGATCTTTATTATGTCCCTCCTTCTGCTGACCTTAGGCCTCATTTGTTCTTCTTTTTCCAATTTCGATAATTGTGACATTAGACCATTCATTTGGGATTGCTCTTCCTTTTTTAAATATGCTTGGATTGCTATATACTTTCCTCTTAAGACTGCTTTTGCTGTGTCCCACAGAAGTTGGGGCTTAGTGTTGTTGTTGTCATTTGTTTCCATATATTGCTGGATCTCCATTTTGATTTGGTCATTGATCCATTGATTATTTAGGAGCGTGTTGTTAAGCCTCCATGTGTTTGTGAGCCTCTTTGCTTTCTTTGTACAGTTTATTTCTAGTTTTATGCCTTTGTGGTCTGAAAAGTTGGTTGGTAGGATTTCAATCTTTTGGAATTTTCTGAGGCTCTTTTTGTGGCCTAGTATGTGGTCTATTCTGGAGAATGTTCCATGTGCACTTGAGAAGAATGTATATCCCGCTGCTTTTGGATGTAGAGTTCTATAGATGTCTATTAGGTCCATCTGCTCTACTGTGTTGTTCAGTGCTTCCGTGTCCTTACTTATTTTCTGCCCAGTGGATCTATCCTTTGGGGTGAGTGGTGTGTTGAAGTCTCCTAGAATGAATGCATTGCAGTCTATATCCCCCTTTAGTTCTGTTAGTATTTGTTTCACATATGCTGGTGCTCCTGTGTTGGGTGCATATATATTTAGAATGGTTATATCCTCTTGTTTGACTGAGCCCTTTATCATTATGTAGTGTCCTTCTTTATCTCTTGTTACTTTCTTTGTTTTGAAGTCTATTTTGTCTGATATTAGTACTGCAACCCCTGCTTTCTTCTCACTGTTGTTTGCTTGAAATATGTTTTTCCATCCCTTGACTTTTAGTCTGTACATGTCTTTGGGTTTGAGGTGAGTTTCTTGTAAGCAGCATATAGATGGGTCTTGCTTTTTTATCCATTCTGTTACTCTGTGTCTTTTGATTGGTGCATTCAACCCATTAACATTTAGGGTGACTATTGAAAGATATGTACTTATTGCCATTGCAGGCTTTAAATTCGTGGTTACCAAAGGTTCAAGGTTAGCCTCTTTAGTATCTTACTGCCTAACTTAGCTCGCTTATTGAGCTGTTATATACACTGTCTGGAGATTCTTTTCTTCTCTCCCTTCTTGTTCCTCCTCCTGGATTCTTCATATGTTGGGTGTTTTGTGCTGTGCTCTTTCTAGGAGTGCTCCCATCTAGAGCAGTCCCTGTAAGATGTTCTGTAGAGGTGGTTTGTGGAAAGCAAATTCCCTCAGCTTTTGTTTGTCTGGGAATTGTTTAATCCCACCGTCATATTTGAATGATAGTCGTGCTGGATACAGTATCCTTGGTTCAAGGCCCTTCTGTTTCATTGTATTAAATATATCATGCCATTCTCTTCTGGCCTGTAGGGTTTCTGTTGAGAAATCTGACGTTAGCCTGATGGGTTTCCCTTTATAGGTGACCTTTTTCTCTCTAGCTGCCTTTAACACTCTTTCCTTGTCCTTGATCTTTGCCATTTTAATTATTATGTGTCTTGGTGTTGCCCTTCTTGGATCCTTTCTGTTGGGGGTTCTGTGTATTTCTGTGGTCTGTTTGATTACTTCCTCCCCCAGTGTGGGGAAGTTTTCAGCAATTATTTCTTCCAAGATACTTTCCATCTCTTTGCCTCTCTCTTCTTCTTCTGGGACCCCTATAATACGGATATTGCTCCTTTTAGATTGGTCACACAGTTCTCTTAATATTGTTTCATTCCTGGAGATCCTTTTGTCTCTCTCTATGTCAGCTTCTATGCGTTCCTGTTCTCTGATTTCAATTCCATCAATGGCCTCTTGCATTCTATCCATTCTGCTTATAAACCCTTCCAGAGTTTGTTTCATTTCTGCGATCTCCTTTCTGGCATCTGTGATCTCTTTCCGGACTTCATCCCATTTTTCTTGCGTATTTCTCTGCATCTCTGTCAGCATGTTTATGATTCTTATTTTGAATTCTTTGTCAGGAAGACTGGTTAGGTCTGTCTCCTTCTCTGGTGTTGTCTCTGTGATCTTTGTCTGCCTGTAGCTTTGCCTTTTCATGGTGATAGGAATAGTTTGCAGAACTGGGACGAGTGATGGCTGGAAGGACTTCCTTTCTTGTTGGTTTGTGGCCCTCCTCTCCTGGGAGAACAGCGGCCTCTAGTGGCTTGTGCTGCGCAGCTGCGCGCAGACAGGGTTTCTGCTTCCTGCCTGGCTGCTATGGAGTTAATCTCCGCTGTTGCTGTGGGCGTGGCCTGGCCCGGGCAGCTACTCCAAAATGGTGGAGTCGCGTTGGAGCAGGAGCTGCTGGGAGGCTATTTATCTCCGTAAGGGGCCTCCCTGCTCCCTGCAGCCCAGGGGTTAGGGTGCCCAGAGATCCCGGGTTCCCTACCTCTGGATTAAGTGACCCGCCCTGCCCCTTTAAGACTTCCAAAAAGCACCCGCCAAAACAAAACAACTACCACCAAAAAAAAACAAGAAAAAAAATTTTTTTAATTAAAAAAAAAAAAAATTTTTAAGTAAAAAAAAAAAAAGGTGGTCGTTCGTTTTTCTTTATTCTCCGGTGCCAGCCTCAGGCCTCTGCTCACCGGTCTTTCTGCCCTGTTTCCCTAATATTGGGGTCCCTGTCCCTTTAAGACTTCCAAAAAGCGCTCGCCAAAACAAAGCAGCAAAAAAGCAAAAAAAAAAAAATGGTCGCGCGGTTTTCTTATGTCCTCTGGCGCCCATCCTCCAGTGCCTGCTCACTGTTCTTGCTGCCCTGTTTTCCCAGTATCGAGGGCCCTGCACTCTGGCCCGGATGGCTGGGGCTGGGTGTTCGGCAGCCCTGGGCTCCGTCTCCCTCCCGCTCTGCCTGCTCTTCTCCCGCCGGGAGCTGGGGGGAGGGGCGCTCGGCTCCCGCGGGGCCGGGGCTTGTATCTTACCCCCTTCGCGAGGTGCTGGGTTCTCTCAGGTGTGGATGTGGTCTGGATATTGTCCTGTGTCCTCTGGTCTTTATTCTAGGAAGGGTTGTCTTTGTTATATTTTCATAGATATATGTTGTTTTGGGAGGAGATTTCCGCTGCTCTACTCACGCCGCCATCTTCCCGCAAATGTTTTTTTTTACTTCAACAAAGCAATCTTATCAGTTCCTGACACTTAGTTATACTCCATAAATGTTTATTGAATGAATGCAGACCAACTTGCAAGGGTTTCAGGGACCTGACCACCAAAGCTCAGGACACTTGAAAAGGCCCTTGGCTTGTTCCCATTGCTTTTTACTCCTGTTTTGTGGATACGTTCAAACCTGGGATGGCAGCAAGGCCTCCAGCAGTGCTCTGAGACCTCTTGCCTTCAACTCCATTCTGGGTTTGAATGAAGATGAATCCTTCTGGGGATACTTCCTACAAACCAGGGTATTGAGCCCAACAAGAGCTGCTGGTCATCCAGGTTGAGTCATTAGCAGACAACGAGCCACCATTCCTCCTGCCATGGCCCAGCAGCATCCTCAGCATGGTGTTCATTATCCTTCTGTGATTAACTGACTGCAATTTAGCTGTGCTTAGCAGAGCTCCCAGTGTAGGGAGTGGCTGGACTCCAAACCCAGCTCCTCGGCGGCTCCTGATTGAGCCCTACATGTCAGGAGGGAATAGAGAGAGATTTATCGATAATTTCTGAAGTGAAATTTGTGCTTTTTGATATCTAATAAATAGCATATCAGAGCTCTCTCATTTTGCAGCCCAGTCTACAGGAGGCTTATGAAAATTATTTATTGAGCTTTCATAAATCTAATCTTACTCTTCCTTACTGCCAAATAGTTGTCCTCTTGTTTTTGTCTGCGAATCACCCAGGACTCAGAGTGACTGGTTATGAAAGGGACTTCAGTTATCCTGAATAGCTTGGGAGACAAATGATGTGATATAAAAGAGCTGTTCTCTTCTCTTTTGGTTTGGGGACTTGGTTAAAGAAATGTTAGTGCAATGATATTTAGATTTTTATTCTGTGCTAGGAGTGCTAAGAAAAGATTACTGGCATCAAGAGTGAACAGTTCTAGGAGGAGCGTGAGCAGTCACAGCTAGGAGCTCCACCAGCCCTTGAAGGTGGAGAGACATTTGCATCTCTGTGTCTCTCGAGGAGAGGAGACAAGATGCCAAGATCGGAATAGTGGTGAAGAACTCTCATTTTGCAGTTAGGCAAATTCGGTTCAAGCTGTAGCTCTCTTACTCATTCAGTGGATGACATTAGGGACATCACAGCTTTTGAGGTTCTGTTTCCACATCTGTTTTATAGGGATGATGATCTAAGTACCTCATTGGGTTTTAGCACATTCTAAGTATATAAATGGTGGCAAAATTATTATACATTCTAGTACTAACTAGCTGTGCAAACTTAAGCAAGCCACTTAACTCCTCTGTGCCTGAGTTTCCTTATTTGAAAGACATTAGAGCAGATGATTCTTTATGGGAGTCAGGATCCAGGTAAGAGACAGAGACTCAGCCAGTTATTCTAACAGAGAAATTAATATAAACAATTCTTAACCAGATAGTAGAGAACTGGGAAAGCAGACAGAGAAAACAGAGGCAGCAACTGCAGGAAGCAGTTGCCAACCTTAGGGCTGTGGGAACAGAGGAAAGAAGTTGAGACTGTCAAAACCCAGAAGATGGACTGTACCTCTCAGCACCAATATGTCCTGATGGCTTTGGGGAGGGGGAGGAAAGGAGAAGGTGGTAAAATGTGGCTGATGCTGAGAAAACTGCAACCAGAGTCTCTGCTATAGGCCCAAGCTGCTGAGGTCAGAGTAAGGAAGAAGCATTGCTGGGACCATGCTGACCTAGTGAGCAGGCGGGAAGTGGCAGGCCACCTCCTTCAGGCCCCCTCTGGCGGCCCCCCACCCTCACTGGAAAAGCCTCACAGGAGGAAGCTGGCAAGGGAGAAATTGGGTGTGCAGGGCTCTGACAGAGCATCACAAAGCTGAATGTGGAAGCTTGAGCTTGGAGCTGAGAGGCAACAGCTTAATAATTGGCAGAATATCTGAGGTTCCTTCCAGCTCAGAGTTTATGAATCAGGTTGTGCCGACATGCAGAGTTCTGTCTGTCTGTTTTACCCATATAAAAAATATTGTGGTTACTACATTTACCCATATTATCGAGTACAGCCCCCCCACCCGTACCCTCTTGGAGAGTCACGCATGGGAGAATGAGTTCGAGCTTTGTTTTTATCCTGATCCGAGTTACAAACCTATCTCTGATTCTTACCAGTGTGGAACATTGGGCATGTTACTTTGTATTTCTCCCAGCCCCATTTCCTCCTTTGTAAAATGATGACATCAATACATATCTCACAGGGTTATTGTGAAAATTAAATAAGAAAAGGCATATAAAGTGCCAGGCAGGGGCGTTTGGTGCATAAATGGTGACAGTTATTAAGGATACTTGTCCAGTGAGTGCTTGCTGATTGGCTTGCTCCCTTTGTTGGTTGCACAAAGTGGTGTCACAGTTTCTGTTTCTTCCACTCAGATGTGATTTGCTGGACTGTGATGGGGAGCCTGGGCAAATGGGTCAGCAGTGGCCAAGGAGTCCCATGCCACCTGGGGCACTGGGAGCAAGCACTACCAGCTGTTCCTGGTTCTTCCAAGAGGCAGTACTTCACTCAGACTGGGATTTCATAGGCTGGCTCCTGAGTATGTGTTCAGTGAAGGCCAGGGGCATGTCCCCATGGTCACATGCAGCCAGTGGGCACCCTTGGACATCCTTCAGCTGGAGGCAAGAACTTGGTTTCCTAGGCAGAAATTTTGGTGACTAGGAGAATTGATTTATAATCTTTTCTCTCCACTTAGCATAGTTGATGTCCTCTTACTTTCTGGATTAACTTTTAGCCTAGAAATAATAAAGAAATTCATACTATTCATATTATTGGTGGCATTAATAACTAATATTTATTAGAGACCTACTTTGTGCTGACAAATGTGCAAGGCTCTTTTATGTATTATCCCTAATCCTTGAATCCTACAAGGTCAGTTTTGTTTTTCCAGCATTATCTATAAGGAAACGGAGGCACAGAGATGTTAAATAGACTTGCCCAGAGCTTTCAAATAATATAAAATGGAGCCAGGATTGGAACCCAAGATTCTTGGGTTTTAAGCACATTCCTTATAATTAACCCAGACTTTTCCAAGTGCTGACTAAAGATTGTGCAAATTTAAATATTAAAATTAAAATATTAGAAAATATTAAAATAAAATATCTGGATTTCTAGTCACATGGTGGTAGATTACTCAGAACACCTAGTATGTTTTCTTCCAAGTTCCCATTAAAATAACAATTGATAATGGCTTAATGGCATCTGTTTAACAGTCCCTGATGAATCTTAACCCAGCTTCTCAAGAAAATACCTAAAAATGAAGAAAAGATGAATATACAAAATTCAAATTGACAGTTTTTGGTATGATTTAAATAGGCTATGAATGGAGACTATTTTGTTTCACCAATATTCTATCTATTACCAGAGAGGAAGTCTGTTTAACTAAAAATACTCTTTTACCCTAAAACAAAGCAGTCAGATTTTTATAGTGAAACCATTGACCTAAAAGCTACCTCTCTGGAAATTTTTTCCTTGTACATGTCTAAGTAATTTTGAGATTGTCCACTATAAGCATTGTAGGCATTGTGATTAAGTAGTGCTGTTTCTCAAAAAGCCCTGGTACTTAACATAAGCATCCAGCATGTTCTAACAGGTCTAGTATAGTTTTAACTACAACAGGTTTTGCTAAATGCTGTTTGACATGAAAGAAACTTCTGAAAATGCAGATTTCCAAAAATTGTACGAATGGTGAAGTTGGGTTAAGAAAAACCATTCGTGGCCTACCTCTGTTTTCCTCACATAAGAGGGTGATAATGCTTGCCCAGGAGAAGGGAAAAAGGAACCTTGTTCCCCTATTGCCCACCCCATCTCAGAAACCTCAAGGCCATGCTAAGAAAACTATTCTCAATTTCCTTTGGAAAAATTAACCAATGACAATATCTAGGGACATTTTTTTTATTAAGGTATCATTGGTATACACTCTATTAAGGTTTCACATGAAAAACATTGTGGTTACTACATTTATCCATATTATCAAGAACCCCCCACATACCCCATTGCAGTCACTGTCCATCAGTGTAGTAAGATGCCACAGAGTCACCAGTCTTTGTGCTACACTGTCTTCCCCATGATCCCCCAACACCATGTGTACTAATCATAATACTGCTCAATCCCCTTCTCTGTCTCTCTCCACCTGCCCTCCACCACCCCTCCCCTTTGGTAACCGTTAGTCCCTTCTTGGAGTCTGTGAGTCTGCTGCTGTTTTGTTCCTTCAGTTATGCTTTGTTATTATACTCCACAAGTGAGGGAAATCATTTGGTGTTTGTCTTTCTCTGCCTGACTTATTTCACTGAGCATAATACCCTCTAGCTCCATCCATGCTGTTGCAAATTTGTTTCTTTTTTATGGCTGAATAGTGTTTCACTGTGTATATGTACCACATCTTCTTTATCCATTCATCTACTGGTGGACACTTAGGTTGTTTCTGTATCTTGGCTATTGTAAATAGTACTGCAATAAACATAGGGGTGCATGTGTCTTTTTGAATCTGAGAAGTTGTATTCTTTGGATAAATTCCTAGGAATGGAATTCCTGGGTCAAATGGTATTCTACTTTGAGTTTTTTGAGGAACCTCCATTTTCTTTCCACAATGGTTGAACTGGTTTACATTCCCACCAGCAGTGTAGGAGGGTTCCCCTTTCTCCGCATCCTCACCAGCATGTGTTGTTCTTAGTCTTTTCGATGCTGGCCATCCTAACTGGTGTGAGATGATATCTCATTGTGGTTTTAATTTGCATTTCCCTGATATTTAAAGATGTGGAGCATCTTTTCATTTGTTTGTTGGCCATTTGAATTTCTTCTTTGGAGAATTGTCTGTTCATATCCTCCGACCATTTTTTAATTGGTTTTTTTGCTTTTTGGTTGTTGAGGTGTGTGAGTTCTTTATATATTTTGGATGTTAATGCTTTGTTGGATATGTTGTTTACCCTGTACTATAGGATGCCTTTTTGTTCTGCTGATGGTGTCCTTTGCTGTACAGAAGCTTTTTAGCTTGCTATAGTCCCATTTGTTCATTTTTGCTTTTGTTTCCCTTGCCTGAGGAGATGCATTCAGGAAAAAGTTTCTTGTGTTTATATTCAGGAGATTTTTACCCATGTTTTCTTCTAAGAGTTTTATGGTTTCCTGACTTAAATTCAGGTCTTTTTTTTTTATCCATTTCGAGTTTACTTTTGTGTATGGAGTTAGACAAGAATCCAGTTTCATTCTCTTGCATGTAGCTGTCCAGTTTTGCTAACATCAGTTGTTGAAGAGGCTGTCATTTCCCCACTGTATGTCCATGGCTCCTTTATCGTATATTAATTGACTATCTATGACTGGGTTTATATCTGGGCTGTCTAGTCTGTTCTATTGGTCTATGAGTCTGTTCTTGTGCCAGTAACAAATTGTCTTGATTACTGTAGTTTTGTAGTAGAGCTTGAAGTCGGGAAGCATAATCCACCCAGCTTTATTCTCCCTTCTCATGATTGCTTTGGCTATTCAGGGTCTTTTGTGGTTACATGTGAATTTTAGAACTATTTTCTCTAGTTGTTGAAGAATGCTGTTGGTGTTTTAATAGGGATTGCATTGAATCTGTAGATCGCTTCAGGCAGGATGGCCACTTTGACAATATTAATTCTTCTTATTCATGAGCATGGGATGTATTTCCATTTATTGGTATCTTCCTTAATTTCTCTCATGAGTATCTTGTAGTTTTCAGGGTATAGGTCTTTCACTTCCTTGGTTAGGTTTATTCCTAGGTATTTTATTCTTTTTGATGCAATTGTGAATGGAATTGTTTTCCTGAGTTCTCTTTCTGCTAGTTCATCATTATAGTATAGGATTGCAACAGATTTCTGTGTATTAATTTTGTATCCTCCAACTTTGCTAAATTCAGGTATCAGATCTAGTAATTTTGGAGTGGATTCTTTAGGGTTTTTTATGTACAATATCATGTCATCTGCAAACAGTGACAGTTGAACTTCTTCTTTACCAGTCTGGATTCTTTTTATTTCTTTGGGTTGTCTGATTGCTGTGGCGAGGACCTCCAGAACTATGTTGAATAAAAGTAGGAAGATTGGGCATCCTTGTCTTGTTCCCAATCTTAAAGGAAAAGCTTTCAGCTTCTCACTGTTAAGTATGATGTTGGCTGTGGGTTTGTCATATATGGCCTTTATTATGTTGAGGTGCTTGCTCTCTATATCCATTTTGTTGAGAGTTTTTATCATGAATGGATATTGATTTTTGTCGAATGCTTTTTCAGCATCTATGGAGATGATGATGTGGTTTTTGTCCTTTTTGTTGATGTGGTGGATAATGCTGATGGATTTTCTAATATTGTACCATCCTTGCATCCCTGGAATAAATCCTACTTGATCATGATGGATGATCTTTTTGATGTATTTTTAAATTTGTTTTGCTAATATTTTGTTTAGTATTTTTGCATCTATATTCATTGGAGATACTGGTCTATAATTTTCTTTTTTGTGGTATCTTAGCCTGGTTTTCTTAGAGTAATGCTGGCCTCATAGAATGAGTTTGGAGGTGTTCCCTCCCTTTCTACTTTTTGGAAAACCTTAAGGAGGATGGGTATTAGGTCTTCTAAATGTTTGATAAAATTCAGCAGTGAAGCCATCTGGTCCAAGTGTTTTGTTCTTAGGTAGTTTTTTGATTAGCAATTCAATTTCATTGCTGGTAATTGGTCTGTTCAGATTTTATATTTCTTCCTGGGTCAGCCTTGGAAAGTTGTATTTTTCTAGAAAGTTGTCCATGTCTTCTAGGATATACATTTTGTTAGCGTATAATTTTTGATAATATTCTCTAATAATTATTTGTATTTCTGTGGTGTCCATAGTGATTTTTTGCTTTCTTATTTCTGATTCTGTTTATGTGTGTAGATTCTTTTTTTTCTTGATAAGTCTGGCTAGGGGTTTATCTATTTTGTTTATTTTCTCAAAGAACCAGCTCCTGCTCTTGTTGATTCTTTCCATTGTTTTATTCTTCTTGATTTTGTTAATTTCTGCTCTTATCTTTATTATGTTCCTCCTTCTATTAACTTTGGGCCTCATTTGTTCTTCTTTTTCTAGTTTCATTAATTGTGAGCTTAGACTGTTCATATGGGATTGTTCTTCTTTCCTGAGGTAGGCCTGTATTGCAATATACTTTCCTCTTAGCACGGCCTTTGCTGCGTCCCTCAGATTTTGTGGTGTTGAGTTATTATTGTCATTCGTCTTCATATATTGCTTAATCTTTGTTTTTATTTCATCATTGATCCATTGATTATTTAGGGGCACGTTGTTAAGCTCCCATGTGCTTGTGGGCTTTTTTGTTTTCCTTGTGTAATTTATTTCTATTTTCATACTTTTGTGGTCTGAGATGCTGGTTGGTACAATTTCAATCTTTTCAAATTTACTAAGGCTCTTTTTGTGGCCTAGTATATGATCTATTTTGGAAAATGTTCCATGTGTACTTGAGAAGAATGTGTACCCTGCTGCTTTTGGATGGAGTGTTCTGTAGATGTCTGTTAAGTCCATCTGTTCTAATGTGTTGTTCAGTGCCTCTGTGTCCTTACTTATTTTCTGTCTGGTTGATCTGTCGTTTGGAGTGAGTGGTGTGTTGAAGTCTCCTAAAATGAATTCATTGTATTGTATTTTCCCATTTATATCTGTTAGTATTTGTTGTACATGTTGGGTGCTTCTATTTTGGGTGCATAGGTATTTATAATGGCTCTATTTTCTTGTTGGACTGACTGTTTATCATTATGTAATGTCCTTCTTAATCTCTTGTTACTTCCTTTGTTTTGAAGTCTGTTTTGTCTGATACAAGTACTGCAATTCCTGCTTTTTTCTCCCTATTGTTTTCATGAAATATCTCTTTCTATGCCTTCACTTTTAGTCTGTGTATATCTTTGGGTTTGAAGTGAGTCTCTTGTAGGCAGCATAAAGATTGGTCTTGTTTTTTTATCCATTCGGTAACTCTGTGTCTGTTGATTGTTCCCTTCAGTCCATTTACATTTAGGGTGATAAGCTGTAGATATATACTTACTGCCATTGTAGGCTTTAGATTCGTGGGTACCAAAGGTTCATTAGTAGCTTCTTTACTATCTAACAGTCTAACTTAACTCACTTAGTATGCTATTTGAAACATGATCTAAAGATTCTTTTTTTTCCCTTCCCCTTCACTCTTTACATTATAGGTGTCATATTGTGTACTCTTTGTGTATCCCTTGACTGACTTTGTGGGTAGTTGATTTAATTTTGCATTTGCTTAGTAATTAATTGCTCTACTTCCTTTACTGTGGTTTTATTTTCTTTGGTGACAGCCTTTTAGCTTTAGGAACACTTCCATCTAGAGTAGTTCCTTTAAAATACATTGTAGAGATGGTTTCTGGGTGGTGAATTCTGTCAACTTTTGCTTATCTGGGAATTGTTTAATCATTGATTCAAATTTGAATGATAATCTTGAGAGTATAGTATTCTTGGTTGAAGGCCCTTCTGTTCAATTGCATTAAATCTATTATTCTACTCCCTTTTGGCTTGTAGCATTTCTGCTGAGAAGTCTGCTGATAGCCTGATGGGGTTTCTTTTATAAGTGATCTTTTTTCTCTCTCTGGCTGCTTTCAGTACTCTCTCCTTGTCCTTGATAATTGCCATTTTAATTACTGTATGTCTTGGTGTTGTCTTACTTGGTTCCCTTTTGTTGGGAGATCTCTGCAGTTCCACGACCTGAGAGACTATTCCTTCCCCAGACTGGGGAAGTTTTCAGCAAATATTTCCTCAAAGAGAGTTTCTATCCCTTTTTCTCTCTATTCTTCTTCTGGACCCCCTATAATGCAAATATTGTTCTGTTTGGATTGGTTACACAGTTCTCTTAATATTCTTTCACTCCTAGAGATCCTTTTTTTCTCTCTGTGCCTCAGCTTGTTTTCTCTTCTTGAATTTCTCTTTCTTTTACCATCTCCTCTACCTCATGTAATCTCCTGTTAAGTCCCTCCATTGTATGTTTCATTTCAGATACTGTATTTTTCAAAGTTTCCATCTCTTTCTTGAAGCTCTCCCTGAGATCATGAATATTTTTCTGTAGCCTTGTGTGTATGTTTATGACTTTTACTTTGAAATTTTTATCAAGAAGATTGGTGATTTCAGTTTTACTTAGCCTTCTTTCTGGTGTCTTTTCTGAAGTTTTGTTTGGAGAAAATTCTTTTACCATTTCATTTATTTTAGTGATTTCTATGCGTAATAACTTTGTGGAGGCAGCATACTCTAGCTCTACTCTTTGGAGCTGCTGAGCACCTGTAGCAATGGCAGAAGTTGCAGGAGAGTGGAACCAATGCCTTCCAGGAGGAAAGAGCTCTTTCCTGCCTTCTTGGCTGTAGCACCTGCCTCCACTGCCAGGTCCAGTGGGCTGAGCACACAGAGAAGAGCCTCTGTGCTACATCTCTGTAGTTGCCATAGGTGGGGCCACCATCTGACTGGCCTGGTGTAATGGCAGGGGTAGCAGTTGTGGGGGACCAGTGCCCTTTTCTGTGAGGTCTTCTCTTCTCCCCAGATATAGGCAGTCTGTTCTGCAGTCTTCAAGTTTCTCTTTCAGGATTAGTTGTATTTGATGTATTTTCATGTTCTGTGTGGTTTTGGGAGGACATTTCTGCCTCACTTCTCACACCACCATCTTTTTCCCTACTCATTGTTTGTCTATTCCTCTTTCAGTTTATCTAAAGCTTGTAAACTGCTTTCCAGAAATTTGTTTCACTCTCATTTTTTTGCAATGGATTATTTAAACAGTTTAGAATTAGGAAACAGAGTGAGGTGAGGATGTAATTTGATTTTTCCTACACAACTAATCTATTGTTCTAGCACAATTTATTGAATAAAACTTCCTTCACTGATATTTGAGGCCTGTACAATGGTTGTCTGCTATTAACAGGTGGCCCTTCATCATATGGAGTAGATTAGGAGGAGACTCAGTCTTGGGAAATGGAACTTTGTGTTTGAGGTTCTTGGATTATTGTTTATCTATAGCTGTGGTTTTGCAGAGTTGTAGTCTTTCTGTGGGGGTGCCTCTTCCACTGTCAGACAATTTTAAGTTAGCAAATCCTCTTTATCCTTATTGCCAATGGGCCTTCCTACAAGTTTTACCCATTGGTTCTCATGGTGACTCTAATCCATCCTCAGTTTCCATGCCACCCCCAGGGTACTCTATGCATCATTTCTATTCCTTACTTCCAACTACTTACCTCATGTGCTGGGAAGCCATTATTACTCCATTTTGAAGAGAAGAAATTGGGATTCAGAGAATTTTATCAATTAGCTGGAGGTCAAAGAAGTCATTAAATGGCCCAGCCAAAATTTATGCTCCTCTGTGTCTGACCCAAAGCCTATGCTTTTACCACTACACAGTGCTATTTTTTTAAAACACTTTTTTCTTTATGTGGTAAAATGTATATGACAATATTTACCATTTTAACCACTTCTAAGTGTATACTTCAGTGGCATTAAGTATATTCAAATTGTTGTGTAACCATCAGCTACTTCTAAAGCATTTAAAGAGCAGGTGTATCCAAGTCTATTGGTAGTGGGCCACAAGATCATTAAGTAAGATAATTAATCTGAATGTGTGTGGGCCAGTGAATTTCTACTTGGTGACAATGGTTTGGTGAACAATTGTTTGGATGTGACTCAAATGCTCATCTGAATTTGGGAGCTTTATATTTATTTCCTTCTGTCAGGAACATCATGGTCTCCCACCTTCAGGAAATTAAACAAGAATATCTCACTATTATGTTGTTAATTACATTCAGCTTTAATTACAACTGCTAATAGATCCCAGCCTACTAGCTTGACATCTGGGTGCAGCAGGCACACTGCAGCAGTGGCAGGATGGCAAATACACCAGAGAGCTCACATGGGTTATATAATTAGATGCATTAGTGGTGATCCACTTTGGGTGGAGGAGTGTGAGGGATTGATTTCTGGAAAAGATGGGTATCAAGACTCCCTTAAGTTTTTTTTTCACCAGGCTGAAGATCCTTATTTTTCCTTGTAAAACAGAGGGTCCAAAGCTCCTTTATTTACTGAGTGCACTGCTCTCCAGCCTGTTGGCTAACATTTCTTTCCAAGTTGGCATGTGGAAAGGACCCAGACAATCCTGCTATGATCCTGCCAGTACAGAGCAGAACACACCTCCTTAACTTTGGACAGTACACCTCCACCTATGCCACCTTAGTTAGTATCAGCCTCCCTGTCGGTGTTTTCTTGTTCTGGCTTGTATTAAGCTTGAAGTCAAATTCCATATCTTCTTCATATACGTTATTATGACACTAGACCTTCCTTCCTATATTCTTGTGAATTGGCCTTTTGGATTCAAGGATAAGACTCTATTTCTATCAAGGATGGAAAATAGATGCAATATCCATGCCCAGGAACCTTGCTCACATCCATGGACTTTCTTTCCCCTGAGCCTGAATAGGCATCAGAATCTTTCTCAACACAATGTTTCAGTTAGTATTACCAGTCATCTTCAGAGTTGGTACACAAATGCAAACCTAATAGCCTTTCTTACTTTTCATGGATTTGTATTTAATTTAATTTAATTTAATTTTATATTTAAGTCATTGCAGCAAAGGATAAATCAGGATATATTAAGGACTAGGAGACTAATGTGATGACCAATGTGATAGAGCTTGACAGAATATCACATATGTTTAGAGAACTAGAATGTTGGTTGCAGCAAAAGTACAATAGTTTTTATTATTTAAAAAGCCTTCTTTTTTTATACATGTAAGGCCTTATTTTGTGAACAGGTTATGCCAAAAACTTAACCATTTGTGGGTATCATGATTGCATTTCCCCTTAGTGATTTAGCTTCTTTCTACTCTCTGCAAATTCTCCCTACCCTATAGAGTTGACTTTAGATTCAGGACAGGGAGAAGAGAGGGGAGTAGACATCACTTTTTTCCCTTTTTCATACTTCCAAGACTAAAGGGGCAATATATCAATCTTCATTTCCCTTTTAAAATAAAAAATGGTGGAAATAAATGGGGAGACACTCACCTGCTGGCAGTTTATATTGATTAGGAGAAACTGAGTTGGGTTGAAGTTTGAAGTTTTGCTAAATAGTCCTGATAGTGAAACTAGTCTTTCAAGTACAAAATATCTGGCAATTACATACTACTTAACTTTCAATTCTTTGCAAAGGGCTCTGTGGCTTGCTAGGTTCAGCAAACCAAAGCATATTGACTTGATGTGTAGATAAAAAAAGACATATTGTGGATTATAAAGAAGGGCACAAATGATCATTCTTTTTAATATGCCATGCTTCTTTTAAATATCTCATCTCGCAGTTTGGAGGGGTTTCCTTATGTGCCCTTGATTTGGTGCCATTGTAATGCTGATAGGAAATATTTCCAGAACCTGGTTTCTAAGAACTCTCAATTGTTAGATGTTCAGATTGCTATGTACCTCTCCTCTTTCTGATTCTGACCAATGGGGACACACATAAGGAATAAAAGTCACAGAGGAAAGTATCACTTTTTTCATAGGTAGACATGTTCCTGATACCCAAAGTAAACTTTGGTAAAAGCTGCATTGGACAATCTGATGTTGGCATGAAGTTGAAGTACATGTTTCTACCACTGAGCCCAAATCCAAGTCATTATATTCACATGACAGAGTGAGCAAGTGAATAACTGGGCCTGCAGAGAAAACATAAAGTCACTTATCTAATTATCCACATACCAGGACTACAAGCACACCATACCCACCTCGTCATAGTTTGATGAAAGAGAATGGCAGGTCTACCCTACCTAGGAAGGACTGCCCATTGGAGCTTACCATGTGGAGCAGAAATGGAGGAGGCTATCTCTGATATAGAGATGCTGCCCACCAGTAATTGCAGCACAGTGAGTGTGAGCTCTCTTTGTCAGATGTTCTACTCCCTCAGTGGAAGGGGAGTCAGGAGTAGGAAAGATCAGAGCATTTCATCTAATCCTCCAAAGGGGAGAGGGTACAGAAATCCCTTCATCTACCAATTGGGACTATATAATGGCCATAAATATTTTTCCCCTCCAGAGCAGCAGCAGTTTTAAAAAGTAATGCCCTTGAGCTATCCTTCAGAGGATGTTTCATTTTTGATCTAACCCAAGGGTTGATGATGGGAGACATTAGCTTTAAGCTGAAAAGATGGTGAAATTTTTTTATTAGGGTATTATTGATAAACACTCTTACGAAGGTTTCACATGAAAAAACAATATGGTTACTACATTTACCTATATTATCAAGTCCCCACCCATACCTGATTGCCATCACTGTCCATCAATGTAGTAAGATGCCACAAATTCACTATTTGCCTTCTCTGTGCTACACTGTCTTCCCCGTGACCCCTCACACCATGTATACTAAACATAATACCCCTCAAACCCTGTCTCCCTTCCTCCCCACCCATCCTCCCACACCTCTCCCCTTTGGTAACCGCTAGTCCCTTCTTGGAGTCTGTGAGTCTGCTGCTGTTTTGTTCCTTCAGTTTTGCTTCGTGGTTATACTCTGCAAATGAGGGAAACCATTTGGCACTTGTCTTTCTCCACCTGGCTTATTTCACTGAGCGTAATATCCTCCAGCTCCATCCATGTTGCTGCAACTGGTAGGATTTGTTTCTTATGGCTGAATAGTATTCCATTGTGTATATGTACCACATCTTCTTTATCCATTCATCTACTGATGGACACTTAGGTTGCTTCCTTATCTTGGCTATTGTAAACAGTGCTGTGATGAACATAGGGGTGCATGTCTTTTATTTATTTATGTATGTATCATTAATGTAAAATTACATGAGGAACATTATGTTTACTAGACTTCCCCATCACCAGCTCCCCCCACAAACCCCATTACAGTCACTGTCCATCAGCGTAGTAAGATGCTGTAGAATCACTATTTGTCTTCTCTGTGTTGCAGAGCCCTCCCGGTGCCCCCAACCCCCCACATTATACATACTATTCATAATGCCCCCTTTCCTTTTCCCCCTCCTTGTCCCTCCCTTCCAATCCATCCTCCCCAGTCCCTTTACCTTTGGTAACTGTTAGTCCATTCTTGGGTTCTGTGTTTCTGCTGTTGTTTTGTTCCTTCAGTTTTTTCCTTGTTCTTATACTCCACATGTGAGTGAAATCATTTGATATTTTCTTTCTCCGCCTGGCTTATTTCACTGAGCATAATACCCTCTAGCTCCATCCGTGTTGTTGCAAATGGTAGGATTTGTTTGTCTTCTTATAGCTGAATAATATTCCATTGTGTATATGTACCACATCCTCTTTATCCATTCATCTACTGATGGACACTTAGGTTGTTTCCTTTTCTTGGCTATTGTAAATAGTGCTGTGATAAACATAGGGGTGCATATGCCTTTTTCAAACTGGGCTCCTGCATTCTTAGGGTAAATTCATAGAAGTGGAACTCCTGGGTCAAATGGTATTTTTATTTTGAGCTTTTTGAGGAACCTCCACTGTTTTCCACAATGGTTGGACTAGTTTACATTCCCACCAGCAGTGTAGGAGAGTTCCCCTTTCTCCACAACCTCGCCAACATTTGTTGTTGTTTGTCTTGTGGATGGTGGTGATCCTTACTGGTGTGAGGTGATATCTCATTGTGGTTTTAATTTGCATTTCTCTGGTGACTAGTGATGTGGAGCATCTTTTCATGTGTCTGTTGGCCATCTGAATTTCTTCTTTGGAAAATTGTTCAGCTCCTCTGCCCATTTTTTAATTGGATTATTTGCTTTTTGTTTGTTGAGGTGTGTGAGCTCCTTATATATTTTGGATGTCAACCCTTTATCGGATCTGTCATTTATGAATATATTCACCCATACTGTAGGATGCCTTTTTTGTTCTATTGATGGTGTCCTTTGCTGTACAGAAGCTCTTCAGCTTGATATAGTCCCACTTGTTCATTTTTGCTTTGGTTTCCCTTGCCCAGGGAGATAAGTTCATGAAGTGACTCATGTTTATCTCCAAGAGATTTTTGCCTATGTTTTTTTCTAAGAGTTTTATGGTTTCATGACTTACATTCAGATCTTTGATCCACTTCGAATTTACTTTTGTGTCTGGGGTTAGACAATGATCCAGTTTCATTCTCTTACATGTAGCTGTCCACTTTTACCAACACCAGCTGTTGAAGAGGCTGTCATTTCCCTATTGTATGTCCATGGCTCCTTTATCATATATTAATTGACCGTATATGTTTGGGTTAATATCTGGACTCTCTATTCTGTTCCACTGGTCTGTGGCTTTGTTCTTGTGCCAGCACCAAATTGTCTTGAATACTGTGGCTTGACAGTGAAGCTTGAAGTTGGAAAGTGAGATGCCCCCTGCTTTATTCTTCCTTCTCAGGATTGCTTTGGCTATTTGGGTTCTTTTGTGATTCCATATGTAATTTAAAACTATTTGTTCCTATTCATTGAAGAATGTTGTTGGTATTTTGATAGGCATCGCATTGAATCTGTAGATTGCTTTAGGCAGGATGGCCATTTTGACAATATTGATTCTTCCTAGCCAAGAGCATGGGATGCATTTCCATTTGTTAGTGTCCTCTTTAATTTCTTTTAAGCATGTCTTGTAGTTTTCAGGGTATAGGTCTTTCACTTCTTTGGTTAGGTTTATTCCTAGGTATTTTATTCTTTTTGATGCAGTTGTGAATGGGATTGCTTTCCTGATTTCTCTTTCTGTTAATTCATCATTAGTGTATAGGAAAGCAACAGATTTCTATGTATTACTTTGGATCCTGCAACTTTGCTGAATTCAGATATTAGTTCTAGTAGTTTTGGAGTGAAGTCTTTAGGGTTTTTTATGTACAATATCATGTCATCTGCAAATAGTGACAGTTTGACTTCCTCTTTACCAATCTTGATGCCTTGTATTTCTTTGTTTTGTCTGATTGCCATGGCTAGGACCTCCAGTACTATGCTGAATAACAGTGGGGAGAGTGGGAATCCCTGTCTTGTTCCCGATTTTAGAGGAAAAGCTGTCAGCTTCTTGCTGTTAAGTATGATGTTGGCTGTGGGTTTGTCATGTATGGTGTTTATTATGTTGAGGCACTTGCCCTGTATACCCATTTTGTTGAGAGTTTTTATCATGAATGGATGTTGAATTTTGTCGAATGCTTTTTCAGCATCTATGGAAATGATCATGTGGTTTCTGTCCTTCTTTTTGTTGATGTGGTGGATGATGTTGATAGATTTTTGAGTGTTGTACCATTCTTGCATCCCTGAGATGAATCCCACTTGTTCATGGTGTATGATCTTGATGTATTTTTGAATGTGGTTTGCTAGAATTTATTGAGTATTTTTGAATCTGTGTTCATCATGGATATTGGTCTTTAATTTTCTTTTTTTGGTGGAGTCTTTGCCTAGTTTTGGTATTAGAGGGATGCTGGCTTCATAGAATGAATTTGGAAGTGTTCCCCCCTCTTCTTTTTTTTGGAAAACTTTAAGGAGAATGGGTATTATTTCTTCTCTATATGTCTGATAAAATTCAGCGGTGAATCCATCTTGCCCAGGGTTTCTGTTCTTGGGTATTTTTTGATTACTTGTTCAATTTCCTTGCTAGTAATTGGTCTGTTTAGATTTTATGTGTCTTCCTGGGTCCATCTTGGTAGGTTGTATTTTTCTAGGAAGTTGTCCATTTCTTTTAGGTTTTGCAGCTTGTTAGCATATAGATTTTCATAGTACTCTAATAATTTTTTGTATTTCTGTTGGATTCGTCATGATTTTTCCTTTCTCATTTCTGATTCTGTTGATATGTGTAAATTCTCTTTTTCTCTTAATAAGTCTGGCTAAGGGCTTATCTATTTTGTTTATTTTTTGAAGAAATAGCTCTTGGTTTCATTGAGTTTTTTTCTATTAATTTATCATTCTCAATTTTATTTATTTCTTTTCTGATCTTTATTATGTCCCCCCTTCTGCTGACTTCAGGCCTCATTTGTTCTTCTTTTTCCAGTTTCATTAATTGTGACTTTGGACTATTCATTTGGGAATGTTCTTCCTTATTTAGATAGGCCTGGATTGCTATATACTTTCTTCTTAGAACTGCCTTTGTTGTGTCCTACAGAAGTTGGGGCTTTATGCTGTAGGCATCATTTGTCTCCATATATTGCTTGATCTCTGTTTTAATTTGGTTATTGATCCATTGATTATTTAGGAACATGTTGTTAAGACTGCATGTGTTTGTGAGCCTTTTTGTTTTCTTTGTACAATTTATTTTTAGTTTTATGCCTTTGTGGTCTGAGAAGTTGGTTCTTAGAATTTCAATCTTTTTGAATTGACTGAGGCTCTTTTTGTGGCCTAGTAAGTGGTCTATTCTGGAGAATATTCCATATGCACTTGAGAAGAATGTGTATCCTGCTGCTTTTTGGTGTAGAGTTCTGTAGATGTCTGTTAAGTCTATCTGTTCAAGTGTGTTGTTCAGTGCCTCTGTGTCCTTACTTATTTTCTGTCTGGTGGATGTGTCCTTTGGAGTGAGTGGTGTTTTGAAGTCTCCTAGAATGAATGCATTGCATTCTATTTCCTCCTTTAATTCTGTTAGTATTTCTTTCACATATGTCAGTGCTCCTGTATTGGGTGGATATATATTTATAATGGTTATATCCTCTTGTTGGGATGATCCCTTTATCATAATGTAATGTCCTTCTTAATCTCTTGTTACTTTCTTTGTTTTGAGGTCTATTTTGTCTGATACCAGTGCTGCTACACCTACTCTATTCTCCCTATTGTTTGTATGAAATATCTTTTTTCATCCCTTGACTTTTAGTCTGTGTATGTGTTTGGTTTGAGGTGAGTCTCTTGTAACAGCATATAGATGGGTCTTGCTTTTTTATCCATTTTGTTACTCTGTCTTTTGATTGGTGCATTTAATCCATTTACATTTAGGGTGATTATTGAAAGATATGTACTTATTGCCATTGCAGGCTTTAGATTCATGGTTACCAAAGGTTCAAGGGTAGCTTCTTTACTATCTAACTGTCTAACTTAACTCACTTATTAAGCTATTATAAACACAGTGTGATGATTCTTTATTTCTCTCCCTTCTTATTCCTCCTCCTCTATTCTTTATATGTTAGGTGTTTTATTCTGTGTTCTTTTGTGTTTCCTTTTACTGTTTTTGTGAGTAGTTGATTTTATTTTTTGCCTTTAGTTAGTATTTGATTGGTCTGCTTTCTTTGGTGTGATTTTGTTTTCTCTGGTGACATCTATTTAGCCTTAGGAGTGCTTCCATCTAGAGCAGTCCCTCTAAAATACCCTGTAGAGGTGGTTTGTGGGAGGCAAATTCCCTCAACTTTTGCTTGTCTGGAAATTGTTTAATCCCTCCTTCAAATTTAAATGATAATCGTGCTGGATATAGTATTCTTGGTTCAAGGTCCTTCTGTTTCATTTCATTGAATATATCATGCCATTCTCTTCTGGCCTGTAAGGTTTCTGTTGAGAAGTCTGATGATAGCCTAATGGGTTTTCCTTTGTAAGTGACCTTTTTCCTCTCTCTGGCTGCCTTTAATACTCTGTCCTTGTCCTTGATCTTTGCCATTTTAATTATTATGTGTCTTGGTGTTGTCCTCCTTGGGTCCCTTTTGTTGGGAGTTCTGTGTGCCTCCATGGTCTGAGAGACTATTTCCTCCCCCAGTTTGGGGAAGTTTTCAGTAATTATTTCTTCAAAGAGACTTTCTATCCTTTTCTCTCTCTCTTCTTCTTCTGGTACCCCTATAATGTGGATATAGTTCCTTTTGGATTGGTCACACAGTTCCCTTAATATTCTTTCATTCTTGGAATTCCTTTTATCTCTCTCTGACTCAGCTTCTCTGTGTTCCTGTTCTCTGATTTCTATTCCATTAATGGCATCTTGCCCCCCTTCCAGTCTGCTCCTAAGTCCTTCCATGGATTGTTTTATTTCTGTATTCTCCCTCCCAACTTTATCCTTTAACTCTTGCATATTTCTCTGCAGATCCATCAGCATGTTTGTGGCCTTTATTTTGAATTATTTTTCAGGGAGATTGGTTAGGTCTATCTCCCCAGGCCCTCTCTCAGGGGTTGTCTGGGTAATTCTGGACTGGGCCAAATTCTTCTGCCTTTTCATGGTGATAGAGGTAGCTGTAGGCAGGTAGCGCATGTGTCAGCTGGGAGAACAAATTCCTTTCCTGATTGCTGTTCACCTTGCCCTTCTCCACTGCCTGTGTCAGTTACCCGCACTCCTCAAGCAGCCTCCGGATTAATCCCCTAATCTGCTGTGGGCAGGGTCTCTGTCATGGTAGTGCAGAGCCCTGCAGGTAGTGGCCGGTGTGCCAGGTGTGCTCTCTTGCGAGAGTGGCACCCCCACTGTTCAGCTGTGTGCTGGCGATGGCCTTTGGGTCTGGCCCAGGTGGGTGTGTGCCAGGCAGAGATTCTGGGCAGCTGCTGGTGGCGCTGCTCCTGGGATACTCAGCTGCTGCCACCACGAGCGCACACAAGCTTCTCCTGGGCTGCTCAGCCTCTGCCTGCACTGGCTCGCGCTTGCCTCTCCCAGGCCCCTCTGGGGCCGCTGCCACCTGCATGCATGGGCATCCCCCAGGCCCCTCTGGTGCTGCCCCTGCATGTGCATGTGGCTGCTCTCCTGCTTCTGGGGTGGTGTGTCAGTGTCCACGCCAGCTGGGGGAATGACTGGCAGCCTGCTTATTGCTGTGAAGAGCTTCAGAGCTGCACTGCTGCCCAAGGGGTTAAGTTGGCTGGAGTTCCCTGGGATTCCCAGCAGCTGGGCTGAGTGTGCCAGGACGATTTCATCCAGCTGTGAGGCCCCTGTCCCTTTAAGACTTTCAGAAATCACTTGCTTTTCTTTTGTCCCAGGGGAGCCAGTTGCCGGTCCCACTCACAGATTTTGCTTTTCCTTTTCTCTAATATCCAGCACACCGTGTACCATATGTCTGTGCTGCCAGTGTGGATTACTAGAGCTAGTTATTTAGCAGTCCTGTGCTCCCACTCCCTCCCCACTCTGACTCCTCTCTTCCCAGCAGGGAGCTAGGGTGGGGGGGCGCTCAGGTCCTGCGGGGGCACGGCCTGTATCTTAACCCCTTCGTGTGATGCTGAGTTCTCACAGATGTAGATGTAGCCTGGCTGTTGTACTGTATCCACTGGTCTCTCTTTTAGGAATAGCTGTATTTGTTGTATTTTCGAAAATATATATGTTTCTGGGAGGAGATTTCTGCTGCACTGCTTACACTGCCATCTTGGCTCTTCCCTTGTCTTTTTGAATCTGAGAACTTGTATTCTTTGAGTAAATTCCCAGGAGTGGGATTCCTGGATCAAATGGTATTTCTATTTTTAGTTTTTTGAGGAACCTCCATATTGCTTTCCACATGGTTGGCCTAGCTTACATTCCCACCAGCAGTGTAGGAGGGTTCCTCTTTCTCTGCATCCTTGCCAACATTTGTTGTTCTTAGTTTTTGATTCTCGCCATCCTAACTGGTGTGGGGTGATGTCTCATTGTGGTTTTAATTTGCATTTTCCTAATGATTAGTGATGTAGACCATCTTTTCATGTGTGTATTGGCCATCTGCATTTTTTCTTTGGAGAATTGTCTTTTCATATTCTCCACCCATTTTTTTTTTTTAGATCTGAAAGATTTATTGAGTCATACATGAAATTATATGCAAAACTGTAAGAGACTTAGCAACACAAAAACATAAACCATGTATATGATAGCTTTGGATCAGAGCATGTGGCTGTAAGCAAAACATGGAGAAGACATTCTAATAAACTCCTATTCAGACTTTACCAGCCAGATATATTGCCCTTCCTCTGAATACTTTCCAAAATTTCCCCAAGCCCTCAACATTTTGTTCATCCCAGAAGCTAACACGTGGGGGTGAAGGTTTGACTAAAGGGTCATTTTTCCATGTGCTTAAATTTAGACTTGTGACATAATCTCCAGATGAATTTCTTTATATTGTCACAGAAATACACAGACAAGAAGAAAAACATTAATTACACATTAAATTTTCACAGTATTTCAATTCCAGTCCTAACTGCCTATCATTAGCTTTAAATTTTATATCCTTAATAAATTTTGGATTTGTTTTGTGAATAGTACAATTATGTGACATTATGTATTTTGTAATTTTGATTTAGCTTCTTCAATTTTTAGTGTATTGAGAACCCCTAAGGTGAATATAGATATGACCTTGCACCCTTCTAGATTTTTGAGAAGTCTTGATTCATTTTTCTATTATAGGCTTTATTATCATATTTAATGATACCTGCTCTTATCTTCTCCCTAAATGTACTCTGACCTTCTATATAGCAGGGTGTACATCTTATATTCATCTTGTCAGAAAAATATTTGTCGAATTAAGTAACAATGATGCTTAAACTATATGTACATAGAAGTAACCTTGGAAAACTGGCAAAAATTCATACTCCTGAGTTTTAACCCCAGAAACTTGGATTCATTAAGACTGAGTGAAGACTCCAAGACTGCATTTTTTAGGAAGGTCTCTAGCCTACTCTGATGTTATACTTACAGACTGCACTTTCATAATTTAGACCCAAGTGTTAAGATATACTTAACTCCTATGGCAATGCTGATCAGTTGGTTATGGCACTATCCAAGGAAGCTTTGGGATGAATTACAGGGCTTCACTGGGTTGCAATGGAAGAGAATATTCTAAACCATAGAAATAAGTTGTAGTCAAAATGAATATTTGCTATGTATTGTCAGCACTGATTTAAAGCAAGAGGCAAGGAGGAAACTGTTACTCAATGTCTTCTGTGAGTCAGAATCTATACTAGATACCTCATATACAAAATCATTTGTTACTCTTCCCGGTGCAATGAATCAGGCAGGAACAGAGAAGTTATATGATTTCGTTAAGGTCTTACAGTGATCCTAGGATTTAACTGCTCCTGATTACAGTCCATGTCCTTTCCATTCATAGTAAAATTGAGAGGTTACTTCATGACAAACTGAAATTATTTCTGGACTAAAAATATGATATGTATAATCAGGTGGACTATCTACAGAACAAAGTCTTTTATGGCTTACTTAATGAATTTGTCAAGGACTCTCCATTTTATTATCCTGGTTGACTGATGAACTACCTGACTGAGGCCGGAAGTCTGAATTGAGAGATGATTTTGCCAGGAGCCTACACACTGGTAGGGTTCAAAGCACTTTTCTGTTACTTTATAGGTCAGTTTCAATGTAAAAAAAAGAGTTAACATTTTCAAATATTCTTTGTTAACCTGTGCAATGTAATTTTAGAAAATTGGACTCTGAATCTGGCTACTTTGGGTTTAAATTCACATAATAAAAGTATTTTTTTTTGGTACCATTAATCTACAATTACATGAGCAACATTATGGTTACTAGACTTCCCTCACTATTAAGTCCCCACCACATACCCCATTACAGTCACTGTCCATCAGCGTAGTAAGATGCTACAGAATCACTACTTGTCTTCCCTGTCTCCGCCCATTTTTTTTTTTTTTTTGTGAGGGCATCTCTCATATTTATTGATCAAATGGTTGTTAACAACAATAAAATTCTGTATAGGGGAGTCAATGCTCAATGCACAATCATTAATCCACCCCAGGCCTAATTTTCATCAGTCTCCAATCTTCTGAAGCATAATGAACAAGTTATTACATGGAGAACAAATTCTTACATAGTGAGTAAGTTACATGATGAACAGTACAAGGGCAGTCATCACAGAAACTTTCGGTTTTGCTCATGCATTATGAACTATAAACAGTCAGTTCAAATATGAATACTCATTTGATTTTTATACTTGATTTATATGTGGATACCACATTTCTCTCTTTATTATTATTATTTTTAATAAAATGCTGAAGTGGTAGGTAGATACGAGATAAAGGTAGAAAACATAGTTTAGTGTTGTAAGAGAGCAAATGTAGATGATCAGGTGTGTGCCTGTAGACTATGTGTTAATCCAAGCTAGACAAGGGCAATAAAACATCCACGTATGCAGAGGATTTCTCTCAGAACAGGAGGGGTGAGGTTCTAAGCCTCACCTCTGTTGATCCCCAATTTCTCACCTGATGGCCCCCCTGCGACTGTGCCTGTCTTAGGTTGTTCCTCCCTTGAGGAATCTTACCCGTCTCTGGCTAACCAGTCATCTTCTGGGGACATACAGGGAAATGTAAAGTTGGTAAGTGAGAGAGAAGCCATATTGTTTGAAAAGGTTAGCTTTTTACTTCTTTGCAGATTTATGCCCTGTGGCTTCTATGCCCCGCATTTGTCTTGAGGTATCTTTACCACTTGGAAGAATTATGATACTCGGTAAATTTGATATGAGGCAAGAATTCTATTTAAGGGTTGTAATTAGGAAGGAAGAAGAAAAGCTATAGAAGTAGCAGTCCGCCCATTTTTTAATCGGGTTATTTGCTTTTTGGGTGTTGAGGCATGTGAGGTCTTTATATATTTTGGATGTTAATGCCTTGTCGGATATGTCTTTTACAAATATATTCTCCCATACTGTGGGATGCCTTTTTGTTCTGTTGATGGTGTCCTTTGCCTTACCAAAGTTTTTTAGTTTGATGTAGTCCCATGTGTTCATTTTTGCTTCTGTTTCCCTTGCTCGAGGAGATGTGTTCAGGAAGAAGTTGCTCATGTTTATTTTCAGGAGATTTTTGCCTATGTTTTCTTTTAAGAGTTTTATGGTTTGTGACTTACATTCAGGTCTTTGAAGATGGTGGAATTTTGATTGGAGAAAAATGTCATGACTGGAAAACCGTCCATGGATAATCTGCAAGTCAGTCCTTTGTTTATGCAAAGCAGCACCTGTGCCTCTATGCTGATGGTGCAGATGTAGTAATGAACCACACTGAAATGAGATTTGGGGAGAGCCTTCTCTCTTTCCAGGAGTGGGGGTAGGGGCTTAAACTTATAGAGAAACAAATATATGAGAGGCAGGTGTGAAAAGACTGAAAAATCTGTGACTTCTTGGCTTATGAAAATTGCCTTTTGTTTCAAAGCAACAATATTTTTTAGAAAAATGAAACTTCTCTATGTGAAAATATTCTCTTTGTATTTATACTTATATTGGTATGCACTGTGTCAATGTTGAGAAAAAATAAATAAATTTTGGAATTAACAAAGTGAGGCCTAGGATCTGCTCTCTTATCTCTGAGGGACCTTGGCTAAATTACTTCATCACTTTGAGCCTCAGTTTCCCCATTTACAGATAATCATAACTACCAGGGAAGGTTGTTAACATATTAAAGATGTTGGATGAAAGATGTGTGGCCCAGAATGATATTTGGTGATGATGGTCTGTTTTTTATTCTAAGTACTTTATTCTGCATCACAGTGGGTGAATTTACAAGCTTCATTTGTGTATAACACTAAATCCAGGAGGATATTTGTTCCTTTATGTAGTGAAAAACTAGGTCATATTTTAAAGTTGGAATTAGGAGATCATGTTCCAGATAAATCCTTTCTGGTCTGTATTATTGGTTTTCCCAGAGAACTAGATCATTCAAACATTTGCAGATCCATTGGAGTTTGTATTAAAGTGCTAGATGTGGTTATTGTGACAGAATACTGCCCAAAGGCAAGTTTGATGGATGTTCTGCTCAGTGACATTCCTTTCAACTGGGGTTTCCAGTAAGAGCAATGCATTTGAGTGGTAGGAGATAACAGGTGAAATCCTAAAACCAAGCTCTTTCCATCAGTGTTCCTCAGTGTCTATTGCTATCATAATGCAGTATCTTGGATGAGATTTGTGTTATATCTTGGAGTATGATGGATGGGAATGGGTGGGTCATATCTAGACAGGAAGACCTAGAAGGAACAGGATTTTGAATCAGGCCTACCTGCTGGTGCCAAGGAAAGACCTGGTTGGAGATGCTGACAGAAAGTTCTGTTTAGCATTTAAAGATAGGCAATAGCAAATAGTCTTTATGAGTAGTAGACACTGGTTAGGTCTAATGAATTTACCTAACAAACACTATGCTGGACACTGAAGTTTACAAAAATAAATATGAAATTCTCCCTGCTTATAAGAATGTTTTGGTCTGGTGGGAAAGACAGATAAACAGAATTGCAGAACAGTTGATAGGATGCTCCTAGGGGAGTGTCAGGTGCATGGGAGTAGCATCTAGTACAGACTGGGCATAGGCAATGGGCCATGGAATGTTTCCCAGTAGAGGTGAGCTGAGTAGAAGTTTGCCAGGAGAAGGGTAGAAGAGAGGTCATTTTGAAGAGAGGGAAAAGCATGTGTAAGATGTTAAGGGAGAACACCCCAATCCGGAATTGTGTGTAGATTAGTACGATCAGAGTTGAGGATGGAGGTGGGAGACAGGAGTGGTGAGAAATGAAACCTGAAGATTAGTGGATAGTCCTGAAATGGGCCAAAGTAGATATGATAATTTAATATTTAATAAAATGGAATTCCAAATAAGTAAGCAAAGGAGAGATTGTTTGAATAAAGGAATTGGGATGACTGTTTAACTCCTTTGCCAAATAGCATTAGATGCTTAGTGCAAACCTTTGAACAAAATTAATTTGGGGCCAGCTTTAACTTTGCAATATGAAATAGAACTTTAGATGTAATAGAAGGACACATTCATATATGATTATATAGTACTACAATGAAAATTAACAAGCATATGACTAATTGGGAAAAGTATGATCTTCTACTGAGTATAACTAACAAAAGAGTTTGGGTTGATATCCACAGACGGATGGATATTAGCAATGTAAATTGCATAACAAATAACTTCTGGTCTCTATAGACGAGTCTATGAACATCTAGATTTATTTTATTTTAAAGTAGAGTTAATGTACAATCTTATATTAGTTTCGATCATAAAACATAGTGTTTTAGCAGTTACCCACATTATTAAATCCTCACCCCAACTAGTACAGTTACTATTTGTCAACATAGAAAGATGTTACAGAATCATTGGCTATATTCTCCATGCTGCACTACCATCCCTGTGACCAACATATATTATATTTGAGAATTTTTGTGCCCCTTTATCCCCCTCCCCCTCCCCACCCACCCACCTTAACCTCTCATTATGGTAACACCAGTCAATTCACAGAGTCTGAGTCTACTGCTATTTTGTTTATTTTGTTTTGTTTTTTGATTTCACAAATAAGTGAAATCATATGGTATTTGTGTTTTCCCTCCTGGCTCATTTCACTTAGCATAATATCCTGTAGGTCCATCCATCTTGTCTCAAATGGCAGGATTTCTTTCCTTTTTTATGACTGAATAATATGCCATTGTGTGTGTGAACCACATCTTCTTTATCCATTCATCTATTGATGGACACTCAGGTTGTTTCCATATCTTGGCTATTGTATATAATGCATCAATAAACACAGAAGTTTTCCCAATACCAGGTATTGAAGATACTGTCTTTTCCCTCATTGTATATTCATGGATCCTTTATCATATATTAATTGGCTATTCATGCATAGGTTTATATATGGGTTCTCTATTCTGTTCCGTAGATATATGGGTCTGTTCTTGTGATAGTACCATACTGTTTTAATTACTGTAGCTTTGTAGTATAACTTGAAATCAGGGAGTGTAATCCCCAGCTTTGTTCTTCTTTACAGGATGACTTTGACTATTCAAGGTGTTTTGTGGTTCCATATGAATTTTATGATTATTTGCTCTAGTTCATTAAAAAATGCCATTGGTCTTTTGATAAGGATTGTATTGAATCTGTAAATTGCTTTTGGTCAGGATGGTCATTTTGACAATATTAATTCTTCCTATCCATGAGCATGGGATAGATTTCCATTTATCAGTGTCTTCTTTAATTTCTCTCATGAGTGTCTTAGAGTTTTCAGAGTAAAGGTCTTTCACTTCCTTGGTTAGTTTTATTTCTAGGTATTTTATTCTTTTTGGTGCAATTTTAAATGGAATTTTTTCCTGATTCCTCTTTCTGTTAGTTCATTGTTTGTATATAGGAATGCAGCAGATTTCTGTATATTAATTTTGTATCCTGCAACTTTGCTGAATCCAGTTTTTAATTCTAACTTTTTTTGGTGGAGTCTTTAGGATTTTCTATGTATAATATCATGTCATCTGCAAATAGTGACAGTTTAACTTCTTCCTTACCAATTTGAATGCCTTTTATCTCTTCCTCTTGTCTGATTGTCATGGCCAGGACCTCCAGTACTATGTTGAATAAAAGTGGTGAGAGTAGACATCCTCGTCTTGTTCCTAGTCTTAGAGGAAAGCTTTCAGTTTTTCATTATTGAGAATGATGTTGGCGGTGGGTTTGTCATATATGGCCTTTATTATATTGAGGTACATTCCCTCTATACCCATTTTTTTAGAGTTTTTATCATGAATGGATGGTGAATTTTGTCAAATGCTTTTTAAGCATCTATTGAGAAGATCATATGCTTTTATCCTTCTTTTTGGTAATGTGGTGTATTACATTAAGTTACAACTAATTGTACCATCCTTACATCCCTGGAATAAATCCCACTTTGTCATGATGGGTGATCTTTTCGATGTATTTTTGAATTTGTTTGCTAATATTATGTCAAGGATTTTTGTATCTATATTCATTAGCTATATTGGTCTATAATTTTCTCTTTTTTTGTAGTATCTTTATGTGGTTTTGGTATTAGAGTGATACAGGCCTCATAGAATGAGTTTGGAAGTTCCATCCTCTTCTACTTTTTGGAATACTTTAGAAAGGATGGTGTCAGTTCTTCTTTATATATTTGGTAGAATCAGCTATAAAACCATCTGGTCATGGGCTTTCATTTGTTGGGAGTTTTTTGATTACCAATTCAATTTTGTTACTGGTAATTGGTCTGTTCAGATTTTATGTTTCTTCTTGGGTCAGTCTTAGAAGATTGTACTTTTGTAGAAATTTTTCCACTTCTTTTGGGTTGTCCACTTTATTGGCATATAATTTTTCACAGTATTCTCTACTAATTCTTTGTATTTCTGTGGTGTCAGTTGTAACTATTCCTTTTTTGTTTCTGATTTTGTTTATTTGTGTCCTCTCTTTTTTTCTTCATAAATTTGGCTAGGGGTTTGTCTATTTTGTTTATCTTCTCAAAGAACCATTACTTGGTTTCATTGATTTTTTGTATTGTTTTATTCTTCTCTATTTATTTTTGTTCTGACCCTTATTATGTTCCTCTTTCTACTGACTTTTGGTTTCATTCATTCTTCTTTTTCAAGTTTCTTTAGTTGTGAGTTTAGACTGTTTATTTGGGATTATTCTTGTTTCTTGAGGTAGGCCTGTACTGCTATGTACTTCCCTCTTAGAACTATTTTTGTAGCATCCTACGTATTTTAAACTTTGTATTTTTTTTCATTTGTCTGCATTTATTGCTTGATTTCTTCTTTGATTTGTTCATCAATCCATTGATTATTTAGAAACATGTTGATGAGTCTCCCAGTATTTGTGGTTTATTTTTGTTTTCTTCATAGAATTTATTTTTAGTTTCATACCATTGTGATCTGAAAAGGTGCTTGATACAATTTAAATCTTTTTAATTTATTGAGGCTCTTTTTGTGACCTAGTATGTGATCTATTCGGCAGAACATTCCAGGTGCACTTGAAAAAAATGTGTATCCTGCTGCTTTTGGGTGGAATGTTCTGTGTATATCTGTTAAGTCTATCTGCTTGAGTGTATTTTTCAGTGCCTCTGTTTCCTTATTTATTTTCTGTCTGGTTGATCTGTCCATTGATGTAAGTGGTGTGTTAAAGTCTCCTAAAATGATTGAGTGCCAGTCTGTTTCTCCCTTTAGTTGTCAGTATTTGTTTTACATACTTAAGTGCTCCTATGTTGGGTACTTAGATATTTGTAATGATTATATTCTCTTGTTGGACTGATCCCTTTATCATTATGTAATGTCCTTCTTTGTCTCTTGTTACTTTGTTTTGAAATTATTTTGTCTGATACAAGTACTGCTACTCCTGCTTTCTTCTCCCTCTGTATGCATGAAATATCTTTCCCCATCACTTAACGTTCAGTCTGTATGTTTTTAAGTCTGAAATGAGTCTCTTGTAGGCAACATATAGGTGGGTCTTCTTTCTTTATCTGTTCTGCCACTCTTTGTCTTTTGATTGGTGCATTCATTCCTTTTACATTTATGGTAGTTATTGATAAGTATGTACTTATTGCCATTTTAATTAATTTTTTTTATGGTTATTTTTGTAGTTCCTCTCTGATTCTTTTTTCCTCGCTCATACTCTTCTCTTTTGATTTGATGTTTTTATTTAGTTTTGTGGTTGGATTAAAAATTTTTTTGTGTGCATCTATTATAGATTTTAAGCTTGTGGTTACCATAAGGTTTATAGATAGTTACCTTCATATATAACAGTCTATATTTGGTCTCTCTATTTTGAACACTGTCTAAACTATTTTTTTATTGTTCTTCCTCCTCCATACTTTATGTATTAGATGTCATAATCTGCATTTTTTTGTGGATCCCTTGACTGATTTTGGTTATAGTTGATTTTTCTATTTTTCTTTAACTTCATACTTGTTTACTAAGTAATTGGTCTAGTACCTTTACTGTGTGTTTATTTTCACCTATGAAAAATATTTAGGCTTAAGAACATTTCCGTCTGCAGAAATCCCTCTTACATATATTCTGTAAGGCTGCTTTAGTGGTGTTGAATTCTTTTAACTTTCATTTATCTGGGAAACTTTTAATCTCTCTTTCAATTCTGAATGATAACTTTCTGGGTAGAGAATTCTTGGTTGGGTCATTCTGTTTCAATATATTAAATGTTTCATGCCACTCTCTTCTGTCCTGTAAAGTTTCTGCTGAGAAACATGCTGATTACCTTATGATGTTGCTCTTATAAGTATTTTTTTGCCTCTCTCTAGCTGCTTTCAATTCCCTCTCTTTATCCTTAATCTTTGTCTTTTTAATTATTATATCTCTTGCTGTTGTATTTCTGGGGTTCCTTTTGTTAGGGGCTCTCCATGCTTCTAGGACCTGGGTGTCTATTTCCTTCCCCAGATTGGGGGAGTTTTGAGCAATTATTTATTCAAAGAGACTTTCTACTCCTTTGTTTTTCTCTGCTTCTGGTACCCCATTATGCAAATATTGTTTCACTTGGAGTTGTCACACAGCTCTCTTAACATCCTCTTTACTCTAGAGAATCTTTTTCTCTCTCTTCCTCAACTTTATTGTTTTTCTTTTCTCTAATTTTCATCTCTTTGATTGTCTCCTCTACTTGCAGCAATCTATTCATTCCCTCCATTGTATTTTTCATTTCAGTTACTGTATTCTTCAGTTCTGAGTGGCTCTTTTTTAGGTCTTCTATCTCTTTGTTGAAGTCCTCCCTGAGACCATTGATACTTTTCTGATCAGTGAGCATATTTATGAAATCTTTATCAAGAATATTGCTGATTTATATTTTATTTAGCCCTCTTTCTAGTGTCTTATCCAGTTCTTTTGTTTGGAACATATTCTTCTGCCTCATTTTGTCAGGGTTTCTGTGTTTTTTCCTTAGTATTGGATAGATACACTATTCTTCCTGCTCTAGAGAGTAATGGCTTTATGAAGAAGGCATCCTGTGGTACCCAGAAGCTCAAGATTCTTTGCTCAACTGTGCCTTGTCTCCTTTGTGGTAGAGCTGCAGTTGCTGTTGGTAGGCAGTGGAATGGTCCCCCTCTCTGCCTGTCTGCTGGTAATGGCCACCTGAATTTATTTTAAATGTGACATACATACAAGTGAATCAGATTTATTTGGAAAAAATATTCACTTTTTTTCCTGAATAATTATGACTTCATAGCATTCACAAATGTGGGTATAGCAGAGCTTACCTAAAACAATGTCTCCATTGTCCCTGAAATGTTGGCTTTGAATTTCACAGAGGAAAAGCAGTCTGTGTGGGTTTTAAATTTGATTCATATGAGAGATTTCACATTAAAATGACCTGTGTGTCTTTTTATAGGTATGCCATCATTTTGTGGGACATTGCTGCATGAAGTGACCAAGTCTTAGTAAGATTCTATTGAACATATTTTCAAGTGAACAACCAGGGAGTCTGCTTCTCCCTTGCTTTTCAG
The DNA here is from genome assembly GCF_030020395.1 of Manis pentadactyla. Taxonomy (NCBI): domain Eukaryota; kingdom Metazoa; phylum Chordata; class Mammalia; order Pholidota; family Manidae; genus Manis; species Manis pentadactyla. The sequence continues at coordinate 183,687,899 of NC_080021.1, read as the reverse complement.
TGAACAGTGTGCTCTACCCTAGCAGAGAGAATGATGATGTGTCTGATTTGTTCATATATGTTTAAGAGAGAGTAAGATTATCTGTCTGCCTATCTATCTATCTATCTATCTATCTATCTATCTATCTATCTATCTATCTACCTATCATATATCTTTGAATAGCATATGCTGTTGATTTGAAAAAGCATTGAACAAAAATCCCATACTGTAAAGTCTTCTGGGTATTAGGGTGAGTTTCCCTATCTAAATCTAGGCATACTGAGTTGCAGGAGAGCAGGACTAAAAATACTCTGCATCTGGAACACTGCGATCCTCTGGGATTTGTTTTGTCTGACCACATTCCAATCATAATCATGTTGAGTGTGGATTGTTTTCCCCAGGATGTGAGTCCTTAAGTAAATTATTCTCACACTTAGGTTTTGTTTGTTTATTTTAAGATATTTCCCTCAAGTTTTATAAATTCCTAAAGATCACAAAAATTATATGTATTTTCAACAGAGACCAAAACTGTCAAAAAGGCATTGTCTATAAGAGAAACAGGACATGAGTGAGGATGGTACATAGTTCCTTGAAATTATTTTTAATTTCACTATTTAAGTGTATAATCTTTGGGAATTGTGTATGTTGACCAATAGTTTGATGTACTTCTGAATGCCATTTAATAGATAATAAAGGGATGTGGGAATTTTAAACAGAACAATAAAAATCATCAACTAATTTTGGTACTTTAAACAAATGGAAAGAGGAACAGAAGGAGAGATAGTAGTATATAATGAGAAAATATGCCTCAGTTCTCAGATCAGAGGAATTACAACATTTTGACGGTAATGGAGAACTTATTTTATACTGAAAACTACACTATTTGGGTTCATACACTACTCCTATTTCTCTCAATTGTCTGGTTACTTCCAAGCTTTAATTTGTACTTGAGTAAATTAATTTTCAACAACAACCATGAACTTTAAGTGTAATCCTGTAGAGACTGAAAAAAACAAACAACAAACAACATTCATCATGGGGATTGGCTCAAACTAGTCAACATTTGTCCCCAGTATCTGAATGTGGAATCTCAGACAAGTGCAGATGAACAAGGTCATTTCTATACTGAATAGTAACATATATACAACTTGTCTATATGGCAGAGACCAGACTGACATCACTCTGTCCTCTGCAGTAATGAGCTGAATGTGTGTGTTGGGGAGAGAGGGTATGGATTGTGGGAAGAAGTGGAAAGTAAAGGGCCTGAGTAGCATTGTTAGAGTTTGTCAGTGCATCAGCCCATGTGGGGGTCATTGGGAATGACTGGATGTCTAGGAGGAGCCCTTTGATGGAGATTCTTAATTGCCAGGAAAATAAACACTATGAACTCTTAAATGGTGGGAATGACATGGCAGAAAGAACAGAGAGAGGTTATTAGTTGCAAAATTGAATTTTCTGGGGGGAAGAGCTAAGATGGCAGTGTGAGTAGAGCCATGGAAATCTCCTCCGAAAACCGTATATATTTTTGAAAATACAATAAATACAACTATCCCTAAAAGAGAGACCAGAAGACACAGGACAACAGCCAGGCTACATCTACAGTGCCTCATGAAGGGGGTAAGATACAAGCCACGGCCTGGCAGGACCCGAGCACCCCTCACCCCAGCTCCTGGCAAGAGGAGAAGAGTTGAAGCGGGGAGGGAGAGGGAGCCCAGGACTGCTAAATACCCAGCACTAGCCATCCGCACTGGGAGTGCAGACACACAGTGTGTGGTGTGGTGGATACTAGGGAAATGGAACAGTAAAACCTGCTAGCAAGTCCCTGCAGCCAGCACCCCTGGGACAAAGAAAAGTGAGTGCTTTTTGAAAGTCTTAAAGGGACAGGGACCCCACAGCTGGAAATCCCAGGGAACTCAGCCCAGCACTGGGAATACTGGGGAACTCCGGGCTCCCTGACTCCCTGGGTAGCAATGCAGCTCTGAGGCCCATCATGGCAATAAACAGCCTCCCGCCCATTTCCCCTCCAACATGGCTCTGCCATAGCAGAGCAGCAGCCTGAGAGCAGCCACGCCCACAGCAACCGCGGAGCTTACTCCACAGAGGCTGGGCAAGAATCAGAGACCCCATCTACATGCAGCTGCCCAGCACAAGCTGCTAGAGGTCACCATTCTCCCAGGAGAGGAAGGCCACAGACTAGCAAGAAGGGACATTCTCCCAGCCAACATACACACCAGCTCCCCACAACTACCTCTATTGCCATTAAAAAGCAGAAGAATTTCATCCAGACCAAAATCACAAAGACAACCCCCTGAGACGGAGCTTGGAGAGATAGACCTAACCAATCTGAAACAGAATTCAAAATAAAGGTCATAACCATGTGGATACAGCTGCAGAGAAAAATGCAAGAGCTAACGGACAAAGTAGGGAGGGAGACTACAGAAATAAAACAATCTCTGGAAGGATTTAAAAGCAGAATGGATGAGATGCAAGAGGCCATTGATGGAATAGAAACCAGAGAACAGGAACGCATAGAAGCTGATGCAGAGAGAGATAAAAGGATCTCAAGGAATGAAACAATATTAAGAGAACTGTGTGACCAATCCAAAAGGAACAATATCCACATTATAGGGGTACCAGAAGAAGAGGAGAGAAAAAAAGGAAAGAAAGTGTATTTGAAGAAATAGTTGCTGAAAACTTCCCCAAACTGGGGAAGGAAATAGTCACTCAGACCACAGAAGTACACAGAACTCCCAACAGAAGGGACCCAAAGAGGACAACAGCAAGACACATAATAATTAAAATGGCAAAGATCAAGGACAAGGAAAGAGTTTTAAAGGCAGCTAGAGAGAGGAAAAAGGTCACCTTAAAAGGAATACCCATTAGGGTAGCATCAGACTTCTCAACAGAAACCTTACAGGCCAGAAGAGAATGGCATGATATATTCAATGCAATGAAACCGAAGGGCCTTGAACCAAGAATACTGTATCCAGCACGATTATCATTTACATTTGAAGGAGGGATTAAACAATTCCTAGACAAGCAAAAGTTGAGGGAATTTGCCTCCCACAAACCACCTCTACAGGGTATTTTAGAGGGACTGCTCTAGATGGAAGCACTCCTAAGACTAGATAGATGTCACCAGAGAAAATAAAATCACAGCAAAGAAAGCAGATGAACCAAATACTAACTAAAGGCAAAAAATAAAATCAACTACCCACAAAAGCAGTCAAAAGCAACACAAAAGAGCACAGAATAAAACACCCAACATATAAAGAATGGAGGAGGAGGAATAAGAAGGGAGAGTATTAAAGAATCACCAGACAGTGTCTATAATAGCTCAATAAGTGAGTTAAGTTAGACAGTAAGATACTAAAGAAGCTACCCTTGAACCTTTGGTAACCATGAATCTAAAGCCTGCAATGGCAATAAGTACATATCTTTCAACAATCACCCTAAACGTAAATGGACTGAATGCACCAATCAAAAGACACAGAATAACGCAATAGATAAGAAAGCAAGATCTATCTATATGCTACTTACAAGAGACTCACCTCAAACCCAAGGACATGCACAGACTAGAAGTCAAGGGATGGAAAAAGATATTTCATGCAAACAGCAGGGAGAAAAAAGCAGGTGTTGCAGTACTAGTATCAGACAAAATAGACTTCAAAACAAAGAAAGTAACAAGAGAAAAAGAAGGACATTACCTAATGATAAAAGGGTCAGTTCAACTAGAGGATATAACCATTATAAATATATATGCACCCAACACAGGAGCACCAGCATATGTGAAACAAATACTAACAGAATTAAAGGAGGAAATAGAATGCAGGAGACTGGTGGGAATGTAAACTAATTCAACCATTGTGGAAAGCAGTATGGAGGTTCCTCAAAATGCTCAAAATAGAAATACCATTTGACCCAGGAGTTCCACTTCTAGGAATTTACCCTAAGAATGCAGCAGCCCAGTTTGAAAAAGGCATATGCACCCCTATGTTTATCGCAGCACTATTTACAATAGCCAAGAAATGGAAGCAGCCTAAGTGTCCATCAGTAGATGAATGGATAAAGAAGATGTGGTACATAAACACAATGGAATATTATTCAGCCATAATAAGAAAACAAATCCTACCATTTGCAACAGCATGGATGGAGCTGGAGGGTGTTATGCTCAGTGAAATAAGCCAGGTGAAGAAAGACAAGTACCAAATGATTTCATTCATATATGGAGTATAAGAACAAAGAAAAACTGAGGGAACAAAATGGCAGCAGAATCACAGAACCCAAGAATGGACTAACAGATACCAAAGGGAAAGGGACTTGAGATGATGGGTGGAAAGGGAGGGATAAGGATAGGGAAAAATAAAGGGGGCATTACGATTAGCATGTATAATGTGGGTGGGGGAAATGGGAAGGGTGTACAACACAGAGAAGACAAGTAGTGAGTCTACAGCGTCTTACTATGCTGATGGACAGTAACTTTAATGGGGTTTGTGGGGGGGACTTGGTGAAGGGGGGAGCCTAGTAAACATAATGTTCTGCATGTAACTGTAGATTAATGAGAACAAAATAAAAAAAATAGAATTTTCTTTCCTTCATGGTTAATTAAGATACTTTGGCCTTCAGAGTGGAACTCATAAAGGAATGCCTAATGTACAGTGTAATTGTAAATGCTTTTTAGCAGATAAACTGAAACATTGCTAATTTGACCCTTTTTACCTGTCAGAGGGAGGCCAAGGGGTTGAATCATCATCTCAGCTTGTGCTTTTGGGGGCATCCAAAACTAGGACTATTAGCTGGAAGTCATCTTATAGATTATTTATATGTGCCATTTCATTTTCCGAGGAGACATCTGAGACCCAGAGAGACTGAGAGACTTGTTTCAGCCTGTAGCTCCATGACTCCATTTTGTTCTCTGGGGAAAGGACACAGATTCAGCCCTAGGCCCCCTGTTTCTCTCTCTTCAGCCCTACTTCAAATATAATTTTGGGTGACTTTGGTGTCCAAGAGGATATGTCCAATATCTGTCCCTTCAAATCTTTGACCCCTATTTTCTCCCATGATCTTGTCTTTCACCATCTGCTTCAGGTACCGATTTATGTATCATACCTGAAACATCATTGTTACCCATAACTGGATCCCCTCCACAATCTCCATGTCAATATCTCATTCTTTGACCTCTACTTCCTATTTTTCTAGCAAATTCCCTTTAGTTTCCCAACTCCACCAATGTATCAGGCTAGGATATCCAATCGATTGGCCTGATTGCACTTCATTTATTCTCATACCCCCTTTTCCTGCTCACCTTGATATAGATTCATTTGCCTGAACTCTATTCTGTTGTCTTATTACAACTGTCCAATTATATATGTTTGGAGGATTGTTATCTTCTGCATCTGGACTATAAATGCCTCAAGGGCTGTTTTGCTCCCTGCTATATCCTGTGTGCCTGGAACATGGTTAGCACATAGTAGATGTTTAGTAAATATTAGTTGAATGAATGAATAAATGAACCAGTGAAAGTAAGAGTAGCTTTCATAGGGGTTAAATTACATTTTGCTCATAAGTTTGGCAGATGCTTCTGTTTTGGTTATTTTTAATGCTAAATCATTCTTAGTTTTTCATTTCTTTATCCCCCTCACACAGAAAGAAGAGCCTCATTCTGTGGATCATCCCTTGTATCTCCCTCTTGAGGAGCTAATTACAGAAGCCTGGAAATCACTGTCCTTGCCCCTCAGAGTATGCAGAGGCAAGGGTGAGGGGGGAAGGGGAATTGATGAGTGCTGACTCTGAAGCCAACACACTGACTGAGCATGAGCTTGTGATGTCTTGGAAAGAGATATCAATAAGAGTAACCTGTGCCTAAAGTAATAACTTTCTTTTACTTACAGTATGTTTTAATATAGATATTCTTATTGAATAATCAAGTGTTTCTTTTAATTTTTTAAATTGACATACAATCATATATTAGTGTCAAGTATACAACACAGTGGTTCAACAGTTACCTATATTATTAAATACTCACTCCCACTAGTACAGCTACTCTCTGTCAACATAGGTAGATGTTTAAATAATCTCTTGGCATTTTTCTGGCTTTTCCAAATCCACCTCAAGGTGGAGATGATCCAGTAGGCAATTGGAATATATGTCAGGAACTTGGAACAGAAACTTAAATGGAAATAGAAATTTGGGGACCACCACTATGTATGGCTGTAATGTAGCCATAGAAAGAGAAGAAGCCTTCTAGGAAGAAGACATGGAAAGAGAAGAAAAGAGAGAGGGCAGAATCCTGAGATAGAAGCCCAACATTATTGTAGAGCTCTGGTGCCATAAAAATAAGATGACAAAGTGACACATATAAAGATGAAAACAGAGCAAGCATGTTCATACAAAACATGCTTCATCCACTGATACAGCTACAGTGCTGTAATACCAGTCACTTTGGGGTTTAGATATGCATATAGGCTTGTGGTAATATGTATAATTGATAGGATAATTTACTAAAACACAAATTGAGAATTGTGACTTTGAAATGGTTAGGTACAGCTCATAGGACAGTGGTAGAGTCAAAAGGACCAGCCAGTGGTGTTACAGAGCCCTTTGATCTAGCCCTAACCATGGTATTCATTGCCATGATATGCTTAAATCTGCAGGCTTCTGGTATCCTAGTATCTCTGGGCTTTAGTTTCTTTACCCTTAAATTTAAAAAGGGCTACTACATCAGTGAGTCCAAGGGAGCAGATGGAGGTGGCATATCAGAATTGGGGATGGTCCCTTATAAGAGTACCTATTATATGTGAACTGAAAAAGCAGATTGAATTTTTTTTTTTGAGAGGGCATCTCTCATATTTATTGATCAAATGGTTAACAACAATAAAATTCTGTATAGGGGAGTCAATGCTCAATGCACAATCATTAATCCACCCCAAGTCTAATTCTCATCAGTCTCTAATCTTCTGAAGCATAACGAACAAGTTCTTACATGGTGAACAAATTCTTACATAGTGAGTAAGTTCTTATATGGTGAGCAGTACAAGGGCAGTCATCACAAAAACTTTCGGTTTTGATCACGCATTATGAACTATAAACAATCAGGTCAAATATGAATATTCGTCTGATTTTTATACTTGATTTATATGTGGATCCCACGTTTCTCCCTTTATTATTATTATTATTATTTTTAATAAAATGCTGAAGTGGTAGGTAGATGCAAGATAAAGGTAGAAAACATAGTTTAGTGTTGTAAGAGAGCAAATGTAGATGATCAGGTGTGTGCCTGTAGGCTATGTGTTAATCCAAGCTAGACAAGGGCAATAAAACATCCACGAATGCAGAAGATTTCTCTCAAAACAGGGGGGGTGAGGTTCTAAACCTCACCTCGGTTGATCCCCAATTTCTCAACTGATGGCCCCCCTGCGACTGTGCCTGTCTTAGGTTGTTCCTCCCTTGAGGAATCTTACCCGTCTCTGGCTAACCAGTCATCTTCTGGGGCCATACAGGGAAATGTAAAGTTGGTAAGTGAGAGAGAAGCCATATTGTTTGAAAAGGTTAGCTTTTTACTTCTTTGCAGATTTATGCCCTGTGGCTTCTATGCCCAGCATTTGTCTTGAGGTATCTTTACCACTTGGAGGAATTATGATACTCGGGGAATTCGATATGAGGCACGAATTCTATTTAAGGGTTGTAATTAGGGAGGAAGAAGAAAAGCTATAGAGGTAGCAGACGGAAGAAAACATGGGAAGATTGATTATTTCTTTGACATATCTTCTTGTAGAGTAACTTAAGCATATATAGGTTTTAAACTACTAATTAAATTGCATACACACATTAACATAATAGGAATACAGTTACATAACCAAAGCAGATCTATAATTACCAGCCAACTCCAGTGAAGCCAAGAAAACCAGTTAGGCACCCTAGGCATTTGTGAAAAGTTATCTATGATATGGTGGATATTGTCCAACTGAACTTGAACAGTCTGAGAGAAATCAGCAAATTAAAACAACCCATTCCTGGGAACTGTTCACATCCCATATGTTCTTTTTTTTTTTTTTTTTTTAACAATGTATAGTTTATTTTTTTTTATTTTTTTTTATTTTTTATTTTTTAATAATTATTTTTTATTGAGGGGTAGTTGACACACAGTATTACATTACATGAGTTTCAAGTGTACAACACAGTGGTAGAACATTTATATACATAATTCTAGGTTCCAGCTATCACCCTACCAGGCTGTTACAATATCTTGACTATATTCCTTATGCTATACATTACATCCCGGTTACTAATTTATTTTACCATTGGAAGTCTGTCCTTTTTTTTTTTTTTTTTTTTTTTTTTTTGTGAGGGCATCTCTCATATTTATTGATCAAATGGTTGTTAACGACAATAAAATTCTGTATAGGGGAGTCAATGCTCAATGCACAATCATTATTCCACCCCAAGCCTAATTTTTGTCAGTCTCCAATCTTCTGAGGCATAACAAACAAGTTTTTACATGTAGAACAAATTCTTACATAATGAATAAGTTACATAGTGAACAGTACAAGGGCAGTCATCACAGAAACTTTCGGTTTTGCTCATGCATTATGAACTATAAACAGTCAGTTCAAATATGAATACTCATTTGGTTTTTATACTTGATTTATATGTGGATACCACATTTCTCTCTTTATTATTATTATTTTTAATAAAATGCTGAAGTGGTAGGTAGATACAAGATAAAGGTAGAAAACATAGTTTAGTGTTGTAAGAGAGCACATGTAGATGATCAGGTGTGTGCCTGTAGACTATGTGTTAATCCAAGCTAGACCAGGGCAATAAACATCCATGTATGCAGAAGATTTCTCTCAGAACGGGGGGGTGAGGTTCTAAGCCTCACCTCTGTTGATCCCCAATTTCTCACCTGATGGCTCCCCTGCGACTGTGCCTGTCTTAGGTTGTTCCTCCCTTGAGGAATCTTACCCGTCTCTGGCTAACCAGTCATCTTCCGGGGCCATACAGGGAAATGTGAAGTTGGTAAGTGAGAGAGAAGCCTTATTGTTTGAAAAAGTTAGCTTTTTACTTCTTTGCATATTTATGCCCTGTGGCTTCTATGCCCCCCATATGTTCTTTTAACAGTAGATAGTCTGTAGTTGTAAGATTTTGGAGCGCTGCAACTTGCACTTCTCCTAATTCTTGGTTGAGTTCCAACAGTATGGATCCAGTCAAATTTGTTGTTTTACTGTATGCACAGGCCAGCTTAGATATCTCCTTCTTCATTCCAATGGCAAGTCCAGGAACTGGTGGCATGAATGCAGCTACAACTGCAGCATCGCCTGGATCTTTGCTGAGGTTTTTTGATGATCATCTTCTGGTATGACTCTTCCAGAAAGTGCTGATGTTGAACGTTCTTCTTCATATTGTATCTTAGTCCATTTTCTGGGTAGCCAAATTAGGCTTCGATCCTCTGTATAAACACAAACAGACCCTTTGCCCACACTTTGATATGCCCTTTATACCATTGTGTAGAACTCATTGGGGGTCACCACACAGGAACCGCTTTTTTTTTTAAGAGAAAGGAATATTATCAGAAAAGTGTACCTCCATAGCTGATCATCTGACACTCTTTAAGAGATCAAAATAAGGATATTTAAAGCATGCATTAATCGTTGATACATAGTTAGTTTTATCCTATCAGGGAGTAATTCCCCCTTTCTTTCTTTCTTTCTTTTTTTTTGTTATCTTTAATCTACACTTACATGAAGAATATTATGTTTACTAGGCTCTCCCCTATACCAGGTCCCCCCTATAAACCCCTTTACAATCACTGTCCATCAGCATAGCAAAATGTTGTAGAATCACTACTTGTCTACTCTGTGTTGTACAGCCCTCCCCTTTCTCCAGCCCCCCATGCATGCTAATCTTAATACCCCCTTCTTCTTCCCCCCCACTTATCCCTCCCTACCCACCCATCCTCCCCAGCCCCTTTCCCTTTGGTACCTGTTAGTCCATTATTGGGTTCTGTGATTCCGCTGCTGTTTTGTTCCTTCAGTTTTTCCTTTGTTCTTATACTCCACAGATGAGTGAAATCATTTGGTATTTCTCTTTCTCTGCTTGGCTTATTTCACTGAGCATAATACCCTCCAGCTCCATCCATGTTGCAGCAAATGGTTGGATTTGCCCTTTTCTTATGGCTGAGTAGTATTCCATTGTGTATATGTACCACATTTTCTTTATCCATTCATCTATCGATGGACATTTAGGTTGCTTCCAATTCTTGGCTATTGTAAATAGTGCTGCGATAAACATAGGGGTGCACTGATCTTTCTCATACTTGATTGCTGCATTCTTAGGGTAAATTGCTAGGAGTGCAATTCCTGGGTCAAATGGTAAGTCTGTTTTGAGCATTTTGATGAACCTCCATACTGCTTTCCACAATGGTTGAACTAATTTACATTCCCACCAGCAGTGTAGGAGGGTTCCCCTTTCTCCACAGCCTCACCAACATTTGTTGTTGTTTGTCTTTTGGATGGCAGCCATCCTTACTGGTGTGAGGTGATACCTCATTGTAGTTTTAATTTGCATTTCTCTGATAATTAGTGATGTGGAGTATCTTTTCATGTGTCTGTTGGCCATCTGTATTTGTTTTTTGAATAACTGTCTGTTCAGTTTCTCTGCCCATTTTTAAATTGGATTATTTGATCTTTGTTTGTTAAGGCATGTGAGCTCTTTATATATTTTGGACGTCAAGCCTTTATCAGATCTGTCATTTACAAATATATTCACCCATACTGTAGGGTTCCTTTTTGTTCTATTGATGGTGTCTTTTGCTGTACAGAAGCTTTTCAGCTTAATATAGTCCCACTTATTCATTTTTGCTTTTGTTTTCCTTGCCCGGGGAGATATGTTCAAGAAGAGGTCACTCATGTTTATGACTAAGAGGTTTTTGCCTATGTTTTTTTCCATGAGTTTAATGGTTTCATGACTTACATTCAGGTCTTTGATCCATTTTGAATTTACATTTGTATATGGGGTTAGACAATGGCCCAGTTTCATTCTCCTACATGTAGCTGTCCAGTTTTGCCAGCACCATCTGTTGAAGAGACTGTCATTTCGTCAGTGTATGTCCATGGCTCCTTTATCAAATATTAATTGACCATATATGTCTGGGTTAATGTCTGGATTCTCTAGTCTGTTCCACTGGTCTGTGGCTCTGTTCTTGTGCCAGTACCAAATTGTCTTGATTACTATGGCTTTATAGTAGAGCTTGAAGTTGGGGAGTGAGATCCCGCCTACTTTATTCTTCTTTATCAGGATTGCTTTGGCTATTCGGGGTCTTTGGTGTCTCCATATGAATTTTTGAATTATTTGTTCCAGTTCACTGAAGAATGTTGCTGGTAATTTGATAGGGATTGCATCAAATCTGTACATTGCTTTGGGCAGGATGGCCATTTTGATGATATTGATTCTTCCTAGCCACGAGCATGGGATGAGTTTCCATTTGTTAGTGTCCCCTTTAATTTCTCTTAAGAGTGACTTGTAGTTTTCAGAGTACAAGTCTTTCACTTCTTTGGTTAGGTTTATTCCTAGGTATTTTATTCTTTTTGATGCAATTGTGAATGGAATTGTTTTCCTGATTTCTCTTTCTGTTGATTCATTGTTAGTGTATAGGAAAGCCACAGATTTCTGTGTGTTGATTTTGTATCCTGCAACTTTGCTGTATTCCGATATCAGTTCTAGTAGTTTTGGGGTGGAGTCTTTAGGGTTTTTTATGTACAATATCATGTCATCTGCAAATAGTGACAGTTTAACTTCTTCTTTACCAATCTGGATTCCTTGTATTTCTTTGTTTTGTCTGATTGCCGTGGCTAGGACCTCCAGTACTATGTTAAATAGCAGTGGGGAGAGTGGGCATCCCTGTCTAGTTCCCGATCTCAGAGGAAAAGCTTTCAGCTTCTCGCTGTTCAGTATGTTGGCTGTGGGTTTATGATATATGGCCTTTATTATGTTGAAGTACTTGCCCTCTATTCCCATTTTGCTGAGAGTTTTTATCATGAATGGATGTTGAATTTTGTCAAATGCTTTTTCAGCATCTATGGAGATGATCATGTGGTTTTTGTCTTTCTTTTTGTTGATGTGGTGGATGATGTTGATGGATTTTCGAATGTTGTACCATCCTTGCATCCCTGGGATGAATTCCACTTGGTCATGGTGTATGATCCTTTTGATATAGTTTTGAATTCGGTTTGCTAATATTTTATTAAGTATTTTTGCATCTACATTCATCAGGGATATTGGTCTGTAATTTTCTTTTTTGGTGGGGTCTTTGCCTGCTTTTGGTATTAGGGTGATGTTGGCTTCATAGAATGAGTTTGGGAGTATCCCCTCCTCTTCTATTTTTTGGAAAACTTTAAGGAGAATGGGTATTATGGCTTCTCTGTGTGTCTGATAAAATTCTGAGGTAAATGCGTCCGGCCCGGGTGTTTTGTTCTTGGGTAGTTTTTTGATTACCGTTTCAATTTCTTTGCTCATAATTGGTTTGTTTAACTTTTCTGTTTCTTCCTTGGTCAGTCTTGGAAGGTTGTATTTTCTAGGAAGTTGTCCATTTCTTCTAGGTTTTCCAGCTTGTTGGCATATAGGTTTTCATAGTATTCTCTAATAATTCTTTGTATTTCTGTGGGGTCCGTCGTGATTTTTCCTTTCTCGTTTCTGATACTGTTGATTTGTGTTGACTCTCTTTTCCTCTTAATAAGTCTGGCTAGAGGCTTATCTATTTTGTTTATTTTCTTGAAGAACCAGCTCTTGGTTTCATTGATTTTTGCTATTGTTTTATTCTTCTCAATTTTATTTATTTCTTCTCTGATCTTTATTATGTCCCTCCTTCTGCTGACTTTAGGCCTCATTTGTTCTTCTTTTTCCAATTTTGATAATTGTGATGTTAGACTATTCATTTGGGATTGTTATTCCTTCTTCAAGTGTGCCTGGATCGCTGTATACTTTCCTCTTAAGACTGCTTTCGCTGCGTTCCACAGAAGTTGGGGCTTTGTGTTGTTGTTGTCATTTATTTCTATATATTCCTTGATCTCTATTTTAATTTGTTCATTGTTCCATTGATTATTTAGGAGCATGTTGTTAAGCCTCCATGTGTTTGTGAGCCTTTTTGTTTTCTTTGTAGAATTTATTTCTACTTTTATACCTTTGTGGTCTGAAAAATTGGTTGGTAGAATTTCAATGTTTTGGATTTTGCTGAGGCTCTTTTTGTGGGCTAGTATGTGGTCTATTCTGGAGAATGTTCCATGTGCACTTGAGAAGAATGTATATCCTGTTGCTTTTGGATGTAGAGTTCTGTAGATGTCTATTAGGTCCATCTGCTCTACTGTGTTGTTCAGTGCTTCCGTGTCCTTACTTATTTTCTGCCTGGTGGATCTATTCTTTGGGGTGAGTGGTGTGTTGAAGTCTCCTAGAATGAATGCATTGCAGTCAGTCTATTTCCCCCTTTAGTTCTGTTAGTATTTGTTTCACATATGCTGGTGCTCCTGTGTTGTGTGCATATATATTTAGAATGGTTATATCCTCTTGTTTGACTGAGCCCTTTATCATTATGTAGTGTCCTTCTTTATCTCTTGTTACTTTCTTTGTTTTGAAGTCTATTTTGTCTGATATTAGTACTGCAACCCCTGCTTTCTTCTCGTGGTTGTTTGCCTGAAATATGTTTTTCCATTCCTTGACTTTTAGTCTGTACATGTCTTTGGGTTTGAGGTAAGTTTCTTGTAAGCAGCATATAGATGGGTCTTGCTTTTTTATCCATTCTGTTAGTCTATGTCTTTTGATTGGTGCATTCAGCCCATTTACCTTTAGGGTGACTATTGAAAGATATGTACTTATTGCCATTGCAGGCTTTAAATTCGTGGTTACCAAAGGTTAGCCTCTTTAGTATCTTACTGCCTAACTTAGCTCGCTTATTGAGCTGTTATATACACTGTCTGGAGATTCTTTTCTTCTCTCCCTTCTTGTTCCTCCTCCTGGATTCTTCATATGTTGGGTGTTTTGTGCTGTGCTCTTTCTAGGAGTGCTCCTGTCTATAGCAGTCCCTGTAAGATGTCCTGTAGAGGTGGTTTGTGGGAAGCAAATTCCCTCAGCTTTTGCTTGTCTGGGAGTTGTTTAATCCCACTATCATATTTAAATGATAGTCGTGCTGGATACAGTATCCATGGTTCAAGGTCCTTCTGTTTCATTGCATTAAATATATCATGCCATTCTCTTCTGACCTGTAGGGTTTCTGTCGAGAAGTCTGATTATAGCCTGATGGGTTTTCCTTTATAGGTGTTCTTTTTCTCTCTAGCTGCCTTTAAATCTCTTTCCTTGTCCGTGATCTTTGCCATTTTAATTATTATGTGTCTTGGTGTCCTCCTTGGATCCTTTCTGTTGGGGTTTCTGTGTATTTCTGTCATCTGTTTAATTATTTCCTCCCCCAGTTTGGGGAAGTTTTCAGCAATTATTTCTTCCAAGATACTTTCCATCCCTTTTCCTCTCTCTTCTTCTTCTTTTACCCCTATAATATGAATATTGTTCCTTTTGGATTGGTCACACAGTTCTCTTAATATTGTTTCATTCCTGGAGATCCTTTTATCTCTCTCTATGTCAACTTCTATGCATTCCTGTTCCTGGTTTCAATTCCATCAATGGCCTCTTGCATCTTATCCATTCTGCTTATAAATCCTTCCAGAGTTTGTTTCATTTCTGTGATCTCCTTTCTGGCATCTGTGTTCTCCCTCCGGACTTCATCCCATTTCTCTTGCGTATTTCTCTGCATCTCTGTCAGCATGTTTATGATTTTTATTTTGAATTCTTTGTCAGGAAGACTGGTTTGGTCTGTCTCCTTCTCTGGTGTCTCTGTGATCTTGGTTTGCCTGTAATTTTGTCTTTTCATGGTGATAGGAATAGTTTGCAGAGCTGCGACGAGTGACGGCTGGAAGAACTTCCCTTCTTGTTGGTTTGTGGCCTTCCTCTCCTGGGAGAATAGCGACCTCTGGTGGCTTGTGCTGCGTAGCTGCGTGCAGACAGGGCTTCTGCTTCCTGCAGGGCTGCTATGGAGTTTATCTCTGCTGTTGCTGTGGGCGTGGCCTGGCTCGGGCCTCTGCTCCAAAGTGGTGGAGTTGCATTGGAGGGGGAGCGGCCAGGAGGCTATTTATCTCCGTAAGGTGCCTCCTTGCTCCCTGAATCCCAGGGAATTAAAGTGCCCAGCGATCCCCAGATTCCCTACCTCTGGACTAAGTGTCCCGCCCTGCCCCTTTAAGACTTCCAAAAAGCACCCGCCAAAACAAAACAATGACCACACACAAAAAAAAGAAAATGGCCGCTCGTTTTTCTTTATTCTCCGGCACCAGCTTCAGGCACCCGCTCACCGATCTTGCTGCCCTGTGTCCCTAGTATTGGGTGCCCCATCCCTTTAAGACTTCCAAAAAGCGTTCGCCAAAACAAAACAACGAAAAAAAAAGTGGCCGTTCGCTTTTCTTTTGTTCTCCGGCGCCAGCCTCCAATACCCCCTCACCGGTTTTGCTGTCGTTTCCCTAGTATTGGCGTCCCTGTCCCTTTAAGACTTCCAAAAAGCACTCGCCACAACAAAGCAACAACAACAACAACAACAACAAAGCGGCCGCTCGCTTTTCTTTTGTTCTCTGGCGCCAGTCTCCGATACCCGCTTGCCGGTCTTGCTGCCCTGTTTCCCTAGTATTGGGGTCCCTGTCCCTTTAAGACTTCCAAAAAGCACTCACCACAACAAAACAACAACCAAAAAAAAAAAGAAAAAAAAAAGATGGCTGCTTGCTTTTCTTTTGTCCTCCGGCGCCAGCCTCTGGTACCCGCTCACCGTTCTTGCTGCCCTATTTCCCTAGTATCCAGGGCCCCGCTCATGTACTTTGTCTGCGCTCTGGTCCGTATGGCTGGGACTGGGTGTTCAGCAGTCCTGGGCTCCCTCTCCCTCCCGCTCTGCCTCCTCTCCTCCCTCAGGGAGCTGGGGGGAGGGACGCTCGGGACCTGCTGGGCCAGTCCTTGTATCTTACCCCCTTTGCGAGGCACTAGGTTCTCGCAGGTGTGGAAGTGGTCTGGATGTTGTCCTGTGTCCTCTGGTCTTTATTCTAGGAAGAGTTGTCTTTGTTATATTTTCATAGATATATGTGGTTTTGGGAGGAGATTTCTGCTCCTCTACTCATGCCGCCATCTTGGCTCTGCCCCAGATTGAATTTTATTACAAAATTTCCTATTTGTTAAATGAACAAAAATCATACATATTGATTTTGTTCAAAGTATTGAGTTGTAGCTCAACCACATCTTCCTGGCTGATGGGGTTAAAGTTAAAAAGACAGAGAAACCCTGGAATATGATTCCAAGTTGTTCAGTTCAGCATCTCAGTTCAGTAAAGCAGTACATGATTGTTACTCTTTATCACTGTAGTTGATTAGGAGGTGCAGGAAGAACAACCTATCTCAAAGACCCATGTTTGGACAAATAAAGAAACTTTTATACAAGGTGAATCTCAACAAAGATAGTCTGGTGCATGTGATGTTTTTGGTATGCTTGGGTAACTTCCCAGCCTTCATTAACTGCACCCATTCAGGAATGGATTTACTAGAGCATTCAGGGCAAGTCTCAGTGGTATATCCCCTCATAGCTGGCTTGCTTACTGGATCCAAAGGGGATGATAATTACAAGGCAAAGGTCTCCTATAGAAATCCCCCCACCTTCTGGGAGCTTTCAGAGTCAGAGATGAATACATAGAGAGCAAAGTGTTCCATGAAATAATTTCTCTTTGCGGTGGTTGTTTAGATGGGAAGTACAGCAAACACCTGGCAGTACGTGTGGCAGAAAGGACCCAAGACCTGAAGCATGAAGAACAAAAGGCCAACCTCCTGTTCTATAGTAAGTAATGTCTTATTGAAGTACAGTGTCAATAATAAAGACTGATTTGGTTAGTTCATGCATTTCTACTGAGTTTGTTTCTCTGAAATGCTCTTTTCGGAGGGCTAATTGCTGAAGCCATGGAAATAACACTTTTAAGTCTTTGTTTTAAAATCCTGTGTTCTGCTTGCATGAATTTTAAGGTCAGTTCTTATTTGCACTAGGATTTTGGTAACTCTCAGTTTCTTTAGTAGAAGTTAGTGTGCATCGAAGATAGAAGACAATCTTTACCTGTAATGACATGGAAAGGATTTAATGTCAGCATTTGATCTTGGGAAGCTGTGCATAGTCTTACAAGAAAGTACCCAGCTGAGGGGGAAGTAGAGCTGGGAAAGCAGTCCTCCTAGGAGGCTGCAGGGGGGAGGTGCTCAGGTAGGTAGAGGATTCTAACCCCAGGAGTAGACATGGTGCAGAGCTTGGGCTCTGGAGTGAACCAGAGCTGAATTTGTGTTCCAGCTCTGCCTTTTTCTAGTTTCACAATCCTAGGGCAAGTCACTTAATGAGCCTGTTTCTTTATCCCATGAAATAGGGATTAAAAACTGTACCTGCATCATAGGAGTGTCATATTAAATGTGTTAATTAAATAATGCATGCAATGTTCTTAGCAAGTGCTTGGTGCAATGAAGAGCTCAGCAGATACTTATGATGATGATGGTGGTGATGATGTGAATAGAACAGGATCTCTGTTTGAGAGATTTGCCAAACCAAGGAAGCAAATAGGCACATGTTCCTGGCAGAGAGGGTGACCATCATATCCTCAGGTTTATGTGCCTCGGTAAGGTTCACCAGCATCCCATCAGATTGTTTTCAGTATCCTGAGGACCAAAGTTTTCTGTCCTCTGCCCCTGGGATGGGTTAGTTTTGCTGGCATGTGCCAGGCATGGAGAGTCCCCCTGGGGTTATAGAAAGCCCAGTTTCCCTTGCACAGTACTTGTGTGTCCTGTCTGAAACATTACAATCCCCTGGAACTTTTATAGTAAACTAATGCCCGAGCCCCACCTCTCGGATATTCTGCTATAATTAATTACTCAGGAGGAAAATTCAGGCATTAGTATCTTAAAAGCTAACTGGTAGACTGTAATGTGAAGCCCTGCTTGGAAAACAACTGACTAGCAGTTTAACAAGTAAACTAAGCATTGTTCTAATGTGATGCAATCAGTAAACATCTAGTAGCAAGGTAATTCCCAAACCCATAATTCTTTAAAAACCAATTGTTGTAATTGGTTCTTCTATTTTCCTTCTTCCCAGCATTTGATATTGCTGACTCCTTCCTTTGTTTTGAAGCTCTCTCCCTGTATTTCCCTACTGGCCCTCTCTTCTTCACCTCCCACTGCCCAGCAGGTTCCCTCGGCCTTTTCAGCAGCTCTGCATCCCTCATGTACACCTTGACAAACATTGACAGCTTCCTGGGGTGTGTCCTTGCTATGCTTTTTATTTGTTCTAAACCTTCTCTGATTTAGCTTCCACTACTAGCTTCTATCACTACCTATGTGCCAGTGCTTTCCAAGCCTGGAGTTTTTACCACCCATGTGGTTTGAGATCCAGACATGTAAATTCCAGCCATTGACCTAGGACCACCTAGACAATAGCTGTGTGGCCATCTTTTTTTTTTATCCCTTATCGCCTCTATGGCAATTCTTAGCTTTTATGGCTTTCTTTATATTACTTCGTAATCTCATCTGTCCTTACTATCAGTGGATCACCTTGTTCCACATCCCTTCTTCTCAGTTATAGACTCTAAAGTGTGAAATTGAATGGTGTCCCCCACTTGCAACTATCACAAAACTTATCAAATAGATGCCCATCTTTACTTTGTTTCTTCTTTTTTCAGAAGAAGGGCTGTGCCTTCTGCTTTCCAAGGCCAACCTCTCCACTTGGGTTCCAGATCCCACCTTGCTGCCTTATGTCATTTAGACTTTGAACTAATGTTATTGATTATTTACTGCATACTAGGCATTGTACTAGGCACAGAATACAGCAGTACAATGATAGAAAACATATACACTAACGAATAGTTAAATGATATATAAGGTGGTGATGGTGCTAGAAGAAAAATAAAGCCATGTAAGGAATGAGAGAGTGACTGGGGTTGCTGTTTTCTGTGGTGTGTTTAGAGCCCTGAATGAAGTGAGGGACATCTGGGGGTAGAGGGGACAAGAGATGCAAAGGCAGGAGTATGCTTGGAGTTGGGGGGAGAGCAAGGGAGTCAGTGGAATGTGATAATGGGCAGAGAAGTAGAAGATATTGTAAAAAGTACAAGAAATAATAGTGGCACGCTTAGAAATGAGCTGCGTTGTCCCTCAGTGTTGAGGTCAGATGGAGGGAAAGGCCAAACCAGCAAAGGAGACTGAGAAAGAATAGCTGGAATCAAGATTAGGTGGTGTCCCAGAAGCCAAGTGAGAAAAGTGTCTCCTGCAGGAGGGAATGATTGACTGTGTTCAGTGCTGCTGCTGGTCAAGTAAGATGAGGTTGATTGTTAAATCAGCCACTGAATGTGGCAATTTGGAGGTTCCTGGTGGCCTTAACAAAAGCAGTTTTGATGGGGTGTGGAGGAGAAAAAGCTTTCTTTGAAGTATGTTTAAGGGACAGTAGGACAAGAGGATGTGAAGACAGCAAGTACAGGCAAATACTTTAAGGAGTTTTGTTCTGAAAGGCAGAGAAATGTGGCTGTATCTGGGGGAGTCAATGAGTGTTTTTTTTTTAATTAAATTTTGGAGATGAAATAAAGGGAAGATCTAGTGGAAAGGGAAGAAATTGATGGACCTTGCTCAATCAATGATCTCATCTCTGCACTTACCTCTAGACCTCCAGTTTCTTCTGTGGCTTTATCTCCTTCACTTCAGTTTAGTAATAAATGCAGTCTTCCTTTCCTTTATGTAAGTGAAATTTTAAAAGCTTTGGAACTAGACCATCCTGGGGTCAAATTTGGTTTCTTCTACTTTCTTGACTATATGACTCAATCTCTTTGTATTTTTATCTGTAAAGCAGGGGAAGTAATCCTAATAAGGCTACTGTAAACATGAGATAATGAATATGAGGAACTTAGTGCCTGGTTCCTAATAGGAGTGCCATAAATGTTAGTTCCATAAATGATCAAGGTAGTGGGGTAGGAGGGTGGGAATGGCAAGTAGGGGTTGGGGTGGTTTAATTTGAACTTCCTTATTCTGAAATAAATATATTTTGTGCTCTTAACTAATGAACTTCTTGAAAAAGTAGTATATACTCAATGATTTTTTACCTGTCATTCACTCCTCAGCCCACTGCAGTGTGGCTCCCATTCTGTTCATTTCACAAGAATTATCCTCAAAATCCAGAAATTATATCAGAGGTTACTTTTCAGTCCTCTCCTTAGGTGGTGCCTCTAAAAAATATGACAGGTTGATTACTCTTTTCTTTTTGTCCCTTGGCTTCTGGGATATTATGCTCTTTTGTTTCTCTGTCTGCTCTGACTCAAGGAAGATCTAAGACGTATGGGTTCAAACCAAGCACATGGGTGTCCTAGAAAGACCAAAATGTTTCTGTCCTGTCAAAACTATTTTATTTGAGTGTTATCAGCATCACACTGTAGCTAAGAAAGAGGACTTTAGATTCAGACTCCCTGTGTTTACATCTCAGCTCTTTCACTCTTCCTCGTCTGTGAAATATGGACCATAATATCTGTGCCGTAGAATGGTTGTGAGGATTCAATGAGTTAGTCCATGTAAAGGGTTTAGACTAGTGTCTTGAGCAAAATAAGTGTTAGTGATGATGTTGATAATGATGATGATGACGGTGGTAATGATGATGGGGAAGAGGTTCCAAGCACTGTGTAGGTTTGAAGACAGACAAACCTCCTGGTTCCATCACCCCATTCCCATCCCAAGCACTTCACCTTTGACCCCAAACCTACAAACTCTACTCAGCAAAAACAAAACCCCTGTATTTAATCTGACCTGCCTTCTGTAGAAGGCAGTTAGGGGACTATTTTTTATTTTAGAGCATGTCATTTGGGGCTGTCACTCTCCTTCCCAAGTGCGTTATCTACTATTCCATTTCAGTCATATGTGGTATGCTCCTTTAGTTGAGTTTTGGTGAATACAGTTTTCTCCAACTTGTTGCATTGCACTGATATTGTATCAACCAGTGGTGACTGGTGCTGCCCTGGATGACCAGTCACCACAATCCAGCTCAGTTCTGATGAGACCACTGTTTGCTTCCATGGCTCTTCTCTAGTTAACTTCCTTAAATGCTTTTGTACCCTTAATGATTGATGTTTACTACAATGTTATTATTGACTATTTTGCCAGCTTACCTAAATTTGGTAGATTTACATGGTACATTTTTAGATAGTCCAGGTTCTGAGTACACGTAGCCCATGAATCTCTGAAATTGCATGCAAGATTGGGGATATATGTGCATTTTCTAGGAGAGGTCCCGTGTTTTATCCATACTCGCAAAAGGGGTTCAAGAATGAAGAATCAAGCTAATCTGAGGTGTTTCTTTTCATTAGACTTTAAAGTCCTTGCCTGTCCTGTCCTATAGACATAGAGGAGTTACTTTCTTCATTTTGATGGGATGAGTTTCTTTCCAGATCTATCTGAAATGATCCTATTTTGAACAGAGACATCAGTACATTATGTTTAATCATTTAAACCTTCTCCTGGCCAGAGGAAGCTGGGGTTTTATATTCAACTAGCACACACATATGATTAACTTTTGTATACATTTATGTTTACCTAGTAGGATTATGTGTTACTTGTGTGCAGGGACTGAATTTTGTTCATTTTATGTCCCCAGTGCCTAGCCCAGTGCCTGAGACATGGTAGGTGCTCTGTAAATATTGATTGGAAGTCTGACAACATTTTATATTGCTCAATTAACAGTGAGTACAAGAAATAGCAATATAACTAGATCATGCTGCATTTTAAGTATTAGCATATTACCAGGGTAGATTATGAATATATGTATCAAAAATGGCCTATTGAGACAGAAATTCCTGAGGGAACTATAAAAATAGCACCCTATTCACTGAAAAAAATACAAAATTTGATTTCCCACTATTATTAGACTCCAATAAATATTCATTCTCTATCCCTCTAGGGGGGTCCCAAGCTTCCTGCAAGTGAAATAAGCACTAAATGTGCCCAATAAATCACTCTGATTGTTTTTACCCTAGAGCCAGAATGGAGATTGTAGTTGGTTTACTTCTTCCAACAAAGATTAGGCTGCTTTAGGCTGCTTCTTCCAGCCTAAAGATTCAAATAACATTAGATTTTTTTAATCCCTAAGACTAGAGGAGGCAGAGTAAGATTGTTCATGTACCACCAAACTTTCTGTGAAGGTAATAGCCTGCTCTTTGGAGGAAAAACCTGCATGAAAACCCCCAGAAGTCAACGTCTGGGAGCTCTCTAACAATAATCACTGCTTATACAAACTAAATTGCAAATCCTGCAGGATAGCTTCTGGGTCTATTTAACTTGCCTTAAATAGGTCCCGGTTCCCATAATAGTGTCGAGTTAGGGGAGGCATCAATCTCCAAAGTGCTCAGTTAGTAAAGCCCAGTGTTAATGAGGTTACAGGCAGAGCTTCCATTCCTCCAAGTAACTCTCCCTGTTTCTCTGCCCCTGGCAACACCCATGACTCCATCTCCATGCTGACCCCCGGGGGGGGGGGGGATCTGAGATTAGGGAATGTGCTTGGCTTGCTACAAAGCCATTAGGGCAAACAATACGAGCAATACCCTACTCCTGCTGTAAGGAGGACAAAACAATCCAAGAGTGAAAATGGTGACCAATGATGCTACAGAATGAAGATTGAGCCCTGTGTGTCCTTTCGTTGAGGATAATACACTGTTCTCAACAGGCATGTTACTAAAACAAGCTGCTGATGATAGGACAAGGCCTACCCATCTTTATAGGTAAATTAACATAATTGGAGTTAGGATTTCAACTCAATAGGCAGAAATGGGGCAGTCTACAGTATTATACAATTTGTGCATGACTGCTGGTAATTGGAGAGTAAATAATATCTGCAAAAGAAGAAAATGCAGGCATTTGAGTAAAGTGGCAGCAAGCTTACCACTTAGGCATGCTGTTAATAAGATATACTGGTGTGAATTGGTTAAGTCCCTCCACCTCCACCACTTCTTTATTCTTTAACTTAAATTAATTTCTTAGAACTAAAAGGCATCCAGTTTAGCAAAAACAGCAGGGAATTGCTTTGGAAAGGTATACTTCTTCATCTTAGGGAATGTGATTTAAAATCTGAAGTAAATAAGCCATATAGTTTTTCCCTTTCATAACAAAGGATACAATGGCCATAAAGCAAAGAGGCAGAACCTAGGTCATCTTGCCTGGGGGCATGTTTTGAAAGTTCAGAGAAAACCCCATAAATTGAAGTTGTGAGGTCAAAACATTCTAAATAATTTGCACAAGAACAATTTGCTGCCAGCACTCAAAGCAGTGAGTCCCTAACTGGGGGCTAAGGGACCTTCCCTGTTTTATAGATGGAGAAAATGAGCATAGAGTTTTTGCTTAGAGTCATGCCCTCTCACTGCTGAAGACTTTTTCCTAAGGTTGGGGGGAAAAGTCAGAAAGCTTTCCAGCCAAGAATCTAGTGTAAACTAAAAGCAATTTATCTGAAGAAATGAAAGCCCTGTGACAAACAAGATATAAAAGATTTAGAATGTAGGCAGGAATCAGGATAACTGGAACGCAAACTAACCTCAACCTGGGACTTCTCCAGATAAGCCTTGCACAGCCATCTCAATCTATGTAGATCTCGTGTTACATAAACCCACTCACTTGATCACCAGAAACAGGGTGGGTCCAGATGTTAGGGGATGGCAATCTCATCAAACAAGCTGCACTAGTTTTGAATATACCAACCCAGTCTAAAACAAAGCTGAGTAAAACAAAATGGACAGAAGCAAAAAGAAGCCCCCCACTCCAAAACCAAAAACCAAACCAAACAGAAAAATCCAACCAAACATATCATAAACAACTAAGAGAATATTTTCAAAAGCAATTAACTGGCCTATCACCTTTCAGACTCTCTGGCTCAGAATTCTGAGAGCTTCAAAAAATTGTGCTGAACAAGGAGGTACTATTGCTTAATCAGATCTTGTCAATTCATTTGCCTGATTAATTTTTTTCTACCTTACTGTTCTTTTCCAGGGGCACTGTGGGCTTTTCCCACCTTTCCAGGGTCGGCATGCTATACAAGGGAGTAGACTTCCTCAACAAGCTGCCCGCTGCCTTTGATGAAATTATAGATTATTATCATGTCTACAAAGTTGGGACGATCTGAGTTGTTTGTGAGTGGTTATTATGAATGTCTAGTCCCATAGACATAGAGCAATATTAAATTGCAGTGGGAACAAAGCTTGGAATTAATGAAAGGGAATTATTGGAATTAATGGGAGGCAATAATTTATATAAAAATTCTGTCTTAAGTGATAAGTTCCTTAGGTAGCAAATCTAAGTAGCCTCCATTGTGCCTATGGCTTTGCTCATAGTGGGCACCCAGAAAATGTCCATTGATTTAGTTTGAGAGCCATCTTTACTGAATAATAAGGGAAATAAACTGATTTTTTTTTTTTAGGTTTTAAGCTACTACTTAAATTGCACACACACATTAACATAATAGGAGTATAGTTACATAACCAAAGCATATCTGTAATCACCAGACATCTCCAGTGAAACCAAGAAAACCAGTTAGGCACCTTAGGCATTTGTGAAAACTTATCTATGATATGGTGGATATTGTCCAACTGAACTTGAACAGTCTGAGAGAAATCAGACAAATTAAAACAACCCATTCCTGGGGAATGTTCACATCCCTTATGTTCTTTTAACAGTAAATAGTCTGTAGTTGTAAGATTTTGGAGTGCTACAATTTGCACTTCTCCTAATTCTTGGTTGAGTTCCAACAGTATAGATCCAGTCAAATTTGTTGTTTTACTGTATGCACAGGCCAGCTTAGATATCTCCTTCTTCATTCCCATGGCAAGTCCAGGAGCTGGTGGGATGAGTGCATCTACAGCTGTAGCAGTGCGTGGATCTTTGTTGGGGTTTTTTGATGATCATCTTCTGGCATGAGTCTTCCAGAGAGTGCAGATGTTGGAAGTTCTTTTTCATATCGTATCTTAGTTCATTTTCTGGGTAGCCCAATTAGGCTTTGATCCTCTGTATAAACACAAACAGACCCTTTGCCTACACTTTTATATGCCCTTTATACCCTTGTGTAGAACTCATTGGAGGTTACGACACAGGAACTGCCCTTTTTTATTTTTTATTTTTTTTGTTTTTGGTATCACTAATCTACACTTACATGATGAATATTATGTTTATTAGGCTCTCCCCTATACCAGATCTCCCCTATAAACCCCTTTACAGTCACTGTCCATCAGCATAGCAAAATGTTGTAGAATCACTACTTGCCTTCTCTGTGTTGTACAGCCCTCCCTTTTCTCCTACACCCCCATGCATGCTAATCTTAATACCCCCCTACTTCTCCCCCCCCTTATCCCTCCCTACCCACCCATCTTGCCCAGTCCCTTTCCCATTGGTACCTGTTAGTCCATTCTTGAGTTCTGTGATTCTGCTGCTGTTTTGTTCCTTCACTTTTTCCTTTGTTCTTATATTCCACAGATAAGTGAAAACATTTGGTATTTCTCTTTCTCCGCTTGGCTTGTTTCACTGAGCATAATACCCTCCAGCTCCATCCATGTTGCAGCAAATAGTTGGATTTGCCCTTTTCTTATGGCTGAGTAGTATTCCATTGTGTATATGTACCACATTTTCTTTATCCATTCATCCATCGATGGACATTTAGGTTGCTTCCAATTCTTGGCTATTGTAAATAGTGCTGCGATAAACATAGGGGTGCACTGATCTTTCTCATACTTGATTGCTGCATTCTTAGGGTAAATTGCTAGGAGTGCAATTTCTGGGTCAAATGGTAAGTCTGTTTTGAGCATTTTGATATACCTCCATACTGCTTTCCACAATGTTTGAACTAACTTACATTCCCACCAGTAGTGTAGGAGGGTTCCCCTTTCTCCACAGCCTCGCCAACATTTGTTGTTGTTTGTCTTTTGGATGGCAGCCATCCTTACTGGTGTGAGGTGATACCTCATTGTAGTTTTAATTTGCATTTCTCTGATAATTAGCGATGTGGAGCATCTTTTCATGTGTCTGTTGGCCATCTGTATTTCTTTTTTGGAGAACTGTTCAGTTCCTCTGCCCATTTTTTAATTGGGTTATTTGTTTTTTGTTTGTTGAGGCGTGTGAGCTCTTTATATATTCTGGACGTCAAGCCTTTATCGGATGTGTCATTTTCAAATATATTCTCCCATACTGTACGGATCCTTTTTGTTCTATTGATGGTGTCTTTTGCTGCACAGAAGCTTTTCAGCTTAATATAGTCCCACTTATTCATTTTTGCTGTTGTTTTCCTTGCCCGGGGAGATATGTTCAAGAAGAGGTCACTCATGTTTATGTCTAAGAGGTTTTTGCCTATGTTTTCTTCCAAGAGTTTAATGGTTTCATGACTTACATTCAGGTCTTTGATCCATTTTGAGTTTACTTTTGTATATGGGGTTAGACAATGGTCCAGTTTCATTCTCCTACATGTAGCTGTCCAGTTTTGCCAGCACCACCTGTTGAAGAGACTGTCATTTCCCCATTGTATGTCCATGGCTCCTTTATCAAATATTAATTGACCATATATGTCTGGGTTAATAATGTCTGGATTCTCTAGTCTGTTCCATTGGTCTGTGGCTCTGCTCTTGTGCCAGTACCAAATTGTCTTGATTACTATGGCTTTGTAGTAGAGCTTGAAGTAGGGGAGTGAGATCCCCCCTACTTTATTCTTCTTTCTCAGGATTGCTTTGGCTATTCGGGGTCTTTGGTGTTTCCATATGAATTTTTGAATTATTTGTTCCAGTTCATTGAAGAATGTTGCTGGTAGTTTCATAGGGATTGCATCAAATCTGTATATTGCTTTGGGCAGGATGGCCATTTTGACGATATTAATTCTTCCTAGCCACGAGCATGGGATGAGTTTCCATCTGTTAGTGTCCCCTTTAATTTCTCTTAAGAGTGACTTGTAGTTTTCAGAGTATAAGTCTTTCACTTCCTTGGTTAGGTTTATTCCTAGGTATTTTATTTTTTTTGATGCAATTGTGAATGGAGTTGTTTTCCTGATTTCTCTTTCTGTTGGTTCATTGTTAGTGTATAGGAAAGCCACAGATTTCTGTGTGTTGATTTTGTATCTTGCAACTTTGCTGTATTCCGATATCAGTTCTAGTAGTTTTGGGGTGGAGTCTTTAGGGTTTTTTATGTACAGTATCATGTCATCTGCAAATAGTGACAGTTTAACTTCTTCTTTACCAATCTGGATTCCTTGTATTTCTTTGTTTTGTCTGATTGCCGTGGCTAGGACCTCCAGTACTATGTTAAATAACAGTGGGGAGAGTGGGCATCCCTGTCTAGTTTCCGATCTCAGAGGAAATGCTTTCAGCTTCTCGCTGTTCAGTATAATGTTGGCTGTGGGTTCATCATAGATGGCCTTTATTATGTTGAGGTACTTGCCCTCTATTCCCATTTTGCTGAGAGTTTTTATCATGAATGGATGTTGAACTTTGTCAAATGCTTTTTCAGCATCTATGGAGATGATCATGTGGTTTTTGTCTTTCTTTTTGTTGATGTGGTGGATGATGTTGATGGACTTTCGAATGTTGTACCATCCTTGCATCCCTGGGATGAATCCCACTTGGTCATGGGGTATGATTCTTTTGATGTATTTTTGAATTCGGATTACTAATATTTTGTTGGGTATTTTTGCATCTACGTTCATCAGGGATATTGGTCTGTAGTTTTCTTTTTTGGTGGGGTCTTTGCCTGGTTTTGGTATTAGGGTGATGTTAGCTTCATAGAATGAGTTTGGGAGTATCCCCTCCTCCTCTATTTTTTGGAAAACTTTAAGGAGAATGGGTATTATGTCTTCCCTGTATGTCTGATAAAATTCCGAGGTAAATCCATCTGGTCCGGGGGTTTTGTTCTTTGGTAGTTTTTTGATTACCTCTTCAATTTCGTTGCTGGTAATTGGTCTATTTAGATTTTCTGTTTCTTTCTGGGTCAATCTTGAAAGGTTGTATTTTTCTAGGAAGTTGTCCATTTTTCCTAGGTTTCCCAGCTTGTTAGCATATAGGTTTTCATAGTATTCTCTAATAATTCTTTGTATTTCTGTGGGGTCCGTCGTGATTTTTCCTTTCTCTTTTCTGATACTGTTGATTTGTGTTGACTCTCTTTTCTTCTTAATAAGTCTGGCTAGAGGCTTATCTATTTTGTTTATTTTCTCGAAGAACCAGCTCTTGGTTTCATTGATTTTTGCTATTGTTTTATTCTTCTCAATTTTATTTATTTCTTCTCTGATCTTTATTATGTCCCTCCTTCTGCTGACCTTAGGCCTCATCTGTTCTTCTTTTTCCAATTTCAATAATTGTGACATTAGACCATTCATTTGGGATTGCTCTTCCTTTTTTAAATATGCTTGGATTGCTATATACTTTCCTCTTAAGACTGCTTTTGCTGTGTCCCACAGAAGTTGGGGCTTAGTGTTGTTGTTGTCATTTGTTTCCATATATTGCTGGATCTCCATTTTGATTTGGTCATTGATCCATTGATTATTTAGGAGCGTGTTGTTAAGCCTCCATGTGTTTGTGAGCCTCTTTGCTTTCTTTGTACAGTTTATTTCTAGTTTTATGCCTTTGTGGTCTGAAAAGTTGGTTGGTAGGATTTCAATCTTTTGGAATTTTCTGAGGCTCTTTTTGTCGCCTAGTATGTGGTCTATTCTGGAGAATGTTCCATGTGCACTTGAGAAGAATGTATATCCCGCTGCTTTTGGATGTAGAGTTCTATAGATGTCTATTAGGTCCATCTGCTCTACTGTGTTGTTCAGTGCTTCCGTGTCCTTACTTATTTTCTGCCCGGTGGATCTATCCTTTGGGGTGAGTGGTGTATTGAAGTCTCCTAGAATGAATGCATTGCAGTGTATATCCCTCTTTAGTTCTGTTAGTATTTTTTTCACATATGCTGGTGCTCCTGTGTTGGGTGCATATATATTTAGAATGGTTATATCCTCTTGTTTGACTGAGCCCTTTATCATTATGTAGTGTCCTTCTTTATCTCTTGTTACTTTCTTTGTTTTGAAGTCTATTTTGTCTGATATTAGTACTGCAACCCCTGCTTTCTTCTCGCGGTTGTTTGCCTGAGATATGTTTTTCCATCCCTTGACTTTTAGTCTGTACATGTCTTTGGGTTTGAGGTGAGTTTCTTGTAAGCAGCATATAGATGGGTCTTGCTTTTTTATCCATTCTATTACTCTGTGTCTTTTGATTGGTGCATTCAGCCCATTAACATTTAGGGTGACTATTGAGAGATATGTACTTATTGGCATTGCTGGCTTTAAATTCGTGGTTACCAAAGGTTCAAGGTTAGCCTCTTTAGTATCTTACTGCCTAACTTAGCTCGCTTATTGAGCTGTTATATACACTGTCTGGAGATTCTTTTCTTCTCTCCCTTCTTGTTCCTCCTCCTGGATTCTTCATATATTGGGTGTTTTGTGCTGTGCTCTTTCTAGGAGTGCTCCCATCTAGAGCAGTCCCTGTAAGATGTTCTGTAGAGGTGGTTTGTGGGAAGCAAATTCCCTCAGCTTTTGTTTGTCTGGGAATTGTTTAATCCCACTGTCATATTTGAATGATAGTCGTGCTGGATACAGTATCCTTGGTTCAAGGCCTTTCTGTTTCATTGCATTTAATGTATCATGCCATTCTCTTCTGGCCTGTAGGGTTTCTGTTGAGAAATCTGATGTTAGCCTGATGGGCTTTCCTTTATAGGTGACCTTTTTCTCTCTAGCTGCCTTTAAAACTCTTTCCTTGTCCTTGATATTTGCCATTTTAATTATTATGTGTCTTGCTGTTGTCCTCCTTGGATCCTTTCTGTTGGGGGTTCTGTGTATTTCTGTGGTCTCTTTATTTCCTCCCCCAGTGTGGGGAAGTTTTCAGCAATTATTTCTTCTAAGATACTTTCCATCTCTTTTCCTCTCTCTTCTTCTTCTGGGACCCCTATAATACGGATATTGTTCCTTTTGGATTGGTCACACAGTTCTCTTAATATTGTTTCATTCCTGGAGATCCTTTTGTCTCTCTCTCTGTCAGCTTCTATGTGTTCCTGTTCTCTGATTTCAATTCCATCAATGGCCTCTTGCATCCTATCCATTCTGCTTATAAACCCTTCCAGAGTTTGTTTGATTTCTGTGATCTCCTTTCTGGCATCTGTGATCTCCCTCCGGACTTCATCCCATTTCTCTTGCGTATTTCTCTGCATCTCAGTCAGCATGTTTATGATTCTTATTTTGAATTCTTTTTCAGAAAGACTGGTTAGGTCTGTCTCCTTCTCTGGTGTTGTCTCTGTGATCTTTGTCTGCCTGTAGCTTTGCCTTTTCATGGTGATAGGAATAGTTTGCAGAGCTGGGACGAGTGACGGCTGGAAGGACTTCCTTTCTTGTTGGTTTGTGGCCCTCCTCTCCTGGGAGAACAGCGACCTCTAGTGGCTTGTGCTGGGTAGCTGCGCGCAGACAGGGTTTCTGCTTCCTGCCCGGCTGCTATGGAGTTAATCTCCGCTGTTGCTGTGGGCGTGGCCTGGCTCGGGCAGCTACTCCAAAGTGCTGGAGTCGCGTTGGGGCGGGAGTGGCTGGGAGGCTATTTATCTCCGTAAGGGGCCTCCCTGCTCCCTGCAGCCCAGGGGTTAGGGTGCCCAGAGATCCCCGGATTCCCTACCTCTGGATTAAGTGTCCCGCCCTGCCCCTTTAAGACTTCCAAAAAGCACCCGCCAAAACAAAACAACGACCACCAAAAAAAAAAAAAAAAAAAAAAATTTTTAATTAAAAAAAGAGGTGGCCTCTCGTTTTTCTTTATTCTCCGGTGCCAGCCACAGGCCTCTGCTCACCGGCCTTGCTGCCCTGTTTCCCTAGTGTTGGTGTCCCTATCCCTTTAAGACTTCCAACAAGCACTCGCCAAAACAAAGCAGCAAAAAAAAAAAAGAAAAAAAAAAATTGGTCGCGCGCTTTTCTTATGTCCTCCAGCGCCTGGCCTCCAGTGCCCGCTCACTGTTCTTGCTGCCCTGTTTTCCTAGCATCCAGGGCCCCCTGGGCACATACTGTGTCTGCGCTCTGGCCCGGATGGCTGGGGCTGGGTGTTCGGCAGTCCTGGGCTCCGTCTCCCTCCCGCTCTGCCTACTCTTCTCCCGCCGGGAGCTGGGGGGAGGGGCGCTCGGCTCCCGCCAGGCCGGGGCTTGTATCTTACCCCCTTCGCGAGGCGCTGGGTTCTCTCAGGTGCGGATGTGGTCTGGATATTGTCCTGTGTCCTCTGGTCTTTATTCTAGGAAGGGTTGTCTTTGTTATATTTTCATAGATATATGTGGTTTTGGGAGGAGATTTCCGCTGCTCTACTCATGCCACCATCTTCCCTGTAGTCTGGAAATAAATTGATTTTATACTTTTATTTTTGTGTTCAAGACTCAGGCACTTAGCTCAATGACTTTTAATTCACGTTAGTATTTTCCCTTTCCCTATAGCCAGTAAGGGAAGGAGATGAATCTTGAAAGATGAGGTAGCAAAACATTGAACAATAATTAGGTAAAATAATATCAATAATATTATAATTTCTATTTTCACTTTTAATTATATCAATTGAGAAGGGAACAATGAACTGTTTCATTAACCATCAGGCAAACTGAAAAGAGATTTAGAAAATATTTATAATTCATCTATTAAATTCATAATTATTGAGAATCCAGTGTGTGCCAGGCACTGTGTTAACACTGGAGCTCTGGAAGTTATAAGGCTGAACATGGCAGACAGGATCTTTACCCTCAGGAAACTTACAGTCTAGTGATAAATAGAGGGACTGAGACCAGTAACCACATTGGAGAGGGAATGACGCTTTTTGCGTTGTACCTATATTACTTGACCCCCAGCTCATGCAGGGCACTGCAGGCCTCACAGCAACTCACACAATTCCCTTTCTTTCCATTCTTTACTGAAAAAATATGGCAGCATAAAGTATGCTGATGAAACTGTTATGCTCATACAATTCTTTGTGTTTCCTTTCATTACTGGAAAACCCTGCATTATGAAATTAAAGTTGCTGTCATGCATGACCATGTAATTAAATCGCATTTACTTTGCATTTCGTCTGTCTTTGGTTGGGCTTTTCTTCCCTGTGCCTCTAATTCAGAATCAATAAACAGGTGTTTAGACCCAAACGTGCTCCCAGCAAAAAGATGAGGATTCTGAACAGATCTGCTAATGGATAAATATAGGACACTAGATACTTAGTTTTTCAATAATCCCCAGGTTTAAAGGATTTTATTCATTCACCAAGGATAAGTGCATTATGCGGAAATGTGGGTGAGATCATAACTATCTCTGAGGGCCACTATTGAAGAAAAAGGAAAGAAAATAGAAATAATCTTTTGGCCATATTTCAACTAAATATTACTTGGAGTTGATAAAAATGGATTAAGTATGTAGGAATCTAGGTGTTGCTTTGTCATGCTTTAGGGAAGTGATGATTCATTCATGTTTTGGTCAAAGTCTGATGCTAAATTTTCATCCTATATTATCATCAGTTTTTTTTTTCTTAAATAATTATTTTTTATTGAAGGGTAGTTGACACACAGTATTACATTACATGAGTTTCAAGTGTACAACACAGTGGTAGAACATTTATATACATAATTCTAGGTTCCAGCTATCACCCTACCAGGCTGTTACAATATCTTGACTATATTCCTTATGCTATACATTACATCCCAGTTACTAATTTATTTTACCATTGGAAGTCTGTCCTTTTTTTTTTTTTTTTTTTTTTTGTGAGGGCATCTCTCATATTTATTGATCAAATGGTTGTTAATGACAATAAAATTCTGTATAGGGGAGTCAATGCTCAATGCACAATCATTAATCCACCCCAAGCCTAATTTTTGTCAGTCTCCAATCTTCTGAGGCATAACAAACAAGTTTTTACATGTAGAACAAATTCTTACATAATGAATAAGTTACATAGTGAACAGTACAAGGGCAGTCATCACAGAAACTTTTGGTTTTTCTCATGCATTATGAACTCTAAACAGTCAGTTCAAATATGAATACTCATTTGGTTTTTATACTTGATTTATATGTGGATACCAAATTTCTCTCTTTATTATTATTATTTTTAATAAAATGCTGAAGTGGTAGGTAGATACAAGATAAAGGTAGAAAACATAGTTTAGTGTTGTAAGAGAGCACATGTAGATGATCAGGTGTGTGCCTGTAGACTATGTGTTAATCCAAGCTAGACCAGGGCAATAAAACATCCACGTATGCAGAAGATTTCTCTCAGAACGGGGGGGTGAGGTTCTAAGCCTCACCTCTGTTGATCCCCAATTTCTCACCTGATGGCCCCCCTGCGACTGTGCCTGTCTTAGGTTGTTCCTCCCTTGAGGAATCTTACCCGTCTCTGGCTAACCAGTCATCTTCCGGGGCCATACAGGGAAATGTGAAGTTGGTAAGTGAGAGAGAAGCCTTATTGTTTGAAAAAGTTAGCTTTTTACTTCTTTGCATATTTATGCCCTGTGGCTTCTATACCCAGCATTTGTCTTGAGGTATCTTTACCACTTGGAAGAATTATGATACTCGGTAAATTTGATATGAGGCACGAATTCTATTTAAGGGTTGTAATTAGGAAGGAAGAAGAAAAGCTATAGAAGTAGCAGGCGGAAGAAAACATGGGAAGATTGATTATTTCTTTGATATATCTTCTTGTAGAGTAACTTCAGCATGTATAGGTTTTAAGCTACTACTTAAATTGCACACACACATTAACATAATAGGAGTATAGTTACATAACCAAAGCATATCTGTAATTACCAGCCGTCTGCAGTGAAACCAAGAAAACCAGTTAGGCACCTTAGGCATTTGTGAAAACTTATCTATGATATGGTGGATATTGTCCAACTGAACTTGAACAGTCTGAGAGAAATCAGACAAATTAAAACAACCCATTCCTGGGGACTGTTCACATGCCATATGTTCTTTTAACAGTAAATAGTTTGTAGTTGTAAGACTTTGGAGTGTTACAATTTGCACTTCTCCAAATTCTTGGTTGAGTTCCAACAGTATAGATCCAGTCCAATTTTGTTGTTTTACTGTATGCACAGGCCAGCTTAGATATCTCCTTCCTCATTCCCATGGCAAGTCCAGGAACTGGTGGGATGAGTGCATCTACAGCTGTAGCAGTGCGTGGATCTGTGTTGGGGTTTTTTGATGATCATCTTCTGGCATGAGTCTTCCAGAGAGTGCTGATGTTGGAAGTTCTTTTTCATATCGTATCTTAGTTCATTTTCGGGGTAGCCCAATTAGGCTTTGATCCTCTGTAAAAACACAAACAGACCCTTTGCCTACACTTTTATATGCCCTTTATACCCTTGTGTAGAACTCGTTGGAGGTTACCACACAGGAACTGCCCTTTTTTTTTTCTATCACTAATCTACACTTACATGACGAATATTATGTTTACTAGGCTCTCCCCTATAAACCCCTTTACAGTCACTGTCGATCAACATAGCAAAATGTTGTAGAATCACTACTTGCCTTCTCTGTGTTGTACAGCCCTCCCTTTTCTCCTACCCCCCCATGCATGTTAATCTTAATACCCCCCTACTTCTCCCCCCCTTATCCCTCCCTACCCACCCATCCTCCCCAGTCCCTTTCCCTTTGGTACCTGTTAGTCCATTCTTGAGTTCTGTGATTCTGCTGCTGTTTTGTTCCTTCAGTTTTTCCTTTGTTCTTATATTCCACAGATAAGTGAAATCATTTGGTATTTCTCTTTCTCTGCTTGGCTTGTTTCACTGAGCATAATACCCTCCAGCTCCATCCATGTTGCTGCAAATGATTGGATTTGCCCTTTTCTTATGGCTGAGTAGTATTCCATTGTGTATATGTACCACATCTTCTTTATCCATTCATCTATTGATGGACATTTAGGTTGCTTCCAATTCTTGGCTATTGTAAATAGAGCTGCAATAAACATAGGGGTGCATCTGTCTTTCTCAAACTTGATTGCTGCGTTCTTAGGGTAAATTCCTAGGAGTGGAATTCCTGGGTCAAATGGTAAGTCTGTTTTGAGCATTTTGATGTACCTCCATACTGCTTTCCACAATGGTTGAACTAACTTACATTCCCACCAGCAGTGTAGGAGGGTTCCCCTTTCTCCACAGCCTCGCCAACATTTGTTGTTGTTTGTCTTTTGGATGGCAGCCATCCTTACTGGTGTGAGGTGATAACTCATTGTAGTTTTAATTTGCATTTCTCTGATAATTAGCGATGTGGAGCATCTTTTCATGTGTCTGTTGGCCATCTGTATTTCTTTTTTGGAGAACTGTCTGTTCAGTTCCTCTGACCATTTTTTAATTGGGTTATTTGTTTTTTGTTTGTTGAGGCGTGAGAGCTCCTTATATATTCTGGACGTCAAGCCTTTATCGGATGTGTCATTTTCAAATATATTCTCCCATACTGTAGGGATCCTTCTTGTTCTATTGATGGTGTCTTTTGCTGTACAGAAGCTTTTCAGCTTAATATAGCCCCACTTACTCATTTTTGCTGTTGTTTTCCTTGCCCGGGGAGATATGTTCAAGAAGAGGTCACTCATGTTTATGTCTAAGAGGTTTTCGCCTATGTTTTCTTCCAAGAGTTTAATGGTTTCATGGCTTACATTCAGGTCTTTGATCCATTTTGAGTTTACTTTTGTATATGGGGTTAGACAATGGTCCAGTTTCATTCTCCTACATGTAGCTGTCCAGTTTTGCCAGCACCACCTGTTGAAGAGACTGTCATTTTGCCATTGTATGTCCATGGCTCCTTTATCAAATATTAATTGACCATATATGTCTGGGTTAATGTCTGGATTCTCTAGTCTCTTCCATTGGTCTGTGGCTCTGCTCTTGTGCCAGTACCAAATTGTCTTGATTACTATGGCTTTATAGTAGAGCTTGAAGTTGGGGAATGAGATCCCCCCTACTTTATTCTTCTTTCTCAGGATTGCTTTGGCTATTCGGGGTCTTTGGTGTTTCCATATGAATTTTTGAATTATTTGTTCCAGTTCATTGAAGAATGTTTCTGGTAGTTTCATAGGGATTGCATCAGATCTGTATATTGCTTTGGGCAGGATGGCCATTTTGACGATATTAATTCTTCCTAGCCACGAGCATGGGATGAGTTTCCATCTGTTAGTGTCCCCTTTAATTTCTCTTAAGAGTGACTTGTGGTTTTCAGAGTATAAGTCTTTCACTTCTTTGGTTAGATTTATTCCTAGGTATTTTATTTTTTTTGATGCAATTGTGAATGGAGTTGTTTTCCTGATTTCTCTTTCTGTTGGTTCATTGTTAGTGTATAGGAAAGCCACAGATTTCTGTGTGTTGATTTTGTATCCTGCAACTTTGCTGTATTCCGATATCAGTTCTAGTCGTTTTGGGGTGGAGTCTTTAGGGTTTTTTATGTACAGTATCATGTCATCTGAAAATAGTGACAGTTTAACTTCTTCTTTACCAATCTGGATTCCTTGTATTTCTTTATTTTGTCTGATTGCTGTAGCTAGGACCTCCAGTACTATGTTAAATAACAGTGGAGAGAGTGGGCATCCCTGTCTAGTTCCCGATCTCAGCAGAAATGCTTTCAGCTTCTCGCTGTTCAATATAATGTTGGCTGTGGGTTTATCATAGATGGCCTTTATTATGTTGAGGTACTTGCCCTCTATTCCCATTTTGCTGAGAGTTTTTAACATGAATGGATGTTGAACTTTGTCAAATGCTTTTTCAGCATCTATGGAGATGATCATGTGGTTTTTGTCTTTCTTTTTGTTGATGTGGTGGATGATGTTGATGGACTTTCGAATGTTGTACCATCCTTGCATCCCTGGAATGAATCCCACTTGGTCATGGTGTATGATCCTTTTGATGTATTTTTGAATTCGGTTTGCTAATATTTTGTTGAGTATTTTTGCATCTACGTTCATCAGGGATATTGGTCTGTAGTTTTCTTTTTTGGTGGGGTCTTTGCCTGGTTTTGGTATTAGGGTGATGTTAGCTTCATAGAATGAGTTTGGGAGTATCCCCTCCTCCTCTATTTTTTGGAAAACTCTAAGGAGAATGGGTATTATGTCTTCCCTGTATGTCTGATAAAATTCCGAGGTAAATCCATCTGGCCCGGGGGTTTTGTTCTTTGGTAGTTTTTTGATTACCTCTTCAATTTCGTTGCTGGTAATTGGTCTGTTTAGATTTTCTGTTTCTTCCTGGGTCAATCTTGGAAGGTTATATTTTTCTAGGAAGTTGTCCATTTCTCCTAGGTTTCCCAGCTTGTTAGCATATAGGTTTTCATAGTATTCTCCAATAATTCTTTGCATTTCCGTGGGGTCCGTCGTGATTTTTCCTTTCTCGTTTCTGATACTGTTGATTTGTGTTGACTCTCTTTTCTTCTTAATAAGTCTGGCTAGAGGCTTATCTATTTTGTTTATTTTCTTGAAGAACCAGCTCTTGGTTTCATTGATTTTTGCTATTGTTTTATTCTTCTCAATTTTATTTATTTCTTCTCTGATCTTTATTATGTCCCTCCTTCTGCTGACCTTAGGCCTCATCTGTTCTTCTTTTTCCAATTTCGATAATTGTGACATTAGACCATTCATTTGGGATTGCTCTTCCTTTTTTAAATATGCTTGGATTGCTATATACTTTCCTCTTAAGACTGCTTTTGCTGTGTCCCACAGAAGTTGGGGCTTAGTGTTGTTGTTGTCATTTGTTTCCATATATTGCTGGATCTCCATTTTGATTTGGTCATTGATCCATTGATTATTTAGGAGCGTGTTGTTAAGCCTCCATGTGTTTGTGAGCCTCTTTGCTTTCTTTGTACAGTTTATTTCTAGTTTTATGCCTTTGTGGTCTGAAAAGTTGGTTGGTAGGATTTCAATCTTTTGGAATTTTCTGAGGCTCTTTTTGTCGCCTAGTATGTGGTCTATTCTGGAGAATGTTCCATGTGCACTTGAGAAGAATGTATATCCCGCTGCTTTTGGATGTAGAGTTCTATAGATGTCTATTAGGTCCATCTGCTCTACTGTGTTGTTCAGTGCTTCCGTGTCCTTACTTATTTTCTTCCCAGTGGATCTATCCTTTGGGTTGAGTGGTGTGTTGAAGTCTCCTAGAATGAATGCATTGCAGTCTATATCCCCCTTTAGTTCTGTTAGTATTTTTTTCACATATGCTGGTGCTCCTGTGTTGGGTGCATATATATTTAGAATGGTTATATCCTCTTGTTTGACTGAGCCCTTTATCATTATGTAGTGTCCTTCTTTATCTCTTGTTACTTTCTTTGTTTTGAAGTCTATTTTGTCTGATATTAGTACTGCAACCCCTGCTTTCTTCTCACTGTTGTTTGCTTGAAATATGTTTTTCCATCCCTTGACTTTTAGTCTGTACATGTCTTTGGGTTTGAGGTGAGTTTCTTGTAAGCAGCATATAGATGGGTCTTGCTTTTTTATCCATTCTGTTACTCTGTGTCTTTTGATTGGTGCATTCAACCCATTAACATTTAGGGTGACTATTGAAAGATATGTACTTATTGCCATTGCAGGCTTTAAATTCGTGGTTACCAAAGGTTCAAGGTTAGCCTCTTTAGTATCTTACTGCCTAACTTAGCTCGCTTATTGAGCTGTTATATACACTGTCTGGAGATTCTTTTCTTCTCTCCCTTCTTGTTCCTCCTCCTGGATTCTTCATATGTTGGGTGTTTTGTGCTGTGCTCCTTCTAGGAGTGCTCCCATCTAGAGCAGTCCCTGTAAGATGTTCTGTAGAGGTGGTTTGTGGAAAGCAAATTCCCTCAGCTTTTGTTTGTCTGGGAATTGTTTAATCCCACCGTACTATTTGAATGATAGTCGTGCTGGATACAGTATCCTTGGTTCAAGGCCCTTCTGTTTCATTGTATTAAATATATCATGCCATTCTCTTCTGGCCTGTAGGGTTTCTGTTGAGAAATCTGACGTTAGCCTGATGGGTTTCCCTTTATAGGTGACCTTTTTCTCTCTAGCTGCCTTTAACACTCTTTCCTTGTCCTTGATCTTTGCCATTTTAATTATTATGTGTCTTGGTGTTGCCCTTCTTGGATCCTTTCTGTTGGGGGTTCTGTGTATTTCCGTGGTCTGTTCGATTACTTCCTCCCCCAGTGTGGGGAAGTTTTCAGCAATTATTTCTTCTAAGATACTTTCCATCTCTTTTCCTCTCTCTTCTTCTTCTGGTACCCCTATAATACGGATATTGTTCCTTTTGGATTGGTCACACAGTTCTCTTAATATTGTTTCATTCCTGGAGATCCTTTTGTCTCTCTCTCTGTCAGCTTCTATGCTTTCCTGTTCTCTGATTTCAATTCCATCAATGGCCTCTTGCATTCTATCCATTCTGCTTATAAACCCTTCCAGAGTTTGTTTCATTTCTGCGATCTCCTTTCTGGCATCTGTGATCTCTTTCCGGACTTCATCCCATTTTTCTTGCGTATTTCTCTGCATCTCTGTCAGCATGTTTATGATTCTTATTTTGAATTCTTTGTCAGGAAGACTGGTTAGGTCTGTCTCCTTCTCTGGTGTTGTCTCTGTGATCTTTGTTTGCCTGTAGCTTTGCCTTTTCATGGTGATAGGAATAGTCTGCAGAACTGGGACGAGTGATGGCTGGAAGGACTTCCTTTCTTGTTGGTTTGTGGCCCTCCTCTCCTGGGAGAACAGCGGCCTCTAGTGGCTTGTGCTGCGCAGCTGCGCGCAGACAGGGTTTCTGCTTCCTGCCCGGCTGCTATGGAGTTAATCTCCGCTGTTGCTGTGGGCGTGGCCTGGCTCGGGCAGCTACTCCAAAATGGTGGAGTCGCGTTGGAGCAGGAGCTGCTGGGAGGCTATTTATCTCCGTAAAGGGCCTCCCTGCTCCCTGCAGCCTAGGGGTTAGGGTGCCCAGATATTCCGGATTCCCTACCACTGGATTAAGTGACCCGCCCTGCCCCTTTAAGACTTCCAAAAAGCACCCGCCAAAACAAAACAACGACCAAAAAAAAAACAAGAAAAAAAATTTTTTTTAATTAAAAAAAAAGGTGGTCTTTCGTTTTTTTTTATTCTCCGGTGCCAGCCTCAGGCCTCTGCTCACCGATCTTTCTGCCCTGTTTCCCTTGTCTTGGGGTCCCTGTCCCTTTAAGACTTCCAAAAAGCGCTCGCCAAAAGAAAGCAGCAAAAAAGCAAAAAAAAAAAAAATGATCGCGCGCTTTTCTTATGTCCTCTGTCGCCCAGCCTCCAGTGCCTGCTCACTGTTCTTGCTGCCCTGTTTTCCCAGTATCGGGGGCCCTGCACTGTGGCCCGGATGGCTGGGGCTGGGTGTTCGGCAGCCCTGGGCTTCGTCTCACTCCTGCTCTGCCTGCTCTTCTCCCGCCGGGAGCTGGGGGGAGGGGCGCTCGGCTCCCGCGGGGCGGGGGCTTGTATCTTACCCCCTTCGCGAGGCGCTGGGTTCTCTCAGGTGTGGATGTGGTCTGGATATTGTCCTGTGTCCTCTGATCTTTATTCTAGGAAGGGTTGTCTTTGTTATATTTTCATAGATATATGTGGTTTTGGGAGGAGATTTCCGCTGCTCTACTCACGCCGCCATCTTCCGCCCCTCCATCAGTTTTGTTGTTACAAAATTTGTAAACTTGTATGCTTACCATAAGTGTTACTACAGCACCAGAAAACAGTGAATGCCACACAGTAGAATAAAGAATATACATCTATATAAGGATAGCTACAAAACTGTATTAATTACTTTCATATCTTTTAAAATAAGAATTGATAGTTTAATTATTCACCTTTGAGTTTGGCCAGTAGGATTATTTGGAATGGTGGTTTCCAAGCTACCAAGTTCTGCATTATCTCATAGTATGTTAGAGCTGGAATATTAACAACAAAACTGCCATGCATCTAATGCTTAGCCATATGCCAGGCATTGGCTAAGGGCTTCACATGGATTATTTTACTATAGTAAATATTCTCACAACATCCTAATACCTAGATATTATAATTCACACTTCCCAGATGAGAATGCTGAAGCTCAATTACTTGCCCAGAGTCTTATAGCTAGTAAATGCAGAGGTAGGACCCAAATCTATCTGATTCAAGACCTTACACTGCTGGCCCTTCACTATGGTGCTTCTCACAGCTGGCAGAGAATTTAGGGATTTACTTGATTGAACTAAAGAACTGGAGGCCCAGGAAAGGTAAATGACTTAGTCACAGTTGCCTTGTGAGTAGCACATTTGGGGTCATGACAGATCTCATGTTCTTTTTCTCATGGTAAAATTAGAAGAATAGGGCCATGGGGGAATTCACATCTTTTCCTCTACCAATGTGCTCACTACTGATTCGTTTCTTGATCTTTTACACTTCCTGACTTTTGTCTATGATATCCAGTTGACCAGCAAATTCTGTTGATCCTTTGACCACAATGTCTTACATAAGGTCTAGCACATGTAATGAAATGGTTATGAGTCAGGCTATGCAGTTAGATTCCAGCTGGGTTCAAATCTCAGCTCCACTACTTGCTTGCCGGGTAATTTTGGGCAATTAATTAATCTCCCTGTGCTTTCATTTTTTTCATCTGTAAAATGGGGATGCTAATGTTGTCTACTTTATTAGAGTGTTTTGAGGATTAAAAGTGTATTATGAAGAGAAGCCAGATCCTGCCTCAGGCAGAACAAGAAGCTTGGATCTTGCCCCTTAATCTTTCCCATTAAAAACAAAATGTCTTATGCATTGATTAAAGAAATTTTCTTCTTTGTTTTACTGAAGTATAGTTGATATACAATCTTATATTGGTTTCAAGTGTTCAATGCAGTGCAGTTACTATATGTCAACATAGGAATATATTACAGAATCATTGACTATATTCTCCATGCTGTACTACCATCCCTGTGACCACATTATATTATGATTGAGGATTGATCAGGAATTTTCAGTAGTTGACTGGTATTATTTTGTTCTGAAGCCTAGGATATTCTTTCAGCTGGTAAGTCCCTTGTTTTATGCCCTTCTAGTTCCAGATGTTTGGGTATTAGTGAGTATTTTTTTAAGTGTGTGTGACCAAATGAAAATAAAACAGGGACCATACATATTAGGCAAAAAAAGCAAAATAAATGCAAAATAAAAAAGCAAAAAAAAAAATGTGTATGGAGCACTTATGATGCCTGGTGCAGCATATGCTCTCAGTAAATATTATTATTCTACAATATTTCCCTTTCTTAGCCTTAGCCCTGGTCTAGACCTTCATCTTCCTACATCTGGACAAAAAACTGTCCCCCAACTAGACTCCTTTCCTCCACCTTTGCACTATTATGATATGAAACTATACCTTGATTATTGTGTTCTCTTGCTCAAGAACTTAATTGCCTACAATATCACATCCAAAGTCTTCAGGCAATGCCCCATGTACCTGACTGACTTCTTTAGCCTTTGCCATGAGTTTCAACAACTGTACAGTTTGAGGGAACAGTCCCTACAAGATTGTCTTCACTTCCGACATCAGCCACAAGTTTGGTGGTGCCAGGATCGTCTTCACCTCAGATCAGCTGGCTACAAGTTTGGGGGGTCACCACAACCACTCTCAGGTTTGATAATTTGCTAGAATGACTATAGAAGGCAGGAGTGTTTACTTTATATTGTTTTATTACAGCAAAAGGATACAAATTAAAATCAGCCAAGGGGAGAGGTACATGGAGCAGAGTCCAGGATGGGGCCTTCCAACATTTGCTCTCCATGGAGTCACAGACAGCCTCACCCCCTCCATGTATGATGATGCACACGAAGTGTGGTTTGAGCCTCTTGAGCTTTTGATGTCTAGAGTTTTTACAGGGACTCAATCACATACTGTTACCATTGTTGACCGTTAGTCTCCAGCTATGCACAGAGGTTAGGCTAAATACTTTTAGTTATCATTTCCTGTGGAGGTCATAACTGACACCCCATGCCACTGAAACTCCCATTATAAATCACATTATTAAACTCTTGTGGCCAAAGCTTCCTAGCAACAAAGACTTTCTTATCAGGCAGGACATTCCAGAGGCCTAGAGGTCAACTTCTAGTAGCTGAGGGCACGGGTAAGGTTCTCTCTCTTTGGGTAAGGTTAATTCTTCACTATGCAGCCTTATTTCCCATTGCTCTTCAGTAGGACATCACCTGCCAAACTGGGCAATACCCAAACCACCCCACACTTCCATGCAGTTACTTTTGCCTGTAATATTTCTTCCTTTACTTCCAGGATGTTTATATGTTCTACTTTTTATGAGGCTCAGCTCAAGTGTCACTTGCCCCCTGAAACTTTGTTTGCCCCAAGCTTTTCTAACCATCCACTTTTCTAACTAGTTGAATATTGCCTTGTGTGGCCCTGCAGTGTGGCCTATATTTATTGACTTCTGTGAACCTTATATCCCTCCATAGCCTATGTGTTCACCACAAAGTACTTGCTTAGAAATAATGCATATTAATAATGATGACAATTTTCCTAGTGTCTAAGGTGTTGAGTAAATATGTCACAATGAAGTGAACTAAGTTTCCCTTTGATTGTAAATTAGGTGCCTTTGTTAGCTGCATCTTACTCTTTCTGATTACTTGGGCTCCAAGTTAGATACATTGCTACCTAAGAGAGTCATTAGAGCCTAAGCAATCAAATTCAAATTGAGCTTCACAATGTTTTCAAATATAA
Organism: Manis pentadactyla; assembly: GCF_030020395.1. Classification (NCBI taxonomy): domain Eukaryota; kingdom Metazoa; phylum Chordata; class Mammalia; order Pholidota; family Manidae; genus Manis; species Manis pentadactyla. The sequence goes on along the minus strand of NC_080021.1, from coordinate 183,644,154 downwards.
AAAACAAGTGATGGATTGACATTTATGGACCTTAATGTTTCCTGCAGAACAGAATGACCAAAAATGTCTCCTGGAAACCAGAACTTCATGCTACACTTAGTTGTCAGTTACTTTTACTTTGCCCTAGTTCCTATGACCCCTGATGGGTTAGAACCTAGAAGAGACAGGCAAACTCCATCCAGCGAGCTCTTCTGAAAAATAATAGATGCCTTAAAATACCAATACTTTAATTTTAGTGTCCCAAGATTCCAGGATTTGGCACTTAGAACCACTGTCTGCAGAGTAGACACAGGGATTTTTGTTGCTTCTGGGTAGACAAACAAGTTCCCTTATCCCCACCAAAACAAAATGCCTTTACCAAAATGTCTAAATTACTGGCTTTATTCAGATATGGCCTCAATCTATTTCTTATTTAGACAATGCCTCAGTTGTCTTGACAACCGTGTGTGTGTGTGTGTGTGTCTACTGGATGGTGTCTGGAAGCAGCACCTTCAGCATCTGGGCAGAAAGAGTGGGTATACCAAGCAGAGAGCATTTCCCTACCCATTTAAACAACGATGTCAGAAAGGTTGAAAACATCATTCAGCATCAACTCTTCAATTAAAATCCCAATAATCTGTTCTCTCAGGCAAAGCAGAGCAATCACATATTGAAGGTTAGTGTCTAAATGTCTAACTTCTCATTCTGTATCGTATCAATGCCCATCATGATTTGGCCATGTTCTGAGTCTGCTGACCCTGCTGTGTCAACCTTCCCTCCAACTTTTGCCAAAATCTCTAGTGCCCTGGTTCTCCATTCTGGGTAACTGCTTACAAATAATATTGTTTCAAGCTTCCAAGATTGTTACATTTCTCTAAAGGTAAGCTTTTTCCAGACAGGTCATTGATCTTTGAGCTAGGAAATCCATTTTGTTCATACTGAACCCAAGACTTGATCTGTATGTGTTTTCCATATCTTTGGAAATCCTGCTGATTCTTCCAACCCTACTGGGCTGCTATTCCATAAGTACCTCTCTCACTGCATAAATGGTCTTGTGAAAGTCAGTAGCTTTGGCCCGGAGTCCATTCCCTATTTTTGGTGTAAAAGACAGATACAAGAAATTGACTCAAACATGGGTTTGCCCCAAATTGTTTTGCTTGTTTGTCTTGATACTGAGTATCAGAGGTCAAAGCTATTAAAGACAAAGAAAGCAATGCTACTTGATCATAAGAAGCATTGATCAACAGCTTCCAAAAGGCAATCTGTTGACATTATTGAATCAGTTCACATCAGTTCACCCAAGTTTGGTGAATTTTCCTCTTGAAGACTCATTTCTGGGAGTTTTTGTGGACCTTGTGCCCTACATGAACTTTGCAAGCTGCAAGGGAAGGTACAGGTAAAGTTTCGGGATGGCAAGCCCTTGCTAGTAGCCTTAAAAAATCAGTCTGCTTTAGTTCTCTCCAGTGTGTCAGTCATTGTTTTATGTTTTCAGACATGGTGGTATCTGGGGTGCCCAAGGCCAAAGGGATCCTCCACACTAGGGATGTAGCCAGTATGGCCCTGGGCCTGGTGGCTGTGTGTAAGATGTTTGAAATCCCACACAAGCCCACTGTCCAGCTGAAAATCTATGCTGGGATCCACTGAAGTAAGGCAAGATAGGACATGAGAAAAACCTTCCCTGCACCTCTCCCCATACTTCATAATGTATCAGTTTTCAGGGTAGAGCGTGTGATCCCATCTATACAGGCAAAAAAAGGAGCAAATATTTAAACTTCATGATTATAATGTTAACATTTTACTAAACATTGCCCTTGGAAATGAAAGCAAGAGAAAGAAACAAACATTTATTAAACACCATTTATTATGTGCCAGTTATAATAAGACTGGGCAGTTATACATATGACTTTATTTAACTCAAGATTAAAAGAGCATTGATTTAATTAATTATTTATGAAATTTTTGAAAATTAAAATTTTTAAATCTTAATTGAAATATAGTTGATATAAAATATTATAGTGATTTGAGGTACATAGCATAATTCAGCAATTATATTCATTACTAAAATGCTCACCACAATGTAGTGACTGCTTTTCAACATATAAAGATATTAAGAACTATATCCCCTGTGCTATACTTTTATCCCTGTGACTATTTTATAATGGGAATTTTGTACCTCTTTATTCCCTTCACTTATTCCACTCAGCTCCCCACCCTCTTCCCCTATGGCAACAAGCCGTTGTTCTCTGTGTTATGAATCTATTTTTGTTTTGTTTATTTGTTTGTCTTGTTTCTTAGATTTAGAAATCATATGGTATTTGTCTTTCTTTGTATGATTTGTTTCACTTAGCAAAATACTCTCTAGGTCCATCCATGTCCTTGCAAATGGCAAGATTTTATTCTTTTTTACAGCTAAGTAATATTCCATTTTATGTATGTAGCACATCTTCTTTATCCATTCATCTATTGATGGACACATATCTTGGCTATTGTAAGTAATGGTGCCATAAACATAGGAGTGCAGATATCTTTTTGAATTAGTGATTTTGTTTTCTTTGGGTAAGTTTGCAGAAGTAGGATTACTGGGTCATATGATATTTCTATTTTTAGAGCTTTGAGAAACCTCCATACTGTTTTTCCTAGTGGCTGTGACAATTTACATTCCTACCAACAGTGTACAAGGGTTTCCTTTTCTCTACATCCTCTCTAACACTTGTTATTTCTTGTCTTGCTGATGTTAGCCATTCTGACTGGTGTGAGCTGATATCTCCATATAGTTTTGATTTGCATTTCCCTGGTGATTAATGATGTTGAGCATCTTTTCATGTGTCTGTTGTCCATCTGTATTTCTTCTCTGGACAATCTCTATTCAGATCCTCTGCCCGTATATATAAATAGTTGGATTTTGTGTGTGTGTGTGTGTGTGTTGATTTTTGAGTTTTTTATATATTTTGGATACTAGCTCCATATCATACATGTCATTTGCAAATAGAAAGATTATCATTATTATTACTTGCTGTTTGCTTTTTTTAATGGAGGTAAAATACACATAGTGAAGTATAGTAATCCTAATTGCAGTTTGATGTATTTTAACCTGTGTATATACTTGTGCAACCAGATGAAGATAGAGAATGGTTCCAGCACCCTAAGACCTGTTCACACACCAACCCCACCTGCTTTTTGGTACCTGTCAGTACCACTGACTTATGCTAGAGGTAACCACTTATCTTATTTTCATCTCCAAAGATTATTTTTGCCTGTTCTTTGGGAGGAAAAATTTTCCTCTACCCTTCAAGGCAATGCAAAGAGCTATAAGAAGAACAGATGTTTGGTAATTAGGTGTTTGTCCTACTATATACATAGGCCATTCAGATAAAATTTCTCTGGTAATAATCCTTTTTTTTTGCAAGGACCCCAATTTATATTTTTCTAGGTAGTTAAGGGAGGGTTGAAAGTTTCTGTTGAGCGTGCAGGTCTTGACTGCCTTCAGTCCAAAATAGCCCACATGCCAAAGTGGCATATTTTGGGGAGGCTTATCTGTACCCCTTCATTGTATTTGAATTTATGTATTCTTTTGTTCCAAATGTATGTATTTTCATCCCCAATGTGTTGTTGAATGTAGCTGTTAAGGTTATTTTTTAAAGAAAATCAAATATTATTAAGGCCACAGGGAAGCATTTTACATCATCATAGTGGTTTGATTGATCTTGTCTACTGAGTTAATCAACCATATGTATTGCTGAGAGGAATCCAAGTAGTTCTTGTGGGCTTACATACATAGCACATTAAACCTTCATAAGAGTGTATATCAATGATATCTTAATAAAAAAATAAAAATAAATAATAATAATAAAAAACCCACCTAGTTCTATATATGGTCAAATTAAGGGCAAGGTGGACCTTCTTATTAAGAATTAGAAACCTAGAAGCTTCAGAAGGAAATAAATATATTAGACTGTATAAAATAAAATATGTTTAAATGGCAAAAGAAACTATGAGGAAAGTCCATAGGTAAATTATGTTTTTAGAAAAAAATTGCAAATTATTTTTTGTACCACACAAACAACTCTTAAAAACTGGCAAGAAACAGATATACAACACAGTAGAGGGTAATTCACAAAAAAAGATGTTCACATTTATTAGGATAAAGAAAATTAATACCATTTTATTCTCATCAGACTGGCAAACAATTAGAAGAGGTGATAACTACTTATCATTTACTGATAGAAAAGTGAATGAAACATTTTTAAAAAGCAAACTAGCAAATTCTTAAAATTAAAAATGTTAGTATACTTTGACCCAAAAAAAGACAACTGAGTATTGCATGTGGAGAGAAGTTATGTAAATCTTGGTCAGTCACATTGTAATCATATTGATTAATTTCAGGTTCCAATTATACAGAGAGGCGATTCCTCCCATACACTAATTTTAAAAATGGGAATGCATGTATTTGGAAAGAAATTTAAAGAATACAGCACAAAGGCTTAAGTGCAAATGTTAACAGCATTTTTTGTAATAGCCCCAAACTGGAAGCAACCCAAATGTACAGTAACTGGTGAATGGTTAACTTATTGTTATATCCATACTGTGGATTATTACTCAGCAAAAAAAGAGGAATGGAATATTAATACATGCAATAACTTGGATGAATTTTAAAGACATACTTAACATAAAGGTCCAATACTACATACTGTATGATTTCATTTGTCTGACATTCTAGAAAATGCAAAACAATCATGACAGAGAGCAGATGAATGGTTGCCTGGAGCCCTGTGGAACAGGAGACTGATTGTGGAGAAATAAAAGGGAATTTTTAGGGTGCTTGAACTGTTGTATGCCTTGATTAAGGATTATGTGATTACGTTATTTACCTTACTGAGATTCATTAAACTGTGCACTTAAAAACGGATGAATTTTATTGTATGTAAATCATACATCAATGAAACTGGAAAAAATTTTCAAGTGTGCAAAGAGGTATAAACAGTGAAAAGTAATTTTCCCTCCCACATCTGTCCCTAGTCTATGTGCCTTCCCTTCCCTGCTTACCTTTTGTAGTGGTTCTGTAGATTTACATAATGGGCACTTGAATAGTTTAAAAGTTAGGCAAGAATACTGGAATTCAGGTGCCAAATTTTGATAACATGTCATAAAAATGATCCTAGTATTATTATGCTCAGAAGAGTTCAGTTTGTTTCTTGGTGCCCTTTACTGAATGCTTGCCACGAATTAGCTACTTTGCAGGCTTTTTTATTGCATTCTCACCAGAACCCTCTGAAATGGGTATCAGTAGCCTTGTTTGACAAAAGAGGAAACTGAAGTTTAGAAATATTAGGTACCAAAGTTACCAGCAGTAAGTGCACCAGATTACCCAGCTAGTAAATGCACCAGGTTACCAGCTAGTTAAGTAGCAGAGCTGGGGTTCAAATCCAGGTCTGTTCCAGACAAACCCAAAGTCTGTGATCCATAATGCACTCAGTTGTGCTGTTGTCTTGATTTGGAAGGGAGGGAGAAAGGGAGGAGCACTGGGTCAACAGAACAGCCTGTGTGATCTCCCTTCTAACTCCTGCAATTGCTTTAGGCCCAAAGTTAAAACAACTTGCCTCCTCTGCCTTAACTCCACAACTCTACAGAGTCTTTAATTAGTACTCCTTCTCAAAACAGGGATATTCTAGTTTGGTCTTATTGTATGAAATTCCTTGGGCCTCAGGTGTTTTCATCTTTGTTTCTTATTCAGTGAAAAGTAATTCTGCAAACAATAAAGGTCTTCCTTATGTGTGAAATGCCTTTTTCAGTCCACATTAAAACTTTATCAAATTAATTTTCCCCTTTCTCTCTGCAGTAGTAATAGGGGAAAGCTCAATAGTGAAAAAGCCCTTCTGTTCTGAGCACCTTTTCCTTAAAATAGTAATAACCTTGGGGGACATAGGCAGGCAGACACCATTGGCCAAATGATTTAGCTGAAAGAGTTTTAGCCAAACAGATAAAACTTCTGAGCCCTATGGGTCATACTGGTCTATTGTTTTAATCTCTCTTCAGCTGAGTCTGGCAAATCCTTGGTCAGATACTGGCACAATATTGGAAATGACTTGAGCTTGTGAAGAAAAAGGAAAAAAGGCAATGAGACTGCTATTGCCAAAAACATTCTGGTGCTTTTTAAAATTCTCTTATATTGTGCTAAACTGTTTTCCCCCTGCCCTTTTCAGTGAGTGGTCTGGCCTGACTCCTAGAGCAATATGCTCCAATATGATGTCAAACTCCAGGAAATTCATGTCAAAATTTCTATAGCTAGTTGAGCATCTGTTCTGAATGTGCTTTTGTTCATCAGTGGGTGTGTGGGACGAGTAGACAGCTGGAATATTTTCCAAATGCAAAGTTAAATCTACACTGTCAAAGGGTGCCAGAAGCCCCCCCTGTATTGTTGAGATTAAGGTTCTGCCAGCGTCTCCAGCTTCATGCTTTGTGAGTAGGAACAGTACTACAGTTGCTCTTGTATCCCCAGTGCCTTAGCTCTCTGTCCGGCACACAGAGTGCACCCCAAAATAAAGCAGGGCTGGAAAAGATGACAAAGCCATCTAACCCAACTTGGGGGCAGTCGAAGTGTCCCCCTCTACAGGCCTACCTGGAAAGGAAAGAAGCTGAGTGAGGCTAGGACAACCTGGGGAGTGTTTGCCCCTTTCCAGTGAGGCAGCAAACACTTGATGGATGCCATGTGGTGGATGCCATGTGGTGTCAGTGTTTCCCAATTTCAGGTTTTCAAGATAATGCAGAAGTCTGGCTTTTTATGTGATATTTCCTGAGTTTTATTACACTATTTAGGCAAAATATTTGTCTGCCAGCTGGATTGGACTCACGGACTGCCAGTTTGGATTCCTTGTCTAAGCATTTAAAGGATCTAAAAATTTATTTTGGTCAAAAACCAAGAGCTTTGTTTCTTAGAATAACTTAAAATAATTTTAATCACATTTCCCCTCAAAGATGATCCCCAAAATTGGGATTCAGTACTACTGCCTCACAAACTGGTGTGGTCCCAGTTGTCACACTAACACATTTTCCTTTCCTTTTCTTCCCCATCCTCCTCAGTGGGACAGTAAACTGAGGATGCTCAGGACCCTGAGGATTTAGTTTCCACCTAGAAGAGGTAATTGGAAGCCTGGGGTCCATTTCGGGTACAGCCTGGCCCATATTACATCTTTTTCCTGCTCCCTTGGCCTCCTCTCTCTCCTGGCTTCTCCCTATCATCATTAAACATGCTCATGGCTCTCTAAATTTAAAGTAGAACAACCCTCTATGAGCCACACATTCCTATTCAGCTACCGTCCAGTCTTTCTGTGCCCTACACCATCAATCTTAAAGGATCATCTATACCTGCTGCCTCCACCTCCTTCCTCTGCTGGCTGCTGCAGTTTAGCATCTATCCCCATCACACCTCTGCAATGAATTTTGCCAAAGTCAGCAGGGACCTCCAGTGATATTTTCCAGTCCTCCTTGTCTTGATCTTTCATCAGCATTTTACTTGCTGGCTGATTTCTCCTTAAAACTACTTTCTCTTGAGTTTCATTATTACTCATTTACCTGGCTTTCCTGTAACTTCTCCCATTGGTCCCCTTCATGCTCCTGCAGGTGCTTCTTCTTCCAGGGCCTTAATGTTGATGACTCTCAGAGTTCCATCCTAAGCCCCCTCATCTCTAAGTCTACACACATCCATGGATGATCTCCCATGTCTTATTATATGACCTACATACTAAAGACTCTGAAGGCTTTATCACCAGCTCACATTTCTCTTCTGTACTCCAGGGGACTGATTCAGCTCCCTCAGGCACCTGCAAGTCAACATGTCCAACACCGAACCTTAGACTCTTCTTTTCCAGGATTGCTCTTCTTCCTATGGTTTTTGGTGTTTCATAGAATGGAACCTCTATCAACCTGGTGGCCCAAGTCAGACATCTTAATGTCATTCTTGACTCCTCCTTCTCATTCACACCCTACTCCTATCAGCTACGAGGTCCTGCAGCTCTATCTCCTAATGATCTTTCAGATATGCCCCCTTTTCTCCATTCTGACAAGACTCTGGGGCAGGTCACCATCATCTATTGCCCAGATTATAGCAACAGCCTCCAAGTTGGTTCCCTACCTCTGGTTTTGTCTATTCCTCCCACCACTCTTTTATGCACACTGTAGTAGGCTCCCTTTTTTTTCTTCACTTATATGTTTGGTTTTAAATTACATAGTTTTTACAATTTGGAGCAATCTTTCTGAAAGGCAAATCCAGTTGTCTCACTCTTCTGCCTAAAACCCTATGCCCTGCATGGCCTGGTTGGGGTTAGGCTGCTCCACACCCACTCATACTAACCTCCTTCAGTTTCTGCTCTCTTACACCTCCAGGCCATAGTACCACTTTGTTCAACACACTCCCAGCTCGTACTTTACCTGGCTGGCTTCTGCTCATCCTCTAAACTAGAAGACTTCTTTGAACCTTCTACTGAGTGACAAGGCCCTGCCTGATCTTTTTGCTCTCCCCACATGACTCTTACCTTACAGTGTTGTAATGGTTGTTTAATTGTCCAGTCCCTCCTGATTTCAAGCCATGTCTTCTGTGTTCAGTTTTAAAAATTGCCTTTTCACAATAGATGCTTGGCTATAATAGAATAGGTGTTTGATATGTGTGCATGTGTGTATGAATAAATGAATTCCCAAGGACTCTAGGGGGTAATTCTCAGATGAACATTCAGTGGTGTATGAGAGCCAGCTCATGTTGATTCCTGAGAGTCAAATGTGTTTCTAGTGTCCTTAACACTATGTGTTTTTAATGTCCATAAACAAAAGCTTGAAATCAATCACGATGGATGTATTTACACCATGGAAATTGGTAATCACTTCAGATCAGGGCTCTCCTCTCCCCTTACTCTATCTCCAACAGGTTTACTAGCATACTGCTGTACATACTGCTTTGTAAATAACTGCTTTGTATATACTGCTGTATAGAAAACATTCCAGAGAGGCTAGAACACCTCCACAATGTCTTGGAAGTGGTTCATTGAGAACTTAATAATAATAACAATAGGTACAGTTTAATGAGCTCTATGGTACTATGTGCCAAACCCTGTGCTTGGGGCTTTAGATACTTGATCTTGCTTAATCTTTGCGACAAGGCAGGCAACGTAGATATTATTAGCCCACTGTACAGAAGAGGACACTGAGAGTGGGATTTGTCTACTCTTTCACAAGAAGAGGTGGGGCTTGGGCTGGTGATCTTAACTCTTCACTCTGCTGCCCTTCATAGCCAGGTGCTTGGGCTTCAGTTGCTGCATTCTCACTTCTTCAAAGTGGTCTCTGGGTTTCCAGCTAAATCTCACAGCCAACCCTCCAGCTGACTGGAACAAAAACAGTCCATGGGTAATCATCTTGCAATAAGCCTACCAAAATTTTGACAGGCATTTCATCCAAGACTGAGAAACAGTGAGGATTGTTAAGAACCCAGTATCAGCAACACAGTGATGTTTTTGCACTGAGACAATGGTTGTAGTTTCTTGATGAACACTTCATCAGTGGTGGACATAATGGTGAACACTGTTCTTAAACAGAACTTTCCCACCTGCTGGGATAACACTGGCCAGTAATTGTTTGTATTCAGGGTTTAAGTGCTTCATGGAAGGTGCCGGGCAACCATCAAGCATCTAACCTGAAGCCATCTCCCCAGTGTCCCCTCAAAATAGTGCTCTAATACTTGGTGGCTGTGGAGTACTTTTGACTCAGCATGTAAGTAATGACCATAAGCAAAAGCCTGTCTATCTGCAAGGCTCCCTGAAGAGGACAATGGGCAAACTGCATGCTGCACATGCTGCTCCTGTGCTCATAGCCCATACCTTGTCATTGCTTGAAACTGCCCCTTTTAAGAAATCCCACTAGTGTCCATATGCTTGCACCTCTCCTTTGCCCCTCTCATTATATCTGTTTTTTAGGTGCATCAAGTCTCCAGGATCTCAACTGCTCCAGTCTAATGGCTTTTCTGGCTTGCAATTTGACAAGGCCTGGAATCCACAGTCAATCTCTAAGACAGCTTTTTATCAAGAATTCTCAACTCCCTGGTTTTTCCTATGCTCTTACTCTATGGTTCATATCCCTCTGTTGGTCTGACAGTTTGCAAGCTCTTCTTCTGTACAATGGAGAACTTACATAACCTTGCCCAGTGGTGATGGCTCCTCCCAGAGAGCTGGTTTCTGGCATCATCTGAGGTTCCCGGTGCTACCTTGTAGGTCTTTCATTTTCCAAGGTGTCTCCCTTTCCTACTCCCCTTTGTTGGCTGTTTCTGACCTCCCATCTCCTTTGAGCATCATCCCTACACCCTTCAATCATTGCCAATGGGACCAGGTCTTTCCTCTCTTAGAGGCAATAGAGGTCTTTAGGTTTGAACTATCTCTTTCACCTTTAAACTTGTCTATAAAAGTCTTCCTTACCTCCTTTGTTTTGTGTTTTAAAAAAGAGCTTCCCTTTCACTCTTATAAAGCTGGTCCCCCCATTTAGTTTTCTTTATTAAAACATAGATGTGATTTCATTTCTCTGCTTGAAACTCTCAATGTATTTCTCATGGTAGCCTGACTAAAAAGCAAACTCTTTGTTGTGGCTTTCAAGAAGTGCTTGTACTAAAATGATTTTGTCACTCCAGCGTGCACTGTAGAACTTAAAGAATAATTGTGTCCAGATATCTCCACTAGACATTATGATTTAGTCCACAGTATTTTTTAAGAGTTGTAAGTAGGGAAAAGGGAGAGATGGAGGTGATGGTTAAGAGTCCCATGCTTCAGCCAGATCAAGTGAAGTGAGAATTAGGTAACACTGAAGAGCAGAGAGTAATTTAAAATGGGTTGAGGTGTTCCAGAAAACCAGTGATGTGGAAACAGTGGAGATGACCTTAAGGAATCCAGTGTTATGATAGTATGGCTAATACAGGTGCTTACTAGAAGCCAGGCACCAGCTCACTTAGTCCTTATCACAACTCTTTGAGGAAAGTAGTGCTATCATCTCCATTTGATAGATAAGGAAACTGAGGCACAGAAAGTACAAGAACTTACTCAAGATCACAAATCTAGTACACAGCAACATCAGAATTTGAACCTGGTTTCAGATCCCGACTTTCTAATCCTTAGGCTAAATTGCCTCTCTTTGGGATGATTTTGCTACAGTCTCCCTGACAGCTGGTTACAGGAGAGTAGAAGAGCTAGATCAACAATATTCAGTACTTGTAACCCCCAAGCACTCATTTCTACCTCATTTTATAAGAGAATCTGTAGTCCCTGGATCCCTACAGCACAGAGTCATTGCCAGTGGCGAAAGGATGGAGTGGCATAGGTTACAGTGAACCAAAAGTGTCAAAGAACAGTTGCACCAGACAGAGTTAGACAGGCGAGGAAAACTTTATTCTATACTGTTGCAATAGGGGAGAGAGACTGAACTCAACTCTGAGGAAACAAAAAGGGGAGAGTTTTCAAGTGCTGGGGTGAGCTAACAGAGGAGTAAAGAAGGTGTTAATGAGGAGATTGGTTGATGCAATTAGGCCGTCAGTGTTTGCTGATTGGTGCTTAAGGAAGTTAGGCTCCTAGCCTCCCACAAAGATTGGGAGATAGGGGCATTATCTCTCTGAATGATTACATTTCAAAGGTGTGGCTCCTAGGTCCCTAAGAAAGATTTTCTTGGAATAGTTAAAGTGAGAAGAGACTGGAAGAAGATTTATACCTCAGAGGCACAGAGAAATAATTTACAATTCCAAGTTTTCTGAGGTAAATGCTCTAAGAAAAGGGAAGTTGGGAGCCTATAGTCAGGAAGAACCTGTCTAAAGTTTAGTCACACTGAGGGGGATGTTAAGGCTGACTGGATATTATGATGCATTACCAACCAGGTTATTTCAGTTTCCTTAGGAAAAAAGATACTCGAGGGCCTATGCCCTTTTCCAAATAATGTTTCTTTATTAATAGAGGCTCTTTTAAAATAAAAGACTCAGCAAAAGATTAGAATTCTACTAAAGTCTTCTCTCCAATTCTCTGCTTGGTTGGTAAAGCTCAAAAACTAAAATCTTCCTTTTAGGAAAATGTATTCTCTGCTCTATACAGGCAGTAGTATTTGAGCTCATCCATTTTCTGCTTCCCATCACTTACGTTCACAGGGGAGGGTAATTTAGGATTTAGGGTAATATTATTGAAGTGTTTAAAGCACTGGTTTTATGATTTATAAGCTGTGTCCTCTTGGGCATGCATTTAACTTCCTTAGCCTCAGTTATTTCTTCTATAAAATGGGGGTGAGTCTATTTATCTTTTAGGGGTGTTATTAAAATCTTAGCACAGAACCTGTCACATAAGTGCCAGCAAATGGTAATGATTATTAATATGCTGCCAAGTCATTATAGCACTTCAAAAGAGAATTTTAATATAAAAATTTTAAATGATAAGTGCTGTTTCAAGTTTATTATCCTCTTTATGGAAAATAATACACTTTTCATTATTTTTGTTCATTCACAATTGGGTTGTACAATTAACATAATTATTCAGAGGCCAATTATTCTAGTTGGCATTATCCAAATTTTGCTTCTCTTCCAGCTTAATGAAATTTAATCAGGTGGGCAGGATAAGAAAAACACAAGTTAGGGCCACTCAAAATTGTCACTTGTTATCATGGTTTAAGATTGACTGTGTTAGTGGAAAACAATGACATCCAGGTCCTTCTGACTTAGCAGAACCATTTCTGAGCCAGGAGGGCTCCTGTAACTCAAGGCTTAGATGAGAAGCCTTAATCAACGTATGGAGAGGCCTCCTTGAACTCTTCCCCCCAGCCCAGAATCCTAAGACTCTGGGTTAGAGAGGATCCAAAAAGACTCCTAAGGACAACAGAATCCTTCTTTGTAAGGGCTACAACAGGCTGGCCTGAGATGTCCCCTCCATACCTCCCCTAGTTCCCCCTGGTTTTATTTATATATAACCAAGGGTAAGTTTGGGAGCCTGGGTAAGTGGGAGGCAGCTTCTGGCCTATCTGACCACCTAGTAGGTTGGGAGAATAGGGAGGGCAAGTGATCTGGAAGAGAGCTAGAAAGGGGCCATTTCATATCCAGACTTCACCAATTCAGTTTAATCATCCACTACTGACTGCAACCTCTACTGACTGCTATGGTCCAACTTGGGGCACTTGGTGGTGGACCAGAGCTCCTCCTTGGTGATATGTGTGTGGAGGGTAGTGTGTGTGTGTGTGTGTGTGTGTGTGTGTGTGTGTGTGTGTGTGTGTAGGTGTAGGGTAGGATGCTTGGGCTTTCCCTAGAACACCTCACCTCCAGGTGTGGGTTCATGCTACTAAGTGATTTTAGATGGTCAAGGGACAGTATTTAATTTAAATATCATCAGATCACATCATGAGAAAGTTACTTTTCAATTTTCTTGCAGTTCTTCTGAGTAGGTCAACAAAAAAAGGCGACTTATTTTGGTACTAGGATGCTTTTAACTGTAAGCCTGTATTCTTCATTAAAGAAGTTAAATGAGTCCATTTAAAGAAAAATATGAAGTCAATAATAGTACAAGTTGTGACAAAATCATGATGTGGGCTGCAACTGACAAGGTAGAGTCCCACCATTTTGGATGTGAGGAATGGTGAGGTGAGAGGGCAGGGTTTTCAGGGGGTTTTATATCTTTATTCTTGTTCTGATATTTGTTACCTCAGGTAGTCAGAAGATGGCTGCTGGAGGGAGGTTATGTGATAAGAAAAGGCAGATATTCCTGGAAAACTGTCTAAAAAGAGTAGACATCAACTTCTCTCTAGAATATGCAATTTTCCTGGGTAAGCAGCCTCTCCACATAAATACTATGCGAAAAACTATCAGGTGTCGGTTCTTCTGTGAAGCACTTTGGCATGTTTGCTGGGATGTGTCCTGAGGGGCCTCTTCATTAGGTGAGGTTCTTGGAGTTCAATATCCTTGGTCATGCTTTAGAATTGCATGACTTTTCAGGGCAAGGCAAAAACAGATGTTGAATGGCTTTATATAACTGTGTTTCTTCCTCTAGTCCTTTAGCTCTGAAAATCTAGTGTTGCTCAAGTGCATGCCAACTTCTGGAGCAAACTGGAGACTGTATACTCATGTGTTGTGAGAATTTTCTTGGCAAGATAGCTATTGGTTGCCTGTATCGTAGGAAGTGTGTGTGTGAGAAGCACCATGAGGACATTAGCTATTAAAGTCCGTGGGTCCCTGCTCTCTGTAACCTCACTGGTAGAATCTGCAGCATTGCATATGCTGTCCCTGCTACAGGGGAGAAAGTCCCAGACAAACTTGAAAATCCTTTGACTTTTGATCAAGGTGTTAGCTTATGTCCATTTTGGATTACACACCTGCTTAATAACTGCACATTTCTCTTGACTCATAGTATAGATGTTTTCTATACTGCTGACCCATTGTGAGGTAGATCAGACCCTTCTTGGGATACTCCTTCTTTGGAGTTAAGTTGGAGAAGCCAGCAATCCTTGTGAATTAGGCAAAATATGTGAAATAGGTAAAATATGTCTGTTTTTTTCCCGCATTCCCTTTTCAGATCCTTTTCCATGATTTTAACACCCTCCTCTTTCCCAGCCACTAGACTCAGTCCTCTCCCATTGCCTGGGGTTCCTCCTATGATAGAAGCCCATTCATAAACTCATTCCCATTCCCACTGAGGTACTCTCAGGACACTCCCCTTCTAAGGAGTGTTTTAGTTTAAAAGATTGTTGATCCCTAGAAAAGGCAATTAAATTAATTATATTAAAGTAATTGAAACTAGTTTAGACATGGTTACATCTGGGACAGAAGGTGGGGCTAGCTTAAAGTGAGAGGTTTTCAGTTCCTCAGTCTTTAACTCCATCCATCCATGGGGGAGATGAGCTGGAGAAAAGTCTCCTTCCCTGAGAACCTGATTCTTTCTCCATTCACAGTAGCTCTGGTGTGACCTGACTGGTCACAGATGTGACTTCACTGGTGGGCCTTCACTCTGCTCCAGAATCTCCCAGATGGAAAGTAAAAGAAATAATGATTGTGTGACCTAGTAAAACACTTAAGTAGATGAGTTCTGCTTGAATCCAGTTTAACAAGCTGTAAAACAATGCGAGATGTATGTTAATTATTTGTGGGTGGCCCCCTCAAGACATTGTCCAAATAGTTTCTGCGGTATTTTGGTATATTTAAAATATGAAATATGTTCAGAGCAAGTGCCATGGTAACCCATACAGAGAAGCTCAAGAAAAAGCAACGTATTAAATTAAATGCTGTGGTTTAACTCTGAAATTTGTTTTGCACAGAGCACTGTGTGCATGAGTGTTTCTCTATTGAAATGAATTATGATTGATTCCATTCAGTTGGATATGATCAGCAAATACAGGCTGATAATGTTTCTTTTGCCAAGTGTATCAAAGTGAATCTAGTGTGAAAACTTCTGAGGATCAGTTCTCATGTAGATGAGAGGCCAGGGCTCTGATCCCTGGGCTGGGAAGCTGTTATTGATCCACGGTTGATGGAAGGACACTGATTTTCACATGGGGTTACAGCCTGCTTCGTGACTGTTCTAAAAAGAAGATGTCTGTCCTCAGAGTTACTGGGTCATCATCCTCTTTTAGCTCTGCTGGAAGGGCTGAGAAGCTGCAGAGCCCAAGTCTGTCTCTCCCCTCCTGGCAGCACACATGGGGTTTGTTAACCACGGCAGCAGCAGTGAGGTTGTGCGGGCGACCATGACGCAGTCAGTCATCTGTGCCCTGAGTGCCAGGCAAGCTCTCGGCAGCCATGTGGGGAGCCAGTGAAGAGCAGTCTCTAGAGGATGTCAGTCCCTGGAGACCCCAGGGCCCCCTGGGAGGGCTGAGGATGTGCTCTGTCATGTCCAGTGAGTTGGCCAGTTTATCACTGGATGGCTCCCTTTCTGGCTGAGTTAGCTATTTCCTCCCTAATTAAATGCTTGTGTTTTTCCTCTCCAGCAGAAAGGGAGAATGGCCACCCACTGGCTGGAAGAAAAGATATTTGCTGCAGTCCTCATAGAGGTTTATAGCACTCCTATTCCCATTCAGGGACCAGAGAGAAGCTCTGTTAATTCCTACAGTCATTAACCGCAAACCTCTCTGTAACTCAGCTTGAAGTAATTTTTTGTTCTAACCTGGTTTTTTACTCTTTCTAACCATTCAGCCTGTCACAATCTTCTCATGAAACACAGAGGAGGCTGAGTTGAAAGTGAAGTGGCATCTTGGGCCAATGGGAAGGGAAGCCCCTACTCCTTTCAGACCATATGAAACCCCAGAGGATTGAAACTACAAAGGGTTGATCTCTCTCTCTCTTTCTGTTTCCCTTTTCCTAGGGAAAATGAGTGAGTAGAGGTCTCTGGCAGTGGTGCACATGCAGCCAAATGAGAGACGCTAAGTCAGGTGGCAATGAGGACTGAGGTGGTCTAGTTTGGGTGGCAGACATAGGTTTCATTAAATATGTCAGGTCTTGTTTCCAACAAGAGTTTGAGATTGGTTAATGTATTCCTGAAGCCCCTTCACTCCCTTTCTACATTTGCTTCCTTCCTTAACATGGTCTCTGCCCCCACCCACTCTCTGCCACATGCTTTCCCATAGACCCCTACTCATAGCCTTCTCTTATCCAGAGCTGTAGATCACATCCTCTTCCATGCTCCTAGTCAAACCTAACTGTCCTATGGGGCCTCATTCATGACTGGCTTACTGTTAGTGGAATAAATTATTCCCATGATATTCAATCAGGGTAGGAAAGGTAGTCTTCTGCATTTTAATAGGGATCACCATTACTGTATCTCATGGAAGCAACATATCATGAAAACCCAGATTTGGGGTGAGCCCATATAAGGGGGTTTCTAGCAATCCTCGACACTTCCCAAAGAGAGAAGTGTCTGTCTGTTCTTGTGAAGAGCTGTGCATCCTTTTAAACATGTCCATTCGTTTCTTTTCTTTCTTATTCAACTACAGAAGGAAAACTGGAAGCTTTTGAGGTCAGTTTTTCTTTTGATATATCAAGAGTTGCTTTCCATCCTTTGTTTCAAGCTGGTAGAGCTTCTTGATATAGGTATTAAATTCTTTTCAATTTCCTCTACATTCTAATCCGTTGGTTTGAATAAGGAGGAGGAGTTGGAGGAATGCAGCCATCCACATGCTTAGGGCCCCCTTGGAATGGCCTAAAATTATCTTCAGAGAGAGAGCTAGGTCCCTTTTCCACAGTTCATTACTTGCATTGTGCTCAGTCCTCAGCATCCCCTGCACCCCACCCTGTGCCCCCCCGCCACCTCCATTTCACTTCATCCCTTAGAGCTTGCCAGAATTATCCTCTTAAAATCTGGTTCTAATCTTATCACTTTCCAGCTCAGAAAAGCTTCTCTGGTTCTCTGTCCAGACTGAGTGTAGATACTTCCCTCTAGCCTCTCAGACCCTCCATGGCAGTAACGTTGGCAACTGTCACTCACTGTCCTTGCTCTGTGCCACACATTGTTCAAAGCACTTCAGATATATTCCATTTCATTCTTACAACCCTCTGAGGCGGGCACTGTTGTTGTCCCCACTTTGCAGCTGAAGAACCTGAGTGTAGGGAAGTCATAGTCAAGGTCATAAGGCCAGCAGGCAGAAGGGGACTTGGAACCCATGCAGTGTGGCCCTTTAACACTGCAGCCCCAGCTTCTCTAAGGCAGGCCCCACATTCCTCTCCACCTTCCTTTTTCACTGCTTGGTCATTGTGTACCCTATGAAACTGAACAGCGCATGGTTTCCAGAACACCTTCCCTGCCTCCGGGGATCCACAACTTTGCCTTTCCTCTTCCCTTCCCTCGCCATGTTCTCCCCAACTCTGCTGGGGGACTTTCCCAAACATCAACTCTTCCATGAATTCTTTCCCTTCTGTGAACCCCAGGGACACCATCACAGTTACGTCTTAGGACATACTCAGTTTCAGTCACCTCACCAGATAGTGACTGGTGTATTTAACCATCCTTGCTTACTACAATCCTAACTGTAGGTGCCTGGAGAGCAAGTACTGCATCTTAATTGTCTTGATGTGTCCAGTGCCTTGCTGTCTTTTGAAAGATCATTTTGGTATTGAATAAATATTTATGCAGACAGTCTTGAACTGTGTAATTTATGCCAGGTAACTCATGTCCCAAATAATTATTTTGTCTCTCTGAAAAAGAATGTTATGTTCCTTATGTGTGTGACATGCTTTCTGTCTTTCCACATTGCTATGTACAAGAGCTCATCTCACTTCTTAGGACTGGATAACTTCTAAGGGATAAATAGTCTAGTGGTATGGCTTTCACTTAATGAACTTGGCAGAGGTAGATGTCCCGAACCCCTTTTTCACTGTCCCTGTGACACAAGTTTGACCATCGTCTTGAGGTTCAGTAGCAGGGGCAGATGCCTGGGGCATCGCAGCTGGGGGTGCTGACATCATGGGGCCAGAGGTCTGGCTATGCCAGCAGTGCCAGCTGGTAACACTGGCAAAGGGTAGGCTTGAAGGGGTCTGGATGGCCCAGGGCCTGGCCATGTCAGACAGGGATCTGGGATCTGGGAAATCTATGCTGGTCATGAAGCATGAAGTGGATGTTGAGAAGTATCAGCAAATGGCAGTCAGTGATCAAGACCAGTGACTCACCTCTTGTCACTACCAAGGACTCTGTGAATTTTATTTTTGAAAAAATATTTTCCCTGTAAAACTGTACTTAATAAATATACTTAATTTTTCCCCAGTCTTTTTTTTTGTTGAAATATACTTGATATACAACCTTATACTGATTTCCAATTACCCACATTATTAAATCCTCACCACAACTAGTGCAGTTACTCTCTGTCAACATAGGAAGGTGTCAGAGTCATTGGCCATATTCTCCGTGCTGTACTACCATCCCTGTGACCAACTTATATTATGATTGAGAATTTTTGTGCCCCTTTATACCCCTCACCCTCCCCACCCACCCACCTTAACCCCTCCCCCATGGTAACACCAGTCACTCCTCAGTGTCTGAGTCAACAGCTATTTTGCTTATTTTGTTTTGTTTTTCAATTCCACAAATAAGTGAAATTATATGGTATTTGTGTTTCTCTGCCTGGCACATTTCACTTAGCATAATACCCTCTAGGTCCATCCATGTTGTCTCTATTTCTTTGGCAGAATTTCTTTCTTTTTATGGCTGAATAATATTCCACTGCATATATGTACCACTTCTTCTTTGTCCATTTATCTCTTGATGGACATTTTGGTTACTTCCATATCTTGCCTATTGTAAACAATGGAGCAGTAAAATAGGGGTGCATATATCTTTTCAAATCAGGGATTTTGTTTTCTTTGGGTAAATTCCTAGAAGTGGAATTACTGGGTTGTATGGTATTTCTATTTTTAATTTTTGGAGGAACTTTCATACAGCTTTCCACAGTGGCTACACCATTTTACATTCCAACCAATAGTGTAGGAGGTTCCCTTTTCTCCACATCTTCGCCAACACGTGTTATTTCTTGTCTTTTGGATAAGTGGCTATTCTGACTGGTGTGAGGTGATAGCTCATTGTGCATTTCCCTGATGACTAATGATATGGAGCATCTTTTCATGGGCCTGTTGGCCATCTGTCCCTGATCTTTTATTAATCAAAAGTTTATGTAACTGCTAACTAGAGCCTCTAATCAGCAGGAGCAAAACCCCATTACCTCATGGGGTTGGTATAACTCCAGCCAAAGACATAGGCATTTTAATTAGCCAATGTGGGTTTATTGGGGAAAATGTACTATTTTTGTCAAGTTTTAATATGTAATGAAATTCTATATATATATATAGTTTCTATACTGGTCAAAGTAGATAGAAGGCAGAGGCCTGCCCCAAGGCAAAACCAAATGGATTTCTTGGCTGTGTTCTAACTTCAAGGTCTATGCCTTGTCTATCTAAATGTGTCAGTATTGGAGGGTTGTCATATGGCAGATGTTCTGTGGGTCCGTTCAGATACCCTGCTGTACATCAGCATGAAGCCAGGACCTAAGGAAACCCTCAAAGGGGCCATTGTAGAATTCTGCACACCTCTTTTTCTAATAACCTTATTTATGGTGGCCCTAACAACTTATAATCTTGTGGAGGGAGTTTCAGTGTCCAGCTTTTTGAGAAGGAAGATAATGCTTTTCTTACAGAGCTGTGTTAAAGTTGCTATACACCACTGAGGTACACAGCAATGAGTTAGTATTTTATTTCTGAGTAAAAGAGAAATGTTGTTATTCTTAGACATGATCGGGTAAACTAATCTGAGTTTCATGAGGGGCAGCAAATGTCGCCAACATCGTTGTGCTGAGTGCTCCAGGGCACCCTCCAGACACCCCAGGGGTGCGAGGAGGAAATGACCAGATGTAAAGAATTGTTGCTGTGGGAAATTGAGAGCATTTGGGGGCTGGCTGGAGGAGAAGCATGGAGAAAACAGAGAAGTCAGAGGTAAGATAATTGAGATTCCAAATGAATATGATTAGAAAAGCAAATGAGGAACTGTTGACCTGAAGCTGTGGGGTTTACAGGGTTGGTGATACATGTTGGGGAAGGGAGTGGACGCCCTCTCCAAGGCAGAGAGTGGGAGAGAACACAGATTTTCCCTTAGAATTTTCTTGAATCCATATTTACTTTGTAGCAGGAAGAGGAAAAAATACAAGTATATTGAAGTATTTGGATTAAAAAAAAGTTTTAGGTTTGACCTCAGATGGAAAAGTCAAGCAGTTTAAGGAGAGATAGGCATAGCAATAATATTGGTAATTATGAGTATGTGCTATACATTGTCTTCATCTTTCTCTTCTCTCCTGGGGGAAAACTGTCCTTCAGCTGGCCATGTGTGCGACTGTGAAGATGCTACTCTTGAGTGTCACCATATATTTCCTCTTCTGGGGATGTTTCTAGATTGATGGCACATGCAGCAGTGTCCCCTGTGACGGGATGTGAACTGATCCTCCGTTGGGGTAATTATCTACATCTGAGAATGACAGGCAGTCTATAGGGTTGTGTCTTGTGTGAGGCTAGCAAAGGACCTTGTGACCGTGCCATTTGCTGACTATATCAGCTCCTGGGGAAAAAATGAAGGTATCAGAAGCTGGTCTGACTGTCATAGGCCAGGATCCCTAAGATTTGGGGAAGGAAATGGTGATCAAGCATTAAGAGTATTTTTTTTATTAATGTATCATTGATACACAATCTTAAGAAGATATCACATGAGCAACATTGTGGTTACAACATTCACCCATATTATCAAGTCCCCTCTGTACCCCATTTCAGTCACTGTATATCAGTTAAGAAGCATTAAGAATATTGATGAGTGTTTTGGAATTCTTTCCAGGGGAAGATACATGTGTATATGTGCGCGCACATGCGCGCACACACACACACACACACACACAAACACACATGCATATATTTTTATGGCGTTTGGTCATGGATTCCTGTTTAGAACCCCATTATGTATGATATACTTTCTAGAATTCTGTGGATTTTATTAGCTTTCAGAGGACAAAGAATACTTTGTAATAATCTCCGTTCAACTAAAAAAATAATTTCTTTTTCCTTTTAAATAGACTTTATTTTTTAGAGCACTTTTAGGTCCACAGCAAAATTAAGCAGTAGGTTTCCTGATTTCCCACATATCTCTTCTCCGCCACATGCACAGCCTCCCCATTATCAACAGTCCAACCAGAGTGGTGCATTTGTTACAACTGATGAACCTACATTGACATATTGCTATTACTCAGAATCTATAGTTTACCTTAGAGTTCCCTCTGCTGTTTTACATTCTGTGGATTTGGACAAATATAAAATGACACATATCCATCATTAAGTATCATATGGAGTAGTTTTCACTGTCCTAAAAATCCTCTATCTTCCATCTAGTCATGCCTCCCTTCCCCAGGCCCTGGAGAAAACCCCTGTCTCTGTAGTTTTGCCTTTTCCACAATATCATGTAGTTGGAATCATACAGTATGTAGCCTTTTCAGATTGACTCCTTTCACTTAGTGATATGCATTTAAGGTTCTTCCATGTCTTTTCATGGCCTGATGGCTCATATCTTTATAGCACTGACTGAATAAGTTGCCATTGTATGTACCACAGTTTATTCATCCATTCACCTATTGAAGGACATCTTGGCTGCTTTCAAGGTTGGTCAGTTATGAATAAAGGTGCTAACATCTGTATCTAGGTTTTTGGGTGGACATAAGTTTTCAAGGAGCACAACTGCTGGATCATATGATAAAAGTATGCTAGCTTTCTAAGAAGCTCCCAAACTAGCTTCCAAAGTGGCTGGATCATTTTGAATTCCTACCAGCAGTGAATGAGAGTTTTTGTATGGCTCCCAAATCCTTGTGAACATTTGGTGTTTTTAATATTTTGGATTTTGGCCATTCTAATAGGTATGTAGTGGTATCTCATTTTCATTTGCCTAAATGACATTGCCTTTCATTTCCCTAAGTGACATGTGATGTGGAGCCTCTTTTCATATGCTTTTTTGCCATCTGTATATCTTTGGTGAGGTGTCTGTTAAGGCCTTTAACCCATTTTTAAAACATTAAAAAAATTTAAAGAAATTTTCTTCAGTTTTATTGAGAGTTAATTGACGTACAATATTGTATAAGTTTAAGGTGTACTTCTCGATTATTTGATATGTGTATATATTATAAAATGATTACCACAATAAGGTTCATTTATTAATGTATCATTGATAAACAATCTTATGAAGGTTTCACATGAGCAACGTTGTGGTACAACATTCACCCATATTATCAAGTCCCCCCATACCCTATTTCAGTCACTGTCTATCAGTGTAGTAAGAAGCATTAAGAATATTGATGAAAGTTTTCACATCTATCACCTTACATAGTTCCCTTTCTTTTTGTGGTGAGAACTTCTAAGATTCACTTTCTTAGCAACTTTCAAATGTTATAATACAGTGTTGTTATTTATAGTGACCCTGCTATACATTAGATCCCTAGAACTTTATTCACCTTATGACTGGAGGTTTATAACCTTTGACAACTTCCATTAATTTTCCCTACCCCCTGCCTCTGGCAACCACCAGTCTACTCTCTGTTTCTGAGTTTGGTTTTTTAGATTCCACATATAAGTGATTATCATACAGTATTTGTCTTTCTCTATCTGATTTACTTCATGTAGCATAATGCCCTGCAGGTTCATCCATATTGTCACAAATAGCAGGACTTCCTCCCTTGTTTATGGCTGAATATTATTCCATTGTGTGTGTATACACACACACAAATTATATATACATAATATTTTTAAATTCATTCATCCATTGATGGACACTCAGGTTGTTTCCATGCCTCAGCTATTGAGAATAATGCTGCAGTGAACATGGAGGTGCAGATACCTCTTTGAGATACTGATTTCACTTCCTTTGGATATATACCCAAAAAATGGGGTTGCTGGATTGTATGGTAGTTCTATTTTTGATTTTTAAAATAAAGTCCATACTGTTTTCCATAATGGCTGCACCAATTTACATTCCCACCAACAGTGTACTACGGCTCCCTTTACTCCATCCACATCTTCAGTAACACTAGTTATCTCTTTTCTTTTTGATAATAGTCATCCTAACAGGTATGAAGTGATATTTCATTATGGTTTTGATTTGAATTCCCCTGATGATATGTGATGTTGAGCACCTTTTCATGTTTTTTGGCCCATTTTTAAATCAGGTTGTTTGTGTATTATTGTTGAGTTTTAGGAGTTTGTTGTGTATTTTAGATAACAGTCCTTTATCAGATATGTTTTTTGCAAATGGTTTCTCTCAGTCTGTGGCCTGTCTTCTCACTTTCTTGATAGTCTCCTTAGTAGAGCAGAAGTTTTTAATTTTAATGAAATGCAGCTTATCAATTATTTTGGGTCATGTGTTTGGTGTTATATCAAAAAAATTATCACCATACCCAAGATCATTTAGAGGTTCTCCTATGTTCTCTTCTAGGAGTTTTATAGTTCTGCATTTTATATTTTGGTCTATGATCCATTCTGAGTTGATTTTTGTGAAGGGCATAAAATCTGTGTCTAGATTCTTTTTTTTTTTCCACATGTGGCTATCTAGTTGTTCCAGCACCATGTGTTGAAAGACTGTCTTTTTCCCCCAGTTGTGTTTTCTTTGTTCCTTCATCAAAGATCAGCTGGCTGTATTTATACGGGTCTATTTCTGGGCTCTTTATTCTGTTCCATTGATCTATTTGTCTATTCTTTCACCAACACTACACTGTCTTGATTACCATAGCATTATAGTAAGCTTGGAAGTTGAGTAGTGTCAGTTCTTTGACTTTTTATTCTTCTTTAATATTGTGTTGGCTGTCTGGGTATTTGCCTCTCCATATAAACTTTAGAGATATGTTGTCAATATCCACAAAATAACTTGCTGATATTTTGACTAGGATTGCATTGAATCTATGTATTGAGAGCTGACATCTTGATAATATTGGAACTTCTTATCCATGAACATGGCATATCTCTCCATTTATTTGTTTTTTTTATTTCTTACATCAGAGTTTTATAGTTTTCATAATAAAGATCTTGTACATATTTTGTTAGATTTATACCTCAGTATTTCATTTTGGGGGTGCTAATACAAATGGTATTGTGTTTTTAATTCTACTTGTTTTATGTTGATATGTAGGAAAGTGATCAATTCTTATAGATTAATTTTGTATGCTGCAATCTTGGATAATCACTTATTAGTTCCAGGAGCTTTTTTGTTAATTAATTTAGATTTTATACATAGATAATCATGTCATCTGTGAACAAAGGTGGTATTATTTCTTCCTTCCCAGTCAATATGCCTTTTATTTCCTTTTCTTGTCTTATTGCATTAGCTAGGACTTTCAGTACAATGTTAAAAAGGAGTGGTAAGAGGTGGCATCCTTGCCATGTTCCCAGGAACACTTCTAGTTTCTCATTGTCAATGTGATGAGATGTTAGCTGTAGGATTTTTGTAAATGTTCTTTATCAAGTTGAAACAGTCTCCCTCTATTCCTGCTCACTTAGAGTGTTTAAGCAACTCTCTAAGCAATTATCATGAATGGGTGTTGGATTTTAACAAATGCTTTTTCTTCACCTACTGATATGATCATCTTATTTCTGTTCTTTACCCTGTTAATGTGATAAATTACATTGGTTGACTTGTGAATGTTGAACCAACCATACATACTTTGGATAAATCCCACTTGGCTGTGAATTGTAATTCTTTTTGTACACTGGTGGATTAGATTTGCTAATATTTTGTTGTGAATTTTTGCATCTATGTTCATGAAAGATATTGGTCAATAGTGTTCCTTTCTTTTAAGGTTTTTGTCTGGTTTGGGTATTAGGGTAATTATGCCTCATAGGATAATTTAAGAAGTATTCCTTCTGCTTTTTTATCTTCTGAAAGAGATTTAGAAAACTGGTATAATTATTTCCTTAAATGTTTAGGACAATTTATCAGTGAAATGATCTGGGATGGAAGCTTTCAGTTTTAGAAAGTTATTAACTATTGATTTAATTTCTTTAATAGATAAAGGCCTATTCAGATCATCTGTTTCTTTTTATGTGAGTTTTGGCAAGTTTTGTCTTTCAAGGAATTGATTCATTTCATCTAGGTCATCAGATTTGTGGCATACAGTTGTTCATAGTATTCTTTTATTATCCTTTTAATGTTCATGGGATCTGAAGTGATCCCGTTTCACTTCTGATATTAATAATTTGTATTAGCCCTCTCTTTTTCTCTTTAGTTGGCCTGGCTAGAAGCTTATTGATTTTATTGATATTTTCAAAGACCATCTTTTGGCTTCATTGATTTTGAGTTCTTATTATCAATTTCATTGATTTCTGCTTAATTTTTTATTAATTTTCTTCTGTTTATTTTGTTATTTAATTTGCTACTCCATTTCTAGTTTACTAAAGCATAAGCTTAGATAATTGTTTCAGATCTTTCTTCTTTTCTAATATATACATTCAATCATATGCATTTTTCTCAAAGCACTGCTTCACCTGAATCCCTCAAATTTTGGTAAGTTGTGTTTTCATTTTCACTTAGTTCCAAATATTTAAAATTTATCTTGAGATTTCTTCATTGGCCTATGTGTTATTTAGAAATGTCTTATTTAATCTGCATAGTTTTAGGATTTTCCAGCCATGTTTCTGTTACTGATTTCTAGTTTAATTCCATTGTGGCTTGAGAGAATATATTATATGATTTATATTCTTTTGAATTTGGTAAGGTATGTTTTATGGTCCAAATACAGTCTACCTGGTGTATATTCCATGTGAGCTTGAAATGAATATGTAATCTGCTATTGTTTGTTGAAGTAATCTATAAATGTCAGTTATATCAAGTTGATTGATGATGTTGTTGAGTTCAGCTATGTCTTTACTGATTTTCTGCCTGTTGGATCTGCCCATTTCTGATGGAAAAGTGTTGGATTCTCCAACTGTAGTAGTGGATTTATCTATTTCTCATTGTAGTTCTATTAGTTTTAAACTCACATATTTTGACACTATGTTGTTAGGTGCATACACATTAAGGATTGTTATGTCTTCCTGGAGAATTGACCCCTTTATCATTATATTGTAATGATAGTAGTCAGCATGGGATGCCATAATAAAATACCATAGACCAGGGGTTTAAAAAACAGGCATTTATTTTCTCACAGCTCTGAAGTCTGGAAGTCTGAGATCAGGGTTCCAGCATGGTCAGTTTCTGGTGAAACTTCTCTTCCTACCTTATAGGTGGCCACCATCTCATTGTGTGCTTACATACTCTCTTCCCTGAGCACACTTGGAGAAAGAGAGAAAACAAGCTCTCTGGTGTCTCTTTTTAGAAGACTACTAAGGCAGTCATATCAAGGCCCCAATCTTGTGACCTCATTTAACCTTATACATCCTTACAGGCCCTATCTCCAAATATGGTCATACTGGGATTTAGGGCTTCAACATATGGATGGGGGAGGGGCACAGTTAAGTCCATAGTATGCTCTTTATCCCTGATAATTTTCTTTCTCTAAAGTCTGCTCTGTCTGAAATTAACATAGCTACTTCAGCTTTCTTTTGAGTACTGTTAGTATGGTGTCTTTCTCTATCCCTCTACTTTTAATCTGTTTTATATTTACAGTGGGTTTCTCATTGACAACATAGAGTTGGTTCTTGTTTTTTTGATCCATTTGACAATCCCTGTCATTTAATTGGTGTATTTAGGTCATTGTTTAAAGTAGTAATTGATGCCGTTGAATTAATAGCTACCATAATTGTTACTGTTTTCTATTTGTTGCCCTTGTTTTTTGTTCCTATTTTTTTCTTCCCTTCTTTTTCTGCCAGCTGTGGTTTTAGTTAAGCATTTTATATGATTCCATTTTTTCTCCTTTCTTTCATTAGCATTTTGGTTATCCTTTTTTTTTAACTTGTGTTAAGTGGTTATCCTAGAGTTTGCAATATACATTTACAACTAATCCAAATCTACCTTCAAATAACACCATAGCATTTCACCAGTAGTGAAAGTACCTTAGAACAAAATATTCCTAATTTCTCTTTCCTGCCTTTGTAACATTGCTGTCATTCATTTCACTTACACATAAGCTATAATCATCAAATACATGTTGCTGTTATCAATTATTTGTTAGATCAATGAAGAATAAGAAAAATAGAAGTTTTTATTTTATCTTTATTTAGTCCTCTAATGCTCTTCCTTTCTCATGTCAGTCCAAGTTCCTGACCAAAATCCTGATTATTTTCCTTCTCTACAAAGAGCTTCTTTTAACATTTCTTGCCAGGTAAAAAAATTTTTTTTCTTTTTAAAGATCATGCCTCCAAACCACTTGCATTCAAACCCTTGGCTCAGTGTCTGCTTCTAGGAGAACTCAGCTGAAGATAGTTCATTGAAAAAATCCTGTTGGATAGATAGGCTTTAATCCTTTTTAGAATTTAGTGGAATATAAGTGAATGAAAATAAGCAAATGGTAAAACTGACATTTATCCGACTCGGTTTTTGTAACTTTTAGTTTTGAAATAATTTCAAACATATAGAAAAGTTTCCATAGCAGCAGAAAAAAATGCCCATATACTTCTCACCCAATCTTCCATGTACCCTTCAACCAGATTACCACTTTGGCATTGTCATTCTTCTGATTCTTTTGAGATAAGGTGCAGTCATAATACTCCTTTTCCCCTAAGTACTTCGGTGTTTATATCCCTAATAATGAAGACATTCTTTTATAAAATCATAGTGTAATTATCAAAATAGAAAATTAACATTGATGCAATACTATTATATAATCTGTGAACTTTATTAAAGTTTTGCTAATTGTCCCAGTAATGTTTAATAACAAATTTTTTTCCTTCTGGTCCAGTGTCCTATCCAGGATCATACATTGCATTTAGTAGCATGTCTCCAGACCCCTGTAATCAGCACCATTTCTTAGTCTTTGTCTTCTATGACCTCAACATTTTTTAAGAGGTCAAATTTATGTTGGGTCATTGTTTAAAGTGGTAATTGTCCCCCAATTTTTCTGATGTCTCCTCATGATTAACTTGAGTTTACTCACTCTTTGGTAGAAATACCATCAGAATGATGATGTGTCCTTCTCACTGCTTAATTTCGGGAGGCACCATTACTGGTGATAGTAACAATGATCTCTTGGTTAAGGTGTTGTCTACCAGGTTTATCCACTGTGAAGTTACTATCTCTCTTTGTAATTAGTAAGTGTTTTATGGAAACATCTCATGACAGAAAGCAATGTTTTAAACCAAGATAGAGTTATATCAAAGGGATAGGATCAAGCTTGAAGAGTATATCCCTGGGCAAATCTGGGACAATTTGATCATTGAAAAATGATAGTAACAGATTATAACCTATGCATAAAATAAAAGGCCATGACACTTTGAGCACTAAAAAATGATAGTAACAGATTATATAAAATAATAATCTATGATTCTATACTAATTTACAAATAAATGAACAAATAAATGGAGGAGAAGGAAAAGTTCTTTCTTAGGGTAGAATTCCAATTGATAAAGGTAGAATGAGTGAAGAAAAATGAGTATTTAGTGACCATTATGGTAATAATCAGTTCAGGCAAGAATCACCAATGGATCCTAAAACTTTCTTCATTGGGTTACAATAATATTAATTATATTATACTAATACAATGTATTACATCATATTATATTAATCAATATGTAGGGAATGCCAGACAGAAGACCATGTCTTCCCTAGATCTTAAATAGCCTAAGATCTAGTAGAAAAGATTTGCATACACAAATCATTACAAAACAAGAAAATTGATGGTGTATCTTATCAAATGAAGAGGAAAAATGAAACCATCTAAGAAAGAATATTAGACAGAATGCATAATGTGTCTGACCCAGTGTGGTAATGTTTTTTTATGTTGTCCCCCACATGCATGCTATTCCCAACATCAGATGTTCTCAGTGAGCAAGAAAACAGGCTGCTAGTCCCTGGGACTGATGAGTTGGAGGGAGAGAGATGTTTTTGCAGGCAGCAACTCCCTTGGTTTCCAAGGGAAACAGTGGTAGAAACTGCAAAAGAAAAGGAGTGGGAAGGCTGTGGTTTAGCACAGATGGGTCATTTTCTATCAGGTGTCTATACGTAGGCATTTACCTGGACTTTCTCAGTGATGTGGAATTGTGGAGAATATTAAGGTGTTGAGATATTGATAAACAACAGATTTTTACTTTCTTTCTGAATTACTTGGAAAAATATTTATTTTTGGAATTTACTTCTCCCTTCATCCATCAAAGCTTGAATATATTGCTCTCCCAGGCCCATAGTACAATTTTCTTTCCCACATAGTTCACAAATATGAGTCACAAGGACAGAAGAATGAAATTAGCCATTGGAGTTCATGCACTCAGAGCCTGATTAAAATAGTACAAAAGAAAATAATAAAGCAAACCACTCTTTATTCTCACTGATTGGGAAAGCTTCCAAGATCTCTAGTCAAGTCTCTGTTTCCAAGTCATCATTGGCATGTGGTTCAGATATCTGTCCTGTAATCCCAACATGGCTGTGAAGCTTCAGCCAGGGTCCTGCTGGGAGCTCAAGAGTGCCCTGGCAGGGAGAGTGATCACCCAAGAATGAGTGGGACAAACTGGACCATGATGGAGTTAACTTTCACCAGGAAGGCCAGGAACCTAAATCCCAGGATCTAAAGAGGGCCTGTTCTATTGGGTTCCCTCATATCTCCTGTCACTAGTCAAAAAGTCTGGCTTTTGGGCGCATGGTCCCTGCATGATCTGGAGACAGGCAGGGTGATCATGAGTTCATTTGAACAAATTGGAGTAAAGGACTAGGCTCCAGTTCTATCAGGAAGGTGGGATACACTTCCCCAGAGTAGAACCCAGGTCTTAGGGATTAGATAAGCAATTATTCATTAATTCAATGAAATTACTTACTGGGTGCCTATTATGTATCGGCATTAGATCCAAAACGCTACTGTATGGGCACAGCTGGATTCATGACTCTACGCCATGCTTGTGGCTATAAAACCAATTGGAAGCAAATGTAATGGTGAAGCAACTAGGGATCAGCATCATTGGCATCAGCTAAGAACTCCTCAGAAATGTAAATTCCACTGAATTGGAATTATGGGGTGGGCCCCAGAAATTTGTATTTTAGCAAGCCCCATGGTAATTCTGATATTTGCTAGGCTTTGAGAACCATGGGCCTACTTTGATGGTATTTGCTTAGGTCTTGGATGAGGCTGAGAATGCTAGTTCGAGGTCTCATAGGGTGAGAATGCAGGGATTCCAATTTCCCATGGGTTGCTGGTTCCAAAACACATTACTTCTGCATCACAAAGCTTCTTAGAACTCTTATAAACACTCCTCACCAATTTCTGGTATCTAGAACTAATTCAATTTCTGTGTTGAAGGCAAGACCTGGCAGCCTTTTTTGGGCAAAATTGGGAACTTGGGAAATTGAGGCAAAATATGTCTAGCAGATACATCTCTGCCCTCATCACTCTAAGTCTCTCTGCTGAGGGGAGAGTGGTTTGTTGGGAGCGTGCTCTTGGGTGATTGACAAGAGCTAAGAACATAAGGGCAATCTGGGGGTTAGACAGATTCCCCCCCTTTCCTTTGACTCTTTATTCTCTCTGATTTCTGGAAAGTTCTCTTAGTAATGATTGGTGTCTCTAGATTTAGGAATCAGGGCAAGATTTCACAAGATATATGTCATTTAGTGCCAGTCCTGAGGGAATCCCATGCCACACACAGCCCCCTTCATGTGTGTCACAGAGCACCCTAGTGAATGGCTCTGTGGCAATCTACATGCACCAGCTCAGTAAGTACTCAGTCAGTGCCCACTCTGTATGCGGTCCTACTCTGAATGTTGGGGATACAGACCATTA
Organism: Manis pentadactyla; assembly: GCF_030020395.1. NCBI lineage: Eukaryota > Metazoa > Chordata > Mammalia > Pholidota > Manidae > Manis > Manis pentadactyla. The sequence goes on along the minus strand of NC_080021.1, from coordinate 183,612,798 downwards.
AAAAAAATAACTATTTATCTTGGCTTAACCTAGCAATTCCCAACATAAATTTGAGTATTAAACCTTTTATTACATAACATATATTCACCTAGCAAGAAACTGACATCTACTTTTTGAAATACTTTTTGAGACTGAGAGGTGATTCTGTGCAGGGATGTACAAGGGACTTGAGTTCCAGGCAGCTGAAGGGAGAAGTTAGGGACATTTTAAAACACAGAAAATGTTGACCATATATACGTAAATCTGGTTAACATGCTGTCTTCTCCACAATAGAAAAAGGTTTCCCATGTATCAACCTGTCTGTAATAATTAGACTTATCACAGAAATGGTGCTTTCAGATGTTGAGTTTATATCTGAAATTTTCTTATAAGAGCTCCAAGTTATTTTTGTGCACACAACAGCAAAACAACTGTTGAGAGAGGGAGGCTGATTAGTCTAATTAGTTACTTGTCCCCAGGTGGAAAGGAACCTCACCCCTGAAACACAAATAAACTAAACAGTTGCTTATTTAATGAATTCTTTGTAAGGTAGATTCAGTTAAACCTACAAAAGCCCTTATCAAGATTCTTCCCTTATGTTGTGCTGCAGAAAAGCAGGATGGCCTGGGCTTCTTTGTGAAATAAGAGGCCAATGGGATTATCTCTGAATTTCCTTCTCTCACTTATAGTTCAGCATAGGGTCTCTTGGACCAGCAAAACCTAAATGTAGGGGCAGAGAGGCCCAAGCGGTGACCTGGCCCTTCCCTTCCTGGCCCCTTCTCCAGCCATTTGATGATACTTTGTATTTGTTCAAGTATGTGTCAAGCTCTCTCCCCTCTTTATCTTCATGTGCCAGTGTACATGTTATCTTGGTTTAGAACACTTTCCCCCCTTCTCTTTAGTCAGCCATTCCTATGCATTCTTCAGGTCTCATATCAACATTTTCCTTTTATGGCACTGTGACATTGTGGTTTATATTAAGAAATATGTATTTGGTCTTCATCCCATTTCTGGCATAGAGCTCCTAAAATCCTTAGAATTTCCTAAGTAATGAGCACCATAAAGGTGTCTTTTGTTACACTGATGAGGTGACTTTTAGAAAGCCCCTAGGTCACCTAAAGATGGGTACTGGTTGCCTGGGGAACTAGCTACCTGCTTAGAGGGTTGGAACTTTCAGTTCTATCCTGACCTCTGGGACAGGATTGGAGCTAGAGATTGAGTTCAGTCTCCAGTGGCCAATGATTTAATCAATCATACCCATGTGATGAAGCCCCCATAAAAACCCAAAAGGATGGGACCCAGAAAGCTTTTGGGTTGGTGAACACAAGGAGATTTAGGAAGAGTGGCCTACTCTGAAAGAGCATGGAAGCTCCGCCCCCTTCCCCCATTCCTTGCCCTATGCATCTCTTCCATAGGCTGTTCCTGAGTTATGACCTTTATAATAAACCAGTAATCTAGTAGGCAAAATGTTTTTCTGAGTTCTAGAAGGCACTCTAGAAAATTTATCAATAACAGGAAGGGGGTCAACTGGAACTTCCAATCTATAGCAGATCAGAAGCTCAGGTGACAGAGTGGTCTTGCGGCTGGCATCTGAAGTGGGAGTGGAGCAGTCTTGTAAGAGACTTGAGCCCTTTACCTGTGGAATCTGATGCTATGTCCAGGTAGATAGTACCAGAATTGAATGGTAGGACACCCAACTGGTGTTGGAGAATTTCTTGGATGTATGAGGAACACCTCCAGCTGCTGCCCACAATGGAATTGGTAGAACCCATTTAGACACCTTTCCTGCTCACCACCTTCCCCCACAAAAGTAAATATTTGGTGCCCCTGCCAAGTTCTTCTGTAACATTCTTATCTCAGCCTCCCCTGCTAAACTCTGAGTAGCATGAATATAGAAACTTGGTCTGTTCAGTTCATTATGATGTCCCAGGCCCAACATGACACCCAACTCATAGCTACCCTTAAACCAAGACTTGCTGAGTAAAGGAATGGATGCTGGACTGTACAGTGGGAAGAGGAGATGGGGCTAGGGACCAGGCAAGGCTGACCCGAGCACAATCAGTGACTCCTGCCCATGTTAGGGCCTCCGTGAAACCCTGATTACACGTTGCCCCTTAATGTGTTTGTTGATGGTCTCTATTCTAATGTCGGGAGGGTGAGAGGTAAACTTTGGAGGGACCTTAGGCCTGTGGGAGAGCAGCAGTTTTGGGCTCTGTATTTTTGCAGTCTGAAGGGTAAGAATCTGCTTTGGAGGAATCCTGCCTGGGAGGAGAATTGAGCTCAGCCCTGGTCCTTTTCTGTCCTTGCCTCAGCTGAGCACATATTGCTGGGTTCTTCATCCCAACCTTAGAATTACTGCTTTCCTCTCACACCCCATTCTTTCAGTGGGACATTTTGGCTGAATTTGTGCATCTAAACCTACTTAATTTTGAATACTTCAGCTAATAGTATCACTTATACTCCTTCACCTTCCTAGTTTTTATTGTACTTTTTAGTCTGTTATTTTTCCAACCAATATGATCTTATTTATTGGATGCTATTTTATATTCCTTTTAAGTCTGTCAAACAGGATATTTTTAGCTGAATTTTGCCCTTATTGGAATACACTCTTAATTACACGTACATATTTCTTTTTAGCCATTTAGAAATGTATATACATTCTCTAGCATTTTCCATTTACTCTTATCATTTTTAAACCATTTTTCTGTTTGGTTTATCCTCTCAGTCCATTGTATAGCATTTGCTGCTAAGTTACAGATGAGAAGTGGTGATGCCAGGGAGAGGATGCCACAGTGACTGGCCCAATCGGGGACTGTTGGCCTTCTCCTGTGCCGACAATTCCCTTACCCACCCATAAGAGAGGTTCTTCTTGCTATTGTTATGAGAATCTGATATTTGCCATGGTTAAGAAAAAGAGTTACTCCAATTAAAGGCCACTTTTACCCAGTCAGGTAGTTTGGGAAATTAACAGGACAGATTAAATGGGTCAGAAGTTATTAAGACTGGTCTCAAATACTGTTCAAGGGAATTGCTGAACAAGGCTGTCAACTTGTTCCAGAGCAAGCCAGAGCTTCTCTGAACCACAGACAATATCTGGTCATCTCATAGCCTTATGGAGAAGGGAAGCTTCACTGGGGGTGGGAGTGAGAGTCTACAACTCAGCCCCATAAGACTGACCCACAAGACTACCTGGGTGGCCTTAAAAGTCGTTTTAAGAATTATGGGATGGAAGCATAATGAAGGTTAATAGCTGCAGCTGGAGAATTATATTTGGTGACCTACTTACAGGATTCACCTGAGAACATTGATTCACCTTCTTTCTGGTCAGGAATTCAAAAGCTTGGCTGTCTAATGCTCCTAAAATGACCAGTTCTTGTGACATGTGCCGTATGGCCACTGTCTCTTGAAGGGAGGCAGGGAGTGAAAGTTAGGTCAGTCATGAAGGGAGGAGAAAATATTCTGGAAACATTGATCTCTTTCTTCTCCTTGTTATGTAAGATGTGGTTTCCCCAAAGAAACAATATGCAAAATGAAAGTGGGGGTAAGGGGAGGAAGGCTTTCAGGGTTAATCAAATGATGCCATTTAGAGTTTTCACTGAGCAAGGCAAAGTGTCTGTATGTGGGGGGGATGGGGGAGGGTGGCAGTAGAGTGAAAAAGATGAATGAAATGTGTCAGCTGCCCTCAAAGGGCTCACGCTGCAGTTGGAGAGAGAGAGACACATACTCAACTAATATGCACAATGATAGTGATGAAAGTGCTGTTAGACCAGAGAATAATAGAAGTATTAGTTCTGAGTGAGAAAATCTAAAAGACTGTAGAATATGTGGCAGGTGTCCCTTGAAGGATGTTAGGGTATTAATCAGCAAAGGGGAGAAAACAGGGTGGACATTTGAGGCAGAGGAAGTGGAGGGGCAAAGGCTCAGCATAGTCAGCTGCAGGGCACAGCCAGAGAACAGTCAAGAAGCTGCTGCAGAGGATAGGAGGTAGGATGGAAGAGCATAGGGGCAGGTGGGCCTTTTTAAGTGGGTCTGATGGTCTAAATACTTACATAGAAGGTAATTGTCCATACTTTTCATGTTGAATTATAGGCATGTTGCATTTCAAAAGTTTAATTCTTCTAAACAAATGTGCTCTTGTCTTAAACTGAAGAATTGTCTCATATATACTGGCTCATTATCATGAAAAATAGAATAAACATTGCAAAAATATTTGTTACATTTAACTTTCTAGAGGTATATTTGTCAAAAAGCCACATAAGAAATGTTTTAGTAGCTTTATGCCGTGTTTCATAACCAGGCCATTCTGTCACACTCACTGTACTTTCCAATGGATAAAGCATGCAAAAAAAAACCTTGTGCTGTAGCTGAGGATACCAAGTCTGTAGGCTTTAACATGAAGAGGAGGAATAAAGGGAAAAATGAAGAAAGAATCTCTAACATTGGGTCAGGCCCAGGAATAACTTGCCAAAGACCATGGATATCTGACATTAGTGCCTGCTCTTATTTGTGTGAGTACCTGGACAGCATTGTGGATAAACTTTCTTTTGGGTGGCCGTGGAGTGAGGACCCTGTGGTAGGTAGGAAGTGAGAAATCAAGGACGTGATCTCTGACTCCATGGTGTTTACATGATTTTATGTCATCTGAACAGCAGGCTGAATGGAATTCAGGTCTTTATTGAGATATTTGGTCGAGCCAAGCATTTGTTCACATCTCCATCTTCAGTTTAATTTTTCCAGTGAGGAACTGAAACAGACACCTCATGGGTAGAGTCTATTGAATTCCTGAAATTCCTTCATTTGTAAGTCACTAATAGATAACAATATACATACATATTAAATAAATTATAAAATATATGGTGAGATACTTTAAGAAAATGCTTTTGAAATATTACAAAGTAATTGTTATTATCTATGTCTATTTTTCATTTCGCTTATTCAACATGATATTCTTGAAGACTGATACCACTGTATCTGATTTTGAAATACATACTAGTGGTATCTTAACTGGGCAAATGTCTCATCTCAGTCTTATAAATACTGGCTCCAGTCCTGAGAGGGACCTTTTCGATGAAGCATTATTTTGTCTCTTACCCTATGTCTTGCATCTACATGGGTGAAGAGAATATCGACAACAATATTGAACTTTTGATCATTTACCCCTTTCTGCCCCCTCACTGGCATCTATAAGGAGGTAGCTTTTCAGTTGTAAATTTTCACCTCTATGGGTAAATGACAAGTAATGTAGCTGTGTTACCAACAATAGAAAAAAATCATATGAAACCATCCTAAAACAATATCTGGCTAGCAAGAAGGAATGGCATGATAACTTATAGTACATCACTAAAATGGCATGTTACACAATTGTTAAATGATAATTGGGAACACTGCATAGAAACATGAAAGCATACTTAGGATATAATTAAAAGAGAAAAGAAGAACACCTGATTATAATACGTAAGGTATATATGCATGTGGAGGAGGCCTGGAAGGTAATACATTAAAATGGAAATACAGTAGTTCTATTAGGATGGTGGGACCATGGATTTTCAAAGAAAAAAATTTAGTGTTTTAAAATAATAGTAATTATTAGTCATTGTTAAAATATTAATTCACCAAATAAATGATGCTGTATGTGCAAAAGGGAGATATTCATAAATAAGTAGAGGTTGATATTACAAAAGGGAAAGCAGATTTAAAAGAACAAATATTCCTTCTCTACACTTGTCAGCTCAGTGGATATTAAGATCCCTAGTACTGAAAACATTTTTAAAGGAGATGCTTGGTGGGGTTTGGAAGAAACCCTGAACTTGATTATATCTGGATTTTGTTTGCCATGATAATTGCAATAGAAGCAAAATCTTGAAACAGTTGTCTAAATATGCTCCAGCTTAGGTATCTTGAATTCATATTTTGGAATTAAGAAACAATTTGGAAGAAGAACCCACATGTATAATAAATAGTAATATTGAGCAAGAGAAATTCAAGAGGGAAAATTTCAAAAATAAAATACCTACTTAAAATCAAAGTTGAAATGACTATTTGGATTAACAGGAAATTTAAAAAATAACTAATGCCTACTTAAATTTATATCTGTCTGAAAGCTCTTAAAGGATATCAAGAACAATCTTCATATCTGTGATGTTAATATTAAGAATCTGCTAAAACTGTTGATTGGAATGAATTGCTCTGTTTTCCTCTAAGAGGCTCAAATACTTTTCTTTCCTTATTTTCCTTCTCTTCCACCTCTGTTCAAAAGAATGACCTACCTTGAATAGGACTTAAGTGTTGATTTGGGGCTCTAGGCTACCTTGTTCCATAATAAGAGAGGGTTATTTAATATAAGATGTCGAGAAAAATTCACACAGATACCTTAAGTTTATCTTAAGTAGTTGGATTGGAGAAGAAACCTGAGAAGTTTCTTCTGAAATAGAACTTGAAAATGTGACATATGTTATATCTTTACACTAGTAGTTGAGTTTGGATTTGGAAATTGGTGGTGGTGGGTGGGGGTCACTGAGGGGAATGTGTGTGTGATGCCAAAGAGTTTGAGCTGGCTTCAAGAAATTAGAAGTAACTTCACTGAGCCTCAAACCATTACTGACGCTACCAGCACTTCTTTTTCAGACTTGCTGAATCTCTGTGTATCTCTCTCTCTGTTGTCTTGCTGTCTCCTTTTCTCTAAAAATGTCCACAAATGGCAAACAAATTAGAGGAGTTTTTATTCCTAAGAGTTATCCAGTAATTTTTGCATTCCTATAAAGATGATTTCTATCTTTCAAAATGCATTAGAATTATTAAGAGATCCTGTGATTTTAGGAAACTATTTTCCTCCATGCCAAGTCCAAAGTAAATTACATTTGATGCAAGTGTATGTATTAGATTATTTGGGGGCTATATCAATACTGAAAAAATTTTTACTCTTAATATCTTCATTTTATTTCCAGAAACTTATTGTTGGATAAATATTTGGTAATAGTCTGCTTTCATACATTCATAAAATTCTTTTGGGTAGTAGCAAGAATTCAATCTATGTCATGTAATTGTTATCATGAATTGCATAACTTTGGCATGCATTTTGCTGTAACTCATTTCCTGGCACTATATAAAGTGCCTTTGACATAATGCCATAGAATATTCAAACTGGGAATGAGTGATAGAAATACTCTAGCATAAGTCAGTCTGACTCCTCTCATTTCAGGAAATAAGGTGCAAGAAGATAAAACTTGCCCAGGATTACACATCTCATTTTCTGACATTTAAGCCTTACTAAAAAAATTACACACTTTAAATGTTGAACCTGTTGATTTGAAAATGGTGATTTTTAAGAGCATTATTTTTAAGATAAAATAATTGCTACACTTAAAGAATTGCAAAATTGGATCTGAAATACACAAAAGAGGTGTGCCCAAAATGTTTGTCCTCAATTCCCTCTTTGGGAGAAAGTGACTGAAAGTCTCTGATCATTAAAAATAAATCATCATTCTTTGAAGGATACAAAGTTATCCTGATCTTCAAGATGAAAAATACCATTCCTTCTATATATAATTCAGTATTTCTTTTCAACAGGGACAAAATAGTATTCTGGATGATTGCCCTCTTGTGTACTACAGTTGAGCAAGTGAAATAAGAAACACATTTTAGGATCCCATTGTGATTTTTTTCTCAGCAGCAAAAAATTAAGTATGAAATAAAACAGACCTTTGTCATGTAATTTCACTGATCAGAGGAACTTAGTAAAAACTGGGTGGGCTTCAGTTAAATCTAGTAGATTAACCCTTGTTTCATTAGTATTTACAGTCCTTGGGAGTGTTGAACAAATGTACAAATAATGATACTTACCGAAGTTTAACCACTGCATTTCATGTAAATTCTGCATACAGTTCAAAACTAATGTATTGACTTCAGTCTTCAGATTTTCAAAGACTGTACAGTAATTACCAGTACATGTCTCCCAGAATGTTAGATACTTGTATATGTATGCAAAATCCATTTTGACTTGAAAACAAATTCTAATCTATGAAAATATTTTATCAAGCCATTTTGTACCTGATGAGGAAATTATACATGAATGATAGGATATGTTAAAAAACGCTTCAGAGATAGAGCCAGTTAATCAATTTACATGAAGAGTTTAAGAAGTAATGTAGCCATCTAAAAATGTTAGTTTTTCACATAGCTGGTCACACTTATTTTACTTTATTGAAATGCCTGATCTTGTGAGAGGATAATATTATAAAACTCAGTTACATAATTCAACTGTCTTCAACTCCCCTTTTTCCAAAAAGCATCCCAGCTAAGGAAGGATGTAGCTATTCTTTTTTTTTCTTCTTTCAGCAAATACTAAGTGTGAAAAGCTTTCATCAGACAAAAATAGTTTTATATAATGGAGCATTAAATTGTTTTTCTTTCATTTTCTTCAGACCTACGGCAGCTGAGTTTCCCTATGGATAACCCATGTGTCATTTCATGCCTGGTGTCTGCAGCCCACTCTCTATCTTGCTTTCAGCAGGTGCTGGGCAGCAGTTTTTGGGTTATTTTACAAAACATCCAACATGGTTTAAATTGTTAAAAAGTGATAAGAATTGTTTCTTCTCTTACTCACTGCGTCTTCTAGTATCCTTAACCCTCATCATTCTCCCCTAAAATGTGTCCCCCAACATGCCTATTTACATGGCTCTCAGGAACCAGAGGTTTGCACACCCATCACATACCAGGTCAATTTCTAACACTGAAGGCTGTTGGAGCAGGGCTGTTTCCTTCCATTTGGAGCTGACTGTAGTCATGTTTCTATCAACACAGCAACTCTTGTATGCAAAGCTTAAACTATTGTCTCGTGGTCCCACCTGCCTTGACTCTGATTGATGTAACAACAGTATCTGTCATAGGGACTGTTCTGCTTGTAGGAGCAAACGATGATACTGTCCTGGGGCACAAAGAAGATGCTGTCCTCGGGCTCAGGGAACTTGGACCTATCCCAGGCAGAGCACTTGACGTCCAAGACACTGTAGGTGAGGGAACTGCCGGAGGGGCAGTAGCCGTCCAGGTATCTGGATGTCTCCTGAGGCCTGCTCTGGACCAGGCTCTGGCATTCTCCTTCTTCTGTGGGGGTGGGGGTGGTGATGGAGCTGGCCATGGGCACCTCCGCCTGCCCCTGGATGGGAGGCTTCCCCCTGAGGGCCGCCTTCTTAGTCAGCTCATCTGAGCTTCCCTTGCCTGACTCCAGGTCCGAAGGGGTCCTCAGCAATTCCACTACCTCCTTGTCCTTGGATTTTCTGAAACAGGGCAACTTGCGGACCCACAGCAGCTCATTTTCGGGCCACTTGGTGCATCCCTCGGTTTTCCTGGCCAGGGCAATGGCTGCAATGCCTGGTAGGCAGATGGCTGGTCCGATGGCCAGGAGGGGAATGTTTCCCAGCGTCTCCCCTTTCATCCCAGAGACTGTGAACATGAAGCCAAAGACCAGGAAGACACTGACCAGGGCCACCACCAGCCCAGTCCTCGGGTTAATGTCATCAGGCCTCATCTTTCATTCCATCCAGGTTAGGGGTGTTTGTGGGCCAAGGAGCAGCGTTCCTCTGTTCTGTCAGAGGCGAAACCACAGTGGGTTAAAAAAAAGAAAAGGGAAAAACCACCCCAGTCAGTTTCCCACCCACTAACTCTGTCTGTCTCTGACTCTACTTGTCAGTCAGTCTTGGTCTCTGACGCTTTCTCCCGGTCTCTCCCCCCTCTTTTTCTCTGTCTCCCTTGCATACAAACACCCACCGAGTGGGGTCAAGGAGGTACCTGAGGTCTTCTGCCGTCTCTGAGAGCAGGGAGCGGAGCCAGTCCGAGTCTCCTTAGAATCCTCCACAGCAGCTGTCCCCTTGGCTCTCTCGTTTCTGGAAGCAAACCCTGCCTTTTCCCACTGACTCTGCATCCAGGAGGTGGGACGTGTAAGCCTGGCTTTCCCAGCAGTGCCCGTCGGTCCCAGGGCTCTGGGAGCAGATCGGCAGCGCAGCCCAGCGCCGGGCTCTGCGCGCAGAGCGCGGGTCCTGGAGGGAGGAAGGACTTCGTCTGGGAAAGAGGGAAAGCGGTGCACAAGCCTGGCCTCGTTACATCACTTTCACAGCAAGCTCAGAAACAGAGGCCGAGCGAGCGCGAGCGGGACGGACCCCGGGGGAGAACACCCGCGCAGAAGAGGCTACCCCGGGTCTAGTCGGGGTCCTTGGAGGAGCTGGGGTTCGTTTCACCGCTGCCCGGGAGGGCTGAGCAGGGCTGCTGGACCCGTTCCGTGCACAGGGAGGGTTTGGGGTGCTAGGCTGCCGCTGGCCAGAGGCCGGAATTCGGGGTCATTTACGCACGGGTCAGCCTGGGCTCTTGAGTCCACAGCCTTAGAGCGAGAGGTGCTAGGTGATGTCCCCTAGGGACATGACCCTTCTTCAGTGACAAATCTGGGGTGCCCGACCCGACTGACAGCTCTCAGGAGGGTGCTCGACCGCTGCTCTCTCCTCCTCGAGGCTCTGGGGCTCGGAGGGCTGAACCCCCTCAGGGGCCCGCTGCCCCGGGACTGCTCTTGGTCTGGGCGCTGGGCGGCAGCGGTGCGCAAAAGCGCTCTAGCGGTGGGGCAGGCTGCGCTGCCGGAGGGCACAGGACCGGCGCCCAGGCTGGGTTGGCGGTGAGGGGTGAGTGCCGGCTCTTGTTCGAGACCCGGGGGGTTCACCCTGCTCCCTCCCCCTAGTCTTCCAGACCCGGACCCTGGAGGGTGTGGCCTTGGAGTCCGGATCCCACTCCAACTCGGTTGTGGTGCGAACCAGCCCAGCTGGGTCAAAGGAGAGGAGCACTCCAGCCCAATCCCCATCCCACACTTCACACCCAACACCCAGCTGGAGAGGAGGAGGGGCCTCGACTGGGAGAGTCAGGCTGGTCAGCCTGCACTGCAGCTCCAGCTCTGGGCCATTCTCTCCTCCCAAGCTGGAGCTGGTGTGGTTTCTCTTCCCCCTGCAGGGGGTATGGATTCCTGTGTTCCCAGGGGCAAGACTGGCTCTGGCTGTGATCTTCAACCATGGTAAATGGACAATAGTGAGGAACAGTCAAAGCACTGCCATGGAAAGAACTTTGACATCTAGCCTTCCCCACTCAAACTATCTGTGTGTTCTTGGGTATGTGATTTAACCTCTCTGAGAATCAGTAGACCTATTTGTAAAATGAGACTATTACTACTGAATAGGGAACATTGTGAAGACTAAATAAATGTAAAGTTCCTAGCACAATGCTTGGCACCTGGTCCTTGTTCACAAAATGGGTGAAATATATATTTGCAGAGTATGTCACAGTCATTGTAAGGCATGAACCAAATCATAAGGAGTCTGTCTGTGGAGCTTTGACATTATCCACTAGGCAATGAAGAACCATCAAAGTATTTTAAGCAGAGATCAACACTTAAGTATTTTTGACAGATGACAGCAGGTTAGAGGACAGGTTGGAAGGGGGTAAGTGTGGAAGCCCGGAGACCTGTTAGGAGGACAGTTCAGTAAGCTGGGTGTGATATGACATGGGCCTGAGCAATGCAGGGCTAGTAGGGGTGGTTTGAAGAAAATGAATTGAAGAATATTTAAGGGTAGAATCAAGTGTCTTGGATCAAAGGAAGTGAGCTGGCAGTAGGAGTCAGGGTTGACTCCTAAGATTCTCACTCTGTCAACTGAGTAAATCAGGAATCAGACTCCTAATTTCCCACTCCATCATGTTTTTTGTACTTATGCTCATTAGACAGTTTCTGTACCTCTGGATAGTTTCATTATTTCTGAAGGAAAGGCAAGGGGCAAAAGGGGAAAAGGCAGAGCAAAAGCAAGAGGCCAACTGTTTGACAATTTGTATCAGAAAAATCATTGTTTTCCTGGCAGTCCCACCAGGTTGTTTTATTAAAAAATTTTTTTCTTGCCATTGAAAAAATCAGGGTCTTGTTAGCAAAGAAAAAGAGGAGAATGAATATTGGGGAAGCAACCAGCTGTGTATGCCACACTGTTGAACACGTTTACCTTCCTGAAACCCTCTTCCTTTGCTTTTATAACACCATTCTATCCTGATCGCTCTCCTGACTCTTCTCTGTCCACTCATTTGTGGGTTACTTTGAAAACCCTTCATTTTACTTATTTTTTATTTTTAACAGAGCTCTTAGATGTTGATATGCTGCTGATTATGTCCCTGATTCTCCCATTTCCTTCTCTTCTCTTCTCACTATATAATAGTTTTAAACACCAACTGGATAGGCTGATTAGTCCAAAATTTATCTCTTTATCCCTCATTTTCAGATTTATAATATCTAACTGCTTGATATCTGTCTGTATGGCACATAGACACCTCAAACTCAGCATGATCTGAACTGAGATCATCAGATTTCCTTCAAACTTGCTCTTTCTCATTTGACCCTGACTGAGAAAAACATTGCAATTGTTCTCTGTTCCTTTCTCTCCCTAAAAACCTACATCCAATAAGTCACCCAAGTCATCATAGTCTTACCTCTTAAATCCCTTGATCTCTTCTACCTGTGACCTGAGACAAATCACTTTACCTCCCGGAGTTCCAGTTTCCTGTGAAACCAGGGCTTTGGATGAGGAGCTAGCTGAGGTCCACTGCAGCTCCACTATTCAGTGGTTCTCTGACAGTCACTTGTGCAGGGCTGAACTGACATCAGTGTTGCAAGTGATGGACAACAGTAGTAGACACCAAGTTGGATCCTGAAAAACAACATTGCTGAACAGAGACCTCCTCTTGCTTGTGCAAGTGTCTAATTCCATTCTTTTAAGTCATGCAGTTCATCTGCTTAGGCATTAGACAAGACCCATGCATAAAACCACAAGAAACTTCAATTACTGTTTAAATTATAAGCCTCATTCTTAAAACAGTTCCTTCTTGGAGGTAATTTTAGATGGGCTTAGAACAGCAGGTATACTTGTCCAAGTCAGCAGCAAAAGTGGTGGGGGTGGGAGACATCACTCAGGGTCACAATATTCAGAGACAAAAAAGGCATTCTCACTATTTAATTTCTTGCCTATTGGCTGAATTTCTTGCCAAAATAGGCTGATTGCACTAGGAGTTTAAAACCCTAAGCAGTTCTTGCAATGTTATAAACTATACAGGCATATACAAAAGCTTTTCATTAGAAAAGAAAGGACATTCTGGTTGGAATGAAGCTTTGGCATGTAGGTGTTTGAGAAAGAAATACAGAACCTTTTATTTCTGAAATTATAGACATCACGGGATACAGGCATTTGAAGATACCTTATAGAATATTTACTCTAACCCCCCTTATTGTGCAAATCAAATCCAGGAAGATTATATTCATTCAATATTACTTGAGTATTTATTATGTGCAAATCAAATAAGGGATAGATTATGCCTTGGCAACAAAAGATTTCCAGATCTCAAAGGCCATGTATGCTCATCTGATTTCTATCATGGGTCAGCTGCAGCCCTGCTCCATATTGTATTCACTCTGGGATTCAGGGCTGATAGGACAGCCTCCATTTGGGATTTTGCTGGTCCACTGAGCCCAGGCACCTGGAGGCTCTGTGCTGAGCCTTCACTTCAGCAGTTTCTCTCTGGATCCTACAGCTGTGCCCTTCCCTATAGGCAAGAGAATCTTCCAGAATGATGTGCCCCACCCACAGACCCGTTTGTAGGCCATATGGTGGCTACCTGGGAATCTAGAGTTTCCTGAGGAAACAGCCCTGTACCTGCTTCCAGGGCTTGTGCACAGCTCTTTGCTAGGTCCATCCTCCCAAGAATTGACCATAGTACAGGTATACACACCCCTAGGCCTATGGGATGGCTAAGGGACCACTGTGTTTTTGAGTATGGATAAAACAGCATACAGATAGGGTGTCTATACTGTCCATGTTATCCCCTTCATGGTTCAGTACAGAGCCAGGAGTAGGAAGAGAAAGTCAGTGTTCATTTTATTCTTGCCTTGGCCACACACATATTAGAGATAGAACTGGTTGGAGGGTTTGGGGAAAGGAGGGAGAAGTCTCAACTCATGTTTTAAAAGGTGCAGTCTAGCTGTTGTGTAGAAAGTAGACTTAAGACAGGTCAAGGGCAGAAGCAGGGAAACCAGTTGGGATACTATTATAATCATCTAGGTGTGAGATAATCGTGACTGGGACCAGGGTGGTAGCAGTGGATGTGCAAGAAGTTGTCAGATTCTGGGTATATATTAATGTAAAGCTAATAGGTTTGGGATGTAAGGGAAACTAAGCAGCCAAGGATGACTATAATATTTGAGATTTGAGGTGGGAAATCAGGAACTTGATTCTGGACATGTTCACTTGATATATCAAAGTGGAGATGTTGACAAGAGGTGGTGTGCAAGTTGAGTTTGGAAGAGTAGTCTGGGCTGAAGATAATACATTTGGAGCTCTTGGGGTATGATTAGTACTTAAATCCCTGGGACTAATGAGATAGTTTAGGGAGCAAGCATCAATAGGTTAGAGAAGTTCAAGTACTAAGTACTAAGTCTGGGAGATGAGAAACCAGCAACAGACTATGAAGGATTGACTAGTGAGGTGAGAAAATGAAGGGATGTCCAAAAAGCCAAAAGAAGAAAGCATTTCAAGGAGGGGGTAGTGACTGCATCAGTTTTGCTTCTACGTCAAGTATAAAAAGGACTAAAAAGTGACTGCTGGGCTTAGCAATATGGAGGTTATTGGCCATCTTTACAAGAGCAGTTCTGACAGAGTGGATGGCAGTGAAATCTTGATTTAAATGAGCCCAAGAGAGAAGAGAAGAAGAGGAATTGAGGCAGAGAGCAGAAGTAATTCAGAAGAGTTTTGCTGTTAAGGAAAACAGAGAAAGGAGATGATAGAGGTGGGGGTGTGGGATCAAGAGAGAAAACTTTTTAAAAGATGGGAGCTCTCTTAGCATTTTGCCTATAGAAATATAAGAAATATAAATTTAAATGATACACCATTTTTATCCATTAAATCTTCAAATACAAAAAAATAATAACTGTTTTGGGGGGTGCTACACTAAGATGAGTACGCACATGTATCGATGGTGGGAATGTATTACTACTAACTCTTGAATGGAAGAAGTGTGTCAGACATGTCAAGGACCCTGAAAAAGTTCATACCTTTTGCATGTTCATTGTTTTGAAAAATTTGAACAATGGGTATTATTGATGGAAGGAACTGACCTGGGCACCATCTGAGCAAATTAACCAGCATTTACTAATCTTAAGGTGTAGAAGGAAGTCTCCACAATTTCACCAACAGGCACATGGTTAGGGAGGGAAATGTCTGAGTAAGGGAAGGTCATATCCATCTTTGTAGAAGCAAAAGAGTTTCTCTCTAGGTTCACTATCAATAAAAACATAAGTAAATATTATATATATATAAATATATATATATGTATATATGACTTTCTTCATAAAACAGATCCAGGCCTGCTTATAGCCTGGCCTCATGTCTGCTGAAACCACCTGATATAGCAGCAGGGCACAGTTTATGAGGCATAAGTAAAATCTTCCTCATCATCCTCAGACTCTCCAGGCCCACACAACTGGTCTAAGTACTTTCTTGAACTCAGTGCAATGAAAATAGAATGGGGGCCATTTTGTGGAAGACTCCAAAAGTCGAACAAAGTGAGATCTTAGACTAGGTATTGCTGCACTGTCCAAATACAATAACCATAATAACCTACTTAAATTTAAATTAATTAAAAATCAGATTAAATTAAAAATTAGTTTCTCAGTTGTATTATCCACAGCTCAAGCACTCAGTAGTTATAGTAATTACTTCTATATTGTACAGTGTAGATATAAAGGATTTCGTTATCACAGAACATTCTGCTGGGTAGTGCTGAGTTGTAGGGTTTATTATGACTCACTTGGCTCAGGCATTATGATTCTAGCAATCTTCCCTGTGGAATAATCAGGGGCACAAGAAAATTTATGTACAAAAAAAGTTTTTACAATGTTCCAGTTGAAAATTGTAAAGCATTGAAATTTCTAAAAAAAGAGGAAAAATAATGTAAGTAGAGTACATCTATTGGAGGGAATATAGCACACTCAGTTGATGGAATATGTATCCATAAAATTATGTTTTAAGGATTTTTAATGACCCATGAGAATGGTCTCAATATAATGCTAGTGAAAAAAACTAAGAATAAAAATTTCTATTAAAATAACTTGAAAAAATTATATATTTAATAGAATCCTGATTACTAAATAAACTAGAATAGAAAAAGATGTAAAGAAAATACTCTCAAAGTATTAACAGTGGTTGTTTCTAGGTGGTGGAACATTATTATTATTGTTTAATAACATTATTGTTATTATTTTCTTTATGTCTTTATAAGTTTTTCAATATTTATACTCTTATAATAAGAAAAAGTTCTTTTTTAAAATAAGAGAATGGTCTTCTGCACATATTAAGCACTCAATAAATGGTAATTTAATGAATGATTAATGAAGACTTGAAAGACTGAATGAACACATACAAAGTTTTACAACTTTCCTTAAGTTGATCCTGTCCCCTTCCTCATTCCAGCACTTCCTCACAGGAGGGAAAAGGATATGGAATGAATTGAGAAAAGATGAAAATTGAGAGCAAATAGATTTTCATATTGAATTGGGGTTGGATCTTGCAGTTCCTCTCAAATTTGTACTAATCACTTTTGAGATTTCTTAAATCCCTGTTTTCAACCTAGAAAACAGTAAGTATCCTATTTTTTGGCATTTTGATTTAAAAATTATTGTTTTGATGTACCTGGTTAGATTCTTGATTGTTTTTTTCTTCTTGGTTATAATTTTGACTAATTCATTAACATATTTTATTGAGAGCCTCCTACTTATCCAGTTGTATTCTTACCTCCTCTGTACCTCCTCCCATCTTCTCTATATCTAAGGAGTTAACTAAGATCTTTACTAAAGGCTACATTTTATACCTCTAACTGTGGTTATTTGACTTGGGGCCTCCAGAGATGTAAAGTAGCTTCAACTGTTTTTCCAATGCTGAATTAACAGAGTTTCTAAAACTCTCGCAGCTCATTAGAGTTCATTAGATTGTGCAGAACACAGTGCAAAGTACAAAGGAAACCTAGAATTTTCACAAGTATTTTCTTAAATTAAAAAATAAAGCTGGTACAAATGAAATGTTAGATTAATGGTTCCAAAGATGAAAACCTTTTAGGTCTCTGGGTGTTTCTGGCCAAACATCTGTTCGCTTTCCAGGACTGAGCTTATTCAACAGCTTAGATCTTTCTCCACATTATCTGTCTTTTGATTCTGTATAGGCTCTTTGCTAAAGGAATAAAGACAAGATGAGAAAACGGACTGTTAGGAATCCCAAAGAGTTGGAAGCAGAGAATTCTGATGTAGTTTGATCTCCAAACTAAAGGTTGATCTAGTTTTTTATTCTCTTGTCCTTAGATTAAACATAGTGCACTGACATTTCCAACCTTTTGATAATATATGTGTTTATGAAAACCCAAGCAATGACCACATGTCATTTTACTATTTTATTTAACAGGCATTAAAATGATTTCTTTAGAAACAGAGTCATACATCAAGATTTATGTAAGAGGATGTTGATTACAAAATTTTAATATGGAAAATATGAAATGGTTATCTAAATTATGTTACATCAACACACTGGGATATTATACAGTCATGGTAAATGAAGTTGCAGATTGGATCAAGATGGCAAATCAAACACACATACCTCCCCTTCCTCAGGCTTCTAAAAATCTAGAAATGGGATTAGAGATTTTGTGAATGTGTATTTTGAGATTAATTCCATCACAGTCCTGGAAAACAGGAGAAAGCCTCAGCAGAGCAGAAATCTCTGAAAGACAGAAAGCTGATGAGATCTAATTGTTGAAGAACTGCATATTCTACCTAGACTTGCCAAAATTCCTGATAATGCTACTCCTCAATGTGTTAAGTGCTGCATGGGTCTGAGAGTGATGGGTTCCCCAAAACTTCTGAAGTAAGATTACTTTGAGTGTTAAAAAAATTCATACAGAATGAGAGAATACCCAGCTATGGGATGAAAATGAGCTTGTCTGAATATTTGTCACTGAAGAGTTTTAGAAACACTAAAAATCATAATTAGGGCAGTTTAGATGTATTTTAAGAGAAAAAGACACTAGCAAGTTCTATCATATTTCATCATTTAGACTGAGAGTGAATAACTAGAGAAGGAACCACCAATGAAAGAGAAGAGAAACCAGTGGGTCAGACATTTGCTACATTTATGTGGCACTGTTCAGAGGAACAATGGGGGCTACAAGGAAGCGGTAGTTTATTAGGTCTATGTAAAATCTTTCTAAACCTTCCACAACTCTCTCACCAAGGAACATTCTGATGATGATTTTGGCTCCTAAGATATTCTGATATTGGGAAGGCTATGACCATCATGGGTGATAAAAATCTTTCCTTCTTTCCTTTCCTCCCCCACTCCTTCTCTCTCTTCCTCCCACCCACCATTCCTTTTTTCCTTTCTTCCCCCTTCCTCTTATCCTTAAAAAATAGCTTTATTGAGATACAGTCCACATTCTGTACAATTAATCTATTTAAAGTACACAATCCAAAGAATTTGTATATTTATAGAGTTGTACAACCTTCACCACAATCTGGTTTTAGAACATTTCCATCACCCTAGAAAGAAACGTAGTGCTCATTTATAGTCACTCTATTCACATCCCCTGTCCTAGGCAACCACTAGTCTACCTTCTGTATCTATAAATTTGCCTTTTCTGAATATTTGGTACAAATGGAATTGTATGATCTGTGTTCTTTTGTTTCTGGCTTCTTCAATTGAGCATAATGTTTGTTTTAGCATGTATTTGTACTTTGTTCCTTTTTATTGAAGAATAGTATTCCACTGTATGGGTCCATCACATTTTGTTTATCCATTTATCATTTGACAGGCAATTGAGGTATTTCTGCTTTTTGGCCATTATGAATAATGCCACTAAACATGTATGTATATATTTTTTGGTGCACATATATTTTTATTTCTCTTGGGTAGATACTTAGAACTGCTGGGTCATATGGTAATTCTAACTTTATAAGAAGCTGCCAAACTGTTTTCCTAAATTCCAGAATGGTAGCCTCCTTTCATTTTTATACTTTATTTTCATCCCAAATCATTATTATTATTTTTTAGCATTTATTTTTAATTTATTTTATTTTTTAATATTTTTATTAAGGTATTATTGATATACACTCTTATGAGGGTTTCACATGAAAAACAATGTGGTTACTACATTGACCCATATTGTTGAATCCCCACCATTCCCCATTGCGTCACTGTCCATCAATGTAGCAAGATGCCACAGAGTCAGTACTTGTCTTCTCTGTGCTACATTGTCTTCCCCATGATCCCCACACACAACATGTGTACTAATCATAATACCCCTCAATCCCCTACTCCTGCCCTCTTCCACCCCTCACCTTTGGTAACCGCTAGTCCCTTCTTGGAGTCTGTGAGTCTGCTGCTGTTTTTTTCCTCAGTTTTGCTTTGTCGTTATACTCCACAAATGAGGGAAATCATTTGGTATATGTCTTTCTCCGTCTGTCTTATTTCACTGAGCATAATACCCTCTAGCTCCATCCATGTTGTTTCAAATGGTAGGATTTGTTTCTTTCTTATGGCTGAATAGTATTCCACTGTGTATATGTACCACTTCTTCTTTATCAATTCATCTACTGATGGACACTTAGGTTGCTTCCATATCATGGCTACTGTAAATAGTGCTGCAATAAATATAGGGGTGCATGTGTCTTTTTTAATCTGACAACTTGTTTTCTTTGGGTAAATTCCTAACAGTGGAATACCAGGGTCAAATGGTATTTCTATTTTTAGTTTTTTGAGAAATCTCCAGATTGCTTCTTTCCACAATGGTTGAACTAGTTTAAATTCCCACCAGTAGTGTGGGAGGGTTCCACTTTCTCCGCATCCTCACCAGGATTTGTTGTTCCTAGTCTTTTTGATGTTTGCCATCCAAACTGTTGTGAGGTGATATCTCATTGTGGTCTTAATTTGCATTTCCTTGATAATTAGCGATGTGGAGCATCTCTTCATGTGCCTGTTGGTCATCTGAATTTCTTCTTTGGTGAATTGCCTGTTCATATCCTCTGCCCATTTTTAAATGGGTTATTTGCTTTTTGGTTGTTGAGGCATGTAAGTTCTTTATATATTTTGGATGTTAACTCCTTGTCAGATATGTTGTTTACACATATATTCTCCCATACTCCAGGGTGCTTTATGTCCTGCGAATGGTGTACTTTGCTGTACAGAAGATTTTCAGTTTGATATAGTCCCTTTTGCTCATTTTTGCTTTTGTTTCCCTTGTCCAAGGAGATGCGTTCAGGAAAAAGTTGCTCATGTTTATGTTCAAGAGAGTTTTGCCTATGTTTTCTTCGAAGAGTTTTACAGTTTCATGACTTACATTCAGGTCTTTGATCCATTTCAGGTTTACTTTTGTGTATGGAGTTAGACAATAATCCAGTTTCATTCTCTTACATGTAGCTGTCCAGTTTTGCCAACACCAATTGTTGAAGAGGCTGTCATTTCCCCACTGTATATCCATGGATCCTTTATCATATATTAATTGGCCATATATGCTTGGGTTTATATCTGGGCACTCTATTCTGTTCCATTGGTCTATGAGTCTGTTCTTGTGTCAGTACAAAATTGTCTTGATTACTGTGGCTTTGTAGTAGAGCTTAAAGTC
Organism: Manis pentadactyla; assembly: GCF_030020395.1. Taxonomy (NCBI): domain Eukaryota; kingdom Metazoa; phylum Chordata; class Mammalia; order Pholidota; family Manidae; genus Manis; species Manis pentadactyla. The sequence goes on along the minus strand of NC_080021.1, from coordinate 183,592,104 downwards.
AGGGAGCATAAACCCCTAGCTTTGTTCTTCCTTCTCAGGATTGCTTTGGCTATTTGCTCTAGTTCATTAAAGAATGCTGTCTGTATTTTGATAGGGATTGCATTGAATCTGTAGTTTGCTTTAGGCAGGATGTCCAATTTAACAATATTAATTCTTTCTATCCATGAGCATAGGATGTATTTCCATTTATTGGTATCTTCTTTAATTTTTCTTATGACTGTCTTGTATTTTTCAGGGTATAGGTCTTTCACTTCCTTGGTTAGGTTTATTCCTAGGTATTTTATTCTTTTTGATGCAGTTATAAATGGAATTATTTTCTTGAATTCTCTTTCTGCTAGTTCATCATTAGTGTATAGGAAAGCAACAGATTTCTGTGTACTAATTTTGTATCCTGCAACTTTGCTGAATTCAGAAATTTGTTCTAGTAGTTCTGGAGTGGATTCTTTAGGGTTTTTTATGTACAATATCATGTCATCTGCAAACAGTGACAGCTTAACTTCTTCTTTACCAATCCAGATGCTTTTATTTCTTTGTGTTGTCTGATTCCTGTGGCTAGGACCTCCAGAACTATGTTGAATAAAAGTGGGGAGAGTGGGCATCCTTGTCATGTTCCCGATCTTAAAGGAAAAGCTTTCAGCTTCTCGCTGTTAAGTATGATGTTGACTGTGGGTTTGTCATATATGGCCTTTATTATGTTGAGGTACTTGCTCTTTATATGCATTTTGTTGAGAGTTTTTATGATGAATGGATATTGAATTTTGTCAAATGCTTTTTCAGCATTTATGGAGATGATTGTGTGTTTTTTTGTCCGTCTTTTTTGTTGATGTGGTGGATGATGTTGATGGATTTTCTAATATTGTACCATCCTTGCATCCCTGGAATAAATCCTACTTGATCAGGAAGGATGATCTTTCTGATGTATTTTTGAATTCAGTTTGCTAATATTTTGTTGAGTATTTTTGCATCTATATTCATCAGGGATATTGGTCTGTAATTTTCTTTCTTTGTGGTGTCTTTCCTGGTTTTGGTATTAGAGTGATGCTGACCTTGTAGAATGAGTTTGGAAGTACTCCTTCCTCCTCTACTTTTGGGAAAACTTTAAGGAGGATGGGTATTAGGTCTTCACTAAATCTTTGATAAAATTCATCAGTGAAATCTTCTAGGCCAGAGATTTTGTTCTTAGGTAGTTTTTTGATTACCAATTCAATTTTGTTGCTGGTATTTGGTCTGTTCAGATTTTCTGTTTCTTCCTGGGTCAGCCTGGAAACTTGTATTCTTTTTTGTTATCATTAATCTACAATTACATGAAGAACATTATGTTTACTAGGCTCCCCTCTTCACCAAGACCCCCCCATAGACCCCATTACAGTCACTGTCCATCAGCGCAGTAAGATGATGTAGAGTCACTACTTGTCTTCTCTGTGTTGTACAGCCATCTCAGTGCCCCCCCCCACATTATACATGCTAATTGTAATGCCATCTTTCTTTTTCCCTGCCCTCATCCCTCCCTTCATACCCATTCTCCCCAGTTCCTTTCCCTTTGGTAACTGTTAGTCCATTCTTGGGTTCTGTGATTGTGCTGCTGTTTTGTTCCTTCAGTTTTTCTTTGTTCTTATACTCCACATATGAGTGAAATCATTTGATACTTGTCTTTCTCTGCCTGGCTTATTTCACTGAGCATAATACCCTCTAACTCCATCTATGTTGTTGCAAATGGTAAGATTTGTTTTCTTCTTATGGCTGACTAATATTCCATGTATATATGTACCACATCTTTATCCATTCATCTACTGATGGACACTCAGGTTGCTTCCATTTCTTGGCTATTGTAAGTAGTGCTGCAATAAACATAGGGGTGCATCTGTCTTTTTCAAACTGGGCTGCTGCACTCTTAGGGTAAATTCCTAGGAGTGGAATTTCTGGGTCAAATGGTATTTCTATTTTGAGCTTTTTGAGGAACCTCCATACTGCTTTCTACAATGAACTAATTTACATTCCCACCAGCAGTGTAGGAGGGTTCCCCTTTCTCCACAACCTTGCCAACATTTGTTGCTGTTTGTCTTTTGGATGGTGGTGATCCTTACTGGTGTGAGGTGATATCTCATTGTGGTTTTAATTTGCATTTCTCTGATGACTAGCAATGTGGAGCATCTTTTCATGTGTCTGTTGGCCATCTGAATTTCTTCTTTGGAGAAGTGTCTCTTCAGCTCCTCTGACCATTTTTTAATTGGATTTTTCTTTTTGGTTGTTGAGGTGCATGAGCTCTTTATATATTTTTAATGTCAACTCTTTTTCAGATCTGTCATTTATGAATATATTCTCCCATAGTGTAGGGTACCTTTTTGTTCTATTGATGGTGTCCTTTGCTGTACAGAAGCTTTTCAGCTTGGTATAGTTCCACTTGTTCATTTCTGCTTTTGTTTCCCTTGCCTGGAGAGGTATGTTCATGAAGAAGTCACTCATGTTTATGTCCAAGAGATTTTTGCCTATGTTTTTTTCTAAGAGTTTTATGGTTTCATGACTTACATTCAGGTCTTTGATCCATTTTGAATTTACTTCTGTGTATGGGGTTAGGCAGTGATCCAGTTTCATTCTCTTATATGTCGCTGTGCAGTTTTGCCAGCACCATGTTTTGAAGAGACTCTCATTTCCCCATTGTATGTCCATGGCTTCTTTATTGTATATTAATTGACCATATATGTTTGGGTTAATGTCTGGACTCTCTATTCTGTTCCACTGGTCTGTGGCTCTGTTCTTGTGCCAGTACCAAATTGTCTTGATTACTGTGGCTTTTGTAGTAGAGCTTGAAGTTGGGGAGCGAGATCCCCCCACTTTATTCTTCCTTCTCAGGATTGCTTTGGCTATTTGGGATCTTTGGTGTTTCCATATGAATTTTTGAATTATTTGGTCCAGTTCGTTGAAAGAAGCTTGTATTTTTATAGAAAGTTGTCCATTTCTTCTATGTTGTCCAGTTGTTAGCGTATAATTTTTCATAGTATTCTCTAATAATTCCTTGTATTTCTGTGGTGTCTGTAGTGATTTTCCATTCTCATTTCTGATTCTGTTTATGTGTGTACACTCTCTTTTTTTCTTGATAAGTCTGCCTGGGAATTTATCTACTTTGTTTATAGATAAATCTGCTTTCACTGATTCTTTCCATAGTTTTATTCTTCTTGATTTTATTTATTTATGCTCTAATGTTTATTATGTCCCTCCTTCTACTGACTTTGGGTCTCATTTGTTCTTCTTTTTCTAGTGTCTTTAATTGTGAGTTTAGACTGTTCATGTGGGATTGTTCTTCTCTCCTGAGATAGGGCTGTGTTGCAATATATTTCCCTCTTAGCATGGCCTTCACTACGTCCTGTAGATTTTGTGTTGTTGAATTATTGTTGTCATTTGTCTCCATATATTGGTTGATCTCTGTTTTTATTTGGTCATTGATCCATTGATTATTGAGGAGCACACTGTTAAGCCTCCATGTGTTTGTGGGGTTTTTCATTTTCTTTGTGTAATTTATTTCTAGTTTCAAACCTTTGTGATCTGAGAAGCTGGTTTGTACAATTTCAATCTTTTTGAATTTACTGAGGCTCTTTTTGTGGCCTAGTGTGTGATCTATTCTTGAAAATGTTCCATGTGTACTTGAGAAGAATGTGTATCGTGCTGCTTTTGGGTGGAGTGTTCTGTAGATGTCTCTTAGTTCCAAATGATCTAATGCATTGCATTCTGTTTCCCTTTTTAATTCTGTTAGTATTTGTTTCACATATGTACATGCTCCTGTGTTGGGTACATGGAAATTTATAATGGTTGTATGTTCTTGTTGAACTGACCGCTTTATCATTATGTAATGTCCTTCTTTGTCTCTTGTTACTTTCTTTGTTTTGAAGTCTATTTTGTCTGATACAAGTACTGCAACTCCTGCATTTTTCTTCCTCTTAGTTTCATGAAATATCTTTTTCCATTCTTTCACTTGTAGTCTGTGTATATCTTTGGGTTTGAAGTGTGTCTCTTGTAGGCAGCATATAAACAAGTCTTGTTTTTTTATATATTCAGTGAGTCTGTGTCTTTTGATTTGTGCATTCAGACCATTTACATTAGGGTGATTATTGATAAGTATATACTTATTGCTATTGAAGGCTTTAGAGTCATGGTCACCAAAGGTTCAAGGGTAACTTCCTTGCTATCTAACTTAACTCAGTTAGTAAGCTATTTCAAACACAATCTAAAGGTTTTCCTTTCTTTCCTTTTTCTTCCTCCTCCATTCTTTTTATTTTAGGTATCATATTCTGTACTCTTCCTATATCCCTTGACTGACTTTGAGGGAGATTGATTTGATTTTGCATCTGCTTAATAATTAATTGTTCTGTTTTCTTTATCCTAGTTGTATTTCCTTCAGTGACAGCTATTTAGCCTTAGGAACACTTCCGTCTATAGCAGTTCCTCCAAAATACACTGTAAAGATGGTTTGTGCGGGGTAAATTCTCTCAGCTTTTGCTTATCTGGAAATTGTTTAGTCCCTCTTTCAAATTTAAATGATAATCTTTCTGGGTAGAGTATTCTTGGTTCGAGGCCCTTCTTCTTCATTGCATTAAATATGTCATGCCACTCCCTTCTGGCCTGTAAGGTTTCTGTTGAGAAGTCTGATGATAGCCTGATGGGTTTTCCTTTGTCTATGATCTTTTTTCTCTCTTTGGCTCCTTTTAATAGTCTTTCCTTATCCTTGATCTTTCCTATTTTAGTTATGTCTTGGTGTTGTCTTCCTTGGGTCCCTTGTGTTGGGAGATCTGTGCACCTCCATGACCTGAGAGACTATCTCCTTCTGCAGATTGGGGAAGTTTTCAGCAATTTAAATGATAATTTAATTTGAAATTATCACTTAATTTCAAAGACACTTTCTATCCTTTTTTCTCTCTTCTTCTTCTTCTTCTTCTGGTACCACGATAATGTGAATATTGTTCCATTTGGACTGGTCACACAGTTCTCTCAATATTCTTTCATTCCTAGAGATCCTTTTTTCTCTCTGTGCCTCAGCGTCTTTGTATTCCTATTCTCTAATTTCTATTTCATTTATCATCTCCTCCACCCTATCTAATCTTCTTTTAATACCCTCCATTGTGTTCCTCAACAATTGGATCTCCATCCTAAATTTGTTCCTGAGTTCTTGAACATTTTTCTGTACCTCCTGGAGCATGTTTATGGTTTTTATTTTGAAATCTCTTTCAGGAAAATGTATTAGTTCAGTCTCATGCACTCCTTTTTCTGGTGGTGGTGATATTTTGCTTTGACCTAGGTCCCTTTGATATTTCATATTTGTATGTGGCGCCCTCTAGTGCCCAGAAGCTCTACTCTCTGGAGCTGCTCAGCCCTGGAGCGATGGCAGGGGTTGCAGGGAAGCAGCTCAGCTCCGGTGCCTGTCCAGAGTAAAGATCTGTTTCCTGCTTCCTGGCTACAGCGCCTGTCTCCACTGCCAGGGTCAGTGGGCCAAACACACAGGTAAAAGCCTTTATGCTTTGTGCTTGCAGCTTTCATAAGCTGGGCCTCCCTGTGGCTGGCCTGGTGCAAGGGCAGAAGCAGTTGTTTTGTGAGCCAGTGGCAGCTGGGAGGAAGGTGCAGCAGGCTGCGTATCATGGTAGGGGGCCTCAGAGCTGCATAGCCAGCCAGGGGCATGGACTGTCTGAAGCTCCTGAAAGTTAACAACCTGCTGGGCAGAGTGCACCTGGACAATTTTGTCCACCTGTCCTTTCTCCTGAGCAGCAAGCTCTGTGTCGTCCTTGCTCTTTTAGCAGCCCTCTCACTGTTAGGGAGTCTCTTAGACTGCTCAACCTTTTTTTGTCCCAGAGCAGCTGGATGTGGATCCCTGTTTTCCACAAGCAGCTGGAATCTCAGTCTCTCTAAGTATTCTGCCTGTCTTAGCTTTCCAACCCCACTAATTTCCAGAGCACCATGTAATGTAGATTCATGTTCCCAGATAGGTATATACTTATTGCTATCTAACTTAACTTAACTTTAGTTCCCAGGGCTGGGTGTTCAGCTCTCCTAGGCCTCCACCCCCTCCCTGCTCTGTTTCTCTTCCTCCTGCTGGTGAGCTGGGGTGGGGGAAGGGCTTGGGTTCTGCTGGATTACAGCTTGTTTTTTTACCCTGTTTCATGAGGTCTGTTCTTTTCTCCAGGTGTATGCAGTCTGGTGCAGCCTTCTTTCCTGTTGCTCTTTCAGGATTAGTTGTTTTAACTATATTTTCATATTATTTGTGGTTTTGGAAGGAGGTTTCTGTCTTATCTCTCTCACTGCCATCTTTCCATCTTCATCCCAAATTATTTTAAAGTAAATTACAAACCTCAAGACATACCACTGAACCCAAAAAGCAGTATTTCACCCAACAATTATCAGTAATTTCTTATTATCACTATCAAGTTTCCAGTATGGTCCTTCCATAGACATGAATATTTGAGGAAGAGGGCATTCACTGTTTCATGAAAGAATAAGTGGGTCTTCAAGAGTTCCGTTCCTAGGAATTTACCCAAAGAATGCAGCAGCCCAGTTTGAAAAAGACATATGCACCCCTATGTTTATAACAGCACTATTTACAATAGCCAAGATATGGAAGCAACCTAAGTGTCCATCAGTAGATGAATGGATAAAGAAGATGTGGTACATATACACAATGGAATATTATTCAGCCATAAGAAGAAAATAAATCCTACCATTTGCAACAACATGGATGGAGCTAGAGGGTATTATGCTCAGTGAAATAAGCCAGGCAGAGAAAGACAAGTACCAAATGATCTCACTCATATGTGGAGTATAAGAACAAACAAAAACTGAAGGAACAAAACAGCAGCACAATCACAGAACCCAAGAATGGACTAACAGTCAGCAAAGGGAAAGGGACTGGGGAGGATGGGGTGGAAGGGAGGGATAAGGGGGGAAAAGGGGCATTACGATTAGCAGACATAATGTAGGGGGGCACAGGGAGGGCTGTACAGCACAGAGAAGACAAATAGTGATTCTATAACATCTTACTACGCTGATGGACAGTGACTGTAATGGGGTATGTGATGGGGACTTGATGATGGGGAGAGTCTAGTAACCATAATGTTGCTCATGTAACTGTAGATTAATGATACCAAAAAAAAAAAAAGAAATGGGTCTTACTGGTCAATGGGGCTCCTAGCAGACATTGTTGGTGCCCCAGTCAACACCTTGGGTATCTACCCCCCAGTTGGCTGCTTGCTGAAGACATTTGTGATTCTCTTAAAGGTCGTCTTCTGGCCTCGGTAGAATACTGGCCTCAAAGGCAGGGAAAGCTGGGAGTGCCAGAGAGTTGATGCCTCTAAAGCTGCCCTTCATTAGGGCTGTGGTGGGGAGTTGGCTGATAAACCCCAGTGTGTTCAGCCCCTGGTTGGAATAACTGAGGTCTTTATACTATCTCTTAGACTCTCCCAAGGAACTGAGCTCCAGTTTCCCACAGTGGTAACCAGCCTGATTCCAAACCCTGTATTGGCTTCCTTCCCTGCCCTGTCTCACTTCCCTACTCTTTGCCTGTGCTTTCCCAGATTACCTCCTAAATAACTATATGCACTTAACTCCTTCCCTCAGGGTTTGTTTCTGGGAGAACCCAAACCTTGCTCACCTTATAAGATTGTTGTGATAATCAAATGAAAAGGACACATAAAAGGCTTTTCAGTCTCAAAATATAAATGGTATTCTTGGAATGAGCTGTTCTCAAGAAGAATGTGGTAGGTTAAATAATGGCCCTCAAACATATCTTGATCCTTTGCCCCAAACCTGTGAATGTTACCTTATATGGCAAAAGAGACTTTGTAGATGTGATTAAATTCAGGATCGTGAGATGGGGAAATTGTCTTGGACTATCCTGGTGGACTCCAAATATGGTTGTTATAAGAAGGAGGCAGTGGAAGAGGAGGCAAGAACAAGAAGGCAGTGTGATCCCCAAATTCTCCACTGCTGGCTTTGAAGATGGAGGAAGTGGCCATGAGCCAAAGGCTGCAAGGGATGCAGGTTTAGAAGCTGGAAAAGGCAAGAAAATGGATTCTTCCCTAGGAGTGCTGCCCTTCTGACACCTAGCTTGTGGCCCAGTGAAATTGATTTTGGACTTCTGATCTCTATAACTGTAAGAGAATAAATGTGTGCTGTTTTAAGCCAGTGAGTGTGTGGTAAATTGTCCCAGAAGCCACAGGACACTAATACAAGGAGGGTTCTACCTCTTGCCCCTAACCCACTTCGACAGGTGGCAATGAGAGGAAAGGGGTAGCCTCAACTCCCACTGGTCTCCAAAGAGTCCTGCTTAGTCCTCAACCTGCTGCCCTCAAAAAAGTCAGACCAATTTGTGCTGTCTTTAATCCCTTGGAGGCAGTCCTTAAGCATAGACTTGTGAGGAATTTCCACTGTGTTTCAAATACAACAGAAAGAAAGAGTCAGGGTTTTTATGGGCTAACAGAAGTAAATCAAAAGCACTAAAATGAATTCATAAATATGGGCTGAGGAAGCTGAGCAGACGAACTCTGAAGGCTAGCCCCAGTTCCCTGCTGTTATTAAAATTAACAGTGACGATCAACTGGGTTCCTTCTCATGTCAGGACGCATATCCCAAAACCAGCAATAGGATCTTTACTGTTGTTGTGGACTGTGTGTTTTCCTTCCATTTTCAGCCCAGAACATGTCTCATACAGAGCCCCACAAAATGTAATTTTATGACTACCTCTTTCTTCCCTTTAGGACTCACAATATGTAGGAAAACACTGCTTCATTCTTCTTATTCAGTGCCCAAAGCTGGACATTTTCAAGACTTAAAATACTGTTTTTGAGATAACTGAGGTATTTGAATGTAGATTGAGACCAAAGAATTGTTGATTTTTTTCAGGTGTGATAGGCATTTTAGCTATATAAGAAAATAACCATGCGTTTTAGAGCTATTTAAGAGATGCAATGATACAATAGAAAGGAAGACAGGAGAAAGGAGAGATGGAGAGAACATGAGAGAGAGAGAGAAGAGAGAGAAGAGAGGAAGGAGGGGAGGAAGAGAAATGAATCAAGTATGATAAAATCTTGAATCTCTACATGTTCTTCAAAATTAAGATGCATGATAAAGAAAAACCCTCTATCTCACTGTTTCCAGTGGTCTTCCAGACCATCACAACTTACAGAAAGTTGTCCAACCTCTTCAGACTACTGCTAAATGTACTATTTGGCACTTGACTAGGTTGTTGGCTTCCATTGGAATGAAGCTGAATGAAACAGAGGGAAACTATTTGAAGTCATTAATGATCCACCTTAGAAATCTTGTGGAAACCTACTCTGACACCACTTTTCTGGGGGAAAATCTGGCAAATTATATCAAAAGCCTTTTAAGATTCCATATTCTTTGATTTGGCAATTCTATGTCTAAGAATTTAACCTGAAGAAATAGACAAGTGTGCAAAAATGTTTCTACAGTTGATCACTGCTCTATTGTTTTTGTGAAAAATTGGAAGAACAAAAACTGGAAACAATGAAGATTGGCCAATTACATTCTCAGGTACTGATGCAGTCATTAAAAAGACAATGTTTACTAATGTTGACTTATATGGAAAGATATTCATAATGGATTTAATGAAAAATAACCACAGGAAAGATCTAGAAGTGCCAATGTGTTAATGTAGAGTGTGGCTGAATGCCAGCAGGCATTGCTGGTAGGGTCTGGGACTCATGGGGAGAGGGGTCAGAAGACCTACAGGCGCCTCAGTCTCCTGGCATCTGTGGAGAATGGTACTTGGGCCAAGGTGCAGCTAGATGCAGTGGTGGACGGTGCCCCGGAAGAGGGACCTTGCTTCCTGTTGCTCCCCTTTTAAATCGACCAAAAAGAGTAGTCTTTTCATTGGAAGACAAATATTTTGTATTTAGGAGCAGAGTAGTCTGTGCCTAGGTGCAGCTCTTTAGGAAGCTCTGTGAAGTACCTGGAGCCATTGGGCCCTCTAGTTCTGGGGGAGGTTGCTTTGGGCACAGTCCGTCCTGCTGCAGCTTCAGTCAGTGGTCCCAGCTAGCCATCACCAGCAGTCCCGAGGGACCTGAGGATGAGCAGCTCTGCTTTGCCCCTCCCTCACCTAAGTGCTGGCTTTTGCAGTCTTACGATGAGGGTTGTGCCTGATGATCTTTAAGGATACTTTGAGCTCTAAATATTTTACGATTCTAATATTTTAATCACTGTCATTGGCAATTCTGTTATTACAAATGACCTGTAAATCATCCTGGGGTTTCACTGGTTGTGGTAGTGAGGTTCACTTCTATAATATTGTTGGACCTCTGGGAAGGTTCATCTCAGTATTAGGCAATGCTTTCTCACCCTTCTCCCTCCCCCTTTTTACCCCTGGGTTTTTTCTTTGCCTCAGGAGGTTTACGTGGTTTAATTAATTCAGATCACCTAAGTGCTTTTGAGACTCCAACAGTAAAGTCAATGTTTTGCTATGAGTAAAAGCCCAATGGGGACTCAGATCACTCGCAGCATTATTAGAGAAGTTGTTAGTCTTGCTTTTTGTGTAACTTGAAGCCCATTAGTTCCCACGTGCAACACCTGCTCCTTGCAGGAAAAAGTGGCACAGAAGGACCAATCAGAATTCCCTTAGTCTTTGTGCAAATACTCCAGGGATTGGAGGATGTGCTTGAGGCTGAGTGAGGGAAGTGGGGGAAATGACATGCCTTTCAGGTGTAAAATGAAGTGTTTTTGGAGGATTCAGACTATGGTTTAGGGGACTTTTTGTTTTAGGCAGAGTCTCTGGGGGCCTTTGGGGGAAATGCCCTTCTCCAATTCTCTTCCCAGAGGGTGTTTGAGGCAGTTTAACCACTACTCCAACCATCTCAGGACCACATCCACTAAGAAGGGCTTAAGGGAGCTTAAAGTTTTAGGTTTGGGGAGGATCTGCTCTGCTATTCAGGAACACTGTGGCCTTGGACAGGTTACACAGCTCAAATCTTCCATTTCTCCTGTAAAGTGGGAATAGTAATATCTAATGCCCAGGTATTGTAAGAATTAGATATGATATTAATAGTCATTATACATGAAGCTCTTGGGAGAGTGCTGGCCCATAGCAGGCTTTTGTGAGCATCTGCTGACACACTGAGTGCTTCATGTAGAATGGCCATGGTAATAGTTACCGTTTATTGAGTTGTTTGGAAGAGCTTGGCTCCAAGCTAAATACTATGCATTTATTATCCCACTTAATCCTGATAACAATCCTGTGAGGTAGCCCTATTATGTCCCCTTTTAAGAGATGAGGAAATGGAGGTGTGGGGAGGCTAAATAATGTATACAGGGTCATACAGTGAGTAAGTTAGATCAGAGTCCAGCTCTTAACTTAATAGGTTATTATTGCCTTCCCCTCCTCTTCTACAACTTCCCAAGGTCTTGGAGTTAACTTCCTTCAATTATAAACCGAGGAGAAGGAACATTTGTAGATGACCTGCAGAAAAAGTCCATACTGCCAAATTCTTGGTATCTTGTGATTCAAAATAGAGAGGCTGCAAGACACCTCAATTCATCACTCTCTTTCCCCTCTGCCCCTTTCCCTCTCTGACTGACAGTTTCCATTTGAGCATCAAAATCGAGGTCTTGGCAATACTATTCATGTCTGAGAACTAATTCAAGTGGTTCTGATTTAATTTTTATCAGAGTCTGTTCTGAAATGCCTGGGATACCTTGTGCTCCAAAAATTAACTTCTGGTTAGCCATGATGAAAATAACAGAATGATAAAGTGAAGCCAGTCGAGGAAAGCTCAGAGATTACTGGAATCCTACATTTTGTGGGAGGTGTCATTGTTGTTTTTACCCCCATAAACTTTTAATGATTCTAAAAGCAATGTGTTATATAGAAAAATATAATAAGGAAATTTACATCAATCATAGTTCTACTATGCTGAGATAACCACTGTGGCATGGAAGTTTATTTACCTCCAGCTCTTCCCAACAGTTCTGATCCATAGTTGGGATCTTCATAATATAAATATACACTTCTCTATTTTTCATGTAATAATATAATACACATTATTTGCAACTGTACAGATGTAAATCTTAATGCCTGTATAATCCTGTATTGTGTGCAACTGACATTTTAAGGAAGAAGAATAAAGTCAGTCCTATGTTAACTAACAGTCCATTTAGAAATAGAACATTATTAATATTTAGATATTCGCTTGTGCTCCTCTCTAATTGGTCCCCCTTTCTTTCTGAAAGGTAACCCCTACTTCTGAGAAAATTATTCTCTTACTTTCCCAGTTGTGGTAGGAAGCATGGCTTCCTCTATTTTGCCTTTGTGTAATCTCCTATGATGCTTTCTGGGTCTGTCCTTTTGAATTGCTCTAGCCAGTGGTACAGTAATAATCATGATGCAAACAGAGCTGTGGTAAGTGCTTACACAGTGAGATAGGTTCTTTTGGACTAGTTCTTCTTGAAACTCTGAGACCACCATGCTGTGGGGAAGACCAGCTAGCCAAGGTGCCCTACTTAAGTGCCCCTGCCCTGCCAATCAGAGTGTCCCAGCCACACCAAGTACCTGAGCCACCTAGCTGAGGTTCCAGACCATGTGCAGCAGAGATGAGCCATTCCTGCTGTGCTCTGTACATATCCCTGACCCACAGAATTATGAGCAAATAGAATCATTGGTGTTTTAAGCCCTTAAGTTCTTGAATAGTTTGTTATGGCAGCAATAAATAACTGAAACACAACCTCTGTGTGTATCCCTAAACAGTATATTGTTTAGTTCTGTCTATTTTGAACTATATATAAAATAGAAACATACTCAGTATTTTCTTTGGTGACTTGTTTCTTTTGTTAAACATCCTGTTACAGTGACACCGCTGTGTTGTTCTGTGTAGTTGAGAAAATTCATTGATGAGCAGTATTCCATAATTAGGTATTCATTCTACTGTTCATGGACATTTGGCCTGTTTTAAGATTGGGTCTATTAGAAACTAAGTTACTACAGACATTCTTGTACACTTCTCCCTGGGTACTTGTGCAGGTTTCCTGAGGTATATTCTCAGAGGTAGAATTGCTGGGTGGAAGGATATGTGCATTTCGACTTTAATAGGCACTGTCAAACTGTTTCTCAAAGTGGTTTCCTTTTCACATCTCTGTCTAGCAGTGTGAGTTCTACTCTGCCTCACCCTTGCCAATACTTGATATTATCAGACTTATATGTATTTATCTATCTGGTAGATGCATAATGGTATCACAGTTTGGTTTTAACTTATTTCCCTAATGACTGATGAGTCCTTTTTTATATTTATTGGCCATTGAGATACCTTCTTTGCTGAAGTGCCAAGGGTATTTTACCCAGTTTTTTATTCAGTTGTCTGTCTTTTTCTTATTAGCTGTTCTTTGTAGATTCTAGATGTAAGTCCTTTGTAGGTTATATAGGTTACAAATATCTCATGTTCTTTTCACTGTCTTTTATGATTTCTTTTTGGGCACTTAATTTTAATGCCAGCAAATTTGTTAGTATTTTATTTTATGGGTACTGCTTTTTATGTTTTAAGATATGCTTCCCTACCCCAAGGTATAGTCTCCTGTATTTTTTTTTGTATCATTAATCTACAATTACATGAGGAACATTATGTTTACTAGACTCCCCCCTTCACCAAGTCCCCCCAACATACCCCATTAGTCACTGTCTATCAGCATAGTAAGATGCAGTAGAATCACTACTTGTCTTCTCTGGGTTGCACAGCCCTCCCTGTGCCCTGCCTCACATTATACATGCTAATCATAAGGCCCCCTTTCTTCTTCCACCTGCCTTCTCCCTCCCTTCCCACCCATCCTCCTCCTGTATTTTTTTTAAATGATTCTTTTAAGTGACTTGACATTTAGGGTTGAAATATACCTGGAATATTTGTTTTTGTCTATGGTAAGAAGTAAGGATTCAGTTTCACATTTTCCCCCAATCAACACCAAATTATCCCAGCACCACTTACTGTAAAGCTTATCCTTTCCCACCATGATGCTACTTTATCATCTATCAAATATCTGTATGTAAGTGGGTCTGCTTCTGGGTTCTCTGTTAAATTCTACTGGTGAATATCTATTCTGGCTTGATTCTGATCCTGATGGGGCAAATTCTCTCGTTTTAATCTTCTTGAAGAGTGTCCTGGCTATTGTTTGCATTTCTATGTGAATTTGAGCATCAGATTATGAAGTCCGGCAAAATACATATAGCATTTTAAGTCAGAATTGCAGTGAATCTATCAATTTGAGGAATTTACATATTTATGTAATTACATATTTATGAAAATACAGTCTTTCAATCCATGAACATTCCATCTCTCTCCATTGTTTTAGATATTCTTAATGTACTTTTTAAATAGTTTTCACTTTTAAAGTCTGACACGTTTTTGTTACATACTCTAAAATCCAATTGTAAATGATATTTAATTTTTTCTGTTTCTTTGAATATATAAAAACACAATTGATTCTATAAATTGATGTTGTTTCCAAAGTTTGCTAACTCTATTATCAGTCTGAATTTCTATGACACAATGATATTATCTGGAATAATGATAACTTTGTTTCTCTCTGCTCAATACTTGTAATTTTTATTTCTTCTCCTTGTTTTTTCTGCACTGGCTAGAACCGTCAGTACACTGTTGAGTAGATATTATTACTAGCATTCTTGTCTTCTCATCTCAAAAGGAATGCTTACACTAGTTCACATGTAGACCAATATTTGCTGTAATATTTTTTGCAGATAACCTTTTCAGATCAGTAGAGTACCCATCTATTCTTATTTTGCAAGAGGTTTTTTTAAATCATAAAATGATGTTAAATTTTGTCAAATGCTTTTATTGTGCACCTCTTGAGATGATCATATGAATTTTTTACAATTTATTAATGTGGTGAGTTATTTTAATTGATTTTCTAACAACAAATTAATTTCATATCCCTGAATTAAATCTAACCTGCTGGATTCAGTTTGCTAATATTTTATGTAAATAGTGTAGATATATGTTCATGAGTGATATTAGCCAGAAATTTTTTTTCTCACATTGTTCTTCTCAGGTTTCTTCATGGTTATACATGGCTTATACATTCTGAAAAGCTTAGGGTATGATGTTATTACTGGCTTTACCAAAAATTCAGTAGAACTTGAGAGTGAAGCTAATAGATTAGGCACATGAGAATAAGAGATCTTTGACTTCTGATTTAATTTCTTAAAAGGTTATAAGGTGTGTTCTGGCTCTTCTTGAGCTAATTTGAAAAGTTATATTTTTTAGGGAGTTGTTCATTTCACATAAAGTTTCAAATTTATTGGCATGATACTATTAGAAATATACTCCTTTTATCTTTTCAAGGTCTACAGCATAATAATTATGTCCCCATCATTACTGATATTGCTTGTTTGTGCCTTTGCTTTTTTCATCTTAAACATCTTACAAAGGCTTATCCATGTTATTAATCTTTCCAAAGGACCAATATTTCACTTGGCTGATCTTCTCCAGTGCATTTTTTCCTTTCTAATTAATTTTTGCTGTTTTATTTCTGTTTTCCTTTCTTCTGCCTTCTTGACTTAGGTGGACATCTGATTCTAAGTATTTAGGTTCTATAGTGCCTTCAGCAAAACAATGTGAACTTTTTTCTCAGATTCTTCCTCAGGTTTGGGCCTGATTTCTTTCCTTTTGTTCAGAAAGGCATATAGCTTATGCCTCTTTGCACCTAGGTGTGAAAAGAATTTGCCTCTGTAGTCTCCTTCTATATTCTCTGGCTGCCGGGCAACACTCTGGTGCTACCTGTAGTGGTCTATCCCTCCATCTTCTAAGCACAGAACTCTTTCTTACTTTCAGCTTCTCCCTTGCATTTCAGTAATTGATCAGAGTATACTTTGGTTAGAGTATTGCTAATCTGACCACTATAACAATTTCTCCACTGCCTGGTGGACTAGAGAAGACATGTGGGTATATTAGGTGTGACCCCAGAAAGGAAAGGTTGAGCTGCTCTTTAATTTAAGGAAATTAAATCAGAAGTCAAAGATCTCTTATTCTTATGTGCCTAATCTATTAGCGTCACTCTCATGTTCTACTGAACTTTTGGTAAAGCCAGTAATAACTTCATACCCTAAGCTTTTCAGAATGTATAAGCCTTGTATAACCATGAAGAAACCTGAGAAGAACAATGTGAGAAAAAAAACATTTCTGGCTAATATCACACACACACACACACACACACCCCAACTCTGCACACACTGTAGTCCAACTCTGGGGCTTCATTTCTGGACAACATCCATCCACAGGGATTGTGTGAACCACCCATGCCAAATATTTTTCCTCCATTCTCTCACAGAACCACACAGTGATTATGGATTCTTTTTCACCCTCATACTATACTTCCTGCCATGTGGCCAAAAATTCATCCTGGGAATTTAAAGCATTTAGGAATATTACTCTGAGAATATGCATGTGGGCTGTGCCCCTGGCTAGTTACTTGATGGCACTTAAGTAACGTTTCTCTCAGCTTAAGTTCCCAGCCAGAAACCAGGGAAAAATCACTGTACTGGAAATCTGCCTATCCTTCACAAACAGTCTCAACTTGTTGCTGAGGAAAGGGGTATAGGAAAAGAAGGCCCATTGTCAATCAGTGTGACTGGATTTGCAATGGGCAGTGTTGTGTCCAGAGAACCCCATTGTTTCTCAGCCCCTCAGAGGTTCTTTTGGAGCTTTGGATCTTGTCACAGTTTTCAGAGCAGGACTTTCTTATTTCAGAATCTGAGAAATCTTAGATGAAGGCTTCCTCACATGCACTGTCCCTAATACCACCAATATTCTGTGACTCTGGAAATGAGAGGTTAATTTAATAGGAGACATTTTGAAGTAAGAAAAAGAAGGTTTCCCTGCAGAAACCTTCAGAAGATTGAGTCAGTTCTGTGAGCTTAGAGATTTAATCACTGGTGTTACAATTGTAAGCTTCAACCAAGAGGTTTGTTTGACATGTTCCTTCATTGGCTTCAGCTTCACAAACACATGAATAGTGTGATTTTTTCCCCATTCATCTCATGTGGTGCTCTGGGGAAGAGATATTTTCCAGAACCCATACATCCTAGGAACACCCAGCAGCATCAGCAGATGCCACCTATGCTGGCCATATGGCACTTGTTTTTCAAAACCATTGCCTCAAATTGAAACTCAACAATGTTTCTTGGGCATCTACACTCTGCTTACTTTTGTCACTGAGGAAGTGAATAAGACATGGTTCCTGCCCTTAGGGAACCCACAGTATAGTAGGGGAGATAGAAATATCAACAGATAATTACCACTGGCTATGGAAAGTGCTAGAAAGAGGTTAAGTACAGAGTGCTGTATGAGCCCAGGAAAGAGAGTGACTGTGTGGGGATATCTTCTGTGTGCTCCCCAGTCTGCTCTTGATCCTTCACCCAGCTGCCTGCCCTAGGAGGCTGACCTACATGAGCTACATCATAGACTCCCTTCTCTTTCAGCCTCGTTGCACTGGTCCCTGGTGGGCAGCAGTAGATGCCAGGGGCTGGCGAAGGAGCAAGTGGGGTGTTTGCTTCCCTGGCTTCCCTCCTCTGGTGCAGCCTTGGGCTGGCTGTGTCCTGCCACCGAGAGTTACAGCTGCGCTCAGGGAGGCCCTCTCTTCATCACTTTCTCCAGCTCGTTCCAACCACCACTCCTTTTTCTTTCAAGGCCTCCTGCTCTTAGCACCCCGGGTACTGCACTAGCCTTTATATTTTCCCTATAATCTGCTAACCCCTCACTAAACAGACCTTTGTTAAATCTTTGTCAGAATATCTTTATTTCAGTATATCTTTTTTTTCCTGCTGAGTCCCTGCCTGATATTATGTCTAATCCTGTTGGGGATGGAACAGTGTGTTGACCCAGCGAGAGGCTTCACAAAGGAGGTACATTGAAGTTAGGGTTTTAAATTAAATATAATTTTGTGTAATATTATATTAGCCTTAATTTCTCACAATCCAAAGGCAATAGTTGTTAAGTGAATCAGACACAATCTCTGCTCCTTACTGATGGTTCTCCCCTCTGTAAGAAAGACTCTTATAAGCAAACAGCATGTAAGAATCCCCAAGAACAATGGTAATTCTTCTCTTGCTATTTGTTGGCTGAAAAAATTTTATAATGAGAAATTCTTTTCTTTAAAATGTATCAGCATTTAATTAATCCCTGAGGCACCTACATGATTATAAAACAACATGTATATGCATGAAATATTTTTTATTTGGTCCTCAGATGATGTTTGGTTCTTGGGTGGGTTTGAGAACCCCTTGAAAATTTCTCCTCTCCTAGGGGCCCATGGCCGAGCTCAGGAACCACAGATCTAGGCCAAGTCTTTATAGCCCTCCTCTGCTACCCCATTCCTTCCTGTGCACAGGTTTCCAAGTCATCAAATGTTAGAGCTGGAAGGAGAATGTACAACTGAGTGAATCTAATCACTCTCTTTTACAGATGGGGAAATGGAGGTGAAGTGATCTCAATATTTCACATAGCTAGTTAGTGGGAAAGTCAATAGTAAAACTTGGGTCACTTGTATCCCAATCTGGATCCTTTGTACTACTAGAAATTAAAAGATTGTCATTTTCCTATGGTAACATTTTGTGCCAAGACTTTGATTTCTCAGTGTCCTCCAGATGGAACAGATGGTAGATGTTTCTTTTCTCTTCATCCTCCCACTCCCTGCTCATTCTAAGGCAGCAAGTCCTGAAATGGCAGGGTGTCTTGCTCTTAGCTGAGAACCAGGTCCTACACTATGGGAATAGTGGACATGATGTGGTTTAGTGCACTTCAGGTTAAGGGCAAGAGTGGTCATCTACTCCTCACCTGCAATCCCAAGTGCCAGAGGAATTTAAGTGAGCCAGGGGCAAAACAGACAGGTATGGGCCTAAAAATACAGGGAAATCCTGGCTGTCAGGCAAGTGGTTGGTCTGAAAAGCTCTAGAGGAGAGACCAAAGGTAGGCCTTTATGAATAACCATCCTGTGTCTGCATGGCATTTCATGGCACAAGTGCATATGCTCATCCCTATGATCCTATCCATGCCCCATGAAGTACAAATATTGGGTCCCTAAGTTCTCAAGAGAAGTAACTTGGCCAGTGGCCCCTGGCCAGAGCTTGGATCTGTTACCTCCTTGTCATTCACAGGCTGCCACTGTGCCAGAGTCCAGAGGGCAACTTAGGGGCTTGAAGGTAGATTTTGCCCACAAAGGAGGTACATTGATACCTACCACAGAGATAAATATACTTGCTTTAAAATTTTTATTCCTAAGACCAGAAAACAGATTTGGCCCAGTCAGTGGTTAGCACCCCAGACACAGGAGGGCTCTGGCCAAACAGTGAACAAGTTTCAAGGACAGAGGAGTTTTCACAGAGCAAAGATCCAGACTTTACTTTGCAGTCAGAGACATCTACATACATTTGAAAAAATGTTATAGCCCATTTAAAAATAAATAGAACTTACAGGAAATGTCCCTATCTTAGAACATTCTAAGTATGAAAGGAACTTGGTCCAATGAAGTAGTAGTGGATGCTTATTGTTTTTACCTGCCAAGAGTTACTTTAGACCTACAATCTGAATGAGAGCTGCTTGTTCTTATAGTTCTGTCCTCTGGTCACACTGATTGGCCAGAGACGGACATGTGATCCAAGTTTAGCCAGTTATGCTACCCATCCCATTCCCATTGCTGATTTTTCTGGGAATGGGCTCTTAACCCAAGGTGGGGCAATCAAAATCCTTTCCTGGGATTGTGTTTTCTTGGGTCGTGTCTGGCGACAAAGCTGGGTGCTACAACCCTGGATGCTGCTCACAGCCATGTTTCCAGTGACTCGAAGAAAACTAAGAAAAGAAAGCTGGTATACAGAAAGAGGCTGAGATGAGAACTCAAAAGGGAGTCCTAGTAGCATTTTATTCCTGGTTTTAGCTGACTTTCAGGCTATGAATTGTCACATTTCAGTTATATAAGCTTACAAAATTGCATTGTCACTTGCAACCAAAAGAACTCTGACTAATTCTATTTTGGTATAAAAGTGGTAAATTTCTTTAAAATAAGCTTCACATCTTTGATCATCTTAAACTCTCCAGTGTCTAGTGCCACTACATGATTCTCTCTTAGTAGAGCTAGAGGAATATATTAAAAAATATAAATTAAGCCTCTATTATTCTAGGCTGCAAATGCATGTTGAATATCTAGATCTATGTAGGGAAAGCCACATAGTGAAAATTCTTAGATAATTGAGTGTAAATCCAGGAAACATTTTGTGCTTAAGAAATGCCTTCAGAATTCTAGATCTGTAATTGCTATTGAGCAGGCAGGGTAAACCCTGGACAGAATCAAAGCCAAGTCAAGAAAACAGCTGAGAACTAGTCTCAGAAACTAGGATCCTGAAGTTCTCACAGACCCAGGAGGCAAAGAGGTGATGTTATTCGTAAGGGAACCAAATCCTACACGGAGAACTCACAGCGGCCTGAGGGATTTTAGCAGAGAGAAGTTTGGGGAAGGTTGGTGGGGGCACGGGAGGAGTAGGAGCCACTGACCAAGAAGCCAGCGCCAGAGTTTCACTTTTTCCCTGGCCTCTTCTCACATTCATCTGTCTCCTCCCTTCATTTAGATGTCCTCTGAATATCTATTGTATTCCAGTGCTGCCACTGTAGCTCCCTCTTACATCCCTGCATCAGGGATGAGGGTCCTTGAGGTTTCAGTTAGGTGGTCTGAATGTGGTGGGGGACTAGGGAGGGTAGGCAGTCATTGTGTAGTGGGGAAGAAGAGGTGGCTCTGTCCCAAGGCATTGGCTACCAGCTAAGCCATGGACTAGGCCAGGTGACCTGGGAAGGCAGACTGATCAGAGTAAAGCAAGAGATAGACATTTTGGAACTTTTAAGGACCTGAGGAAAAAATAGGTTCTACTCTTAGCCTTGTTCTGTAGACTGCATCTCTCTTCAGGACACAGTCTGTGGAAATCTTCTCCTGCTTGTTTAGGTTGCCTTATTTGCAAATCTGCTGATTTTCAGTGGACTCACAATCCCACAGCTTAATCCTATTCAGTATAAAGGACTTAAAGAGAAACTTGGGTACAATATATTTTCTACTACAAATCTCTAAAGATCCTAACCAAAATGAGAGGTCAAATGATTTTAAAGTGGATGCACTGTAATAATGCAAAAGATATACACTAACATAAACTGTGAAAATAAAACATTTGTTTGTTTATAAAGAGAAAACAACCCTTACATGGCTCACAAAGGGAATACTGGTTTAATGGACTCACCATCATGATAGCCCTGTGTTGGCTATCATTGAGTCTGATTAGAAAATCTTCAGTCTTATGGGTAGGTTTCTCTAAATTTAAACTGTAGTTCTAGAAATGAGCTTCATTCAAATGTTAAAGAGGGCTATGGCATTATTATAATGGTATTATTTAAAGGTAGAAAGAGAAACGTAATAGAAAAATATCTGTTGGTTTCAAATCAAGTATTTAGAAACTAGGTATAAAAAGCAATTTTCTGGGACAAGACTTTGACAGTAATATGTTAAATTAGGTATTTAATACATTAGATATATAATATAGGCAATTAATAAGTTTAATACAAGTAAATGTATATTTAATACAAATAAAGTGTTTGTAGAAACTCTATAGCAGTGGTTCTTAACTCTTAGGTCTTTGGGTCCCTTTGTAGAAATTTATAGACATTCACACAATTTTACATACAATTTCAGGATGTCATGGGTCTGCTGAGCTCCATCTTTAGTCCTCTAGGTCAAGAACCTTTGACCTACAGGATCCTACAGTGTAAATACTTGTGAAATGTAATGTAAAATACTTAGTTTGTGATTCTGACAATGGTAGATTAGTGTATTGCCAACCAAATCTCCCACTGGAAAAAAAAATAGAGAAGCTGAAAAAAAAAAAACATTTGAAGGCTTTGGAGAGGCATGAAGGTAGCAAAGACTGGAGAAAATTCTGGACAGAAGGGAAACTCATGAGGTGGGCCTTGTGTTTTAAACTACTTTTCCTTTTGAGGCATTTCTTCTGATTCTTAAGCAGCTTGGGACAGAGAGCTTGAGAAACCAAGCAGAAAGTGACTTCTAAGAGGCACAGAACTTGAGCAGAGCCCTTGTCAGTTTCTCCTGGCTAGGGAGACAAAAATGGGACTTCAGGGCTACAGAGACAGCCAAAAACTCAAGTGGCCAAGACACTGCAGAGAAGCAAGACAGTCTGACCCACTTGTCCTCTTGAGGTATTCACTGGCCAGAAAAATGGTAAGGTTGCTGAACAGAGCTTTCACAGTCTGAGAAGATAAAAATTGGATTTTATTGTTTTAATCCAAGGAGAAAAGACTCTGACAAGCAGTCCAAGATGCTAGTTAGAATCTTCAATTACTGTATCCATGGAGTAAGAGCAAACCAGAATAGATCAGGCCTTACAAAACTGAAACCCAGGCCTGAGTTAGAGTCTGTGTGGTAGAAGTTACACCTTATCCAGAGCCTCTACAACATTTTACAGACAATATCTGACATTAAATTAAAAAGTACTGGTCATACCCAGGACTAACCTAAAGGCTGCTACCTAGTTACTTATGCTCAAGACTGAACCAAGAGGCTGGGGGTTCCTAACCTGCCTCCTGCTGGTTGCCCTGAATTGCCTCTAGGGTCCCCTAAGAGCTTGCCTCTGCACTGACTGGCCTTGTAACTGGAGCCTACTGCGACCAATACTATCGTTCTGATCTGTCTGAAATTTAATTCCACTAAAATGACATCATGAAATTGGGTCATTATGGAGGATTTCTGACAAAAGGAAAATAGGTTTGACGGACGCCTCCATGGGTCTTTGACTCCTGCTTGAATCACACACAGTACCTGCTCTCTGAGCTTGCGTCCTAACTCAGCATTATTATGGATTTCAGATCAATCGGACAAGTGCTGAAAAACAGTGAACATCCTGGTCCTGAGCTCTTTTCCCTAAACACCGGGACCTGGGCAGCCAGCATGCTTTTTGCTCTTCCTTTGCTTTTCTGCTAATCAAATGCACAAGTTACATGAAGAAGACGTGGCTAGGGACACAGGTATACATGACAGTTCTTCTGTGAGAAAGCCAAGTGGGTTACTCAAGTTATCCAGCACATGGTCTTCTTCACAGATTTTATTTCTACTAACACACTTGAGAAGTACAGAAACCTTCCCTTTGCTGACTTGCAAATGGCATACCCCTCGGCAAAACAGAGTGTCCACAGGTCCCTGACAAGCAGCCTTCACAACCTGGAGGTTTGAACTGCTCCATTGCAGTTGGCAGGGGGCCCACATGAGGAAATCTCTACCCCGGTGCCAAGAGTCACGTTCTAGGAAGCCTCAGGGGAAATGTATACAAATTGGCATTTCTTTTGCATGCCCTAAAGGCAAGAGGAAAACCACCGATCTTAATGGCTTCTGGTTGGGCAAGTTCTGGGCACCAGAAGACTTAGCCCCATCATGTTACATCACAGACTTCCATACACAGGACCTCACTGCAGTTATCCGGCAGACTATGATGCCAGACTTCAGGGCCTTGTTTAGTGGCCAGTATTAACAAGTAAATGTGTGGGTATTTAAAAGAATTGCAGTGTTTGAAATGCCTCAAATAAAGCACAGATCCTCACCCTGCTACCCACACAGAGTTCTCACTCTCTGGGGATTGTTTCTCTCTCTGTTCTGGAGAAGAATAAATAGCTGCGTATGACAGGACAAGCACAGACTTTGCAGCCAGCCAAACCAGTGCGGTGATTCAGTTACTCCCTCAACTTGGCAAGTGACTTAATCTTTCTGAGCCTCCATGCCCTCATCTGTAAAATGGGGATAATTAGACCTATCCTCACAGGAATGTTCCAGGATTTAGCTGTGTGAAAGTAGATGAAACAGCTTCTGGTGCACAGTGGAAGTTCAATAAATGAACTATTATGGTTGTTATTAGTGGGGCTGGCATCCTCTTTGTCTCCCCACTTTTGCCTTGGCCCACAGAAAAGGCGTTTTACTAACAGAAATCCTGTGTCTTCCTCCTCACTCTCCTTTCTTGGCAAGAATGACTTTCCTGGCGCTGCTGATATCTTGATCTTGGACTTTTAGCCTCCAGAACTGTGAGGAAATAAATTTCTGTTGTTTAAGCCACCCCATTTATGGTACTTGTTCCAGCAACCTTAGAAAACTAATCACTCATGAACCAAACTATAGGGCTGCTGACATCACGACTGCACCACACCCCTAAGCCGTCCCCCTGTGACCCGCACAGACAGGGCTCATACTGGTGGTATGCGCCACCGCTCTGAAGGCAGTGCTGGCTCTCTGAAGCTGTTGCCGTCTGCAGGTGGATCCAGGCCATGGCCATGCCGGGCTGCATCAGCAGCACAGCCTTAGTTGGCAGACAGGCTGCACCACAGCTGCTTCAGAAATGCCTGCTAGTGCCTTAGCAATGGCCAGCCCACCTCCCACACCTCATGGCTGCAGTGCCACCCCTCGGCTGTTCTCATTCCCTGGTTGTGAAGCTGTTGCCAGAGGCTGTCCCTGGCTCAACAACTCCTTCTCAAGGTTCCGGGCTCTCTCAGGAGCTCCACTACTGCCCAAAAGACCCACAGAGCTCACATGCCATATCCCTAACCCCCTGCTGCCACCAGAAACCCTCTGCTTATGGGAGTGGATCACAGCCTCATATGCCCAGCAAACAGAGGCTGGGCCTTCCCGGGTTGCAGCTGTGTATATGAGTTTGCATATCTCATTCTTGGTGTTGGCATAGCTCTATAGATCCAAGGAGAACCCCTGTTGCAGTGTGTTACCAGTTACAGGGACACGGAAATATTAATAGGCTCCATGTATTGGGCAATTACTATGTGCTAAGCACTTAATGTATGTGACTTAATTTAATTTTCAAAAAAAAAACCCACAAGAAAAGAGTTATCATTCCTATATGCTGATGAGGAAATAGGCAATCAGAGAACTTAAATACCTTGCCCAAAGTTACAGAGTGAGTAGCTTGGAGAGTTAAAATTCAAGCTGAAGTTTGGCCGACTCCAAAACCTCCCCTCTTCCCAGTTCAGGACATTGATACCCACACAGGCCTTTTGCTGGAAGCACTATGGTATAATGCAATGACCATCATCCTTCTCTTTGCAATGACCCCAGAACAGTTAATATGCCTGCATACCCTTGCTAGGCAGGTAAGTGGGCATGCTGTCTCACAATCCATATAAGGCAGAAGGCTCCCATGACTCTCTGAACCCTATAGTGAATGTTGGAGATTTTTGGAAGACTCGTCACTGCCCCCTTCTCCACTTTGGAGTTTAATAATTCTGGAAATAGACACTAAAAGACAAATGAGGCTCTAAAGTATAGTATCAGATGTGTTGTCCAAGAGAGAGGGCTTCTGTCTATCACAGTGGAGAACACAGCTTGAACTTGAGGTAAAGTGAGCTTTCCTATTTCTTTACATGTTCCTCAGCCTGGATTTGGGGACTCACTGGGGAAAGGATGAGTTTATACAGTGAACTCCAGGCCCACACACCCCATTAGCTGCTTTAATGGTGCCCACTTCTTATCTTGTTAAATGCAAGAGAAAGAAAGAGCATTCTAGAAGAAGAGCAGGGTGAGATATGCACTTGGTTGCTTCTTGGATACAGCCCAGAAGCACAGGCATCTGTCATGCATATGCTCAGAGCAGGTCTGAAACAGAAAACAAGAAGGAAAAGGCCAGCACTGTCCCATTCTATCTCAGGGCCCCACCCTTTTGGGAACATGGACCAGTGGATGTCAGGACCTCCCCATCTCATCAATCCTCTCATGTGTAAAGGTGGAGAGAACTGGCTGTATTTGCTCCAAACTAGCTTCCTCTTAGGATGATCCTTACATGGAAACAAGAGAATGAGAGGATGGAATCCTCATTAGTACTAGCAGTGCTTCATTTTGTTGGGAATACTTTAAAAGAGGATTCAGGGTGATAGCAGTAGGCACCTAGCTTAAGAGCAGGGGATCTGAGACCAACAGCTATCTCAAACCCTCAGCAGGTTATATTCTTCCATTCTCAGGGCTTGGAGTGCTCTAAAGTCCTACAAGTCCCTGCCTGTGGGTGGGGCCATCCTCTCATCACCTGCCTTCCCGTCATAGTGCTTGTACAGTCTAGATCAGTGGATTTCAAACTGGTTTTATTTGCAGATTCCTTTCTCAAACAATTAGGATATGGAAAGAAGACATGAACATTGGATAAAAGAAGAAATTCCATAGTTGATATGGATACATCTGATATGTGTCAAAATGTCGAGAAAATCTCCCCTGAGGATATTTCTAATGTGAAAGACAGGTATTGAGAGCACAGAACACAAGATGCCCATAGAGTAATTGGTTGTGTCTCCTTCACAGTGGGAGCAAAGCTATATTTGCAGCTTTAATTCTCCTTTCTCTTCTGGTTTCTTGCTGCTTAAAAGGTTGAGGTTATTACGGTTTTGCATGGGGCTTGGACTGGGAGGTGAGAATGGTTGTTAAAGGATGTGTTTTGTTTTTTTAAATGGGAGAAGTGTGAACTATAATGTGATGTGTAATGTGGAGGTTACACATGTAACTTAATCTGTATACATCTTTGTAACTTTTGTTTGTTTGTCCGAACTGAGTTTGAATTACTTGCTCCTACATTAAGACTCTCATGTTATTTCCTAAGATTCTGTAAGCCAGGCTGGTCTCTGCAATTCTGAGCTCCCCTTAGTTCTCCTTGCTACCCTCCTGGGAGATTAATGTATGTTAATAGAAATTCTCATGATCCCGCATGTCTTTTCGGAGTCTGAAATGGATTGTTGTACTGAGTTCTAGTAGAAATGGGCAGCTGGTTCAAATACAAAGAGAAAGGGGTCACCTGATATTCCCTTGATACCAGCAAACAGATTTTTTATGCCAAACACCAGCATTACATGATCCTTCCAGTTCCCTCTAGCTCTAGCATCCTATACTTCATGCAGTGCTGTGTGCAGAATAATGAGATTTTATCAGATGAAAGTTAAGAGACAAAAAAGAAAATAAATAAACATCTATGTCTTAGAGTTGGGATAAATATTACTTATAATGTAAATTCCAATCAGAATAATATTACCAAAATAAAATTCTAGTTCTGAAATTTAATATATGCCACACAGAAAATCAGTTTTTTTCTACATTTTTCACACTTCCATCCCTCCACCACCTTTTGTTCTAGGAACCCAACTTCTGTATTTAGACTAAAATGCTCAAATATTCTGCTAAATGAAGCCACAGCTGCTCTGTCAGAAACATCACATTAAAATGTATTCTGCAACATTTTGGCAATGTTCTGAGGACAATTTTCATTTCACAAGCTACAAAACCAGCTCTGGGCATCATAAAGACTTTGAGCATCCCCTGCACTTCTTGAAGGAGCCAGGGAAGCCAGAGGGATGGCAGTGGTAGAGGCCAGCCATCGCTGAGCCAAGTAACGTAGCAAAAAGAGAGCAAAAACTGAGTTTTTAGATCAAATTTTATCTCTTGATTTTTCATATTTCAAAGTCATTCACATGATTCAAAATTCTAAAGATACAAAAGAAAAGACGTTGAAATCTCCTTTCCTTCCTGGTCTCTCAATCACCTAGTTTCCCCATAATCAACAGTGCTGGATTTTTCATGGGCAAACCTGCAGATGTATTTTACACATATATTAACAGTTACTATGTTCAGCCCTCTACCTTTCTTTCTCTACATAGAGTAGTTCACTATATGTACTACGATAAGTGATATCTCAGTATAATTTAAATTGCATCTCTCTTATTATGAATGAGGTTGATTATGTTTTCTGATGTTTTAAGAGATGTGTATCATATCCTTTGTTAAATTTTTTTTTTAGTGCATTTTTGATCTTTTTTCTTATTGACTAGTAGGAACTCTTTTATACTGGGGAACTGACCCTTCCTTTGTGATATGAGTTGCAAACATTTTCCCCAGTTTGTTGGCTTTGTTAATGTTGGGTTTTGCCATGTTGCAGAACCTTTGATTTTTTTTTTTTTTTGTAGTCAAATTTATTGTCTCTTTCCTTTTACGGCTTCTGGATTTTTATTATGGTTAGGTCTTTCCAACTCTAAGATTATAAAATGATTCTGCCATAATTGTAGTGCTTCAGTTGTTACACTTAAATATTTTATCCATTAAGAACATTTGGGATTTTTTTCTGGCATAAGATGTTAAGTATTGATCCAAATTAATTTTTGTCTCAATGGCTAGTCAGAGTCCCAACTCTGTATTGAATGATTCACCTTTTCCCCACTGATTTCAGGATCTGTATATATTTGATCCATTTCTGGACTTTCTGTTCTGTTCCATTGACCTTTTGATATGGTCATGTGCCAGTATTATGCAGTTGTAATTATTATATCTGTATCTTTTAAGATCTGAAGGTGACAACCCCCCCTCTTCTTTATCTCATCATTATTTTTGTTTCTTCTTCTGTCTCATTAGAATCATCTTGACTAGTTGCAAAAAGTTTGTTGGAATTCTTATTCAGCTTTCATTAAGTAACTTATGGAGAACATATTTTAATACAGTCTTAGCACTGTATTATTGGGAAGGAAAGAGCTTGGTAAAGTAGAGGAGGAGAATAGATCTCCCTTGTGCTGAGTATATCCATAGGAGAAATAAAAAGAAATATAAGCAGAACTTTGTTCTAGGACAGCCTTCCAAAAGTGTAGATCAAAGACCCTCAGAATGGTAGTAGGAGGAACTAAAAAAGGGATTCTGTGTTAGAATGTCTGATAACTATTGCCCACCATATTGCCCCTTGGGGATTTACAATGAACAATAGCCAACAAAGACTATGAATGAGATGAGGTGTGCCAAAGGGAAGGGAAGACACATATCTCTCTCTGCTTTATTAATGATAAACAAATACTGTTTGTACAAAGAAAAAAGACTATGAGAAGTCTTTCAGTAAAGATGCCTGTTTACTTCTGTTTACCTTGTTACTTCCTAAACTTGTTTTAATGTGAAATTGTTTCTCCAAATAACGTTTCTTAATATTCCACAATACACTCAGAAAAACTCAGTTTGAAGAACTTCAAGGCCAATCGTAGATATTTAAAAGAGAATTTCAGCATATAAGGTCTTTTCCAGTGTGGATGTTCCTTGGTTCTAAGTATCAGTGAGGTAATGATCTATGAAGATGACCTTTAGGAAATTATTTTCAACTCCTCAAATGTATCACCACAATGACAAGCAAATATTTCTCCTTCCATATTGGACTCCTTTGTGAATTCACTAAAATGGAATGAAATTGCATGTTTAATGCCACCTTTCTAGTCACTTTTTCATTTGGCACTTATTAAGTACCTACTATGTGCTGGGCCCTGCCTAGTGCCCTTTCATGAGTGAGAGGGGCCTCTGCACCAGGCCCTGCAGTTGGGCCTCTGGACCCAGCTCTTGCCTCATCGCGTCCTCATGCTCTCTTTGAGGTATATATTTCTAAATACAATTGTCATGAAAATGATATTGTTTTGTGTGGGAAAATCATAATCCTGGACCTCTGGCTGTACTGTCTGCTTTCCTGAAAATGACTGTGATGTAACACAGTCGGCCTCCAAGCAGGATGAGGCAGCAGGGAAGAGGAAGAGAGGAATTCCTGCAAGGGGTAGGGAGTCCATTTAAAACAAATGCTTCAATGATACCATCTGCCAATAGAAAAGGTGCAAAGGTAACTTAAGAAAAACATGAAGAAAGAGCAGGAGTTCCTATTTAAAACCCATTTAAAAATTATCTTTGGTGGTAATCTTCCTTCATTGTGAGATCTCTGAAATAAGTATGGAAAAAATGAGTGGAGGTAGTATCACACAGAGGCAAAGGCATCCAACTTGACTGGCTGGGTGACTCAGCACCAAGACTCCCCTGGACCCTGAGATGCTGGAATAATGTCCTTTGCCAAAGGTAACTGCTCCTACCGTGGTCAAGACTGAGCAGGACTTGAGATTCATTCCTGATTTTGGTGTGATTCCGTGTTCTTGATATAGACCTACCAATGGCCCCCTTTGGGTATGAAAAAATCAGAGATGCTCCAGAAGTCTTAACACAAGTGCTAAAAAGTATCAAGATTTGCTTTCAACCCCTAAATCATGTCTAGATGTGTGTGTGAGAGACCACCCCTCCGTGGGCAAGTGCATCAGCTTTGCTGAGGGCATGCAGAAGCCAGCACACCCAGCCCATCAGACCTGGCTGGTTAGTCTCTTCCGTTTTTCTACCCAAATGGTATTCAACTCTATGCCCTGCTCTGCTCAGTCTACAGTAATAAAAATTTGAAGGTCCATTGATGTGGTTCTTCCTATAGGAGACATATGGCACTTTAATATAGAATTTATGTCTGATTAAAGGCTTCTGTATCTGCTAAGCTCAATACTGGAAATAGGGAGTCCAGGTTGCCTTACAGCAAATGTCAGATGGGATCATAAGTGAGCTTGCATGCATCCATAGGCATTTTCCTGATATCCTTTTGGCCACCAGGTATTCTGTAATTTCAGAGAAACCAGTGCATTGGCCTGGCTCTGGTATAATAGTGACAAAAGATGTGACACTGAAAGAGCTATACCTCTGGAAGTTCATGGAAGGGGTAGGTGCCTTAAAGATAATCTGTTGCAGTGGTTTTCAAACTGTGTTTCATAGGACCTTGCAGTTCTGTGTATTTGCTACAATCCTTTCATTTGAAAGCAGCAAAAACACAATTCAAACTGTCTGGTGAAATCCAGGTTTAATATTAGCGTTGGGCATGCCTGCATCCTGATGCTTGAATAATGTTATCAGGTCACCACCACCCCCCAACCCCTGTTCCACCACCCTTGTCTCTTAGTTCATCTTCCCTGTGTTCTAAGCTTCATTCTCAGTCAGACCGTCTCTCACACAGCAGCAAAGATGGCCAACAGTAGCTCGCCAGGCTTTTGTCCTACCAGCAGAGCAATCCCAGGATAATGAACATCCTCCTTCTGATAATTTCAGTAAAAAGTCTTAGAATTGAGTTTCATTGACCCTGAATGGTCATGTGCTCATTTCCAAACTCATGGAGACTTTGCTTGGCCAGGTCAGTGTCACTTTCTCATCTGTGGAGCTGGGAGCTAGAGCAGCTCTATAAGAACCAGATGGACTGGGAAAGAGAGAGGGAAGGGAAAGTGGTCCCCCAGCAGAGAGGTAGGTCCTGTTATCAGAACAGATTCTGGAAGGATAAAAATAGCAGATGGACACCAGCTCCATGATACTGTCTTGGGTCAGCATGGCGGCAGAGGGGAGGAAGGGAAGTGAGTAGTTCTGCAGTCCTCTCACACCTGCTTCTAAAAGAGTATCTCTGTTGCCTGTGCACCCCATGCCACCAGGTTTTCTGAGACATAACTGATATGTAACATCATGTAAGTTTAAGGTGTGCAGTGTGTTGATCTGATACACTTACATATGCAAAATGATTACCACCATAGTGTTGGCTTAACACTTCCATCATGTCACATAACTACCA
Organism: Manis pentadactyla; assembly: GCF_030020395.1. NCBI lineage: Eukaryota > Metazoa > Chordata > Mammalia > Pholidota > Manidae > Manis > Manis pentadactyla. The sequence goes on along the minus strand of NC_080021.1, from coordinate 183,560,618 downwards.
TTTCTTTTTTGTGGTAAGAACATCTAAGATATACTCTATTAACACATTTCAGGTATGTTATACAGTATTATCAACTATAATCACCATTCTGTACATTGGATCCCCAGAACTTATTTATAACTGGAAGTTTGTACTCTTTGACCAGTATCTCCTCAATCCTTCTACCATCCCTTCTCTCCACCAGACCCACTGGTAACCACCATTATAGTCTCTGTTTTTATGAGTTTGGCTTTTCTAGATCCTACATATAAATGATATCATATGTGATATCAACATTTATCTTTCTCTCTCTGACTTAGTTTACTTAGCTATAATGCTTTCAAGGTCTATCCATGTTGTAGCAAAGAGCAGGATTTCCTTCTTTCTTGTGGCTGAATAATCTTCCCCTGTGTGTGTGTGTGTGTGTGTGTGTGTGTGTGTGTGTGTGTGTGGAGAGAGAGAGAGAGAGAGAGAGAGAGAGAGAGAGAGAGAGAGAGAAAGGGAGAGAGAGAAAGGGAGAGAAAGGGAGAGAGAGCAAGAGAGCCCAAATCTACTTTATCCATTCACCTGTTGACAGACACTTAGGCTATGTCCATATTTGGCTATTGTGAATAATGCTACAGTGAACATGGGTACAGATGTCTCTTCAAGATCTTGTTTTCATTTCCTTTGGATAAATACCCAGAAGTGGGATTGCTCTATCATATGGTGGTTCTATTTTTTATTTTTTTGAGGAATATCCATACTGTTTTCTACAGTGGCTATACTAATTTACATTCCTACCAAAAGCGTACAAGAGTTTCCTTTCTTTCACATCTGTTTTTTAAATCTCTTTCACATACTGAGATTCTGTGTTAGATGTAATTTGAAGAAAATGACTTGTAATTTGCTGTTAAACCAGAATGTTTAGAAACCACAACTTCAGTTAAACTCCCCCATTTTATAAACCAAGTCTCAGGGATGTTATGTAATTTTTCTCATAGTCACACAGTTAGGTGGTGGAACAATTGTGATGCCATTATGACAGAGAGATTTAGCCACCCAACATATTCAGAAGACCTATTGTGTGTAAGGTCTTGCCTGAGGCACTGCATAGAAATACAGAGATGAATATCTCACAGAGCTAGCAATAATTTAGGGAAGATACAACAAATATAAAGAGAATTGACAGTGGAAAAATGTGTGACAGTCTGTATTTTCCAAAAATGTCTACAGCAATATTTCTGGTTCTACATTCTCTTCCAGAATGTTGCCACCCCTCATCAAGAGATGGGAGTCTATTTCCCAACTCCTTGAACCTGGGCAGGCTTGTGAGGCTCCAACAAATTAAATGTGGCAGAACTTTTGAAGCTAGGTTAGAAAAGGCAATACAGGTCTCACCTGGCTGTCTCTCTCTCTCTCTCAGGATGTTCAGCTTTGGAACCCAGACACCTTGCTATGAGAAAGCCCAAACCATCTCACACAGCCCACATGGGGTGGTCATATGGAAAGGGACTGAGCTCCCAAGCTGACAGACAGCATCAACTACCAGACACGTGAGTGAATGAGCTTTCAGATGAATCCAGACCCTGACTTAGTCTTTCATCCCAGGCCCCAGACACTGTGGAGCAGAACAAACCATCCCTGTTGTGCCCCATTCAAATTCCTGACCCACAGAATCTGTGGGCATGATAAATGGTTGCTTTATGCTAGAGAAACTGCAACACTCATTCTGTCTGGATCTTCATAGATGGTGTAATGAACTGCAGGAGCTATTGCTCTGAACTGCCTAGAATGTTTTGCCCCCTTTCTCATGTTAACAGTTCAGTCTCTTTGATCTGGTTGATCATAATACTCCATTCCCTTTGGACTCAGAGATTAAGGCAGGGGTAAGCACATGACCACAAATAGGGCTAATCAGCTCCCTTCCTGGGTTGATAAGTGGACAATGAGAGAGAGAGAAAGTTGTTTGACCCTGCTGAGGTTATTGGGCTGGGAGGGTGGCATAAGATGAAATATAGGATAACGTTAGCTACTTTAGGTCCCATTGAGCCCTAATTCCTGTGACAATCCTTTTGAAAATGCAGGCTACCCAGTATTCTTCTCAACCACTCAACTAATTTTCATTTCTTATATACGGGATTTTTATCCCTTTCCTCTGAGAATTCTGCTTAATTTAAAAGGCTTTGTGGAAGATCCAGCATTGGAACAGGGTCTTAGAAGGTGACAGGGTACTGACATTCTGGAATGGAGGAAGGGCTTTAGAAGGAGGGGGCAGTGTCCACAGAGGAGAGGAGCATAGCAGCTAAAAGCACTGATTCTTTTGTCACCCAGTCCTGGATCCAGTCCTGGATCCAGGTGCAGCCCCACCCCTTACTCATTTAGAGAACTTGGACTTTACCTCATCAAGCTGCAGTTTCCTCACCTGTGAAATGAAGAAAGTAGCACCTAGGCATGGAGTTATTGTTAGGATTAAGTGAAACCCATCTTAGCATGGTGCCTGGTGTATGGTAAAGTTTAGCTGTGGCCTTGTGCTGGGATGGCCTGGAGTGCGGATGAGGAGCTGCACATGGCAGGAGTTTGGCTGAGGCAAAGTTGGAACAAGAGGCTGGAACCATGGCATGGTACTAGCAGAAATGATCAGGGATGTAAATACACTTACCTCCCACATATACATAGTGTTTGATAACAGCTTCATGAGTATACATAATATATTTAGATGTAATTATGAGATTGGTTCCAAAAAATATGCTCACAGATGTGAGGAGTTCTTCATTCCCTGCACCCCAAGCACAGTCTGCTTTTGCTCCCTGCAGATCTGACCTGGATGCAAATGTCAGTTCTGCTCTTATTACCATGAAGATTGACTCATCACTGTCATTGGTGAGCAAATGTAGACTTTATTAAAGACTTCTGTAGTGGACAATATCCATGCTCTCTCAGATCCCCTTTTACCATTTTGTGCTTTCTACCCACCCTGCCCCCTTTGGCTTCTTACACTCAGCACCTTGTGCAACTCCTCCTCCGAGAACACTAAGTTCTCTAATGGACTCTGCTCAGGCTACTGGAGACACTGTCCCTTCATGACAGAGCCAGAAATGCTTGGGAATTGATCCCCTTCATCCACCCCACCCTTGACCAATGACTGACAGGTGTGGGAGTGTGGAACCCCAGCTCCCTTACCTCTGTGGGGGACAATGCTGAGCTGTACTGATACTCCAGAGCTCCCCTGCAGGTTCAAGCTGATGGACTTTGCCTGGATCACAGTTTAGCTTGACTTTTCCCTCTTTGTCTCTTTTCTCCTCTTCCATTTCTGGTCTCCCGAAGGAGCACCTCCTGAATAAGCTCCTTGCACAGGATTCCTAGCCTCAGGGTCTGCTTCTGGGAAACAGTTTTCTAGGGCAGATGGGGGTAGGAGTTTACCATGTATATTACAATAAATACAGCAAATACCTTCAAAATCCCCCTTAAACATCTCAACTCTCCTGCTCTGCTAAGAAACATATTTTTCCTTCTTTCCTGTCTTGCATACAAAACCTGGCTTTCTTAGGTCATACTTCTTCCCCTGAATCCTCCATCCCCAGTTTCAAATATTCACCTCTTTATTTTGCTGAACAGTTCTATCTCAGCAGTCACCCAAACTTCTTTACCAAATCATCAGGGCACAACAGTATTAGGACCCAGAAATCAGCAAGACCTCTCTCCTTAGAAAGCAACTTAGGGAGCATCTTTCATCGTAAAAGCATGCCTCAGGGTCTCACCCTTTATTCCAAGTGACTTACCATCCTATCTAATCCTGTGCTCCCTCTGAGAGGAACTATCTTACTGGTGGGGCTAATATCATTTCACTCACCCATTTTACATATCTATCTGTATGTGTGTTTATATGTATGTGTGTATGTAGGTATCTCTGTATCTCTCTAAATAGAACAGTAAAAATATTTCCTTATCAGTCTTGAACAAGTTATTTCCAAGCATTTGATTTCTCCACACTTAAAAAAAATGACATTGGGCAGATTTGGGGGAGGGGGGAGCCTGTTTTGGGGGGATTGGAAAGAGCTTTTATAGCAGAAAAGTGTGGGCTGCGCAGAAAGGGCTGGCATGGAGTTTCCAAAAGTTCTTTTGACCCCAGACACCAGAGTTCAGATCCGCATGGCTTCCCGCACCACCAAGAAGTTTCACTGCCCCAGAAATTCTTCTGCAAACAACTTGATCTACACCTACTGCAGCACATTTCTAAGACCTTCCATGGGAAGCTGCTGGCTGCTGGTGCAAACTAATGCATATTTCCCAACACAAAGCCTCCAGTTGAGATTATGAAGTAATTTATTAGGCTCCTACTGCAGTGTGCACACACAGTTCCTGCTTGGAATGGACTAATTAAAAACTTCCCTACCATGTACAGTTTCAGTTGTGTTGAAAAAAATGAACAATGCTTCTGTGGTAATTTTTCATAGAAAGGAAATGATAATGATTTCTAAAAAAAAATCATGGAAGCCTTGCATTGCTTAGATAGACAAAACCAGCATCTGTGGGTTTGGGTATGTGACTCAGAATAGATGCCATTTCCCACCTCTAGCTCTGATGTGATGTTTCCCTGAGTTCAACTGAGACAGAGACAGAAGTCAACATTGCTAGTTGTAAGGAAGAACTGGGTTTGAAATTTTGAGGTGGTGATGACACCAATGGCCCCAGTTGCTCCAAGTTCAAGAGTCTCTCCTTTAATTGCCAGGCAGCCATCATCTGAGCACTAACAGTCTACCAGGTGAACCTCTGCAGGGTGTCTTGGGAACCTCTCAAGAACTTAGACATTTCAAAATTCACCCTAGTTGTGGCTTGAATCCTTTGCCTGATATCTGATCTCCAACTGTAGCCACTTTCTGTGTCAAAACTCAGACTGTTAAAAGCTGCCCATGTAGTGTTTTATTTCAGCAAAAATATTAAAGAAAAATTTCACCACACGTCGAGCATGCCCATTCAAATTTATCCACTGAGTGACACTGAGACCTCTAAGAGCCTTATGCAGCCCATCCTGGCCCCATCTGAAAACTGCTCTGTGCCTCAATGATTCTAGACCAGGAACACTTGCTTTTACTTCTATCGTACCAGGAATGGTACCCAGAACTAGAGATTCAGAGAAAACTAGCACATACTCCCTGTTCTAAGAAACTCATGGCTTCCTAGAGGATCCCAGTGACAGTGCTGGGTGGGAGCAATAGCAGAGGCAGACAGAAGATGCAGAGACAAAAAGAAGCAGGACAGTTAGGAAAGGCTTCCAGGTGAGGCTGCACACCAGTGGGTCTAGGAGCACAAATGAGAATTTGTCAGATGAATGAAGCAGGGAAAGATTTCAGAGGAAAGAAGGGCAAAGATATGGTGGCAAGAACTAGTAAGCATATGGGAATTATTAAAGATGGTAAACCTAAAGTGCATATCAAATGTGGGAGTGGGAGGGAGAGAAAATGCATAGTTGGATCCCTCCTGGATTTGACCAGGGGATGAGGAAGGATTAAAGCATTTTGAGGGGGTGGAGTGGGGATGGGGTAGAGTGACACGATCAGATTGGTGTTTTAGAAAGATCATGAGGAGGTTTTGTTTGTTTGCTTGTTTTGATTTTTCTTATTGAAGTATAATGAAAACTGATATTATATTAATTTCAAGTATACAGCACAGTGATTCAACAGTTACACATATTATTAACTCTTCACCCCAACTACTGCAGTTTCTGTCTGTCAACATAGAAAGATGTCACAGAACTATTGACTATATCCTCCATGTTTGCACTTATATTATGTGGCCAATTTAAATTATATTGAGATTTTGTGCTTCTTTATCCCCCATGGTAACCACCGGTCACTTCTAGTGTCTGTGACTCTATTGCCAGTTTGTTCATTTTGTTTTGTTTTGGTATTAGATTCTACATATAAGTGAAATCATATGGTATTTGTCTTTCTCTGACTGGCTTATTTCACTTAGTATAATACACTCTAGGTCCACTCATGTTTTCATCTAGAGGCCAAGAACCAATTAGACAAATATTCCAGGTGAGAGGAGCTGAGACTTCAATGGTGGTGATGGGAATGAAAGGGAAAAAAGGGTTGTGAGGTCTGTCTGGGAGGGTCAATCAAAAGCATTTGTTGTCTGACATAATGTGGAGGGTGAAGGAAGAGGAGTCTAATGGGACAGCAAAGTTTCTGATGGGCAGATAGATGTTGGTGCTAGCAGCAAAGACTGGGAGTACATGGAGGAAAACTGGTTTGTTGGTAGGGGAAGTACTGGCAAGTGAGAAAAAGGGGTTGGGATTGTCAAACAATGAATTCTGGTTTGGGAACATCATTAATTTGGTTTCTTAACACACTTTTGAAGATGACTGGTTAGCATTTGGACACAGGTCTGAAATTCAGTGCTGATATATGGACTGATGATGTAGACTTCAGGTGATAATTATAATCATGAAAGGGCATTTTACACTCCAGGGAGAAGTGTAGAGCAAGAAAAGAAGGGGAAAAGAGTCGACTGTAGGAACCTGAGATATGTCACCTTCATTTTTACAATTTTGATGGAGCCTCTTCCTCTACATTTTTTTGGAATATTTGGTAACTAATGGAAAGGCAATGTTTGCAGATGGCAAACAAGATGTTTGGCAGAAAAGGAAAATCAACTTGAGGTACCAAGCAAGCACATATTAGTGTTCAAGAAATGGTTTTTGAATGCATGAGGGTAAATATTCATTTTGCTCAGCTTTGCTGTAAGTACCACGAGAGTAGGGCAACAACTCCACTTTAATTCGCATGAGGGCGAATAACACAAATAAGGTTTAATGATCATGGTACTGTAGAGGAAGGTTACAGAAGAGCAGTCAGTACAAACTCTAACCAGAGCAACAAGGCTGGAGGTGGCTCCATCCAGAAGGTCACAGACCTCAGGAAGAATATTTGCTCCCAGGAGTCCTTGCAACTACACAGCAACAAAAACGTTCATCCTGAATAGTTTTAAAAAATGACCTTGGTGTTGTGAAGGAAGGGGTAGTGGTGGCAGTAGGTATGCATTTGTTTCTTGATGAGAAAAAGAATAAGGCACAGCCACTCTGGTCCTCCGGACAAAGACAGAGTCCCACTTTTCTGCATGTCCATACATTGATCTCAGTAATTGCTAATGACTCTGGTGTCTCACAGAAATACCTATTTTTGTAATTTAGCCAAAGTAGTGACCTAGAATTCACGCCAAATCTTATAGTACAAAATAGAACAAATTTCCACTCATAGGGACTTGATGTCATGAAAATATGCAGTGGCTAGCTAGTGCGTCCCCAGTGGCTTTGAAGATCAGAGATCGGAGAGGTCCTCATGATGGCATTTCCAGTCCAGAGGGGACTTTTCCAGCTTTGGTAATTATCTGATCTGGCGTCTCATAATCTCACAGTATTTCTGATTTAAAATGGCTTTGTTGCTAAAGGCTGGTAATGCCAAATGTCTTTTCTATCTCAGAGCTCAGCTAATGGACAGAGATGACCCTTTACAAAGAGAGCTGTCTCAATCAGTACTTCTTCAGACAAGGGAGTGACATAGCAAGGTCACAGTTACTTTGTAAAATTTGTCCCCGCTTCCCTAGGCCGTTCTAATGTGACATAGAAAGTCTATTTCACTTTTACCTTTGGATGTTTGTGGGTCTCTGATTGCCCATGAGATAGTCAGAAGCAAAATACCACATTCCATGCTTGCCAGAATCCCTGTGGGTAGATTACAAAACACCCTGTAGGCACTCTAGCCCACAGAGCTTTAGGTTTGTACTCAACTTTTAGCTGGACAAACCCTAGAGATCACCTAGTGTGATCCCTTAGGCTGATAGTTATTTACCAAGTAATTACTTGTGTTGACAAAAGTATTGCATTATCAATAAAGTACAAAAGTTTGTTAAAGATTTCCTTCTTTCCTTCTTTTTCTTTGTAATTTAGAACATGCTCGACATTATCCTACGATAATGTCTCTCACCCTTGTGTTCTGATAGGCTTTTTGGGTGTGAGCAGAAGGGCTACTACTTTGCAGTTATTCCAACAGAAACTGAGCATGACTTAAAACCTACTCTCCCTATGTCGTGTCTGTTACAGTCATGGGGCACTAAAACCTCATCCATTTTGTGTTGCTTCAGAACATTTGAGAGGCTAAACTTTAAACCCACATTAACATCTCAGGGTGTACTTGGATACCTCCAGCAATGGGGAACTTACTACCTTACCAAGTTGTTAGACATTTCTCACTGTTGAAGTGTTTTCTGTTTCTCTCTTAGACTGGGTTATGCCCACTTGGGCTATATAGAATAATTCCAAGTCTACTTCTGGATGACTGTCTTCAGTATCTTGGGAGGCCAATTTCTTGCCTCATTTTGACTATCTTCCCAAGTGTGATCTAGCCTGTTTGCTCCATCAGAGTGCAGATCAGTTTGGCAATCTCTCTCTCATCTCTTTTATCCAGAATTGAACATTCTACCTCTCATAAGCCCATAGTTTCTTATCTTACTCAAGTAAGGGAGGATAATACTGTCTTCCCTAAGAAACGTATTGAATTCTGGCTACAAAAATGTGTTAATTCTGTGGGTTCACTCTCTGAAGAAGAGGAGCTTTGACGGGAAACTGAGACCTACCACTCACCTTGCAGGAGAACATTCTCCACCCATCTCTTCCCTGCCATCTCACTCATCTCTTCTCCTCTAGGCCAGAACTGCTGGCTCAAGGGGTTGGACTCGATGACCTCTAAGGCGTGTCCTATCAAGAGTTCAGTCCATCTCTAAAGCCAAATGCTAGCACTCATGTTTTAGGAACTCTGAGAAGTATGAAACTCCTGATAATAAAATTCACTTGGGTAACATACAGTTTTTCTCAAGTGAGGGTGGTTCTGCCCCCAAAGTGGACCTTTGAAGATGTGTGTGGGCATTTGTCAATGATATTAGAGCCATGGATGTGAACTGTTTTGTAATGCTTGTGAACATTTTTGTTATGTCTCAAACAAGGAAGGATTGTCACATCCCAAATTCCATCAAACACAAATGGAGGGGTGCAGAGCTAAGTCAGGTCTCCTTTCCACAGCCTGACCAAGCTGTGCCCTTCTTGGCCTTATGCGGTGGTGTGATTAGCTGTATCTGTTAACTTTAGATGATGTCAGGATGCCAGGCAATGCTGTGTCCAGCTCTGGTGTGTTGAGTCCTTCTTTTCTTCCTTTTCAGAATTCATGATTAACTTCTCTGGAGGAATTTAAGCCTCAGGAGAGTATAGACTGGCCTACCTAGCTTATAATCAGGTGCCTGATGATTGTAGCCACCTCAAAGATGATTCTGAGGGTTTTTGGGAAAAAGACTTTTTAGGACTTAGGGGCGGTGAGGGCTGGAGGTGGGAGGATAGTGACAAGAAATGGTGTGGGGGGGTCAGGGGACTGGGGTAAGGTCAGGATTACCGCTAGCTCATTCATTCTGTGATAGATTCTTATATCTGCACTAGACAGTTTTGGAAACCTGAGAGCATCAGTCAGGTGGGAAGGTTCTTGGCAACCCATGGACTTAAATGGTTTACATTACTTCAGTGATGGACATTGAAACTGAGCCTCACAGCAAAATGGAGTCACTACTCCACTTATTGATGACAAGCCATTTCCCCATCTTCCACTTGCAGGCGCCATTCATGAATTCTGTTTGGGTTTATGGCTCGATCTTTATATCTGTGTATCTTCCTCGTGGCAGAGCAAGGTGGCGAGAGCCCTGGGGGTTTGGGACAGAAAGCCTGAAGTTGCTTGCCGCAGTATGAATTTCTTAAAGTTTTATGTTTTATCTTTATATTTAGTGCAAATTTGTATTCCACCTCCATAAATATATGTTGGCTTTAATAAAAACAGTGTTTTAAATTACTTGCCATTGAATAAATGGGCACTTTAGAGGATCTACTGTTTAACTATGTGGCTTTTTGTGAGTGGGCATACCAGCTTGCACACCATCCCTACTCTGAGAAACAGAAGCTTGTAGGGTATATGGATCTGGGTTACTAGATATGTAACCTTGGGCAGATCATTTCACCTTCCCAAGCCTCAGTTTTTTTCATCTAAAATATGAGAACAATGAAATCTACATTTCTGGCTTAGTGTGAGGATTAAACAAAATAAAACATGAAGTGGCTGGCCTGTAGTAGGGGCTCAATAAATGTTAACAGTTCTGCTGTTATTAGGAAGATCTCTGTCAGCTTTACATTTCCAGAATTCCATGATTCTGACTCAGCTGACTGAGAAGAGGACCACATGCGACATTTGCTACTAGGGGGGTTTTGAAGAGAAACAAAAACACTGTTGGATGACACAGCTGATGACATTAACAACTGAAAATAAGCTGTATGAAAAGGAGATAGGATAAGGTTTTAAGGCTTTTCATAGTACGTTTTCCTATTCCTAGGTCTTTCTAAAATGTGAAAATTGGCAATTTGGTGATGCTTACAGTGTCTCATCTGCTGTGTGGGGCCCTGTCATGCGGCAGCTGCAAGTGAGTCACTGGCCGAGCGAGAAGGTCAGAGCCTGCCTGCTCTCCCCTCCCGGGGTTTACCTTTAGGTCCTGCTGCTGAAAAAGATTTAGGCCACCGTCCCTGCCTGGACTCAGGAGTCTGTCTCAGGGCATGTAACAGTAGTCTTAGGAAATTTCCTCCTAAATTCTGAAACGATAAATAGGATGTTGGAATTCCAATTTAAAAAGAGATACCACATATGATTCCAATAATCAATGTTAAAAACTTAATTATTAACTTTTATTTTGAATATCCAACCATTTCTGGGGGAAAAAAACCTTCGAGTTGTATAATAGATATTTCTCTGACTCACCAGGCTCAGAGTCCAGTGCGACCTGGAGTGCATGTGAACACATAAGCGAGCAGAGGTGTGAGAAAAAGCCAGCATGGAAAGATGTACAGACGCATAGGAGAGGGAGTCATGTTGTCTGGAAGCTTCCCCGTTTCTGTGTCATCCACAGTGTGTGCATGTGCATGTCAACTGTGTAGTGTAAAACTTTCACTGTTGTTTTTAAGCCTGTACTGCAGTTTGGGGAAAGAGAGAAGAGGAGCTGGGCTCACCTCAGAAGGCTGCTGGTCACCTCAATGCATGTCCATGAGGAGTCCATCCATGCCATCCAGGTCCTGAGCTTCAGCCAAGGACGGGGCCTCCTCAGGGAAGACTCGCACTATTCCAGCTCACACAGGCTGTGAACGAGCCAGAACACCCGCTGACGGATGCCTAGTAAAAACTATAATAGAGCAAGATGCTTCTGTAGAGACTAAAGTTGTGTTCTCTTTGTAAGTCCCCCGACCTGCCCAGAGTTGTGATACTGCCATTCTGGAATCACAGCGGTCCTGGGCAGATGTGTTGACTCCTGAGAATTAGGAAGTCTTGACTAGAACTCATGGTGTGTATTCTGTGGGCGTAGAGATGGTCTGGTGCCATCATGAGAGGAAGCAGTGCTTCCAGGAGAATGAGGTTCTGCAGAAAGATGAGGAGCTGCGACACAGTTTCTTGTCTGTGTGTAGGATTGGGCCACCCTAGTACCAAGCATCTGAGGAAATGTGGGCAGCAACTGAATGAGTGTAGTCCGTGGAGGTGAATCCATGCTTCAGTGGGGGCTTCCATGCCAGTCATGTGTCCTTTCCCCCCATACATACCATAATCTGAGAGTAATTCCTTAATTCAGAAATAAACAGTGGATCCCTATTAGTGTTTTTACCTTGGCTTTCATGAAAAACTTCTTTTCACTTCCAAGAAGACCTCTCCAAAGCCATTTTCAAGGATGAAACCATGACACAGGGTCCCCTGTGTGGGCGCAGGAGTCCAAGCTGGCGGTAGGACTTTTCTGACTCCTCAGCGTGTCTCTTCAAGCAGAAGTCCTCGGGCAGACAAGGCTGAAGAAGCTGCACCACCCTGACTGGAGCCCAGGGGACAGATGAGAGGACCAGGTGTTTCCAGCAGCCTATTGCCACGTGTGCAGAAATGGACTCCCCACTGGATCTCTCCCGTTCCGGTGACTGGAGGGTCTCATTAGCCTGTGCACACTTACAGCTTTCTTTAGGGATGGCGAGGTCCTTGGGGACATGGAGTCTGGAGAGAAACTGGAAAGGCTGATGAAGTTTGCCAGGCTCCATGGAGTGCAGCTGGAATCCACCCCTCCCTCCGGGGCCGTTCCAGCTGCCTCTGCTGCTTCTTTGTAGTCAGTTGGTATTTTTCCTGAAAGGCCTGACAACAGGACATTTTGACTTCATTATTAAGAATGTGGACCCAGACGTAAGTGTGTTAAAGGGGGAAAGGTGAATACAGACAGGGAGTTGGGAAAGAATAACTCACTGCCTATAACAAATGTACTAACTTGAACAGAAAGGGAGCGGTCAGCAGCTTCCAGCACTGAGATACATCAAGCTGTCAGGGAGGCACGCAGGCCTCCTAGCAGGAGAGCCCCTAAAGCCCCTCCGTCTCTGTTCTTACCCCGTGCACCCGCTCTTTCCTTTCCACCAGCCCCAGGACTTTTTAAGGAGCCGCCCTTTATAAAGTGCTACTTCCTTTCCAAGGTTCTGCTTCTTTTATCATGGATGGTGGAGTTCATACTCTTGTTTCCTCCACAAAGAGCCCCCTTCAGCTCCTGGGCCTGACCACCACTTAAATCAGACAATGGGACATTGCTGCACAACTGTGCTCTAGTTTAATTATAAAGCCAAATTCATCTGTTTGTTTTAGCTATTCTCACCCTCGGTTATAAAATGTTTCTAGGACGACACGTCTGTAGCTGCTCCAGCCACGGAGGACAGGCTTCACCCCTGGTGTGCTGGTGCCTCACTAGCACAGGTTGGTGAAGGAGCGGTGTGTGGGGGGGTTGCTGGTGGTGTTGGGGCCTGGGGGTCAGGGAGCCAGGCTGCCAGCCAGCAGGGATGCCAGAATCCAAAGAGTAAATAACACTTGGATTCATGCTGTGGGCAGCACCATGGTCCTGGGTCACCCATCCCTTCCTGGCAGGACCCTGGCCAGAGATGGAAGCATGTGTAGTGAGCAGAACTGTACACTTGGGCAAAGAAGCCATCAGGTTTGGAAGTACAGGAGTTAGAGGAAGGGCTTTCTCTTCAGAAGATACTCACTGAGCTTCTGCCATGGGTCTGGATGTATGCAGGTGCTCTCCAAGTCTGCTTTCATTTAATGCTCATCTGGACAGACACTTGTAGATGAGAAAGCCAAGGTTCTTAGGGGCTAACCTGCTTGTCCAAGATTACACTGCTAAGGAAGAGGTGGGGCTAGGATTTGAAGCTAGGATCTCTGACCAAATTCAGGGCTTTAACTGTCAGGCTGTCTGCCTTTTTCCTTAGTTGCACTGGTTCCTACCTAGTCACTTCTTAATTTCATATGAAGAGACTACTTTCACGTCCTCAGTTACCACATTATGCCTTACTTTGTCATTTTTCTGCCATTTCTAGCTAACTAACAAGCCAGAGAACTTCATCCTTCAGAAAGAAAGTGATAACACCCAAGACTGCCCAAGTGGAATCCTCGTGTCATCCTGGATGGTGGGGCATTCATTCCTCCGTTTACACGGGACTCTTGAATCTGAGTCCTAGCCATTTCCACTCTGATAAGTTAGCAACTGCAAATTTTCAGCTCCTATGTTCTTTGTTTCTCTACAGCTCAAGTTATTCTCTATTTTAAGCCCTGTTTTACTTCCTGGCAGACAATTTAATCTTGGTTACTTTCAGGTAAAGACATTCATTTCAGGCTTTACTAAATTAATCCAGGATTTTGTCCTCCCTGATATCTCCCTCTCCCCAAGAGTTGGCATCTAAGATCCAGGGGCCTTATGAAGCATCATAGAGTCAATGGCAAGGGCATCAGGCCCCTGCTTGGCACACTTCCACCCTGGTATCCCCTGAGATGTTCAAACTTCTCCTTGTGCTCAGGCACTGCTATCCTGTCACACTGGCATCTGCCAAAACACCAAGGTCCTAACTGGTCTCCAGCCAAGTAATTCTCTCCACTTCATTAAGTGGTGTCCCTGCTTCAAGACTGTGATATCCATTCACGCTGGCTTTCTCAGTAAAATTTCCCTGTGCCCCTTGGGATACAGGGAAGGTTTATTGCTCTCACACCTTTCTGACCAGGGGCAAACCCAGTAGGGCTATTCAGGTCTTCTCTGATCACCACCTGCAACCGTCTCTGGCCAATGCTGCCCTGCCGTGGTAGGGCAGGATGCTCTGCGGGTTGACATGCTCAAGTCCAGTTGGGATGTGGAGCACAGAATGCCTCTCCTCTCAGGTTCCCCACTCTTGTTTCGGGTTTTGCTGTTGCTTCATAGCAAGTCTTGGGAGAGTGGGACCCACTCTCTTGGGAGAGTGTCAGAGCCCAAGGATCCTCATCAGATACCATGACCAGCCTCTTCTCTTTTGCTTCCATTCTATCGCTTCCCTCCAGCCTCAGGACAGAGAGGCTTTTGAATCCTTTCTCAGGTATCAGGGGAGAAAGCTGGCTCAGCTAATGTTCTTCCCAAGGGACTCTACACAATGTCACCTTACTCTCTTGACAATGGTGGCCCAGTGAGTGATAGGGGAAGGGGTCACAGATTAGAATGAAGTGTAGCTGTAGGAGTCCTAGAAGACAGTGATTGTAATTCAAAAGATTATCTTGTCCCAGTAAAATAATTTAAACATATGAGACAGTGATAGCAAGTCCTTTGATAGCCCAATTAAGTGCTAGTCACAAGGCACTGCCCATTTAACAGCTCATTTATTCCTTATGCATCCCATTTATTCTTCAGATAGTATTGTTATTGTTAGTATTCTCTCTTTTACCAATGAGGAAACTGAGACAAAAGAAGATTAAATAATTTATCTGAACTCGGTGAGATCAAACAGGTGGCAACTATTAGAGTTAAGAGTCAAATCCAGACATTCTGTGCTCTTAACCACTATATGGCTCTCCTGCTTGCAAACAAATGGCTTAGTCTTTAGTACTCTGGGGTTTAGGGTAGGAAGAGAATGACATAGTTTCTGTTGAAAACTTATGCTTGTGAATTTCCCACTGTCTCTCCTTTTTTCACAAACAGGTTAGCACCATATGCTCAGTCATAGAGTCTCTTCTCCACCCACATTGGGCTTATAATCACTTGTCCAATTTCGTAATGAACTAGTGAAGGAGTGTGTGTGTGTGCGTGTGTATGTGTGTGTGTGCATGTATGTCTGTGTGTGTGTGTGTTGGGGGATTCCAGGCAGATGGGCCCTGCCCTTGAGATCCACAGAAAGTGTCTATTTCATGGTATTGTATTCTACATCAAACACTGAACACATTGTGGCAGCTCAATGATGCAAACTAGAGTTGGCAGTTTTGTTCTTTTAAAAAAAATAAACATTATGAACAGAAACACTTTGTCAAAATCTTTGCACCTATCAGAATTTGTGGGAGGCAAGGATACACTGTGATTGTATGTGACACTTCTCTTGTACAAGTTCCTCATCTGCTTTCTCTCCAGGCACCCAACAAAATTATTTTCTCTGTAATATAGGAAATAGTGAAATTGCTGGTGACATTTTGCAATATGGTATGACAACTGGTGAGTTTTGGAGATGATGATGTAATGGAATTAGGTGAAACTGCTGAGATTCTTATTTTTCCCAGTGGAATTCTGCCAACATTTTGTTTTCTGTAGAAATACCATGAAACAAAATTGGACTTTCTCATCAATTGGAAAAACTGCAACTTATGTTTATCTAGTTGCTATGACATGCAAAATATTTTCTCATGACTTGGAATTAGAAGGGAGTCAGAAGAAATTTTCTCTATTTGTTGGAATTTTTGAAAAAGCCTTGAATTTCAGGGAAACCAAGTGGTAAACAAACAGCCTTTAGAAAATCATGTAGAAGGGAGTTTCCAGAGAGTGAAGGATGTGGGGAGACTAGAGTGGGTTTTAGTAACAGACCGACTGGAGCCCACATGGCAGTGGTGGTAATAAAGTAGTGAGAATAATAATTCCTCAAACACTTACCCACATTTTCAGAGACGTGGATGATCTAGGAACATTTAAGTATGAGAAATGTTTAACTCCAGCATTAACCTAAGACAAGGTCCAGCTCTGTATGTCCCACCCAGCCCAGCTGCCAGCACCTCCAAAGCCCGCAGAAGCTTCTTTGTCTTAATGGCACCAAGCCTCCCCTTATCACCCAACCCTGACTCAAAACCTCTGGCAAGGCAGACCAATTATTTTCTTGTCTCTTTAGGAAAGGAGAAGCTTGAACCATCCTACCCTCCTCCATCCTACTTCTGACCCAGCTTCTAAATCTGGGGTCTCTTTGATAAAACCCTCAGGGTCTGACTGAAGAGGAAAGCCCACTGAGAAAGCTAGAAGCAGGCCAATCCTTTCGGATGCAGCCGGTCCTGAGGACATGGGCCTGGAGGTGGGAGAAGAACCACATGTCCCAAAGGCTTTGGTCTGAGACACACTCGCTCAGCCAAGGAACAGTGTTCTCCACTGAGCTGAGAGCTGGGGGCATTCCAGGCAAGTCCACAGCCAGATGCCTCGGGAAATGGAAGAGGAACAGGTTTGAGACGCTGGGTGATATTGTCGGGTACTGGGTGGGAATCTTTTCTTGATCTGACTACAAGAAAAATCTTTTAGTCACATTCAAATTCATTCCTAGATATCAGTGCCTAGATATAGATAGGAGGTCTTAAGCTGGGATGCATGAAACCTCTGAAAGTATACACAAAACTATTTGTGTGTTTGTGTGTGTCTAAGTATTTTCCAGAAAAGAGAATCCATCCCTTCCACTGGATTCTCAAAAGAGTCTGTAATACCTCTTCCACCCCCACGCTCACCAAAGTTAAAAACCAGTGACTTAAAGAGATCATAGAATTTTAAGCTGAAATGAGTCTTGAATGGTATTCAGTTTGTTTTTGTTCCTCTTTGAATTATTCTCATATAAAAAATTTGAGTCTGATTAATTTAAAATTTCCATAAGCACTGAAGTGCTCTTGGCCTTTTTTTCTGAAACATCTTCTAGATGCATCTTGGAAGATGCCTCATGACGACCTGGGGTAGGGCTCTGATCATCCACCCACATGTGTCAGAAGGACTGATGAGGGGGTGGCAGGCACACTGCTGTCCCTTGGTTCATCTTCTTGTCTCACTCAGAGCACAAAGATGAGGCCTTGTGGTTTAGAACCCTGAGGGCCTCCAGTTTAGAGGGAACTGATGAGATTCATTGTTTTTGGAAGAACCTGGCATAGTCCCATGATATGACTTCACTGTGATTGTTTTCATGGCCCAATCTTCCCCTAAACACTTACACATTCATTTCTTTTACTTTTCTGCCTAAAGCAGCACAGAGATATAATTCAAGATGATTATAGTTTGCAAAAAACCTCACTTGTTCAACACTATATTGAAAAAGGAAATCAGCTTGACACTTGGCACCCTTCTCTGCAGCTGGGTTCACTCTCCCCAAGTCCAGTGTTTCCATTCCATGAATGGAAGTTATATATGAAGGACAGGGTGAAAAAAAATCACAGAATTCTACTTTCCACATAATATTTCTTGGGGGTGAGATGGGAAGAGGAGGAAAGTCAGTTGATTCTCTTAATAGGTGGGTCAGATCTGAAGCCTTCTTTTAAGTAGAGTGGAAAGAACTTGGCAACCATTGGCTATAAGGGTGTGAGTCGGGGAGGAAGTTAAGGATGACTCCAAGCTGCTGACAACTAGGCAATCAGGACACACAGAAGGAAGAGCTTTTGGAGAAATAAATGAGAACCATTTTGGATATGTTGCATTTGGATCCAGGTGAAGAATCTGATGTGCAGTTTGATATGAGCGTCTGAAGCTCCAAGGAGAGGGATGGGCTGGAGATACGATTTGAGAATCTTCAGAATGCCTATAGCCTACACACCTACAGGAAGTTAGAGAAGAGGATTTTTAAAAAGGAGAGCAAACTATGATGCCAATTATCTAAGCGAAGTCAAGTGAGAGGAAGAACAAACTATCCACTGGCTTTAGGAAAGGAAGTCACTGATAACTTTAGGAGAAGCAGTTTCTGTAGATTTGTAGGAGCAAAAGCCAAATCATGTTTGATGGATGATTGGATGGACAGCAAATAAGTGGTAAGGCTGAATGGAGATGGCCACAGAAACCTGGATAAAAAGAGAAATGTA
This sequence comes from Manis pentadactyla, assembly GCF_030020395.1. Classification (NCBI taxonomy): domain Eukaryota; kingdom Metazoa; phylum Chordata; class Mammalia; order Pholidota; family Manidae; genus Manis; species Manis pentadactyla. Next base: position 183,542,478 of record NC_080021.1, on the reverse strand, counting down.
GTAATAGCGGGAGGAGGCGTGCAGGACGGTGGGAGTTTTATTTTTAATTTTTTAGGTTTGAAGGGACTTGAACATCATTAAATGATGATGAGAAGAAATCAGAAGGAGGGAGAAGTTGAAGAAACAGAACAAATGAATCATTGACAGAATAAATTCCTGGATGGAAATGGGGAAGAATAAATTCAAGGACACTATGGTGCTAATGGCTTTGAAGAGTCTGTCCTCTAAGACCCCAGGAAAGGAAGGATATGGATGCAGAAAAACTTATGAATGGGGGATGTGGAACTGAGGGAGTTCATACCTGGTCATCTCAATTTCATCAGTTGAAGAAAGTGGAGAAAATTGAGGTGGGCTAGGGAGCATGAGAGAAGTAGCAAAAGTTTGGACCTAGCATGGAGAAGAGAAGAAAGAGGAAACTGACTAGGGAAATAGGCACGGCTGACTAGAAGCACTTGGGGGCCCAGGTGAGACTGGAAATCCTAGAAGAGTAGCACCAATCCACCCCACCCAGGTGTGTGCATTTCTCCAATGGCTGGCTGTTGGTGTGCAGAGCTGGAGAACATAGATATGTTTGGGTTAATCCAGACATGGGAATTTATAAGACAGGAGCAATAGCAGAACAAAGGGATGAGGAAGCTAGGTTTTCTAGGTATAGAGTAGTTGAAGTGATGGACCATGGGATATGAGCAATAGAGGGAAAAATGAAACAGGAAACGGCCGACGCACAGTGAAAGACAGATAAAATGGAATACTCAAGTTGCCGAAGATTTTGTGAAGATCTAAGAATAGGTAGGGCTAAAAAGGTCTGGAAAGACAGGATTGTGTGGTCAGAGTGTGATTACACTAAAATGTGTTTTCTGAAACACATCTATTTCTATATTATACTGTAAAAATTTTAAATGCATTACAAATGAAAATATAAACGTCCTGTAAATTATTTGTTCTTTTGTATTACTGTGGCTTTGGCTCTCTTCCATATGATAATATCGTTCTCTTTTCATTGAAATAGGAAAATATAAGATCTTGGGAAAGAAGCCAGTGTTTTCTATTTCAGCAGTTTCAGCAGCTGTTACAACCATAAGCAAGCCTTCAGTACATCTGTTTTCTCTAAGTTTGTCCTTTTACCTAAATTTAAGTTGATTATAGGAAAAATTTAACTTGTAAACCTTAAGAGGACAGATCACATCAGTAGAGCCTATGTGAAAAGTGACTAGCTGTAACAACGTGGACTCATAGGACGATGGAGGAATATCAGGGAGGCGCTGCACACCACCGTGACCTAGATTGGAAGCTGAGCCTGAAACCCAGTTAGATGTGTCCAGGTTAGATGTGTATTGCATGTAAATAAGTATAGGTTGCCTCTATTCCATCTGAGGCTGCTTCAGCTGTGCTTTTGAAAGAGATATTAAGAATTAAGTGTGTACATAATTTGGACATAGTTCAGTAGGAGCACAAATATTTCATTTGTTATGCCTCATTTTGCTAAATATTTGTTTAGCACTTATGTAGGTTGTGAATGCAAACAGAATTACTGGTAATAGATTAGAATCCCACTTGCAGAGAAAACCCTTAGACATTTTATTAGTCAGTAGGACTAAGGTGTTTCTCAAGAATCTTGTTCAATCATCTTAAAAGTAGACAGAATAAAGATGGAGTTGATACATATGTAATGGCCACTGGGGTCTAGGAAAAAATAGCAAAAGAAAAGAAAAAAAAAACCAACAGCAAGGATTTATTATTGTGTCTCCACATACAGGGTACTCAGACCAGCTAGCAAGGAGGTTCTTGACCTTTTGCCACGTATAGTCCTCTAAGATTAAAACTGTTTGGTCCATATACATATTCAGTTAAATGGCATGTCTGTTCTCATCTCCATCCCTTTGGTGGAGACAGTGTCACTCGTAGTCACATACCACAACATTCACATCATCTAATTCCCATGCTCTTAGTCCATGCTCATCAAACTACCTGCTAATGATAATTTGCCTTCTTGTGCAGATTTTCCTAAAAAAGCAATTCCCTGACATGCTGACATGAATATTCAAGTTTGCTTAGCAGTTTTGTCTTTCCTTGTAATTAATGAAATAACATTCTAGTTTATTTACTAGTCTCTTGTGATATAGCTAATTAGGGTGAGTTGCTGCCCTTCGTTCTGATGAATTTGGGAAGAAAAGTATAAATTTCTCCACCTTTAAGGTTGAGATGTACAGGCTTGTATTCTATAAAACACTGCAACTCAGAAGCCCCACGTAAGCTACTGAGAACCTCTCTTTGACATTTTTCCTGTTCCAACATATGCCATGTTTGCCTTCTCAACTCAAACACAGTTACCCTTTATTCCAGGTTCAGTGCTTAGGATTCCACTAAATTGCCTGTGACTCAAGTAACCTTGACTCGATGAGGGGCCTTGTTGTGGGGCAGTGGGACTCAAACTTCAGTCTCTATCAGATGCTTGTGAAAATGTATATTCCAGACTTTCCAGGCTTCCTCATAGAGACTCTCCCTGGGTAGATCTGGGGTGCTAGCTCATTTGTGGTCATGGGCAGTAGCAAGGGATATTTTCTTTCCCTGAGGGCCATAGGTTCTGCACCCAACCAGAGTGAAGTTTGATGGACCCAGAAGGAGGGAAGCGGAGGATAATGAAGTCAGTGTGGAGTAACAAAGGAGAGAAGGAAATGGCAGTGGCCCGGGAAAGGGGCTGGAAAACTTTCTTCTGGAACTCAAGCTATTTGTCTAAGAGGCTGGTTCTGTCATGGAGTGAGACAATTTGTCTGCCAGACAAACTGGACCTGTTGCCATACTTCCTTGAGCAGAAACAGATTTCAGATTTAAAGGGACATTTACTTTAAATTGGCAAAGGCTACTTTGGCAAAGGACAGATACTCCCTCGAGCTGCCTCAAATAATGGTGGCAGCATGTTGTGTTGTAAATGTGTATGTGGCAATAAGACTTCTTTTTCCTGTCATAGAGATCAACAATATTGGAATTTTTCATCCATATTTAGTGCTGGAAATCTTTGTTAACTGGCAGTTGGCAATTTTATCCAGAGAATCATAGAATGCTAGAGCCAGAGCTAGTTCACGGAATGTTGTTGAGTCCCTCCTCATTTTAAAGATGCATAGACCAAGGCAGAGGGAGGACGGATGATTCATCAAATTCTAACAGCATCTTAGTGGGAGAGTGGGACTGAAGTAGGTCTCCTGACATGGGTGCAGAGCAGCCTGCTGTCTGCTCCCAAACGACAAACGTGAGACAAGTGCTTGCTGAATCAGCTCAGATGAATTAGACATGTTAGTCTGATAACTGCTTAAGCATAGTTTATCATACAGGTAGCAGACATTATTAGCTGCTCTGTATTTTGATTTCCATCTAACTCTACATGTCTTAAGTGACTCATCGTGTTCGGTGAATTTTTTGTTTTTGTTTTTTGACTGGTGATCCTGTTAGCATTTTCCCTAAACTAAGTATAATTGCCATCTAGTGGCTCAAAGATAGCAATAAATTTCCTTCAAGAGCTTTGAGTATAAGCCAAAGGAATCAGAGAATTTTCATGACCTGGAAGAGAACCTCCTGGATCTTCACGTCCAATACCCTCATGCTACAGATGAGGAAGATGAGGCTCCAGAGAGGGAAGCAACTTGCTGAAGGCCGTACAGCAGGTCAGTGGAGCCAGGAGCACCCTGGCCGCACTGGGTGCATGATATGGGCTTTGCTGGGTCTCCCCTTCTTTCAGTAGGTCCCAGAGGGCAGGGAGGTGTGGGGAACACCTGGGACTTCAGCATGCCTGCCCCAATGCATGACACAAACTAGTGCCCAGTGCACATGTGACGAGTGAGTGGCTCCTCTGTGACCCGATTCGTATCACCAGCCCTGTTTTTCTTCATGGTCCCATCAAGCCAAAGCAGTTCCCCACGCAAAGGAAGCTCCATCAGTGTGGTGGTGGTGTCTGTACAGACACCTGCTTTAGCTGAATTGACTAAACATTGTGCTCTTGCTTCCAGTTGGTAGGGTGTGCTCTCCGCCTCACCTTCAGCCACACATTTCTGCACCCTGTCTGGTCTAACATCTCTTGCCCAGGATACTTTTGTGTTCAGAGTGAATTTCCTGACAGGCAGCAAATCTAAGCATCTCCTGCAAGAAGTGAGGTGATCACTTAGGGCCTCATCCCCTTCTATTTATAACATGTGTCGGTGTCAGGCAGTCCCAAAGAGGATGCTTGGTGCAGACTCAGATTGGGCCAGACCTACAGGAAGAAGCATCTCCCAGCTCCATGGGAGATGGGAATGGGCAAGGGCTTTGAAAGGCTGCAGATGGCAAGGGTGCCAGGGTGACAGACATGGGTGACAGTTTTCTTTGTACTCCAAATAGGCTGACGATTTTCTTTCTTGCAATCCCCTAGAAGAAAATGGGGACCAGAAGAGTGGCAGGCAAAGGCAACCCCTATGGGGAAGGTTTCCTATCTTGGGGTTCATGGATGGGCTTCCAAAGGGGGATGAATTCTGAAGCCCCTGGAATTGTACACACAACCTTTGGGTCTGTGTGTTTTTTGGCATGAAATGTCTATTTTATCGACTTCTCAAAGAAGTCCATCACCCAATTATGTCAGGAATTACTGGTGTAAAGCTCAAACCCATCTTCCAACTCTTTGGAATGAATCGATTTTTCATCTCATTCTGCAGAAGATTCAGCCACAGTTGTTTTCTCTTATCACTCTTCTTACCCATATTTGATGCCATGCACATAGAAAACAAGTATATGATTAAAATCCACCTTTCTTTTGAAATGGGTACATTTCTAAGTCCCAACCTGAGGAATGCAGAAAATGTACATTTCTTTTACTTTCCTAAATATCAGATTAATTTCTATTTTGCACACCCTTCTGCTCATGTGGCAGAGAATTAATCTTATGTTTGGGATTTTTCTCTTTCTTCTTCTGCCCCAGGGGATTGTGTCTCAATTCTGGAGCACTCACTTAGGACCGGAGTGCCTACCTAGGACCAAGGGGATGGGTGTAGGAAGAGGCATCTGTCCTCTTTGTCATTTGTCCACAAGCCATCCGCTAAAATCTATCCTTTATTCCATCATGTCCTTGGCTGTGAGACCACATGTGTCACCTCTGAGCTGTCTACCTTCTGGTCCTGACCTCCCTGCTATCTTCATGATGAGCCCCTGGTGCGGCATGTAGCTCTGCCTGCCTGAGCTAAGGTTCTGTATCTCTGGAATCATAGAATGCTAGAGCCAGAGCTAGTTCACGGAAAGGGTTCTTTCCTGAACCCTTTGATGGGAATGCAGGTAGTGCTGGGATGCAGTGCTTAAAGTCAAGGGGGGAATACCCGAACGGCCATGTGCCCAAGGAGTCAATCAAAGGGGACCAACAACCCAGAGGCAGTCATCATCAAAAGGGACTCAGGAGAGAGGGGAAAATTGCACAAATGGCAGGTCAAAATCTTGCAAGTGGCAGGCAGGACCCAGAGCTTGCATGTGACCCTGGGTTTTCTGTAGGGGTCTGAGGCTTGGGTAGGTGGGTGCAAAGGACCATCAGTGGCATCAAGGCTTTGTACTATAGTTGAGAAATGTCTCAGAGAGACACATACCTGAGAGATCTTTCTTAAAACATAATTGGAATTAGATTACTTCCCTTCTTAAGACTGTCCAAGGGTTCCCTGCTGCCTACAGAATAAAGTTCTAACTCTTTATATACCAGCTTCTTTTTAGTCATACTCCATGTACATTTATAGTATTTTCAACACCATTACCCAACCTTTTAATGTTCTAGCCCAGTGGTTTTCCAACACTATCATGACTTGAAGGTGCATCATGTGCACTAGAGGACTTGAAAAACACAGATTGCTGAATCCCCGTCCTCAGAGTTTCTGATTCCATTCTGGGGGGTCCTGACAATTTTCATTTCTTCCATGTTCCCAGGTGATGCTAATGGTCCAGGCACACTTGAACCCTGTTCTGGCCACTTGCTCTTATGGTTTGTCCCCAGCATTGGCATCACCTGGGAGCCAGTTAGACATGTAGGTCCTCAGGCCTCTCTGGACCTACTGAGTCACAATCTGCTTTAAAAAGATCCTCAGGTGAGTCATAGAACATTAAGATTTGAGAAGTACTATTCTAGCCTAATAATTCTCTACCTTGGCTGCCCCTTGGGGTCACCTGGAGAGCTTTAAAATTTATATCTTAACATTTCATGGGGGCCTGTGCTCTACCCCTAAAGATTCTGATTTAATCAAGCCTGTGGTGGTAGGGTCAAGGAATCCACACATAGTTTTAAAAGCTCTCCTGGTGATCTTCCTATGCAGCAGGATGGAGAATGACTGCTCTAGCCACACAGAACCCCTGCCACTCCCAAACACAGTGCAGCTGCCCTCCCTGCTGTTATTCTGCTCTTGCTCTCCCTCAGCCTGCAACAAAACTTCTACTCATCCTTCAAAACCCAGGTTACCAGACAGAATCTGGGAAGAGGTCCCTGAAATTTCCTCCAGCAGAGTTAACTGCACTGGGTCTGTTTTGAATGTTGTGCCTTATCCCAACACTGGTTTACCAGAAGTTCCTTTAAAGTATGTTCTGGCTTTAGAAATTTGCTGACCCCGATCACAGTGTGGCAAAGTGTGAGTGGATATCCAGTAATATCCTAACTGCTTCTTAGAGACATGGTCATCCTTCAGACTGACTGAATATAATATAGTCATAAGACCCTAACTTTGTCATTATTCACACTCACCCCAACACAAACACACACCCCCATAGGGAAGAGCCAGAGTTAACACTGAGCTATGTGTTATACTGGGCATCACTGGGGGGTTTGGTAAGCCAAGACTCCATGCTCTGTTCTGTCCTCAAGAACTCAGGACCGCTTCCTGCCCAATGGGCCAAATTAGCACTGAATTTGACCATCTCTCAATGACTGCTTGTCTTGCTGAATTACTCACTGAGAATGACAGAATTTTAGAGCTGGAAGGGATCTTAAAGATCATCTGGTTTAACCCTACATGTTTGATGGATGGGCGGCTGAGATCCAGAGGCATGTCACTTGCCCCAAGTAGCACAGCTCATTAGTTGTGAATAAGATCATCAGCTGGTGCTCTAACCTCTAGCCACCCACATTTTCTGTTTACCAGCTCTAGAATCTGCCTTATGCTGGGTCTAAATTATTTAATGTAGGAACGGCAAGTCATTCTCTGTTCCTCATGACAAAAAAGGGAGTAATGATACTTAAAAATCAATCCTTCTAGGTTAAAAATGAGTTTAGAATGTATTGAAATGCATTGATCTGAGCTGGAAAGAACAGATGGTGATTTTTTTCTTTTCTCTCTTTCTTCTTATGTAGCTGAAAGCCTTAGCCTCCATTTAAGTTTTTTTCAAAACTATTTTCCCCCCAAATTTAGAATTTTACAAAGAAACAAAACCAAAATAATGTCTTTACCAAGCTGATTTATTCACCTTCCCACAAATATACTTTACATTTGTAGACAATCCTCTCCTCCCTAATCCAAATTTTTTGTCCTGGCTGATCTCTGTGCAGTCATATCCTAGCTGTTTTCCCAAATCTAGTTAAATTACCTCTTCCCTCTAAATGTCCTCTTGACCACTTGCCTTGCCTATAATGTCTTCTTTTTCCTAACTTTTTTTAACATTTGTTTGGGATTTTAATAATTATATATTCACTTTCCTAAGTATTAGGAAAACATACTACTAGCATATCTATGAGGTAAATTGCAGTATTTCCAGAATCTTCTGTTTAGCCTTAGTTCATTTACATATCAATACTTATTCACCACTGCAGAGCTTCCCAACAATCTGGGGAAAGGGGTGGAGAAGAAAATGGCCATTTTCTCCTCTCCTCTGTTCTTGGTATGTAATTAGCCTCGCATCTGCCAGTCACCAAGTCCGCAGATGGAGTGTTCCTCATGGAAGGGAAGGGCAGGAAGTAGCAAGCACCCAGGAGGGCAAGTGAGAGTGGTAGTGGGAGGGGACAGCCAGGTCCAGGCCTAGCTAGCAAATTTGAGCAAGCTGTGAGCAATACAAATGGTTTCTCCCAATCTGCCCTTTCCCTTGACTTATTTTAGTTTCACTGGTTTCATAGGGGATTCACACTAGGCCGGAAACAACTTTCTGTCTGGTACCACCACACTCATGATTTTACTTATTTTTTTAAAAGGTGATTTCATTGAAGTTCATTATTGCTGCAAAACAAACTACAGTTGATTCCTGAATAGCATGAGGGTTAGGGATGCTGACCCCCAAGCAGTTGAAAATCTGTGTATAATTTTTGACTTCCCTGAAACTTAACTACTAATAACCTACTGTTGACCAATGCCTTATCAATACCATAAACAGCTGATTAACATATTTTTTATATGTGTTATATACTGTATTTTAAAAATAAAAATGCTAGAAAAAAGAAAATGTTTCTTCAAGCTGTTGCAAATCTCAAAAATTTTTTCCAATGTATTTTCTGAAAAAAATCTGCATATAATTGGACCCATGCAATTCAAAACCTATGTTGTTCTAGGGTCTTCTGTACTGCAAAACTAAATGACCTAAAAGACAAATACTTTATTGAATTCATAATTCTATGGGTTGGTAATTTGTGCTAGATTCAGTGGAGTAGGTCTTTTGATTGCAGCTGGGCTCCTTATGTGTCTGTGTTTAGCTCCTGGTTTTCTAAGTGGTTAGGCCTCTGGGGGTTGGCTGGCTGTCAGTTTGAACCCCTTCTTTATCTTCCACATGGTTCATCATCCCCTAGTAGGCTTTCCAAGCTTTTCTGATGGCAGAGCCAGGGGTTCAAGAGATACAGTAGAAGCATGCAAAGCTTCTTGAGGCCATCTGAAACTAGCATACCATCACTTCTGCTCTGTTCTGATTTGAGCAAGTCACAAGGCCAGTTCTTCCCTCTAAGTGGAGGAGCTACAAAGTCACATTGCAAGGGGCATGGATATGGAGAAGGGGAGAAGAGCTAGAGAAATATTACAATTAATTTACTATAAAAGTTAACTTAAAAAAAATACAGGTAGCAGGAGACTATGGTAAAGACTATGAAGTTGTTACCCAAATGGCTGAATATAGGTTGATACAATCCATTTGACACTTAATCATTTACTACCTTGTAACAATGCTGGTGTGACCACCCCTTAGCACCAGCCTGGAGTGCAGTTGGAATAGGCATTTCCTATGGTTTGCTCTTAATTACTTGGAGTTCTAGAATTCTAGCTCCATCTAAGGCCCCCTTTCAGATCTTGGGATTGTATTGTATTTGGGTGGTGAGGGAGAGAGTGTTTTGGCGTAGAGAAAGACCCCTAAGGGCATCTCACAAAATGTCTTTCTTCAAGGCAGTGGATATCATTGAGGTAGAACCAGATTACCCCCAGTGTATCTGGACAACTGGGTTCTATTCTGCTAGTGCACTGCTGGTTTGGGGCAGCAGGTGTTCAACATTTGACCAAGCTATTCTGACCTAACCACTGTGATACAGTCACATTGAAGGTGGGAACATTTTGCCGGGGCATAAACTACAACAATTAAAATTTCAGTTTAACAGAAAATAGTGTGAAAATGAATATTTTCACCCTATTTCTGAGTCCTGCTTCAGAGTTAAGACAAAGGGTGGGGATGAATCAAGCCATGTTAAGTCATTGACAGTGAGCCAGGAGACTAACCTGGGCTTCAGGCTGAAATGCTAAACTTAAGTTAGAATACATCGAAAATATGGTTCCTATTAAACTCAGATTTCCATGAACAACTCCTTAAATAACTAGAACAAGGCAAATTGATCCATTGTTTCTTAGGGAAACAGTGTAATCAAGTTGAGCTAGAAAGACAGAAAGAAAGGAAGGGAAGGAGGGAAGGAAGGACAGTGGGGGGAGCTTCTCCTAGGGGCGACAGTGGCCCACAAGTGCTCTCACAGTGGGGGACGGCAAATTACCTGGTGCAATGAGAGACCACAGCAACCCTGAGAACATCCAGCCCATGGGCACCTCATGACGGTAACTAGTCAGCCAAAATGCTGAGACTGTTCAATAAATGGTGCAATAGTTTCCTAGGGCTGTGCCAACAAAGTACCACAAACTGGGTCTTTTAGAACAACAGAAATTTATTGTCTCACAGCTCTAGAGGCTGCAAGTCTGAAATTAAGGTATCACCAGGGCCATTCTTCCTCTAAAACCCATTAGAGTAAGAACTCTTCCTTGCCCCTTCCAGCCTCTGCAGCCCTGCACGGCGCTGTTTCTGCCGCAGAATACCCGCCCTCCGCTTTCGCGCGCGGCGGTCTCCCTGAGCCTCTTCACGTCGTCTTCCTTTTGTGCACGTCTGTCTCGAGGTCTAAATTTCTCCTTTTTATAGACACCAGTCATGTTGGCCCACTCTAATGATCTGTTTTAACTTGATTGCCTCTTAAAAGACCTTATTTCCAATTAGGGTCACATTCTGAGGTATTAGAGGTTAGAACTTCATCGAATCTGTTTTGGGGTGACACAACTCATCCATGACACATGGCATGTGCTATTTATTGTGGAATGGGTGATTTATTCTACTATCGAAATTGTAAACTTGCCTTATAAATAAGTGAATTGTAAATATGACTGTCAATAAGTTGGTTCAAAAAGAAAAACAAAGGAAATCTATTGGGAAAACAAAAATTATCCAAAAATTAGGAAATATTTTACTATCAGAAAATCTGGAAAAGCACGTTTAAACATATTTTGAACAGTTGCATCTACATTTATATCTGTTATCATTTGTTGCTATTATTAGTGAAGCTCAAGTGGTAAATGGCTGTCTAATCATAAGAGATGGAAAAACAGTGAAATAAGGGCAATTCCAAAGACATGACATTGTTTTTTTTTTTTTTTAGAGAGGGCATCTCTCATATTTATTGATCAAATGGTTGTTAACAACAATAAAATTCTATATAGGGGACTCAATGCACAGTCATTAATCAACCCCAAGCCTAATTCTCAACAGTCTCCAATCTTCTGAAGCATAACAAACAGGTTCTTACATGGTGAACAAGTTCTTACATAGTGAATAAGTTCTTACATGGTGAACAGTGCAAGGGCAGTCATCACAGAAACTTTCGGTTTTGATCACGCATTATGAACTATAAACAATCAGGTCAATTATGATTATTCGTTTGATTTTTATACTTGATTTATATGTGAATCCCACATTTCTCTCTTATTATTATTATTTTTAATAAAATGCTGAAGTGGTAGGTAGATGCAAGATAAAGGCAGAAAACATAGTTTAGTGCTGTAAGAGAGCAAATGTAGATGATCAGGTGTGTGCCTGTAGACTATGTGTTAATCCAAGCTAGACCAGGGCAATAAAACATCCACGGATGCAGAAGATTTCTCTCAAAACAGGGGGGGTGAGGTTCTAAGCCTCACCTCTGCTGCTCCCCATTTTCTCACCAGATGGCCCCCTGCGACTGTGCCTGTCTTAGGTTGTTCCTCCCCTGAGGAATCTTACCCGTCTCTGGCTAACCAGTCATCTTCCGGGGCCATACAGGGAAATGTAAAGTCGGTAAGTGGGAGAGAAGCAATATTGTTTGAAAAGGTTAGCTTTTTACTTCTTTGCAGATTTGACATTGCATTGTTTTTATGGTTAGTATTTCTAATAAATACCTTGTCTTTGTAACCCACATATATCTGGAGCCCTTCCTGGACCTATCACCGGTGGTGGTATGTGAGTGAAAAAATACATCGCAGAATTAGGACAGAAAAATATAGTTGGAAGCATGTCATATCTTTTTAGTATCTTCTGACAAAATGCCAAAGTGGCATTTATTAATATCCTTAATAAATAGTAAAAGTTCTATTTTTAAAAAATATTTTTAAAGTGAGAACGCTCTTCTGTCTCCTTGTCTCCTCACGTAGACACGGGCAGACGTCTACACAGCACTCACACAGGCATCTGCCAGTGAGTGAAGTGAACAATTTCTATTTCTCCCCCAAACTCTTAATACCCAACCACGTGATTGGTCTCCTGTCCCTCTCTCCCTCTCTCAGTCCCCCCTTCCCTCTCTACTTGAACCCTTTATTATGGAGAATAACCAAGTCTATCTTTTTTTTAAAGTTTGGCTTTGGTTCCCGTCGTGCCTGTTCTCAGGTGCTGCAGAGCGAAGGGGAGGCTGGACGCCAATCCAGCAAAAGCCAAAATCCATCTTCCTGAAATGAGGAAGTGGTAGAGGCTGTGAATACTCAGACACTAATATTTTGTCAGCTGCCAAATTTCGCTGTTTTTGATGGTGTTACATTTTTAATATAAAGCGAGTGTTAAACCGTTTTATTAATAGAAGCCGCTTTCTTCCTGCAGCCATTAAATGAACATTGCACCAATATTTTAGATTATCTCTTTGGCTGAGCATCAAATTATTAGCCCCTTGAGTGCACCACATATGAAGGTCTTGGCAAGACGTGTTTTCGTGATCAAAGGCAATAGGGTGTTGGTCAAGGAGAACAAGGTTGAAAAAAAAATCCATGAAATCATTAAAGCATAGAGAGTACATGGATGCTAGCATAGTTCCTTAATCCCCAAATATTATTACTAAACTGAAGAGGTGTGCTTAGCACAAAAAGGACAGTATAATTCTAAACAGCCATTTCAAAGTTCAGTTTGTGTCATTTAAAGTTTTAGCTTGATGAAAAAAGGATTTAAAATAAAGTCATGAGTTTCCATGATTCCATATTAAGTGCTAGTTAGTATGCCCTCCTAAAGCTTCCCAATAAAATGCCTAAGAAAAGGCACAAAAAAGACACAAGGAAGTAAAGAGGAGACCATAGGCTGTGCTCAGTGGGCATTTCTACTAGAGGGGGTTTCTACAAACCGAAACATGGATGACTGTGCCCCAGTGATGAAGTTAGGAGGAGGCTTTGATTGCCCTTTATTCTCTGTTCCACTAAATCTGAGATGTCTTTACTAGAAAAACATTAGAAAAAAAAGATTGCCCTTCTTTGAAAGTTGGCTGTTTTTCTGTGATAGGCAGAGTTGTATAATCTGCCCCACACCTGCCTCATTATTTCTCCTTTTATGTCATTTAGAAATTAAAACTCTAAGCATGCAAAACAGCTAGGAGTAGAAGGATATGGTTCACATTGCAACCATTCATTTTCTCAATCCCAGGGTCCTGTATTGGGTAGGGTGGAGAGTACGTGCAGACACATTTGTATTCATACTATCTGAACATTCTTCTAATTAACTTCTGTGGACCTAATCTGAAAAAAAAATACGTGTGGAAAATATCTACATTAATATCTACTGATTATTGCTGTTGAACTGGTTCATGATTACTGGTATTGAACTGGTTCTCTTAGCATTTATAATTACCCTACAATGTGAGTTCCTGAGCCATACTCTTTAGATCTTTGGGGTAATGTTGATGTCAGGACATGGCAAATGTATGTTAGGATCCTAACATAATGCCAAAGTGTTGAAACTGCTAATGCACATTTTCCAGTTCCATGAGTTTATGAGGTCACATTTGGTGCCTATAACCCCTGGGGTGCCATTTGGAGAAGAAAAATAGACTGTAACTGAGAGCATTGTAGAAATTTTGGACAAGTAAATGTAGGGTTTGCAATTACAATGGGAAAGGATCCTCTTAAAATCCAAACCCAAAGTTTATGCCACTACATTAACACATTTTAATAGAATGATAATTCTTAAAGTTGATTATCTTTGTGTAGAAAAAAGGGAAAAAAGGAAAGGAAAATTTGCCTAAAACTGTTGTCTAATTTTTTTAAAGTAACATTTATTTTTCCTTTCAATTTGAAAAATAACATCTGCTTACTGTAAAAGACTTAAAAAAATAACATTGTATTACTATAGAAAAATTTAAAGTACAGTATAATACTATAATGCAGCTAATATTATATAGTACATACACTATGCCAGACACCATTCTAAACACTTGATATACATTAACCATTTTGACTTTCACAACTTCCCAGATAGATATTATTAGTCCCTTTATAGATGGGAACACTGAGTCTTAGGGAGGTTAATTAACATGTAGGTACTTATGGTCTTCTTATATTCTTTTTAACTTCCTTTTATTATCTTCTGTTCTGGAATATCGTGAGTAGTCTCCTTTAACTTTTTCAAAAACATTGTTAGCTTATGTATTTTCTAATTATCAAAATAAGAAATGAAATGGTATCTTCAGATTTTCTTCTTCTAAACATGGATGAGGAATTAACACTGCTTCTCACCTCCATTTTTAGTCTTTGTTAATATAATCTGGATATTAATTAGTTTTTATATCATATGCTCTTTTTTCTTTAACGATTACAGTTTGACAACTATATTCCATTTGTAAAAACATTTACAGTTCTTTAGATTTATCTCAAAATGTTTTCAATGCTAGTAACCAATTTTTAACATCTTCCTGTTTTTCCCTTTAATTGTGGTTTGCCTCTTAATCTGAAATATTATTGTTTGCTTGCTTGCTTTTTAAGAGGATAAGTGAGTATAAACTTTTAGTCCCCCATAGACATGAGATAGTCTTTTGATTCCCTGCACATCTGTTCATGTGAATTTTAAAAATCTGGGTTGGAACACTTCTCTCCTAAAAAATCTGAAGGTGTTACTCCACTGTGTGCTGGCACTTAGTGTTGCAAAAGAGAAGTCTGGGTCCAGCCTGGTTTTTGTTCCTTTGTGTAAAACATGTTTGTTTTATTAAATACCTGTAAGGTTTTTTCTTAATGTATATAATTCTAATCTGTCTTCAGACTATGCAATGCATGTCTCTTTTTTTCAAAGGGAGGCAGGAAACAGCGTTAAGGACTCAAGCTTGGAAATCAAATATAGCATAGATTGAATCTCAGCTATGCTACTTGAATTGAAATCTTGGTCAAATTACCCTCTTGAAGCCTCAGTTTCCTCAACAAAAGTAGAATAATGATAGCACTTTATTGTTTAGGTTTACTGTTATTAGTCTTGCCTGGAATGTGATTCATTCTTTTGATCTTTGGATTAACACAAAAGTCAAAGCAAACTCACATGAATCATAGATCTTTCTCCTCATCAAATTTTCCTAAAAATTCAAAGGACAGAGGCAAACACTAGGTAGAAGCAAAGTATTATTTTTCTGGAAAAGCCTCAAATCATCAGAAGCTTACAAAAATTTGCAAGAATGTCTCTTTTTTTATACATAGGGTTTTGGTTTTGGATTAACCAATGAATTTTGAATGTGTGTGGAAATCATATCCACAAAGGGAGCCATTTTGGTTTTAAAGGACCATTTCATTTCTATTCATCAATTACACACAGGTAGGAAAATGCTTACTCACATGACTGTCCCTTTCCCTCCAGCAGGCCGTGCATCTCCAGTCTGGGCATCCCGAATCTATTCACAATAAGCAGCTTAGACGACCAGGCATATCCTGATGGAAACATTTGATAGATAGAGACTCCTCAAGAAAAATATCATTTATTTGTTTATGATGAAGTCTGATTGAGGTCATTTATTTCCCTGGTAGAGAAGGAGTCAACCCTTTCCTTCCTAACTTTGATACTCCAGTGTTTTCAACTCAGAAAAATTTTCCTAAACTACATCTTTGACCACTGCTTCTGTCTCAAGTTTTCCTATTTGGAAGGAAATCAGTAATTCTTCTGTCCAATTCTTTTTGTCTTCCATAACTATCATTTTTAAAATAATATTTTCTTCATTAATTTTCCTCATTTTTTTCATAGTGTATATTAGTACCTATTGCTGCATATCAAATTACCACAAACTCAACAGCTGAAAACCATACACATTTATTATTTCATAGCTTCTGTGGGTCAGAGCTTGACTTAGCTGGGGACTCTGCTCGGGATCACCAGGCTGCAATCGTGGTGTCATGTGAGCTGCATTCTTATCTAGAGGCTCATTTAGGAAAGAATCTGCTTCCAAGCTCACTCAGATTTTTGGTGGAATTAATTTCCTTGTAGTTGTAGGACTGAGGGCTCCAGCTTCTTGTTGGCTGTTACCTGGAAGGTGCCCACAGTTCCAGAAGCCTCCCTTAATTTATTTTCACATGACCACCCCCAACATTGACATGTGCCTCACCAAGCCAGCAGGCAGAGTCTCTAGAATGAATGTGCTAGCAAGATGAAGCCTTTTAAAGGGTAACCTCATCACAAAAGTGATAGCCTATCACCTTTGACATATTCTGTTGGTGAGAAGTAGGTCACAGATCCTGCCTACATTCAGTTGGTCATGGGTCATGGGAGCCCACAGAGTCTGTCTGCCACAGACTTCAAACCAAATGCCATTTTAAACAAGATGCTAGGGAAGATCTTGTTAGATAAACAAGCTCTTTTCTGTTTTACTTTAGTTTCTAAATAACTAGGATTGATTTTATGGTACTTTTATGGTATATTTTCACTCTCAACTTTATATCATTTTTGATAAAGTATTATCCAATTTTCTTTCCCTAAAACAAGATTTTATTTTCTGAACACTGTTCCAGTTCAAAAATGGAAAACCTAATTGCAATCTAGATCTAGCTCTAATGGCTCTGATGTCTCCATATAGTCCTGCTCTTGAAAACGTATGAGGCAATGTAGTATAATGGTTACAAACATGTATTTAGGAGTTAGGAAAGCCTGGACTCAAAATCTGGCTCTACTGCTTACCAGCTGTGTCATCTTGGACAAGTTAGTTAACCCTTTTGTGCCTCAGTTTCTTCATCTGTAACATAGGAATAATAATTATAATACCTACCCAATGGGGTTGTGAGTATTCAAGGACAGAATACATATACACATCACCTTATATACTGTAAGCACTCTATCAATGCAAACAAATAATAATGACAATAAAAACTATTATGATTGATCTAAAAAGGAGAGTTTTGAGGAGGGAAAAATAAACAGTATGGCATAAAGGTCAAATATGATAAGGACTGATAATTGATTTAGCCATTGGAGGGTCCTTAGTGGTCATGGGAAGAGTTGTACCAATGCTTGGGGGTCAGGTGTAGCTGTACTGCAGTGTGGGTGTAGAGGGAACTGGAAGTTAGGAAGAGAAGGCAGAAGAGACTGGCACGGACTCCTGACTGGAGAAACTTTGAAGGAAGAACAGTTAGGCAGCATCTACTATGTGCCCTTTGCCTCTACATGCGATGGGTAATAGGGTTCCACCTCCCAAGGAGTAGATCCAGCAACTCCCCAAGCCTGTGCAGGAGATTCAGTCTTTTCCTCCTTTGGGTTAGTGCATTTCTAACCCTTTCTTATAAGAAAAAAATTAACCTCCAAACTTATTTCTGGCTTCTCTATAGATTGCTAAATTACAACTTGAATATTTAAAGGTTTCCAGCATGCATAGCAAGCTGATGCAATAAATCCAAAAAAAAAAAGAAGGAGATCTGTAAGAGGCAGTGGAGATTAGTAAAGATGGCATGGGGAATGGATGGTGAAGTCTTTGAGCATTCAGGCTGGGGGAATCAAATGCAAGCCAAAAATGGTGAATTTAGAGATTTTTATATCACATACTAAATTACAAGCCCATTTGGCATGTGACCAACTCTCAGTATGGGTGAAATGCAGGAACTGATGTTTATATTTTTCCTGAGTTAGAGGATGTATTTGTGTGGTAATAAGCTCTCCAAGCTCTTTACAGGGAACACGCTTGAGTTTGTAATTTATTGTTATTCCGCTTAGCTTCATATTTTGTGCCAGCAGCCACACTTTACCCAAGATCTTCCTGAATAATTTCAGTTCATCAGAGAGAAAGAAAAATAATTCCTCAATGGTAGGGGCCATGAGCCGAATGCTCTGCATTTACGTTAAAGGTGTGCTTATCCCTAGGTCTCCCCTTTGTGGGTTCTTATGGAAACTTAAACTGTTACCCTGAGGACGTATAAAGGAGGTAGCATCATAAAACCCCATATCACATCCTAGTGCCCTCTCTAAGCCTCTTTTCCTCAGCTGTGAAATGGGGCAATTATGTCAGTCTCATGGATTGCTGTACAGATGAGATGAGATGCTGGCTGTCTGGCTTGTTGACAGTTCAATAAATTCCTCCTAAATTTGGATTCTTAACACATCCTGTTTCCTATCCAATGAATATTTAAAATTCTTCCTGTGAACAAACCTATGTAATAACCTCTAAGTTCCAGCCCCCAGATGAGTAGTATGAATTATCTGTTCACAGTCACTGCCATACTTGTATAGCAAAACATGAATCGGGCAGTATGGTGAAGTGAGCTGGCTTCACTGCCCTGGAAGTCAGGACCCCTGGCTGCTTCCCTAACCCGCTGAGTCACCTTGAAAATGATCTTGACTCTCTGAGCCTGCTTCCCTATTTGTAAATTATGCCTACAGGGCAGGTGGGGGTGCAGGTGTTTTCTTCTGTCTTGAATATTCCCCATCTAGATTAGGAAGTTCTTTCCTACTGAGTTACACTTTTGCTTATGGTACTTCATTAAGAAGCATTATTACCAGTCATTACTATTATCAGTAACTCTAAATGGTTCCTGAGGAAGAATTTAGCAGCTAATGAAATAATTCACAATAAATAAATTTGCTAACTAAAATGTGGTACAACCCTATGAAGAAGAAATTAATCTTTTTATAATTGAAATTTATTAGAAGTCATTATCATTCAGTTCCTGAATTGTATGTGCTCGAATATTTGTTGATTTAGCCAATAAATATATTATTGCATTCCATATAAGCAATCTAAGCAATAGGGGCAAACATGAGCATGAGCTGTTTGGACATTAGAGGAAGTGTGGAAAGGGCTGTGTTCAGATCAGTTGCCATCCTGTGATGCTGTTTAGTACTCTTGTCCTAAAATATATCTTTGCCTGCAAGGATCCTGCAGGCTAATTTCATCAGCTGGGAACCAGCCCAGGCTGTTACTGGCTTTAAGGTAGTTGCTGCAGGCGGTCACAGCAGGCAAATACCTCCAGATCTAGGGGGAGCATGCAGCGACATGACCTAGCCCCAATATGGGGCCTAATGGAAAGTGATCGGTCATAGTTACAGATCCAAATTTTTCTGTCAGAAAAAATGTGGGACTGTCTAAACACACACAGAAAAGAGTTACCTCGACCACACACAGACTGATGCTGGTATCAGGACCAACTACTGACACAGAATTAGCAGGGAAATTACATATAAGTGGTCCCTATGATTCTAGGTGCTCAGAGTGTCTGCCCTGTCCTGGGTTCTCCTGTGTAGTCATCGAGCTCTGTGGGCTTTGCAGCCAGCCAGACCCAGATTCAATTCCTACTGCTGCTGCTTAGCTGTGAGACTTTGGGTGGGTTTTCTTTTCTTTAAAATGAATATAAAAATTGTATGTACCTCACCTATGGGGAATGTGAAAATTAAATGAGATAATGCACTATTATATGCTTCGTATAGTGCTTTTCACATATCAAGGCTTGAAGTATTATACTTATTTATTATTATATTGTTATTAATAAAGAGATTGGGGCTCAGAGAAAATTGCCCAAGGTCAGACAGCTAACGACTGGCAGGGCCCAAGTGAGCTCCCTGGTCTGTGCCTGCTGTGTGAGAGAAATGGACATGGCTGCCCAGAGCGCACCACCAGCAAGGCAGAACTCACGGGCGATGCTGCTCTAGAGCAGTTGTCTGGGCAGGATCTTGTCTGTCAGGGTCAGATGGAAGTGGAGTCGGTCACATCTACAACAACTGTTCCTACCTTTCTTTCCACAGGCTATAGACTCTAAACGTGGGCCTCCGCACTCCTCAAACCAGTCAAACCTAAGCTGACTCACTTGTGAATCGGGGTTAAATTTTTAAAAGTAAGTACTAAGCAGTGCAACAAGTGCAGCTTCCTTAGTTTGCAGAGCTTCTTTTTTATCTTCCTCTATGCTGCCATCATGCCCCGTGATGACAGGGTGGACTTTGTGAGGCAGTCTTCTTCCAGATCCCAAATCGGGACTGGGGCACAAATGCTCTGGTTTTCCTTCTCCAAGCCTTTGCACAGCCCGTAAGGTGCTGCCCAGAAGCAACGGTGCCCAGGCATCCAGGGTCCTAGCATCTGATTTCATGCTGCTCTTCTCTTCTTCTTTGGCAAATGACTTTTTATTTTCTATTCCTGGCTTACAGGAACTTTGGTTGGGTCACCTCCAAATTATATATATTTTCATACATGCAAACATTTCATCTTATATGTAAAAAGGAGATTTTAGAATTTATAAATTTTTTCTCTCTACAATGTCTGGCTTTCAAGTCTCACTTACTATGGAATTTGTAAAAAGACATTTGCTTGAGGTTTTATTGACCTCCTCCTTCCCTAGGGCATTATGACTCTT
This sequence comes from Manis pentadactyla, assembly GCF_030020395.1. Lineage (NCBI taxonomy): Eukaryota > Metazoa > Chordata > Mammalia > Pholidota > Manidae > Manis > Manis pentadactyla. Next base: position 183,522,202 of record NC_080021.1, on the reverse strand, counting down.
GGCTCATCTTCAAGGCAGATGGGATGCAGGGGAAAGAAAAAGATAACACCTGGATTACTCAGAAATTACTGAGAAAATAATGGAGGGTACTTAAAAATGATTATCTCCATGAACTGGTGAAGATCCATGGTCACACCTTTAGAATGGCTCTTCCATTCATTCATTCATGATTATGCACAGAGAGCCAATGTGGGCCGGGCACTGAGGATAGCAATAAACTGAACTTCCCCACTTTTCACAGCCCAGACAGTAAGTAGCACTGAGATCGTCCACAAATATAATTGTCTAATTTTCTTAGAGCCTTGGAGAAGTCTTATGGAAGATGAGTTGGTGTTTTTCTGGACTGTCTGTGATGAGAATAAAGATACTTACTTTTTGAGAGTCCATTGCATCAACGCCTTCTGTTCAGGGGTGCTGTATCCCAACCCTTTTTGCATTTCGTATTTATTATTTATTGTTGTGTAGATTTAACCAAATTTAGCAGATTAAAACAGCAAGCATTTATTATTTCCCAATTTCACTGAGTCAAGAATTTGGGAGCAGCTTGGTCAGGTGCCTTCGACCAAGGTCTCTCATTACGTTTTCATCAAGCTGTCAGGCGGGCTGCAGTCATCTTGACTGGGGCTGCAAACCTACTTCCAAACTCATTCACATGATTGTTGTCAGGCCTCAGGAAACTGCTTCCAAGCTCACTCCTGTGACCCTCTCCACCAGGCTACCTTACAGCATGGCAGATGGCTCCCCCAGGCTGAGAGCGAAAGGGAGTGCCCTAGATGGAAGCCACAGTCTTTTTATAACCTAGCATCAGGATTGATATCCTACCACTTCGGCTGTATTCTGTTTGTGAGGAGCAAGTCAGTAAGTCCAGTCCACTCTCCGAGGGAGACAATTACCTCAGGATGTGAATACCACTAGGAAGTGGGGATTTGGGGGCACCATCTTAGAAACTGTTTGGCACAACCTTCTTCACCTGCCATAACTGCTTCTTGGGTTACAGGTCACAGTGTAGATATCTATGATTTCCCCCAATTCTTTGGCATAAACAGTCACAAGCATTTGATGAAGTGTCTCACTCATTGTGCCCTATTCTCAAATGGCTTTATCAGACCTGCCATGATGGTGATGGCTTGCAGGGACCATAGACTGGACACTTGTTTCTAAGACAGCTTCTTGTAATCACTTGCTCTCTGTTTGCTATTGAGGGAGCATCTTGGGATACAATCATGGACTCTTAACTGAGTGGCTGATAGTGCTGAATGAAGGATGCAGGAGGTTTTCCCCATCGTGATTCCTGCCCTGCCATTTCAGGAGTTGTTTCTTTCTACCCCAGAAGCACTTGATCTCATCAGATCACAGAAGTAAGAGTTAAGACATCAGGATTTGAACTTCATCCTGCCTCTAACTAGCTCTTGACATGGGACAAATTACTGTACCTCTCAGAGGTTTCATTTCTTTATTTGGAAAATAAAAGTTTGGAGTGGATGCTCTCTAAGGACCCTTCATTTCTAACACTGTCCCTTCAGTCACGGGTGTTTTTCTCCTTTAGGAACTTTGTGTGGAGCCAGGTAAATGGTGTTGCTGCAGGCTTGCTCTGGTTGTATATGTTGTTGAGATTAGATAGATTGCTGCTTTCATTCGGCAATTTTCTACTTTCAGTTTCTAGAAACTGCTAAGATATATTCCCACCAGTTTTGTATGGGAAAATAGCAAACATTTATTGAAATCCTACCATGTGCCAGGCACTATGCTAAGCACTTTATAGGTGGTCTCATTTGATACTAATAACAATCCTATGAAGTAGATATCTTTTTATTCATAGTTTACAGAAGAAGAAACTGAGGCTTTGAGAGTAAATTTGTCAAGATCACAAGCTAGTAACAAGCATGGTCAGAATTCTCACGTTCATTCTGTATGGCTCAAAGCCAGGTTCTTGACCTCTTAGTAATCTATTTTGTGTACTTGTTCCTTGGGTGGGGCCTGATCAATCAGGGATCTAAGACCCTGAGCAACAGAGCCTATCAGAGTTTGGCCAGTGTAATATCTTAGAAGTGCCAAGCAGCCATGGGAATGAATGATATTGTTTCTAGAATAAGCCAACGGCATGAAGATGTGACTTAAAGGAAGGTGGGTCCTGTGAGCACATGCTATTTTCTGACAAGACCCCTAAATATGTGTTGCTCAGCAGAGATGACCAATAAACCTTGTGCTTCCTTTTTTTCTCTCTTTCTACTGTGGTTTTTATTTTTATTCCTCATGAATATGCATTTATCTGAAAACCTCTCTTGTGTTTTTGGTCAGCAAGAGAGCTTCAAAATGGAAATGCCTCACCTGGCCTCTTTGGCCCTTCTGGAGGTATAGCTTTAAGTTTCTTGTTGCCAAAAGGTCTTGCAAAGCAGGCAGGATTTTGAGGCTGTTTTGTTTTTTTTTGCTCCTTCAGGCTTTCAGTCCTAGAGTTTAGAATTGAATTTGAGCCACAACACACTGTAGAATAGTCTGCAAAAACTGCACTGGGAACCCCCTGGCAAAGGATGTGTCTGTCCTCTGGTTCTTCTTAGTTCACTACACAAGCCTATTCCTGCTATGGATGGATGGGAGGACATCAATCACTTTTCAGTGTCTCTTGTTCCTAAGTGGCTTTTTTGGGAGGGATCTTCTTTGAAGTTGGAAGAAATACTGTTTTACATAGTCACTTATTTAGCTATTGCTATAATGAAAATTTCCACTGACATGAAGAAGCCAAAGATTTTACCAGATGGGAATGGCTGCACTAAATGATCAAAACTGTAAAGTAACAAGGCATAATCACTAACGTGTGGAGAATTTTGCAGGACCTCTGTGCATTATCTAAGTAAATTCTTTCACCAAGCTTGGGTGATAGATATGTTTATACTCTCCATCATGTACACAGTGTGTAGAGAGTTAAGAGACTCATTCAAAATTGCAATTCCTGTAACTGGGAGAGCTGAACTAGAATCTGTGTCTCTCAGAATCCCAAACCAGTGCTTTACGTTACTATGCAAACTATCTGCAAATAATTTAGAACTTTCTTTTATCTGAACTCCAGAAGCTTGGAGCTGTGCCCATCTGTTTAGGGTGGGATTGGTACTTAAAAGTTTTATTTCCTAAATTTTTAGCATACACAAAATTTAAGATTGAATAGTTAAATTATTTAACAAGAGTAAACATTTGTAGAAAACTTTAAAAGTACTCATTTGCAAAATTGAAAGAAAATATGGAATCATAAAACTTCTGGGTTAGAAAGGATTCCAGAAGTAATAGGCCCTTCTCCCTCATCCTCATGTCACTCATCAGTCATTCTCATAGGCTCATTTAAACAATCCTTTCCTTGGCAGAACACTCTTGGTTTATAGAGCCCTGTGCCTTTAAGACATTCTGCAGCTTGGGCGCCTTCCTCAGTTCCTATTTCCCTCAAAGCTAGAGCAAAATGATGTGGATTAATTACTATTGAGACTTAACACGTCCTCTCAGGAGCAAAGTTTATGCAACAGCAAGAATACCTTACGTCTATGTTTACTTTCCTCTAGAAAATTTGTGCTACATCCTTGTATTTGTTAACCCTTTCAACTTATTTGACAAGAGCCAATGGGGTCACCAATGGCTTCATCAGGCTAGTGAGCACTTGAAATGTAGAGAGTCTGAATTGAAAGGTGCTATATGTATAAAATACACAATAGATACTGAAGCTTTGGTTAAAAAAAAAAGCAGAAAAGAAAATATGTCTCAGTGATAAATTTTTTATATTGGTTACATGTTCAAATAATATTTTGGATACATTAGGCTAAAGTATATTCTTAAAGTTAATTTCACTCGTTTCTTTTAATGTTTTTAGATGGCTACTGGAAACTTGAAAATGATGTAAGTTGCTCACATTATATTTCTTTGGATAGTGCTAGAAAAAGCTACCAAGAACAGAGGTGAGGAAGGAAGAGGGCCACAGCTCTGCAAGGGAATTAGGAGACAATTGTGTAATTTCCATCTAAAGGTGATGAGAAGAAGGCACCAAGCCATTGACTCAGAGGCACTCTCTGGCAGGCCTTTGGCAATTAACACCTGCCTAAGTGGATCACAGCCTAATTGTTAATTTCCATTCATGGGGTTTGTTTCATTTTTCTGGTGTCTCAGCTCCAAGGTGATGCTTTAAATAGTTGTGAAGGCATCTGTGGAGGCAGTCAGAAGTTTTCAGAGTGGGCATCATTAGCTCCCTTTGTCAGTATTTCTCTATCTTCTGATGCGTCTTCAGCAGAATCTGAGCTTTTCTCCTGGAATCCAACCAGCAAGCTGTTATCAGAATTCTCCAGCCACTCCTAGGTACCACTGCCAGAGAGCTGGAAAGGGTTGTGTAGGATGAAATGCCAGCCTTGCTGAGTCAGGCAACTTCTTCATCCCAAAGTTGACTGATAATAACTGTGACTGCGTTCATGGGACCACAGGAGGTGCAGTCAGCCCAGACCAGCTCTCTCAGTCAGGAAAGAGGAGTGCAATGTCCAACTGTCCAGGGGAATGAAATGCTCCAACTCCCACACAGAGAAGATGATGGTAGCCTTTTCTAACTATTCATAAAACACAGCAAGCAAAGAACTGGAAAAGGTGACTGGCTCAAATAGTTGTGGATATTGACATGTTAAGCTTCTACTTACCATGTAATATAAAAGTCATGAATCTTGAGTGAAGTCAGGTTATGTGCAGGCTGGCTTATGGTTACTAGCTCTCTTAACTCGGGACTTCCTTTGCTGTGATTAGATTGTGATGAAAAAGAATAAAAGTGAGGGTTGAAAAAGTCTGTGTTACCCACAAGCTCACGCTTTCAATTCAGATCTGGCCTGGATGAGGGTGAGCGGTGCAGTTTGAAAGTCTCCAAAGTGACTCTAATTTGGAAGTTCAGTTGAAACAGGGTTTTGGAGTCTAATGGATTGGAGTTGAGTAGTGATTCTTTAAATAACAGCTGCATGATCTTGGTCAAATCACTTCATCCCTCGGAGCTTCAGTTTCCTCCCTGCAAAACTGACATATACTGCCTGCCTTCTGGGGCTGTTGTCAGGCTTATGTGAGATATGTATGTAAAAACACTTGGCATCCGTCACAAAGAATGCAGTGAATCATCCCAACCTTTCCCCTTTAGTGTGTTTTATTCTTACAGCCTTAATATAAGTAGAATATAGATAAATAACCTCTCTTGTGAAATTGAACCCACCTTTGGCAATGATCATGCTCACTCTAGCTCTTTTTTTTTTTAACTACTTGACTTTGGAGATTGTTCAAGTCTAAGGATGATGATGATGAAAAAGAATACTTACCTTTTTTTCAGGATCTACCCAAGACTTGGCCCTGTGTTAACTGCTTTTCACATATTATCCTGTAAAATCGTCCTAATAACCCTGTGAGGCAAATATTATTATCCCCACTTATAGGTGAGAAATGAGGTTAAGAAAGATTAGGTGGCTTGCTCAAGGTCATGAAACTAGGTAGTAGAAGAACCGGGATTTAAACCCAGGTGTGACTGACTCCAACGCTATCATTCTGAACCACTATGCTATATTGTATCTATGATATTAACCCACCTGTGTTTCCTCAAAAACCAAAAAATGTTCTGTGTCCATCAGTTATCAAAATGTGCTTTAAAAGGGAACCAGTCCCAATTTAAAATCTCTTAAGTAGTTTAAGCATATTTAATATCTTACTGAAACAAATTTTTTAATTGAAAGACAATTAGGAAATCATTTTGACCAAAGAAAATCGAATTTCTTTTCTTATGGAAATTTAGAGAATAAATGCATTCAGCGGAGAAAAGAAAATAAACTATGCTTAAACTAAAGCCTAGAAGAACTAATTACAGACATTTACACAATTTAGAAATAATTGTAGTTCTTAAGGTTTTATTTATTAATATTCATGAAAATGTTTTAGAATTTGTAGACATGAAAGGTTATTTGTGCTCTTTTAAGATTCCAAATGTTACTTTTGTTTTGTATAAGAGCTTAAAATTAAATAATACCCACCTGCTCCTGTATCATAAAATATAAGAAATTAGATAAATATGAGAATTTTGAGAACATGAAAATTTTAAAAAATCCAGAAATTAAAGTAGACAAAGCTGTTTCTGAGGCTAAGGAAATATTTTAAATACATAAAGGGACAAAGCATTGAGCATTTTTCATTGTGGGGGTGGGGTTGCCCTTCTATCTGTTGAATTGACACCATGCAAGGCTGCTCTTTGCTGCTGTCCAGGCAGGCCTATTAGTATAATTTTTCTTGGGTTTTGTTCAAAAGAACAAATATTATCCTATTGCCAATATTGTCAAATGCCATTAAGTGTTCAGATTTACTTCTCTAAAATTTGCCCTCTCCTCCTTAAATGAAGGTGTGTCTTTCTAGAATATTAAAAACCTTAATTTAACTAATGTTGAGATTAATCAGAATAAGTAAAGTGTCTTTGACCATTGGCTTATTAATGTAATTCACATTAATTGCCTCTAAGGAAAATTAATAAATCTCATGTTGGTGCTATAGCATCTTTCTGTTAAGCTTGATAAAACTATTTTTAAAGAAAAAGAAGTATCATTTTCATTTCATCAATTCCATTATCTACTGAAACAGCCCTTGTCAAGGTCACCAGGACCTGGACATTGCTTAACCCATGGCTTTACTTGTGCCGTTAAGAACTATTAACCACAATTCCTCCTGAAACACTTTCCTCACTTGGCTCGAACTTTCACTTTCCCCTCACTCTTCTGTTCCACTGGCAGGTCAGGTCCTCTTTATCTACTGACTGTTAAGCATTAAAACACTTCAGGGTTTCGCTCTAGAATCTTTTTATTTCTTTGTCTTGATTTACTCTGTCAGTAACACCATCCTCAGTCTCTTAGCTTTGAAAGCATTTATACACTGAGAATTCCCAAATTTACATTTCTAGCCCTGACCTCTTTCCTAAATAAAAGGCTTGTAGTCAACCATCTACGTATTACTGAGGCCAAGCTCATGCCACTCGCTGCCCAACGTACCAATAAGTCAAGAAACAATGTGTTGGGGCCAGGAAAGCGACTTTATTTGCAAATTCAGCAGATGGTGAACATGGCAGACTGATGTCCTAAAGCAGCACCATTTAACTCAGGGTTGATTTCAAGCTTCTTTAATGCTGGGGAATGGGGAAACAGGAGGAGGAGCAGGTTAGGCGGTGACTGGGGCTGCAGATGTGGGTGCCCGTGAGGATCCAAGGAGAGCTGAGAAACTTCATGTCCTTGGTTAGTTGACGCTTGTTGACCTAGATCTGGTCACGATGTTCCTACAGATCTTTGACAGGGCAATCATTATTTTCATACCTATTTCCCTATCTCCTCGGGGGAGGCAAGCTTCGGGTAAGTGCTATTTGCAGAAATCTCAAACCATAGGCAAAATTCCTGTTGATGATTAAGAAGCCTGCATGTAGGGCTCAGGGCTGAGCAGAAACCCTTTTCCTTTTTCTTTTTTTTTTTTTCCCTTTGGCCCAAATATTAAAGCAGTAAAAGAGACAAATACAGTATGGAGGCAGAGATGCTATGTTTTTACTCTCTGTTACATACTCAAATTTCACTTGAATATCTGATAGGTATCTCAAACTTAACATGTCAAAAATCAAACTCTTGATTCCCCACCAACATTTTCCATCACTACACTGAGAACCCTCTTCTTGTACAGTCTTCTACATCTCAGGAAATGCTATCTCCATTCTTGTTGCCCAAGCAAAACTTTATTTCCTGTTTTCTTCTGACAGCCCACGCGCATCGTGAGCCCCATTGGCTCTGCCTCCAAAGTGCTGTGTGTCAGATCTGAACACTTTCACTGCCTCACCTCTGTTTTTCTGGTCTAGGTTTCCATCATGTTTCATCTCCTTGCCTGAATTATTTCAGGAACTTCCCATTAAGTCGTCTTCTTGCGTTCCCCCACTACAGTCTGTTCTCAACACAGAGGCCAGAGGGATCTATTTAAATTGAACATAAGCTCAAGTCACTCTTTTGCTCAAAAATTTTAATGGCTCCTCATTTCACTCAGAGTAAAATCTGAAGACAGTATGACTTGCAAGGCCCTACATGACTTGACCTCAGCTGTTTCTCTCACCTCATATTTTTATCTCTTGCCTCCTGCCCCACTTGTACATTCCCTTTGGGGACTGGTATTCATCCCCCTCAAACGTGGAGAGGCCCTAATACAATATTCTGTCCTCTTGAGACACTCAAAGGCTGCAACTTGGAAGCATGGGGTCTAGATTTTATTCAGGCCTGCAACACACCTTAAACTGTGGTCCCAGACTGCTATATTGTACTTAGGTGTTTTGTAGGGAAAAAAGGTAAATACTTTGTGGAGGAAAATAAAATCATCCTGGGTCTCAAACTATTACTAAATGTTATTTTAATTAGTCTGGCAAACTGTCAAAGATTATAAAACAAATGAGGACTCAAGACAAATGACAAATAATGTGGTTCCAAACCACCTGTCCACTTAGTATATAAAAAGGTATTCAGAGGGAGGCGATCAAGATGGCTGTGTGAGTAGGGTGGCAGAAATATCCTCCACAAAACCATACATATTTTTGAAAATACAGAAAATACACCTATTCCTAAAAGGGAGACCAGAAGATACAGTACAACAGCCAGGCTACATCTACCTCTGTGAGAACTCAGCATCTCACGAAAAGGCTAAGATACAAAGCTGTGACCCGGTAGGACCCGAGCACTTCCCCAACCCCAGCTCACTGGCAGGAGGAAAAGAATCAGAGTGAGGAGGGAGTGGAAGCATAGGACTGCTAAATAACCAGCCCTAGTAATCTGCACTGGGAGCACAGACACACATTGGATGGTGTACTGGATATTAGAGAAACGGAAAAGTAAAATCTGAGAGAGAGACTGTGAACAGATACCCACAGGTGGCTCCCCTGGGACAAAAGAAAAGTGGGTGCTTTTTAACAGTCTTAAAGGGACAAGGGCTTAACACCTGGACAAAATCATTATGGCACACTCAGTCCAGCAGGCTGGGAATCCTAAGGAACATCAGGTGCCCCAGCCCCCTGGGGGGTAACCGAGCCCCAAAGCCCCTCATGGCAATAAGCAGCCTGCCATTCACTCCCCTGGATGGTGCTGCAAGCAAACCAGCTGACCTGCCACAGCTGCAAAGCAGCTGGAGAACAGCCCTGCCCACAACAACCACACAGAGTCTCCTCCCAGTGCACAGCTAACTGGGACAAACCCAGAGGCTGCTGCCTATGCGTAGCTTCTTGGGACAGGCTGAGGAAGGTGGGGCAAGGTCTGGAAGGCATGAAGGGGCGCCATTCTCACAGAAGTACACACCTGGTGCATCTGCAACCGTCCCCCCCCACAGTGCCCTAGGCTATCCTGAGGGAAGCCCCACCCATGGAGGCTCAGGAGATTAACTCAGAGACTGCTCCCGGTGTGTGGGTAACTGGCACAGGCCGCAGAGAGGCACAAGGTGACCAGCAACAAGGAAGGGACTTTGTTCTCCCAGCTGACACACATGCCACCTGCTGGTGATCACTTCTATCACCATGTAAAGGCAGAAGAATCTGGTCTAGTCAAAAATCACTCAAACAACCCCAGAGAGGGGGCCTGATGAGATAGATATAAGCAATCTTCCTGAAAAAGAATTCAAAATAAAAGTCATAACCATGCTGATGGAGCTGCAGAGAAATATGCAAGAGCTAAGGGGTGAAGTCCGGAGGGAGATAACAGAAATGAAACAATCAATAGAAGGACTTAAGAGCAGACTGATGAGGTGCAAGAGACTGTTAGTGGAATAGAAATCAGAGAACAGGAATACAGGAGGCAGAGAGAATAAAAGGATCTCTAGGAATGAAAGATTATTAAGAGGACATGTGACCAATCCAAATGGAACAGTATTTGCATTATAGGGGTACCAGAAGAAGAAGACAGAGAAAAAGGGATACAAAGTATCTTTGAAGAAATAATTGCTGAGAAATTCCCCAAGCTGGGGAAGGAAACAGTCTCTAAGACCATGGAAGCCCACAGATCTCCCAACACAAGGATCCAAAGGAGGACAACACTAAGACATGTAATAATTAAAATGGCAAAGATCAAAGACAAGGACAGGGTATTAAATGAAGCCAGAGAGAGAAAAAAGATCACCTACAAAGGAAAACCCATCAGGCTATCATCAGACTTCTAAACAGAAAGCTTACAGGCCAGAAGAGAATGGCATGATATATTTAATGCAATGAAACAGAAGGGCCTTGAACCAAGAATACTGTATCTAGCATGATTATCATTTAAATTTGAAGGAGGGATTAAGCAATTTCCAGACAAGCAAAAGTTGAGGGAATTTGCCTCCCACAAACCACCTCTACAGGGTATTTTAAAGGGATAAAGGCTCAAGATAGAAGTACTCCAAAGGCTAAATAGATGTTACCCAAGAAAATAAAATCACACCAAAGAAAGCAGACCAAACAAATACTAACTAAAGGCAAAAAATAAAATCAACTATTCACAAAAGCAGTCAAATAAAAAACAAAAGAGTACAGAATAAAACACCTAACATATAAAAAGTGCAGGAGAAAGAAAAAGGAGGGAGAGAAATAAAGAATCATCACACTGCATTTATAATAGCTTGAAAAGAGAGTTAAGTTAGATGGTTAGATAGTAAAGAAGCTACCCTTGAACCTTTGGTAACCATGAATCTAAAGCCTGCAATGGCAATAAGTACAAAATGGCAATCACCTTAAATGTAAATGGACTGAATGCACCAATCAAAAGACAGAGTAATGGAATGGATAAAAAAAGCAAGACCCATTTATATGCTGCTTACAAGAGACTCACCTCAAACCCAAAGACATACATAGACTAAATGTGAATGGATGGAAAAAGATATTTCATGCAAACTAGGGAGAAAAAAGCAGGTGTTGCAGTACTTGTATGAGACAAAATAGACTTTAAAACAAAGAAAGTAATGAGATAAAGAAGGACATTACATAATGATAAAGGGGTCAGTCCAACAAGAGTATATAACCATTATAAATAAATATGCACCCAATTCAGAAGCACCGAGATATGTGAAACAAATACTAACAGATTTAAAGGAGGAAATAGAATGCAATGCACTCATTTTAGGAGACTTCAACACACCAGTCACTCCAAAGAACATATCAACCAGACAGTAAATAAGTAAGGACACAGAGGCACTGAACAACACACTAGAACAGATAGACCTAATGGACATCTACAGAACTCTACACCCAAAAGCAGCAGGATACACATTCTTCTCAAGTGCACATGGAACATTTTCCAGAATAGAACACATACTAGGCCACAAAAAGAGCCTCAGTAAATTCAAAAAGATTGAAATTCTACCACCCAACTTCTCCGATCACAAAGGTATAAACTAGAAATAAATAGTACAGAGAAAATAAAAAGGCTCACAAACACATGGAGGCTTAACAACATGCTCCTAAAAATCAATGGGTCAATGACCAGATTAAAACAGAGATCAAGCAATATATGGAGACAAATGACAACAACAGCACAATGCCCCAACTTCTGTGAGACACAGTGAAGGCAGCTCTAAGAGGAAAGTATATAGCAATCCAGGACTATTTAAAGAAGGAAGAACAATCCCAAAAGAATTGTCTGTAGTCACAATTATTGGAACTGGAAAAAGAAGAACAAATGAGGCCCAAAGTCAGCAGAAGGAGGGACATAATAAAGATCAGAGAAGAAATAAATAAAATTAAGAAGAACAAAACAATAGAAAAAATCAATGAAACCAAGAGCTGGTTCTTTGAGAAAATAAACAAAATAGATAACCCCCTAGCCAGACTTATTAAGAGAAATGGAGAATCTACACACATAAACAGAATCAGAAATGAGAAAGGAAAAATCATGACAGACACCACAGAAATACAAGGAATTATTAGAGAATACTATGAAAATCTATATGCTAACAAGCTGGATAACCTAGAAAAACTGGGCAACTTTCTAGAAAAATACAACGTTCCAAGACTGACCAAGGAAGAAACAGAAAATCTAACCTACCAATTACCAGCAATGAAATTGAAGCGGTAATAAAAAAACTACCCAAGAACAAAATCCCCAGGCCAGATGGATTCACTGCTGAATTTTACCAGGCATATAGAGAAGACATAATACCCATTCTCCTTAAAGTTTTCCAAAAAATAGTGGAGGGAATACTTTCAAACTCATTCTATGAAGCCAGCATCACTCTAATACCAAAACCAGGCAAAGACTCCACAAAAAAAAAAAAAAGAAAATTACAGACCAATATCACTGATGAACATAGATGCAAAAATACTCAACAAAATATTAGCAAACCGAATTCAAAAATAGATCAAAAGGATCATACACCATGACCAAGTGGGATTCATCCCAGGGATGCAAGGATGGAACAACATTCGAAAATCCATCAACATCATCCACTACATAAACAAAAAGGACAAAAACCACCTAATCATCTCATCTCCATAGATGCAGAAAAAGCATTCGACAAAATTCAACATCCATTCATGGATAAAAACTCTCAACAAAATAGGTATAGAGGGCAAGTACCTCAGCATAATAAAAGCGATATATGACAAACCCACAGCCAACATCATACTTGACAATGAGAAGCTGAAAGCTTTTCACCTAAGATCGGGAACAAGACAGGGATGCCCACTCTCCCCACTTTTATTCAACATAGTACTGGAGGTCCTAGCCCAAGCAATCAGACAAAACAAAGAAATACAAGGAATCCAGATTGGTAAAGAAGTTAAACTGTCATTATTTGCAGACGACAGAATATTGTACATAAAAAACCCTAAAGACTCCACTCCAAAACTAGTAGAATGAATATCTGAATTCAGCAAAGTTGCAGGATACAAAATTAATACACAGAAATCTGTTGCTTTCTACACACTAATGATGAACTACAGAAAGGGGAATGAGGAAAACAATTCCATCAAAAAGAATAAAATACCTAGGAATAAACCTAACCAAGGAATTGAAAGACCTATGCCTTGAAAACTATAAGACACTCAAGAGAAATTAAAGAGAACACTAACAAATGGAAACTCTTCCCATGCTCTTGACTAGGAAGAATTAATATCGTCAAAATGGCCATCCTGCCTAAAGCAATCTACAGATTCAATGCAATCGCTATCAAAATACCAACAGCATTCTTCAACGAACTGGATCAAATAGTTCTAAATATCATATGGAGCCACAAAAGACCCAGAATAGCCGAAGCAATTCTGAGAAGGAAGAATAAAGCAGGGGGGATCTCACTTCCCAACTTCAAGGTCTACTACAAAGCCACAGTAATCAAGACAATTTGGTACTGGCACAAGAACAGACCCACAGAGCAGTGGAACAGAATAGAGAGTCAATATTAACCCAAACATATATAGTCAATTAATATATGATAAAGGAGCCATGGACATACAATGGGGAAATGACAGCCTCTTCAACAGTTGGTGTTGGCAAAACTGGACAGCTACATGTAAGAGAATGAAACTTGCCGGAGTCCAGCTCCAGCCAAGTTGTGGGTCACGAAGGAAAGGACAGCGTCGGCGAGTGAGACGAGTGAGGAAACGAAACACCCGATCAAGGTTGTAACATTTCCTGACATCAAGTGGCAGGGTTTTTATTTTTATATCTTTTTAAGGTTTACATAATGTTACACATTTTCTTTGATCATGGATGGTACAATGTTTTTTCCTTTTAGTTTTTGTATAATTCCAGCTCATTACAGATGTTATCATTTTTTTGAACAGCTTTTTTGTAACATTTAATGTTTAACTTTCCCTTAACCTTTTTGACCAGAGATGTAGGTGATGTGCTAGGTGCTAGACAGCAAATGGCATAAGACAGCATGTGGGCTAAGTGTGTGGGCTATGATTTTTACTTATAAGCATGTAGAGTTTAAGATATGTGTCTAAGGCTATATAAACTTTAAGCAGGTTATATAAATGCAAGCTATATGTCTTTTGGTTATTGAGTGTAATGCTATATTGTTAATTAAATTCTATCCTACACATGTGGGTTGAGACTTACATCTAAAGTCTAGGGATGGTACTCCTATCACTCATAAGTTTTAACATTCTTCAACATTCCTACAAATACAATAGGAACACCTTATTCTTTCACAATATTCATTCTACAATTTCAGATGTTTACACCCTTCCTCCTGTGTTCAAAGGCACCAGGGCCTTGCAGTCCTTTTTATCTTTTATATAATAACACTAAATCTGCTCTTACTACCTTACCATTAATATAGTAATATTTTGTCATAAATTTATTATAAACTTCTATATATGGGATATTTATAAATGTAAGTCTTCCTATTTTGCTTATAAATTCTTTCTTCAAAGGGGATACTCTTTTAATATTATAAGCAACATAAGGGGGGCCCTGGGCAATGGGGACTATTAATCTTTATTACTTTGCTGTTTTATATAAATTTCTTGGGAAAATGGGTTTTTCTATGGGGGGTTTTTCTGTGGCCCAGTTTACCATAACTCTTGGTTAATCATGTTTCAATTGTTACAAAAGGAGGAAAAAACTGCATCAGGCCTGGGTTGTTCTGCCTCACTTATTTGTGGCAATATGCCTGGAACAGTTGGTCCCATAACACTGCTTTCATTTCCGGAATTGCTGCTTTGATCAATATTTTGGGTTATGTTATTTACTAAAGATTAATAAACTTAAATACATAAGATTTCCCATATATAAGCCCAATCACCAACATCATAACTGCAAAAATAAGTGCGGGAATTAGCAGAGGCCAGCTATGAGGTTTCCTGTTTTCAGGAGTCCTCCTCATGCCTGGACATTGTCAAACAGCATGAGCAGCATGGCCTGAGCCAAAAACTGGATGATTGCCTAACCCCATACACAAAAGTAAATTTGAAATGGATCAAGAACCTGAATGTAAGTCATTAAACCATAAAACTCTTAGGAAAAAACATAGGCAAAAATCTCTTGGACATAAACATGAGCAACTTCTTCATGAACATATCTCCCCGGGCAAGGGAAACAAAAGCAAAAATGAACAAGTGGGACTATATCAAGCTGAAAAGCTTCTGTACAGGGAAGGACACCATCAGTAGAACAAAAAGACACCCTACAATATGGGAGAATATATTCATAAATGACATATCTGATAAGGGGTTGACATCCAAATTATATAAAGAGCTTAAGCACCTCAACAAACAGAAAGCAAATAAGCCAATTAAAAAATGGTCAGAGGAGCTGAACAGACACTTCTCCAAAGAAGAAATTCAGATGGCCAACAGGCACATGAAAAGATATTCCACATCGCTAATCATCAGAGAAATGCAAATTAAAACCACAATGAGATATCACCTCACACCAGTTAGGATGGCCAACATCCAAAAGACAAACAACAACAAATGTTGGTGAGGATGTGGAGAAAGGGGAACCCTCCTACACTGCTGGTGGGAATGTAAATTAGTTCAACCATTGTGGAAAGCAGTATGGAGGTTCCTCAAAAAACTCAAAATAGAAATACCATTTGACCCAGGAATTCCACTCCTAGGAATTTACCCTTAGAATTCAGGAGCCCAGTTTGAAAAATACATATGCACCGCTATATTTATCACAGCACTATTTACAATAGCCAAGATATGGAAGCAACCTAAGTATCCATCAGTAGATGAATGGATGAAGAAGATGTGGTACATATACCCATGGAATATTATTCAGTCATAAGAAGAAAACAAATCCTACCATTTGCAACAACATGGATGGAGCTAGAGGGTATTATGCTCAGTGAAATAAGCCAGGCAGAGAAAGACAACTATCGAATGATTTCACTCAACTGTGGAGTATAAGAACAAAACAAAACTGAAGGAACAAAACAGCAGCAGACTCACAGAACCTAAGAATGGACTAACAGTTACCATACGGAAAGGGAATTGGGAGGATCGGTGGGAAGGGAGGGATAAGGGGGAATAAGGAGCATTACGATTAGCAGACATAATGTATTGGGGGGGCATGGGGAGGGCTGTACAACACAGAGAAGACAAGTAGTGATTCTATCGCATCTTACTATGCTTATGGACAGTGACTGTAATGGGATATGTGGGGGGGGACTTGATAATGGGGGGAGTCTAGTAATCATAATGTTGCTCATGTAATTGTAGATTAATTATACCAAAATAAATAAATAAATAAATAAATAAATAAAGGTATTCAACATCACTCATCATTAGGGAGATGCAAATTAAAACCACAACAACATACCACTACCCATCAAATAAAAAATAAAAAAGCAACTGATAGAGGATGGGTGGGAAGGGAGGGATAAGGAGGGGGGAAACAAAGGGGGCCTTATGATTAGCATGTATAATGTGGGGGAAGGGCATGGGGAGGGCTGTGCAACACAGAGAAGACAAGTAGTGATTCTACAGCATCATACTACGCTGATGGACAATGACTGTAATGGGGTTTGTGCGGGGGACTTGGTGATCAGGGGAGTCTAGTAAACATAATGTTCCTCATGTAATTGTAGATTGATGATACCAAAATTAAAAAATTAAAAAAATTGAAAAAAAATTTTTTAAAGCAACTGATAACACCAAGGGTTGGGGAAGATAACAGAACAATTGGAACCTACATGCACCAGGGATAAGAACACAGAACAGTATAGCCACTTTGGAAAACAGTTTGGCATTTATTGAAAAGTCAAACATACAATTACCATATGACTCAGAAATCCCACCTCTAGATATTTACCCAAGAGAAAATAAGATACATATTCATACAAAACCTGTTCACAAATATTTATAATGGCTTTATTCATAATTATCCGAAATTGGAAATGTTTCTCAACTGATAAATGGATAAAAAGCAGCCATAAACACACAATGGAATACTACTCAATAATATTTGCTAGGAGAATCACTTTTTAAAAAGCCATGTTGACCCCAGAATTGGTCTGACATTTCAGTCGCCTCTGGAGATGACTGACAGAACAGACTGGGAGCTCTTGAGAGCGGGAGGATGATAAACCTTAAACTCAGGGAAGGCCAGGCAGCCCTATCATTTCACATTTCTCCCTTCATCTGACCGTCTCAGCTCCTCATGTGAATTGGTGCTCCTTCAGATATCCCTGCTGTCACCTGTGGTTGGGCTCACATCCCCTGTGATACAGCTGGACAGCCAAGGATGTTTTCAGAGGAAGGGCATTTTGCTGGGGTCTCAGTTGTCTCACTAATTTGGCCATCGTTTTATATCACCCAGAGCAGGAGGGAGAAACAGACTAGTAACTTGAGGACAGGATGTTAGCAACTATTGTTGCCAAGCACAGAGCCTTATGCATGGTAGATGCTCAATACATGTTTGTTTTGTGTACATATTTGGTTTCTTCTTAAGATATTAAATTTGGTTCCTAGTGTCCTCAAGTGTACGAATTGTAAATTAAAACTGTTGTGGCAGGAGCCATACTTAATTCATTGGTAAAGAAATAATAACCTTGATGTCCTTAATTTAAAATATTGGCTATGTAATATATGATTATTCATTCATGTATTTAGGAAAGATCTGTTAAATACTATGTCCTAGATTCTATGCCAAATTATTTAGATTAAAACTGTAGATCCAAGAACAAAAATAAAATTTTAATTATAAATTTTAAAGATATATATTGGTTTTTGCACACTTTGTTCCCTAGTGAATTTATTTTTTCTTTTCATTTTTTTTCTTGTAAGGAAGTAGATGTTTTTATATACAGTTGTCCTGGTACAGTGATTGGCAACTGTTTTTTCTTTCCTGGTATACTTAGAGGATTTGGTTCATTTCTGCAAGTAACAGTAGCTCTCCATGTGGAGAGTCTAAACAGGGGCAGAATTGTTGGGGGTGGGGAGTGAAGTATCAGAATTCAGAAGAGTTAGGGGAGCATGTGTGGTTCCAAACCGCTTATGTACTTCCCTCTCTCCCCATTGTGACTCTCAGCTGTTTTAGTGTCTGTTTTGTCCACAGGCAAGGGGTTACTTCCTTTCTCTCAATGAGAAAGATTATATTGTTTGACTCTCATGTTTTTGCTACTTCAAGTTTTCATTAAACAGTAGCTGTATTCAGGATATTAAAGATGCACAGTAAAATTAAGTTTTCTTTATTAGTTAGTTACCTGTGGTTTGTTTCTATCCTCCCTCTCTCCCTCTCCCCAAAACACAAGTGCATCCTTCTTGTGTTTGATGATTTTGATTTTATTTTGTTGTGTTTAGTTCTGGGTATTGGCATTGATTTTTATAAATTATAGGTGGGAATAAATAGAAGTGAAATGTCAAACAATGTTTGAAAACTTGTATGTATGGACAATCAAATCATGTTCATTTTTACTGAGGCTAAGTAGTGACCTGAATCGTTTGGGAGAGTGTTTCATATTCAGTACTTTTTTATCTTCACTTGAAAAAATAGTAACACTGTAATATTAAAGAATACAAAAATTGTACATCCTCATTATTAATCTCCCCCAAATTTTCTGGTTTCCGTAGGTATACATGCTTTAATATATTATGACTATAATTATAGTGGCTGTGGAGGACAACAGAGGGAATGAAGGTGAATGGAGGGAATGTTTCAGATTGAGCCTAAGTGACATTCATTGCTGGGACTCAGGTACCTCTGACACTTCTGTCTGGAGGATTGTTAATATGGTTCATTAGGAGCCTCCTGAAGAGAAAACCCTACTTAAAGGAAGAGCAAACCCAGGAACAAGCTCAGCCAGTAAAAAGGCTAGAGGGCTTAGAGGTGAAGTGGAGCTTCAGAGGGCTGCTAAATCGGGAATAGCCAATCAGGGAAGCAGTATGCTTTCAGTTATTGGACTCGGGCCTTTTAAAGGCCATCCGCTGCTACTCAAGCATTTGCTTGAGGAGGCAAACCTCCTAAACCCTACCCAAGTTGATTGTTATTCATTAAGCAAAATAGATCTCTTCCTGTGGGTAGAGAGAAGGGAGTTTCCATCTAGGAAGATAAGATGATCTCCATATTGTAATGTATATGACATACAGAACAGCTTTTCCTCTCTGAGAAGAAAACGTGGCCAGAAAAACGCTTGTTCCCAGCAATGTATAGCACGGAGGCTCCTGGTGACTTCTGGGTATACCACTGATGCTGTGCAAATGGTTTGGGGTATGTGTGCTTCTTTGTTTTCATGAGAAAAGAGGTCATAGCTTCCATTAAATTCTCAAAGGTGTCTGTAACCCCACAGTCCCTACTGTTTTGTATGTGGTCTCTGACTGATTTCAGCAACATACAAAGCTTCATTTGTTATCTACAGAATGATTCTCTCAAATATATGTTCCTAACCCCTTTACTCTCCAGATATAAAATTTGTATATAATATAAGCATTCTGTATACACATTTAAGCTTAATACTTTAACTGTAATGTAAAGGCAAAATTTTAAAGTGACTTATAATAAAATTGTATATAATTTCAACAGCAAATGCTTGCACATGAATACATGAAAGGACATAATGAAGTGCTCAAGGACTAATGCCCACTCACCATGCACATGACACCACTCATATAGCAGAGCTTTTGTATACTATTGGCAGCTCAAATGCCACAAGAAGAATTGCCCTTGGTGACAAGATTTTCTAAAATGGAGACAACATTTGGGGAAGTTCTAGAGAACACAAAGTTCCCTGATTTATAAGAAAGTTTCATTTCCTGAAAATTCTAGTATATAAAAAAACATATTCAAACAAAACCACAACTGCAGTTACCACAAAAACAACATATTTGAAGTTCTATGTAAAATAAAGAGTTAGGTTCTTGGCTTAGATAATTATAAACAGGTATATCACATGAATTATCCTAGGATAGGTAATAATTCATTATTGTGTGGGACTGTCTCTCACAATTTAGGATGTCCAGCATCCTTGGTTCCTGGCCACTAAATACCAGTTGCACATCCCCTCCCATAATTATGACAACCAAAACCCCTAAAGTCTGAACAGCACCAGGGAGGTGCTGTCACCCCTCTGGGAATCACTGACCTATTGGAGGAAGTTCAGACTCTTGAGTGTGCACGTGGGTCCTTCATACTCAGGTTTCTACTTCCCTCTGGTATTCAGACCACAGAGAAGTTCCCTGACTGGGTGCCCTTTCCTTGTACATGTGGTCCCCTCTTCTAGTTTAACTTGCTATCACCTCCTCTCCAAAGCGTCACCAGATTCTCCTCCGGTCCTATGTGTGAGATTTCTTCCACTTCTCTTACTTACATCTTTATAAGCCTTAGCCCATTCCTTCCCAGTCCCACTCCCAGACGGTGATCTTCTTGGGGGCAGCAGACAGGTCTCCTGTATCTTTATAGTCTGGCATGGCCTACCTTGACAGTTCAACTAGTGTTGGCTGTTGCTGACGTGCGGAGAGGTCCCTGGCCTTCTCTCAGTTCCAGGCTCTCTGTTCTGCCTCCCGATCTCCTGCATGCTGTGCCTTCTTCCTTGAATCCTTCCCTGTTACTTCATCTCCTACCCTTCACCTGATCATCTTCACTCACACGGGGATGCTTTTCTTATCTCCCCTTGAGTAGCTCACCGATTACTTTATTTGCCCTCTGAGTACTCAGTTCTTCTGTTAACACAGCACAGATGATCACCAGGGCCTTCCAAGGGGTCAGGACAGTGTCATCCTTCTTTTTATTGCTACTTGGAAGCCAGAGGTCCTTCTGTCTTCCCTAAATAACTAATAAGGACTTAGAATGAGGCTCTTGAGCTCAATTTATCTTGATTTGGAAAGATAACGAAATGTGACTCTTGCTGGTTACATTTTTTGGTCTGAAACAAGTGTATTAATAGAGGTTCTATATAGAAGTTTGATCAATAAAAGTCACACACAGGGATGCTAGACTTTTTTACATGACCCAGAAAAGAATACAGGCACTTGGATAGCTAACACTTGGACATTATCCTTCAGAATTCTCAATGCTCTATAAAAACTTCAGAAGGGAAATGGGCTGCATACAATTAGATAAATAAAGGGATGAGAACTCTATTGTTGAAAAAGTTTGTACTTGAAGATGTGTAAGTTTACATTTTATTAAATGGAAAAAGAAATTCTGCCATTCTAATCCTCAAGATTTCTCCACCTGGGGACAGATGTACCTGCTTATAGGTAAGGCATCTCCAATTCCCAATCTTGGAGGCTACTTCTCTGATGTACCTCATGTTTGATCCTTTGAAGTATTCTAGGAGTTTGGGCTTTCTTTAAGTTTTTGACTCTATTATTCTTTTTAAAAAATTGGTTTGCCAGTAATTAGTAATTCAATTTACCTGATATATTCATTAATTAGTTCCAATTACCCAGATTTCTGCAATTCCAGAAGAAACATCACATCCTAAGTGATGAAAATGCATTAATTCTGAAAACACTTTAGCAGCCTACACAGTCAGTTGCTATTAATAGTCCTTTCTTATCATATTTTAAAAAAGAATGCTTCTTTAAGACAAAGCAGCATGCCTCACTAATAATATATCTAGGTTTTATCTTCTTGCATACCCCATGTTCAATAGCCCAGGCAAGCTTTTTCTGAGTTTTTAATCTCCATACAATTCATGTTTTTTTATTGCTATTGCTGTTATTAATAATAAATGCTTCCTATATATGAGCAAAGTGACAGATACTCAGCATAAAATAGATACTAGTTTTCACAACTAAATTTAAAATAGAAATTGCTTGCATTATACATATATCAGTTAGACATCCCAAAATATTTGCTCATGCTCATTTCCTGAGAAATGGGGAGGTGAAAAATGGGTTCTCCTATCCTCATTATTCTCTGACCCAATATCGCTAGGTAAAATGGGATCCAATTAATGAAAGGATTTCTGGATGCACTACCACTATTAGAAACTGCGGCCCACTGACATTTCAATTGGAGTGGATTTATTGCCACCAGGTGGCGCCAGACTTCAGTGAGGATGAGGTCGGATTTGGGCCTCAAAGACTTCCAATTCAGACGGGGGGTCATTTTCATTAACCTCACAGTAAAGGAAACTCACATCTTGGGCTGCTAACTATTCTAGATTCTACTTATTACATATCAAATTTTACTGAATGCGTTTTATGTTATTATTATTTTTTAACACAAAGGTGATAATGTTATGTATATTACTCTGCATCTTATTCCCCTTGCCGTTATGTCTTGGGTAGCTTTCCACAGTAGTACCTGTAGAGCCATAGTTCTTAATGATTGCATTGTTTCATATTGCATAAATGTAGCATACTTTATTTGACTCACCTAATGAAAAACGGGATTCTTTTCCTGCGTTTGTGGTTGTTTTGGCTGTTTTTTAGCTAAGCACACTGTCACTCAGGTAAAATACTATATTCCCGGCCTTCCTTGCAACGATGTGCCCATGTGACTAAATTCTGGTCAGTCAGAATTTAAAGGTATAGTCAGAAGTTTCCTTGAGAAGGAGGACTTGTGTCCTTCTTCCTCGCCCTCTCCAATCTGCTACTTGGAATGTGGATGTAATGCTCAAGTTTGGACCGTCTTGGACCACAATGTCTGAGCCCTGCTGGTTCTCTGCTAATTGTGTTCACCTTTATAAGTAACATGAATAAGCAAATATATGGAACATAGAAGGGCACTGGTACCCCAAGAGAAACTAAATTAAGGAGATAGAGGTAGAATGGTGAAGACATTGGTTACCGATATGATACAGATTCAAAATTTAGGTAGAAAGGTCTTCATATTATGTTGTTAATTCCAGGGCTGCCTAAGAAGTGTGAAATTATTCTGTTTGCAAATTCTAACTGTAGATGGCATGTATGCATACATAGTTTTATCTCTGGGTGCCAATAGATATTTATAAATTGAGAGGCAGATGGCTAAGATAGCAGATGCTGAACACTTGAATCATAGTCTCTCTCAAATACTAGTCCCTACCAGTCCCAAGAGGAAATAGCATTTATATACAGAGGACAAGCCAGGCAATGGGGAGTTTTTAATCATTCTGAGGGTTGGTCCTAAGCCTCAGAGGAGAACTCAGCAATTAGGATGAACCATATGAAGAACTCCTGTTAAATACTGTATCTTTATTTTTTCTAACTTAAATACTCTGTTTACTCTTTTATAAAAGTAATATATGATTGGGGGGGGAGGATGTAAAGCAGAAAGTGAAAGTCCTCTATAATTCCAGGTCTCAGAAATAAACATTATAACCAGTTTGATTTATATCTTACCAGCATCCCTTTCAATAGCTGCATGCTTACGTTAGTGAGGAGTTGTATTTTATTTAACCAGTCCTATGCTGATAAATACTTAGACGTTACCAATTTTTCTTTCTATAGATAACCCTACAGAAAATATCTTTCTGCATAGTGCATCTGCCCTTAATGGGTTATTTCCTTAGAAGGAATGCCTAGAAGTGAAATTTCTGTAACACAAATCCACTAATTTTATATTTGAATGCATATTGCCAAATTACTTTTCAAAAAGGTCCCACAAACTCTTCAGCCAACAATAGTGTAGGAATGTTGGTTTCTCTATGCTGCACCTACAAGATTGAAGATTTGTATATATAAATTAGATATTTTCTTTCTTATGTGAATTGTTAGTTCCATGTTGTTGGGCTGTTGTTTTAGTTATCTGTTGTTGTTTAACAAACTACCTTGACTAAAACCATTTTATTATATTTCATGATTTTGTGTGTTAGGAATTGGACTGTTAATCATACCCAAATATCCAGTCTAATAGAATTATTGGGTGGGCACAAGTTAAAAAGTACATTTCCTGACCTCCCTTGCAGATAAATATAGCTGTCTGACTAAGTTCAGGTGAGTGGGATGTGAGCAAAGTGTATACTCATAAGCAGAAGAAGTGAGCACACCTCTTACCTCTCTCCACACCTTTACTGGAAAATGGAAATGATGGTAAAGGCTGGAGTAGCCCTCTTGAACCAAAGATGTACACCATGTGTTGAAGTGGGTGGGGCATCAAAACAAGAGGAAGCTTGGGTTTCTGATGATTGTAAGCCCACCATACCAGCCCTCAATTATTTACTTGGACTTTAATATAACAAATAAATATGTTCATAACCTGGGGTTATTTTGAGGCTCTCTGTTATAACAGCCAAAATGTGAAGTTATTAACATCTAGAAAGCCTCTGTAGAAACATGGGTACAATATGAAATTCTTGAACAATGAATATGATCACACTAGAAGGGCAGGGTAATGTAAAAAGAGCACTGGACTCAAATTAAGATTGCTGGAGGTTTAGTATTGACTAGTCAGCTTTGTGACCTCATGCAAGTCTCTATATTTCTCTGTGTCCTTATCCACACAATAAGATAGTTTTATACAGTTAAAAATAAATTTTTTGAACTTGAAAATAAAAAGCATCTGGTTTCAGAAGTACTTCACTATATTCATTTTCACTGGTAAAGCAACTCAATAAAAAATTTAAACGTATAAATTTGAACCTAGGGTACCAGCCTTCTCTAATAAAATAGTAAGGTGATAATCATCTTCAGCAGCTGCATCATTTCCCTAGGGCTAAGAATTCTCCAATAGTTGCGTTTTTATCCTCCCAATGGGTGTCATTATTGTCCTCTTTTTATAGATGAGGAACCTGAGGTTCACTGAGGGTAAGTTCCTTGCCCTGTCATATAGTTAGGGGGGATTCAGGATTTAGATTCCTGAGTACAGAGCACAGGTGTTTAGCCAATGCTACCCTGCCCCCATAACTATACTTAATCATGGTGAAGCTACTCTATCAAGAAATCAGTGATAATGACCATTGTCCCATATGGCCTCTTCAGACACTGTGTCTAGGAGGCATTATTATACTTGAAAATGAATGAACAATTCTTGCAAATTTTTCTCACCAGGTTAAGGTGACATGTGTAGCAATCATTGTAAATCATCTAAGGAACATGGGAAGAATTAAGTTAATGGTCAAGCACACCTGCAAATTCTGAAAAGAAGAAAAGCCTCAAGAACCCGTGACTTATAAAGTGCTGGGCAGTGTGATTGCTAAACTCTAAGGATCAAGCCTCCTGGCTTAGCTGACAGTTTTGATTCAAGGGCTGGGTCAGGCTCCAAAATGTGCTGTTTCCTGCCCACTGCACTTCTTAGAGGCACACTGGAGAAGCTAATCCTGATGGACTCTGAACACTGTTGTTTTGTTTTTTCTTGTCCAGAAAATTAAAACTGTGAGTAGGGATTTAGCCACTCTTTTGCTGATCTTGATGTGAAATTCCTGTACACAGC
The DNA here is from genome assembly GCF_030020395.1 of Manis pentadactyla. NCBI lineage: Eukaryota > Metazoa > Chordata > Mammalia > Pholidota > Manidae > Manis > Manis pentadactyla. Next base: position 183,496,946 of record NC_080021.1, on the reverse strand, counting down.
ACTGACATAATCACCCAGGGTGTTGCTTGGAATGAGGCTGAGCACAAGTCTTGTTGAAGTCAGTACACAGAATAAATCTCTAAAATTAATGAAAGAATTCATTTTACTCCGTAAGATAAATAAATGCAAAGTATGGTAAAGTCAGAGATGTACAGCTCAGCTGCTTTTAGAAGGAGACATCTTCAGAAAAGGATGTTGTATACTTGGGACACATTTTAATGCTACTCTGATATCTTAAGTGATTATGCGAATGCTTTGGGTTTCTTTTTAAAAATGTATTTAACATATGAGGTTTTTAACCTGCAACTATTCACCTTTTTAAACTTTGGGAAAGATAAAGTCTTAAAAGAGTTTTGGAATTATTTTCACTGTGGAAGCATAATTATATTGTTTAAGTAAATATAACATTAGGAATAATCTCAATATTTAAAGCCAATATGGAAGAAAGCTCTCTGCTTTCCACTCTATCCTTAATTTTATTTTTACCTTGACTTTGAATTTCATGCTTTGGGCATTTTTAAGTGTGGGCGTTGAACCACATGCTTGGAATCACCAGCAGTGCTTTTTAAAAGTTGATCTGAAAGTCTGAGGTAAAAGAACTCAAATCAGAGAATATTTCTTCTCTAGTATCTCATGAAATGAACAAAAATATTGTTTTTCAAAAGGCCAAATAATCATCATCAGCAACCAAAATTGAAAAAGGATATAACTTCATGTAATAAAGTTTGAAAAGTGGTTCTTAACCTTGCATACTATACCTGCTCCCCAGAAAGAAAATTGAGTAAAGGTAAGCCAACAAAATTCTGATATCTCGAATTCACCTTGATTTGAAGAGAATGGCCAGAGGGGTGAACTGGTGGGGAAAACCATGGACATAGGAGCAACTGTAGGCACCGCTGCAGGTCTGGCTGAGGAAAAAGAGGGTTAACAGACCATTCTCCAAGGTCATTGCTAAGCTGTTGGAATCAGCCAGAGCCTGTGAATTAGGAAATGTCTGTCCCTCACCGGGAAGACTGGCCCTAGTAAAGGACATTTACTGGTACTCAGAAGAGAGAGTACAGTGCAGGATCCCAACCAGCAAAGCAGGTAGTTCCAGGGGCTGCTCTCCTTCCCACTCTCAAGTCTCAGGCTACCGAAAAGTAATTAGAGAAAGACATCCAGCCCTGAAGCTGTTGTCCACAGGGGTAATAAACAGTTTCCAGGAAAGGTAAGAGAAAGGTCAAGAAGAATTACATCAGAGAAACTGAAGAGATAGTTATACAGACTGTCCAACTCAGGACTGAGCTAAATGAATATAAATGGTATGTTAGCTTTGTAAATGTGCCAAAGAAGAGAGAGGGTGAGGGAGAGGGAAAGTATGAGACACAAAGGAAATAGTCTGGAAGAAAACAAAGACCCCAAAATAGGAGAAAACTCCCACAGATTGCCTTGTGCTAAAGAACTTAATAAAAATATGCTACCAGTAAAATAATTCAAAGACGAAATGCTAAAACAACAGAAAGAGATGAAAGAGAAACTGCAAGGCTAAGGAAACTGATCAGTACCAAAATAATACTATTACAGTTCTAACAAATAAATAGATATAAAAGAACAGTCTAGACACAACTGAAGAGTTACTGGCATTGAAGAAAGACTTAAAATAATCACTGTGAATACAGCAGAAAATCACAGGAGATTAAAACAATTAGAGATCAAATAAAGTGTTCAGACCTAGATAATACAAAATAAATTCTTGTCTGCATTCTCAACAATAGAAGGTAAAAATCATTCAGAAATATAATGAATAAAAACATTCCTTAAGTAAAAACAAAATCTGCTATTGAAAGGCTACACCATATACCCAGGAACTACTTGATATAAAAGAATAGGCACTGATTAAGATATTTAGTTTTAGGGATGAAGAAAGGTTTCCTAAGGCATCGAAACAGAAAAAGCCAGCCACCTACAAAGGGGAAGCTGAGGCTGGCCACAGAAGGCAGGTGAGCAGTATCTCAAGTTTCTGCAGGAAAGAAAGTGGGCCCTGATGATATTACATCAAGCCAAGTTGCATTCAAGTTGCAAGGCAAAAGGCGGACATTTTAAGACACAATAAAATAATGAAAGAAAGAGGAAGAAGGGAAGAGAGGGAGGGAGGGAGAAGAGGGAAACACACACACACACACACACACACACACACACTTCTTTAACAATAAAACCAAGCCAATCAAGAGAAAGTTAAATCACTGAATTTTCTATACATTTTTCTTCAGAAACTGTCAAGAATTGTATCTTCAAATTTCAAAGGAACCCTCACCTACTTGAGAGCATCAGGAAGGATGAGGACTGAAGTTGGGGACAGGAGAGTGAGTGGTGTGCCAAAAGGAACAAAAGCATAAAAGTTGCATCTTATTTGTGTTGAAAGTTGTGTGTTCGTTTAACGCTCCCTGTGCTCTGTGGCCGTGTTGGTACCATCCGAATAACAATCTCTGCTTCACAGGGCTGTTGGGAGGAGTGAAAGAGAAAAATAAAGACTTTGCATAGCTCAGAAGTGAGTATGTTCCAAGTGCTCAGTGACTGTGGCCTCTCCTCCATCCCATCCTGTGCTCATGACTGTACACACTGTTTGTTTAGTTTTGTTCACTCAGGCTTACTTTAAATTCATATGCCTTTAGTTTTTCAGTAATTTATGACTTAAAGCTAAATATTTGCTTGCAAACTGTTCTTAAAGAACCATGGGAAAAATCATGGGCTTTGGCATTAGAACGAGGCCCCTCTTGCACACATAATGAGAATATCTGAAGGAGATGAAAGAAACAGAATCAGTATTTGAAGTAATAATGCTTCAAATAAAATAAAATTAATGTTAGAAAAAAAAACCACAGACCCATGAAACTCAGAAAACACCAAACAGGATAAGTGCTTCCCAAAACTATACCTAAGCATATCATATTCAAACTGCAGCAAATTGAAGACAAAGAAAAAATCTCGAAAGAATCCAGCAAAGGTAAAAATTAATCCACATTCTCAGAACCAGGCAAGAAGAGGGAGCAGTGAAATATTTAAAGTATTGAGAGAAAAAAACCAACAAGCAAGAAATCTGTATCCAGTGAAATTATTCTTCAAAAATGAGGAGAAAATATTTTCTTAGATAAACAAAAATGGAGGGAATTTGTTGCCGGTAAGCTTGCCTTGCAAAAAATATTAAAAGAAGTTCTTGACAGAGAAGCAAAATGACATAGGTCACCAGATGGTTACACTACTGAATTTTATCAAACATTTAGTGAAGGCCTAATACCCATCCTCCTTAAAGTTTTCCAAAACGTAGAAGAGAGAATACTTTCAAACTCATTCTATGAGGCCAGCATCACTCTAATACCAAGACAAGGCAAAGACACTGCAAAAAAAGAAAATTATACAGCAATATCCCTGATGAACATAGACACAAAAATACTCAAAATATTAGCAAACCAAATTCAAAAATATATAAAAAAAAACATCCACCATGATCAAGTAGGATTTATTCCAGGGATGTAAGGATGGTACAATATAAAAAAATCCATCAACATCATCCACCACATCAACAAAAAGAAGGACAAAAACCACATGATCATCTACATAGATGCCGAAAAAGCATTTGACAAAATTCAACATACATTCATGGTAAAAGCTCTCAACAAAATGGTTATAGTGGGCAAGTGCATAAACATAATAAAGGCCATATATGACAAACCCACAGGCAACATCATACTTAACAGTGAGAAGCTGAAAGCTTTTCACCTAAGATTGGGAACAAGACAGGGATGCCCACTCTCCTCACTTTTATTCAATATAGTTCTGGAGGTCCTAGCCATGGCAATCAGACAAAATAAAGAAATAAAAGGCATCCAGATTGGTAAGGAAGAAGTCAAACTGCCACTATTTGCAGATGACATGATATTGAATATAAAAAACCCTAAGAATCCACTCCAAAACTAGTAGATCTAATATCTGAATTCAGCAAAGTTGCAGGATACAAAATTAATATGGAGAAGTCTGTTGCATTCCTATACACTAACAATGAACTAGCAGAGAGAAATCAGAAAAACAATTCCATTCACAATTGCATCAAAAAGAATAAAATATCTAAGAATAAACCTAACCAAGGAAGTGAAAGATCTATACCCTGAAAACTACAAGACACTCATGAGAGACATTAAAGAAGATACCAATAAATGGAAACACATCCCATGCTCATGGATAGGAAGAATTAATATTGTCAAAATTCTGCCATTCTGCCTAAAGCAATCTACAGATTCAATGCAATTCCTATCAAAATACCAAAAGCATTCTTCAACGAACTAGAGCAAATTGTTCTAAAATTCATATGGAACCACAAAAGACCTCGAATAGCCAAAGCAATCCTGAGAAGGAAGAATAAAGCTGGGGGGATTATGCTCCCCAACTTCAAGCTCTACTACAAAGCCACAGTAATCAAGACAATTTGGTACTGGCACAGGAACAGAACAATAGACCAATGGAACAGACTAGAGAGCCCTGATATAAACCCAACCATATATGGTCAGTTAATATATGGTAAAGGAGCCATGGACATACAATGAGGAAATGACAGCCTCTTCAACAGCTGGTGTCATCAAAACTGGATAGCTAAATGCAAGAGAATGAAACTGGATTATTGTTTAACTCCATACACAGAAGTAAACTTGAAATGGATTAAAGACCTGAATGTAAGTCCTGAAACCATAAAACTCTTAGAAGACACTGTAGGCAAAAATCTCCTGAATATAAACATGAGCAACTTCTTCCTGAATACATCTCCTCAAGCGAGGGAAACAAAAGCAAAAATGAACAAATGGGACTACGTCAAACTAAAAAGCTTCTGTAAGGCGAAGGACACCATCAACAGAACAAAAAGGCATCCTACAGCACGGGAGAATATATTTGTAAATGACATATCTGACAAGGGGTTAACATCCAAAATATATAAAGAACTCACAAGCCTCAGCACCCAAAAAGCAAATAACCCAATTAAAAAAAGGGCAGAGGATATGAAGAGACAATTTTCCAAAGAAGAAATTCAGGTGGCCAACAGACACATGAAAAGATGCTACACATTGCTAATTATCAGGGAAATGCAAATAAAAAAACCACAATGAGGTATCACTTCACACCAGTAAGGATAGTCAGCATTAAAAAGACTAAGAACAACAAATGCTGGCGAGGATGTGGAGAGAGGGAAACCCTCCTACACTGCTGGTGGGAATGTAAATTAGTTCAACCATTGTGGAAACCAATATGGAGTTTCCTCAAAAAACTGAAAATAGAAATACTATTTGATCTGGGAATCCCACTCCTTGGGATTTACCCAAAGAATACAAGTTCTCAGATTCAAAAAAACATACGCACCCCTATGTTCATCACAGCACTATTTACAATAGCCAAGATAAGGAAGCAACCTAAGTGTCCATCAGTAGATGAATGGATAAAGAAGAGGTGGTACATATACACAATGGAATACTATTCAGCCATAAGAAAGAAACAAATCCTACCATTTGAAACAACATGGATGAAGCTAGAGGGTATTATGCTCAGTGAAGTAAGTCAGGCAGAGAAAGACAAACTCCAAATGATTTCCCTCATTTGTGGAGTATAACAACGAAGCAATACTGAAGGAAGTAAACAGCAGCCGACTGAGACTCCAAAAAGGGACTAGTGGTTACCAAAGGGGAGGGGTGGGATAGAGTGGGAGGGGAGGGAGGGAGAAGGAGATTGAGGGGTATTATGATTAGTGCACATGGTGTGTAGGGGGGTTACAGGAAGACAGTGTAGCTCAGAGAAGACAAATAGGGCCTCTGTGGCATCTTACTACACTGATGGACAGTGACTGCAATGGGGTACGGGGGGGGACTTGATAACATGGGTAAATGTAGTAACCACATTGTTTTTTCATGTGAAACCTTCATAAGAGTGTATATCAATCATACCTTAGTAAAAAAAATAACATAGCTCAGAAGCACAGGTCTACATAAAGAAAGGAAGAGCATTAAAGTAGGAGTAAGTAAAAGTAAAATAGAAACTTTTATTTTTTCTTATTCTTAATTCATCTAACATAAAAATTGAGGTAATAATAGCAATATATTTTATGATTCTTGTTTATATTTAAGTGAAATGAATGACAGCAAGGATTTATGGGATGAGAGAAATTAGGAATATTTTGTTATTATAAGGTATTTGCACTACTTATGAAGTAATAGGGTGTTATTTGGAAGTGTACTTGGGTTCATTGTAAATGTATACTGCAAATGCTAGGGCAACCGCTAAAAAAAGTAAAGTTGACTTTAATTAAAATAGTGTAATTGATTAAAAGGAGAGAACATGAACTCATGTAAAATTCTCAATTAAAACCACAAAAGGCAGAAAAAGAGTGGAAGACGGAAACAGGAACAAAGAACGAGGGCAACAAATAGAAAATGGTAGCAAATATGGTAGAAACTAACCCTACTGTATCAGTAATCACTTTTAATATCAGTGGTCTAAACATACCGATTAGAAGACAGAGATTGTCAGAATAAGTGGAAAAAATAAGACTCAACTATGCTGTTTATAAGAAACCTACTTTAAATATAAAGACACATACGGATTAATGTAACCTTGCTCTGCTATCCTGCTCCCGCCTCCTGTTGACATTCAGACACTGCCAGATCCATTTTGCTCATTGGTTCAAGGTCTCCAATCAAAAGTATTGGAGTCCTTTCTTTTAGTTCCCTGCATACCAGTATTCTGGGGCAGTCCTCCCAAGATTGACACTCTTGTGTATAATTCTCAGCAGGGGACTTTCTTCCTCTGGTTTCTTCTGGAATCTTAGTTACTCCCCATAGGTCCTTTAGTGCCAGTGTGCTTATATGCAGTTGCGTCCAGCTCTTTGAGCTCCTAGGAAGCATATTATGTTTTACAGGTGCACACAGCGTTGGTTAGTTTCAGTTAATGGCTCCATCATCTACCTAGTCATGCAGGCTACCATTCAACATTGTTGCTTTCACCACTTGTGATTCAGCAGCCCAGACATCAGCAGCAAAGTGGAGTTCATAGCACCACAGGTTGTGATCTGTTGAAAGCCAAACTTCATGGGATGACCTCTTCTAATTAGAATTGATGGTTCTGCTGTGATTCTCCTGGCAGCCTGTTCACAAATGATATTTATTATTGAATGTGTGCATGCCTTTTAACCTGTCTCTCTAGGGGCCTGGATTCCCCTCTTAAGGCCTCTTGCTCCTTCACATTCAGTCCACTAACAAGTGTTTGTGATGCTACTTCTGAAATATCTCACACATATGTCACACATATGGCCCCTGCCACTGTGTAAGAGGCTCCTTGTGGCTAGATTGTCCTACTAGCTTCCTGACTGCTACTTTTTGCCTCTAAGCTCTTCCTTCTCTTGGCTGATTTATTTTTGACAAATTTTCCTTTTGCAAACCCTATTACTCTGATTATAAAAATTTTTAGACTGTTCATAGGAAGTCTAGCTTTCTTGGTGTACACAATCGTTCAGTGTCTACTGTGTCAGCCTTAGTGTCCATCACTCTTTAGTACACCTTCCAACCTTGGTGAGCAACTCCATTTAACCAGAATATTCCATGTGGTTCCGGCCTCTTTCCTACTATTCACACTTTGTCAAAATACCCTTTCTATCCTTCTGCTCCTAGACAACTACTCATAGTTTCAAATCTCATCAAGAAGTTTGTTACTGTTGATGCTGGGGTTCTTGTTCAGGAAGCCGAAGAATGAGCTTCACAAAACACTCAAGGTAGGAGAGCAAGGTACAGGCTTTTATTTAGAGATAAAGTGAGAGGACAGAGCTCCTGGCTCATGCCAGGAGGGGACAAGAGAGTCCATAGTGGTGTGTTGTCTAGGGGGTTTTATAGGCAGTTGAGGATTTTTCCAGAACATGAAAAAAAGCTTAGGGATGTGGACTTATTAAGTGGCCTTGGATATTTACAATTAACTTGATACAAGTAACTTCCTGCTCTGTTGATTTCTCCCGAGGATACCAGCATCTTGGTTTGGGGGCATATGAAACAAGGCCACCTGCTCAGCCCCTAACGTGGGCTGAGGCATTGTTTGCTAAAGAGTAAGTTAAGTGCAGTCTTATCTTTAAGGTGGACTCCTTCTTGCCTTTTACTATGTTATGGCTAGGCTTGCACACTATATTAGTTTGCCCAGTTTGCAAAATCACTTCATCAGATCTGAAGGAGGAAAGACAGCACATATGCCTGGCCTTTTAGCATGTTAAAGTGAATCTTATACATGATGTAAATGATTAGCATAAAATAAACATGTGCTACTCTTCTCTATCTGGGGAACACCAACTGATCTCACTGAAGAATGACTCCAGCGCTGAATGTTTAACACAGAGTTTTAGAAGGGGGTTTCCTTGCATGTAGTTATATTGCTCTGACTGCAAATATCCTGCTTTGCTTTTTCCGGAGTCCCTCACCTTACTCTGACTACACCCATGGTCCCTGTCTCACTGTGGTATACCCAGGAAGTCTAATCAGGAGTTCCTCCATGCACAGTCCTAGGTCTTGCCCATCGTCTCTCTATGCTCTTTCCTTAGGTAATGGCATCCATGCATGGCTTCAGTTATCAACATACATGTGATTCACAAATCTGTGTCTCCCACATGGATGTTTCCTCTGAGTTCCAGACTTGTATATCCAACCACCTACTTGACATTGTCTTTTTATATTCAAAAGCCCTTTTGATTTTCACAAAAAGTTATGATGTAAGTACTATTATTCTCATTTTGAAAACTAGAAAACTGAGGCTCAGAAAAGTGAAATATATTATATAAGTTCACACAACTGATAAATGTTTGATAGAATTTGAATCCAGGACTCTCTGCTCTCCATCTCTCTGCTTTTATCCAACATTATCATTTACTGCTTCTTAAATATTTACATCTGGGAAACTGAGAGAGCTTACTTGAAATAATAATAATAAGAAAAAAATAAGAATAAAATTAGTGCTATTGAGAAATGGAATCAATTTATTTGAATGGGAATATTCAATTCAATTTAATTAAAAATCTTAATATAATAGATAATTCAAAAACTTAAACAATATAAAAGAATCTTGGGGCTGGATGGGATTTTGAAGGTCATTTTCAGCCCATTCACCTTTATTTCCTATTTGAACTCATAATTTTTTTTAAGAAATATTTTTATTTATCATTTGAGTGGATAAGTACTACTTTTTTCTGAGCAATGGGAAGAGGAAATGAGCCACATTTATTAATTTCAACTTATGACTCCAGCTATGTCTGATGACCTACCTCCATGATTTTGTTTTTGAATTGCAATTTCTGTACTACTAACCCTCCACTAGTCTTTTTTTTTTTCCCCCCAACTCATTTGACTTGAGATTGTCTCACTTGCTTGGCATTGCCTTTTGGATGTCTGAAGCTATTTCAAATTAAACAGGTTGAATACTAAAAGTCATGATTTCTCTGCTAAACTGGTTCTCTCCCAGGGTTCCCTACCCTGTGACTGGCACCAGAGTTGGTCCAGTTATAGCAGTCAGAAACCTAGGAGTCCTCCTAGATCCACCTCTTGCTCGCTTCCCACCTCCAGCTATCATCAAGCCTGTCCTATATATCTTCTCAATAGATCTTGACTATCTTTATCTCTCCACTTCCACTGCCACCACTTGAATCAGCTTCTGGCCTGGATCATGAAATAGCCAAGTAACTGAAGTCTCTGCTTCCATTTCTTGTTATTTCCAATTTGTTCTCCACAGTGCACAGTAACCTTTTACTTGAATTATGTCAATCCTTGCTTAACATCCCACAGTGACTTCTCATTGCTCTTGAAAGACAAAGCCCTCTGACATGACCCTCGAGCTGCTGCATGGCCTCTCCAGTTCTCAGTGCCTAACATGCATCCTCTTCCTTCCTACCGTGTAACATTGGAACATGCAGTTTCCTCTGCTTGGAGCACTTTTTCATCCAATTAACTAAAACTTTGCCTCCTACTACAAAAACTCAAAGCAAGAAAAGGTCATTTCTTCTCCCCACATCCAGGCAGGTACATGATCTTAGCAAGATAAATCTTAAGGGAATACTGCAAAAGCATGGGGCTGCTTAGAGATTATTCTTGATTGGGCAGAGTGGAGAGTTCAGTGTTGTGGTGGCAAGTATCAGAGGTGGCAATCATTGCGGGCAGTTCCTGTAGCCTTGACTGTGCCTGGCCTTCCTGGATTCCTGCCTTACCTGGTTGTCTAACTTCTCTAACAGTTGTGTGAACCATCTGATACCTTGCAGGAGGTTATTCTTCTGCCTACCTTAAGCAGTCAATTTCATTTGTATACCCAAGAATCCTGATGAGTACAGTGTGATTCCTTTATTAATGACTGTCTCATTTCCAGGAGAAGTTCTGTGGCTATTTTGCCCATCATTGTATTTGAAGACCCTCATACAGTTGTCAAATATAATTAATACTCAATAAATGTTTTTTAGATGAGTAGATAGATCCCTATGGCTATTTCAGTAGTTGCTTTGTGCCCATTATTTTGTACTGTGATCCTGGTTTTGTCTTTAAGGACATGTGCCCTGCCTTATCCATCTTTGTATTTTTGTCTAAAGACTGACATTCTGCCTGACTCTCAGGTGCTCTAGGTGTGTGCCCAGAATATGGCCTATATTGGTGAATGTTCCACATGCATCTGAAAAGAATGTGTTTTCTGCTGTTGTTGTGTGGTGTGTTTTATAAATACCAGTCAGATCTAGTTGGTTGGTAATGTTATTTAATCTCCTCTGTACTTACTGATTTTCTTGCTACTTGTTCTATCAACTACTGACAAAGGTGTTCTGAAGTCTCCAGCTATAATTATATATTTATTTGTTTTTCCTTTCATGTCAATGAATCTTTCTTCATGTATTTGAAGCTCTGTTTTTAGGTACATACACCTTTATCACTATCAAATGCCTCTCTTTGCCCAAGGTAATATTCCTTGTTTCCAGTCTTAAGGGAAAGCATTGTTTCTCCATAAGGTATTTCTTGTTCTAAAATGTATGTACTTCTTCAGAAAATACTGGTGTTTGCATGTTACATCTTTTCCATCCTGCTGCTTTTAATCTATTTGTATCTTTATATGTACAGCATGTTACAGTGTATCTGGAACTCCAACTGCACATATTCATGGTGGCCCCACATCACTGATACCCTGTGTATTTCAGTATTTTTCTTTCTGTGCTATTCATTTAGGATAGTTTCTATTACTGTGTCTCAAGTTCACTGATCTTTTATTCTACAGTGTTTAAGATGTGGCTAATCTCATTCATCGTATTTTTCATTTCAGAGTTTGTATTTTTATTTTCTCCAAGTTCCATGGAAATTTTTTATATCTTTCATTCCTCTCCTATGCATTCTTATGGTTTCCTCTACCTTTACCTCTACCTCTACCTTTAATATATGGCGCATATTTATAATAGATTTTCAAAACATCCTTATCTGCTAATTCCATTATCTCTGCTTCTTTTCACTCTATTTTTATTGATTAATTCCCTCTCCCCCTGCCCCCCACAGCACCCCGCCCAGCTGCGGATCTTATTTGCCTGTTCCCCTGCATGCCTGCTAATCTTCCTTTAATGAGTCCTGGACATTGTGTTGGTTACTTTGTGGGAGGATGCATTTTGTTGTATGCTTTACATAGTATTAGACTATTTTTTTCCTGATGCATAGCTAAGTTACTTGGAATTATTTGGATTGTTCCAAGGTTTGCTTTAAAACTTTGTTAGGAGGCGTCCAGAGTAGCCCTATTCCAAAGAGGGCAATCCCCTTCTGAGGTCACTACGTGACGTCTTTTGAATCCTGAGACCTTTTCACTCTGGCTGGGAGGAACATGAACGCCTCCCGCCCTGTAAGCTGCTCAGTGTAAGGACTTCCTGGGCTTCTTTCCCTGGCCTCGGGTAGTTTTCTCTCACACATGCACAGATCATTTCTCAGGTGAAGATCTCAGATGTCTCTCTATTATTCCCCTCCTCCTGGAGGAAAAGTCTAGCTGCTTTGGCCTCCTCAGTCATCACTCTGTCTCCTCTGTTTGGGTTCTCTCTGCCTGTGCTAGGAATTTCTTACAGGCAGAAAACGGGGGAATTGTAGGGCTCATGTCAATTATTTTCATTCTTTCAGGGACTCCAATTGTCCAATGTCTATTGTCATCGCCTAATAGACACTGCCTATTGTCCAATGTCTGAAAACCATCACTTCATACATTTTTTTCTGATTTTCTAATTGTTTAAGGCAGAAAGGTAAATCTAGTCCCGATTACTTCATCAGGACCAGAGGTGAAATTAAATACATATTAACTTTACCAATCTTAATTCCTCAACTCTCATGATACACAAATGCGCAATTTTTGTGGTCTAGAATTTAATGGATAAGGAAATATATGGCTGCCATAGTTTGGAAGAACCAGTATGGGAAATGTTTTCAATATAGTATCTAAGATAACTTGATGACCACAGTATGGTGGGAGATTATTTTAGCCTGAATGGAGTACTCTGTTTCCTGTCTACAACTGTGGGAGAAAAAGGATTAGTAATAATGAGCAGAGTGGGAGGTCCATTTAAATACAGGAAGATTCCTGAAGGATGGTAGGAGTGGAGGAAGAAGGCTCTGGAGTTGATTTCCTTTGTTTCTGGGAATGAAACAATGTTGCTATTACTAGATTTGCTAGAGGATGATGAAGCAAAAGTATAGGAGATCCCACCATTGGTCTTGGTCTCCAGCAAGACTGAGGCTGAGGTTGGGAAAGAGAAGGAAGGAGAGAATCAGGACCCACTGTCCATTTCCTTTCCATTTTTCAATCAGATGAACTCCCTTCTTTCATTGAGAGCTAGCACCCAATACAAAAGATGCCAGTATTAATTAAGCACAGATAAGAAAAAGGGTCTCTAGTGTCCTCTGTTCTCTCTCATCAGCAATTCTGGAGATACCTTACAGTGGCGACTACCAGGCTCCGGTTGATAAATACTGGGTTTGTAGCTTTTCATTATAATCACCCCATTTTAGTTTTAGAGCATATTTTAATTTGGTGACTCTGACTTATTTGGAATTGTCAGAATCCATATAATTTAGTAGAATAACCTTAAGGATTTTGAAAAGTGTGTCTTAAAATAGAGCTTGAAAAAAAAAAAGGAGGAATAGAATCTGTGTTGGTTTTCAAATCCACATGGAGCAAGGGAAATTTACAGCTTGGGCTGTTTTCTGGACTCTTCTGATTTCCCTGCTGATTCTGCATTTTGGGAGGCAGGCTGTCATTGCAGTGTTGCCTGGTTGTTTGTCTAAAATGATCTGTTCAGAAAAAGATATTCTCTGTTAAGAAAACTTTGGGCTAAGTTCTTCTACCAAAACAGTTTACATGTCACACGAAAACATGAAATTTGACACGTCAATAGTATTTTAGGAAAACCAGCTACGATTGATAATGAAGTGCCCTAAATACTTGAAAAGATATGAGAGCTGTGATTCATCAGAAAGCTGCTCATCTCCAGCTTTGTAATATTTCGAAACAGGGCCATCTAGTGGAATCTCCTAATTATGAAACCACGAGTGCATCCTCTCAGACCTTACCTTTGGGTTTTTTAAATATTCTTTTTAACAAAATTACTAATTCAAAAAGATATATGCACTCTTATGTTTATCACAGCCTTATTTGCAGTACCCATGACATGGAAGCAGCCTAAGTGTTCATCACCATGAAATATGCTTTCATCATTTTATACCAATGAGATTTAGGGATTGTTTGTTCATTACCCTGATTGCCACAGGAGAAAATAAACAACTGGAAGAAAGTAAAGTGGATGATGTAAAAGAAAGACAATTAGGTTCGAATTTCCTTCAGAGACACTTGTGAGCATTCTGACTCTTCTGTCCGGGTTTCAGAGTAAGCACATGGTTGGTAAATTCTGAAAACATCCAGCAGAACATTTGGAAGTAGAACAAGAATGTGATTTCTGACAAGGTTTGAACTTTACCGGGCCGGCAAGGCAGGCTGTGGACGGAGATGATCAAGCTTGGATGGAGATGCCCCCACAACTTGAGACATGATAAATAAACATGGTGTGAAGTGTTTACAATTTGGGAACTTTGGGAACAGGGCTTGCCAGCTTTAGCCACCAGACATTTACTAATGTTATTATATTTTGTTCATGCTAATTATCCTTCTCAAGTAGCTGTCTTCCTAGATGTCCTGCAGGACATGGTGTGTGCCTGTTTCCTTGTAACAGGAATTCCAGTAACATTCAGGCTAGGCAGAGTGGGGTATTAGCAAAATTGTTCATCTGAACCACTTGTGGAAGTGATACTTAGTACAGATTTAACACATAAGGAGAACTTTAAATCGGCAAAAGAAAGAGAAAGCATTGGGCCACAGAGGTCCAAGTTTTGCAGAGGAAGGTGGCACTTGAGCTTAACTGTTGACTGGCAGAGAAAAAGGAGGCAAGCATGACTAGTGGTGGAAGGCAGGGAGAGGTGGGTGAATAAGGTGATATTATTGAGAGGTAGAAGGGTGATTGGTCTTACAATGCAGGGTTGAGGTAGAGAAGGAGGGTGACAGTAAGCAGCATAGATAAGATTAAGGCACATTACAAAGAACCTTGAAAACCATCAATAGGATTGGATTTGAACCTACAGGCCAGAGCTCCCTTGCCAATGAAATACAATCAATAGCCATCTGGACTTAGGCAATCCGTTGTTCTGGTACCTACCATCATTCATTCTCCCCCCATGGCACACTCATGGGCATTTCAAGCTGGGGGTCTGACTGAACACCCTGCTCCTAAATCTAACATTCAGAGATAATGACAAGTACTAGCCTGTGCTCCTTCCTTGAGGACCCTCTCCTTTGTCTTCCTGATTACATTGTCTCATCCTTCTAGATCTAGTTCTGTCGCCTTCTGTACAGCAAAGCCTCTCCTGAAGCCTTATGCAGGCAGCTCACTTCACCCAGATCACTCTTTCCTTGTGCAGCTGGTAGAGGTGCAGTGGGTATAGGCCTCTACTGTCTCCTGCTTATTGCAAGGATTTATGACTTATCTGGTTCCCACATTAAACTGCGGATTTCTCATTTATTCCTTTAAACCTGATACTGAGGGCAAATCCTGCCATCTGGTAGCTACTCAAGATTAATAAGTGGTAAGTTCACAGGTGGATGGATGAATGAAAAGTAGATTGGGTTATTTTCCCAGGGCCAGAGGCTTCATTCACACATCTACCATAGCCATTATTTGTCTGTATAGGCACTTATTTGTCTATATATGTTTCCCTTTATCAGATCACAGGTTCCTTGAGTCTTGTTCATAAATTCATTTTCAGTATATTTCAGTGTCTGGCATATATAAAACACTAAATAAAATGCTTACTAAATGAATGGATGCATGGATGCTTCCTATTATAAGCACTCACACGTTATCAAGATTTGGTGGTATGAGATCTTGGAAAGCATTTGATAAATGAACATTATTATTATAAATAAATAGTTGCTAGAAGGGTGCTTACAGATTCACACATAGTAAGAACCAAACACACATAGTAAGAACCAAACAAGATGCAAACTTGAAAGTGGAGCATATTTGCAATATTTAAATGATATATTGTTTGAAGTAAACAAATTACAGAAAACTTAGCACTTGGCCACAGGAATGTTTTGAGTTTGGATAATTGAAACCCTTTCTTCCTGCATGAAATAAACTAAATTGAGCCCATTGTAATTATTCCCTTGCTTCTCTTAGTAGTTCTTATGAGTAAATGGGCCAATAAAAAGTAGCCACTGTTTCTGATGTAGTGGTCTTGGGGGAGATGGACAGTGAGGAGCTGATCTCCTGATAGAAGGAGGTGTGCTGAGCCCCACCATGGCACGGGCTGTTGAAGGGTACATTCCACTTGTTCTGATGGTACCTTGCGACCCAATGTGGCCTTGTGGTTTCTATCTTCCACTCAGAGGAGTCACTGATCTTACATTAATACCCACAACCATATCCAACTCCAGTGGGAAATGTCTGGGCAGGCTGTTTCTTTTTGTTCTTGATCCACTAAAACAAATAAACAGAACTTTCTCCTCTCTTTTTAAGGGGAGGGTGCTGAAAGTACTCTTTTGATCATGAGAAGCTTGGGAGGAAATTGAAATAGACCATTTCCTTTGACCCTAATTTCTCTGAACAACTCAGTCAACAAAAACACAGACTCCAAAGGTTGTGTGAGCATAAATAAGATACACACATGAAAGTACTTTATAAACTGGAAAATTCTATGCCAGTAATAGGTACTATAAGTAAGGTTTATCTACTATATGCACATTGTTTTCACTGAATAAATACTGGTATTATCAATGTGTGCAATGTTGTTTCTCTAAAGATACAGATGAAAGGTTCAAGCAACACTCAATGAATTGAGCAAGCACTGGTATAATTCTGGCTAAAATTAATAGTATGGGAAGGGTTTTATCCCATTTTTCTGTCTTAATTCTCCATTTCATTGGGCCCAGCCTAGACATACTATTCCTTAATTTAAGTTTGCCAGGTAAATAAATCAATGATAGTGTTGTGGTGTTATCTGAAGAAAGTAGAATCTATCTATCTATCTGTGTGTGTGTGTGTGTGTGTGTGTGTGTACATGAACAAGGAAGTGGGGAGAATAACAGTAACTCTTTCAGATGATGACTACTGCTTCTTCATGTGCATGAAATGTGTAAGTACAGAAAAGGACAAAGAAGCCATTCATATGTTCCCATCACTCATAACATTACAGACACCAATGAATACACCAAAGCAGGTGTGTGGAGATCAAGATAATTTATGAGTGACAAAGAAATAAAATATTATTTCAAAAACAAACAGCCATATATTCATAATGATGAAGGGTTTTAATTTTGATCAAAAAATTTTTAAACAATACTTTTCCTTTTTACTACTAAAAAGGACTTTCAGACTCTTACATCAGACGTACTAGGTAAAAAGTGAAGGCAAAGTTTACCAATTACTATGTAAATTTGTGTTATTATCAGGTGGGATGACTCAGATTCCACCTCCCTCCCTCCAAAAGCCATCTTTTTCATCCAAGAAAACCAATCCAGATTAAGGGAAAAAAGACAAAATGGGTTGTTCATGGGGGAAAGAAAGAAACAGAGGGAGGTGGAGAGAGAGGGAGGGAGGGAGGGAGGAAGGGAGGGAAGAGAGGAAAACGGTCCTGGTGGACTTCAGAAAACTTTGGGCTAAAACAGTTTTGAGATAAATCATTTAGGAAATGTAATTTACTAGGTTGAAATTAAGGAATTAACTCTTCTATTTCAGAATACTAGGTCTTAACAAAAAGTTAGTTGTCACCCTAGTCCCCAAAAGGCAGTGTGGCTCTTCTCGTGGTGACACGCTCACTGTTTTTCCTTAGTTTATTCCTTGTTGGTCATTAATAACTTTATAGAAAAGACATATGATGTTTACAACAGTGTTTTCCAAATTTAAACGGTGTAATACCAGCAGAATATTAAATTGTTTTTTCCATTTTTTAAATTAAGGTGTCACTGATATACAATCTTTTGAAGGTTTCACATAAGCAACATCGTGGTTACTACATTCACCCTCATTATCAAGTCCCCCCAACACACCCCACTGTAGTCACTGTCCATCAGCATAGCAGTGCTATAGAGTCACTACTTGTCTTTGTGCTACACTGCCTTCCCTGTGACCCCTCTACATTATGTGTGCTAATCATAATACCCCTTGATTCCCTTCTCCCTCCTTTCCCACCCACTCTTCCCTTTGGTAACCACTAGTCCCTTCTTGGAGTCCATGAGTCTGCTGCTGTTTTGTTCCTTCAGTTTTGCTTCATTGTCATACTTCACAAATAAGTGAAATCATTGGGTACTTGTCTTTCTCCAGCTGGCTTACTTTGCTGAGCATAATACCCTCCAGCTCCATCCATGTTGTTGCAAATGGTAGGATTTGTTTTCTTCTTATAGCTGAATGATATTCCATTGTGTATATGTACCACCTCTTCTTTATCCATTCATCTACTGATGGACACTTAGGTTGCTTCCTTATCTTGGCTATTGTAAATAGTGCTGCAATAAACATCGTGGTGCATCTGTCTTTTTGAATCTGAGAAGTTGTTTTCATTGGGTAAATTCCAAGGAGTGGGATTCCTGGGTCAAATGGTATTTCTATTTTTAGTTTTTTGAGGAACCTCCATATTGCTTCCACAATAGTTGAACTCATGTTACATTCCCACCAGCAGTGTAGGAGGGTTCCCCTTTCTCTGCATCCTTGCCATCATTTGTTGTTCCTTGTCTTTTCGATGTTGGTCATCCTAACTGGTGTGAGCATGTAATCGTGAGAACAGCCGCACTGCCTTTGGATACTAGGGTAACAACTAACTTTTTCTTAAGATCGAGTATTCTGAAATGTAAGAGTTCATTCCTTAATTTCAACCTAGTAAATTATACATCCTAACATTGTGGTTTTAATTTGCATTTCCCTGATGATTAGTGATGTGGAACATCTTTTCATGTGCCTGTTGGCCATCTGAATTTCTTCTTTGGAGAAGTGTCTGTTCAGATCCTATGCCCATTTTTTAATGTAATAACCCCTTTTAAAGAAGGAAAAACAAATTCTTGCATACTCCTAGAATGAAATAATTTTCATGGTAATTTTACTTAAATATTCATAAACAAATTACATAAAACTCATAGTCCATGTCCATGTTCTGTTTCAACTATAAAACCAAAATTAATTTACAGATTAAGTGCAAATAAAAATATAACACTAAATTCAAATAACAGCTATGTTTCCATACAACAAAAATGATGTTGGGTTGAGTATTAGAAGGATGCATTTTGGGGTTTTCTGCTTCACTGTGTACTGCCTTGGTTTTGAACATGCCTGGAACATATTTTGAATCATTGAACATTGTTTTTATTTTTCCTTTTAAACAATGACATTAATTTTAACCAATTCTTTGTCTTTGTTGGGCTGGTCTGCTTAACAGCACCCTCCAAACTGCAACAGTACCAAATATTCTAACAATAAGAAGGCATAATGAGATTTTTTTCACTTTGCCCATTTACCTCACTTACTGAATGAATTGTTGCTAATCAATATATACAAAGACGGAATCTCTTGCTGTGAGGTTCTGTGTGCTTTCAGGTGACTCCATTTACCACCTCCCGGCCTCTAAGTGACTTCCCTACCTGTGAGGCCTATATTCATATAGTGCACCATAGTATCACATGGCCTCCACACGCCTCTCATGCAATTGTAAACATACACTTGTATTTGGGTATTTGTTTATAAGTGTTACCCAAATGATCAAGATAACACTCACACTAAAAATTTTTAATTATTGTTGAAATGAAAGCACAAAATGTGGAAATTCTTGTGGCGAACTCGAAGATGCCTTCTGTGTTTTGAAAGTCAGTGATTTTTAAACACTCTTTGTAGAGTATCTCTGATTGGCATCACTTGCCACTGACAGGGATGCAACTAGAAGTAAAAACTTGAGCAAATGGACACTACTGAAAGCTTAAGAAGTCAGACTGAATTCTGCTCTACAAATCTTAGAAGGATATTAAGACAGCTGTAGTCATGCTAACTGTGCTCCACAGATGGAAACTACAATATTCAACTAAGGGTTCATCTCAAAACTCCATCTCTGGCATACAGTGTGTAACCTTCAGCCTCTGCAAGTAATGAACTTCACCATGAAGCTGCTGATTATTAGTTTTATTTACATCTAAAATGCTGATTAAAAAAAAATTCAAAGTAGACATTTGTGGGAGAATGCTTCCACTTTAGGATCTTCACCAATTTTTCTGATCAGCATAAGCAAGTATCCTTTTCCCTTCTGGCTCTTTGGAAATAATGATGCCTTGTATGGTAGGGTGACACAATTTTTTTTTTAAGCAAAAGAAGATGATGAAAGAATCTCACTAGGAGACAGAGGGACTTACACAGAAATTAAATATTTTTCAGTTATTGGTTTAAGCAGTGCTTAAAAAGAAGATAGCACTACAGCTTTTAAATTCTGTCTGGAAGAAAGAAAGGGAACTTTGATGTAGAACTATCATCTCAGTTTCTTTTTGCAAATTCTGCCTGATGAGTGGGGTCCTGCACTCAGTTCAGCTATCTGTCCCACATCACCTGAAATCAATGGCCTCAATTCCATGTCTGTCCAACTAGTACATTCTTCTGGGGGTCAAACCAAGCTGGATTTTAAAAACAGCTGGAAATATAGATTCTGACTAGACAGATCCTAGATTGAAGAAATACATTTGCTGACAGAATACATCCTGGCACCTTATCTCTTGGCTCCTTCTCTTCCCTGCCCACTATGCCTTAGTTCCTTCCCAGTTTTAATGATATCTTAAAGAAAACCCAACTTAATAAGACAATATTTGTAACTTCTCAGAGAGTTGGAGTGCCCTCTTGTGGGAGTATCTAGTAGTCATCCAGGTACCCCCAATCATCTGAATTTGTGAGGCCACATTTCCCAGGTGTGCTAAGCTGAACATGTTCCCCTGTTGTGCTTTATATTTATGGAACTAACTCTCATGGGTATTACAGCCATAGGTAAATGAGAAGGGGTAGAAATATGATAGCCAGTAGCCACTGGTATAAGAATATATTTTCCAAAACAATATTGATTTAATTTCTTTTTCTTTTAAAATGTGGTGGTGGTAGGAGGTGGGAGTGTGTAGTAATTTTCCAGAATAAACAGAATGAAGGCCCCAAATCAAGGTCTTACATTCACTTGAATATCAGTTGTTGGGATCTCATCATAACAGAGTTGAGAGCTCTAGCTTAAGTAAGATGTAGAAATTTGGTCCAAAATACAGCTGAAATAAGACAGAATGAGAATTAATAATAGTAATACCACAAAAACACAGTTTTCTAACTACTTCAAAGCATAAATCTTTAAAAATTATTTGGAAGAATTTCAAACATACATAAAATAGTGTGTGAGAGAAGTATAATTAACCCCCATTTACTATCGGACAGCTTCAACAATTACCAACTCATTACTAATCTCATTTCTTCCATACCCCTTTCTCCCTCTCCAGTTATTTAGCAGTAAACTCCAGGTATCATAACCTCTCATAAATAAATATTTCAGAAGGTATCTCTAAAAGATAAGAACTCCCTTTAAAAAACATAACCACATTATCACATATAAAAATTAACAATAATTCCTTAATATCATAAAAGATCATGGTAATGTTCAAATTTCCCTCATTGTCTCTTTTTTTTAAGACTTAATTTTTTTAGAGCTGTTTTAGGTTTACAATAAAAATTGAGAGGAAGGTATAGAGATTTCCCATATACACCCTGCTCCCAAACCTGCACAGCAGCCTCCCCCACTATCAACATCACTCACCAGAATGGTATGTGCATGTGTGTATATATATATATATTAAAATTTCTATATTATATATATAATATAGAATTTTTATATATTATATATAAAAATACATATATGCAAAATATATATATATATTTAAAATATTTTTCTACTTTAATTTTTTTTGGTATCATTAATCTACAATTTCATGAGGAACATTATGTTTACTAGACTACCCCCTTTACCAATTCCCTCCCACATACCCCATTACAGTCACTGTCCATCAGTGTAATAAGATGCTGTGGAGTCACTACTTGTCTTCTCCATGTTGTACAGCCCTCCCCGTGCCTCCCCCCACATTATACATGCTAATCGTAATGCTCCCTTTCTTCCCCGCCCCCTTATCCTTCCCTTCCCACCCATCCTCCCCAGTCCCTTTCCCTTTGGTAGCTGTTAGTCCATTCTTGGGTTCTGTGAGTCTGCTGCTGTTTTGCTCCTTCAGTTTTTTTCTTTGTTCTTATACTCCACAGATGAGTGAAATCATTTGGTACTTGTCTTTCTCCTCCTGGCTTATTTCACTGAGCATAATACCCTCTAGCTCCATCCATGTTGTTGCAAATGGTAGGATTTGTTTTCTTCATATGGCTGAATAATATTCCATGTGTATATGTACCACATCTTCTTTATCCATTCATCTACTGATGGACACTTAGGTTGCTTCCATATCTCGGCTGTTGTAAATAGTGCTGCGATAAACAGAGGGGTGCATATGTATTTTTCAAACTGGGCTGCTGCATTCTTAGGGTAAATTCCTAGGAGTGGAATTCCTGGGTTAAATGGTATTTGTATTTTGAGCTTTTTGAGGAACCTCCATACTGCTTTCCACAATGATTGAACTAATTTACATTCCCACCAGCAGTGTAGGAGGGTTCCCCTTTCTCCACAACCTTGCCAACATTTGTTGTTGTTTGTCTTTTGGATGGTGACGATCCTTACTGATGTGAGGTGATATCTCATTGTGGTTTTAATCTGCATTTCTCTGATGACTAGTGAAGTGGAGCATCTTTTCATGTGTCTGTTGGCCATTTGAATTTCTTCTTTGGGAAGTGTCTGTTCAGCTCCTCTGCCCATTTTTTAATTGGATTATTTGCTTTTTGTTTGTTGAGGTGGGTGAGCTCTTTATGTATTTTGGATGTCAACCCTTTATCAGATCTGTCATTTATGAATATATTCTCCCATATAGGATGGCTTTTTATTCTATTGGTGGTGTCCTTTGCTGTACAGAAGCTTTTCAGCTTGATATAGTCCCACTTGTTCATTTTTTCTTTTGTTTCCCTTGCCCGGGGAGATATGTTCATGAAGAAGTTGCTCATGTTTATGTCCAAGAGATTTTTGCCTATGTTTTTTTCTAAGAGTTTTATGATTTCATGACTTACATTCAGGTCTTTGATCCATTTCGAGTTTACTTTTGTGTATTGGGTTAGACAATGATCCAGTTTCATTCTCTTACATGTAGCTGTCCACTTTTGCCAACATCAACTGTTGAAGAGGCTGTCATTTCCCCATTGTATGTCCATGGCTCCTTTATCATATATTAATTGACCATATATGTTTGGATTAATGTCTGGAGTCTCTATTCTGTTCCACTGGTCTGTGGGTCTGTTCTTGTGCCAGTACAAAATTGTCTTAATTACTGTGGCTTTGTAATAGAGCTTGAAGTGGGGAAGTGAGATCCCCCCTGCTTTATTCTTCCTTCTCAGAATTGCTTTGGCTATTCGGGGTCTTTTGTGGTTCCATATAAATTTTAAAACTATTTGTTCCAGTTTCTTGAAGAATGTTGTTGGTATTTTGATAGGGATTGCATTGAATTTGTAAATTGCTTTAGGCAGGATGGACATTTTGACAATATTAATTCTTCCTAGCTATATATATATTTTTAACCAAGGATGAAACTATCCTGACACATCATAATCATCTAAAGTCCATAGTTCAGCTTAGAGTTCACTCTTGGTGTTGCATATTTAATGGATTTGGGAAAATGTATAGCAGATATTCATATTTACAGTATCATACAGAATATTTTTGTTGCCCTAAAAATCCTCTCTGCTCTGTCTGTTCAAACCCTGCCTCCCCCAGCCCACCATTCCTGGCAACCGCTGATGTTTTTATTGTCTCCATAGTTTTGCATTTCCCAGAATGTGATATAAATGGAATCACACAGTATGTAGCCTTCTCAGATTGCTTTCTTTACTTAGTAATATGCATTTAAGATTCTTCTCTGTCTTTTCCAAGCTTGATAGCTCATGTCGTTTTAGTGCTGAATAATATCCCACTGTCTGGTTGTAACACAGTTTATTTGTCCATTCACCTACTGAAGGACCTCCTGGTTATTTCCAAGTTTTGGCAATTATGAATAAAACTGCTATAAAAGTTTATGTGTACGTTTTATGTGGACATAAATTTTCGACTCCTTTGGGTAAAACACCAGAGTGCAGTTGCTGGATCATATGGTAAGAGTATATTTAGTTTTGTAAGATACTATCAGTCTTCCAAAGTGGAAGAACCATTTTACATTTCAACCAGCAATGAATGAGAGTCTCTGTTGTTCCATGTCTTCACCAGCATTTGATGTAGTCAGTGTTCCAGATGTTGGCCATTCTTATAGGTGTGTAGTGGTATCTCATTGTTTTAGTTTGCATCTCCCTATTGACATATAATGTGGAGCATCTTTTCACATGTTTACTTGTCATCTGTGTATCTGCTTTGGTAAGGTGTCTGTTAAGGTTTTTGGCCTATTTTAAAAATCAGCTTGTTTTCTTATTATTGAGTTATAGTCTCTTTTAATCTGTAGGTTCTCTCTTACATTTTAGTTATGAAACCGAGTTGCTTGACTGCAGTTTCCATAATCTGGATTTTTATGAATGCATAATTTTGGTGTTGTATAGGAGTTCCTCTCTCCTGTATTGCTCTAAATGAGTAGTTAGATCAGTAAACTTGATCAGATTCAGGTTCAATTTTTTTGTTTGGCAAGGCTACTTCTCAGGTAGTGATGCAGCCTTCCACCAGGAGGCGCACTTGCTCTCTTTGAGATGCCAGCTGATACTGATTATTGCATTGATTCATTAATGAACTATGATTATGAAATAGTGATATTCTACCTCTGCCAGCCCTTGTTTTATTAGGTTTTTGTATTTATTTAAATAAATTTCCCCTCTCAACTATTTTGTTACTTAAAATGCCAATTATGGAGAGGCCAGAAAGAACGCTTTTTTTCCCTCTATTTTTACCAGTTTTCAAAGTAAGGAATTGGTTCCCTGACACCATTCAAAAGCGACCAGTGAGGTTTTTTCTTTTTTAAATCACTATGAACTCATGTATGTGAACATACTTGATATTTTTCATTTCACTGGAGTCATTATATTTATTGATGCTCAAATTGTTCCATGTTTGTAGTGAAAGTCTATCCAAATTGGTTCCTGAATCCTTTTGACATGACCCAGCTAGTCTTTAAAAACTTCCCTGCCTTCTGTTAAGATAATATATTCTAAACTTCTTTCACATTTCCTCAGACCTGGAATTACTATTTCACTAAGGCAATGGTTCTCAAAGTGTGTGTCCCTGTGCTTCTTTGATGGGATCTGTGAGGTCAAAATTCTTTTCATAATAATATTAAGATGCAATTTGCCCTTTTTAACTCTCGTTCTGTCACAAACGTGTACAAAATTTCCCAAGGGCTACATGGTGTGTGATGTTATGATTAAATGCAGAAATGGTTATAAGAATTCTGCTGTCATTTATTAAGCCAGACATTAAAGAGATTTACAAAAATGTAAAATAATGGCAGTCATTGCACTAAATAATTTTTGTTATTTTAAAATCTGTTTTAATTTCTAGTTCAGTAAACATCAGTAGATATAACCCACATAAATGAAAGCTCTTTGGGGCCTTCAACAATTTTTAAGAGTTTTAAAATGTTTTGGGAGCGAAATGTTTGTAAACTGCTGCTTTTAGGAATACTGGTTCCTTTTAATGGAGAATGGTACTTAGAAATCACAATCTAGGACCTAGAGATGTTTCTGGTTACTGGGTTGGTCATTGTTTTTAGGCCATTTCAATGGACAGAGCTAAGATAAAATTTATGTGTATATATATATATATTTATTTAAAGACAAATATATAGATATATATAGAGAGAGTTGATACTGATTCTTTCCATTCAAATTCAGGGCTACAGAGTTTTTACTTAAACTCATACAACTTGCATTTGTATCTACTTTCTTCCATTATAAAAATCCCAGCATAAATGCTTATTTCAGCATCAGATTACCAATACCACCACTACTGTCACTATTGACAATATGATTACTTAAAACAGTTTAAGATTTTTCTTTTTTCAGTTCTTTTTGTCTTTGAGGTGTATCTTTTGTCTCTGAGGTACATCTCTCTATAGACGTACAGTTATTTGATGGTTTAAACTTACTTGAAATGGTGTGTGTTTTCAAGATTATGCCACCTAGCAGATCAGTTAGATCCATGTGTTTTTAGTTTTGATTTTTAAAGGCTATTTAAAAACAAATTTAATTGATTTATAATAATATGAAATGTTTACATGGTTCTAGACTCAAATGTCTTAAGTGTAATATATTCAGGGAAGTTTAGCTTCTATTCCCGTCTCCTCTGTTCCTTCCTCCCCCTATAGGTAACATTGCAAAAATCACAATCATTTTCCATTACTTTAAAAAGTTAAGCAAACATGTTACATTTAGCATTATGAGACTCCACTTTTTGGATAAAAGTTACCATACTGTATACACTTCTCTCCACTTAGCTTTTTTCATTTAACAATATATTCTGGAGATCACTCCTCAGTTGTATATAGAGCACTTTTTGAGTTATTGTAACATATATTCAACCAGTCCTCTATTGAGGAATTTTTGGGTAATTTCCAGTGTTTTATTATAGTGCTACAGTGAATAGTCTTGCACACTCCTTTCATATTTTTATCATTCTATCTTTTGCATAGAGTCCTAGCAGTGGGATTGCTGGGTCGAAATATGAATGCATCTAATTCTGCTAGATACTAACCTACTCTTTTTACTTCCGCAGTACAGAGGGTGGAACAGACTGAGGCCGCTGCTCAAGCTCATTGTACGAGTCACTGACATGGCTGTGATTAAACTTGGATGTAACGGTCTCCACAGACTGCCTTGGTCAAGGGTAGGGGAATTAAGGTGGGAGTGGCGAGTGAAGAATTTTGCTCTTGGAGATCAGATTCACTAAAGCACATATTCTCATCCTTTCAGGTCCCAACACACGGGTCTAGTCCTGTCATCTCTCATACTTCCTTTTACCCGCCACGTCCCCCGTATCCTTTAACGAAAGCGCTCCCCACCCTCTCACTCCTAATCTGGGGCAGATCGAGAGGGGAGTGCGGGGGCGCAGGACTTTGCGCATGCCCAGCCACGAGGCGGACATTGGAGCCGCTGCGGCAGCACCCGAGTGACGCCATAGCGGCGTGTAGCTCCCAGGCGTCCTTGCAAGGTCGCTTTGCAGAGGAGCGCGCGTAGGTGACAAGACCCTGGTTCCGGGGACGCGCCGAGTCCTTCTACCTGGGAACCAGCGGCTAAATGTCCGGGTACACGCCAGACGAGAAACTGCGACTGCAGCAGCTGCGAGAGCTCAGAAGGCAATGGCTAAAGGACCAGGAGCTGAGCCCCCGGGAGCCGTTGCTGCCCCCGCAGAGGTTGTGGCCAATGGAGAAATTCTGGAATAAATTTTTGAGGGGCCAGGCCCCCTGGAGGAATGTGGTGAGTGACGGGCCTCCCCCGCCCCCGTACACGCCCCACCGCGACAGCCAGCCTGGCTGCTGGACGCCGCTCACTGTAGCTACACCGAGGCCTGACACTGCTCTGCGCCCGCCAAGTCCCGGTAGTTTCCAGAGGGAGAAATGAGGTTCATCCTAGACTTAGGTTTAGCGGGGACGGTGCCTTGCCCCCAAGACTCCTGGTTTGGGAATCGGGTCCAGGAGTTCAGGAACATGTATGGCTTTGGGAGAGTCATGCCTTTTTGCTGTCAAGTGTGATGAGAAAGAGGCGAATCTCCAGGTTTTTCAGGACGCTGCACATTAGTCTCTCTTGACTGTAGCAATCTTCTCTAAGAATGATGGCCAAGGGTTTACTATAGTTAAAAATTACATGATTTTATTATTCGGGGACCCCTGTCTGACTGTTAAGGTTGAGACCAACTAACACCATTCAACTGCTAGAAGGCACAGGGAGCCTCTAACCGGCAGTACAGCTCCATGTGAGCACCATAAAAGACAGCATCCTATTGAAATATTTAATGAATCATATTCAACACCTACCTTTTTAAACTACCACAGTGTGCTTTTAATACACTTTTAAAAAGTCATTCCTGGACTTTATTCTGCAGGAAATCACTCGTTTAAAGAGCTTTATTTCTAGGGTCTCTGGACATTTTCTTGAGGTCGTTAAGTCATATCAGTCATGGGTGATGAGCACCATTATCTTAGAATTGCTTTCAGTTAACTGACTTCGGTTAATAATTGTAATACAAATAAGTGACACTTGGGACCTTGCTTTGTGCCTAGTGTTTTTTTTTTATGGAAGAAAAAGTAGCACTTTGTTCAGGGTTTTACATGTTACTTTATTTAGTTATTTAATCTTATATGGTAGAAACGACTACTAATCCTCATTTAAAATGTGTGGAACCCAAGGCCTACAAAATTTCAGTGAAATACACATTGGCACAGAGCTGGGAATCAAAGGAGTTCAACTGAAATTCACGTGTATCTACTTTCTTACCGTGCTACCAACTCTGGGGCATATTTTTCTGACAAAGTGGACTTGTGGTGGTAAAATTAAACTAGTTCAACTTTCCTCTTTGTATCCCTGACATTACTTGTTTTTGCAGCCATTGGTTGAAAGCTGACATCCCACCCATCAGTCAGTGATATAAGGAAGTAAATAATCATTTGTTGCAATGTCTTATTTTACTTTGAGTTAATTTTTTTCTTCCATAAAAAAAAAAACACTTCAAAGAATCTAGATTGACCTTTCCCTGAAAAGAGAGTTGTGTTTCAGTAAAATTGGCTGCCACAGAAAAGTTCTATTTTTAGTTCTCTATTGCCTTTCTTTTTTAAAATAGTGTGTTTAAAGACATTTCATTGTGAACTTGGAACACCCCTATCCCAATATGTAAAATGTTCTTTTTTCTGGCACTGGTGTGCTCAAAGTTGTCTGCCTTACACCTGGAGTGATGCAAATGTGTTGATTGTATCTGAAATTGATACTTTAGGGACATGACTACCTGAAAAAGTCTGTAGGCTTGATTACTCTGGTTATGTCAGTTAAAGTTATTTTTTCATTATTTATGCTGTTTTATCTTTAACAGACTTACAGTAAGGATGTTTTTGGGTGTCTCTTTTAAAAAACATGTATCTGTAAATGCCTTACTAGTTTTGCAAAATGCTACTTGTCGTAAGCCTCATTTGCTCTGAACTCCAGGTCCTATGTTTAATAAAGTTATTTGAATGGGTGAGGTTAGATATAGAATATAAGGAAATATGCAGCACTAGACATTTAAAAATAATCATGGCAATGTTTTATCATTGATGCTTTTTTTCTGCCATAAATGTGAAAAATGGGATATCTATTTACTTTGTGTTTTTTGTTTTTTTTACTCCCCAGATTTATAAGGTATACCGACACAGTATATTTGCTTTTACTTGTGTAGTTATACCTGCCTGGATTATTCATTATTATCTCAAATATCATGTGAATGTAAGTATGTTTTCAGAATGTGTTTTCTGGAATTTATTTTTTATATTGTACAAAATTTTCCTATGTGGGTACACTTATCCTGTTCTACTGAGTAGACCACCACTTATAACTGATTTTGAAATACTTTGAATCCTTTTAGGTAAAATGTTTAATGAAATTTAAGTAGCATATGGTTTTTCAAACAGTTAATCTTTGTATTAGTTGCTTACAACTTAAATGAATTTTCTCGTAAAACCAATGTTTAAAAGATCAAAATGTAGTTGACCTAATAATGTGTGTGAATTTGGGGCCCTGCTTAGGAAGGGAGAAGAGAATTTCTACTTTTTTTTAATCATAGATCTGGTATTAGATAAAATTCTAATTAGACAAAGGTTATCTTTGTCATCGTCCCATTTCTTCTCTTTCCTGCATTCTGATTTTTCACAGCTTAACCTTTGTTTAGAATCCAGAAATGTCCAAAAGCTTGAACTTTTTCACTATAAAATCTTGACTGTGGTGATTGAACTAAGCCAGTTACCATATTTTAAAGGCTGGTACAGGGTGTTGGCTCCAAGGCAGGGTGAAGGAGTGCATTTCAGGGAGTGGCAGGGAAGGGAGAGTAGTGGTGGCTGCCCAGCATGGAGTGTTGCCCCCTAGAGTGAGGAGGCCATTCTTGTACCCAGTGAGGAATGTTAGTTCTGAGTGGGTTGCTGGCTGGGAGGCGTGGTGAGTACACCTTTTTGGAGAGTGGCACTAGCAGCAATTGGTTTAGGCTGTTGGAACCTGGCCCAGGGGAAGAGGACATGGGGAGGAAGGGTGGTTTGGAGCACTGGTGCACGTGGCCCCCCGGAGTAACAGGTCAGAGCCTGAGTGAGGTGAGGAAGCTGTTTAGACTGGCATATGGTGGTGGTGACAGGAGACTGGTTATATGCAGGCAGATTGACCAAATAAATATGTCTATTGATGATAAAGAGACCCCAGATTCTCATTTTTAGCAAAGGGAGTTAGTTATACATGCAGAAAGGGAGAAACCCTGTGGTACTGGAGTGGAATTGGAAGTATCAGTGTGAGCTCATGGTTTTTAGTATGTATTGATAGACACACGAACAAATATAGGTGTAAATATGGATATTCCCTGGCTTTGTCCACTGACGGCACCTGGGAGCAGTGCTACTATATGGTAATGAGCATTTTTTGAATGCTGTTGTCCACTGAAAAGATCCAGAGCTCTCTGGAGAAATGGCTGATTCTAGGACTGGTGCAGGGAAAGGACAAGATGAGCTTGCAGTGCCAGAGAGTCAAGACGTGTTCAAAGAATGATGGAGGTATATCTAAAGGACACGGAGTCAACTTGAAAGGATTCCCACTGGGACAATGTGAGCATCAAAATAAATAGTAATAGATGATAGCCAGCTGAATAAATAAAATGCAAATCATGAGTCCATATTCAAATAAATGAATAAATAGGTAGAAGAGAAAGTGTTTTTTGGTGCAATAATTACTAAATAAGTGGATAAGGAATGATAGAAAAGTCACCATTTGAGAATCATAGCAACATTTTATTCAGCCAAGGGGCATCAAAAGATGCCAAGATTAATCTCAAAATATCTATCTTCAACATATTTGTTACCTAGGGGGAAAAAAGTAACTTTGTAGTGGAGAAACCTGGCAGATACACCTTACTCAAGAAATCTAAATTAACATTACTAATAATGGGATAAACTGAAATTGTGTATTAATAGGATGCAAGAAGAAAGCACCATCAATTTTGTGGTATTCCTACCAAAAATGCACAACCTGAGTCTAATCATGAGGAAACATAAGACAACTCAAATTGAGAGACTTTCCTGCATAATAATTGGCTTGTTACCTTCAAAAGTGTCAAGATCATGAAAGTTAAAGTACTGAAGATTTGCTCCAGATTGAAAAAGACTGAAGAGGCATGTCCACTAAATGCAATTCTTGATTAATGGGCATAATCTGCATTGCCAAAAGAACAAACTCAGCACTGGTAGTCAGAATATCAGAGCCTACGCAATGGAGAGTAAGTCATGTAAGGGGATTTTCTGAGAATTCCAAACAATTATTGAGACATTTGGTAAGATGTGAATGGGTTATTTAGACTAGGTAGAAGGTAGTAACATAGCCACATTAATATCTTGATCTCTGATCTTGATGGCTGTTTTATGATTATTTTAGGAATGATATTGTCTTTATCTGTAGGAAACACTAAATAAGCCAGTCAGCAATTTACTATGCAGTGATCCAATAAAAAAATATATTTTTATAATTCTTGCAAGTTTCTATAAGTTTAAAATTGTTTCAAGATAAAACAAGAGTTAGGTACTTCCTATGAAATTGTAGATAATGCAGTTGAGGTTTGCTTTCTGTTAGCGTGTTGAAAGGAAAATGAAACAAAAAATGGGTTCTCAGAAATTTCCTTCTAACATGACTTTTTCCCTGTTGATTGTGTAGTCTCTTTACAATTCTGATTGCTGACATCATTCTTCTCACTAAGCAGATTATGCCAGTTGAACAGCAAGTATGGGGTGGCTAGTATCTCCTCTTCTTTAATTGCTATAAAAAGAATATACGAGACAAAATTCCTGACTTCAAGGTGTTTATATTAAAGTTGGAAGATAGTTACGATTTGGGTAAGAGTATGGAAGAGAAAAGTTATGCCAGTTAGAAGGAAAGATAAGGGATCAGTAATAAGCGTGGTCATACCTACCCAAGACTGAGAAGAGGACCAGAATAGCAGGTCTCTTGGCTCAGTAGGTTGAGACCAATTAATGGGAGATTTTGAAAGGTAGGCAGAGGAGATTGAACTTTATATTGTGGGCCGTGGGAAGCTGTCCATTTTTAAACAGGAGAGTGACTTGTTAAAAATATATATATTTAGGAAAACAAAACATTGATATGTGGGGTGAATTGGAAGGAGAAAAGTACTGATGTCAGACAAATCAGCTTGAGCCTGTTGCAGTTTAGTAGATGCTAGTTGAGAATCTGGTTAGGGCAAAGTTAAGAATGAAAAAGAAAAGTGAAGCCAGAAGACACTTCTTCGGGAAGAAATAACCCTAGTTAAGCTGGGAATGAAACCAAGGTCAGAGTCATCTATGACTCTAAAATTTCTAGCCTTGGGGTTATAAATAGGGTTTGGAAAAGAGGACTTTCTGATAATTGAGAAGTAAATTAGTTTAGGAGCATGTGCTGCCACCTCAGTTTCTGAGGATGGCCAGTGGATGTGGCCTGTCTTCTGTGTTAAAAACATGAGATTAGTGGAAGCTCGTATAAATTAGAGTTGGGGTTCAGTGTTTTCACTTTAAAAACCAACAGAAAATCTTTCTGTAGCCCATAAAGGTGGCTGATGATTTATATGTCCATGGGTCAGAGTATAGTTCATATTTCTTTTGTTGATGGGCTTAAATGAACAAAGTTTTATATTCATGTTTATCTGTAAATTGACAGGCCACTCTATACCATTACATGTTTGTTATTTTTTCACTGTCTTAACATGCAAGACCCTAGAGAAGAAAAAAATGTTACTTTCTATCATTTACAGTTTTTTTTTTAACATCCAAGAGTGGGTTTTTAAGTGCAGAAAGAACTGTTCACAGTTATCTGGAATATAAATTACTATTCAATTTGTTACTTTCAAATGTTAAAACTTTCTTTTTCCTAATTCTTTAAATTGGATTTTAAAATTCTGTTAAACTACTTACACATCTAATAAAATATGAACAGTTTCTTATTTTCTTTGCTTTTATTTTTGTTGGGTTAATTCAAGTTGAACTCTCCTAAAACAATTCCACTTACAAAATAATCATATTCTCTTAAATGTTTTAAACTGCAATTTATAAACCTTACATATTGAATTTTATTTTTAAGTATTTGTAGGACAAATTAATGACCCTAAAAAGCAAAATGTTTTTAAAAATCACAAGTTTGTATCAATAATGCATTTTAACTAGAATCCTAAAACTAATCTTTTAGAACTCCTAGTATCCAGATTACCTTAATGATATCAAGCACTCTAAATAACAATATATGATTGTCCCTGTGTTTTCAGAACTTTTTAAATTTGATATTCACCTCTTTATACCCTGGGTTTAATTTATTTTGTCATGTCTATAGTCAACTAGTATTTTTTAGGGTTGAAAAGACATTTATCTACTAAGAGAAGCAAATTTAACAAGCTGCAGTTACTAGGTCCACGATTCAAGACATTAATCGTGCTTATCCAAGGGATTCATACTTTCAGGTGATTTTTCCTGAGCCACAGATGGATATAATTGAACGTTTTGTGTCAGTAGATGTCCCAAGGCCTCTCCTTTGCCTTATACTTTCTTCTGATTTGGGTAGCCTGCATCCTCAATAGCACTGAAGCCAGCTGGCTTCAGCTAACACCTTACTGCCTAATTGAATTTTACATTCTCTCTGAAGACACTTTTAAGTGTTTCTTCCTCTGGCCATAGTACTTAAAATATACTTAAATGTTCTCACATTGTATTCTGAAATTCTCTCCTGCTTTTGGATCCAATTTCCCTTCATCATGCAAATAATCTTTCAAGAACAGTGTTTTTGGTGTGGTATATTGTGCAGATGTCTATGCTTAATAAGTACATTTATATAACAAATATTTATTTAGCATCTCCTTTGTGCAAGGAACTGATCTAAACACAGAGAGACAGCAGTGAACAAAGCAGATTGAGTCCCTGCCTTCATAAAATGTTTAGTCTTAGAGATTGGAAATAAATGGACAAAGAAGTATATAATGTTATAAGGAAGCGATAAATTATAGAAGAAAAACTAAGCAGGCGCAGGGTAAAAGAGAATGGCAGGGGCTGCTAATTTAATTAGGCCTCTCTGAGAGCCACTGTGGCTACAGTACAATGAGAGAGAAAGGGTAGTAGTAGATTAGAAAGGTAGCCAAGGGCCAGATTATGTAAGAGCTTAGAGATCACAGTGAAGATGTTTGCTTTCTAAGAATGATGAGACTGAGCAGAGGAGTCGTGCATCGTAATCACTGAACGCTGCCTGTAGTGTGGAGAACAGACTGTAGGAGGGCGTGAGCAGAAGCCAGGAGACTGGTAGGAAAAAAATGATAAAGGTTTGGGCAAGGATAGTAGTACTAGAGGTGGTGAGAAGCAGTTAGTTTCAGGATATAATCTGGAGGTAGAATCAAATGGGTCTGTTGAGGAGTCAAGCTTTTTGGCTTTCATAATTTAGAGGATGAAAGTGCCATTGACTGTGATAGGGAACAGTTTGGGGTTGAGGGGAGTTAAGTGTTGGAGCTGGTTAAATTTGAGATTCTTATTTGATAGCCAAGTAGAGATCTTGAGTAAACAGTTGGATATGAGTATGGAGTTTGGTGAAAGTTTTGGGCTTAAGTTAAAAATAGGGGTATAATTTATTTTATTTTAGAAGAACCTCTAAAACCATTTTTTTTCTAAAACCATTATTAACAGAGCATTACTTTTATTGCAGACAAAACCATATGCCATTGTTGGAAAGAAGCCCAGAATATTCCCAGTAAGTCTTAAAAATTCTGATTTTTTTATTTTTGTTCACTACTTTTCTCTCTCCTTTCCCTGATCCAGGTGATCATTAGACTAAAATGTTCCTTTCTTCTTCACTCTCAGTTTAAGTGCCTGTTTCATATTTTCTTGTAAAAAAAAAAAAAATTGAAAATAGTGTAAGGTAGCAGTTGGTTAAAAATGGGAAGTAGGCCCATTTCTTTTCAGGAAGGCTGTAAAATGTATTGTATGACCTTTGTGAATTAAAGATGTCAACAATTTTTCACTGGTGCCGTTTCATTTCGTGTAGGGTTAAGGATTTAGGGCACCAGCCTGACCAGATACTTCATTTCAGCACTGAATTCCTCTGTTACTATTTTCAAGCTATCATTTCTCAAGGCAATTTGATCTTAACCTCCTCCATCTGTTAATTTAAAATCTGCTAATATGTGCTTTAAGCTTTATAAACAAATTTATAATCTAATATCCTAATTTAAAATGAGTCTTTTCATCATTAAAAGATTACTGAGTAGTCAGTTGAAATATTTACTGATTGGTTTTGAAGTTATCAGTTAGCATAGTAAAATACTTCATGTTCTTAGACCTATTTAATCACAGATAATGAACTATCATCAATCTCTAAGTTCTATAACTAAAAAAAATTAAACTCAGTGTTGATTCTTGCTTCAATCAAATGACACAGTCACAATAATACATGATCTACCGCAACAGAAGGTAATTTTAGGGAGAACCAAAATTGACTAACCTTTCCTGTTGGAACTCCCCTGCTTTAGGAAATAGTAGAGAATTTCTTTTGTATTTCATTGTGTATAATGGGTTGTGTCAGGACCTAGCTAGTCTCAAAATAGGCTGGTATAACCAGTTGGGTGATTTATTCTTCCATATATATATATATATTTATCACTCATTTTTATTTTGCCATTACTGTTCAAAGGAAAATGAGGGCTGTCTTTAGAAGACTACATAATGATTCCAGTGCTTCTCCTACTTCTGTTTTTGTCACCATGGTTCTTTCTTTTTCTGTGCCATTGACCCCTTTGAGGACCTGAAGAATGCACATCTGTATAAATGTTAGAATTGGGTAGGCAATAGCAAACCCCCCAATTTTGGTGGTGTAACAAAACACCAGAAATAACAAAAGTCTATTTCTTATTGACATTATACACTAGTGAGTATCAGGTGGTCCTTCTCAGTCTTGTAGTTACGCCATCTGGAATATGAGGCTTCCAAGGTCATGTTAGGGGAAGAGAGGACTGGACATCTCAGGATGATTTCAAGGTCTAAGCTTGGAAGTAGTTTACATCACTTCTGTTTAAATACTGTTGTCCAGAACTCATTCTCATTGTCGGAAATATCTGTATGCTTTTTTGTATTTCCCATGCCTGGAGTCTCTGCCAGAGTCCATCCTTCTAGTCACCAAATGGCTGTTTGCTTTCTTCTTCCCGCACATGTAACATCATACCTTCCCTAGGGAGAAATCCCAAAGTCCCATTCTATCAGTACAACCAGCCCCAAATCCAGAATCTCAGACAGGGCACACTAGTACCTGTCAGTTTTAGATATGACTTTGCTTGGATACCTGAGGATCAGTGAATTAAGACAAATTAACTGTATCTCTGTCTACCCCAATCCTGACTCAGTCTCACCCATTTTCAGTGGTGAAATTCAGACAGCACAGCAGTCATTGGTTCTTGGCAATTCTGAAATCCCAGTGGTCAAACACTGTACAGACTTCTAATCCCTATGTGCATGAAGTTACTTGAATGAGCACTGATTTTGTTTTCTGGAAGGAACACCTTTGTTCATTGTCCTTCCTGGCCCCTAGCTGTCCTGGGGGTTCTTTTCCATTATCGACCGAGGCCATATCCAAAATGGGTTCTGGGGAGCATAGCCTTCTTAGGGTTGTACAGCTCTTAAAATCTGCCTCCTGCACAGAAGGTTGCATGCCAGATGTTGTTTTACGCTCAGCCATTCACAGGCTTTCATTGTATTTATGTTTGGTTTCTTTGAGCACCTATTCCCACAACATTTGGTAAGTATGGAAAGAAAAAGAAAAAGAAAAGTACTTGGTAGGAATCTGCTTCTAGTCAGTCCCACATGCATCTGTGCTATCTCTGTATAGTTACCAAGTGCTCTTACTTCTTTGTCCTCATGCAGCTGCCTCTCAGCTTGGTGGCACCTGTGTAGAGGAATCTGGAACAGATTGGTTAAAAGGCTACTTTCACTTCAGTGTGATCTTTCCATAGGGATGAGAACCTCTGTTTACTAAGTTTTATTGGGCTTCTGTTTCTCAGAATCTCATTAATGTTAACTTTCACTGTTTAGAGATTTTAGAAGCAACCTGATTTTCTGATACTGCAAAGTTTTGAATTTTTTCATTATCTCCATTTTTATTTCTTCTTTTCAATCAGCCACTTCTTGCCTGAGCTCATATTTCTTAAAGTACATCCTAAGGCAGGTAATTGTAGTCAAACACATATGGTAACTTTTTTTCAGTTATTTCTCTTAGAACCTGAAGTACATTAGACAGTCTGTTAACAAGTTATTGCTGCCTTTTGTTTCTATTTTTTGTCCTCCAGTGCCGGTGTCCTTAGCTCCACATCGCTAAGCCAGTGCCATGTTGTTCAGTTTTTACTACAGAAGCATTTATACTACTTCATGGTACTGATTTGTGTGTCAGAGTAATGCTAACTGTAGTAACAGATTCTCCTCAAAATCTATAATGGCTTAAACATAATAAAAGTATTTCTTTATCAGATGATAGTTCTGAGCAGTACCCGGTCATGGAGGCGCAGGGGTGGGGATGGGGATAATTCTACTCTATCCTTTCATTCACAGATTGTCAGGCTGACAGAGTCTGAAAGCTGAAACTAAAGTA
The DNA here is from genome assembly GCF_030020395.1 of Manis pentadactyla. Classification (NCBI taxonomy): domain Eukaryota; kingdom Metazoa; phylum Chordata; class Mammalia; order Pholidota; family Manidae; genus Manis; species Manis pentadactyla. Next base: position 183,459,391 of record NC_080021.1, on the reverse strand, counting down.
AAGTAATTTGCCTAATATTATGTATCTGGGTTTGAAAAGACCTGAACCAGCTGCCCAGCCAGTTTGCACTCTGTCTCTTACATGTGAACCAAGCAGTAAACTGGTAGTTAACTAACACATTGCTGGGAGTACATTACCTCCTTATATTGAACTGAAAATGTTTCCCTGTTAACTTCTTTCTAGGGTTTCTCCTATATCTTGGGGCCATGCAAAACAAATGTTACCACTTTATCACTTTGTGAAGACCACTTTCATGTCCCTTCTGGCCGTTATGTTTGAGTGAAATGTTCCCTATTTGCTCACTTATACCATAAGATTTTGAATACTGGTTAGTCATCTTTAGACAGCTTCTAATTTGTCCAAGTCCTTTTTAAAGTGTGAATGCCAGAGCTGAACTAGATTTTCTATGTGAGGTCTGACCAAGTGGAACTACCACTTCACAGACAGAATTTTTCTCTTAATGCATCTTTGTTTTCCTAGGGTGATACAATTCTGGAAACTGGAGAAGTAATTCCACCAATGAAAGAATCTCCTGATCAACATCATTGAAGACTACTTCCAAATTTCAAAGGGGTATGGACCCAAGTTTGTTGCTGCATTTCCATATTTACTGAATATATTTTCTGGAAAGATAACTTCAATAAAGTTTACTCTCAGATATATGTTGTCTATTTCTTCCCAAACACTGTCTGATTTGAGACTCTTTAAAATTACTTAATAATAACTAAAAACTGGACGTGCTAAAAAATGGTATGAGGGATCATCTACTTTTTCTGGACATTCTTGACTTGGAAAACAAGATGTAGAAAAGTAGTCACTTTGATAGATTTTTTTCTTACACAGTACTTAATCCTATGTGAAGATATGCACATAAATACAAGAACAGAAATGTTTTAAAGAAGGCTTTCTGAGATCTTTTAAAAATTGTACTTTAGAAGCTACATTGGAAAACATGTTATTTCATCTATGATCTAATACAGGCTGTCAGATGGAGGTTGCCTTGTTTTTGTTAACTGAGAGCGTAAAAGACAAACCTCCAAGTATCTGAAAAATTTGTATACTAGTGGTTATAAAGGACTGTATGCAAAAATAAATTTGGAAACTTTGTATTACGGATTTACTTTAAATTTGGACAAGCGTCATATAAGCATGAGGTAAAGAACTATTTGCGTATAATTAAATCGAAGCATTACAAATTTTCATTCATCCCGAAGATTTTGTCTGGGTATTCCTTTCTTAGCTGTCGTCGGGCGGCTACTGTTGATGCATAGATGACATATCCCCAGGAGAGTAATACGATCGCAAGGAGCAACTAAAAAGTGAAAGAGGGGAAGTAAAAGCAAAAAAAAAAATTGTAACGTGAGTGGTACTTCTGCCCCGCCCCCATCCGGTGCGTGTGCGTTGCTAAGGTGAGAATTACATTGATAAACGAAACAATGGGGTCCCGGAGGCGAGCACACCCAGCAGCCCTTACGTAAGTAGCGGAAGAGCGTGTCCCCAGGAAGAGGCGGAGTCGAAGCGAGAGAAATCCTTAACTCAAGGAATGGGTTTTGGAGTCTGTGGGCGCTCAGGAAATCGGGGGCCTTCGCCTCCGGGCCTGGGTTGTGGTCACCGTGAAACCCCTCCAGACCCGAGACCTACCAGCGAATAAATCCAGTCTAGGGTACGGCGACTCACTGGCTCCATGGTAAGGAGACGGCGGCGGTCCGCAGAACGGGTGGACACTGCAGGCCTTAGAGTAACCTCCGGGCGGCGGCTACCGAGGTGCGGCGGCCATCTTTCAGCCGGGCACGGACGCCCGCCCACCGGCCTCCAGGAGCGTTTCCCGTCGGTTGGCCGGTTTCTTCCGCCCGTAGTCGGAGGCGGGTTCATGTGTTTGGGGGCCTTCCTCGCTTTACAGGGAGGGGACGAGATAAATGAGAAAATATGTTTAAAATGGCTATTTTGCCGCTTAGATAGGCATGCCTCGTTAGCTGGTGTTATTTCAATCGCAAAGTAATATTCATACAGGATAATGTGCTGTCTTGTGAATTTAAAAGTTTGATTTAAAAAATACCCCACGTTTTAAATATTAGGCCGGCGTCTAACGCTGGAAGAATTAATATTTACCCCCGCATCTGTTCCCACATAATGTAAATAGACGTTCGTATATTTATCTTTGAGAAGAATACCATTCACTTTCATGTAACAAATCGTGTGGGAATCCTTGTTAATTGAACCCGTTTTCAAGAAACAAGTCTTGGAGAACAGTGGCCTGTTCATGTAAGTGACACAAGAAGAGGGTGTCGCGCATGGCCCGGCATAATGTACCTGCCAATCGAGAAGTGTGTCTTGAGCGTTTATTACGTGTTTAGAACTGTAGCACGTATCAAACATTAAGCCAAAGGGCAGCGGTTTGGCTCGCGAGCAGCTGTACCGAGTTCAGCTCTAGAATGTGTGGGACGCTCACAGCTGAGGCCTGAGGGTAGTATGGAGCAATGGGCCGCTTTAGGCTCAGACGTTCCGTCTCTGTACACCTCAGGTACCAGCTAAACAGGATTTTAATCCAGATTTTGTAGAGTGGGGAAGCATTTCTTTGAGAGAAAAACGTTATCTGTTTTGGGGAGAATCCAGGGCCCTGTTCTCTGAGGTAATTCCATACTGGAGTAGATCTCTCTCTGAAGACTGTGTGGGATACTGGTTGGGCTCTGGCTTTGGAGATCATTCGAATCCCGGTGTTGCTATTCCTTAGCTTTGCAACCAGGGGTAAAGTCACTTCACCTCCGTGTAAACTCAGCTCCTTTATCCTATACATGAGGTAATTTTAGTAACTTCCCGCAGTTGGTGATGTTTAAATTAAGACCAATTTCGGTATCGTGTTTTCCGAGTAAGATAGAAGCGAACATTAAGAAGTGCCCTGTTGCCCCCAGAGAGTAGTAGTAACAAGAATGATGATAGTAGTGACTCCTGTTTCGGAGGGTTACGTCGCTCTCAGTGTAGGCAGGGTGGTGCGGCTAGAGGGCGGGCGAGCGAGTCTCTAAGACCCGCCCTCAGGGTCGGCGCTCTTCCACCGCGCATGCGTTGCGCGGGTGAGCGTTGTGTTTTGACGCGCCTGGGGTTGCGGAGTGGGTTTTACTTTCTGCTGCCGCCCCCAAGCTGCCATTGGTGATGAGCGCTTTACGTCACAGGGGTCGCAGCAGCAGCCGGGGGCTCCGCTGTCTCGCGAGGGTGAAGCGCCCCCGCCTACTCCCGCTCCTGAGGGCCGGCGGAGAAGTCGCCGGGTTCGCCTTCGTGGGTCCTGCCGTCACCGACCTAGCTTTCTGGACCGCCGGGAGCTTGCGACGAGCGCCCCAGTCGGGCCTGCGCCGGCATCCTCTGAGGTGAGTGAGATCGGGAACAATGGGGCGCAGGGGTCGGAAGGGCTGGGCGAGCCGGAGCTCCCGGCCTGGAGCGAGGCTCAGGGAGCGAGCCCCGTCTGGGCCTGAGGGGCCGTCCGTACCTCAGGGGCGGGCGGGCGGCTCCTGCGGCGCACCTGTGGATTTGGGCCGGGGGGCGGGGGAGGCTCGCGTTTCTGAGAAGCGCCCCCGAGGGGCGCGAGCTTAGCGGTGTACTGGAAAGAGTTTGGTCTCGGGGACGGGGACGGGGAGCGGGAGGGAACGCAACACAAAACAAACCGTTGGAGTCTGAATCGCGGCCTCGCCGTGTCGATGTGTGGTGGACCTTAGGTTAGGTGTTCTAATCTTTCTGAGCCGGTCTGTAAGAACAGAACAATAATATCTTAGTTTGTTGTGATTATGTAATGCACGGGGTGTTTATCTTAGATCCTGGCCGGTGGCAGGTCTCAGAGGACACGACTGTCACTGTGACTATTGGAGTTGGTTTGTGCAGTGTTACACATTGTGGCCTGGGCTGGGCTCGCCTGTGACTTCTTTATCCATCGAGTCATTGCAGCTTTCTTCACGGGCTGCTGTTGAGAACACTGGAAGGGGGCAGTACTGACTGAGATGCAGCAAATAGAGATTTAAGGGGAAAAGTGAATAGAATTTTTGGTAGGTAATTTTAAAGGTAAGTTAACAAAGAGCTACCCAAGATTTAAGTTAAAAGTGGTCAGGGTTCAGGTTTTTTGGTTTGTTTTTAGTCAATTAAATGCAAAGCTACCTAGCCAAAAGAATCCCGCTTATCTGGGATGAGTGGATTTAGAGGGGAATAGTTCCCAAACAATTGTTTTTATTGCTGTAATTGGGTTTTTGTAAGGTCTGGTCAAAAAAAATCCTACAACTTCCCTACAGTCTTTTGGATTTGGTGATTAAATTGCAGTTGAGAGAAGTACAGGGATTTCTTTAAAGTCAGGTAAGCTAGGCCCAGGTTATTTTTAATACTTGGGGGTGTATTTCTAGTTCATCCACTTGTGAACCCTTTTTAGCCACTTTTCCTAGCTATTAAGTACAATCATTAAATTAAGTACTATTAGTTGTTACAGATTGTCGTCTTTCTGAGCCTTTAAATCAATTATGGGTGATGGAAACGACTAAAATTAACGTTATTTTCACATACATGGGGAAATAGTATTAAGTTCTTACTGCATATCAAATGTCCAACCTGTGATCTAATTTAGATTTTAGTCTTCTGATTGTGTATTCCTCCACCCCCATCCATTTTCCCTAGATATGTATGCTTGTTGGATTATATGAAATTCCCCCATAATGTGACACAAAGGGTTCTTAACCTTGTTAAATCCAACAGATTAGAAGATTTGAGGGTAGAGGGTTTGGCTTAGTAAATTTATCCTATAGGTGGTAAACTTTGTTTAGAGTTTTGTGAGGCAGTTAAGGAAATGGGATTAGAAGAACTGATTGATCTTCTGACCTACAAGGAAATTAATTTGAAGTCCCAATTCCCAGAAGGCTGTGGTAGAGAAACCTTTATTACTTGGCTTCTTCTAGAACTTGAAGCCCTAAATCTAGTCTCAGGTCCACCTTTGCTTCCTAAACCCAGAACCGATAAATCTTAACCCGACTCTTAACGATCCTGTGTTACACTTTAATTTGTAGTTTTTATAGCCTTCTTGAGATACAATGCACATTACATCTATAAAGTTCAACTGTTTTAAAGTATATAATCCAATGGTTTTTATACAGTTATAATTGTGCAACTAAAATTAGCGTGTTTCATCCTCTAAGAAACTTTGTAATCCATTTCCCTCCCCCCACCACCCCAGCAAACACCTAATCTATTTCCATCTGTAGATTTGTCTAATCTGGACATTTCATGTAAAATGGCATCATACAACATGTGGTCTGTTGTGACCTTTTCTTCATTGAGCATATTGAAAGGTTCATCCATCTTACAGAATTCAGTACCTCATTCCTTTTTAGTGCCAAATAATATTCCATTTTATGAATATACCACTTTATTTATCCACTCATCAGTTACTGCACATTTGGATTATTTATATACTTTCATCCTATTACTACAAATGCTGCTATGAATTTTCCATACAAATTTTTTGTCTGGACATCTGTTTTCATTTCTCTTAGGTGTGAAATTGTTGGATCATAATGGTAATTTTTATTTCACTTGTATCTTAGCAGATCTTTTGACTTCAGTATTTAGTGATGATTTTGAAGGAGTCCTCAAATCATCAGTCTTCATCTTTTTAAAATGATTTACATTCATTGCCATTGTTTCATGTTTCTGATGAATACCATTCTTTGTAACTAAAGATACTCCCTGTGTAAAAAAATACAAAACAACTCTAATGAATTATTTGTTCTTTTTACATACTATGGTTTATATTACTAGTCATCCTTTAGCCTTATGCTGTGAAGGTGGTTAATGGGCTTATAGAACTAAGGAAAGGGAAAGCTATTTTTAAAAATTGTACTTGGTTGAGACTTTGGATTTTTGTAATTCAAGTTTCCCTTAATAAATTCATTCTAGATACAATTTTTCCTTTAATAAATAAATGATTTCCTCAAATGAATTCCTTTAATAACAGTTCCTTTTAAAAAATTAATTCTGCATTATTTTTATGTGAACGGGAAATGTTCAGTAAACACTAAAATTCTATAGTCAAAAAAAAAAAACAAATTAAGATGAAGTGTGTTAACTTGAAACCCAGCAGTCTATTTAAAAGTCTGATAATCTATTATATAGCAGGGCATTCTAAAGTCCAGAGCTAATACAGATTTCTTCAGTTGACAGAGTTAGTTTAGGAGAAACTTGGTCTTCTATCCAGGTGGTCTGATAACCTCTCCAGTTCCCTCTTCACTCTTCATTCCTTCCCCTAACACATAGACTCTGTCTCATATACTAAAGCTTTATGCAGTGTAGGTTTTAGAGCTTAAATATGTTAACAGAAGTAATTAGTATTATATGTTTATAATCCTATTCTTTTTTTATTTTTATTTTTTATTAAGGTGTGATTGATATACACTCTTATGAAGGTTTCACATGAAAAAACAATGTGGTTACTACATTTACCCATATTATCAAGTCCCTACCCATACCCCAATGCAGTCACTGTCCAACAGTGCAGCAAGTTGCCAGAGATCCACTATGTCCCTTCTCTGTGATACACTGTTCTTCCCGTGATCCCCCACACATGTGTACTAAACATAATACCCCTCAGTCCCTTTCTCCCTCCCTCCCCACTCACTCTCCCACATCCCTTCCCTTTGGTAACCACTAGTTCATTCTTGGAGTCTCTGAGTCTGCTGCCATTTTGTTCCTTCAGTTTTTCCTCATTGTTATACTCCACAAATGAGGGAAATTATTTGGCATTTGTCTTTCTCCACCTGGCTTATTTCACTGAGCATAATGTCCTCCAGCTCCATCCATGTTGTTGCAAATGGTAGGATTTGTTTCTTATGGCTGAATAGTATTCCATTGTATATATGTACCACATCTTCTTTTATCCATTCATCTACTGATGGACACTTAGGTTGCTTCCATATATCTTGGCTATTGTAAAAAATGCTGTGAAGAACATAGGGGTGCATATGTCTTTTTGAATCTGAGAAGTTGTATTCTTTGGGTATATTCCAAGGAGTGGGATTCCGGGGTCAAATGGTATTTCTATTTTTAGTTTTTTGAGGAACCTCCATATTGCTTTCCACAATGGTTGAACTAGCTTGCATTCCCACCAGCAGTGTAGGAGGGTTCCCCTTTCTCCACATCCTCGCCAGCATTTGTTGTTCTTAGTCTTTTTAATGCTGGCCATCCTTACTGTTGTGAGGTGATATCTCATTGTGGTTTTAATTTGCATTTCCCTGATGAATAGTGATGTGGAGCATCTTTTCATGTGTCTGTTGGCCATTCGAATTTCCTCTTTGGAGAACTGTCTCTTCATATCCTCTGCCCATTTGTTAATCGGGTTATTTGCTTTTTGGGTGCCGAGGTGTGTAAGTTCTTTATATATATATTTTGGATGTCAACCCCTTGTCAGATATTTCATTTACAAATATATTCTCCCATACTGTAGGATGCCTTTTTGTTTTGTTGATGATGTCCTGTGCTGTACAAAAACTTTTTAGTTTGATGTAGTCCCATGAGTACATTTTTGCTTTTGCTTCCCTTTCTTGAGATGGGTTCAGGAAGAAGTTGCTCATGCTTATATTCAGGAGATTTTTGCCTATGTTGTCTTCTAAGAGTTTTATGGTTTCATGACTTAATTCAAGTCTTTAATCCATTTCGAGTTTACTTTTGTGTATGGGGTTAGACAATAATCCAGTTTCATTCTCTTGCATGTACCTGTCCAGTTTTGCCGACACCAGTTGTTGAAGAGGCTGTCATTTCCCCATTGTATGTCCATGGCTCCTTTATCATATATTAATTGACCATATATGATTGGGTTTATATCAGGGCTCTCTAGTCTGTTCCATTGGTCTATGAGTCTGTTCTTGTGCCAGTATCAAATTGTCTTGATTACTGTGGCTTTGTAGTAGAGCTTGAAGTTGGGGAGCGTAATTCTCCCTGCTTTATTCTTCATTCTCAGGATTGCTTTGGCTATTCGAGGTCTTTTGTGGTTCCATATAAATTTTAGGACGATTTTCTCTAGTTCGTTGAAGAATGCTATTCGTATTTTGATAGGAATTGCATTGAATCTGTACATTGCTTTAGGCATGGTGGCCATTTTGACAATATTAATTCTTCCTATCCATGAGCACGGGATGTGTTTCCATTTATTGGTATCTTCTTCAATTTCTCTCATGAGTGTCTTGTAGTTTTCAGAGTATAGGTCTTCCACTTCCTTGGTTAGGTTTATTCCTAGGTATTTTCTTCTTTTTGATGCAATTGTGAATGAATTGTTTTCCTGATTTCTCTTTCTGCTAGTTCATTGTTAGTGTATAGGAATGCCTCAGATTTCTATGTATTAATTTTGTGTCCTGCAACTTTGCTGAATTAAGATATTAGATCTAGTAGTTTTGGAGTGGATTCTTTAGGGTTTTTAATGTACAATATCATGTCATCTGCAGACAGGGACAGTTTAACTTCTTCTTTGCCAATCTGGATGCCTTTTATTTCTTTGTGTTGTCTGATTGCTGTGGCTAGGACCTCCAGTACTATGTTGAATAGAAGTGGGAAGAGTGGTCATCCTTGTCTTGTTCCCGATCTTAAAGGAAAAGCTTTCAGCTTCTCGCTGTTAAGTATGATGTTGGATGTGGGTTTGTCATATATGGCCTTTATTATGTTGAGGTACTTGCCCTCTATACCCATTTTGTTGAGAGTTTTTATCATGAATGGATGTTGAATTTTGTCAGATGCTTTTTCAGCATCTATGGAGATGATCATGTGGTTTTTGTCCTTTTTGTTGATGTGGTGGATGATGATGATGGATTTTCGAATGTTGTACCATCCTTGAATCCCTGGCATAAATCCAACTTGATCATGATGGATGATCTTTTTGATGTATTTTTGAATTTGGTTTGCTAATATTTTGTTGAGTATTTTTGCATCTATATTCTTCAGGGATATTGGTCTGTAATTTTCCTTTTTTGCGGTGTCTTTGCCTGGTTTTGGTATTAGAGTGATGCTGGCCTCATAGAATGAGTTTGGAAGTATTCCCTCCTCTTCTATTTTTTGGAAAACTTTAAGGAGAATGGATATTAGGTCTTCACTAAATGTTTGATAAAATTCAGCAGTGAAGCCTTCTGGTCCAGGAGTTTTGTTCTTAGGTAGGTTTTTGATTACCAGTTCAATTTTGTTGCTGGTAGTTGGTCGGTTCAGATTCTCTGTTTCTTCCTTGGTCAGCCATATAATCCTATTCTTTTTAAGGTGGCTTTTGATTTCCAGTCCAGATAACAAAAATCTAGAAATATTTGGACCCTTGAAGAATCACCTGTTTGGAATTAATTGATTCCCTATTAAGTTATGGCTCTGAGATAGTTAAGATGCCCAGATGAGCAAGTTTAATTTGAAATCTGTGATAAAATACTTACATTTCATAATCATAGATTTTTGTTACAGGTTTTGTTTTGTTAAAGTTTGGTATGGTCAATGAGGCTGTTGTTAAGAAAAATATAATCATGTTACTTAATTAACTTGACAGCAATTGACCAGTGATGGAACTTCTTATGTTTGAGAAGGTGGAGAAATGAATAATAGGCCCAGGAAAGCATAAAGGAAGAAGGTACTATATACAAAATAATCAGTATGGAGTGCAGCTATAGAGAGGAATTTTATAAGATAACAAGGCCAAAATGTAATGCATGCTAAATTTCAGCTTTGGCAAATTCATTTTGTAATTATGGGCCAATATAAACTGATAAATTTAAAGAAAACAAAACTAATCTCTAAGATTATAGTGATCCTAGTGGGAAAAGCTAATAATGGGACTGAAAGCATGATTTCAAGATACTTCATCGCTGATTTGGGATTAAATTAAAAAGATAAGAAAGGCTTCTTAGGGATGTTGAAAAAAATCAGTGAAGAACTGAATGTAATTGTTTATTAATAATAATATTGGTATAGTAGTAATGATAATATTAACTAACATTTACTCTGCAGTTGCTATGAGCCAGGCCCAGGCACTGTCCTTGAGGGCTTTTACATTTATTATTTCATTTAATCTTTACTAAAAGATAGTTTTTTTGTGTGTGAAAGAATCTTCCATTAAAAACTACATAATTGTTTAAACGTGAACTTTTTGATATGCAGATTATCGTACTAAAGCTATATTTAAAGGTGCATATATAATACTTCCCACCAATAAAACAAATCAGTAGTCTATATTCGGGGCATGTGTATGAGAGATATAAAACCATATGTAGAAATAATAACAATTGAGCAGTGTGGTGGTCTTGGTTTTTGATTTTCTAGAGAGGTAGGGAAGGGGAACATAAAGAACATTAAAAAAAATCTAGAATAACTATGAAAAAATGTTGCTAAATCTGAGTGGTAGATAAATGATACTTGGTATATTTTCTTTTGTACTTTTGTGTACATACCAAATATTTTTCAGTAATTTCTAAAAGGAGTAATAGACTGTTATATAACATTTGAGAGCCTACTATGTACCAGGTTCCTTTTTAATGGTATTTCACATCTTCACAAACCCTGTATGGCAGGTTCCATTATCACTGATGAACAGATGAAGTTGAGGCATAGAGATAGTAATAATCCATAGTCACACTGCTAGTGTGGCACCAGAATTCAAACCCACAAAATATCTGATTTTAGAGCTTGTGCTTTAAATACTGTATTACTACGCTACACTGCCCCTTTATATTACAAAGGTAATGAACTATTCAACTACTTTTACCAAAGTGTGTTTCAAAGTCATTATTTGTGTTCTTTTTTTTTAGATTTAGTCATTCCTTTTTTTATAAGGTTATTGATGTATTTTTTTCCCTTTTTACAGATTATGGCATCAGCTGCTAAGGAATTTAAAATGGACAACTTTTCACCTAAAGCTGGCACTAGCAAATTGCAACAGACTGTACCAGCTGATGCATCTCCCGATTCTAAGTGTCCTATATGCTTGGATAGATTTGATAATGTGTCTTACTTAGATCGCTGTTTACATAAGTTCTGTTTTCGCTGTGTACAGGAGTGGTCAAAAAACAAAGCTGAATGTCCACTATGTAAACAGCCCTTTGATTCTATTTTCCATTCTGTGAGGGCAGAAGATGACTTCAAGGAATATGTATTAAGGCCTTCATATAATGGTTCTTTTGCCACTCCTGATGTTCGTCGATTTCGCTATCGTACAACTATGACAAGGGACCGAAGTGCTGCTGTGTATTCACCTAGTAGTACCATGAATAGAAGAACAACAACTCCACCTGATAGTGGAGTACTGTTTGAAGGGTTAAGCATTTCAACCAGGCCTGGAGATGGTGAAATTCCTCAGTTTATGAGACAAATTGCAATAAGGAGGCCAGCTACTGCAGATGAAAGATCTTTGCGGAAAATTCAAGAACAGGATATTATTAATTTTAGACGAACTCTCTATCGTGCTGGTGCTCGTGTTAGAAATATTGAAGATGGTGGTCGCTACAGGGATATTTCAGCTGAATTTTTCCGTAGAAATCCAGCTTGCCTTCACAGATTAGTCCCCTGGTTAAAACGTGAACTTACAGTTCTTTTTGGAGCTCATGGATCTTTAGTGAATATTGTCCAGCACATCATCATGAGTAATGTTACTCGCTATGACTTGGAGAGTCAGGCATTTGTGTCTGATTTAAGACCATTTTTACTTAATCGGACTGAGCATTTTATACATGAATTTATCAGTTTTGCTCGATCTCCTTTTAACATGGCAGCCTTTGACCAGCATGCTAATTATGATTGCCCTGCTCCTTCATATGAAGAAGGTAGCCATTCTGATTCTTCAGTCATAACAATATCTCCAGATGAGGCTGAAACCCAAGAGCTGGATATTAATGTAGCCACTGTTGGTCAGGCACCGTGGGATGATGAAACTCCAGGGCCATCTTACTCAAGCTCAGTGCAGGTACACGCTGCCATGTCTTCCCTTTTAAATACTTCTGACAGTTCAGATGAAGAACTTATAACAGGAAGAGCCACATCTCAGATACAAGGAATACAAACTAATGAGGACCTAAATAATGACAGTGATTCTTCTTCAGATAATTGTGTCATTGTTGGGTTTGTTAAACCACTAGCTGAGAGGACCCCAGAACTTGTTGAACTGTCTTCTGATTCTGAGGAGTTAGGCTCCTATGAGAAAATGGAGACAGTGAAGACCCAAGAACAAGAGCAGTCTTACAGTTCTGGTGATAGTGATAGTAGATATTCATATCCACACTCTGTCCTTGGAAAGGATGAGCAAATAAATAAAGGTCATTGCGATTCTAGTACAAGAATCAAATCAAAGAAGGAGGAAAAACGATCTATGGCATTGTCATCTCCCAGAGACCTGAGCTCATCCATCAGAGGAGATCAAGTATATTCTCCGTATAACCGTAGACACAGGAGGAGGGGCATATCAAGAAGTTCAGATTCACGTTCCCAGAGTAGAAGTGGGTATGATCAGAAGAATCGGAGAAAACATCATGGAAAGAAAAGAATGAAAAGCAAACGATCCAGAAGCAGGGAGAGTAGCAGACCTAGAGGTAGGAGAGAGAAAAAGAGGTCAAGAACTAGAGATAGAAGTTGGTCGAGAAGAAGCCAAACTCTGTCTTTAAGTAGTGAAAGCACAAGCAGATCAAGATCTCGTAGCAGTGATCATGGTAAAAGAAGATCACGGAGCAGAAATAGAGATCGTTATTATTTAAGAAATAATTATGGAAGCAGATACAAGTGGGAGTATACTTACTATAGTAGAAACAAGGAAAGGGATGGCTATGAATCATCTTACAGGAGGAGGACTCTGTCCAGAGCTCATTATTCCAGACAATCTTCAAGTCCAGAATTTAGGATTCAGTCCTTTTCTGAAAGAACAAATGCTAGGAAAAAAAATAATCACAGTGAAAGGAAATACTACTACTATGAAAGGCACAGGTCAAGGAGTCTATCTAGTAATAGATCAAAGACTGCATCTACAGGGCCTGACTGGGTGAGAAATGAAAAGCCTGGAGGGAAACGAAAATACAAAACACGACATTTGGAGGGTACTAATGAAGTGGCTCAACCATCTCGTGAATTTGCTTCCAAAGGAAAGGAAAGTCATTACCAAAAATCTTCATCAAAATTGGATGGAAAGTACAAAAATGAGAGTGACAGCTTTTCAGACAGCCGGTCATCAGACAGAGAGACAAAACACAGGAAGAAGAGGAGGACGACCCGAAGCCTAAGTGTAGAGATAGTCTATGAAGGGAAAGCTACTGATACAAGTAGACATCATAAAAAGAAAAAGAAGAAACACAAGAAGAAACATAAGAAACATCATGGGGATAATCCTTCACATTCCCCGGTTGTAATTACCATTGACAGTGATAGTGATAAGGATTCTGAAGTAAAGGAGGGCATGGAATATGACAATAGTCCTCAAGACTCTCTACAAAATGAATTTTTGGCTCCTTCCTTGGAACCATTTGAAATGAAAGATGTAGTGACAGTAGATGAAGAACTTGGTGTCCGGGGAAAGGAGTGTGATACAACCACATTTAATAACAACTTGAATAATGCTAATAAAACTGTAGATAATATTCCACCCCAGGCAGCTTCTATTGAACAGACTCTTGATGTAAGAGAAGAGAGCACCTTTGCCTCTGATTTAGAGAACCAGCTCAGTAGTGTTAGTGATCAAACAGAGCTGTCAAGGCAGTTGCCATCTCCATGGACATATTAACGTCAGTGTCTCTTGGTAGAGACCATGATATGTCTTAAAATTGCCAAAGCATCTCATTGAGAATTTGTGATGGTATAGAAAAAGGAACATGTCATCTTTTGCAGTCTATTGAAGACGACCTTTGGTGAAAACTCTTTTCCCCCTTAAAAATATCTTAAATGATTTTTTTTTGTGTGTGAAAAATTTGTAAAAATTATTGTTTGTTCAAAAAGTATGTACGTCCCACACTCAGAGATACGCACTTTTAAGTGAAGAAAATGATACTGCTAGCAGTTTATTTAAAACTTGGGATCCTTTTTAAATATAAAAATATAAATTTTAGAAGTTATTTCATAAAGCCATAAGGTATTGACATATTTTTAAAGTAGTCAATGAATATTTTTGAATTTTTTTTCTTTTTTTGAGAGTTACTCTGGAAATGTCATAAGCTAGGAGAATCCCTTTGGACAGTCTTTATTTTTCTTCTTAAAAGTTTGTATGATTCAAAACCATTTCTTCAGGTTAAATTGAGGCATTTTAATCTGCGCAGTTTATCTCGACATCTGCCAAAAGAAAATTTTGAATATGTCCTTATATACTTGTTTACCTGGACAGCCAGTAAAACAAATGTGTATTCAACAAAAGAAAAATAAAGCAGGAACACTTCAAAATAAGAATCGAGAAATTTGCCTGTGCAGTATTGTTTTTTGTTTAAGTCAAATTGTTTTAATGGAGCTAAAATCTTGAAAATAGTTAGGGATATACTTGTGTCACAGATACCAAATTTCAGGTGATTTACATTTAACTTCACCATTTGTATAATTTTACTTTGATAATGAATAATGTCTTTTGCTTTCTATCTTCAGCAAAATAGGTAGTATTTCAGCTTACTAAAAAGAACCCTTGCCAAACTTCTTTACATAGAACGGCTGTATTTATATTTTATCTTGTTCTAAAGATGATCAAATTGCTCTGCGTCTAGGCTGATGATGTGGTATTGCCAGTGAAGAGCAGAACTTGGATTAAATCTAAATTTAGCCTTCAGTTTGCCTTACTGCCATATTCATTGTTCAACAGAAATTGGAATGCCTGCTCTGAGGCAGATTCTGTTCTAGGTTTTTAGGGTTTCTGTGAGAAAAAAAGCAGATATGCTTTCTGCCCTCATGGGCCATATACATGTGTGTGTGTGTGTGTGACACAGACACACACACACATATGTATAGTTATTAGGCTAAAAGTTTATAGGTCTTTGGAAAAAAAGTCCTTTGGAGAAATAGTATGATTTCCTGTAAGAGCGTACCATGAGGCCTAATCTCATTTGGAAGTAATGGTTGACTTGAAATCCAGAGAACAAGTAGCATTAACTAGATGGAGAGCTGCTGTTAGCAAAGGAAAAGATGTAAAAAGGTCCATAGACCAAAGGGGAGCCTTGCATATGCTAAGAACTGAAAGAGGGCAGGGTTGCCCAAAGGAGACAGCAGGGGACTAAGCACTACAGGCCATAGTTAGTTTGTGCTTATCCCAAGGGTGGTAGGATATTGGTTTAAAATGACAATCTAAAATTAACTTACTAAAAGATTCAATTTTTAGTAATCTCAGACATGAGAAATTGTGGGAAGACTATAGTTGATCAAAGAATATACTTTGAAATTATGAAAGGAGTTAAGTTTTGGGTATCAAAAATTAAAGAATGGTATTTTATTTCACATTCTGATATACATGATGTTTAAACACTTAGTGAACCATGGCACTGTCACATCATCCTCTTAGGTGTTCAAGCATAAGGTTCCAAGTCTCTGATTATTCCCTCTCCTTCATAGTTCATCCAATCACCAAATCCTGGTCACAGAATGTTTTTAGAATATTTCTAATATGTCTGTACCATCACCCAACTTAGGCAGCCATGATCCCAGCTGTACTGCCGTCATGGGTCTGCCTGCATCCACTGTTGGTCTAAACAGTGAATAGATCCACTTTGCCTCCATATGTGTATTGCTATATCCCTTGGTTTTTATATATCACCTAGGAAGTGCTTAAAGCACTTAGTGAATGGAGGACTTGGTGCTATTTTCTACTGTCTATAAACTTTTAGCCTAATAACTATATTCTTTAAACTTGTTTATCTGGATTCAGTGTCCATGAGTCCATTAAGATCAAAAGATCTTAAAATTTGTTTTTTTTTTTCATACTTAAAAGCAAACAAAAATCCAAAGTAATATGGTTTACATACCTGCCTAATCAGACCTATCTTCAGCTTTCCTCTCACCTCAGTTGTGCTTTGACCTGTGTCAGGTCTATGGAGGTGCTGCTCCCTGCTAGTTCAGAGCCTTCAGACATGATTTTCTTCTGCTGGAAACTGAATTCCATCCTGGCTAGGCTTCTGTTAGAGTGTATCCCCCAATTGCCCATTATTTCCCTCAATTAATGCTCTCAACAACCCTGGACTCCTTTAGTAATTGTTGACTTAATGTCTTCTGTCTCACCATTCTGAAAGCTTTTTGGCAACTACATATATGTATTGCTATATCCCTTGGTTTTATATCACCTAGGAAGTGCTTAAAGCACTTAGTGGATGGAGGACTTGGTGCTATTTTCTACTGTCTATAAACTTTTAGCCTAATAACTATATTCTTTATCTGGATTCAGTGTCCATGAGACATTTTATTTTACGTCAGGTTTTCACTGTTCTTGTAACTTTATATATTTTGTGTAAAGGAAATGCAGCCAAGCATTTGCACTTGCTCATTCATTGATTCTCAGGTTCACAACAGGAAAACCTGTTACTGTTTGAACTTTTTAGTCTCAGTAGTCAAGTTTGCCCTCAACTCTTGGGGGAACCAATCCAGGGCCTAGTAATAATGATGGGTGGTGTGTACAAAGGGGCAAGGTGTTAAGGCAAGGTAAGCTGAGAGCCCATACTTGAAATTCTCCATCATGGGGAATAATTGCAGCCCTTGCCAGTGTAGGGTATGGACACCCTGAGCCAGTCAGCACACCTCTGGACTGGGAGATTTTTTTCAAGAAGTGGTTTGGGATGCCGGAAACTGCATATAACCTGATTTGGATTCTCAACAGCCCCAGTATTTCCACCAGTAGGGGTAGGAGATGGAAAAAGAGGGGGAGGAGTTCCTTTTCACAAGCCAGATCTCACCAGGATTCAGAATATGGGTCCATTTCCCACATTAAGCTCAGTAGATCTGTGTATAAGCTAAATGTCAACTGATTAAATTACTATGACAATGTAGCTGTCACTGAGACCTGAATTTATGCAGTAGTCCCCCATTATTCATGGGATATGTTCTAAGATCCCCAGTGGATACCTGAAACCAGGGATAGTGCTGTACCCTATATATGTTTTTCCCTACACGTACATACCTATGACAAATTAATCAGGCACAATGAGAGATTAACAAAAAATAAGAACAATTATAACAGTGTACTGTAATACTGTTTTCATAGTTTTATGAATATGGCCTCCCTTTCAAAATACTGTTACTATACTGACCCTTGTAATATTGTCATAAGATGCTTATGTGATGAGATGAAGTGAGGTTGATACGGGCATTGTCGCATAGTGTTAGGGTAGTATTGACCTCTGACACAATGTCAGAAGGAGGATTATGCACTTCCAGATTGCAATTAACTGGACAACTGAAACCACAGAAAGTGAAACTGGATTAAGGGGGGACTACTGTATAGACATGTCCAAGGATTGGCATCTTCAGGAAAACCTACATGGGAAGCTAAGTCATAGTCATTGTGTATGTAACCTACTTTAAAATGGTTCAGAAAAAGTATTACATATGTAGATGGGGAGAAAGAATGATAAAGCAAATTGTGCCAAAATGTTAATCGGTGAGTGAGGGTAATACACAGGGAATCTGTACTGTGCAATTTTTTCTGTTAAGTTTGAATTTTAAAACAAAAAGTTAAGTACCTCTATAGGCCTGGAAGATTGCTTTTATGAGATTATGTCAATAAGAGTAAGTCAACAGCCATGTATTCTCAGCAAAAGGGGAAAAAAAATCACAGGCAAATATGCAGTGACTATTAAAGACACTTTCTCTGAGAAAGAGCCAAAGTCAGAGTCTAGATAGATGTTCCGGTCCCATTTAGAAGGAAGGAGATAAGATCTTAAGTCTGAGATACTTAGTTAACTACTCTTGGTTCTATGTTCAGAAGCAAGCTCGTGAGGGGTCTACACTCAAAGGAGAATTTGCTATTTTTTTAGGGTGGGAGGGAGAGAAGCTTTTTGGGAAGGAGCCCCCAGAACAAGAAAATAAAGGAGCATGATAACTGATGTAACAAAGTTTCTGAATGGCTGAGGGCATCCGGAGCACAAGTAAGTGAGTTAGTAATGGATAGAAGTAGAGGCAAGTTATTCTAAACTGGCTGAAGGAGGCAAAAATGCACAGAGATGTTCATGGGTAGATGAATTAAGGTGAGGTAGTTCATTAAGCCTCAGTAAAACACTGCTCAAGAAGCTCTTTGCAGTAGCTCAAACCAGAAATCAGAATGTCCTGTAGCAGAACAGTGATATAGGGATCCAGAGGAAAGACTAGATTCAATATATTTCTGAGGTAGCCTAGGCAAGATTTGGGTACCATTTAGATGAGGATGGGATTTGAGGGAGAGGAAAAAATCTAGTATGGGAGAAAAAAATATTTTTTTTTCCGATTTTCCGATTTGAGAGTTAAATGCATGGTGATACTATTCAAGGTGGGAGATACAAGATTGGGGATAGTTTGGGGGAGAAAAATGAATTCATTGTGAGACTGTTTGAATGCCTAGAGCTGTACTGTCCAATAAAGTAGCTACTAGCCATATGTGGATAGTGAGTGCCATAAATGTGGCTAGTAAAAGTGAGGAACAGAATTTTTAATTAGGTTTAAATAGGCACATGAGGGTCATGGCTGCCATTTTGGCCATTATAGGTGAAGAGGATTTCCATCATCACAGAAAATTCTGTTGGACGCATGCAATAGAGGACACGTACAGATGAAGCTACCCAGTGGGTAACTAGAAATAGGAATGCTAATCTTGGAAGAGTGACTGGGATTAGAGAGATGATTTAGGAATCCCTGGGGCCCAGAGTAGAAGAGAGACTGTGGGAATGGATGAGATCTCTGAGAGAAAGGAGGTGGAGCAAGATAAGCAGCAAACATAGTGGGGATCCTAGGGAACACATTAAGGAGGCTGCCAAAAGAAGTTTTCAAAAAAGACCATATACTTTCCTTGCCTCTTCAATGTTATGTTGTATTTCCTGTATAAAATACAGTGCCCTGCACACAGTAGGACATAAGCAGGCTTTCCAAGAGGTTAATATTATTTTTAAGTTCTTGGGAGCACCTCACTGTTATGAGTGTTGCTCTGGGTGGAGCAGGTTAGGCTGCCTCTGTGGAGCTCTAGTGTGATTTTTAGACAATACAAGACTAGGAAGTATAATCTTTTGACCCCACTCTCTCTCAGTCATCATCCTCAACACTCTCCTTCCTGCCAGCTGTGATTTTCTGGCTTAAGTTTAAATCACTCCCTTGCCGTATCCTCCAACTCTTTTGCCCTTCTTTTTCTCTTCATTCACCTAGTTTAGGGGCCAGCAACCTTTTCCTTTAATGGCCAGATGGGAAATATTTTAGACTTTATGAGCTTTATGCAGTTTCTGTTGTATAGTCTTTGTTTTTTTCTATAACACTTTAAAAATGTTGAAACAGTTATTAGCTTGTGGCCTGTATAAAAACAAGCCATGGCCAGATTTGTCCTGCAAGCAATAGTTTGCTAACTCATTACCTAGCAAGACCCCAATCTGGACAAACTCAACTCTTGGGTTGTGCCTACATGCTTCCTGCTAAGGGTTCTTGAAGGAAATCAATAACTGCAGATAGACGTCACCATAAAAGCACAATCACCGGCCTCAACTTTATTTATACATTAGTGGACAGGTTTCTTTGGCATTCTTGCTCATTGATATAATAACTATTTCATACCTTTTCCTCCTCAAGCCTCCCTCTTCTCCCTGCTACACACTTTCCATTTTGGCTGGGCAGTACTTGTCAGTGCCAGGCTTAAGCAAGCACAGACCCTGCACGTTTACCTGAAACAATACCTCTAACATAGAGACACTGCCTGCCCAATTGGTCTTGGTCTTGACTGGCTTTTGTATGTGTCTTCAGTCAGCTGGCGGGTCTGCTGATCTAGGATGGCCTCAGCTGGGCTTTCTCTGTGGTCACTCATCTTCCACCACATTAGCCTGAACTCGTTGACATGTGGTTACAGGGGTCTGAGAGCAGAAGTGTGCAAAAGTCTTGAAGCCTGGGCTCAGAATTGACACACTATCATTTCTGTTGCCAATAGCAAAGTCCCAAGACCAGGCAGATTCAAGCAGAGGGAAAAGAGACCTCACTGTTGATGGGAGGAGCTGCAAAGTTACATTGTAAAAGGTGTAAATATTGAGAAAAGTGAAGAATGTGGTAGTTTTTGCTATCAACCTTCTACAGTGTCCATCTTCTCTCCACTGAGTAGATGAAGCCTACTTTCTCTAGGCCTTTGGTTATCTAACTTTTGTGTGTATCAGAATCATCTGGAGGGTTTGTTAAAATGGATTGTGGCTATCTCCATCACCCCCTTTCCCCCAACACACACATAGAGTTTCTGATTTAGGTGGTTTGGAATGCCAAGAATTTGCTTTTCTAAAGGTTTCCAGATAGGTCTGATGTTGCTGGCCCAAAAACCACAGTTTGAGAACTACTGTTCTAGGATTATCCCTCCCTGAGGGCTCTGTTACCCTTACTTTAATAAGAATTTTCATTTTTCAGTTATCCTTTTTCCTTTATCTCTTAGTTTTTAGTTACTTTGCTACCAATGTGAGGTGTGTGGACCAGCAATAAATACCAGCATCACTTGGGAGCTTGTTAGAAATGCAGATTCTCAGACCTACTGGACCAGAAAGACCTACTGCACTTAAAGACCTGTGGGTGATTCATGTGCACATTAATGTTTGGGAAGCACTGCCTATGGATCATTCTCATCAGCAAGCAACCAAGCATGTTCTTGATTTTCTCCTCCAAGGCTGCCCCTCATCCAGTGTCCCATGTGAGATGACAATGCCGTTTATACAGCTGCTCAGACTAAACGAAACAGTTTTCCCTCACAACTTTCTCACATATCTGACATTCAGTTCATCAGCAAATAGGATTATATAGTCTGCAACTTCACCATTTCCACTGCTTTAAATCCTAATCCAAAATGCCATCATCTCTCACTTGGACTAGTGCTGTAGTTTCTTACCTGGTCACTCTGCTTCCATCTTTGCCCCCTTAAAGTTTGTTTTCCTGCAGTCAAACACAGTGATTCTTTAAAAACATGAGATTATGTAATGCCTCCCCTCAAAATCCTGCAATGGTTCCCCAGTCTATAGGATTAAAACCCAAAGTCCTTATCATGATCTGTTAGGCCTTGGGTGATCTGTCTTGGCCACCTCTCTTCTCTCTTTTCCCAGCCCTCTCCACTCTAGCAACCCTGCTCACCTTTTCTTTGGTGGACCCAGTTCACTCCTGCCTTCTCGCCTTTGTGCTTTCTGTTCGTTTTGAGTAGAATGCTTTTCACCCAAAAGGTTTTCCCTGATCAACTCATCTAAGATAAGTAGCCCCCATTACTCTTTATTCCCTTATCCTGTCTTATTTCTCCTCACTGCACTTACTATTACCTCCTGGCATCTACTTTTTTGTCTGTCTCCCAGCTCTAAACCTGTCTTCTCCACTTTAGTTGTGGGGCTATCATTCTCTCAATTGACAAATTGGGAGCCTGGAATGTAGCCTTGATTTTTTTTTTCATTCTTCCTTCCCACTGATATTCACTCAATCCTATCTCTAAAATATATCTCAAGAAATTCAGTTCTTAAATGCTTCACTGCCACCATCCTTATCTATGACCTCAGCATCTTTTACTGGAGTCACTTTCTAACCCATCTACTCTTTTTGCATAGGAACCAGTTTTTTTTTTTTATGTGATTAAATTGTTACTCCTTGCTTAAAACCCTGCAATGTGCACTGCACTTCATTCCTTGCCTTACAAAGCCGTTTACCTATTCAGCAACACTGCCTACCATTTACCCCTTGTTCATGGAGTTCCAGCTACATATCTTTCATGTTTTTTACCCATTTGTGCTTTCTGTCCCTCTGCATGGAATCCCCCTTCTCCCGGCCATTTTTTACTAGTTAATTCCTTCTCATTCTTACGGATTCAGCTGAAATGTGACCTAATCAGAAATATTCCCTTACCTTCCCTTTGCCAACCTCCATTATTTTGTCTCATGACTCTTACTTGCTTTATTTGTATCACTTCACTTTCTGTGTGTCATGCTCATACGATACCTTTAAGAAAATGAAATGGCAAGTCAGAGGCTTTGAGAAGATATCTGGATTACATAAATTTGACAGTGGGTTTGTATCCAGAATAAATAAGTAACTTGTAAATCTATGAGACAAAGAAAAACAATCAGGCAAAAGATAGGAGCAGATGCCTCATAAAAGAAGATAAAAGAATGGTCAATAAGTACATGCAAATGTGCCCACATCATTAACTACTTGGAAAATTAGAATTAAAACAGTACTACACCATTTCACACCAAAATGGCCAACAGAACTGACCGATGCCCGTCCACCGGAGCTGTCTTACACTATCGGTGGGAATGCAGTACTACAGCCATTTTGGAAAACAGGTGGCAGTTTCTCGTCAAGTTAAACTTAACAATTGGCACAGGACCTACACAGAGGGAAGTGTTTACACCCTTACATATTTTTCAAAACTCATAGAATTGTACCTTGAAAATGTGTGCATTTAATGAATCTAAATTTTAACGCTACAAAAGCAAAACAAGATCAATAAAATGAAAATTAAGACCCAAACATTTCCCAGAAGTCCTCTCCGACCCCGCTGGGTCCGCGGGCGCCCGCCGGTGACAGCGCGCAGAGCACGAGCCGCGCGGTTCCGGGAGGGGGGCGCGGCACCTGCGGTTGTCCGGCCTCCCCGCCGCGTCCTCCCGCGGCGCTGCTGGTTGCAGTTTCGATTTTTCCTCC
Organism: Manis pentadactyla; assembly: GCF_030020395.1. Taxonomy (NCBI): domain Eukaryota; kingdom Metazoa; phylum Chordata; class Mammalia; order Pholidota; family Manidae; genus Manis; species Manis pentadactyla. Next base: position 183,436,603 of record NC_080021.1, on the reverse strand, counting down.
GCTGCTGAGATTCTTCGGCAGCTCCGCCTCCTTAGCGCCTGGGAAGTCGCTCCCGGCGGAGCAAAAAGCGAGAGGGGCGCAGGTGAGGCGGGGACCTGTCGCGAGCGGAGCCGCCGGCATGACGGCCGAGCAGCGGAGGAATCTGCACGCCTTCGGTCACTATGTCAGGAGGACGCTGGACCCTACCTACATCCTGAGCTACATGGCCCCCTGGTTTAATGAGGGTGAGTGGCCCAGCGGCCCCTGCTCCTTGGGGCTGGAAAACAGTTCAAGTTCAGGACTTGTTTCCCCCTTGCTTTTGTCTTTTCTTTTAGTAAATACAGGTAACCTGCTAGAAACGCCGGGGTTGAAGCAAGCTCCCCTCAGCATTTTAGACTAGAGATTGTCTTCGAGGTCCGGAGGGGAAAACTTAAGCTCCAGCGAAGTGAGTGAAATGGCTTGTTTGGGTGTGCAATTCTATTTAGGTTCAAAGCTGGACAAACAAATCGCTGTCCATTTCATTTATTTCCTCCAATAATTATGTCTACTGTGTGTTTGGCTTTGTACTGACATCAGAGATTGAGAAATAAGATACAAGCCCTTCCTTAAAATACGTTACAGCCCGAGATGTTGGGGGTTGGAGACGGTGAGGGCAGTTGAACGCAAATGATTAGATGATGCTGTCAGAGAGCCAAGGAAGTTGACGCTTATTCTGCCCGGGGTCTTACTTGCACTTCCGGGTAACTGAAATCTTGAGAGGAGCGAGATTTCTGGACTGAATGGCTTTAGGCAGCAATTCAGATGTTTCCATCTGGCTTTTGAGACATGATGGTGAATAATGGCCATTTTGTGTTTTTGTATTGAAGTGCTTTGTAGGCGAGGCTTTGGGGAGGAGAAGAGGGGCGGTGCCTGGAAGGAGTGGAGATGGCAGAGGGAGGAATTTGCAGTTCCTTGTCAGGCTCCCAATTCCTAAGTATCTTCCTGATGCGAGGCGGTTTTTCGAAATTGCGTCAAAGCAGACAGGTAATTTGAATGCTAGTTCTTCTGCAAAACCAAGCCATTGGTTGTGGAGTGAGCAGTGAAAGAATTTGACAAACAAAGGTAGACTTGCTCTTTCTAGTTGTGCTCAGAAGTTACAAAATAACATTTTAATGGCAGCGGAGCAGCTTGGGCCCCTGAAAAAGGGAAGTTCCTGTTAAGACATCTCTTTTAGGAATCATTTGAATGAATGAAACACCAACAAACTGGTGTGAATCCCATTCTTTCATGCGCTCATGTATTGATTCAATAAAGAAGTAAGCCACGTGCCAGGCACACTGCTAGCACTGGAGATAATTTACACATATTACTACACATATTTAATAGCAAGTATCATGTTAAGAACTGAGGAATCAGTGGTGAGCACAATAGAAATGGCCCCTGTCCTAATAAGAGAATAGAGTGCATATGTGAAGGCAGGTACTAAATAAACAGAAGAAAATAAAGTATGGTAAGTGCTTTGATGGAAAACCATAGTGTGCTGTGGGAGTTCATAGGTGCGGTAGTTTTTAATATATATTAGTTTTAATTTATAGTTATAATGCAATCCCAACAAAAATACCAAAAGATAAGTAAGAAAGGGAGGTTGAAAAACATTGTGTATAATGTCTTATTTTAGAATAGTAAAGTTAACATAGAGGTTTTATTTTGAGCCTCTTCCCAGAGGCAGCTGTTGTCATTTAGTTGGTTATAACTTTTCTGTTCATTTGTTTAGTGCTTTATCACCTACACATGTATCCATAAACTTTTGCCCCATCTTTTTCTGTTTCCTGTTAGATTGTTAAAGCTTTTTTAACCTCTATTTTCTTCTTGGCTGCTTTGGAAGTTCTGGATTCTATTGGTTAACCTTAATTGTGATACGTATATTTTATCAGTCAGGATTCAGTCAGGGAGTGGCGACAGTAATGAGTGTTAAGGCTGAATGTAAACTTTAACTCATTTTTTCCCCTCATTGGAATGCCCATACATTCCCCATGCACACACACACACACACACACAGAGCACTATATTTAAAGTACATGAGCAATGTCCAGTATCTCTTTTACTATAATTCTTTTTGCCACATGTTGGATATTGTACACTAGTTATATCTTGAGAAAGGAGAATTGAAGCTATGTTTCTTCAAGAGAGCTTGCCTAGTCACTGGGGTACTGTAGGGCTTTGCTCATTCACACATTATACAGGTTATTTCAAAGTAGACCTGGGTGTGGGCTATAGATTTTTTTGCAATATCCCTTTGGAGTCAAAGGGTAACCCTTATTCTAGAGGGCCAGTGGGTAAGCAGCATTCTGAGTAGTCCAAGTAACGTTTTCCAGACACATGCATGAGCCAGGCACTTTGTTGCTGATTAGAATGCAAAGATGAATATAACCTGTGCATGACACAATCTAAGGGAGAATCAAGCAATTATTACATACTATGCAGTGTCAGTGCTTTAATCAGAAGCATGTAAGGAGAACATGAATGCCAGAAAAAAAAATCAAGAAATTCAACCTTGGGAAGCTGAAGTTGGCATCACAAAATAGCCAGGGACAGCATTGCTTAGTAGCAGCAGATACTGAGGCCAGGAAGTAGTGGGATGGGCCTGGCCTGGTGCAAAGTGAACCTAAACTGCCCAGGATGTGGCATGGCAAGACAGTTTACCTGGGGAGGTTTCAGCTGGGACTGGGATAAACCTGGACCTCCCTGTGGAATATCAGTAATAGCTGCTAGCAAGTCTAACAGAAGAACAAACCAGCACAGAGGCCTGGGAGCAAGAACCCAGCTGTAAGAACTGTGTTTAGGAACAGAATTAACTACCTCAGAGGAATCGAATGGCATTGTGTGCCCAGGGAAGCTGGGATAGCTGACAAGATTGATTGCTGTTATGGATTGAACTGTGTCTCCCCCCACCCTCCAAAAGATATGTTGAAGTCCTAACTCTCAATACATAATAATGTGACCTTATTTGTAATAGGATCTTACAGAGGTAGGTAGTTAAGATGAGGTTGTACTGGAGTATGGTGGGTTCCTAATCAAATGTGATTGGTGGCCTCATAAGAAGACAGTCACGTGAAGGCAGAGAAGGGAGTGATGTGGCCACAAGCCAAGGATGCCAGTAGAGGCAAGGAATGTATTGTCCCCTAGAACCTAGGAAGTGTGGCCCTGCCAACACCTTGATTTAAACTTTTGGCCTCTAAAACTGTGAGAAAATAAGTTCCTATTGTTTTAAGCCACCCAGTTAATGGTAATTTGTTACTGCAGCCACAGAAAACTGATATAGATGGCTTAAATTAAAAAGTAAGAACTGTTTGCAAGGATGTATAGAAATTAGAATCCTCATAAATTGCTGGTGAGAATGTATAATGATGCGGCTCCTTCTGACAACCATTTGACAGTTCCTTACAGTGAAATGTGGAGTTGCCATATGACCCAGCAATCTCACACCCATGTGTATACTCAAGAGAAGTGAATTCATGGGCACACACAAAAACTTGTATGTGCATATTCATAGCATCACTGTTTATAATAGCCAAAATGTGGAAATATCCTAAATGCCCATTAACTGATAAATAGCAGACAAAATGTGGTATATCCACACAATGGAATATTATTCAGCAATATAAAAGAATGAATAATACATGCTACAACACGAATAAACCTTGAAAACATTATGCTGAGTCACAAAAGCCACATATTATATCATTCCATTCATATAAATGTCCAAAATAGATCCATGGAAACTTAAGTAGATTAGTGATTGCCTAGGACTGAGAGGAGAGAAGAGGGAGTGACTGCTAATGGATACAGGATTTCTTTTTAGCAGCAATGAAAATGTACTAAAATTAGATAGCACCGATGGATTCACAATTCTCAAAACCGTTGAATTTTACACTTTAGAAGAGTTAGTCTTATTGTTGCTAAGACAGAGATTTTGGCAGAGAAGGAAGACGTTCCTTCCTTTTCTTCCTTTATTTTTTCAAGTACCTTTGTTGAGAATACAATGGTTAACCAGCCAGACTGTTATACCCTTGGAATTTACCTTATGTTGACAATAGGGAAAAAAATGGAATACTATCAAATGTCAGGTCCTGCAAAGGCAACTGTTCGGTCACCACTACCCACTCCAGATTTGGGGTTAGTGTACAGAATCAACTACCAGACAGCATGGTGGGTAGTTTTCTGCTCCCTGGCCTCATTGTGTTTCTCTTTAGATCCCCTTGGTCTCTCTTCTCTGCTATATTTCCTAACTTTTTAGCAAAAACCTAGGAAAAGGCCATGAAAGTATCTCTGTTTATTTCTAAGTCTGCTGAGTCCACTGTAATTGCAACTTATGCCATAGAGAGACCTTGTCCTCATACTCTTTTAGTCCTGCAATTACATTAGACTTTTCAACAGGCGCTACCAAAATGTTGGAGGAAGCCTCTGTTCTTCCATCTAATCCAATGCTACTGTGAGTTCTCCCTTATTCTGGGGAGACTTTTTCAAACATTTTTAAGAAACTCCTTTTCTTAAAGACTGTCCTAGAGTGTGTTCCTAGACTTCCATACCAAACTAGGAGAAGTTTTCAGAGGAAGGGAGAGAGAGTTGGTGAAGAATAGGGGTAATCTGCCTAGGCAGAGAATTTGCTGCCTTCCTGCATTTCCTTCCATTGGTATGATTGTTACAATCCCTATCCCCATTTGAGAAGATCTGACAATCCTTTTTAAGGTTCTGCAGTTTGACAACTCACTCTTGCTTCTGTTTGCAGATCAGCTGCAGTATATTCAGGCTGAGAAAAACAACAAGGGTGCAATGGAGGCTGCCTCGCTTTTTTTGAGGTTCCTATTGGAGCTCCAAGAGGAAGGCTGGTTCCGTGGCTTTTTGGATGCCCTTCACCAAGCAGGTTAGTTCATTCCTCTTACAAGTCAGAGTATGTATATTGCTTGAGTGTTTCAGAATGCTGAAAAGTGAAATGCTATTAATTTTGAGGTATCCACATATTATTCCTGTTTCTTAGTCTGAGGCAATATGAAGACTATTTTTAGGCAGATAATATAATTGTCTACCTGAAATATCCAAAGGAATCTACAGAGAGATTGTTGTAACTAGTGGGAGAGTTTATCAAGTTTATTGGATATAAGATCAATGTATAAAAATTAGCTGTGTTTCCACCCACTGAAAGCAAATAAAAAATGTAATCAAAGTGAAATACCATTTATAATAGTTAACAAAAGGTGTAATGTATTTAGGAATAAACCTAGCAAAAATTATGTAAAGTCTGAATGGAGAAAATGATAAAATGTTATTGAAACATATTAAGGAAGTCCTAAGTGGAGACACATACCTATGCACATTGAGACGAAGACTTGATATACAAACGTTGGCTCTCCCTGCATTGATCTACATCTATTTAATACAAGTCTAGTAAAATTCCTGTATGCTTTTTCATAAGCTTGACAAGCTGATTCCTAAATGTATGTGGAAGAATTATGACCCCAAAATAGTCAAGACATCCCTAAAGAAGAAGAATTAAGTAGGCTGGGTTTTTCCCTTCCTGATACTAAGATTTATTATAAGGTGTAGGCATTGAGACAGCATGACACTTGTCCTGGCATTGACCAACTAACCAATGAAAATGAGCCTTAACTAGACTCATAGACTTATGGAAACCTAATATATTAGAGATCATTGAGAAAGGAGGATCATTAGGAAAGGAGGGACATTTTGCTAAATTGCTTTTAATACCCTCCATTGTGCTCTTCAACAATTGGATCTCTGACTGGAATTAATTCCTGAGTTCTTGAATATCTTTCCATACCTCCATGAGCATGTTAATGGTTTTTATTTTGAACTCCCTTTCAGGAAGATTCATGAGGTTGATGTCATTTAAATCTTCTCAGGAGTTGTAATAATAATTTTACTTTGAACCAGGTTCCCTTGGTGTTTCATATTTGTATATGGCACTCTATAGTGTCCAGAAGCTCTACTCTCTGGAGCTGTCCAGCCCCTGAAGCAATGTTGGGGGTCGCAGGGGAGTGGTATTGGTGCCTGGGGGGAAGAAAGAGCTATTTCCTGCTTCCCGGCTGCTATGCCTGTCTCCACTGCCTGAACCAGTGGACCGAGCACACAGGTATAAGCCTCTATGCTTTGCGTTTGTAGTTGCTGTAGACAGATCTCCCCTCTGGCCGGCGTAACGCCAGGGTAGGGTTTGTTGGTTTGCGAGCAAGGTGAGGCTGGCTGGGAGAAAGGCACCGTAGGCTGCGTATCACTGAGGGGGTCCTTGGAGCTGTGTAGCCAGCCAGGGAGCTGAAGCACCTGAAGATCATGAAAGCTCCCAACTTGCTGGGCAGAGTGCACCTGGACAATTTTTGTCTACCTGTCCTTTCTCCTGAGCAGTAAGCTCTGTGCAATCCTTGCCCCTTTAGCAGCCCTCTTGCTAAGGGCTTCCTTGTTAGGAAGTCTCTCAGACTGCCCGCCTTTCTTTTGCCCCAGAGCAGCCAGATATGGATCCCTGCTTTCCGCAAGCGGCTGGAATCTCAGTCTCCCCAGGAATTCTGCCTGTCTTAGCTTTCCAACCCCCTAATCACGAGAGTACCATGCAAGCACCATAAAATGTAGGTTTGTGCTCCCAGAGCAGATCTCCAGAGTTAGGTATTCAGCAGTCCCAGGCCTCCACTCCCTCCCCGCTCTGTTTCCCTTCTTCCTGCAGGTGAGCTGGGGTGGGGGAAGGGCTCGGGTCCCACTGGGCCACAGCTTTGGTACGTTACCCTGTTCCGTGAGGTCTGCTCTTTTCTCCAGGTGTATGCAGTCTGGTGCAGCCCTCTTTCCTGTTACTCCTTTAGGATTAGTTGTAATTATATTTTCATATTATATGCAGTTTTAGGAGGAAGCCTCTGTCTCACCTCTCATACTGCCATCTTTAATCCTTTTCTCCCATTTTGCTAAATTGCAATGGACCATTATAAACAGGATAACTGAATAGGATAATGTTAAAAACCAAATAGACCCTAACTTTCACAACCATGTGGGTTCAAATTAATTCATATTACTTACCTCACTGCATTCACACATACACACAAAATGAATTAAAATGGATTGAAAACTTAAAATTTTTAACAATTTTTGGAAAGAATATAGAATAATATTTTTATGACCTAAAGGAAGATTAATACATGTGATGACATTAAGGTTAAGAACATCTCTCTATCAAAACAGCATAGAGGAAAAAAACAAGTAACAGACTAGGAGAGGATATTTGCAAAGTACATAATCACCAAAGAATTAGTATCTATAATATATTAAAATGGCTTTAAAATTAATTAGAAAAAGAAAGAAACCATCTATCAAGTCTAAGATGTAACCTGACATTTCAAAGGATAGGAAGCATGAAAGGTTAATAAATACATAAATATTCTCAGCCCGATTATCAATTGGGGAATTGCAAATTACAAACACAATGAGATAGCACTTTGTAACTGTTAGACAGCAAAACAAGAAGTCCAACAGCATTAAGGCTTGAAGACGATACTTAATAATGGGGAAGTCTTAAATATCACTATACAGAATTCAAATTGATACAACTATTTTGAAAATTTGGCATCATCTTGTGTATTTCAACTGTCACGTATCCATCTATCCAACAGTTTCTATCTTAAGTATGTGGCCTAGAAATACTCTTAAAACATATATTCCAGAATACACAAGCAAGAATGTTCATAGTGTAATTGTTTCTAATAACAAAAGCAAACAAGCAAGCAAACAAAGCTGGAAGCAATCCCTGTATCTTTCAAGAGGAGAATGGATACATTTTATAATAATGACATGATAGTCCATTTTACTGCAATGAAAACATATGAACACAGCTTTACACAATGCAAGTGAAGCTTAGAAATGTAATATTAAGTTTTTTAAAAAGTCAGAGAAAATGGCATCTAGTAGAATATAAAATTCCAAACAAACTGAACTAAACATATATTGTTTAGGGAATCAAACACATGCCATGCAACTAGTAAAAAAAATCAGGGGAGTGATATATCAAATACAGGATAGTGGTATTTTTGCAGGGAGATAGAAGGGTAGGAAAAAGGAGGCACATACCCACAAAAGTGTTGGAATATTCTGCTTCTTAAGTTGGATAATAGGTTCACATGTGTTCATTTTGTTGTTATGCTCTTTATAGCCTAAAGAAAAGAATGTGGGCCTGAAAGTCAGACAAGCTTGATGATTCTGTTAGAGAACCTTAGAGTAAAGCATTACTGGATTATCACAGTTGTAAATAATTTTTCCATTAACTCAAGTTAACCACTACTTAATATTCTTTTCTTGGTATAATGTAGCAGGTAAGCTCCTGAAGAGCAGGTATTAAGATTAATGTTTTTTTTTTGCCCTCTTTACTACTTTGCACTGAGAAGATACTGAATAGCATGATGGTTTTATAGATTAGGTAAAGTCCATGGGGTGCTTTGGAAGGAAGATTTTATATTAAGACCAAATGTAAGACTTGAAATTGATCCTTATTTAGTCCTTCTCTGAAGAGATGATAAACTGTTAGATGACCTAAAATGTTGGGTGTCTAAGATGAATACTGAGGGGTTTTTTTGAAAGATAATTCAAAATTAAGGTAACTTACAGATATTTTTTGAGTTCTCTCATTATATATTCAAACATGATTCCTGTGATATTAATCTCATGTATTTTTTAAATTAGTCTCATAAGAGCCCCCATTTTCTTCTTTCTTTTCAGGTTATTCTGGGCTTTATGAAGCCATTGAAAATTGGGATTTCCAAAAAATCGAAGAATTAGAAGACTATAGATTGCTTTTAATGCGTTTACAACCAGAATTTAAAATCAGAATTAATCCAAAAGATATCCTTCCTGAAATATCTGAATGTTTAATTAGTCAGGAATATGAAGAAATTCTACAGGTAATTTAATTAATGTAAACTACTGAATTTGGGGAAAATAATTTAAACATGGGAAGTATCTTCTCTTTCTATGTTTGTTTTAGATCTGAGAAAGATAATTAAAATCCACAAAAAATCCCCAATCTAAGGTGTAATTACCTAGAATAAGTACTTTTAGTTGTGAACTGAGTAATTTTATGTAACAAGTTTTTCAAGTTTGCCCAATTTTCAGTTAAAATTATTCCATTAGTTTTGTGAATGTTTTATACAAATTTAAATAAAATTGAACAGTTCAACAAATAAAAAGAAAAAAGTCTATAGAATATAGTACAGTGGTTAAACATTCAGGCACTGGACACAAATTTTGTTAGAATCCTTAGCTCAGCCACTTATTAGCTGTATAATCTTAGGTGAGTTATTTCATTTCTCTAAGCATGTGTATGTTTCTTCATGTATAAAATGGAAATAATAACAGTATCTTACGAATACATTTTATTGGGGTTAAATGAGATAATATATGTAAAGTGTTATCTTACATATGATTGGCACATAAGTGCTCAATAAATTTTAATTGTCATTAATAATAAAAGTCATGTAAGCCCCACTACCCTGAAAAAACAATTTAGTAATTTGTTATGCCCTTCCTATTATCTTATGCCAGTATACCCATATTTTGAGTGGTTGTCAAATGGTTTAATTGTTTTCCTAATATTGCAAATGAAGATAGATGTAAGATCTCAGAGAAGGTGAAAACATTTGGCTTGACATAGTGATATCACATGTAGAAAACAAGGATGAAAGAAAGGGTATCTTAAAAGACCTGTTGGATGGGGCAAACAATGATCCTGAATAAGACCCATTGTTCCATAGTATATAATGATTGTTAAATCAGATAGTACTTGAATTGATACTTCATTAGTAAAACTAATAAAAGGAAAACTTTTGAAATAATTGGTCAGTCAACTGCAGTTTTCTTGCTTAGGTTTGTTCCAACAAGGGGCCGATGGCAGGTGCAGAGAAAATGGTTGAATGCCTTCTCAGATCAGACAAGGGAAACTGGCCCAAAGCTTTGAAACTTGCTTTGGAGAAAGAAGAAAGCAAGTTCAGTGAACTATGGATTGTAGAGAAAGGTAGGAAGGATATTCCAAGGCAGAGCTCTGAAAGGTGGGAGGGTCTGAAAACATGCTCTGTCTTCCTCATAATTTTACTTAGGGCTCCCTTTATTCCTACTTGTTTTTCATTCATTGTCTGGGACTCTTTTCCAGTCAGATACCCATGGCTACATATTTAGTAAGAGACCACCATGCAATTGAGTTCTGGGATGCAAGTGGTTACTTGCCTACAGAAATTAGTTGTATATAACCATAAAAATAAGCCAGGGAAAACCACTTATCCAGAATTAGCCCATCTGGCTTGAAGGATTTGGGGAAGCCAGAATTTGAGCTCTCTGTCTGGGTTTAGATTATCAGAAAAATTGCTTGAAAATCTAGTTAAAGGTTCAAACTTCATGACCCACCCCATTTTCAGAGTAGAATCATGATAGACAGTGGCTGGTTCTCTTGCCTGGAAGCCATAGAACAGGATTAAAAAAAAAAACCTGTTGTGATTAAGTATCTGAGTCATCTTGGGCTTCCTGAAGCTGACATCTCAGAGCACTGCTTTAAAGGCTGAGTTTGCTAACCTATCTGAGGGTCTGGTCTCAGCTTTTCCCAGCCTTCTTTAGATCACAAGTTGTTCAATAAATTATCTGTATAAAATACACGTCTGATTTCTTGGGTTAGGGCAGCAATGAAAGATATGAATGTCAGCTAAATTTATTGTGCACGTGAATCACCTGGGGATCTTGTTACAATGCAGATTCTGAGTCAGTAGGGGCTCAAGAGTCTTCATTTCTAATAAGCTTCCAAAGTTGCTGGTCCATGTTCCACACTTTGAATAAAAAAAGTCCTAAATGACATTGGAGTTCAAACTCCAAAGTGAGATATCAAACTCAGAAATATTTCTTTTAATTGTTTTAAAAGGTGAAGGGAGCGGTTGTGAGAATTCTTACTGGAACTTTAAAATTCTAGTTCTAGTGTTACGACCTCTCCAGGACTTTCACCATCAAGACAATAATCAGATTAGCTAAAGATTCTAAGATGTTTCTTGGTCTCATAAAGGTGCAGAAGATGTTGAAATCAAAGAATCTGAGGATGATGAAGTGGAAACTGATGTGCAGATTTTTTACAAGGAAGAACCAGAATGCCAGAATCTTAGTCAGAATTCATGTTCACCTTCAGGTACCCAGCAGTGTTCTTTTCTGTGATGGAACTCTTCAGGTATTTTGGGTGGGTATGTGTTTTGCAGTCACAAAAAGTCATGGCCTTATGAAAGGTTTTTAAGGAAACATAAGAAAGAAAAGAGAATTTACATTAAAAATAGACACCTTTTCTATAATTAGAAATATTATCCTTTCTCTTTTATAGATTTGTCAGCTCTGCTTTCTCTTTTATCTTTTTTTTGTCTTATATAACTAAGATAATATGTGCATGTCCATATTGAAAGTAGAGTCCTCCCTGAAACTCAATGTCTATGAAATCCAAAATCAATCCAAAATCAACCCTGCTTTTTAAAGAAATACTTCTACTATTTGTGAGTTGCTTGCCCAATTTGCTTTTAAGATCAAAGGGCTGCAACATAAGTTAGTGAAGTTTGTGCACTGTACAACTGTGCCAGTTGCGAGGCTGTATGGGTCTGAGATCTCTGCCGAACAGTACACTGAGGGGTTGTGTCCTCCAAGAGGGACTCCTTTTTGTAATTCACACAGAGACACTATACAAGTTAGCTGTGGCCCTATAAGGTCCACCTTATGTTTCTAGAAGCATATTTTCATGAGGAGTCCATAAAGTTGCATAAAAAGTCATAGGAAAAAGATATTTAAAAAGGGCATCAGGTATTATGATTAATAATGAGTTGTTTTAGAAGAAAAATATGAATTGGGGGTAACACCATAAGAAGAAAATTTACAGGTCACTTCTGCAACTGAAGATACAAGTTTTTTGTCATTCCAGAATAAAATCAATGGTTTTAAGTTGCTTTAAATGTTCTGATGTATAAAGATCCCTAGTGAACTCATTTAACCTTTTAGAAATTCTCCTTTTTTATCTTTTTTTCTTTTTCTTTTTTAGAAATTCTCCTTTTTAAAAAAATGGACAGGTGGGACTCAAGACATGACTTCCAAGGTCTTTTATAGCTCTTAACATTCTATATGCTTATGTGTTAGTGAGATAAAGCCTCTGATTATTTTTTAAAACTTCTGGTTCAACTGAGAAAACACCATGTGAGAGCCTGCAGAATTACAGCATGGTTGTTCTTCAATAAGAGATTGCTTTAGGAATTTTTTTTTATTAAAGTATCATTGATATACACTCTTATGAAGGTTTCACATGAAAAACATTGTGGTTACTACATTCATCCATATTATCAAGTCCACCCCATACCCCATTGAAGTCACTGTCCATCAGTGTAGTAAGATGCCACAGAGTCACTACTTGTCTTCTCTGTGCTACACTGTCTTCCCTGTGATCCCACACCATGTGTACCAATCATAATACCCCTCAATCCCCTTCTCCCTCCCTCCCCACCCACTCTCTCTCGACCCTCCCCATTGGTAACCGCTAGTCCCTTCTTAGAGTCTGTGAGTCTGCTGCTGTTTTGTTCCTTCAGTTTTGCTTTGTTGTTATACTCCACAAATGAGGGAAATCATTTAGTGTTTGTCTTTCTCTGCCTGACTTATTTCACTGAGCATAATAATACCCTCTAGCTCCAACCATGTTGTTGCAAATGGTAGGATTTGTTTCTTTCTTATGGCTGAATGGTATTCCATTGTGTATATGTACCACATCTTCTTTATCCATTCATCTACTGATGGACACTTAGGTTGCTTCCATATCTTGGTTATTGTAAATAGTGCTTCAATAAACATAGGGGTGCATATGTCTTTTTGAATCTGAGAACTTTTATTCTTTGGGTAAATTCCAAGGAGTGGGATTACCGGGTCAAATGGTATTTCTATTTTTAGTTTTTTGAGGAACCTCCATATTGGTTTCCACAATGGTTAAACTAATTTACATTCCCACCAGCAGTGTAGGAGGGTTCCTTTTTCTCCACATCCTTGCCAGCATTGCTTTAGGAATTGAATATTTACAGTTTGGTGTTTCTCAAAGGTCTTGGACAGTTTTATCATTGTTTTGTTCTATATAGGATTTCCTTTAACTGATGGCTGTCTGTCTTGTTGTGAATTAGTCCATTCTTGCTTTAGTTTCTCCTTTCTAGGCCTCTGTGATTACTTAAGAAATAAGTCTCTGTGGGCTCTTGTTATTGTTTTTTCTTTCTTGCCATCAGCACTCTGCCATTGAAGGAGAATTCTGTCTTCAGATCAGTGGAGAAGTTGGAATAGTAATGAGATGAGGATTCTAAATTCTTAAATGAAGCTCTTTTTGCTAGAGTCCTAATCCCTGTTCATTTGACTACAGATAGCTTTTGCCTTGATTCCTCAGAGCAGTAACTATTTAGTAATTTTGTTCCTTTTCTATTACAGTAATGTCTCAGACTTACAGCCCAATGAAGCCAAGAAATTACCAACTAGAACTCACTTTGCCTGCTAAGGAAGGAAAAAACACAATAATATGTGCTCCTACTGGTAAGACAATTGTTATTACCTTTATACTGTGTCTTACTTTTTCTTCTTTTTTTGAATAATGGGACAAAATGGACAAGTTTCAGTTTTTCCCTTGTTCTATTTGTCTTTTGAGAAAACTGTCCTATTAATATAGTCCCAGGGTATTTTAAAGAACATGAGGGAAAGAAAAATGTGCTCTCTTAGTTTGATTCAGGCTGTTTGAGAGCATGTACCCTAGGAAATGCCTTGATAATTTTTGGTCATGGTATAAATTCTGATATTGTTAACCATCTACATTACCAGTTTAGTCAGCACAGTGGTTTTGGGGGAGCCAAAAATAATTACCTTTCTACAAAAATATTTTAGTATAATATTAGTTACACGTTTTCTTTTTCTTTACATGTTAAAAGGTTGTGGAAAAACCTTTGTTTCACTTCTTATATGTGAACATCATCTTAAAAAATTTCCAGAAGGACAAAAGGGGAAGGTTGTTTTTTTTGCTATTCAACTCCCAGTATATGAACAGCAGAAATCCGTGTTCTCACAATATTTTGAAAGACTTGGGTAGGTATAATAGTTGGTCCTACTTCTTTTTCTCTAGCTTCATGTAACTGGTGTGTTTTCAGCTTTGTTTTGTTTTTAGAAAACCATGATTCAAAAGCTTTATAATAGATTTAGCTTTTATATAATTTAGATGTAATTCTTCCATAGACTCAAGTCTTTTTTTGTTAGATATGTCTGCAATCCTAAATTCCTTTGGTTAACTCTTGTAGAATGAGTAAATGACTTAAGAGATAAATTTTACATTTAAATGGCACTTTTAACTTTTTAATGATTTCATAATTTATTTAATATTAGTCTTTAAATACTATTTTCTTCCTCAGTGGCTTGAGAGAATTAATGTATACTACTAGTTTGCACTTATTGACCACTTACTATGGATAAGACTCTGCAAGCCCTTGTCTCCAGCTATATTCCTTTTGAACTTAGGGAGAACTTTGGTGTTCTCATATCTAGGGTTTCATATCTTTTTGGATCCCCATTCCCATTGTGGTTGATAATAGGGAATTTCTCTCATTTCCCAGGTACAAAGTTGCAGGCATTTCTGGAGCAACATCTGAGAATGTCTCAGTGGAACAGATTGTTGAGAACAATGATATCATCATTTTAACTCCACAGATTCTTGTGAACAGCCTTAAAGATGGGACTGTCCCATCACTCTCTGTCTTTACTTTGATGATATTTGATGAATGCCACAACACCAGTAAAAACCATCCTTATAATATGATCATGTTTAATTATCTAGATCAGAAATTTGGAAGATCTTCAGACCCACTGCCCCAGGTATTGCTAAATTCAGAAAGATTCCTCAAAACAGCTGTAATCTACCTAAAATCCTATTTACTTACTCTATGGCCACATTGAGGTTGTTCTTCTCATGTCCTAAGTCCATATTGTGTAACTCTTTGGTTAACTTTGATTCATTCATTCAATCATCCACTTAACAAACATGTGTTAGGTTCCTCCATGTGTTGTGTGCTGTGCTAGGTACTGGGGATGCAAATATAAAAAGACAGTTTTTGCCCTCAAACAGCTGAAGTTTTGTGGGGAGCCATATAAGTAAGAATTATGTCATAATTTATCATGATAGAACACTGTGGAGATGGGTACAAGGTGCAGTCAGAGCAGAACCGAAGGAGCTCATGAGTGTGCTATGAAAGTACAGCAAGGCCTAACAGAAGTTGGTTTAGGCAAAAACTAATGATAATTTACAAGGAAGATAGGTGAATGGATGTTTTCATTAAAGGCTACAGTGTGTCCAGAGGCATGCAACTATGAAAGAACACGGTGTGTTCAATAATCTTGAAGCTCTTCAGCATCACTTGAGTGTGGAATATGAAGTAGCAAATTGCACAGCACAGATAAGGCAGGGTGGGAGAGAGGGGGCCATCAGGAGAACAAGATGCCAGAGAAGATCAGAGGGAACAGTATAAGTAGGCAAGCAGATGGATTAGTGCTGGAGAGCAGATGGAACGTGATTTTGGTCTCATCAGAGGGAAGAGGCTGAGAAGAGTCCAGACAGAGAATAATTCCTACTTGGAGGAAGAAGAGAAGCAAATCCCTAGCTTCTAACCTCTTTTCTCTTAAACCTAGTTGAGGTAGATAGACCATTTGCTGAGAATAAGCAAGGTGGGAATTGGGAAGGGAGCTCAGGGTGCATGGAGAAGATCTGAAATGGGAACAAGAACTAAGGAATACACAGAAGAATTGCTTGGTCATATTGGGGCCCAGGTGGAGTTGGAAACCATGAGTTTGTGGTATATATACCTATCTCACACTTGTATAAAGTTCTCTGGCCCTAGTAACTACCTGTTTAGGAAGCACAGGTTAGAAGAAATTCTTTGTGGTGCCCCTGAACAAAATTTAGTAGCAATCTCATTTCTTAACAGCTGCTTCTTCTAGAACAAAATTGGGTAGTTAACTAGATTCCTTGCTAATGCATCAATTATTCAATTTTTACTAAGTGGCTGTTAGAGGAAGAAATAAATATTTATTTGGTGACCATGAAGCTAAATTCTTTGTAAATATTATCTTACTGAGTTCACACAACTACCATTTAAGACAGCTATTGTTTTCTAACTTTCCAGAGAGCTGAAGATACTTGTCCAAGAACACAAGCCTGTTGTGACATGGCTGAGATGGAAGTGAAAGTGGGTCTGATTTCAGCCCTTTTCCTTTTCAGTATATTGTCCTATGGATCACGGGGGACACAGGGATAAAAAAGAGAGAAACTCTGTCTTGCAAGCATTTCCTATCTTGGTTTCTATGCTGATTTGTGTTCCCCTGATAAGTTGTGGCTCTTGGCATTTATTCAGCACCTTGCCTATTTAGGACCCTTCCATTTGCAGTTTCATAGAGGATATCAGGGAAAAAAAATTGTCTTGCTCTTTATTTGAAGTTAGTATTAAAAAAAACCTACTTTATCAGAAAAGAGTTACAAGAGGGGTTACAGAAACATCATTTTACTTTCCAGACAACTAATGATCTGGAATGCTCCTTACAGGTCATTGGGCTGACGGCATCAGTTGGCGTTGGGGATGCCAAAAACACAAATGAAGCCATAGAGTATATCTGCAAACTGTGTGCATCCCTTGACACATCAGTGATAGCAACAGTCAAAGAAAACGTGGAAGAACTGGAGGAAATAGTTTATAAACCCCAGAAAGGTAAGTGGGATTGAGTAACAAGCCTATTGAGACTTTGTTACCCCTGCTGTTCCACTTTAGAGCCATTTGGATGAACACTGGAGTTTTACCCTTTTTTTGTTTAGTAGAAAATATTTAACTGCAAACTTGGGAAGCAATCATGTTTCCAGTCTTTCTTGTCAACTGAGCCCTCTCCCCAAGGATTGGATGAACCTCAGGAATGGCCTGTTGAAAGCAAACATTCTTACTCTTCAGTTCCATAAAACTCTTATAACGATACTAACAATGAAAGAGAGGTGATGAGAAAATCTAAGCATGTAAATGGCCAGGTACTGGGTTCAGTTCTTCCCCATGTTCCATGCCTGTGGAGGATACTGCATGGCCATTCATCACTTGAATATGTATCTGATAGTTTTGGTTGAAATGAAATTATCTGAATTCATCATATCTTTCTTCAAAATATGATTTTAAAAAATAAGATTGGCAAATGTTTGTTGAATACCAGTGCTATACTAACTTAGGAAGAGTGGGGAGAGGAGATATATATGACTTCATCATTGTTATCTGAATAGCATGTGACTCGATAAGGCAGAAAAACATACATGAAATTGTCAGGGAAGGGGTGGTTAAGTTTCTTTCTCAGAACTACCTGTAAGAAGTTTGAGAAGGTACCCATTCTAAACTTTTTAGTATCAAATACAGATTTCTTCATAATCCAGTCCCCCTTACCCTCTGAGTTCATCTCCTCCCACCTCCCATAAACCCAACCATGTTACATTCCTCTGGGCTCCTCAAGTGTATCATGCTTTTTCTATTTTATCCTGTGTACATGACTGTGCTTGATTCCTCCTTCTCTCTTCCCCTGTTTATCACACAGCACCGCCTGCCTCTTCTGGAAGAATTAGAGATCCCTTTTCATGTGCTCTATGACACCTTACATATACTTATGTTACAGCAGTCTGCTGTGGCTACTTGATGTGATCTTTCTCCTAAGAACATAGCCCTCTCTGGAGCATGGAGTGCGTTTTCAACCTTTTATCACCAGAACATGGTGCATAGTAGGCAGTTAATGTTTCTACTGAAACAATGCAATAATGAATATCAGGAACAATGTGAACACTCCTGGAGGTTGAGTGGGAAAGGGGAAGGTTAAGAACAGAGACAGGGTTAAGAGTGTGGCATTTGCAAAGATGAATAACAGCCTCAGCAGAGCAGAGGCTCTGTGCTGAGTGACAGGAGAGCCAAAGTGAGAAGTTGGATTCGATCCAGACTATGAACAACAGAGATGTTGGAATCAGTGCATTAAGCACTAGGGAGCTTTTGCAAGGGTTTTGAGTGTTTGTTAGATCTAGACTATTTGTCTATAAGCTTGGGACCTCAGGCTTTACAGAGGAAGTAACGAAGGCAGAGAAACATTTGGAGATGCCTACTTTGAACTGATGTGTTCTTCCTGAAAACTACTCACTCTCTTTTGATGGCTCTAGTTTTCAGGAAAGTGGAATCACGGACTACTGACAGATTTAAATGCATCATATCTCAGCTAATGTGGGAGACAGAAAGTCTGGCAAAGAGTGTCTTTGATGAAATTGGTACCATAATTCCTGGTGAGATAAATCTCATTTTGTACCCTCTCCATTTGGGAATAGCCATATATCGTTCACTCGTGTCGTTTTGTATTCTCCTTAGTTCTGGCAATGTCAAAACCATATCCTGAGGTTGAGTTTCTTAATTATAGGTTATTCAAGAACCTTGTAAGTTCTGCTTTATTTTGTCTTGCCTTTTTATTTTCTTTTTAAATATAAAGTAAATCCATCTGGACATACACACCTGCAAAATAATCATGTTTATCAGGTCATTGCTTTTTTGATGTTTCAAATTAGCCTCTGTCCTCACTTCCCTTATTTATATGAATGAAACCACTATTTCCCTGATGACTCAGGTTCAGTCCTAGAGGTGGTCTTTGATTCATTCCTTTTTTGAGACTCTCTCATGAAGTCAGCAAGTTCTGTTCTTTTTCTTTTTATTCATTTATTCACTCACTAGATATTTGTTGGGCCAGGTACTGTGATGGGTAATGGAAATAACAAGATTAAAGACATTGTCTCCACCCTCAGGGAACTCACAGTCGAATAATAAGAATCAGGTGCAATGCAATTTAATTAGTAACTTAAAACCTATACACATTTATGTTACACTACAAGAAGATATGTCAAAGAAATAATCAATCTTCCCATGTTTTCTTCCGTCTGCTACTTGTATAGCTTCTCTTCTTCCTTCATAATTACAACCCCTAAGTAGAATTCGTGCCTCATATCGAAATTACCGAGTATCATAATTCTTCCAAGTGGTAAAGATACCTCAAGACAAATGCTGGGCATAGAAGCCACAGGGCATAAATCTGCAAAAAAGTAAAAAGCTAACCTTTTCAAACAATATTGCTTCTCTCTCACTTACCAACTTTACATCTCCCTGTATGGCCCCGGAAGATGACTGGTTAGCCAGAGACGGGTAAGATTCCTCAAGGGAGGAACAACCTAAGACAGGCACAGTCGCAGGGGGGCCATCAGGTGAGAAATTGGGGATCAACAGAGGTGAGGCTTAGAACCTCACTCCCCCTGTTTTGAGAGAAATCTTCTGCATCCGTGGATGTTTTGTTGCCCTTGTCTAGCTTGGATTAATACTTAGTCTATAGGCACACACCTGATCATCTACATTTACTCTCTTACAGCACTAAACTATGTTTTCTACCTTTATCTTGCATCTACCTACCACTTCAGCATTTTATTTAAAAAATAATAATAATAATAAGGGAGAAATGTGGGATTCACATATAAATCAAGTATAAAAATCAAACAAATAATCATAATTGACCTGATTGTTTATAGTTCATGATGCGTGATCAAAACCGAAAGTTTCTGTGATATGACTGCCCTTGTACTGTTCACCATGTAAGAACTTATTCACTATGTAAGAACTTGTTCACCATGTAAAAACTTGTTCGTTATGCTTCAGAAGATTGGAGACTGTCGAGAATTAGGCTTGGGGTTGATTAATGATTGTGCATTGAGTCCCCTATACAGAATTTTATTGTTGTTAACATCCATATGATCAATAAATATGAGAGATGCCCTCTCAAAAAAAAAAAAAAGTATCAGGTGCAAGTAGTTTCCATGTGGCAGTGCTGAGTCACACAGTGGGCACCAGGGAACACAGGGGAACTTTGGCCTGGACTGGGCTGCAGGTAAGGCTTCCTGGGGGAGGTGATGCCTGAGGCAGTCTTGAAGTCAGCCAAGTTAAGAAAATGAGACAATTAAGTGAGGTCAAGAAGTCATCAGGCATAGAAGGAAAAGAGAGCATAATGACTTTTAGAAACTGGAAGCATTTTATGGTAATTCCAACGTGTGAGTAGTAGAAAAGAGTGAGGCTAATGGGAGAGGCAGGGGGCAGACAAAGATGGGCCTGGGTAGGCCAAGGTCAGTTTGAATTTTATCCTAAAAGCAATGGGGAGCAACAGAAGATTTTAAACTGACAAGTGATGTGATAAGGATAGCAGGGAATGAAGAGGGACAAATAGAGGCAGTCAAGATGAGTTGGTGAAGAGAGGAGGCTTGTGCAAAATGCTGAAAACAGGAAGTTTCAGATTTAATGGGGAACTGATTTGGGGTGGGGGGTTGGGGTGATTCCCCCTAGGCTTCTGACTTGGGCACCTGTATGTATGCCAGTGGGTGGTACTGGTTCCAGAACTCCTAGGATCAGCTCTGGCACACACAAGGTGAGTTTAGAGTTTTAGAGATGTTGAATTTGTGATGTCTGCAAGACACTTTGTGGTGCTTTGCCTTCCCTCACACTTGTTTTCCTTTTCTCTTTCCTTTCACAGCTTGATTTAGAACTTATCTAACAGCCTTCTAGCTGGTTTGCCCACCTCCATTCTCTTTTCCATCCAAGCCCCCATTACTGGTCAGTCTTCCTGAAATACCAGTTTTATCATGTAAATGTTCTGTGTAATCCCTTTGCCTTCCAGGCAAAGCTCTCTAAGCCTCTAACCTGAGAGTCTATGGCCTGCCTGCACGATCTGGTTTTACTTATCTTTCCAAGTTTACTTTCCACTCATCTACTTGAATCCTTTGATTTAGCAGTTCCCTGGATGAGTTCATTCACTTGTTCAATTAATTCAGTGCTAGGCAATGTGCTAGGTGATGGGAATACATCATGGATCCTCAGATAAGCCCCTGCCAGTCTGAGTGGCATTTCCAGTCTTGACAGTGAAGCCGAAGTTGATAAGTAATAATAATAAAGTGACAGGATGGGAGTAGGTGGGTGGTGGAGACAGGTGTTTCAGGCAGAGAGAACAGCTGTACAAAGGCAGGAGAGTAGGGAGAGTATGGGGACTTTTCATTAGTCCTGTCAGATACAGGCAGGCAAGTGGCTAGAGATATGAATGAGAAGCAGGTGGAGGCTAGATCACAGGGATCCCATGACCTAGGACAGGAATCTGGCCAGAGGAATCACTAAAGATCTTCAAGCAGTGGGTAGCATATTTTCTTACCTGCAGTTTTAGAAACTGTCTCTAGCTGCTGAGTGGGGAATGGATTGTAGGGAGTGGGGAGACCATTGGGAGGCCATCATATTATCCAGGAACATTATGTGGTCTGAATTGGGGAGGTGGCAGAAGGGTGGACAGATGTGAATTTCTACCTCCTTATTCCTTCTGCCTCTCATACCTACCTCCACCTTTTCACCAACCCAAATCCTGTCAGCTTCTCATTTCCAGATTGCTTTCTATTTTCACACCTACCCAAGTTCAATAAGTACTTGTTGATTCATCTGATTTCCTGCCAGCTACCTCACTTATAGTTAAGGCTGGGAAAGGAGCATCAGTGCTATTCTCTGGGTGGCCTCCTTTGTTCCTCCTACTAAAAATGAATGGGCAAGAAGAGCATTTTAACCTGGAAATACAGCTATTGTCTGTGAATTTTACTGTACTATGCTTTTCCTTGAGGAGCCCTGGAGAACTGATCCTAGAGTAACTCACAGACTGAGACACCTGAGAACAGGGCTGTGTCTCCCTTATCCTTTTATCCCCAGCACACTGATGCTCAATTTTTGAGCAGCAGATGCTCAGTTTTTGAACCAAGCAACTGAGGCTTAGCTGAGGAGATGCACGCTTACAGAAGCATCCATGGCAAGCGTGCTTTGAGCACTTGTTCTGTGCTTGGCCCTGAGAAGAGTTCTGTGGAGATCAGATGGTTAAAACCATAGTAAAGAGAACAGGCTATGATTTCTGTCTTCCTGCTTTTAAACATCCTCCTCTGCTGAAGCTCATGAGACCTATTATTTTTGCACATTGTTTCTTCATTTTTAAACCAAAGTTAGATTTTGTCATGTCTGTTGTTTTACCTCTGCTTTGGTTGTCTGTCATAATGCCTGTAAGGCTAAGGTATCAGGCATGCTGGATTTGAATGCCTGTGCTCCCTCATGTACTGTGTTACCCTGGGTAAATTACTTCACTTTTCTGAGCTTCAGTTTCCTCATCTATAAAATGTAGTACTTGCCTCATGGGCTTGTGAAAATGAAATGAAATTATGAATGTAAGACCCTGTGATTCTTGGTACATAGTAAGTGTTCAGTAAACAATCTTATACATACACAGATACATTGCTGAAACAGGCTCTTTCAGGAGGAATACTTTATTTACAGAGAGTAAGAAAGGAAATTAGAGGGTGAGGCATGCTTGGAACTTAAATGACTGACTATATGGTAAAATGAAAACTTTTTTTTCCAGAAAAATTAGCTCAAATTCAAAATAGGGCTTTTGGAACACAGAAATATGAACAATGGATTGTTGCAGTTCAGAAAACGTGCATGGTGTTTCAGATGCCAGACAAAGATGAAGAGAGCAGGATTTGTAAAGCATTGTTTTTGTATACTTCACATTTGCGGGTATGTTACTTTTGAAAGTCATATTTTAATTGTAGCACCTACTGGGAACTGTACTCTGGTAGCTGAGAGAACTTCAAGTTTTCATCCTGTCCCCATGAGCTCACTTAGGAACTTTCCAGGAGGTTCTTATGAAACAAATTCCAAAAGTCATCCCATTCAACATCTTTGTTGTTTTCTGAAACATAACACTATAGGCAACAGGATGGAAACAAAGGTTGAGGGTCTGTGCTGTGCCTGCAGCACTCCCATGAGTGACATGATTGAAAAAAATGGGGTGATGATGAACATTATTGGAGATACAAAACTAGTGACAGTCATCTTGAAAGTGAGTGGCTCCTGTTAACATATCCTGAAGCATATGTTTTCTCACCTTTGGTAAAGCCACATGCTCAGAAATCCAGGGTCTCTGGTTGCTCTCTGGTTAACTGAAAGTTGACCCCCTTGACTTATCATGCCATTAAAAATATTTAAAAATGCACTCAACAGTCTGCATTTATAGAATTGTAATGGATTTAATTGAATATTTGGTGTAGGTGGTCAGCACCATCATTCTGGACACAGCAGTTACAACTCAGTGATGGCTTTGGATGTAGAGAGATTAAGTTGAATGTATGGGTTATGGTTCAGGTTGATGTGGAAGTTGATTTGCTTTTGATTTTTGTGTTTTAATATTTGACATGCATTTTCTTGTAATTTTCTCTTTCTCTTCCAAGGTAGAATTCTAGACTCCAAAGTGATCCTAATTAGTTAATGACTCTAATTAATATTTTTTTTTCAGTATTTGGTTCAAAGGTTTTATTACAGTACCATTAGAAACTGTTTATCTTTAGAAACTAAGTTGGAATAGATTTGAGAAAAGTTCATTCTTAAAATTAATTCTGTGCTAAGTACAGTTAATTGAGCCTAAGTATGAGTAATTGTACAAGTGATTGTATTAGACATTAGAAACACATTGAAACTCAGTTTTCATTTTAAACAGAAATATAATGATGCTCTCATTATCAGTGAGCATGCACGAATGAAAGATGCTCTGGATTACTTGAAAGAGTTCTACAATAATGTCCGAGCAGCAGGATTTGATGCAACGGAGCAACATCTCACGCAGAGATTTGAAGGTGGGTGGTGTTTGCAGAGAAGGAAGCCACTGGAGCCTGGTGACTCCAGTGACAGCATACTTACAGAGTATTATACTTAACGTATGGTGATGCTCAGGGAGTTGTCCTGGGTTTACGAAGATACTATAGATAGCAGGACTATTAAGCTTCAGTGAAATCTGGTACTTACAGAAAGAATCCCCTGCTTACACTACTTCCTATTTTGAAGAAGGAAAATTAGTAGGATTTGTAAAGGATATGTCCCATAGAGATAGTCAATGGTAAGTAGCATTTTCAAAAATTTTTAGTAATTTAATAAAGGTTTAAAGAAAATTTTAAGTGTATTAGTGATATTAAAGAGACTTTAATTTATATATTTCTCTATAAAGAAGAAAAACAAAATGGCCCATAATCCCACTGCCCTCATATTAAGAGAAGTACAGAAAAATGTTAAATGAAAAGTAAGTCTTCCTACTTCCTCTTTCAAATTCCTTTTCCCAAAGGTAATTTTTTAAGCCTATTCCAAAGTATTCACTGTGCATATGTGTAGCCCAGTGGTGTGCTGCTAAACACGAACAGTCAGCTCTCTGGGAGAAAAAAGCTCCCAGCTGTAAGCTCTGCTTCTCAGCTCATGGTATGCATGTATCAGTATTCTTAACATAGACATTTAATCAATGGTTATTACTCATAATATTCTAGTCAAAGATTGAGAGATTAACTGTTTGAACTATATCTAAAAGTCACAATGTATTCTAAACTTCTAGAATTAATAAGCCATTTATAAAATGTTCCCCTTTTGCAGAAAAGTTGCAGGAACTAGAAAGTGTTTCCATGGATCCCAGGAGTGAGAACCCTAAACTTAAAGATCTCTGCTTCATCTTGCAAGAGGAGTACCACTTAAACCCAGAGAGTAGAACCATTCTCTTTGTGAAAACCAGAGCACTTGTGGATGTAAGCTTCTTCCCTCTTGAGGATAACAAATTGACCCAATACCATTTTATTGAAGATTGTCCTTTCCTCACTGCTCTGCAGTCAAGCAACCATATATGTATGGGTCTGTTTCTGGGCTATTATATTCTGATTATCTGTTTGTTTAGCTTTACACTATTACCTCACTTAGCTTTACACTATTTGTCTTAATCACTCTAGTTTATGGTAAGTCTTGATACCTATAGGGCAAACCCTTCATACTTCTTAAATTTTCTCAATTTTTAAGATTTTAGCCATCCTATGAGCACATACTGGCATTTCACTAGGGTTTTAATTTACATTTCACTAATAGAGTTGAACATTTTTTTCATATACTTTTAGCCATGCATGCATGCATCTCCTTGGGTTAAGTGTTCACATCTTTTGCCCATTTTAAAACTGGGTTTAATTGGGTTGTTTATCATGTTATTGTTGAGTTTTTGAGAGTTCTTTTTATATTCTGACAAAGAAGCGCTCTGCCAGAAATATGATTTGCAAATATTTTGTTCTGGTTTTTTCATTCTTTCAACTGTGTCTTCTATAGATTGAAATTTTTGACTTTTGACCAAGTCCAATTTATCATTTTTTTCTTTTTGTGGATTGTGCTTTTGGTATTGTATCTAAGGAACCTTTATTTACTCAAGATCACAAAGATTTTCTCTATATTATCTTCTAAAAGTTTTATAGTTTTACATTTTACATTTAGGTCTACAATCCATTTTGAGGTGTGGGTTGTGATGCTTTTTTTCTTTTGGCATGTGGACACCCAGGTGCTCCAGTGCTGTGTGTTGAAAAGACTATCCTTTCTCCTTGCCTTTGTAATTTTTTAAAAAGTCAGTTGACTTATTTCTGTGGATCTGTTTCTTTCTGGATTCTCCATTCTGTTCCATTCAGTTATATGCCTATCCCTTCACCCATCTCACACTGTCTTGATGATTGTAGCTTTATAGTAAGTTGTGAAATCAAGTAATATAAGCCCTTAACTTTTTTCTTTCTTTCATAATTGTTTTAGCTACCTTCCTTTGCCATTCCATTTATATTTTAGTTTCATCTTACCCACATCTGTGAAAAGGTCTGCTGGCATTTAGTTTGGGATTGCCTTGTATGTATAGATAAAATTGGGGACAAATGACAACAATATCAAGTCTTCCGATCCATGGCCTAATATAACTTCACTTTGTATTCTGTTATCTATGGCTGATAACAAATTACATCTAAAACTTTGTGGCTGGAAACGACAAACATCTCTAATCTTATAATATCTATGACCAGGAATCTGGACACAACTTAGCTGGGGAATTTCTCTCATGGTGCTGCTAAAGGTGTTGGCCATGACTGTAGTAGTCTCAAGGCTAGACTCGGAGGATCAATTTCCAGTCTTACTTACACAGTGTTGGCAGGCCTCAGAAGATACACTTCTAAGCTCACTCACGTGGGCCTCTCCACAAGGCAGCCTCACAGCATGGCAGCTGGCTTTCCCAGGCATGAGGGATCCAAGAGATGAGAGAGAGTGCTGGACATAGAGGTCACGGTATTTGTATAACTTCAGTTTGGAAATGATGTCTGTTGTATTTTATTCATTACAAGCAAGTTAGTAAGTTCAGTTTACTCTTGAGGGGAAGGAGTTATACAAGGATCTGAATAACAGGGGGTGGAGATTATTGAAGGCTACCTACTATGTCTTCTTTGGTTTCTTTTATCAGTTTTTTTGTCATTTTCAGCATACATAATCTGCACAGCTTTTTTTAGACTTGGACCTAAGTATTAATTTGTCAATCCTTTTATAAACTGTACTTTCTATTGTTTGTTGCTGGTATGTAGGAATACAACTGATTTCTGTATATTGATCTTTTGTCCTGAGGTCTTGCTAAACTCACTTACTAGTTCTACACTCCCACTGTTATGAACTTTGCATTTTTCACATAAAATATCTTGGCAATTAAACCATATCAGGTCACAAAGATCTATATACTATTATAGTTCCAAGAAGTTTTTTATTTTTTCAGGCTTGTCAATCAAAAATCTGTATACCAACTTAAAGTTTTCTTTCTTCTTGTATATATTTCAATGTTGAATTAATATAGATGGTATACAACTAGTGTCCGTCTGATAATTGCTTTTCATTTCTAGGCTTTAAAGAAATGGATTGAAGAAAATTCTAAACTCAGCTTTCTAAAACCTGGCATATTGACTGGACGTTGCAAAACAGATCAGAACCTAGGTATTTATATATAACGAATTAGGTTTAGTATACTATGTATAAGAATATATATAATATATTCAAATTCTTCTTTAATGCTTGTGTTAGCAGGGTTCAACTGGAGAAACAAAACCAGTAGGAGATTATACATACAAGCATATAGGCATATATATTGTTCATGTGTTTGTGTACATACACACATACATGCACACACACAGATTTGGGGATTGGCATACACAATTGGACTAGTGAAGCAAATCTGAAGTCTGGAGTGCAGGTGGTGAGCAGCAGGCTGGAATTCCATTGTCAGGAGCTATTTGGAGAATGTGTAAGCCCTCTTTTATTTTTTATTATATTTTATTTTATTTTTTTATTAAGATATCATTGATATACGCTCTTATGAAGGTTTCACATGAAAAACATTGTGGTTACTACATTCATCCATATTATCAAGTCCCCCCACATTCCATTGAAGTCACTGTCCATCAGTGTAGTAAGATGCCACAGAGTCACTACTTGTCTTCTCTGTGCTACACTGTCTTCCCTGTGACCCCCCCACACACTATGTGTATTAATCATAATACCCCTTAATCCCCATTTCCCTCCCTCCCTCCCCCTCCCTTCCCCACCCCTCTCTTTTGGTAACCACTAATCCCTTCTTGGAGTCTGTGAGTCTGCTGCTGTTTTGTTCCTTCGGTTTTGCTTTGTTGTTATACTCCTGCAAGCCCTCTTTTAAAGGGCTGACTTGATTAGGTCAGGCCCACCTAGGAAGAAATCCCTTTTGGTTAACTGTCTAGGAACTTTAATTACATCTGCAGTGTAATTTTCTCAGAAGCACCTAAATGAATAACTGGGAACTACAGTTCAGCCTAACCAAGTTGACACATCAAAAGGCCATGATGGGCGCTCCTCTTTCTGAGGTTGCCCGCACTTTCTAAGTGCGTAACTTTTTAATATTAAACTTTCTCTCTCCAACCTTTCAGGGCGCCTCTCCTTGCTGAGGCTGCCTGCTGCACTTCTCTCTTTAAGTAACTAAATAAAACTTTCACTCTGCTTCAAAAAAAAAAAAAAAAAAAATAGGCCATGACAGTGCTCAAATGCCAAAACCTTTAGACACTGCCTCCTCCTGTATGTTCTGCAAAAAAACCAAAGTTTGTTTGAGCATGTCACTCTCCTGCTCAAATTCTCAACCAGTAGATTAACTAGATACAGAAATGTTCTGGTTCTATTTTATTCTGTAAACTGTAGATGCTTTTGTGCATATTCTGTATTTTCCACCTTAAAAGAAATCCAAGCAGACAATCCTGAAATCTAGCCAGGGTGGCTGGAGGATGAAAGGCTGCCCCCATTATCATGCAGGAGGATCCTAGGTGGCCAGGCCTCACCTGACCTTCTCATAGCTGTGCTTCCCACACCTAAGTGACCAGCAAGGACAGGTCCTCGCTCTGTTCCTCCTGTTCAGGGTTGTTTATAAGAAGCAGTCCTCACCCTGTCACTCCTCACTCATCACACTTGTACTTTCTCCTTATGCAAATTTTAAACTTCATGAATCCAGATTTTGAAAATTTTGTTTACCAAATGAATCCAACATGACGTTATTTGGTTGCAATTCAAAGTTCTCTGCAGTCTGACTCCAAAATGAGTCCAAGCTTTGTTATTCCTCTACAAATACTCAGAAATATTTTATTTGTTCATTTATTCATCCATCCATCTACCCACCCACCTGCATGTGTTTAAGAACTTACTTTGTTCCAGTCATTGTGCTTCTGCCAAGGCAGCTTTCCACAACCTCCTAAAACTAGTAGTAGTGTCCCTTCTACCTTCTCATAGCACCCAACTTCTGCCTCTACTTCACTGTTATCACATTGAATTATAGCTTCCAATTTATATCCTTCTTCCATGAATTATGAGCTCCTTGTAGATAAAAATGGACCTTTTAGCCATTGTATCCTTATCTGATGAAACATAACTGCTGATGAACAAATGGATGAATAGGTTCAGAAATTAATAAAGTGAGGTGTCTTTCTTGGGTGTGCTAATTGTTCATTAGAATATGATGGTGAAATGAAATTGGTTTGGCCATAATAAAATATATCTCAGATTTTGACTGCTAGTATACTGTGAAAAAATTGGAAGTTTTACAAATTCTGTTAACTCTAAGGTAGAGAACCCTGATACTCTTTCTCCTCTCAGTACATCAGTGGCAGAGAACTGTATACTGTTGGGATCCTAGACTTAAATTCAGGATTCAGTTCTGCCATTAGCTAGCCTGTCAGTTTATGATACCTCCTGATCAAGTCTATGATACCTCATGATCTTCATTTGTAAAGGGGAATCACACTTGCCACATCAACTTAAAAGGGCTTTGTGAATTCCAGTAAGTAGATGTGAAAATGCTTTGTCAGCTGTAATCTCCTATACACATGCAAAGGCCTTATAATATGCTGCTGCTGTTTTCACAAAAACTCAGTATTTGTTCTGAGATAACGTGACTGAAGCTACACAGCTTGTAAGTGCCACAGCTGGGATTGGAACTCAGGCAGTCTTGTGGCAGAGTCCAAGTTGTTAGATTCCCCCTAATGCTCTTTCTAAAATAAGAATAGGAATTGGCCCCTCTGGCTAGGGTTTTTGGGGCATCATGAATATAAAGCACTTAAGGTACCTGGCATGTAAATAAGCATTCTATAATTAGAGCTGTTTTTTCAAGGGTAAAGTTCCCTCTTTGGTGAGTTGTGTAATACCCTCTGACTTAAACACAGGAATGACCCTCCCAGCACAGAAGTGTGTGTTGGATGCATTCAGAGCCAATGGAGATAGCAAGATGCTGATCGCCACCTCAGTAGCTGATGAAGGCCTCGACATTGCTCAGTGCAATCTGGTCATTCTGTATGAGTATGTGGGCAGTGTCATCAAAATGATCCAAACCAGAGGTGAGAGAAGTTTTGATGCCATTATTAATTAGCTGCCAATTGGTCTGAGTGTGTCTGTCATTCTGGACGTTCTCCTTTACTGAGCCATTGTTGGGTGTGTGACCAGTGGCACAGTGGACTCTGGCATTATTGACCTTAAAGGTAGTTTCCTTGGTCAGGATTGGGTGCTACAGTTTTGTCCACTAACATATACCTATTTTGACTCTTGCTCACAGTAAATACTGTTTACTTTACCAACATTGACTGACACATTTATGGAAGGGTGATCCCCAGGTGGATAAAGGCTTAGGCAGGCAGTGTGTGGACCTTTCATGGTTATATTTGTGGTGCTCATGGGCTCCCTGTAGTCCAGAAGAGATATTCCATGGGTTCTTCTGTCTCACTTGAACTAGATAGTCTCCTAACTAGTCTCTCTTCCTTTTTCCAGTTTCCATAACAACAGCTGCCACATTACTTCCTGAAAAACAGCTCTGAGCAAGTCACTTCCCTGTATAGAAACTCCAGTGGTTCCCTGATTTACTTGATGTCAAAAAGTTCAAAATCCAGCACCCACTTATCTTTCCAACCTTATTTCCAATTCTTCCCCTTTATTTATTATCCATTTCAGCTAACCTGACTTTATCATTTTTTTCCTTGTTGAAAGAATTGTTCATGTACTACTACTGATAAGATTGTTTTTCCTCTTCCCCTGCCTCCGTATCACCTGTCCCTAATTCCCCCCCGGATGCAATAATCTCTCTTTGGAATGCCCTTGGCTCTTCATATCTATCTTTCTTACAGCACTTACTATTTCCACCTATATTTTGGTGGTTGTGAACATATCAATCCCATTTCCTGAAGGCTCTTGAGAGAGGGTCTGTTTATTATTGATCTTAGAGCCCTCAGCATGTTCCTGAGGGTTCATGTTGGACTGTCTTTAAAGCAGTGTTTCTGTAATGTGGCTGCCCAATCACGCTGCACCATGGAGACCCTGAGGAAGCCAGGCTAGATGGGCACTTGTTTAATGTGCAGGTGCACACCTTCATTTGAGTCCATACTCTTAACAGCTCAATTTCCCAGAAAGCAGGATTCAGTGAACCAAAGTTGTATTTTAGGAATATCCCTACCCCTATCCCTCTGCCAATTGGTCTGATTTGTGAGTGTGTCTTTTATTCTGGATTTTCTCCTTTACTGAGCCATAGTTGAGTGTGTGACCAGTGACATGGTAGACTCTGGTTTAATTGACCTTAAAGGTGGCTTCCTTGGTCAGGATTGGGTATTCTCAGATTTTTCAGAGTTTTAAGTCAAAGACATCAAATAATATATTTATTTTCTGATAGGCAGAGGAAGAGCAAGAGGTAGCAAGTGCTTTCTTGTGACTAGTAATGCTGATGTAATTGAAAAAGAAAAAATAAACATATGCAAAGAAAAAATGATGAATGACTCTATTTTAAGCCTTCAGTCATGGGATGAAGCGGTATTTAAAGAAAAGGTAAGGCTTTTGATCTGTGTTACTCTTTCAGATATGACCGTAAGTAATAAACAGGGAATGTGAGCATGGCTGGTACCTTTTATTGTGTTTCTCCAAGTGTTGCATTAAAACTTAAGTTAGTGCTTAAAATTTTATCCTGCAGTGGACATCAGATTCATTTTGCTTTAAGTCTCAGTGAGATTAAACCGTATTTTATTAGTGCTAATACCTGAAATTATGTTTTTGGATTTAAAAGGCAAACTGAGCAAAATTACCCTTAAGTTGACAGTTCATCTTGAGGACTACACCTTAACACTACAAGACATAGACCTTCTTAATCTTTCCTCAGATGTCCCTTTCTCTCTAACGTCTGGAGTCCTCAGAGAAAAGCTCCCAGTGTACTGTGTAGGTGGTGTTGGACGCCTGTTTGTAGGTATGGATAATAACATATACTTTGGAGTGGCATACCTGTTCAACTCAGCTTCTTGATAGTGACCTTGATTTTACTGTAATTTCCTTAATAACACAGAAACATGGAACCAGATTGGGGAAAGTCAAGATGCACACACACGCACATGCCTGCGTGTACACCCACACTTTCTTTAAAACCCTTTGCGGATTTTCATCTCACAATCTCTGGAAGTGTTGAGCACTGTAGGGCTGGAGAAGAGCTGCATTAGAATCAGTGGTTCTAGTCCCAGTTCTGCCATTTACAAGATGTGTGACCTCAGGGAATTACTCTGCCTTTTAAATCACCAGTCTCTTCATTCATAAAGTTGGGAAAATAACAGCATTTAACTCACAGGGCAGTTTCGGAGATAAAAATGAGATGTATACATTGTTTAGCACAGTGCCTGGTGTAAAATAAGTGCTGAAGAAATGAGAGTTGTTGTTGGAGAGAGGTGTGAGACATACTCTAACTTCACAAAGACAAACCTTACAATTTAGTAGACAAAAGCGAGGAACCCTATTTTTTCCAAAAAAGGAAAGCCTTTTACCTTTCTCCTGGAGTGAAGAACAAGATGTGGATGTAAAGAAGTTCAGTTTCCAACATGATATGCTTATAACTACACACAATCAGGGTTTCATAGTTTTGATTTTTCCACCTCAGTACATGGAGTTAGGCTGCCTCTTCAACTACAGGTGGAAGGGGACACCGTGTGTGGTATATTTAGTCTGTAACTTTGGTTGAGCCTCTTTATCCTCTTACTGAGTTTTATTTAGCTTTAAGTATATCAATAATAGTTTGTTTTAACTTACTAGGTTTTATATCTGTTGGCTATAGGAAATTTAAAATATTTGGGATTATTAGTAATTAAATTTTAGTATCATTAGATGTAAGTGAATTTTTTTAAAATTGATGCCTAAAAGGCAAGTTTATATTTTTACCCTGTTTCCCATCACATTCTCCTTGCCCCCAACCTGCCTCAGGTAGTGATTAGAACCATGTCTGAGAAAACGAAATTAGAATTGCTCATAGGGAAATGTTTATCATGTAACCTAGGATTTTCACTTCTGGAAATTTATCCAAATGAAATAAGGGGATCAGTGCACATAACAGTGTTACAGATGACAAGGGGAGGGAGATTTCCATTAACAATGACAGCAGTGACTGCATGTGGCAACTCATACATGCAGAACATGGGCTCTCCACTAAGCCCTGCAAATGCTTTATTTATATCAACAGGCCTCACAGTAATCCATGCTGTAGAGTCTCTTGTTTTGTCATTTTGTAGGAGGGAAATTGAGGCATGAAGGCATCAGTGCCTTGTAGATCACACAGCTAGTTAGGAGTGGAACTGGCAGAGCCCATCTGTTCAATATCTACTGGCTTAACCAGAAATGTTTGAAGCGTAAGTAAATACAAAATATTTTACTGAGAAGTACAAAAATTTTACTGACGGATATAAGATAAATTAGGACAAAAGAAAAGAACATGGTAATGTTCTTGAATAGAATGGCTGAATATTTTAAAGATGTGCGTTAATCCCTAATTCACTTACAGGTTAATCGTAACCCATAATCAAAGTATAAATGGCATTTAACTTGATAAAATGGCCCCAGAGTTTATATATAAGAATAAATAGATGAAAATAGCTATGATAGCTCTGAAAAAATAATAAATGAATGGGAATTGCCCTACCCAATACTAAAGTACAAACTACTGTCATTAACATTTTTATGGTGGTTAAGACCAGCCTAACAGAGAAAAGCTAATATCAATGAGTATTTAACCTGTGCCAGGTGATCCTGAGCAGTTATAAACTCATGCTACCTCCCAACAACCCATGAATTAGGTGCTGTTATTGTTCCTACCTTGTATTTGAGGGAATTGAGGCACTTGCCCCAAATCACATGCTGCTAAGTGGTAGGAAGAGGATTTGCACCTAGGCTGTTTCTACCTGAAACACTGATAAAAAAGAGGCAGCATCACAAACTGGTGGGACAGAGCAGATCCTTCTACAGTTGACATTGTGGAAATCACCATGTTCTTTCTTCCTGCATGATGTTTCAAGTTTCCTTGTTTTATCATTAACTTAGAGAACTTCCTTTGGCTATTCTTTTAGGGTCTGTTGTTGAGTAAATTCTCTTAGTTTTCCTTCACCTTAGAATGTCTTGATTTCTCCTTTATTTTTGAAGGATATTGCTGGGTATAAGAGTCTGAGTTGACAGTTATCTTTCAGTATTTGAAAAATATTGTGTCACTTCCTTTTGGCCTCCATAGTCTCTGCTGAGAAATCTGCTGTCATTCAGATAGTTTTTCCCATATAGGTAAGGTGTCCTTTTTTTTCTGGCTGCTTTCAAGATTTTTTTTCTATGTCTTTGTTTTCAGAAGCTTAATTGTAATGTGTCTTGGTGTGGATTATTTTAGGTTTTCCTGTTTGGTATTTGTTCAGCTTCTTGAATCTGGAAGTTTATGTTACATTATGTTAAATTTGGGAATGCTCAGCCATTATTTCTTCCAGTACTTTTTAAGCTCTGCTCTCTTTCTTTTTCTAAAACCCCAGTGACATAAATATTAGATCTTTTTTAATAGACCTAAAGGTCCCTGAGGCTCTGTTCACTTTTTTAAAGTCTATTTCTATTTTTGTTTGTCTGTGTATTTGGGTAATTTATATATTTTTATTTTCCAGGTCACTGATCTTTCCTTTGTCCCCTCCATTCTGCTGTTTGAGCCCATCCACTGAGCTTTTAATTTTGTTTATTGTATTTTTCAGTTCTGAAATTCCCATTTGGCTCTTCTTGATATCTTCCATTTCTTTGTTAAGCCTTTATATTTGTTCATGTTTCAGAAGTGTTTGTGATTACTCATTGAAGCATTTTTATTATAGCTACTTTGAAAATTTTCATCTCTGTCATCTCAGTGTTGGCATCAATTGATTGTCTTTTTTTCATTCAATTTTAGATATTTCTGTTTTTTGTTATGAAAAATCATTTATTTACTAAAACCTGGACATTGTCATACTATGTTATGAAACTCAGGATCAGATTTAACCTTCTGTGTTTTTTCTGACTCTGTTCTGGCAGAGGAGGTGGGGACATTATCTCATTACTGCCAGGTGGAGATAGAAGTCTGGGTTCACCACTCAGCTTCTATTGATAGCAAAAAGGGGAGGTTCCTCATTACTGCTGGTCAGGGT
Source organism: Manis pentadactyla (assembly GCF_030020395.1). Classification (NCBI taxonomy): domain Eukaryota; kingdom Metazoa; phylum Chordata; class Mammalia; order Pholidota; family Manidae; genus Manis; species Manis pentadactyla. The sequence goes on along the minus strand of NC_080021.1, from coordinate 183,401,631 downwards.
GGAAGCTCTGGTGCACCACCAGATCTCCACTGACACCACAGGTATGTGGAGCCACCATGTGGCAGGGCTGAAAGCCCCGGCTTTCTACTTGGTCTTCTCTGACCAGCAGGTGGGAGTGCTGGGTGCTCCATTACAGCCCTGCCATAGAGTCATCACTCAGCCTTTGCTGGCGTGGGTGGCAGTTGAGCCACAGGTTTGTTTTTTATTTCTGTAGTGATTGGCAGGAATAGAAGTTATTGTCTAAACAGTTTTCTGTTCTGCTAAGCTGCCCCTTTCTTGACCCATTGACTAGAAAGAGTAGGCTTTTGTTGATACTTGAAAAAAATATGTGTCCATGGGCATTTGTGGTTGCCAGCTTCTTCAGCTTCAAGTCTGGGATATATGAGGTGAAAAGAAAACCCAGGGACTCATCACCATGTTGCTCCTAGTGTACTGAGGGTCCTAGCTGGTCTGCCTTCTGCTCTTCACCCTGAAGAATCCTTGTATGTTTATTTTATATATAATGCTCAGGGTTCTTAGTTGTAGTTAGCCAAGGCCTAAATTTTGAAATAGAATGCAGTCTTACTATACATACATTTAACTTTACTATAATTCAACAATATTTTCTGTGGTTACAAGGGGAGAGAGAAAAAAGATTTTAGGTGGGGGGGCTCTTCTGCCTGCTGTTCCATCCAATAGGTTTATGCCCTGGAATTGGGTGTAATTATGCCTGAAACAGTCAATTTGTAAAGGATTTTTAAAGCTTTATCAACTACTAATGTAGAAAGTATGATTCAAATGACTATTTTATGGACATCTTTAGTGCTTATATGGAACCTTTGATGAAGAAATTAAAAAACTGAATGGAGGCCAAGTTAAATGCTAACAAAAGAGGAGAACCAATAAAATTATCTGTGGGGTTTTTATAAACAAGGCAAAGTACTGTATGTTCATGGATGTTACATATGAATGATCGATTATATATACATGTATGTATGTATGGGGCTATGTATATATCTCTTATACTTAAATTACAAATTTATGAGGTTGGGTTTTTTTTTGTATGTAGGTTTGCAAGATACAGAGTCATGAAAAATTCATCAGGGATAGTCAAGAAAAGGTAAAACCTGTACCTGATAAGAAAAATAAAAAACTGCTCTGCAAAAAGTGCAAAGCTTTTGCATGTTATACAGCTGATATAAGAGTGGTGGAGGTAAGCAGCCTTTTTAACAAAGAGCACAGGGTCATTTTTTAGCACTAATTAAAATTTACTATTTATTGTGAAACAGTTTATAGTAAGAATACTATTATTTCTCTTGTTATCATGACCATGGTCCATGTGTTTTAAAAAGGCCAGGAAGTTAAAAAGAAACCCTTGATGTTCAATAACAGTGAAATAGTTTTAAAAATTGCTGCACAGCTACTTAATTAAATATTATGTAGCCATTAAATGTTATGCTAAATGCAATATGATATCCTGGATTAGATCTGAGAACAGATAAACAATATTATTAGAAAAAGTGGTAAAATCAGTAGTTTAGTTAATAGTTATGCACCACTATTAATTTCTTAGTTTTGACAAATGCACTATGGTATTTAGCATTCAGAGAAGCTGGCTGAAGGGAATACAGTAACTCTGGACTATCTCTGCAACTTTTCGGTAAAACTAAAGTTATTCCAAAGTAAAGTTTATTAAACAAAATGATAAATATGCTATGATTATAGCACTGTGAAATAATAGCAGTATTACCATCTACTACCAACCACAAAAAATAAAAAATCTTGACTTGCACAGAAAAATGACTAGAGGAAATATACTAAAATATATCAGTATTTTATAGTGGGATTCTGTTTTTTTTTTCTCTTTCTACTACTATATGGTTTCTAAATTTTGTTTTTGGTATGAATTACTTTTATAATGAAAACAAAATATGAACTTACTTTAAAAACATAACATCTGCAGGTTAGCTTTCTATACATATATATTTTTTTCCTTAAAACTTTTAGAAAAAGGGTTAGAAAATCTCTGAAGACAAAATTGTATGTAACTCTAACAAGCAGATAGAGGGGAGAGTGGGGTACCTGGACTTGTTCAGATGATGATTATTGGGGTTCTGTTTGGTCTTCGGAATGCTGAAGTCTGGAATCAGTCCCACTGTTTGAGCAAGATGCATATCAGGGGTGATAGTGGCAGGGTCCTGTAGCTTTGTAAGTCTGCTTTTTTAGCTGTCAAAGGTCCTTTCAGCTCCAGTTGGGGTGATTTTGTGGAGTGGCCCTTTTAGACTGCACATTTTCCTGGGGGCTTGTATGTTGGATCTGCACTTTTTCTGTGCAGTGTGGCCTTTGTCAGGTTTCTCTAATGCTGACTGTAGGTGGGCCTGTGGACACTTAGTCCTTAAGCCTCTTCAGATCCACTTGACCTTTAGTTGTTTTTCTGTGTCCTTTTGATTGTGCCCATCAAGGCCCTGGTAAACTCAGGCTTTGCAGATCTTTGACAAATACCCCTTTGTTTCTGAATTAATAAAGTATCCACTTTTGGAAGCTAGGTTTCCTGGAAACGTCTTAGTCTTCCTCTTCATGAGATGTCCCCTATCACTTCACTTGTACCCCCATCCTCACCCCAACCCACGTAGCTGAGAGTCAGGCAGGTGGACCCATATTTTCTTTTTACCCCATCTTTAAAATAAGTGGGATCCCACCTGCTCTTCATCTCATATTATTGTGGAGTTTTCTTTTTTTGATCACAATTATGTACTGGTTCTGCTGTTCTGTTCTGTGTATTATTCGATCCCTTTCTCTGTAGGAATGCCATTACACTGTGGTTGGAGATGCTTTTAGGACATGCTGTATAACTAAATTACACCCCAAACCAAAGAGCTTTGGGAATTTTGAGAAGACAGCAAAGATCTTCTGTGCCAGACAGAACTGCAACCAAGACTGGGGAATCTATATGAAGTACAAGGCATTTGAAATTCCAGTTATAAAAATTGAAAGTTTTGTGGTGGAAGATGTTGCAACTGGTGCTCAGACTCTGTATGCAAAGTGGAGAGACTTTCATTTTGAGAAGATTCCATTTGGCCCTGCAGAAATGTCCAAATGACCTCAAGACCTTAATATCCGCTATAGGGAATGGATGAGCTTGAAGCATTGTGAAGATACTTTACCTAAGGCTAATACCATACTGAATATTTTTACTTAACTTCACCGTCTGTTTATTGTTTTCAACAGTTTGTACTATATTATAAATGTAAAGCACAAATGAGTGAATCACAGCACTGAATGATTTCAACAGAGCTCCAAGTACTTGGGAAAAATTAAAAAGCCTTAACTTCTGTTTCTGTCCTTCCCTTCAGAACCAAGTGCCACTGCACAGCCAGTAGCCTCTCAGTACACAGTGGAATGAATGAGTGAGTGAATGAAGTGTTGAAAGGTTTTCCATACTTCCCTTTCTTTCCTTAACCTACTGTAAACTGGCTTTTGCCCTTGACAATCTACTGGAATTGTTTTTAATCAAGGTCACTAGTGACTCTGGTTGCCAAATCCATTGGGAGTTTCTTAGTCCTTTTCTCTGTTTGACCTCTTTGCTGCTTTTGGCCCTGTCTAGTGTTCCTTTCTTGGAACTCCCCTTTGGATTTGATCTCTTTTAGCTCTATCCCAGTCTTGCTATTGGTTCCTCTTTGCTGGTACCTTAAACGTTGATAATTCCAAGGGATCAATATGTATGAATATATGATATATAGGTATAATCATTACATATACTCATGTTCTTTGTGTAGCAATGTGTGGCATATAATCTTAAAATTCTGTAGTGGACAACTTTTAGTAATGGGGGCATGTAAATGATCCAGTGCTTCTTGAGTTCATGTAAGTTTTTTTAGTTTATTGCATGTCTTTGTCTATTAATTTTTCTTAACGTGTGCAATTTTCCCTTTTGAATAGGAAAGCCATTTTCTAGCAATAGTTGATGGTCAATACTTGGACTCTTGTTCGCAGTTAATTTCCCTTAAATGATACTGATGAGGAAATTTAGCTGCTCTATTTAAAAAGTTAGAATATTTATCCAAATGGCTTTCCTGTGTCATTTAAGTAGATTTGCTGACACTTTCAGAGCTTAGTTTGGGGTTTTCCAGACATGGAGGTAATTGCCTGAATTTTGCTGTTTCCGTGCAGGTCAAAGTACTACAGGTCAGTGTAGGCGCTCTAGTAATGTAAACACCTTCCTCCAACAGATTCAGATTAGTTTTTTGTGATTCACCAGAACCATCAATGGCTTAAGCAAACCTCCAAACATCATAAAATATTAATAATATGTTCAACATGTGATGACACAACCCTTTTCAAGTAGCATCCGTTTACGTCTTAAGGCTGTTTGGTGTCCAGGAGACCACCCAGACTACCCAAATCAGCCCTGGAGGTCGGTTGGACCCTCTATTTGAGCAGCTGTGCTGGCTGAGAGTCAGAGAACTTGCCAGTTACATAACCTCTCTTTGGCTTTCATCTGCAACACAAGGATAAAATGTATCTTAAGGGTTAGTGGAGAGTTTTGAACTGAAATAAATATGTGGAAAAAAAGTACATGATATATAGATAGTAGTTGCTTGATAATTTTACTCTTAGTGAGACAGTAAAATGGATTATTTAAGGCAAATTGCTTGATTTTTATTCATTTTCCATTTATATTTTATTAGAATATTAAGGTCCTGGTAACCCAAAATGGAGTGCTTTTCCATACCACCAAGCAATTTTCTGACACCAGTTGGGTATCTTCCAATTCAACTCATTTCTGACTACCTGGAGATAGCGTCAGATCCCACAGGTTAAGTCTCCTAGGAGATTGCCTCTCCCCCTCCCACTTCAGATGCCAGTGGCAAATCTAGGTTGTCATTTGTGCTTCTCACAGACTGGTTATAGATTGGAAGTTCCAATGACATTCTCTTTGTTATTTGCTAGAGCAGCTCACAGAACTCAAAGGGGTATTTTACTTACTAGATCACCAGTTTATTATAAAAGGGTATGTATAACTCAGGAACAACCAGATGTGAAAGATGCATAGGTTAAGGTATGGAGATAGGGCACAGAGTTTCCATGCTCTCTGTATCTCCACATGTTCACCAACCTGAAGTTCTCCAAACCCTGTCCTTTGGGTTTTTATTACAGACATGATTGATTTCATTACAGACATGAGGTTTCATTACAGACATGATTGATTAAATTGTTGGCCGTCAATGATTGATTCAGCCTCTAGCTCCTCTCCCATTGCCAGAGGTCGGGGTGGGGGTGGAATTGAAAGTCCCAATCCTGTAATCAATGACTGGTTGTCTTGGCAACCGGCCCCCACCCTTAGGTATGGTTCAAAGGTCACCTCAATACCATACCGAGATAATTTTGTTCCTCTCATCACTTAGGAAATACCAAGTTTTAGAAGCTCTGTGACAGAAGTGGAAGACCAAATATTTTTCTTATTGTAAATCACAGTCTCACAAGTGTAACCTTTTATTTGAGAAGTGTGAAATTTATAAAGGGAAACCTCACTAAAAAGGAGTTGGGAGGCCAGCAGGGGGAGCGCTCATGCCCGACCACCTGTCATCAATTGCAAACCCAACCAGAAGACCTATATTGCAAGGTGATACTGCATTAGCTCTCACTTTACTACCCAGGTAAGAGGAAAGAAGTTTTCCTTCTCCTGGCAACAGCCTAGCCAATGAAAGGCTGTCACAATTCAGCCAATGAGAAGCCACTAGCTTCGAACTCCCAGTTTACACCAATGGACTTTTTGTAACAGCCCTCCCAGCTCCAGCCTTTCCTCTACAGAAGAGTACTCCTCTCTTCCGGACTTAACTGGTTTTGCCATAGCTTGCTTACCTTGAATTGTAGTTTCCTGTTCTTTCCGAATAAACCCATTTTTGCTGGGTTTATTTTTAAGGTTCTACTGTCTAAAGAGTTCATTTTGGATGAAGGTGAATAGTCCTCTCTAAAGCCAAAGAAGTCGGCCGACTAGAGGTGAGAAAACAAAAACTGGATTTTCTTGTTTGACTTTTGCATAATGGCAAACCATTGCCAGGAACAGAGCCTGGAAGAAGTAAGCACTTGGTTACTATTTATTGAAAGAAATCTGTAGGTAGGGTTTTAATAATTGCAAACTTTTGCTGATGCCCAAATTCTGATCACTGGATTTCTAGATCAAAGGCTGCATTTCAGAACCAACTGGGGAGTCATTCTCTGGGCACATACCCAGCCCCCATTAGAACTGCCAGAGCGTTTGGCCATGTGTATTTTCTGAAGTCACTCAGGTGGTTTAGATAAAACCCACTGTGTGTGGGGGGGACTTGGTGAAGGGGGGAGTCTAGTAAACATAATGTTCCTCATGTAATTGTAGATTAATGATACAATAAATAAATAAATAAAAAACAAAAAACAAACAAAAAACCACTGTGTGATGACAGGACCCTGGCAGTTCTGATGTGGTTTTCACCTGAAATGAAGTCATCTTTATTCAAATGCCAGATTGTGTAACAAGGGCAGTAAACTGTCCTTAAAAATGATATAATGACTGGAATTTAAAAAACAAGTTAACCATCTGGTCAGTGTTCCCTCAAGCATGTTCTGTAGAACTCAATTGCTGAGATGCTCTGAAGAAAATATTCTGAGGTCAGATAGGTTTCTGTACCATATGCTGCCACCCTTCCCCTCCAACAACTGGTTTACAGGACACGCTGTCATTATGCATCACTGTTGGTTCTGCAGCAGTTAAGACCCATTTAACCCAGTGTTTTCTAAATACACTGGCCATGGAACCCTTTTATTACATGGGGTGTAGTTAACATCCTTCAGAAGCACAGTAGCAGGTATACAGCCCTGATGCTGACTATAGGACCAGAATCAAATGGTAGAATTAATTTCAGGATCATACCAGTAACTGTTTTATTATACTATGTAGCAAAACTATGAATTTCACTCAACAAATCTGTATTTAATGTGTGTAGGCCTCAGTTCTTGAATTACAAATTGTTAAAACTGTTAAAAAATGACCAGCTATAATTACATAATCTTCATTCATAATTAGGCTTGTCCTGGTGGACAAAAATGACTCGGGTATTAAATGGTTGTCATGACATTTAATGACTTCCTAAGAAGGCAGCCAGTAGAACCTTACTTTCTTCAGAAGTAACTCTGTTGCGCCTACATAACCCTGCAGGAGACTGTCCTAACACAACCCTGAAAGAGAAACTGTGCCAAAAATAAGTCTCTTCACTTAGGTGACTAGGAAACCCCCAGTATTCTTTCGCCTAGGGAAAACTGGGAGACAGATCTCTAAGGTGACAAGTTAACTTGGCCCAGAGCTGCAGGTGGTCAGAGCCCCTAGCACATGAAGTGGCCCAGAAGAAATGAGGCCATTGTAAATGGGAGGCAAGATTAGAGGGGAAATGACAGGGAGGGAACCTGAATTTGAGTGTCTAGATGTGGCCATGGCCACCACTATTGTTCTAGTTCTTTGAGGCTATTTTACTATTTTTTGCTTAAGCCAGTTTGGGTTATGCTTTTAACACCATAACTAAGAGTCATGACTCATTTATCTTTCCCCTAGCTTACTCTGCCAACCTACATGAAGGCTGCCCCATAACCAAAGACACACATGCTTATTTGCTGCATTAAATAAGTTTGTTGGTTAACACTGTACACACCAACTAATGTCTGTTTCCCTAGACAGGACCAGGCGGTAATGGACTTAGGAAACTCTAAGAACAAAGATGTAATCCTATAGAGAGGAAGGAGGAATGGGACCAGCAGGAGTAACATACTTTCAATTTTGACAATATGAGGACATGCCTTCTTAAGAAACCAGGTAAAAGGGTGTATTTGTTCAGCCTTGTTGTGGACAAGGATGTGACACTGGCCAAGACACTTCATTAATGAACAGGATAGAGGGTTTATTTGTTGGGAGAGGAGGGCAGTCCATATGTGAAGGAACCTCATTCCAGAAGTCACAGCCAGAAGAATCTGTCTCCCCAAGCCACTGAAAGCAGGGACTAGACAGCTCCCCAGATGGTCAGTAATTGGGCTGACAGTCTATTTTCTCAGCTCAAGTGTTATTAAGTGTTATTACGTAAGTTAGGACTGATCTGGATTTGAGGGTGTCAAGTGTTTTTTTTTTAAATTTTTTTGTACAACAGGGTTCTGTTTGTAGTTTTTATTTGTGAACGCAAGCTACATCCCAGAACCTCAGAGGCAGGGTTGCTCAATAACCAGTCTTGTCTCTTTTTCTGGGAAGAATCAGAGACAGGACTCAATTCTAGGTGTTCTGATAACCGGGCCACATCCCCTGACTGCTAAACTTGAGATTTAGAATTCACTACAAGGAGATTGTAAGCTTTAAGGTTCCCTGTAATGGACTGAATGTTTATTTGTGTCCCCACCCCCCAAATTTATATGTTGATACCAACCCTAACATCTCTGTTGCCTCTTTGGAGATGGGACCTCTAAGAAAGTAATTAACCTTAAATGAGGTCACAAGGTTGGGGCCCTGATATGATAAGATTAATGCCCCTATATGAAGAGACACCAAAGAGCTAGTTCTTTCTGTGCTCATGCACTAGGAAACGCCATGTGTCACAGCAAGAATGTAGCCATCTATTTACAAACCAGGAAGAGAGCTCTCACCAGAAAATGAATTGGCTGAAACCTTGATCTTGGAATTCTAGCCTCCAGAACTATGACAGGATAAAGTTTTGATGTCTGAGCCCCCAGTCTATGATATTTTGTTATAACAACCAGAGCAGATTAAGACATGTGCCCTGAAATGACTTTAGTGATTAAAATGAGCAGATAAATAATAGGACATGAAAATCAAAAAACTGTGATCTGCTCACCATACTTAGATTATTGCTTCTGCTACCTTTATGTCTGTTCCCAAACAGGGCAGGAAACATATGGGTTCCTCAGCTCTTCCATATCACCAGAGTAATACAGATAAGGTTATAAAAACAGGAGAACTTGAAGGTCATCCAGGCTTCAGGATGGTACAGTCTGAGATTTGCTCTGCTTTAAATATCTCAAAACTATAGCCTCACACACAGCAGAATTCAATTCCCAAGTCAAGAAGTTTTCCTTGAAAACAGATTTAAGCTTACTAAAATTAGAAGTGTTCTGTCTTTCTCCAAAACCACCTCCAAAGTTCTCTTTTGACAAATGAAAATTTTTTCTGGGGAAAATTTCTGAAGATAGTGAAAGAACACGTAACATTTCTTTAGTGTTGATCCATCAAAAGTTACATAATCAAAAAATTTCAGTGTTTGACCTGTCCACCAATTGTATGGATCATTCATTCTGAAGGAAAAGGAAGGAGGGGGGAGAATCACAATCACCACTACGATTTGAAATGTGAAAAGCTTTTATCTACCCGTGTCTATTAACACTGGTATAATATGCAAAGGCTTTGACCCTCAAGGGAAAGGTTTCACTGAGCTGACGATAACAGAGAAACAAAAAGTGGATGGGAGACACCTTTTAAGAAAACTTATTTGTGTTCGGCTGAACATTTAGAGGCCAAGAGTGAAAAATCAACATTCTGTGATCAGTAACTTTAAAGATGAGCTCAGTTCTCACTTTGTGGCACTACTGACATTCCACCATTTTGGCTTCCAAATTCTAGAAAAAGAAAGACTAACAAAAATAGAGAATGTAGAAACTGCTGATTTTCTGTCTGGAGGCATGGCACCTCAACTCCAGTGCTCACACACTCCATCTGCAAGGCAGCGCCCCTGCTTGGAGGCAATGGGAGGACACATCTGCACCAGAGGCCCAGCTCGCTGGTGGCCCTGTGCTTCCTCCCCAGTGCACCTCAAAGTGCAGGTCTCCTAAAAAATGAGGGCCTACTTGGCCATCTTGCGGATCATGTAGTTGAGGATGCCCCCGTTGTGGAAATACGCAAGCTCCACATCAGTGTCAAACCTCATGACAGCCTGGAAGGTCTTTCCAGTATCCAGCTGCAATGACAGAGAAGCAGAACACAAATCACTGGGGGAGGATCTGAGGCAGCTCTCTCAGGAGGAGCTCCTGCCCAGCTTGACCTCAGGTCTGCCCCTCAAAGCATGGTCTGCCCACCAGCAGTGCCAGCTGCTCCTGGGAATGTGCTCAATCTCTTGCCCCAGCCTGGAGCTACGGAATCAGAAGCCGATTTAACAAGATCCACAGCAGATTAACCTGCACAGTAAAGTGCTTCAGAGTATAAATGATGGAGGTGGGAGACACCTGAGAACTAGAAATAGCCTTTTAGGGCAGCAGCTACTAGTGATGTTTCGGATCTTTTCTAAACCCTCTCTGGGAGCTCCCTGCAGAGATAAATGTCTTGGGTCAGCAGAGGTTACATAAAGGTTGTCCTGCTGCAGCTGATTGAGCTGCTCACCCTGGGACCTTGGTGCTGGGCACTTCATCCTTGTCTTACCTAGGGAACTGTTATTTTTACCTTTGGGCGAATGAAGACCTGGGGTCTGGAGCGCGGCTCAGGGATGGGGTGAGTGTATTTATTAATATTTTTATAATAAAAAGGTGTTTTTTAGGTAATACGAAAAGGTCCTATCCCTGAGCTTTCATCACTGTTCTCTGGCCTAAGTGAGATTGGGAGGAATATGAGACTGTGGTTGGAGTTGGGAGGTAAGAATGGAAGTAATGATTAACTCTATGAAAACAGAAATAAATTATATCAACTGGCATCATCCTTACTATGTTGTGAAGGCAGGGAGAAAATGTGCTAAACTCCTAAGTTTAATGTAGTTCTACCTAGTAATTTTTTTTTTTCTGTCCAAATTGCACTGATGTCCTTCTAACTAGATTGATTACAAACACACAGCCCTTTTTAGCTGGGCCTGGCATGGTGAGCCTCTGGCTTACCTTGACCTGGACTTGCATTCGTGGTGTGAGGTTTTCTGGAATGACGATGGTGTATCGTTCCTGCCCTGTGAGTCCCAGCATGTCTGCATCCTCCCCAGGGAGATATTCCAGGGGAATCACCCCCATTCCGACCAAGTTGCTGCGGTGAATGCGCTCGTAACTCTCAGCCAGGACAGCTTTGATTCCCTGGTGAGCCAAGACAGTAGACAGTAGTTTGGACACAGTTCCAAATTTTCTTTATACAGAAACTTTAGAAAAGGCTTAAGTCATAAGTCTTCTCATACCTATATTCTTTTAAAGTACCAGTTCATCATTCACAAAGTTACCACCTCTAGTTGTAAATTACCCAGTTGCTAGTCTTAGATGACTGCCTATACTGTACGGGCACTATGTAAACACTTCCACGAATTCTCCCATTCCAACCTCCACGAGTCCTGGGAGGTAGGTGCTATTATTGTCCCCCTTTTACCAAGGTGGTCAGTGGTAGTATCTGGCATTTGAACCCATGTGGTCTGACTGTGCCCTTGGCCACTTCATGATACAATCTTTTAGCAAACTTCCATTGTATGTGGAAGTTCCATTCTCACCACAAAACAACATAAAAAAGTTTATTGTCCTTGAATTTTGCTATTATTGTAGGTGAATTGGCAGACATAGTAGATTTAATCAAAAACAGCTTTCACAATTTACTACAGAGAAGTGACGTGATGTGCTTTTATACCTGTTTCAGGGATCACATTGCACTGAATACATTCTTGATTATTAACCTTCCTATAAAGTACATTTTATTGGTAATCTATAACTGGCAATATACAGTGATGATCAGTAAGCCAAAATAATTAACTAAACTATCCCTTTCTCAAATATTTGTTAATTATAATATTAAGATACTCCTAAAAGATCTCTTAATATCTAGAGTATACTTTTGAGATCCCCTGTGGGAGCTTGTTATAAATGCAGATCTTGGGTACTACCCCAGATCTACTGCATCAGAATCTCTTGCAGGGAGCACGGGGTGGGAAGAGTGATTTTTCTAAGTTATGAGAACCATGGGTTCTCAAACTTTGCTGCATATTATAAGTTCCAGGAGAGGCTTTTAAAATCCCAAAGTGCAGGCCTTTCTTCTTACCAATTAAACCAGAATTTCTGGGGATGAGATCCAGGAATAAGTACTTTAAAAACCCCACAGGTGTTCCCATATTTAAAAAAAAAATTTGGAGAGGAGGGGCCGATTCTTCAGAGCAATAGGTATTTTCAATGGGCTGATGTATGTACATAGTATGTTAATTTATCTTAGGGGAAAATGGAAAGCTTTTGTAAACACACATTGTTATGGCCCTAGCTCTGTGTAAAAGGCTGTGCAGTGCTCCAATGCTGCAGTCACAGGTGCCTGTCCCTCTCTGTGCTGAGAACAGCCCAGGACAGCTGAGTGGCTGTGTGTGCCTAGCCTGGGCTGCCAGAACTCCGTGCGGTTCAGTAGGGACCCCTTGGGTGCTGGTCCTTTTCTTATCTGTCTGACCTTATAGTTTCCCACCTGACTGCTTGCTACCCGGGTGGGTCTCATTTCTACTATCAGCTCCTAACCCCCTTCTAAAATCCTTTCCTCTTCTGTAATTTCCGATTCTTTCCAGTACTTTCTAGAAAGGGCAGGCCACCTTTGACATATTACCAACTAATCAGAGAACATCTTTATTTCTACACAAAGCAAACTGATTGATTTAAAAAAATCTAGGTGTGATGTTCAGATGTTTTCAGAAACCTGGATGTCTGGAGACTGCCTGCTAGACAGCAACATTTTTTACTACACTTGAAGATATTAACTTACGTAGTGTTTCCCGAGTGTATTAACTTGCTCATGTCATAAATTATTTAAGTTGACATCAGCTAAGCCATTTTACCCTAGCCTAAGGATTAAAGCTGAGCCTCAGGATTCTTCCCTGCTTTCAGGCAAGCAAATGCTCCAGAGGTAAAAGTCATCTGATCCCTACACGGCCCTCCCATGGGGGCACCTCAAGCAGGGCAAGCCCTGAAATGGTGGGAGGTCTACATACTGAGAGCTTTCTTTCCTATTGAGAATCTATCAGCAGATTTTTCTTGCACAGGCAGTGAAAAGCAATTGTAAGAAGTCCTTTTCTGAGTTTATCCAGAGCCCAAGCTACTTACTTTCACCCTTCTGTGACCCTAACAGACAATACAGCAGCAGGAACCCTGACTTATTCCCTGCATTTACCTGAGACAATGGCCTTCAATAAATTTTGGGTTCTGAACCTCTGAGAGCATCATGAAAACCAGATTTTTCCCCACAAAAAACACACGCTTTTGGATATCACTTCAGAGACTTCATAGACCACCCCCCAAGTGTTCTACAGACACTCCCGAAGGTCTGTGGTTCCCAGGATACGAGTGTCTGATCTAAGGGAATCACTTCGAATCTAAATTACACTGAGTGAAGTTAAGCAAGATCCACCAAAGAGCAGGTGAGCAAATGTTACATGAGTTTCTGAACCTATTCTTCCATGACACCTTGAAAAGGAAGGTAACAGACTTGATCGCTGAACCCCTTCCCAGATTCCCCTCCAGATCAGAATGTCAGCTGCCTGCTGGGATCTGCATTGTACTCACCAGGAGGAAAGGGCCCTTGGCTGCCCAGTCTCGGGAGCTACCTGAGCCATACTCTTTGCCAGCCAGAATGATCAGGGGAAGGCCTGCCTGCTGGTACCGCTCAGCGGCATCAAATACATCAAGCTGAAGAAGAGAAAAGGAAGGTTTTACAGAGGTAGTAAAAGCACAGAGTGTGGACACAGTCCGGTGAAACCTGATGAGAAGTGCAGGGTCAAAAGGGACTGTGGTGGGCCAAGTCAGTGCAAAGCCGATGGAACACTCAACCAGTCAGTTGACTGGTCTACAAATTCCCAATCAACTCCATCTACTTACCCCTACCAAGTTGAATTTTAAAGTGAAATCTGTAGTTGTTGTCTTGGTTTTAGAAAAACATTCAAATTCTAGGGCATCAGGACAAAGACAGAAAAGTAGATAACATATTTCCCCCTCTTTCCTTGATTTCACAGTTTTTAAAGCATAAAGATGGAGAATCCCACCCAAACAGAGGTTTCAGCTCAGTATCAGAGACTCTGTGATGGATGGTTGTAAATGGTAGCCAAATACAAAGACAGCATGTTCTGAAATTATATAAAATGCAAACTTTTATTAGCTACCTTTCTACATGGAAGTCAAGGTAGAGATAGTAGAAACACAGATAGAAGCATAAATCAATAAAGGATGGGAAAGGATTAATATTTTAGTATACATGAGAGACATTTTACACATTGATTTATTTCTCACAGGACTCAATATTCTGCTGAGCTGCGACTTCACAAAGATGTCTGATTTAACTGCTAGTGAGAATAATGAAACACTTGTTTTTCTTGGATAGGTTAGGAAAAATTCCTTAAAAGAGACAGTGTTTCAACTGAAAGGATCTCTACTCAAACTCTCCAGGCTGTCACAAAGTACTATTTTGGTGCACTGGGGCGCCTGTGGTTAATTTCACATGGCATTACCTAAACCTGGGTAGGATTTTCTGTATGTCTTTGATGGGAGAGAACTTATGAATATAGTTACATGAATTGCAGCATCAAACACATCAAGCTGAAGAAGGGAAAAGGAAGGTTTTACAGGTGCAGTAAAGGCAGAGTGTGTTGCCTCTACACCTACAAATAAATGGAATAAGACTTCTCTGTCCAAACAAATAGTCTGGATCTTTTCAAAGACTGGAAACAACCTACCTGGTATTTTCAGTTACCTATAACTAGCTTTGGGTAGTAAGACTGTAGGACTATTTTTAAGTGCTTTCAAGACTACTGCAAAGCGGATGATCCCATGGCAAAGCAGGTTCTGTAACCCAACATCAGAGGGACTACTTAGGCAGGTGTAGATTTCGAGTCTCCTGACTATTCTACTATCTAAGCCACACAGAGCTTACATACAGAACAGCTTACCCAGCACAGCTGCCGGCACTCTCTCTCTCTTCTTAAGATGACAGCATAAACTTTGGTTGTTTCTTGTGTTAACACCTCTCTCGGTGTTAAACTGCCAGCTCTCCATTTCTCCATTTTTGTTATCTATCAGTTTCCCACTCTGATGAGGATTTCATTCTCTTAACCACTACTTCCCTACGCCCCTCCTCCCTCCCCAGACAAACCTCCCATCTGCCCAACCTTCCATATAGTTATCTTGTACGTTTTGGTAAGTCAGTATTTGGTTTTTGCATTACTTTATGTAAATGTTACTTACAGCTGAGTCATGTAATATAATTTCTTTACCCTGGCATTAAAAAAAGGTTATAGAAGAATTAATCATTTTCTTTTTATGTGTGTACTAACCTCTTTCTATGACCCTACCCATTAATTCATCCCCTAAAGTACAAATCTTCTCTAAAGACATGAAGTATATTGAGCATTCTATCATTTAAACATCTTTTTTATGGAACTATCACTTCCACAGCCCTCAGTCCTGTTCCAGTTCCAGACTGACTGGTCTTTGGGTGTGGTATACTCCTTTTACAGAGGAAAACTCCTTTACCAGCACCCTGGAGATTCCTTGCATTTCCTTTTCCTGGATAGTACAACTTCCCCTTGTTTGGCTTAATTTCTTGTTTTAGTGGAACACATTCACCAAGTAGCTTCCTGAGACAGGGATTGGGGGATATTTTCTAAGTTTTTGAATATCTGAATGTACTGCTTGTTTAATTTCACTTGACTGGTAGTATGGGGGATACAGTATTTTAGGGTGCAAATCAGTCTACGTTTCAGTGTTGCTTTGACCACTGCTGACCCCTGGCACATTGTACTGTTTTTTTTCCCTCTCCAGCAGCTTCTAAGTCTTCTCCTTAGTTCTGCTGTTCTTAACTTCACATGATGTGATCTGCAGTGGATCTTTTTTAATCATTTGGCTGGACATTCAGTAGACCTTTCAATCTGGAGTCTTAGATTGTACAGTGAGGGAATTTTCTGTGTTATAACTTCCTCTTCTCTTTTTAGTATCTCTGTTCAGTCAGATGTTGGGCCTCCTCAGTTCAGTCTTTACTTTTCGCATATTTTCTAATTTTTCTTTTGTCTTTCTGTTCTGTATTTTCTCAATTAATCAACTTTTCCTGTGAAATTTTTTAGGGGCTTAAAAAAAAAAACTGAAGACCTCTTATCCTCTACTTTATAGCAACAAAATTATATCATCACTTAGAGACTATATATATATTTTTTTATTTTGGTATCATTAATCCACAATTACATGAGAAACATTATGTTTACTAGACTCCCCCCATCGTCAAGTCCCCACCACATACCCCATTACAGTCACTGTCCATCAGCGTAGTAAGATGCTGTAGAGTCACTACTTGTCTTCTCTGTGTTGTACAGCCCTCCCCATGCCCCCCACCCCCTACATTATGTCTGCTAATTGTAATACCCCCCTTTTTTTCCCCCTTATCCCTCTCTTCCCACCCACTCTCCCCAATCCCTTTCCCTTTGGTAACTGTTAGTCCATTCTTGGCTTCTGTGAGTCTGCTGCTGTTTTGTTCCTTCAGTTTTTCTCTTTTTCTTATACTCCACAGATGAGTGAAATCATTTGATACTTGTCTTTTTCTGTCTGGCTTATTTCACTGAGCATAATACCCTCTAGCTCCATCCATGTTGTTGCAAATGGTAGGATTTGTTTTCTTCTTATGGCTGAATAATATTCCGCTGTGTATATGTACCACATCTTCTTTATCCATTAATCTACTGATGGACACTTAGGTTGCTTCCATTTCTTGGCTATTGTAAATAGTGCTGCAGTAAACATGGGGGTGCATATGTCTTTTTCAAACTGGGCTCCTGAATTCTAAGGGTAAATTCCTAGGGGTGGAATTCCTGGGTCAAATGGTATTTCTATTTTTAGTTTTTTGTGGAACCTCCATACTGTTTTCCACAATGATAGAACTAATTTATATTCCCACCAGCAGTGTAGGAGGGTTCCCCTTTCTCCACATCCTTGCCAACATTTGTTGTTTGTCTTTTGGATGGTGGCCATCCTAACTGGTGTGAGGTGATATCTCATTGTGGTTTTAATTTGCATTTCTCTGATGATTAGCGATGTGCAGCATCTTTTCATGTGCCTGTTGGCCATCTGAATTTCTTCTTTGGAGAGGTGTCTGCTCAGATCGTCTGCCCATTTTTTAATTGGATTATTTGCTTTTTGTTCGTTGAGGTGCGTGAGCACTTAGAGACAAATGTTTTTTCTTAGTTTTTCTTGTATTATTTATTTCTATTTCCTCTGCCTACCCCACCCTGCCATGGGTTTTTTGTGTAGGTCTGTCAAGTTTAAGGCTTGGCTCCAGTGTTCATCTCTGATTCTGTCTCCCTGTTTAAGATGAAGCACTCAACATCTGACCAACAGGTCTACATTCCGGCTGGGCTTGAAGTGAGGTTCACTGTAATAGTCACTCTACTGGAGGCCCCCCAATGTCTGTAACTCCAGGTCTTTCCCCTTAGTCTCTTGAGCATTCCACCATTTAATCGTATCTTTTTTTATTTAATAGTTTGCCATTAAACTGTTATTCACTGAACAAATATCTCCTGGGCACAGACTTTGTGCTGGATCCTGGTGATCAGTGGTTATCTATGAAGAGTCTGCTTTATAAAAATATAATCAGTTACAAGTGAGGCTGTGTATATGGTGTTACACAGCACTGATTGTGGGGCCAGAGTCCTTGGGTTTTACTCTCAGCTTCTCTACTCGTGACCTTAGGGAGTTATACGAGCTCTCCAAGCTTCAGGTTCCCAATTTAAAACATGGATAATTATGGTACCTACCTCAATACTTATAATGATTAGTGAAAATATGCAAAGAACTTAGAATAGTACCTGGGATGTAGTAAGTACCCCCAAAATATTAGCAGTTTTAATTTTAAAATAAGTCAGGAGGGTTATTTCTCAGGTAGCTTAAAAGGTCTTCAAGCAGTTTTACAGCATGCCCTGGGAAGGGAAGTGACATGCAGGACCCACTACATGTGCCAGATAGTGTGCCAGCTGTTTTATATGTCATTCAAGTTTAAGCCTTGAGCCTTACAAGGTAGATGTCCCATCTACTTCACAGGTCAGAGAGGGAAAGAACTTGCTGAAGACTCCTCTGCTGGTATGAGGCAGAGCTGGGACGGCCCCAGGCTTGTCCAACTCAAGGTGCAGGCTCTCCCCCACCTCTCATGTGCCTCCCATCTGTGAACACACAACTCCCACTGTCATATGCCAGCCTGGTCCATCAGGCCCCAAGCTGGCCTCTGCAGGCCTCTGCAGTCCTTCTTTTTCTACTTCTACAGTGAATTAAATTAAAAGCTAATAAAGTCATACAGTGGCACTTCTCAATAAATATCCACTACCGTAACCTGGAAATTCCCCCTCAAATACTCTGAACTGATGAAACTTCACTCAGAGGCTTATTAAGTAAGTTCAACTCCCAGGAAACTAGATTTAGTTAAACCATGCAGCAGAATCTAAGTTAGAAGAGGAAGGGGGTTTTACAGTCTAAAGGACATCTCCATCAGGGATGAGCACACATATATGGACACCTGGCAAGTGGGACGAGAGGAAGCAGGAAAATAGTAAGACCTCAAGAAAGCGACCTTGTAAATATCTAACCACCCACAGCCTGACAAAGTGCTAGCTTCTCCACCAGGCAACGACATACTCACAGTTTCTCCAGAAGGCAGATGTATAGTCTGTGGTGCCTGCTTCTTCAAAAATTTGTTTAATAAGCGAATGTTGGCAAATGTCCCCCTTGCCATGATGGCGTCATTACCTCGGCGAGAGCCATAGGAATTGAATTCCCGCGGAGTCAGGCTGGTAACGCAAGCAGGAGAGGAGCTGGTTTAGTGGACCGAGCAGGGATTAAACGTAGCTAACACAAAGAAAAGAGAAAAACCATAAACCTAGATATTTTCTCCAACTCTACTGAGCATTGTTCTCTAAGGTAGAGAAGCTGTTCCCATAGCTTCCACTGAGGGCAGAGAGAGGTGAGGGGTAGGGTGGTGAAGGCAGAAATCAACATTCTCCCAGAGCCAACTTCTTAAAAATCAGAAAAATCAGGAGGAACTCTAATGACAATAATTATTTTTTTTGTTCAGTATGGTAGTCTAGAAAGCTTCATAAAAGATAAAATACTAAAAATAAGTAAGAAAAAGGAAGCACAGAGAATCAGGGTAGGCTAGTCAGATGGAGCCAAGGATGGGCAAACACAAATACACTCTGTAAACTAACCAGAAGTAGGTTCAAATTTGCCCCCAGATCATCAGGAACTCAATGCAAAGGGAAGAGATACAGCCACCACGGAGGATGCACTAGGGGAAGGTGCACAACAGAAGGGGAAATGTGTGAAGAAAACGGGTCAGCGCCAGGCAAGTGAGGTGTGGGGCAAGGCAGCCTTCCTCTCCCACTGAGAAATGAAAAGAAAAGAAGTGTTGGATTTTGTTCTTAAATTGGCTCTTGGTCTTGTCCTTGAAGCCAACTTAGGAGGTGGGGATGGGAATCAGGAATTTTTATTTCCCCAGATTTGGGACTGACTTTGATTAATATCAGTGTATTAGGTAACACTAGTTAACACTGGAATAAGACCTGTTCAGGTCAGTGTATGACTGAGGACTGATGAATACATGCATAAATGGCAAATCGTCAGAGCAGTTCTCCGTAAAGAATGTCTCTCAGCTAGGAAATGGCAGTGCATTTCAGGTTATATGCCTGCTGAGGGCTTCGAGTGTAACCAGGCTCTGCCACAGATTAAGAACAGAGACTTGTACTTTATCAGTCAGCCAAGGGGGCAGCTATGCCAGCGAAGTCTAAAGGGTAAGCCTGCTGAAAAAGAGGGTCCCCCTGCCCTGCTGGGGTTTACATGGATTCTCCCACAGAGGCTCCCAAGCAGCAAACAGCAAGAGCGATTGGTTTTTGAGCCCCAGGTCAGTGAAAAAACGAAGTGTCTGATTCTAAAGAGACCATGTTAAAAGAGAAATACTGACCTCATTTACTCCACTTTTGTCTTTGGTCTTCCCTCTCCTGTCTCCAACTTACCCCCTGTTGGTTAAGTAGCGAGCAGCAGGGCTGTTTCTTGCAATATTTCCAGCCGGAGAAATGTGGTCAGTTGTTACTGAATCTCCCAAACTTAATAATACATAGGCATCCACTATAGATTTAGGGGGCTGCAGATCCAAAGTCTAGCAAAGAATACAAGTCAGTGTTTGCCCAGCTTTTCTCCAGCAAGTCACCTGGCGAGTCTCCCCAGTCACATCTCCCTTTCCATATCCACAGCACTCCACAGAAGCCACGGGCAACTGGAATCCTGACCTCTGTTCCCATCCACTTCCCACCCAGTAGAGCATGGGCTCCTTGGTCATCAGTTTAGGGAAGATTTCCCTTTTCTTTGTGGGTACACAGCTTAAATGTGGCACGCCCTGACGATGTTCTCAACAGTCCTTCAGACTTTACTAAGTCTATGTCCAAGTGGTTCTTGATCACCAGGGTGTCTCTACACAGAAACACAGAACCCCTGGACAGAGAAATTGTAGGCCCACTAAAGCCACATACCCCAGCTTCTCAAAACTCTCTCCAGTATTATCTGTTTGGGTTTATAAAGATTTACCAGGCAAGAAACCTTTTGAAGAATTTCTTTTGTTAAGAAGTAGAAAGTCATACCAGGTTTTCAAAGAATGGTGGTGATTTAATGTACGTAGATTTGGGATTCCAACAATACAGCTTATCTGATGGGGCTGCTAAGGCATTCCAGCTTTCATTCACAGTCTTAAAAAGCAAGCAAGAAAGAAAGGCAGATCTAATTAACCACATTCCACTCCAAGGAAATTAAATGTGCAAACACAAAACATATATTCAAGCTAAGAATACAATAAAAGCCACTCTATTCTAGTCACACAACAGAGTTTCCTTTATACTAAGATAATGTCATGCTAAGTAACTTAAAAATTCATGTGCACTGTGATCAGCAGCCTCTAAGATGGCCCCCAAAGACCCCTGCCTCCTGGGATTCACTCTCTTGAGTAACCCTTCCTGCTGAGTGTGGGCTGAACCTAATGACTCATTTCCAAGATAAGGTTATAAAAAGACTTCTGCTTCTGTCTCTCTCACCCTCTGATGGAAGCCTACCCTGCTGTGAGCTGGGAGGGGGCCTCTGCCAAGGTGCTGAGGGAGGCGGCCACGAACAGTGGAGCACTGGGGCCCTCACACCAACAGCCCGGAGGTATGTCTTCCTGCCAGGGACCAGGAAGGCAGCCTCAGAAGTGGGTCCTACATGCCGAGACTTCGGATAAGCTATGGCCCCAGATGACACCTTGACTGAAGCCTTGTGAAGGCTGAGGCACCCAGGTAAGCTGCACTTGTGTTTCTGATCCACAGAAATAGTGAGATAATAAATGCTTGCTGTTTTAACCCACTAAGTTTTAGGGTAATCTGTTGTACAGGCAATAGATAACTAATCTGTATGCTTAGAACTCATTAAGTAATAATCCGGATTGTATCAGAGGGGAAATTATTTATTCTCTGAAGATTCTGGGAAGTAGACTTCCAGGTTACATGGACCTTGAATAGCAAATGACAGATGCTACACATTAAAATCAGCTTGAGTTTTCACCACAGATCCATTAATTCAGCCTCTGGGGAAATGCATTTAACCCAATGGCTGCCAAACTCCCTTACACCGTTTCCCAAAGAGCAACATGAGGGAAGGTGCAGTGCATGACCCCCTCCCCCCAGACAGTGTGCTCCCTTGTTAAACCCGAGCCCCAGTCAACAGCCTTTGGGTCAGCTGAACCCAGAAAGCAAGGAAAGAAATAACATCCAAGGGACTCAGGAAATGAGCCCCATAAATTTTCCCTCTATTTGTAAAATGCACAGAAAGTTTTAATTATTTCAGCAGTTTGGTAGTTTCTTGCTTCCTACTGAGTGCCTTTTAAAATTTTCTTTTGAGCAGCCAAGTAATTTGAGAGGTGCATTCAACCAACTGACTGCACCTCAGTAACACACTACGGTGATGCTTGGGATCCTCAAGCACAGTTAATACAACACCCAGGGGCTCTGAGGAAGTGCAGCGTCGTGGAGAGCTGGCCAGGAATCACACACAACCCGAGGACCTTCTTCTTGAAGGTGCTGCCAACTTGTCCAAGTCTGGGGACATTTTGGGGTATGGGTTTGTAAAAATGACAGAGAACCAGTTCCCTGGTTCTCTAAACAAATAAATATTACTTTCCATAGTTTGCACCCCATTAGCCTCAAGGTCTGCAGAGATGGCACTAAGGAGCATTTTCCCAGAGATGCTCAGGGGCAGTGTGGGCAGAGACCTCACCTCTATTTTCTGATAGACCTCCTTAAACATCCCAGGGATGACGTACTGACGCTCCACAGCCTGGATCTCATCTCTTGTTGGCCAGATATCTTTCAGAAATACCTGTTGTCCCTTTGCATTTACCCCTGGGAAAAAAATGGTTATTTAAGATAAAAATTTGTATTTAATACCCCATTTTCATGATTACATATGGCCCAGTCTTGTTCTTCATGGAAGTTATGATGAAGCCCATGCAGACATTGCAGGAGAGAACACTGAATCATGGCCCCCATGGGAAGTACTGGTTAGGTTCCCGAGATCCTCCAGTCACAGTTTCAGCAACTGATCAATACACAACCTTGCTTTATGTGTGTTTCTGTTTAAAGACACCTTATTTAATATACATTGTTGATGCATTAACATTGAACTTGCAGCCAAGGGCACTATATGTTGTGCTGAATGAAATCTACCTCATAAGAGGCATTTCACAGCCTTTTGGGGCTTATACTAGACAGCATTTCTGCACTACACTTCGGGGCCATTTTAAACAGGAAATCACCAAGAAAAAGCACAAAAATGTGAAAAACAATGCACTAAATAGAGCATGAGCAAGAGACTTATTTATAGTATGAACTGAAACAAGCAAAGCCTCAGCTGTGCTCCTGTATGTGTCTGTGAAAGACCATGGAAACACAACAAGAATGGATTCAGAAGGGAATTCAAGCAAGAGCACCAGAGGAAAAGGAAACATTGTTTTGAGAAGCTGAACTGTCTGGGACATGTTCCCATAAAGGAATGTATTATGACACTGACTATCATTAAAGCAGGAACGAGAAAGAAGAACTGAAGAGGCAGCCAGAGTCACAAGATCTCTGTTTCTTTTTGTATTTATTTCCTTTGTCATCCCTTGCCTGTTAGTAAATCCTTGCTTATTTCAGTTTTGTCTTAGCTGTATATTATGGAATAAAGAAAAGAGTCTCCTTTTCATCTTAGATCTGGAAGTTCTATGCTTGATTATTTAACATGGAAAGTGGTAACTTTCAGTAATATTTGGAATTCATTGGAAAAAAAACTGTAACCACACAAACAAAATTTTACCTAGTGGCTCTTTCTCAAAGTCGATCCTGATGGTCCCAGCAATTGCATATGCTATTACTAAGGGTGGAGAGGCTAAATAGTTGGCCCGGGTATTGGGGTGGACTCGACCTTCAAAATTCCTGTTCCCAGATAGTACTCCAACAGCTACGAGGTCTCCCTATATATGGCAAGAGAAAAATCAGGTCACAGAGAGGAGACTGCCTAGACTTCTTGTCTTAGACCATTTGCCAAAGTCTTCCCATCACTGGTTGCATATCTTTAAATCTCTCTTTTACTTGGCCTTCTCCCTGTAGGGGAGAAGAGCGCACAGTGGTGTCCCTATGGGAGACACTCTAGGTCAGAAGACAGAGACACAGTCAGTGGTTTCTGCTCAGGAGAAAATAGCAGGTGGGTCAGAAGGAAACATTTTGGTTATTTAGCTGGCTGGGACTAAGAACAGGTGGGAAAGACTCAAAGCCTAAAGCTAAAGGAAGCTACACTGACACATACAGACTCTGTAGTTCATGCAAAGCAAACCAGACTGTATTTCTCAATGCTACAAAATTTATGGAACAAAAATCAAGCCAATGCAATGCAGTTTCGATTAATTTGTCTGGAGACCTGTCTGACTGTGAAACTGTTTTCATATTAACTGGAACAAACTTTTCTGCAGCCCCCTAGTGAAAAAGAGCATTTACTGAGCATTTCTGTGCAGGCACCACACAGAGTCTTTTACGTCTATTACCATCTCAATGTCCACAACTCCATGGAACATGCCCTATTATTATCTCCAATTTAGTTGTGAAAACTGAGGCATGGAGAGGTTAATTAACTTGTCCAAGGTTAACAGCTAGTAATTTTAGCTTGACTCCAAAGACTATACCTGTAACCACACCCTCTGCTTCCCTGGACTTGCTTAAATTACCAGCATTTTGGTCACACATCATGTGAAAAGAGACACCTGCTCTGAAGACCGACAGGCTCCTCTATGATTACCTGCGTGATGGCTTCTACCACAGGTTCAGGTAAGGGCCCACTGTTGCCAATGCAGGTCATGCAGCCGTAGCCCACCACATCAAACCTAGGTGCCGGAAGTGAAGCAGAGGACAGACAGTAATTGTCAGTGAGCCCCTCTGCTGGTTGCAGTTCCCAAAGACTGTACCTGTTTAGTACAGTGCTGCCCCTATAAAGCTTTCATTCTTGGGAGCCTCTTGTGATACTAGTCATCCATTCTAAATCATCCCACTAGACTCCTTTTCTCCTTTTTAAAATCTACTCAAAAATTTTGAGAGAATTATTAAAATTAAAACTTTTGAGAAAATTATAAAAAGGAATCTAATTGAATGACCTAGACTTTTTAAAAGTTGAAATCTGATATGCCACTTAATATCTCTATTCACTACTTTCATTATATAATCCCAAGGATTTCCGCTTTTATGAGGCACATGAATAAAGTCTATGTTGTCCAAATTAGGACTAATGGGGAAATTGGAGAAACTGTATTTGGCAACAAATAACTAATTTACTTCAAGGAATTAGAACATATTTAGCCATGAAGAATTATTTTCATACCAAAGGACGAATCTCAGTTGCAGAGCCAATGCCAGCCCATAGCATACCTCTGAGTAACAGAGAAAAGGCGCCCCCTCCTCCAGAAGGATGTGCACCACACTGAGGCAAAGGCTGATTTCAGCCCCTGCTCTGCTGTCAGACACCCTCATATGATGAATAACCATCACAGCTGTCCACAGCCCCTGCTGCTAGAATGTAAGGGTGTAAGTTTGTTTACCATCTGGCAAGACTACGCAATTAGATATCATCATAGAAGCTTACTTGCATCACAAGGTGATATAGCAAGATATGTGTGGAATAAAATACAACAAAAGCAATGGTGTAAAAGACAACTCTTCCTCACCCAAGCTGAGACAAATAAGGCATGACTCCACTTTCTCGCAGGTAGTAGGTGACCACACCACTCCCAGGAGACAGGCTGGTTTTGATGTAAGGCTTCACACTCAGACCAGCATCCACAGCTTTCTTCGCTAACAATCCTGTGAAATGGAAAACACAGACTTGGTGCGGGTGGCCACCTACTCTTGGTGCCAGGGACAGTTCAGGAAAAAGAATGACTTTTCCGTCTGTATTTCTTGCCACTGTCTGACAAAGCCCCATTCATGTTGGTGCTTTCTGCTATTTCTCCTGCCTAACAGAAATCATAAGCTCACTGACACGAATCAAAGTCAATTGACATGTATGTAGTAAACCCAAATTAGTCACGGGATGAAGAATGAAGGAAGAAATGTGCCCCCACACCTTTCACTCCCTCTTTTTTAAAGAGCTAAACCTGAACTATTTAGGAATAAGAGTGAGTTTTTACTTTTGGAGGTAAAGTGATCTTTCTAATTATGTTTTATTTGGATGAAAATCATAACTGGAAGGGGCCTTTCTTAAAGTATATTCATTTTGTACTGGTTGAGAGGAATACAGTCCATCTAGAAATCAAAATTTAGTCTTGAGATATTTCTTCAAGTGGAAGATGAAGAGCTTCTGGGCCATTGGACTTTCAGCAAATTCAGACACAACTACAGGAACACTGGGTGCTCTGTCTTAGACGTATCATGAAGTAGGAATGAAATGAAGAGTAGAGGTATAAAGAGACAAACAGCTACAGACAAGCTGGTGACTTGTCTTAAGGAAAATGGTTTGCTCCAGACAAGAAAAGCTTTGATGACAACAGGTGAATTCTTGGACAAAGAACAGTGGCCCACTTCATAAAGAACTGCTGATACTCTTTGTCTCTTTGGACAAGAGGAACTCTTGGGGATGATAAAAAAGTAGAAACCAAAGAGACCTTATGCTAATGAAACTTTTCATA
This sequence comes from Manis pentadactyla, assembly GCF_030020395.1. Classification (NCBI taxonomy): domain Eukaryota; kingdom Metazoa; phylum Chordata; class Mammalia; order Pholidota; family Manidae; genus Manis; species Manis pentadactyla. Next base: position 183,375,461 of record NC_080021.1, on the reverse strand, counting down.
TAAATATTAACTGTTCAACCAGAATTATGTAATAGGCAGGTGAATTTTGTCAACCAGCGAGTACCCTATGCCCTGATTCAGATGCACTTGACAATAAATTTAAGACAGATGAAACTCCACTGGACAAAGAGGCCTACTGTTTACAGAGAACAGTCTGTGAAAGCAGTTTTTTTCTTCTAGTACTTTGGACACTATTGTGTATAGTACTTTGGACACTATTATGTAAACATTTCTGGGCTGATAAATTCCTGCATCAGGAAAATAAAAGGTTTAGGGAACTACATGTAGAACTCAGCTAAGCCCATGTCTTAAGATTTCCACCCACAAATTCATTTGAACATGTGGAAGGATTCAAATGCACTTACCTGCTCCTAACATCACAGATGGATTACTCGTGTTTGTACAGCTAGTAATGGCAGCAATTACCACAGAACCATGAGCAAGGGTGAATTTGCTGTTATTATAGATAAATGTCTTATGGTCATCACGATGGTCTGGAGCAACTTGGAATCCTTTAAACCCTTGCTACAGAAGGAGAAAACATATATATAATAAAAACTTCTGTGGAAGAAATACTTTGGCAGCTATAATTTTAAAGGCCTATTCTTAACAAAACAAGTATCTTGGCCAGTAAATTCTGAAGTGCTACAGAAAAATTAAAGTTCTCATTATTCTTCTTAAATCTTTATAAAAGCTACCTATGATTTCTGAATTTTACTCTACTTTAAATTTATTAACAATTACTTCCTTCCCACCTCAAAAATGGAAACACTAGAACTACAAATTTAGTTCAAAGTTAGTCTAATTAGAACTCAATGACATTATTATAGAGTGTAATGGGTCTGGACTGAGGCCACTGATTCTAAATGATGGAAGTTTAGAAAAAGGTGCCATTTTGGCCAGATTCAACTCATCATGATCAATAAGACAAAGTACAGCAAACATTTGGCGTAATGCTGGTGTCCCAAGGATAAAATCCATCTTACTTTACTCATTTGGTAGATGTTCACTGAAAATCTGTGAAAAAGATGTTACGCTAGATATTTTGTGGGATACAAAGGCTATTTTGACAAAAATCCTATCCTCAAACATACAGTCTCCCCAAATGTAAAGGAAATCAGACATGTAAATAATGTAAAGTACCAACAATTTACATTCAAGAATACAGAATGTCATCAAAAGATTTCAGACCAAGTGCCATGAAGGTTCAAATGAGGGAAAGATGCCCTTCTGCTATGAGACCTGAGGCCACGTTGTGGAGGAACTGACAGACATGCAGAGATGGGAAAGACACGCAGGCAGTGGGGGGGGCTGGCAAACCTCAGGCAAGCAGAGGGAACAGTGCGGCGACTGTCTATGAGAAGCAGATATGCCTTTAAAAAGATGTGTGTTTACAGAGGACAAGTGCTCTAAGGAAGATGCTTGGCTCTTAGCTAGTGGGAGAGGCATTAAGGACTTCAGGATGGAGAAAAAACGTCCTCAGAGCCAGGCCTCAGAAACCAGGCGTGGGGCAGGGCCCGGGAGGATTTCCACCTGCCCCTCTCAGGCTCCCTACCGTGGCTCCAAGGCAGCTCTCAAAGTCCTTTTTCATGTCAGACACAGCAACTTTGTCCTGAGGCCTTTTGGGTCCACTGCAGCAGGGCACTACTGTTTTCAAATCTAATTCCACGACCTGTCCACCCAAAAGAAAAAGATCAGTAGGACTTACATTGTACCCACAAAGAAGAAACACAAGTCATGCCAGAGAATTTAAAACACCACAACCATAAAAACAAACTAAACCACCACATTCAGAAACATGGAAGTCAGAGTTCATTTTAACAGTCAAGGGATGAATTTACAAAGATCAAGATGGGCACTTAGGTAGCGTGGGACAGGCAGGAAGCCTTGCCACCTCTCAGAAAGACCAGGGTGGCACTGTAGCAAATGAATGAATTAAGTATATGTCATTGGATAGATCAAAGCTACAGTTTGCATTCCTCTTTCCCCAACCACAATAAGGATGAGCTTAGCCTTTATGCAGCTTTGCTCCTTCTAGTGAAGCCCTTCAAAGGTCTTCCACATAAGAGTAGTTCAGTAGTTCACAAAGGGGGAGCACACTCAACCTAATGGCTAGGAGGAATGGAAAAAGTTTTATTATTTTGTTATGTTTACAATTCCCTATTTAAAAAAATTTTCAGCCTTTTAACACAGTTTTCCTCAGCAGTGACTTATTTCCTACAAGTACATCCCCCCAAGAAAAAACATACAAAACTACAGTTACAGCCTTGAGGAAGAGGAAATACACGTTCAGTGGGAGGCACTCTCATACCTGGGCAAAGTCTGGGTCTTGAGAGGGGTCACTGAAATCCCGAAACATTCCTACAGCCTGAAGATACTTTTTAATATGCTTTATTTTTTCTTTATCACGACCTAAATGGGCATTTTAAGAAGTAACCAGGAACACAGGTTAATATTTATGGGTTAAATTAATGCCTCTGCCAGCAGCTCTACAAGTAAGATGTGTTTCACTTACACACACACCAAAAGCTCTGCCGATATTTCAGCTTTGAGGCTAATTGTCTGACTCTCTAGTCGATGCTGCTGTTTACTAGAGATCATTAACTGATATGTTGCTCCTACCAAAATGACTATTTTCTGAAGAAGTGTCTGGTCCCCCCTGGAAGTATGCCCCCTCTCTTTGATTTTAGCTAATTTTCAGAGTACACCCGTGCACGTGCCTTCAGCTGGCCACAGATTCTCGGCATTCCTCATTAGTCTGGTTAAAACAATAATCCTCCCAGTCTTCCCCCACTGCCCACCAGCTATGAGCACTTCTCTGTGCCTGGCACTATGTGCTAAATGATTTACATAAATTAGCTCAGTCTCTGCTCCTTGACCTTATGAGACAAGTGCTGTTATTACTCTCATTCACAGATGAGGAAATAGTGACTCAAGAAGATAGATTAAGTAATCCTCCCATGGCTCAGAGCCAGGATCCGAACCTGAGTTTGACCCCAAAGCCCAAAGTCTTAACTCAAAATGTTCTTTCACCAGGACTACGACCCTGAATTATTGCTGGGTCATTCTTCACTGGCCCCTGGTCCTAGGAGATAAAACAAAGTCTACCCAATGGCCATGCAGCCCGCTCATTCCTCTGACAGCTAAGTAAGACTGTTTGAGAGCTTGATTCTTAGACCGACAACAGATCAGCATTTTTATTTGCCTGGTTGTTTTAACTGAATTGTAAAGGTCTTCAGCTTTCAGCATGGACCTTATAAAAAATGACTGTCTATCTGAGCTACATTAACTTATTTATCAGGACCTGTTATTGAGCCCACTGTTCATTACATCACATGCCATTCTCTTCATGAAGATGCACGGCAGCAATTTCTCCTCGTTTCAGTATAGGAAAGGGTTCTATTTAAGCAATGCTTGTTTTCAATTCAACAGATAACACAAATTTGGTACCAGGCCACTAAGAAGTTAAGAGTCACAGAAACTAATCTTATCTCTGGATATATTTTGTAGCTTTCCCCCCTTTCCAGCTCCACCATCCCTTCCCTTCTCTTCAGGTTGACTCCCTCAACACTTCTATTCATTTATTTCTACATCTTTTTCACTTCAAATCCTTTGGGGAGCAAAGGAGGTATCAATTAATCAACTTATATTTAATAAAGATATTAAAAAAAATTAACTTTTCATCACAATCTTAACTACTTCCAGAAGGTTCCCCCTCAGAAAAACTAGGGAGAAGGCTTGGATTGACTTGGCATCTATAAGATTTGTATTAAAACCTTAAGAGGAGATGTGCATTTGCCCGCCCTTTCCAGTTTTGCCAAAATATCTCGGCTCAGCCTTTACCTTCAATGCTGGCTATTTGTGATGTCTCAAGAGAAACACCAGCCACTGGAGCCCTTCCATAGTAAACACCACATATGGATGAAAAGGCCCAAGTTTGTCTGTTCTTTTCTCCTTAATAACTTGGTTATAATTTTAAAAGTCATTTAGCAAAATAAAAGGTTCCTTCCATCTTTGTCACATAGAATGAGGTATTAAAAATAGAATATTTCATGTTACCTTCTTGTTCAAAATGACTCAGTGGCTTCCTACAACATTTAAAATAAAATCCTAACTGACCACCAAAGTCTGCAAGCTCCTGTGTGGATCTGGCCCCTGCCTGCCCACCCCAACCTCATCTCCCACAGCCTCAACCCTGGACTCCAGTCCCACAGGCCCCTCTGCTGTCCTCTGAACACAACGAGCCCGTCTCTGTCTTTGGCCTTTGTGCTTGTCGCTTCCTCTGCCTGGAAAACACCTCCTGCACCCCTTTCTGTGGCCTATTCCCCACCTCACTCAGATGTCTCTTCAAATTTCACTTCCAGCAGCCCCTCACTGACCTTCTTACATGTAAAATAGCACCCTCGGGCTGCTTTAACCAGCTCCCCTGCTTTCCGCCTGATTATCTTATAGATATATCACATACATATGTACTTATTTGTTTGCTTGTTTATTTCTGCCTCCTTCACTGGAATGTAAGTTCCCATGAGGGCAGGGCTTTATCTTGTTTGCTGTTGTACCTCTGAGACCTAGGCCAGATGCAATAATGTGTTAAATGAATGCAGAATGAATATTTTAACAATAAACTTGAGAAATTAAAAAAACCTTTCTCAAAGTTAAAGTCAAATTTCTAAACAGATACCTATAGAGTTAAAGAACTGCTGACAGTTCAAAATGCTTTCAAATGCAGTCTTTCATGTTACCTTTTGGACAGCCCCAAGAGGGGTGGCAAGGAGTGCCGTCCCTGTTTGGAGCCAGGCAGCCTCAGTGTGGATTCAAGCTCCGTTATTTATTAGCTTTGGATATTTACCTTCTTCTCCTGTTAGTTAATTTACTAATCAATCAATCTACCCTACAGATCTGTGAAGGGGATGAGAGCAAATGCACTCCAAGTGCCTGGCACACGGTAGATGCCTCAGAGACAGTAGCTACCTTTACTAAGATCACATGTTTCAAGTCAAACAACTAGTAGTAGAAGACCAGCATATCTAGGCTTCTAGAGTACCTGAGTTTTTGCTACTGGCCACAGCATGTCTACCTCTTATCTACTGAAATCCCAACGACCATTTTGACTGTGCAAAGAGAAGAAAAAATGATAAATGTGACCCAGTGTCCTGCAAGGGGCAGAGCAGAAAGTGGTGCTCCAAATCTCAGAATTCTGTAAAACTTTACAAAGGACTTCTGCTTTCCTGGTTCTGTACTTACCTGTCTGCACCAGGTACTTGATACTAACTTCATCAACTGGGAAAAAGGCAGCAGTTGCTCCATATTCTGGACACATGTTCGCAATCGTAGCTCGGTCAGCAATAGACAACTGGGCTACTCCAGGCCCGAAGAACTCGACAAATTTGCCCACTACCCCAACCTGGCGGAGGTGCTAAGCAGCAGAACAGAAAAGTTTGACTTGATAGTCCATATTTGAAAGGACTATCACCTTGCAATTCTTTTAAATAGGTTTGTGAGTAAACATGATCAGTTAGCCCAACATATTTCTCATTATTTTAAAAATAAAGTTAACTAGATACAATGTAGAATCCTGGGTTCGATCCTGGAACAGAAAGTGGTCATGATTCATTTTGATAAATGTACCATGTTTATGTAAGATGGGGGGAAGCTGGGAGGAAAGTAAGAGGAACTCTATTATTTTTACATCAGCTTTCCTGTAAATCTAAAATTATGCTGTAATAGTTGTTACCAAAAAAAAATGAAAAGTGATGCCAGAAATACAAATAACAACATTAATGTTTGAAAAACATTAAGTTTTTCAAAATGAGAAACATTCTTTCCCTCCAGTGAGATCATTTAGACGTGCCTGGAACTTAGCACTTGGAAGTGCTAAAAATTAAATAAATTCTTTCAACCAAATTAAACTATGACTTGTACTAGTTAAGTAAGTAAGTAAATGGCTTATTTTCAAGGATATAATGAACATATTTCCTGAACACAGGTACAAGTCAAATGTAACCAAAAGATTCAGACAGTGTGACTCTCGTATCTCTTCCATACAAGCCATCAGCCAGGGCTGGGCCTCAGTAACTGACCAGGCCCTGCATGAAGCCAATTTCATGAACTGAGGACAGCCTCACAGACAGGTTATTTTGGTTATGTGGGATTCTGCCAAATTTTATGGGCAAGCCCTACATTATTCCACATTTGAAGAATGATACACAGACATCTATGATAAACTATAATGTTCAAATAAATCCAATTCTGAATTCCATATAAATAAATGAAAAACATTTTTCGCTTTAACTGTATAGTGTCCAACCAAAACAATCCTCCAAGCAATAAAACAAGAAAAAATGTTTGTGATAATAGACAAATTACCACTTTTCTAACAAACTTTAAAATGAAACTGCCTTTTCGCAAAGCAAGCAAACCACACAAAAAAGATTATTTCCTACAAAAGCTATAGAAAAAGAAAAGAGTAATATTTTCCAGCTTAGAGAAACATCGGTTGCAATAATGTAACTTATAATATAGAGAAGGGAACAAAAAAAAGTCAAACACTATTCATAGAAGGGGGTTGTTATTTACATATAAAGAACCATGTAGAAAATACGTAATAAAAGTATAAACATATATGAATGAATTCCTACCACCTCAGGATAGTGATTACTTCTAGGAATGAGGAGGATGGCTTCAGCCATAAATATTACATTTTATTTCTTCAAAAATATCCATACCCAGAGAGCTCTGAGGAAAATACACAAACTGTACCATCTGCTAAGTCTTGGTGGTGGGCGTATGAATGTCATTTTAACTTGTGTGTATTTGAACTATGTCAAAATTTCAAAAACTTTTTTTAAAAGGACCCATGCAGCAACAGAAGAGTAATATGAACATAATTATCTAAAGTTTAACTCCTCTTATCTCTTTTTTAAATCATCAACAGGCTGTTTCCTAGAACTTCCAGAGTGCACAGAAACCCAGAGGGCTCCATCATGTATTCCCTCCTGTCGGTCACTGTGACTTTCAAAGACTGTGAGGAGACAGTGAGCCATCGTTACCTTGGTGATGGTGAGCACGATGTCGGTGGATGTCACCAGAGGGCAGGGATTCCCCAGGAGCCTGTAGCCAATCACCTGGGGAAGCACCATGCTGATTGGCTGGCCCAGCATGACAGCTTCTGCTTCAATACCACCCACACCTGCAAAGAATGGCACAGCAGAATGAGGCTCTCATTCCTCCTGTGACCCTCAGGCTTAACTCAGTGTCATCAACAGGTAATCAACCCAGTTACCATGTTTTACTAGTACAGAGTTGAGTTTCTATAAAGAGCAGCTATCTTTTCTCTATTTCCCTCTACAGAATTTTAAGCAAGTGTTTCTGAAAGTGTGGTCCCCCAACCACCTGTATCAAACTGCCTGTGATTCTATCAAAGTGAAGAGTGGGGTCAGAAGTCTCCATTTTTAACAAAAACCTCAGGTGATTTTCATTTATTCTAAATGTCCCTAACCCCTTTCCAGTTCATTCTTCTGAATGTTGTTCTTGCCTACTAGGCATCAGGTACTTTTCTGGGCACTGGAAAAGATAGCAGTAAACAAAACAGAAATACCTCTCCATTTCTTGTGATCATTCAAATTCATGCTATTGGGATGTAATGGTATCAAAGTAAACTAAGGTACAGTGCATACCACAGAACAGGCCATGTGGGAAGGGAACCTGGAAGAACACTCACCCCAGCCAAGGACCCCCAAACCGTCAATCATGGTAGTGTGCGAGTCCGTGCCCACGAGGCTGTCTGGATAATAATATGCATCCTGATCAAACACCACTCTTGCCAAATACTCCAGATTCACCTGGTGGATGATTCCTGAGCCAGGGGGAATAATCCGCATGTTGTGAAAAGCCTGAGAACCCCACTAGGATTGAAAAACGCAAGGAACACTATGAGTGCCTCACACACTCTTATGCAGCCCATCTCCTTGGCACTTCTCCCTTGTACCCCACATGTGTAAAAAGCCAAGCATTGGAACTAAACTCTGCCCATACCTTCAGAAATTCAAATCGTTCTCTATTTCTTTCAAATTCCAGGTCTTGATTCTTCTGTAAACTGTCTGCCCTGTCAGAGAGAAAAACTAAATGTATAAGTTTTAAGGCTTAAAATATTATTACTGGTCAAATCTGTTGGTGATGAATAACATGGCAGTTTCATCTGCAGGCTTGCTGGACAGTACTGATGCATTCATTCACATGGGAAAGGAGAGGTAAGTAGCAAAAGCTTTTTAAAAAGGATAATGTTTATTTTGTTCAGGTGATTCCAATGTCTTTAAACATGTGAGTAGAACCCATAGCATGAATTCAAGATAAAACTAAACCAATCATAAAGTCTGATTCTTAGGAACAGACTTGAGACATTTAGATGACAAGAACAGTTTAGATATTTAATGAACCCTTGTTTCTGTCCTCCTTTCTCATCCTTGACCTTGCTATAACAGCTCTCTGCACTGAGCCACGTCTGGGCTGCCACTTTCATCTGTTTGTTTTGGCAGACAGGGAACCAGTGATCCCAGGAAGCAACGGCACTTATAGAATCACAATCTCTTACTTCTCAGACAGAGGTTTATGATAACAGTGCCACCTAAGAACATCTACAAAGCATAGATTATATGCTGAGGTTTACTCAAAGTCATTCAGTCCCTCAGGAATGACACAGGCAAGCCAGGGCATCAAGAAGCTTGTCCAGGATTTTTTGTAATCAAGCTTCATTCTTTTGAGTTGAGGTAGAATAAGTCATAGTCACAACTTTGTAGGTTGGGCACAAAAAGGTACTCCTAAATTATATATCATGGATTGAGAAAACATAGGAAAAGATAGTAAAATTAATAACTAAGATCCAAATCAGACTCCATAATTAATAGTTAACACTTACTGTCATTACTAGGAAGCAGCCACTATTCTAAATGATTTACATTTATTTTCTCATCTAGTCTTCATAATAACCCTTTGATTAGATATCATTAACACCCACATTTTTCAAAAGAGGAAACTGAGACACAGAGAGATTAAGAAAGTTGCTCAGGACCACAGAGCTAGTAAATGAACTGCAAGCGAAGCCCAGGCAGTCTGACTCCACTGTCGGTGCTCTAAATCCACGCTGCGTCCCTGCAGTGGAGTTATGGAAACTGTAATCACCACCACCACAGTAATAACAGAAGGAGCTAAAGGGCAAGATTATGTCAGAGGCTTTAAATGCTTTACATGCCTGAACTCCTTCAATCATCATAACAATGGTTAGACAACTTGTCAAGGCGGGATGCTTGTCAGTTATAGAGCTGTCATTTGACCCCAGGACTGATGGCCCCAGGCCTCTAACTAAACACTGTACTTCTCATCCTCCCGGTACCTACATGTACTAATGATCTACAGAACCCACCTGGGCCATATGCTGGGAGTGTGGTGCAGAAGTACCATGAGCAGTGCCTGCCCACTTGGTGGACCAAACCTGAAGACTATACAGAGTAGTAGCCAGGCAGCTGGAAGAGCCCAGACTGTCAAGGTCATGACTCAGGACATACAGGGTGCCAAAGGAGCACCCAGAAAGGGCTACAGACTCAAACGGGGGTCAGGAATGCCTTCCGGAAGAGGAATGACATTAATGTAGTCTGAAGGATGGGGGGTAGTCAGCCAGGTAAAAATCAGTAGGCACCTCTTGAGAAGAAAGAGACTGGAAGCACTTTTTTTACTCTACAAAACAACAACAACACACATTTCAGTTACCATGCTGATTTTTCTCTTCTTCTCTTGAAGTGAATATTCTCAAGGTTAAGTGTCGGCTGCTTTAATGGAATCAATCCCAGAGAGTGCCTTAGAGGAGTCCACAAACTATAGCCCATGGGCAAATCTGGCCTAATACCTGTATATGTTTGATCCTCAAGCAAAAAATAATTTTTACATTTTATAGGTTGAAAAGAAAGGGGAATATGTGAATAGAGAGAGTATGTAGCCAGCAAGGCCTATTTATTATTGGCCCCTTACAGAAAAAGATTGCTGATCCCTGACATAAAGAATGAATGTCTGTGTGTTAAAGAAAAGCAAAAGGAAGAAACAGAGACCTTGGTACCAAGGACCAAGGCAGGACACCAGTGCCGACCCTGCATCAGCAGACCCTCTGGGCCCTTGGACCAGGTGCCCCTATTCTTCCAGGTCCACCTTCTCACTAGTATACTAAGGGCTCCATTGCTCCAAATCCACCTGTCTCTTCAGGTCAGGTTCATATTCCCAGTGGACCTGGGCATCTGAATGGGGAATACCTCAGGCACCAGCAGCTCAACAGGTCAAACCCTAACGTATGACCTTCTTTCCTAAGTCTTGTCCTCGTCCTATCTGATCACATTTCATCCAGTGACCTCTTCTCCCACTGAGTACCTACTGCTATCAAAGTACTTATTCCAGAAATAGCCCCCTACCTGGTTTCTCTGTCAGGCTAGTCAACATACCTTTTGTACCATCACCAGAATATAAAATATAAATCATGGTCCATCTTGCATCTGCCACTGGCTTCACAATTTCTAAATGAAGTACAAATCCCTTGTCATAAAAAACAAAGTCCATCAATCAGCCTTCCTGTATAAGCCCTCCTATCTTCCAGCCCAAACTTTCTTAAACTTCATCCTCACTGTAGCCCTCATACCCCTCCCAAACCTCTTTCCTCAGATCTCTCTGCACACTCTGTTCTCTCTGTGAAAAATGCTTTTTCCAGCTCTTCTGTCTTTGGTAAACACCCTTCAGGATCCAGATCAAGTGATACTCCTGGAAGAGCCTCCTTATGCCCCCCATCCAGATGATTTGCCTCCTCTGTGGTTACTACACTTAACAGCTGCATTAAAGTTGCATATTCTCTAATCTCTCTCTTCTTCTAAACTAACCTGTTTCTCGAATAAATATTGGCACACAGCAGGCCTGTTAGAGGGACTTAATTAGGAAAAAAAAAAGAAGTCATCTTGGAACATTATTCTTGATCATATGTGGCCCTGCCTCAGGTGCCTCCATCTCTGCTGTACTCTGAGCTCTGTGGGCTCCCCGTCATTATCCCTTGTCCTTTTGCCTTCAGCACCAGAAGGATGTCAGAGCTTCTCACAGCAGAGCAGGGTTGGAAGGGGAACACTTACCCCAGAGAATGCTGGGACATCAGTCTGATGTAAACAACATATTCACAGCAGAAGCCAGAAACGTTTAGGCTGTTTGAAGATATGTTAATTCCAGGTAAAAAAAACCGATTTACTCATTAAACCAAAACACCTTGTGTGCTAACCTTTGCTCAATTAACTTAGCTCTAATTATTGAAATGAATAAACAGACCTAGAATTTGGATTTTTCCACCACTCAGAACTTCCCTAAATTCACCAATCTGGTGAGTTTTTAATAAGGTCTCTGACTGTGACTGGCCTCACAATCTAAAGAGGAAATGTTTCCTTAGTGACATTAATTTGAATTCAGATTTGAATACACATCAAAGTTTCTGAGTACTACATTTAACGGTACTCCAGAAATTCACAAACAATATTTACAGAGGAGACAGTTTTCACACTCAATGAAATCTGGTCAGGAATTGTTATGGCATTTTTGGGGGGATTTTTTAAAAGGCTATTTCTAAGATAACTTTGTTAAATATTACAACAATGTGTTAGTTAATAATGTGTTAGTAATAATCCTTAATTCCTAAAGACATTGTGAAGCTAATTTTATTTAAACTGGGCAATGAGCTTAGAAATACTTCACTGAAAAAACTTACCATCCTACCACCTCTTACTTAGTTTTTCTAGTTCATTTTTGGGAATAGCTAGAAAATAAGCCCACAGGACACAAAGATTGAGACATCACACTTAATTCCTTACAAAAAATGAAGAAAGAGATTGAGGTCAAATTGCGAAACCAAACTCGAGAAATAAAAACAAACACCATCAATGAAAACACTTCCAACAGAAATGTTCTCTTTAAATACAAAAAGAAAAAAGGAAGAAAAAAAGCATTTGCTAGAAATCAATTTGGATCAGAGTTCATTTCACCTCTGGACTTTGCTGTTTTCATAATAATGTTTTCAGTACTACAGTGTAAATGAACAAAATCCTTAAAAAATAGAAACCAGAGTTGAAGGATATCCAGGTTTAAGGAGGAAAAAAAAAAATCACAGTGAATTTGGTGATCATCCAGATTCATTAACTGCTTAATAGTCAGGAACTTTTTGAATTTTAGTCAAAAGACCTTAGACTTTAAAACAATTATAATTCTGTCTCCACCAATATTTTCACTTTCTAGGCCCGCAAAATGAAGGTAAATAATCAATACCAAAGAGAGTCTCCTTTTATACCTTATAACTTCTGAAGTGGGAGTTTAGGAAATATCCTCATTTGCAAATAGGATAACATTTTGTGTATATATTTTTAACTCTTCCCTTTGAAACCAAAACATTACATTGAGCCCTTGTAATTTAAAGAAGAAAAAAAGACAAGTTGCCTGATGGGTTTAGAGTCCAAATGAAAGGGAAGAGCTAGTAAGTATCCAGTCTGTTGGTTCCAAGAACTGTCACTTCAGGGCACAAAGATTTGTCTTTATCCTGAATTTATCTGGGTTGGATTTTGGCAACATTAATTTGAGAATGACCAGTTTCTACATTTCTCTTGAGGCTATGGAACCAACTTAAATCCCCAGGGAAGCAAATAAAAGGTTTGGGTTTTTTTTCCCCTCTGAATGGTTTGTCTCATATTCTTAGATGAGTTTTTATTTTTAAACTAATAGCTTCTTATTGTAAAAATGAAGAACAGTTATAATCCTAAACGTAGTTGCTTAGCAGCTTAGCATCTCTTTCTCATCTTTTAATCTCTGCTTAACTTTTCATCTAGCTGAGCTCACTCTGTACATTACAATTTATATGTGGTTCATTGAACTAAGACATGAGCATGTTTCAAGTGTTATTAAGCACATTTAAAATATTTAAAGATTACCTAATAATTCACTTTAAAGATGTACCATAATTTAATAAAGCATTTGCCTCTGTTGGACATCTATAATGCTTCCAGGTTTTCATTATTATAAATAATACTTTGATGAATGCTGTTTAGTCATTAAGCTGTATGTCATTATGAATTTCAGGTTATCTATGAAGGGTATGCTTAGAAGTGAAGTTTCCAGGACAAAGGATATGGCAATTTTTGAGGAACTTATTAAGTATTGCTTTCATCATTTCTAATTTGCAGTGTATAAAAGTGTTTCTCTCATGAAACCTTTATAATTAATAATGTTACTTTTCTAATCTTAACTATAAGAGAAAATGGTAGCTCAAGAATTAAATTTAGTTTTTTATTATTTGTAAGGTTGAAAAAGCTTTATCAACTGTTTACCATTTGCATTTCCTTTTATTGTGAATGTCTACTTTCCTTTGCCCATTTATCTAACTGGTTTTACTGTTTTTAAAAATGGATCATACACAGTCTTTATATTAAGGATAGCAACCCTTTGTCATATTTGTTCCAAACGTTTTTCAACTAATTTCCTGTTAACGTTGAAGTCATTAAATCTATAATTTTTTTCCCCTTTTTGGCTTCATTCATTGTTAAATTTAGAAAGGTCATCAAAACACTTGACACATATATACTTAAGTTTTCTTCTAAATTTTTTGATGATTTTATTTTTAAATATTAATGCTTTAATTCATATGAACTGCTTTCTTTGCCAAATAATTTTCCCAGCATTGTATGCATAATATTTCTTTTCCCACTGATAACTGATAATAATTTTATTTAGTTATCTAGGTTAAGATACCATCCTTGTAGCCATACCTGGTTGCCCTCCCTGTATTCAAACCCTTGTTGTGTATTCTTACAGCTATTCTGCAAAAGATGAAATGACTTTGGCCTTGACATACTTTGATTAATGTCACATGAATTGAAGTGATCCTATGCCAGTCCTGATCTAGGCCTCGAGATATCGTGGGTTCCCACTTTTCCTCTTGAGCCTCTGTGATCACCAGATAGCCAGGCCCCCAACGAAACACACACGGAATGGAGCTGTCCCAGCTGTGCTGCAGAAGTGCAGGGCTGTGTGAGCAGTCGGCCCAGCCAGAGCTGGATGAAGCAGAGCGGCCTGACTGCACTCAGTGTCAGTCACTGACTTCCCAACCAGTTTATAGATGTCTAAGAAATGAATTCTTATTGTCAACTGCCATGTTATTTTAGGGTTATTGGTAGGAGTTTAGTAGGAAGCAAGAAGCAGATATTCCAAACAATGTAAGAATAGAAAAAGAAAGGATAAGCATATAGAAACCCATATGGAGAAGCAGAGACAGCCAGATATGAAATAGTCACTTGGGATCAAAAAAGGAATCTCCACTGGTTAAAAAAAACCCAAACTCGTTTAAAGTCCAATGTATACTTGCACTGCACACTCATGGCAGAAATTTATGTGTATGGTTTTTACACACACTTCAAACTGGATTTAAACTCTGGCTGCTCCCACCCAAGAAATAAATAGGAAAACTTAAAATTCACCTCTCCCACAAAAAAAAAATTCTTCAATGGAAAATTTATGTTAAGTTTGAGCTCTCTTGAATATACCTGTTAAAGATTTTTTCTTTTATTGAATGACACACATACACAAAAAAGACTGGCACTCCAAGATTTTGCACAAAGCAGACAACTTAAGTATCCTTTTAATCTCTTACCTTCTGTTGAAATCAACCTGGATGGAATGATCAATTACAAGATCGGCAGGACATACAGGGTTTATTTTCTCTGGATCTCCTCCTAACTTTTTCACAGCATCACGCATTGCAGCAAAGTCAACCACAGCTGGTACACCCCTAAGGAAAGAGAGAAGTAAGCAGAAAATAAACCTGTTAAATGTGTAATTGGATTTCAGCTTTTGTCTCCATTGATAATACTGCCGGTGGGACTCTCTCATCAGTGGAGCTAACAATGGATGACTTAAAAAATGTTCTAAAAGTTTCTAAACCCATTTCCTAAGCAGAAATTACATGGGTAGTAAATGCCATGCCTGAGTAGTATCTTTATATGCACTTTTATCACTGCATTAAAGTTAACAACAAATAAGGTCTAAATAAGGAAATGATGAGAAAACTGGTACTTTTATTGCCATGACTGTTTCCATTCACATGGTGGACTGAGAAAGATCTGAAGAAGACATATGGATCACAATTTCAACTTCATATCAAGTGAAAGGAATGGATGTAATCCAGAAAAGCAGGCTAAGAACCAAATTCACATTAGGTGAATCCTTTTGATTATATTAGAGCATAAAATTTGGGTGATCTTCCTCTAGAAAAATGAAATCTGGTCTCTAAAAGGAATAAAATAACATCATTCAAAAATGGAAAAGTAGTGTCTCAAAAAAAGAGGCTGTGGCATTTTATTTAAAAAAATAAAAAAAATAATAAGGGAGAAATGTGGGATTCACATATAAATCAAGTATAAAAATCAAATGAATAATCATATCTGACTTGATTGTTTATAGTTCATGATGCGTGATCAAAACTGAAAGTTTCTGTGATATGACTGCCCTTGCACTGTTCACCATGTAAGAACTTATTCACTATTTAAGAACTTGTTCACCATGTAAGAACTTGTTCGTTATGCTTCAGAAAATTGGAGACTGTTGAGAATTAGGCTTGGGGTTGATTGATGATTGTGCATTGAGTCCCCTATACAGAATTTTATTGTTGTTAACAACCATTTGATCAATAAATATGAGAGATGCCCTCTCAAAAAAAAAAAGAGGCTGTGGCAGGGAGCAACATTCCTGGAAAGAGCAGGATGGGAGCTCAGGCTCAACAGCAACAGGCCAGGTCCTGGGACACCTATCTCCCTTGAGGGGACAGCACATCAGTGTTGTAAGGACAGCTGCCTGACACCTGGCTCCTGTGGACAGGCCTGGGGAGAAAAGATCCTGAGATAGCCCTGCTCCATGCTATTTCTGCCATCTTCTGTGAGGATGCTTGAGACCTGGACTTTCAAGACCAAAGATAGTGACTTCTGCCACTGGAAAAGGTGGAGCGACCACACGTCCCAGTTTGCCTGAGACAACTACTTGCTGCCCAGAATAACAGTTCCTTTTTATTTTCAAAAGTGTGTGGATATTGGGTGATAAATTATACAGTCACTGTGGGTTTTTTTATTGCTGTTTTTGTTTTTAAAGCTTTCTTGAAAGGCTGACAAGGGAAGCACTGAAGAGAGTGAAGTGACAGTTGGCTCACGTAAAGTCCTGCAGGATGACCCGGGCAGGCTTAAATGGCACTTCTATGTTCTTATGCTGCATGACATTCCAATTCAGGATATTTTCAATGTCATTTTTCTTCACCAAAAATTGATCACAGTTCCGAATGGCTGCCTCCAGAAGAACTCTGATAGAAAATGGTAAGCGTTCTAGGAGTAAAGGAGAAGCGTAACAAAACAAAAATCAAGAGACACCTTATTAGAAGAGCTCTGTAAAGCCAACCTCTATATAAGCTTGATATGAAGTGTCAAACTATTCTTCCAACAGGAAAAGAGGGTAAATTTAAACTGATTTCAGCAGTTTAAAATATAAGGATATTGAATAGGTTTAAGAGACATTCATTTGCTAGATACATCCACTGAAAATATATAGAAAATATCCAGACTAGGCAAAAGATTACAGGTATTTATAAATGGTGTATATATATGTTTGTAAGTGGTTGCCTTGACTTAGATTCCAATAACTTTCCCGTAAGTTTCCCGTAAGTCATTATGAAACAAATTAGTCTAGATATTTACAATATTATGTTAGCAAGTAATACACACACACAGTAATATTTCTTATGAAAACTAGTGTTTAAAAAATGAGAAAATACCCCTTTATAATTACTGTAATTAAGACCAAAGTATAGTCATGTACATTTTCCTTTGGAAGCGAAACCCTAAGTACCACATAGTGTGGCCATTGGTAACTATGGTTTTTAGGATAAAACAATGGTAATTCATAAGAAAACTATTTTGTTTATTTATAAAAGCCATGTTCTATCCTGATAAATGAAAATATTCACCAGTATTATCTGGAAAAGATGAGTACAAAGGTAGAAAAGCACAGGATTTGGAATAAAAAGATTTGTGTTTCTGCCCTCTTCTGCTACCCACATAGTAGTTATTTATTTGATCACGTCCTTGATCCTCTCTGGGTCTTCTTATACTTTACAACATGACCTCACGGGACTGTTCTCCAGATTAAGTGATATAATGAATATATACAAACACTTTACATACTGTAGGGTGTTATATAAATGTTACATGTATATAATCATTATTATACACTTAAAAATGTCAATTTAAGAAAATGTGTGTTTAGGTGTGTGTTTGTATGTTTAATCTAAGATCACTCAGCAATTCTCTGCTACTCTTCCAGCTCTATAAAGGCTAACTAATTAGTGTTATTATCATGCAAATGAGATTCCAATTGCTGTCAGATCAGTTACATCATAGAGTCATATGCCCACCATATCTTGTATCCTTCAATTTATTCAAATTGAAGAATTTCTTTTCTGGTTGTGCAGGATCCAAAGGCTCAGCAAGGTGTGCAAATGGGTTGTTCATGGTCCCTGATGGTCACGTGTGTCTGAAAAGGAAAGAAAACACCTAATTTGTTTTCCTGACCTCATTTATTCTGGTGAGTGTTTGGCTTCTTCAACAATTATGGTATGCATTCACTTTAAGAAATCACTTATCTTCTCAGAGTAGGGGGAAGATGGGGTATAAATGAATACAAGAATGATATCCTTAGAAAATAAGGTGGATTTCTGTGATGTTAATGTGAAAGCTAGCATTCACCTCTCAAGAAAGCATAAAATCCCTGACTTGTTTTGTCTTAGTTCTACAACTTTTCAACATTCTTTCACTGATAAAATATGGGAAGAAGGGAAATGAAGGCTGTGCTCAAAATAAATCTTGAATATATGAACAGACCTCTGAGTTGGACTCATGTCTTGCTTGACTGGAGGTAAGAGGTCCATAGCAGGTGACATTATGCAACTGTATAAAACTTGAACTTTGGAAGTGAGGACTTCAAAGCAGCTGTTTTCCATGTCACAGACTCTGCAGCATTTTAAATAAGCGTGTCAACTAGAAGTCTTCCTGAATGACTTTTGCATATGGTAATCACAGTGTATTCACATTAGGAAATCATCAAATAAGGTTCATGGTGGTGGCATAAAGGCCCAAACTCCCCAGATAGGTTTGGAGGGGACTCTACTGCATGCAGCATTGGGCATGACTTCTCATTTATCTTTTTATAAATGATATGCAGTGAACAGGGAAGACACTGTTCCTGGCCTCCACCAGGCAGAAATAAAGTGATTTCATATAACTTAACTATATAATTCAGAGCAAAACACACTGGGGCAGGAGTCCGAAGACTTGCTTTCAAGTTCTACTCTATGGGCAGAAATCCTTAATCAAGCCACTCCCCCAAGAGTCCTAATTTTAAGATAAAAATAGTAACATTTCTCTACTTAATCCAGGGTTTTATGAGTAAATATTTAACATTTTTGGGATGACTGATATGGAAAGAACAACATATTACTATAAAATGAAAAATAACCCCCAACATACAGGAAACTGCTGTTTGTGAGGAAAAAGTTACAAGTGGGCCTTGCCTCCAGAGACCAGCCCCTGTCTTCATTAAGACATAAAAAAGATTGGTTGCTTTAGGAGGGACAGGGGCCCTGAAATCAAGACTGGGAGGAAGTCTCAGTTTTCACTCTGTATCTTCTCATATTGTTTGCACTTTTAACTGTGTACATAGATAACTTTTTGAAAGCTAGTTAGAAGTTTAAAAAAATTAGGTATTTCTACATTTGCTCTGTTCAAAATCCAGTGCTAGGTATTCTGAGGAGAGCCAGCCGATTGAGATGCTGCCTCTGCCTTCCTGGAGCTCCCAGTGCAGGATGTGGGAGAACAAGCCACACCCGTAAGGGGCACAAGTGAACGCAGAGGGAAGAGTGAGCTTGTCCGCCAGTGCCTCGCTGGGAGCTGCTGCTTTCCCCTGGTCCCACATGCTTTCTGGGGGATCTGCTATTTCGTCGGCAAGGGAAAAAGGTATCTGACCCAGTCTGGGCCAATTGACATGCTGTAGGAAATCTGGAACTGAAACTAAAGACAGGCTGGCAAGTGACACTAGAACACAGTGTAATCATGTTCACAGACGTTTATAAATGTCCTAGAATTATTCAGGTGTCTTTCCTGTTAATAATAGATTCCTGAGTCTCTCCCCTGAGCTACTGAATCTGAATTGACTGGGGGAAGTGGAAGGATTCACCATCTTTAATCTCCCATGTGTTTCTAACACGTTTGGCTTGGGAGTCCCTGCTGGACCCCGTGGAGTCCCAGTTGAGGAACTGACGATTCAGGAGGCAGTGAGGTGCTTGGAAGGGGGAGGGAGCCACAACCAAAATGCCTCTGAGGTTCAGGAAGGGCCCTATGCAGTGAGGCAGGCTGCACAGGGAACCGGGCAACCTCAGCCTCTAAAGGGGCAGAGGTCACTGGCTCCAGCCAAGGGCTGCCTGCAGGAATGCCGGTCCAGAGTTGACAGATCATCCAGCTTTTCAAGTGAGGCTGGCAATCTGCATTTCTACACGAACTCTCTTGATTTATAAATGTTGGTAACTAAATTTTTCTGTACTACTATGTACGCCTGCACCATCAGGGCCAAACCGAACGCCCCTGTGCCCCTATTTGACCTGTGTCCCAGCATAACCTGGCAGATGTTTTGGACTGGAGGAATGGAAGGGTAACCAGAGAAAAAACTCAGGCAGGAGACTCTGGAAGGGGAGGAGGTGAAAAGTGACCTGAGTGGACAAGTGGATGGTGGCAGCGGAAATTGAAAAGAAGTTGTAGATGGATTAAAAGCTGAAGAGACCAAAGTTAGAGAGAATGGCTGCTGAGTGAGTGGGGAGTCATGGAAGGGAGAAGAAACACAGCGGAACTCCATGTGCAGCGAGGTGAAGGACTGCTTTTTGGGAGGGAAGACGGCGGCTTTTGTGTTTGAGGGGAGAGTCCACTTAAGGTAAGTGCCACAGAAATGCAAGTGTCTTTGTATTCATGCCCATTACATGGGGAGCCAGTCAGGAGGAAAAGGCCTGTAAATACACCATTCAGCAAGAAACACGCCGGCTTGTCTGCAGAAGGAGAAGTTTACAAATCTGTGGGCTCATAAAACGAGACTAATGATCCCATTGACTACAGTTCTGAAGATGTAAATCGAAAAAGGCAATAATGCTCTTCTCCCTTTGGTTGGTCACCAATGCCTCTGCCCTAGACTTCACTCTTCCATTCCAAACAGATTTGCAGCTGCGACAGGAAAACTGCTGTTTTGCTGGCCTGGAAAATGGATCCACAGAAGAGTGTCTCCACAGAGACAGGGGCCAGGTGACCCCAAAGTCTATGGTTGAACCAGTCACTAAGTTGTACCCAGGTTTGCCATGATGCAGTGAAGATAAAATGTGTCGATTTGCTTCCCTTACAGACGGCCTGCGCAGAACTTTGGAGGCCTTATACAATTCCTGCTGCTCCCGGCACCCTACAAAACAAGCTGGCATTTCAGGACGGAATGATGACCAATATGGATCATGTAGAAAATGGTCTGTGTAAAGTGCTCTACCATCTGCCTCCTTTTTTCCTTAGAAAGTAGATAATTGTCTAGTTTCACTATATTAATGAAGCAATTTTTACTTGCAGCAATTAGGAGGAATCAGGTACTAATTACTAAGCACCAGCACATGCCCAGTGCTTCAGCCCATCTTCTCTAACTCTGGCAACATCTCTATTAGTTAAAGATAACCCATTCCCATTTTACAGCTGAGAAACAGCAGCTCAAAGAGATGGAAAAACTTGCCTAATGGCATACATCTAATAAGAGGCAGAGCTGGGTTTTGAACTCTGGTTCCTTCTACCCACCCTGTGGTGCCTCTCGCCTCTCCAGGTGCAACAACTCCTGTTCTGAAGGTGGTGTGGCTGGAGGTCACCAACCAATCCCCAGACTTGAAAAAAGCCTGAAGGCTTTGTACGGGCCTGAGAAATCCTACAAGACACAGCTGTGAATACTAGAGTTGCCTTTCCTTCTTCCATTGGTCACCCAGCACATTGGCCTGGGCCCGGCATCACACATCCCAGGCCACTTTATGGAGTCCCAGGTGAGTGGAAAGCAACAGCAGAGTGGTTTGGGAAACAGCCCCTCTGTATAAGCCTGGAGGGCTCTGCAAGTCAGAGCTACTCCCAAGGTCTCACTCACACTGTCACTCCTGTTTCAGATGCCCCGCCAGGAGTTCCCAGCACCTTAATCCCAAGAGAAAGTCCTGAGCATGCCGCGAGGAGGCTGTGAGGGGACTGGTCTTTATCTTGGGAAAGGTGCAGATCCAAAGTGGAATCTAGGCCTTGTGAACACTTCCTAGGTCTGTCTTACCCTGGCCAGAACTGTACTCCATCCCCAAACCTCAGGTCCTAATTACCACAGGGCCTGCGGATTCCACACCTACCCCAAGATCTGGGTCTGTCAGCCAGGGAGCCCTGCCTACTTCTACATTCACATAAAGCACAGATATGACTGTTTGAATTCCTTTCTGTTCTTATCCCCCATCTTCTCCTTCTGCTTTGTTCCTACCTTTTTTGTTTTATCTAATCCCCATTCAATACTAATAAAAGAGAGGAATGACCAGAGTTGGTGTGGATTTTTTTGGGAGAGGGTGGAGTGTTATTGTACTTTTTTTTCTTGTTTGGATGGGGGAAGAATTAATATACATGGAAATATGTTTGGGTTGCTGCCTTTTGCATTCTATGGAATAAGAAGACACTGCATGGAGACAAAGGAAAAAAGAAGATAAATGGAAGTGAGAAAAGAGAAAAGAAATTTTAAAAAAGGAAACAATATATTTTAAGCAGTGAGGCTGGAGCTCATTCAGAACTTATTCTCCCTGAACGCTTGCATGCAGAGTGTTAGGAGAGGTGAACATCCATCCCTGGCCTCTGAATCACAAAGGACATGCAAACAATTCTTATACACAAAGAGTCCAAAAAGAGACACTTGCACTGTATATGAAACCCTTCACTACCCCTACGTCACATTCTGAAAATCAAGATAATTTTTTGGTTGAGAAACAGTGTCTTTCAAAGCTAACCCATCCTGAAAGACCAGCTGGGTGACTTGTGCAATGTCCTGATCCCCAAGGAACATTTTGTACATAGAAGAATGGAGGGGGGAAGGAGTGTTGAACATGATTTTTAAGGTAAATCACTAGAAATACTAAATACTAGGCAAAGGCAGGCAGATCTGGGACACTTAACAAATGAACCATGCTCTCAGTAAAAAGGTGGAGACAGTTTAGAGCTGGGGTTCCTCCCCAACCAGAGACAGTCCTGCTACCAACTGACCTTTGGTTTCAACTTAGGGTACCTGCAGGTGACTTGGAATAGCACCTTCATGGTGCATATGCCACATGGCACCAGCCACTCACCACATCCCTACCTCCCAACACCTTGACCTCTGATGCTTAGGAGGCAGGGAGATGGAATCAGAGAATGCTGAGCCTCCTGGAAAGAACCTTGCAGATCACTTAGCATTCCCTTGAAGAGGAAAGCAAGTCTGAAAATAAAGTGAGTGACTAGCTGGGGTCACAGGACTTGTAAGTGGTAGAACCATGGAGAAAATACAGCTGAATTTTCCTCCAATGAAATGCAGATTTCCAGCAGGGAAAAAAATGAATAAAATCCTTCAGAAGTAGAGTTGCAAAAGTACGATTTAGGCATATCATAGTTTGCTGATGCTTTTGTGAGTTAATTCTGGAATCATTTACTGAACGTTTCATGTGGTTCAAAATTCCAGAGAGATGACTAACAGCTAAACTTTGAGAAAACAACATATGGTTAAGTTTTTATCAACCTGCCCTGGGTGACTGGTTTATTTCAAGAGAGGCAGAGTAAAGGCAAATCAGTTTAACAAACATACAATATCAATATCTAACATGCAATTCCTTACTCAGATTCAACATGAGAAATGTGAGCAAAGACATTAAGTGATATAAGTGAAATAGAAAAAGTTGCAGAATAATATATATATATATATATACTAGAATCTCAGCGGTAGAATCAGAAAGAAAATATAGCTGAGTTAAAAAACTTATGTTAAAAAAATTGAAGACTATTAGTATATATCCATTCAAGACTATTAGTATAAATTCATTCATGTAAGTGAATACAAAAAGAAAGCTATAGAATAAAGTTAAATTGATTACCTCTAAGTAGAAGAAACCATTGAGTGAAGGATAGAGGGGCTTTAAACATGTTATGTTACATACCTCTAAACAGAACCGAAGTTCTCTTCCCTGTAAGCATGCAATTATTTATTACTTACTTTTTACACACCTGGAGCAGTCATTTTCAATGTGTACATAAATATCTACAGAGGGTATTTCATATAAGGAGTAAGAACTATAAATAAGAGTTCTATAAAATGAAAACTTAGCTATGACTTTTGAAAGGAAGGTAGAGCAATTCATAAAAAGTTCCTGTAACTACAATATGCAGTCTTTTCTTTAATAATGTCTGATCAAGATTTATTTAAAAGTAAATTTGTGACTGATACTCTTTAGAGAAACATATCTTGCTCCCCAAAATATGTCCTTTGTTACCCACCAATGTAGTGAAATGGTTCTAAAGAGAATCCATGAATAGTTCATAATTTAACTTTAGATGGACAGCTCCACACTTTAACAATCAAACATCAATCCAAGCTGGACTCCTGCCTTATAAACCTCCCTCCCCCACCCTGGCCACCCCCACCCAGCAGGATACCAAACTTGTTACTAGACCATGTCTCCTTGGGTGATAATAACTTTAAAAATATTACACTAAGCAACAGATGCTCATTGTAGAAACATTAGAAAATGCAGGTGAGCAAAAGAAGAAATTTAAAGTCATCTTTAATACCATGGTTTGGAATTTCATTTAATATGACTTTTAACTGCACTTGGATTTACTTAAAAAAATGAATTAGACCCTCACATTGTTGTTATTTGCTTTTCTTTTACTCAGCAATTGACTACAAACATCTTTATAGTGCCTTCATGTGATATTTTATACCACTTTTAACTATACCAGAAAAATAGCATTCAGATATATAACAATTTACTTAATGCCTTATTATTAAAATATTTAGGTTGTTTCCAAGAATTAACATTCAAACAATGCTGCAACCTTTGGACACACTTTTTTGGGCAGGTCCTTAATCCATTTCCTTCAATTCCTAGCTTTCAGTTCCTAGAAGTAGGACAGCTGGGTGAAAGGATTATCATATCTCCTATTTGTTACACGTCTGTTGCCTGGGAAAGGCTGCACCAATTTTATGACCCTTCTCTGGGGCAGTGAATGGAGCTGCCTAAATCAGGCAACATAATAAGTTTTTACCTTTGCCACACTGAGAGATGAAAAGCTAATCTTTGGCATTTTTGTCACTGCTAGTGAAGGTGAAATACTTTCCATCTGTCTGTTAGACATCTGAATTTCTTCTCTTGTAAACTGCCTGTCTGGAGACAGGCCAAACTGAGTGACACTAAAATGGCCTCTGGTCACCAAATGTTCTCATGTCTGAGGGGACTTGTCTGAGCTATTCATGTAGATGAGACTCAGCTCTATCACCCTGGAGAGGCAAGGACTGACCTTGGCCTCCATCTGATTTGGAGACTTGCAACCCACAAGATTCCCCTTTATGTAATGGGAGCCCTCACAGCGGATGGAAGCCCTGAAACCTGATGCACAGTTTGACCCCAAGCTTGGCTGCACTGTGAACCGACTTGTTTATAGCAAGGTAAGCAGCTGATTAGCTTAAATCATGGGCAAAATCCCCTTCTGGGTCAGTGAGCTTTCCTGTCTGTAACCCAGCCTGAACTTCCAAGCCCAGGCAGTAATCTTACAGATGGGTTTCTTGAGGGCATATGGGCAGTGCACTGCTAACCCATCACTCTGGCTGGAAGACCATCTAGGACCATACACCCCACAGGCAGGGGTGTGTCACGGGATGATGCTCATTACACAGCACAGTTGACTGACTTTTGGCTAAATGCCAACGATGAGGTCAAATTAAGATTCACCTCTTTGGGTCTCCTTCCAGGCTTTGGATTATACAAATCCAAGATTTAGCTGTGTCTGCTGTCAGAGTTGAATACTTTTAGGTGGTTTTATGGTAGAGAAAGAGGCATAGATATGATTGGGCCCTACAACCAACCACACAGTCTGCGCACACTGGAAGCACAGAGCAGAGCAGTGACCCTGAGCGGCAGAGCTCTTGTCAGTGATGGCGTAGGGAGGATAGAGTTGTTTCTTTGTTTTTGTCTGTCTTTTTGGGTGGGCAGTGTGCACATCAGTCTCCAGGACAGCTTGTTTAGTTTGAAAGAGCTTTCAAGGGCTGTGCTGCGAATCACCGCTTTATGGTCTCAAGCACAGACAGCACATCCTTGAACTGCTTATTCAGGATGTTCTAAAAACAAACAAGAGCGGATTCTTTAAGTCGATACAAACAACAGAGATTTCTTCTCTATTTCACATGGCTTACCACCTCTCTTCTCACTTTCTTAAATATAGCCATCCTGAATTTTCACGGCTTCCAGCTCCAAAGGTAGAGTAGTGTCACTGCATCTCTAGAGTTTACTTCTGCTCACTGTAAAGATCAGCTATGCTCAACGTTTTTACGTTCAAAAAGAAATAAATTGGTCCTACTCCCAAACTTTTGTGTATCTAAACATCATGCTACTTGGAAACAACTTTCTGTCAAAAGGGAGACTCCAAGGGTGTCCATGTAAGCAGAAACAAGATGGCGGTGAGAACCACTCAAGCTGGCGGGCTTCTGTGGCTTGTCAGCTGGGTTCAAGAGCTACAGATACTAGTTCTTTGCTTTATCTGTGCAGATGCCTCTGGGAAACTGGAATAACTAAATTATTTCTGAATTTTCCTAGAGACCAGCTCACCTCTTTCATTCTCTTAGCTGTTCATAAAAGTAATTTAAAGCACACACACACACCTCTTAAATGTGATACTTGTAATCATAAGAAATTTGAAGGAGAAGCCATAAGAGCAATTGTCTGTTTCGGGAGAGAATGAAAAAAAAATTAAGAAGGGTAGTGCAGAAGGAAGGTCTTGGAGAAAGGAATGGCTTTATAACAATATAACCAAATCTATTGACACATATTTTTTGAGCATTAGTTAAATGCAAGATGCACTTAATAAAACAAGACTCTGCCTTCTGTCAGAAAGCTTTGCCATCACACAATAACTTACCTTTTTTTTTGCTAAACTTTTGTTATCAATCTCTTTTCACTTATTCTTCTGTCTCATCCTGGAAAACAGACCAAAATGCTCTAAATACTTTCTCAGATTTTTTAAAGGATCTGTAACACTTTTAAAATGATTCAGTTTTGTTTTGAATCCTTTTGTGTGCCTCTGTAATATAAGGTCAGTCAGTGATCTAAGAAGTCCCTTCTGACAGTCCTCATGGATCAGTGGTCCCTGGGGTGATCTGCAGTGCCACACCTGAGCAGTTCCATACCTGGATGGCTTTCTTTCAGTGGCCCATAAAGTATATACACTCCTTTAGGCTACTTGCAGAATCTATTCATTCAAAACATATATGTTAACTGTCTAGTATGTGCTGGGAACTGTTTTAGGCACTGGGGATACAGCCGGGAACAAAACTGTCAAAGTCCCTGCCCTCATGTTACTTCCATGAAGACAGAGGGAGACAATGAAGGGAGACTAAACCAATAAATATACAAACAGAATGGCAGATGGTGACAAACTCTGGATAAAGCAGGATGAAGGCAGTAGGCAGGGCGGGCCGTGAGGGGGCCATGAAGGTATCAGAAGGTCAAAGCTATGACATGGAGCCACTTGAGCAAAGCCTTGAAGGAAGTGAGTGAGGGACAAGCTATATGTGATCTTGAAAAGGCATGAAGTCTTGTGCAAAGGTCCTGATGTAGGACTGAAGAGGCTGAGGGGCCAGAGCAGGGTAAGAGAGGGCAGAAAAGGAGGCGATGACATGCGGAGGCAGCAGAGTCAGTCACTACAGGGGTTCTGTCTAAGAACAAACTTCAAAGTGCTCTCCCTAGTTTATACTTTAAGGTGTAGATTTCCAGCATTGGGATTTGTTAAAGTTTGACAAGAAATTAACTTGTCAAAATATTAGATTGCGTTTAAAAAGTGGCTACTTCCTGAAATCTAACCCCTCTGTTTCCCTGAACTTCGTTATTAAGTAACACTGGAAATTTTTAGGGTGTATCATAAGAATGATCATGAGTCACTTGGCAGATGTGCACAGTCACAGCCAGAGGCAATGGTCAGGACTGGGAGGGCCTGGGCCATGGCCACTGCATTGTCTGACCAAGCGGCTCCCCAGTTCTAGGCTTCCTGACCAAGACAGCACATCGTAGGCAATTCCCAAAGAACAGCTCGCCCAACACATCATTTAAGGTTATTGTAAATTAACTGCAGTAGCACAAACTCATAAGAAATAGTTATTTTTATTTTCTGCTATCACTTGAGCTAATATAAGCAGAGTTTCCCAAAAAGTCTTATTTCAGAATTTGTAATTCCAGAGATGCACTGAGGAAAGAACAGTCATCGTGGGGTCATGAAACATTTGGCCAGAAAGTAAAGGAAGAAGTGGGCCAGGGCGCCTCAGAACTAGACATCCTGACCCAGCCCTCGGCTCCTGACCTCACCCTCTCATCAAGGTCAGTCCTCAGCCCCTTTTGAGAATGTGGGTGCCCTACCCTGCAGCAAGCCACAGTCACTAGTGGGGCTTCAAAATGACATTGCAGAGACCAAGTCCTACTGCAGGTAAGTCTTAGGAGCAGGCAACTATTTTTTAAAAGCACTATAGAGCAGGCCTCACTAATATCCATTCTTAAGAAAGTGCATGGTTTCCTCAAGCTTCTGAACTCATTTCATAGATCTCTGGTAATGAGTTTTCTAACTGAAATTTTAGGAGTTAGAAAGAAAGAGTGTCACCACAAAAGGCTGGGTGTCAGGCTGCCAGGGGTCTCATAGGGCAGCATTTATTTCTATGAATTCACCAAGTTTCTGAGGTTACCTACCCACATCTACCTTAGAACTGCCTGGACTCAAGAATGATGACCCAAGCTAGTACATTTCCCAGAAGCTCAATGTATTTACCCATATTCACTGATTTTCAAGAAGAAAGGTAACTCAGGAGGACTTGATGTTCCCATTTCCTGACCAGCATGTTCTTTGCCCATCGCAGCACAGAGATGTGGTTAGGAGCTGGAAATCTAAAGCCAGACTGCAGGTGTATTGAGAGCAGACACTAGAACTCCAACTCAAGCCCCACTCTTGAGCAACTATGCTCAAGGTCCACCTCAGTGGTCCACACAGTGGCATGGCCGCTACACGCAACTGCCATTCCATTGGGTCAAAGCTGTGACATATAATAGGGCAGCACTAGACACATGTAGTACCTAGACCTCTCCGGATCTGCAGTCTCAGAGAACCGATCAACATAGATTCCTTCACACACACGTTTATGGAATGCTGGGATAAAGGGATAAAAGTTGCCATCACTCCTCAGTTACACATAGACTGAGATACAGGCAGTACCCTGCAGTCCAGGCTGCAGCCGCAGTGGATGGAGAGAGCTAAAGAAACCTCTAGAGAGAGTACATAATCTGGGGTGGGGGTGGGAGGTCAGAAAGGCCTTCAAGGACAGGAAACACCATGCCCGTGCCTTCCAGAACTACCAGAGGGAGAGAGTCAGTCAAAGAATATTTTGGGCAGAGATAACAGCATGTGTAAAGGCACAGAAGGGTGGCCCGATGGGAGTCAGTGGATATTCCATGTGGGTTAAGTACAGGGTGCAGGTGGGGCAGGGCTACGAGGAGATGAACAGGGAGGGGTAGGGGTTATATCCTGAGGGACCTCACAGAAAGGTTTGGATTTATCCTGGAGACAAGGAGGCACCACTAAAAGATTCTAAACTGGACTCTTCAAGACCTGATTTGACTTCCAGAGACCACTCTGATAGTGGTGGGGACTGACTCAGGGGAAGGATGTTAGACTGGTGTCAGGCAGACAGGTACACTGCTATTCTGTCATCAGGTGGGGCAGGTCAGAAAAAGAGGACAAGGACAGTAGATCCCAGGGAGAGTTAAGAAAGCAGAATGGACTGAGAGTGAGTGATGAAGAAAGAGAGGTCTAGGATAGCTCCTACACTCATCATTAGGCAAACTAGCAGAGCCAGTGATGGGAACTAGGATGTTGGTTTTAGATACGGTGAATTTGGGATGAAGATGTCCAGCAGGCAGTTGCTTAGGTGGCCCTGCAGCTCAAGAGATCTGGACTGGGAGAGAGGCTTGGAAGAAGAGCATCAATGTGCAGGTATTATGCTGTAGTGCTACATCATTCCATAAACACTGCCACCTGGTGACATGTTCTGAGTACCTTTGGGGTACCAGGCACCTCACCCACATTGTCTAATGTGGTCCCTTATCAACTCTTTGGGAAAGGCATCACCACCCCTTTTTACAGATGAGAAGACTAAGGATCAGGGGTTAAGTAGCTTGTCAAGGTCTCATGGCTGATAAGTGGCCAGGCTGGGAGGCAAACCCAGGCCCCCTGATGCCAGGGTTGACTCTCTTATGCCATGCTGCCTCCCAATAGGCTGCATAAGTGATGGCATTTTATAGTCCTCATACAGACTCCCAAGTTAACCAAAGAGATTGAAAAAAAAATTAAATCTCACTTCAAACTCTATGTGAAGACTAGATAGTCAACCTCTGTTTCCCATAAAATATCCTTGACTTTGGCAAATCTGTGTCATGATGGTAACTTTTAAAGGGTGTGTTAATATCAATAACCCATCATCAGCCAGCACTTAAGATGCAACTGATTGCTTATCTGAGCAAATAAGGGTTTCATGAAAGAGACAGTCCTTAAAAACAGTCCTGAAGCCGACTGGTTCTATCAGCTTATCCCACCAATCTTACGGTGTTGTATTTTTAGTATGTCTGTCATAGGTTAGCTCTTGCACATAACAGGCTGTTGTTGAGATTTATTCACCTTTCCTTTTCTTAAACCCAAATTCAAACCTGGTGATCATGCAGGAGGGCACTTTCTTAGAATGACACACTTTCTTCACGAACTATGCCACAACATGTACTTTGCTTTGTAATTTTACAATAAAGTTTATAAAAGGATGATGAGGATTAGGAATAATTAAGTGCTCCATAGAGGTCAGTTAGAGCCACAGCCCAGGCAAGTCACACTATCCAAAGATGGGCTTGCCCAGAGTTCCCTGCAGGTCAAGAAAAAAGAGAGACAGCGCCATACCAGCACACGTGCACAGCAGCCTGGCTAGTTCATCAGGAAGTGGGTTAATTTTTACAACAAAGACTAAAGCAGAACATGCAGAATCTGAGACATGACTGGTCCAGAGGGTGGTAGTTCTGCGGCATTACAGGATACACATTTACCTCAAGCACCTAGTCTGTCTCCCAAAGACATAAAATGCTTAGAAAGATAATTTCCTGTCTTTGCATGTTCATAACATCTCATCCCAGAGCCCTGTGGTTTCCAATTCACACTTAAAATCAGACTCTGCCAATTTCTGTCCTGTATCTCTAAACCTCAATTTACTTATTTGCAGATTTAAGGTAACAATACCTGCACTGCCCCACGCTGTGATCATTAAACAAGGTTAACAGATGAAAGCACAATGTGACAATGATATTACTGACTTCCTGGAACATGTGGGCCTTTAACGTAGCCTGTTTATTTTACTGATAATTTAAATCTACATTTTAAAACACAATGGATATTCTAAAATGTGGTCAGTCACTCTTATCTACTCAGAGAAAAAGCATTCTAAAATCAGGTAAAACCTAAGGGCTCCAGACATATATGTGAAAAAATAGCAACACACCATAAAGAAAGACATTTTCCTTGAAAAAGTTGTCTTTTTATATTGGCTCAAATTGAAGATTCTTTTCTAAATTGGAATATAGTTGATATACAATAGTATATTGGTTTCAGATATACAACACTGTAACTCAATAATTATATGCATTATAAACGCTCACCATGTAAGTGTAGTTACCCCGTGACCATACCAAGATAATATAATATTGGTTATATTCTCTATGGTACATCCATTCTTATTACTCATTTATTTTATAATGTGAAGTTTGTAACTCAAATTGAAGATTCTTTTCATCACAATTTTTTAAAGTCCTTGTGGGTGAGGTAAAACATTCTTGGTCCTAGGCTGTGTCTGAATATTTTCCTTTAAATGTGATGCATTTTTTTTCTTGTTATAATTCCTTTTTATTTTTCTAATTTTATCAGATGTACATCATAGTGGTTCAACAGTCCCCATCTCTACCACTCCGACCCACTCCCCTCCCCCTTGTAACCCTTAGTCACTTCTCAGTGTCTATGAGTCTAAGTTATGCATTTCTTTTATAATAAAAAAATGTTCTCCCGTGACCTTAATCAATTGAAATTAATTTAGCATATATTTCTGAACATCTTCTCCACATTAAGCAGTACTAAATACCACTGGAGGAAGGGAGATAAGGAGAACATTCCTCGTTTTATGCAAAGAGCACTATCTAACAAGGACATTATGATAAGCACACAAATAACTATAGTATGATAAGGGTCACAGGAAAGAGACGGCTATAACTAGAGGAGCTGAGAAAGGCTTTACAGAGGAGTACTGGGAGAAGGCAAAAGGAAGACCATTTAGACTCTAAGGTCAAGGGAAGAGCAAATGCAAAAGCAGTGAAGCAGAAGGACACAGCAAGTGATTAAGGACCACTAAGTAGTTCCCTCGGGCCGACAGCAGGGGCAGAATATAAAGATTTCTGGCTACAGCAGTCAGTACCTGCTTGTTACTAAAAAGATACAACAAAGAAAAATTTCTTGTTAATTTATATGGTTGAAAATGAAGATGGTAACTTCTGGAAGAGGGGAAAAAAGAATGGAGTTTGGGGAAAGGTATAGATGGAACAAGATTGGCCAAATGTTAATGTTCGTGATTGTTGAAGCTGGGGACTTACACTCTCCACTTCTTTGTATCTCTGAGATTTCCCATAAAAAAGAGCTAAAAAAGAAATGAACGCCATTGATCCAGGGAGATGGTCAGCTGATGGCTTCTCAGGTAATGGTGCTAATTCTATGAAGAACTTTCTAACCTCTAGGTCAACTGGAGGGAGAGGGCTGAAGCTGGAGCCTCCATCACAGAGAAATAGATGAGGTGCAGTGTGACTATGTCAGCACGAATCTCTGGCTCATACTTGCTTCTCCTTCTTGCTGAGACAAAGAGGGTAGCAGGGTCTGCTGCTAGCCCGCTGCCAGGCTAAGGAGTTTGCTTTATATTAAAGCACAAATAAAATGCACCCTGGCTCTGACAGTAGCAACAGTGCACTGGTAAATGTTTAACAACTTGCTCTCCAGTGAGGCAAAAAGCCTTGACTTAACTGTATTTGCTGATTTCATGGTCCCATAATGACTGACTTCAAGCTAAAAAAATGCAATGCCACTGAACGTGGAGTTGAGAAGAGATGTGTACAAATGCTAGTGCAAACCAGCTCCAGCGAAACACACTGGCTTCCTGGGACATCAACAGCTCAATATCTCCTTTAAAGACGAAGAAGACACTGAGGCCCAGAGAGAGAAAGTTCCTTGCCCAAGGCTCGCCCAATGAATGAAATGAGGCTGGTGCTCATTTCCCTGTACAGAGTCTGCCTGCTTCACAGGGACTTACTTCCTCCGTAAAAGGAAGAGTGGAGGAAGGAAGGCAAAGGAGTTTCTTTGCCAGGCACATGGTAATAAATGTTGGTTTTATCATTAACTTCACAGTTTGTGAATCTGGCTTCCTCAGCAGAAGCACACATCTGGTAGGGGTACTGTTCACGTAGGGGTATGTTTCATGTGAACACTCAGACAGGGGACTGTGAATTAACCAGCAGTCACGTCCGCTATCAGACTGTAAGCTCCAGAAAGACAGGGACTACACCTGTTTGTGCTTACTACCTTCCGCAGTGTCCAGTACAGAGCTGCGTACTTGGTAGGTAGGTAGTCAATAACTGTCTACTGAAGGGAATGAAGGAATGAGAACCCACCATCAAAGTTGTTTAACACCAAGAATACAGCAGGTGCTCAGAGGTTAGACCCCACTCCCTTCTCCTGTCTGTGGACAGTGCAACAACAGAGGCGACATGCTTATGTGCTTGCAACAGTTCCAGAGAATCAGCTGCAGTGTCTGAGCTGCTTCATCAGAGCAGAGAGGCTTTTTGGATGGAGGAACAAAAAGGGAAAGAGAAAATTATTTTCTTTAGTGGTATATATGTATGTAATTTCATCTGGAACTTGTTCTGACAGAGCATGAAGCCAAGGAAATAGATGAGGGATCCCACCTGCACTACTCCAGGCTGCAGGACATCAATTTTTGGCAGCAGCTGAGGAAGCGCCACTCACGGTGGCACACCTCTGAAAGGAGAAAGTGGAAGAGCACCAAGACTGGGGACTCATATCCCAGTAAACTCAAGGCTACATGACTACGAACAGCAAAGAGTATGGAGGAAAAAGGAAGGCTAAAGCATTCCTCCCTGTTCTTTTGGAAGTAATTTCTCAACTGCTTGGCAGCTCTCACACAAACCCCTGCACACTTAGTGTAGGTACTTCTCTGAAGCCACAGGTCCCGTGCGCACATCACTGCTGAGCTACCAGTGGACAGGCAGGCCAGCTCTGCAGGCACAGACAACCGTGGCCATCTGTGAGCCTTACTGAGTTTAGGAGGCCAACAGGGCTTGTTATCTCTTATGTGGGAACCTAGTATTTGGCTTCCAAAGTGAAGTGGAGCTTGGTCCCAGATACCAGGGCTGACACCCTCTGTGGAAGGAGGTGGGGTGTGTGTTTCCATTCAGAGGAAGCATTGAAAACAAGAAGGACCAACAGTTTAAGCCTCTGAAACATTTCCTACAACAGTGGTCTCAAAGTGTGGTGTTGGGGACCCTTGGGATCCACAAGGTCAAAACCACTTTCACAATAATACCAAGATGCTATTTGCCTTTTTCCTGTCACATTTTCAGGAGCATACATGGAGTTTTCCAGAGGCTACATGATGTGATACTAAAACACTGAATACAGAAGCAGATCAAAGATTCCAGCTGCCTTTTATTAGAGCTGACATTAGAGAGGTTTGCAAAAATATTTTTAAAATGCTACTCTTTCTCAGAAACATTCTGTTTTGGAAAATACGGATATTTTCATACAAATATGGTATGCTAACATATAACAGAACCACTATTATTTTTAAGTGAATTACTACATATAGTAAAAATGTTTTATTTATATATGGCAAATATGGAAAGACACAATCCACATAAACAAAAGCTCCTTAGTATACTAATTTTCTTTAAGAGTGTAAAGGAGTTTTTGAGACCAAAGAGTTTCAGAACTGCTGTCCTAGATAGAAGCTTTCTCTCCTTCCCCCCGGCCCCCATGAGGTGAGTTCTGTGAGTTGCTGGACGGTGTGGCTTTCGGATGTGCTGGCTGAATTAGGAAAGGCAGCCCAAGCTCCTTCCTGCATTTCTGAATCTATTAGGGTGGGCTCTGTGCTCAACCATTCCACGGAGCGGTATCTTCCCTCTTCCCACATTTCCCCCTTGCCACTTGGTGTGGATTCCCCGACCTGCCAGCCCCTCTGTGAGGATTTCTCTCTCCGCCGGCCCGGGCTGGGGGAGGGCTCCCCGTTGAGGCCCGCAGACTCTCCTCGGGGTTGGGACTCTGGGTGAGGCCCGCACAAACCTCGGCTAGGACTCCCCGGGCAGCACGTACAGCTAAGGCAAAGAGGGAAGAGGGAGACATTTCCAGTCCCCGATCCCTGTCCCCGGCGCGACACAGGCCGGGGACAAGGCGGAGAGGTCAATCCCCAAGAACTAGCCCCGATTCCCCCCTCGGCCTCCCCAGACTCTCCCACGCCCCGGGCCGCTCTGCGCGCACCAGTCCCGCTCGCGGAAGGTGCTTCGGGCGCCTCGGGGAGGGCTCGCACCAACTCCTCCGGGACCGGCGGCCGGCGCTCCCGCCCGGGACGTCGATCGGGCCGAGCCGGTACTCACCGCGGACTGCACGGCGAGCTCAGACGCGCGGGCCGGCACCAGGCTGCGGGGCGCGCTCCCAAGCGCTGCGCGGTTGCAGCGGCCGCCGTCTCAGCGTCCCTCCCAGTGGGCCA
This sequence comes from Manis pentadactyla, assembly GCF_030020395.1. Classification (NCBI taxonomy): domain Eukaryota; kingdom Metazoa; phylum Chordata; class Mammalia; order Pholidota; family Manidae; genus Manis; species Manis pentadactyla. The sequence goes on along the minus strand of NC_080021.1, from coordinate 183,340,169 downwards.
CCGGCCGATGGGCGGAGCAGGGGCGGGGCAGGGGGCGACGGGCCCGACTGCCGGGGCCGCGGCCGGAGGGGCGGGGCCGAGTCTGTCCCGGCTCCACCGCCCCCACCCGGCTGGGGAGACTTTGTCCTGGGCGGGACGCGGCAGGGTTGCTTAATGGGTCAGCAGCGTCCTCGGGTGCGGGTCCACTTCTGCGGACCCACGGCCTAAGACCAGGGTGACTTGTGCTCATTTTAAGGCACAGGGTGTGGACTGCCCAGCTCGTTTAGGGAATGAACCGAAGGAGTGGGGAAGAAATGCACCTTTTTTTTTTTTTTTTTAATGATTCGGGCATCAAGGTAGAGGCTTTGCTATTTGACTGCTCCTGTAAGTGAGGTCACCTCGTCCCCTTACCCACCACCACGCCCCTTACCCACTTGTCTCCATCCCCTCAAACCTACCCCCCACCCCATCCTCCTTAGTTCCTTGCAAAGCCTGTCAAGTGGGCATCGAAATCACGCTGACAATATAGGACTTCAAGGTTTCCATGGTTATGAATGAAGTTTTTATTTTTTTCTTTAAACGTTTAACAACGCTTTATAATGCAGGCTGTTCACCGGTGGAAAGTCCCCAAAATAGCTGAGAATGGGCCTTCTTCACAAGACTTGGTTTTGATATGTTGGTTCCAGTTGCACCCTCTCAAGCAAATGTGAGTACAAAGGAATGGTTAGATCTAGGTTAAAGGTGGTGAGGTTTTCCTGCCCAACTTGTATGGAAATTATTGTAGTTTTCTATCTTGAATATCTGAATAAACAGCTTATAGTATGAATAACGAATAGCTAATACTACTACCACCGCTACCAGTTAACATACTCTGTGCAGAGCCCTATGATTGAACCTTTATACATTCATTTAATTCTACTTTTCCAACAGCCCAGTGAAGTGAGGAATAGTACCCCATTTTGCAGATATGAAATGTCCATAGCTGGGTTTCATTCCTCATACCTGTCTAACTCCCAAGCTCTTTTCTCAACATATTGTGCTACAGGGCACAGCTATCCCTTAATTATAATTTTTAAATATAGAGGATTACATTTAAATTTGAAAGAGTGGATATTGGATATTTACTGTATGTTCAATGTGGGAGAAATCTCTCTTCTCACCTACTTCCTAAATTCCTTCCATTCACATTCATCAAACACACTTTCCTTGAGTGGCCACTGTATACCAGAGGTACACCACACACCCTGAAAAATATTAACACTAGAGTCTCCTTGGAAGTGAGAGAGAGTATGGGGAAGGCAGGAGTGGGTGGACAGTTCGCGGTAGGGAGAGAACACGTGCAGCTACATTTTGATTCTTACTGAAGCAGCCCTTCAGAAAGCAAAATTTCTTAATGTTCAGTGGTACCAGACATATAGTATGATGACTGATGATCTTTGACAGAAAACAATTAAATCAGAACTATAAAGGGAATTGAGATTTATTAGTAAACACTGGCCAAAACCCTGAAGAAAATACAGGTGTCCCCACTTTTCAAAAGTTGGAATTATGACACTTTGCTTTTAGGAAAAGACCTACATTAGGACCTATTTTTGCTACTCAAAGGAATCTGAAGAGATTTTTCACTTTTATGAAAAAAAGTGAAAAGCAAATACAGCATTCAGCACTTGTTTTACAGTGAGCTTTCTAGAGCTGCAGGCACCCAGAGCAGTGAGAGTGGCAGCGTCGAGCTCTTTCCCAGGAAACTACACGCAGCATCTCTTCAGCATCTCAGCACCAAGCCGCTACGGCTTTGCGCTGTGCGGGTGAGCACCTGTGTTTTATCTCGATTTACTCTGTCCATCTGTTAGCAAGATGTGTCCTAGGGTATCAGGAAAGCCTAAGAGAGGTTATTTTTTGGATCTAGGAGCACCCCAAAATTTTTCCATATAAATTAATGCTAATTGCTTCTTCATTTTATGCCGTTTTCAGTTTACAAGAAGCTTCATATGAACACTACTTCTAGATGAGAGGAGAGGACTGTAATTCCCACTATTCTTTTGCTCCTGGAATGTCACCAGTGATGTGGGACTGCAAATCCAGTTCTTGTCCTTGCTGACTGCCGTGTGGTATTTGGCCCTGGTGACTAGTCTTTCCTTAAAAGTTTGACCTCCTTTTGGCTTTAGAGCCCTCTGCTGTCAAGATCACCTCTTGTCCCCTTGATCCGTCTCTTTCAGACTTTCGCTGCACTTTGTCTTCTCTCACTTTACATGCGACTCCATACACTGATGAGTGTTCCTTTATTTATTTTCTCTCTATGCAAGCTCTCTGCCACCTCTAGTTGAAACCCACTGTGTCTCTGTTATTGATCTTAACCCCGTTGTACTTCCATACTCTTTATGTCCAGATATTTGTGGGGTACCACCCCCTGGATATTCCAAAGGCACCTGCCACTCTTCACATCTAAAATGGGAACTGAGAAACTTCTCTAACCATTGCTTTGTCCCCTCCAGATCATCCAGTTTCCTCCTCATCCTGAGTCCCACATCTTGAATTTTGATCTCATGGTGTATTGAGAAAGATAAACATTTAGGGGTTTAGAACCATATCACTATGCTCATACAGGGTTGGCCTGATAAATATTTCTGTTTGATGCAAAAAATTCTACAAGTAGCTTAGAGGAGTGTATATACTTTATGAACCTCTGAAAGGAAGCCATCTAGGTATGGAACTGCTCAGGTGTGGTACTGCACATCACCCCAGGGGCCACTGACCCATGAGGACTGTCGGAGACTTGTGAGGCTCTGAGGAATGCCTCGTTATACTCCACACTGACTTCAGTTACTTGTATAAACTAGACTTTCTCAGTTTAAAAACTGTACCCAACTAACCGTGTATCATGCTTTGCAATTTATAATGCACTTTCACATGTATTATTTAATAAAAAGGAAGTTGTGTTAGAGAGAAGCAGTCTCACATAATAGTTCTCAAACCTCCTGGTGCATTAAAAGTACATTTGTATGTTTTACTCTTAAAGAGACTGAATTTGAGGTCTGAATGTCCTTTGAGAAACACTAGTAGTGGTTCCCAGACTCACTCACTGTTAGAATCACCAGAGGGCGCTTATTAAAAAATACAACCTCCTGTGTCCCCCACCTCCTGGAATGTCTGACTCATTAGGTCAGGGGTGGGATGTGTACTCACAATTTGAGGGCTCTAACTACCCAGGAGACTCTGCTCTCACATGAGGACTGGTACCAGGGAGCTGCTACCTGGACATATACTCTCCATAAGGGTGGGCCCATGTTGGTTTGTTCATTACCTCTTATATAGAGCCTAGCGCATAGTAAGTGCTCAATACAAGTTAGTTGACTCTTACTGTCAGTTTCTTCCTGCTCCCTACTCTACTGCATGCTGTTCAGTGTTCTGTACCATAGCACAGAGGACAGACATCTGTTTTGCAATGAATGAAGTATAAGGTGGTTCTTCCTGCAATTCTTGTTCAAGGGGACTCTCAAATACCTATGTTCGTCACTTGATGTATTCCTCATACCAGTAATGTTTTCTGTTCCTTTATAAAATTCTATATTCATAATAGGAAAAGGCAGTGCTCAACATAGCTAATAGTAAAAGCCAAACATGATCAAACATCCATTGAATCTTTACAACTACCTTTTGAGGCTGGTGACGTTGTTGCCATTGTCACAGATGAGGAAACTGAGATTCAGGATGATTACATAGCTTGCTTCAGGTCACATAACTGGTAAATTGTGATGCTGGAATCTGAACAAAGGCTGATTTAACACCAGAGATTATGCTTCTAACCTGTGTGCAACCAAATATAGTTTTATTTAGATGAAATCACTGGATACTCTGAGGTTATAAATTACTGTGCAGAAAAGAAGAGGAACTTAAATGTTGTAGGAGGGAAATCTGGTCTACTACCAATAGTCTAGAATTCATTACTCACTTATTTTCAGGGCACTTCTCCCTGATTATAGTACAGAGAGCCCTGCTGCAGCTTTGGGATTTAGGTGTGCACAGATAAAGATGCTCCTTGTCCTGGAGAATGGAAGTGCTAGAAATAGGAGCAGTAATGTCATTGTTCTGAGGCTACTGCTACTGACATTTTTTTTCAAGAAAATTATTTGGTAACATTGATAAATAAGACTTACAAGAGGGGCAAAAATTCCTCTAATTGTATTAATTTCTGTTTCCAACTTGAGAAGAGACTACTTTCATATATTAGTTTAACTGCTTTTAAAGAGTCTACTCTAGACTTTATGTCTCTTATGCGTTATTTAGTCACTTTGTCCTTCATTTTTGGTATTTCTTTCTGACCTGTCTTTTTAGTTACTATAAAAACTGGATTTCATAAGCTCATTTTTCCTCAGCCACAGAGTAAACTATGTACACAGAGCATCTACCTGAACCTCTACCTGTTGTCCCTGTGGGGATCCGAAGCAACATTATGTTCATGCTGTTTGCTGTATGAGTAGAAAAGCACTTTATCTCTGACCCAAAAATCCTGTGTCTTTCTGCCAACAACCATGAAACAGTAACAAGCTAAATTATTAGTCTGTGTAGGGTAAAATCAGTGTATGTAGGGTAAAATCTCAGATCCTGACAGTTTTGGTGACAAGATGGAATGCTGGCAGAAACATGCCTTTCTGGCAGACCCCATGGGCTATATTAGTGGACATGAGAAGACTCTTCAGGATCTCGTAGTAAAATGTTTTCACCCAAGTGGTGAGCAACTGGGAGAGAAAGGGTTCCCAAGTGCTCTACCTGTTAATGTATATTTAGAGGCTAAGTGGCAAGAGGCAGGATTGAAACAATACCCAAATGATGTTTTGGTTGTGTTCACTCTCCTCAAGAGCCAGAGAAAGAGATGTTACATGACAGTGGGGCAGCAAAAGTGGGGCAGCCAAAAGTAGCTGTAGCTGCTTAGTCAAGGGATTCCCAAACTTAAATAATATCAGCGAAAAGGAGACAGAGCTTTAGGTGGACCAAAAACATGTTTGTTTGGATGAGCCCAAGCTGCTGGCAGCTGCTTGAAACTGAAAGTTGACGCAAAGCCTTGCTTACAGGTATGGAATTGCTCTGTCCCTTTGTACCTCCCAACTCCTCTCTTCCCCTATACCCCAACTTCAGCTGTTTTAAAGAAAAATCTGAGTATGCTTGTTGAACTTCAGAGAGAGGAGAAACTTAAATATTTTTAGCTTTGTTGTATAAGGTACCCAGGTCACAATCAACCCAGCAAGTGAAAGGGGGTGGGGTGCTGGTTCCAAGGGTGGCTAAAGGCACTTAGGATTGTGGGGGACACTACAATAATGCGTGCAAAGGAACTGGTGTCAAGCCTGGATAGAGGAGGTAAAGAATAAAAAAAGCCATCCTCCACAGCCTACCTTCAGCATCCCCCGACTTCCTGGACTTCAGCAGCTGTAGCCCCTGTATACATGTTAGAATTCTTGGTCCATTGGTCCATGTTCTCATGGGACCGTGGTTCTCAGGCAGGCACTTAGCCCCCTTAGTCCCCACCTCCCCACCTTAGGGAACATTTGACAATGTCTGGAGACATCTTTGATTGCTACAACAGGAAGTGGGGAGTTTTTCTACTGGCATTTAATGGGTAGAAGCAGGGATACTGCTAAACATCTTAGAGTGCACAGGATCCTTCCCCAAACAATCATCTAGTCAAAATGTCAATAATGCCAAGGTTGAGAAACCCTGCTATAGTGGGGGAAAGCGGCCCAAATTCAACTGATGGTGTTTGGCCAATGTTTTCTGTAAAGAAGGAAAATTTTAAAGTGACTTTGTGAAGAGGACCTTTGGGCTGATTCAATGTACTATTATGTCTTTTACTGCTGATTGTACAATTTATATTTATGTTATACATGCTTGTATTGTGAGTGCTCATGAAGTTCAGAAGGGATTCTTCCATTCAGGGACTGTGGCATGTAGAGAGGTAATATCTCTGTCCTCTTCCTGGTGGTCTACCAAAAACAATATAAAATCTGAGAAAAAAGGGAAATCAGTTAGACTCAATGGTGACAAGAGTTGAGAGAGGCAATTCCCTTGTGCAACATCGCCACCTGCCGACCCAGGCATCAGGTACACCTCTTTTTAAAAAGGGGTGGCTACCGACCTGTTGCTGAGCTCTTGAGGCAGAATGCCATAGAGGCCTTATGACTCAGCAGCCTGATGTCCCCATTTTGGGGTGGGTCAACTCAGACTTGACAACTTGTAAGGAAAAGGCTAGTATACTTCATTTGTCAAATGGAAATTGGATATTCAAGGATGCAGTGGCTTGGCCCCAGCAACATCTCAGTTTATACAAACAAGTGGCAGCTATTGCTTTGGGGAAATTTATTCCCATTATATCTCCTAAAGTAAAAGCTGCTGCCTCAATGGGGCTCTCAATTCATAGAGGTTCACCTTAACACCAGGGCCTGGTTCACTGATGGTTTAGCTGAATTGGAACCTATTAGTGTTCACTGGACTGTTCCATACATATCCTGAGAATTGGTGTGGTAGTCCACTCAGTGGGCGGAACTCAACACCATTCTCATAACTCTGGCCAATATTCCCTGTGATGAAACATCTTTTACTGACTCATGGGATATTGCCAATGATTTAGCTGCTTAGTCTTCTTTCTGGTCTGCCACTTGGAGGACTATAGTCTAATAGATTAAACACCCCTGGTACCTGTGGTGGGAATGCCTTGGACCCCAGATTACAAGGGTGGGGGCAATTATTAATACCTTTGTCCTCTAGATCTACTGTTGCCACTTGAGTCACTTGAGTCGGTGCCTCTAACCCCTGCATTGTTCAAGGGTCAACTGTAATTTCATTTGTAATGTGTTCTGTTTTAAAATCATTGATGAGAATTGGCTTTGTTTTATATTATCTGTATTCTTTGTGTTTCTCAAGAGCTATTTTGTGAACATAAGCTATATTGCTCCATTCATAATTTTTAAAAAAGCATCACAATTCTTTCCCTCAACCCTGAAATATTTTGGTGGCAACCAAAATTGTTCATAGTGGTAAATGTATGGGTTTAGTTCTGTGGTTTTTAAAGAAAAAAAAAAAGAAATCAAGAAAGTTAGAGAATAACTAAAACATATAAATTTGTAACAAAATATTAATGATATAATACACAGAATTGACTAGCTTTGAAAACTGTAGCTTTGAAAAAATAAAATACACAAATGTCTCACAAATAAAAAAATGAGGTAAAATATGGAAACATTTATTGCTATGTAACTACAAACATGGATGTTAAAATAATTGAGAATACTGCTAAATACTCTGTAAAAATTTTTTGAAAATCGCAAGACAGGAAATTTCTGACAAATACAAAATCTCTGTCTTCCACTCACAGATTTGGTTGATTTGGGTTCAAATGCCACTTGTATTTGCTTTGGCAATCCAACGACCTTTAGTCTTTGAGATCTTTTGACTTCGTATTTTTCTAAACATCCACACTCCTGCATCCACGTAGGCTTTTTTCCCTAGCAACTTCTAACATGGGTCAATCTGCCCGTTTTCCCTTTTCCACACGGAAACCGCTCAGATAACAGCCAAGCACCAGAACATGGGTTGGGCAGTTTTTTCTGTAGTGGGGCCAGATTTTAGTCTTTGAGGGCACATACCTTACTCCTTTCCTCCCTCGTCCTTCTTCCTCTTATTTTTTACAAACTTTTAAAAATGTAAAAACTTAGCTTAGATCTCAAGATGTACAGTGGGGGCTGCGCTCCAGGGCTGCGCTGAGGGACGACGTGCGGGACGGTCACCTGTGCTCGGCGCGCGCCCCCTTCTGGTCCCTGCCGGCACCCTTACCTGCCGCCGCCCCGGGGAAGCGCGCGGCGGGCGCACCGCAGGGCGGGACCTACTTGCGCACCTCCTGCTCCGCTCGGGGGCGACCTAGCCTTGTCTCGTGGGCTGCTCGCGGCTCATCGCCGCCAAGTGCAGGGGAACCCCGGGCGGCTGCGCCGCGGCCTCGGGGGGTGCAGGTGAGCCCGTGCGACGCTCAGGTGCGGTGTCGGCGGGGGCGGCTCGAGCCACAGTTCAGGGCCCGCCGCAAGCAGGCAGACCCCTAAGAGAAAAAGTGTACCAAGTAGGCCACTGGCCGCGTTTTGGTTTTCTGAACCCTTCTCCAGAGTAGGAGGGGCAAAGAGTGCAGATTCTGGAGCCATACTACTTTGATTCTAGGTTTTAATCTTCACTCCACTTTTTACTAGTGTGGAGACGGGAAAAAATACTTAACCTCTTTATGCCTCAGTTTCCTCCTTTTGAAAACAGTGGTAATAACAATTCTTACCTTATAGAGTTGTAATTAATAGTGAATGAGCTAGTATGTTTACAGTGCTTAGAAAAGTGACTGGCACATTGTAAATGCTCATTAGATGTTAGATGTTAGTATCAAGCCTTTTATTTAATATAGACTATTTTCTGTTCATTTTAAGAGTAATGGGGAGGTTTAATCACATACTGCACAGACATCTGCTCTCTTTCTCTTTCACATCTCTGCTCTCTTACTTCCTTTCCCTTTATTTTATTTCAGGTATAACCAAGAAATTCCTCTTTTTTTTTTAAATCAGGCATGATGTTTTTCCCACAATAGGTTTGCTTACAGTCTTACACCCTATACACAGTGGACTTATTCATTGAATTCACTAAGAATTCTTAACGAATACATTTTTCTTCACAGCATTACATCTAATTACCAAGAGTTGACCATAGAAGAAATGGAAAACTTAGCTAGTGCAATAATCATGCAAATATTAGGAAAAGTTATCAGAGTTACATCCAAAATGTTCTTAACTCAGATGATTTTGCTTTTCAAACGGACTTTTTGTCATGGAAAATATCAACATATAAAAAAGTAAAAAGGATTATATCATGAACTCCCATATACTCATGACCCACACTATACAATTATAAAGTCTTGGATAATACTGTTTTTTTCTGTATCCTCACTCAAATTTTCCCCACACCTGGTAATTTTGAATCAAATACCTGACTTTACACAATTTCATGTATCATATATTTTGTTTTAAAAATGTAACCACAGTGATATCACATTAACAAAGTTAAAAGTACTGTAATTCCAAAATATTGTAAAATATCCCATCTGTGTTCATGTTACAGGGCAGCTGCATCTGGGGGAGGGGGGGTCTCTCTCTGCACAACAGGTGAAACCTCAACCTGGACTGGGAGGGTTCTTGACTCTGAGAGAGAAAGAATTCTCGAGCAGTTCAGATGAGTGTGGGTAAGGAAGGAATTCATTAAAGCGAGAGTAGCAGGGAATAGCAGCAGAGAGAAAGGAAGCTGAAGTAGGACAGAGTTAAGACCTGTGCTAAAGTCTAGAAAATAGAATGAAATAACAAAGTAACAAAAATGCTTACTGTTGGAGGAGTGCAGATAAAAAGCTCAGTAAGTTGAACAGTGAGAATTTATTTAAGGCAAAAAGTACACACTCAAAGGAGGGTGAGTGCAGGCAACCTTAGAGAGGAGGTGCACTCAAGGATTTAGGAGTCTTTTTAAAAAATTAATATATGATAAATATACACTATTATGAAGGTTTCACTTGAAAAAACAATGTGGCTACTACCTTTACCCATATTATCAAGTCCCCACCGATACCCCAATGCAGTCACTGTCCATCAGTGCAGCAACATGCCACAGATTCACTATGTGCCTTCTCTGTGCTACACTGTTCTCCCCGTGATCCCCCACACCATGTGTACTAAACATAATACCCCTCAATCCCCTTCTCCCTCCCTCCCCACCCACCCTCCCACAGCCCTCCCCTTTGGTAACCACTAGTTCATTCTTGGAGTGTCTGAGTCTACAGCTATTTTGTTCTTCAGTTTTGCTTCATTGTTATACTCCACAAATGAGGGAAATCATTTGGCATTTGTCTTTCTCCGCCTGGCTTATTTCACTGCGCATAATGTCCTCCAGCTCCATCCATGTCATTGCAAATGGTAGGATTTGTTTCTTTCTTATGGCTGAATAGTATTCCATGTGTATATGTACCACCTCTTCTTTATCCATTCATCTACTGATGGACACTTAGGTTGCTTCCATATCTTGGCTATTGTAAATAGTGCTTCAATAAACATAGGGGTGCATATATCTTTTTGAATCCGAGAAGTTGTATTCTTTGGGTAAATTCCAAGGAGTGGGATTCCCGGGTCAAATGGTATTTCTATTTTTAGTTTTTTGAGGAACCTCCATATTGCTTTCCACAATGGTTGAACTAGCTTACATTTCCACTAGCAGTGTAGGAGGGTTCCCCTTTCTCCACATCCTTGCCAGCATTTGTTGTTCTTAGTCTTTTTGATGCTGGCTATCCTAACTGGTGTGAGGTGATACCTCATTGTGGTTTTAATTTGCATTTCCCTGATGATTAGTGATGTGGAACATCTTTTCATGTGTCTGTTGGCCATCTGAATTTCTTCTTTGGAGAATTGTCTCTTCTTCATATCCTCTACTAATTTGTTAATCAGTTATTTGCTTTTTGGGTGTTGAGGCGTGTAAGTTCTTTATATATTTTGGATGTTAACCCCTTGTCAGATATGTCATTTACAAATATATTCTCCCATACTGTAGGATGCCTTTTTGTTTTGTTGATGATGTCCTGTGCTGTACAAAAACTTTTTAGTTTGATGTAGTCCCATGAGTACATTTTTGCTTTTGCTTCCCTTTCTTGAGATGGGTTCAGGAAGAAGTTGCTCATGCTTATATTCAGGAGATTTTTGCCTATGTTGTCTTCTAAGAGTTTTATGGCTTCATGACTTAATTCAAGTCTTTAATCCATTTCGAGTTTACTTTTGTGTATGGGGTTAGACAATAATCCAGTTTCATTCTCTTGCATGTACCTGTCCAGTTTTGCCGACACCAGTTGTTGAAGAGGCTGTCATTTCCCCATTGTATGTCCATGGCTCCTTTATCATATATTAATTGACCATATATGATTGGGTTTATATCAGGGCTCTCTAGTCTGTTCCATGGACTATGGGTCTGTTTTTGTGCCAGTACCAAATTGTCTTGATTACTGTGGCTTTGTAGTAGAGCTTGAAGTTGGGGAGCGTAATCCCCCCAGCTTTATTCCTCCTTCTCAGAATTGCTTTGGCTATTCGAGGTCTTTTGTGGTCCCATATGAATTTTAGAACGATTTTCTCTAGTTCATTGAAGAATGCTGTTGGTATTTTGATAGCAATTGCATTGAATCTGTAGATTGCTTTAGGGAGGATGGCCATTTTGACAATATTAATTCTTCCTATCCATAAGCATGGGACGTATTTCCATTTATTAGTATCTTCTTTAATTTATCTCATGAATATCTTGTAGTTTTCAGAGTATAGGTCTTTCACTTCCTTGGTTAGGTTTATTCCTAGGTATTTTATTCTTTTTTATGCAATTGTGAATGGAATTGTTATCCTGATTTCTCTCTCTGCTAGTTCATCGTTAGTGTATAGGAATGCCACAGATTTCTGTGTATTAGTTTTGTGTCCTGCAACTTTGCTGAATTCAGATATTAGATCTAGTAGTTTTGTAGTGGATTCTCTAGGGTTTTTAATGTACAATATCATGTCATCTGCAAACAGGGACAGTTTGACTTCTTCCTTGCCAATCTGGATGCCTTTTATTTCTTTGTGTTGTCTGGTTGCCATGGCTAGGACCTCCAGTACTATGTTGAATAGAGGTCGGGAAAGTGGGCATCCTTGTCTTGTTCCCAATATTAAAGGAAAAGCTTTCAGCTTCTTGCTGTTAGGTATAATGTTGGCTGTGGTTTTGTAATATATGACCTTTATTATGTTGAGGTACTTGCTCTCTATACCCATTTTGTTGAGAGTTTTTATCATGAATGGATGTTGAATTTTGTCGAATGCTTTTTCAGGATCTATGGAGATGATGATGTGGTTTTTTGTCCTTTTTGTTGATGTGGTGGATGATGTTGATGGATTTTCGAATGTTGTACCATCCTTGCATCCCTGGAATAAATCATACTTGATCATGATGAATGATCTTTTTGATGTATTTTTGAATTTGGTTTGCTAATATTTGTTGAGTGTTTTTGCATCTTTGTTCATCAGGGATATTGGTCTGTAATTTTCTTTTTTGTGGTGTCTGCCTGGTTTTGGTATTAGAGTGATGCTGGCCTCATAGAATGAGTTTGGAAGTATTCCCTCTTCTTCTACTCTTTGGAAAACTTTAAGGAGGATGGGTATTAGGTCTTCACTAAATGTTTGATAAAATTCAGCAGTGAAGCCATCTGGTCCAGGGATTTTCTTCTTAGGTAGTTTTTTGATTACCAGTTAGATTTCATTGCTTGTAATTGGTATGTTCGGATTTTCTGTTTCTTCCTTGGTCAGCCTTGGAAGCTTGTATTTTTCTAGAAAGTTGACCATTCTAGGTTATCCATTTTGTTAGCATATAATTTTTCATAGTATTCTCTAATAATTCTTTGTATTTCTGTGTTGTCTGTAGTGATTTTTCCTTTCTGATTTCTGATTCTGTTTATGTGTGTAGACTCTTTTTTTCTTGATAAGTCTGGCTAGGGGTTTATCTATTTTGTTTATTTTCTTGAAGAACCAGCTCTTGCTTTCATTGATTCTTTCTATTCTTTTTTTCTTCTCGATTTTATTTATTTCTGCTCTAATCTTTACTATGTCCCTCCTTCTACTGTCTTTGGGCTTCATTTTTTCTTCTTTTTCTAGTTTCATTAATTGTGAGTTTAGACTGCTTGTATGGGATTGTTCTTCTTTCCTGAGGTAGGCCTGTATTGCAATATACTTTCCTCTTAGCACGGCCTTATCTGTGTCCCACAGATTTTTGTGGTGTTGAATTATTGTTGTCATTTGTCTCCATATATTGCTTGATCTCTGTTTTTATTTGGTCATTGATCCATTGGTTATTTAGGAGCATGTTTTGAAGCCTCCCTGTGTTTGTGGGCTTTTTCATTTTCTTTGTGTAATTTATTTCTAGTTTCATACCTTTGTGCTCTGAGAAGCTGGTTCGTACATTTTCAGTCTTTCTGCATTTACTGTGAGGCTCTTTTTGTGGCCTAGAATATGATCTATTCTGAAAATGTTCCAGGTGCACTGAGAAGAATGTGTATTCTGCTGCTTTTGGGTGTAGAGTTCTGTAGATGTCTGTTAGGTCGATCTGTTCTAATGTGTTGTTCAGTGCCTCTGTGTCCTTACTTATTTTCTGTCTGGTTGATCTGTCCTTCAGAGTGAGTGGAGTGTTGAAGTCTCCTAGAATGAATGTATTGCATTCTATTTCCCCTTTTAATTCAGTTATTATTTGTTTTACATATGTAGGTACTCCTGTGTTGGGTGCATAGATATTTATAATGGTTATATCTTCTTGTTGAATTGACCCCCTTATCATTATGTAATGTCCTTCTTTGTCTCTTGTGACTTTCTTTGTTTTGAAGTCTTTTTTGTCTGATACAAGTACTGCAACTCCTGCTTTTTTCTATTAGTTACATGAAATATCTTTTTTCATCCCTTCACTTTTAGTCTGTGTATGTTGTTGGGTTTAAAGTGAGTCTCTTGTAGGCAGCATATAGATGGGTCTTGTTTTTTTATCCATTCAGTGACTCTGTCTTTTTATTGGTTCATTTAGTCCATTTACATTTAGGATGATTATCGATAGGTATGTACTTATTGCCATTGCAGACTTTAGACTTGTGGTTATCTAAGGTTCAAGGTTACCTTTGTTACTATCTAAAAGTCTAAGTTACATCACTTAATATGCTATTACAAACACAATCTGGAAGTTCTTTTCTTTTTCTCCTCCTTTTTCTTCCTCCTCCATTCTTTATATATTAGGTATCATATTCTGTACTCTTGTCTATCCCTTGATTGACTTTGGGGATAGTTAATTTAATTTTGCATTTGCTTAGTAATTAGCTGTTCTACTTTCTTTACTGTGGTTTTATTACCTCTGGTGACAGCTATTAAACTTTAGGAACACTTCCATCTATAGCAGTCCCTCCAAAATAGACTGTAGAGATGGTTTGTGGGAGCTAAATTCTCTCAGCTTTTGGTTACCTGGAAATTGTTTAATCCCTCCTTCAAATTGAAATGATAGTCTTGCCGGATAAAGTAATCTTGGTTCCAGGTCCTTCTGCTTCATTGCATTAAATACATCATGCCACTCCCTTCTGGCCTGTAAGGTTTCTGCTGAGAAGTCTTATGTTAGCCTGATGGGCTTTCCTTTGTATGTGATCTTATTTCTGTCTCTGGCTGCTTTTCATAGTCTGTCCTTATCCTTGATCTTTGCCATTTTAATTACTATATATCTTGGTGTTGTCTTCCTTGGGTCCCTTGTGTTGGGATATCTGTGTGCGTCCATGGCCTGAGAGACTATCTCCTTCCCCAGATTGGGGAAGTTTTCAGCAATTACCTCCTCAAAGATACTTTCTATCCCTTTCTCTCTCTCTTCTTTTTCTGGTACCCATATAATGTGAATATTATTCCATTTTGACTGGTCACACAGTTCTCTCAATATTCTTTCATTGTTAGAGATCCTTTTTTCTCTCTGTGCCTCAGCTTCTTTGTATTCCTCTTCTCTAGTTTCTATTTCATTTATCGTCTCCTCCACCATATCCAGTCTGCTTTTAATACACTCCATTGTGCTCCTCAACAATTGGATCTGACTGGAATTCATTCCTGAGTTCTTGAATATCTTTCTGTACCTTCATGAGCATGTTAATGATTTTTATTTTGAACTCCCTTTCAGGAAGAGTCATGAGGTCCATGTCATTTTTCTCAGGGGTTATATTAATTTTACTCTGGACCAGGTTCCTTTGGCATTTTAATTTGTATGTGGCCCCCTCTAGTGCCCAGAAGCTCTACTCTCTGGAGCTGCTCAGCCCCTGAAGCAATGTTGAGGTTTGCAGGGGAGTGGTGTTGGTGCCTGGTGGGAGGAAAGAGCTGTTTCCTGCTTGCTGGCTGCTATGCCTGTCTCCCCTGCCTGAAACAGTGGGCCGAGGACACAGGTATATGCTTTTGTGCCAGAGCAGCCGGATATGGAGCCCTGCTTTCCACAAGCAGCTGTGATCTCAGTCTCTTTAGGAATTCTGCCTTTCTTAGCTTTCAAATCCTGTAATCACAAGAGTATCATGAAAGCACCATGAAATGTAGGTTTGTGCTCCCAGAGCAGGTCTCCAGAGTTAGGTATTTAGCAGTTTCAGGCCTCCACTCCCTCCCTGCTCCATTTCTCTTCCTCCTGCTGGTGAGCTGGGGTGGGCGAAGGGCTTAGGTCCCTCTGGGCCACAGGTTTGGTACATTACCCTGTTTCCTGAGGTCTGCTCTTTTCTCCAGGTGTATGTAGTCTGGCGCAGTCCTCTTTCCTGTTGCTCTCTCAGGATTAGTTGTATTAATTATATTTTCATATTATATGCGGTTTTAGGAGGAAGCCTCTGTCTCACCTCTCACACAGCCATCTTTAATCCTCAGGATTCTGTCTTTTAAGGCTTTTAAGAATGGGGCAAAGGCAGGGGTGGGGGGTAGCTGTTGGATGTTACACAAATAGTAGCATCCTACACTACACAGAGTAAGTTCATGTGGTATCATGATGTCTCTCTCTTCTAAATGAACACTATTTACAGACAGTCCTCTAGATAATTCTGTAAGATAAACTTAATACAAGGAATTCATTGATCCTGTTCTTCCCCAAGATAGTCATTTCCCTCAAGCACTGGGAGCATATCAATTAAGACTGCTTTCTCTGCCTTAAGATTAGGTGGGTTATTGTCTGATTACCAAAGAATATGTTAGGAATCTTATCTCCTATCTCTCTGGTTTTTAAAATGGAATCTTAGCCTAAGATGGGGTCTTTTTTCTGTTCTTACTACACTGTTCCTATCTTGGCATTTTTTTATCATAGGCAGGAAAAGTTAATCATGATGCCTAGCCCATATCCCTGCTCTACTTCATTCAGATTTCCCCAAGTTTATAAAATATAATTTTAAATTATTTTTTATATAAAATTATATAAAATATAATTTTAAATAACAACATGTTTAAATCAGTTCCACACCTTTCTCTGTTAATTTACAGATTTACACAATTTCTTTTTTTTTTCTTGCAGTTTATTGGGGAAATAATTATTTGTCCTGAGTGTTCTATCACCTGGATTTTGCTAATTGCATTTCCATGATATTTAATATGTTCTGTCCCCTGCAAATAGATGCATGTATCTTGAAAGTTGGTTGGGTTATGGTTCCATGTTTCACACAAGATTACTTCATAGGTGATATGTGTAATTTTTGTCAGAGGTACATAATATCTGGTTGTCTCTGTTTTGTGAACAGGCATTGTTGATTATTGCCTAGACTCATTAGTTCTTAGGGCTTGCAAATGAAGATGCATTGTAATGGGGTCTCTTCAAGTTGGTTCCTGTGTCCCTTTGACTTAACCCAGCTATCCTTGTCAGCTTTGCTGCTTTCAAGAGGTTCCTCACTCACTTTGTACATTTTCTGCTCCAGTCCTAGTACCAGCCATTTTTAAAAGGAGCCATGGTTCATCTTAGTGGGAAATAGTATTTAGAAACGTAATCTGGGTACTAGGGATGCTTATTGCTGTGGGGTTTTGCTGTTTCTGAGTTATATCCTTTAGTAATAAACTAGTGATCTAGTAAATAAAATGTTTGAGTTCTGTAAGTCACTCTAGCACATTAATCAAACCCAAGGAGGGGTTGTTGGAAGTTCCAATATATAGCTGGTTGGTCAGAAGCACAGGTGACAGTCTGAACTTGCAACAGACATTTGAAGTATAGGTGTGTGTGTGTGTGTGTGTGTGTGTGTGTGTGTGTGTATGTGTGTGCGTGTGTGCGTGTGCGTGTGCAGGGCAGTCAGGACTGAGCCCTTAACCTGTGGGATCTGACTCTCCAAGTAGATAGTGACAGATTGAATTACATTGTAGGACACCAGCTGGTTCAGACAATTGTGCATTGGTGTGGGGAACATCCCCCTTAACACACACCCACATGTTGGGGTTGGGACTAGAACCTTGAAAAGTCAAATCTGTAAAACAAGGTATATGCAGGGAAATCCAGCTTCTGTCCCATCTTCTTCAACCTACTCTTTCCTACCTCGTGTAGGTATCTTATTATATTTGTTTACCCTTTAACAAAAGCAAATATGTGAATATACTTTTATTCTTCCTTTTCATAGACAAATAGTAGCATCCTATACATTTTCTCCCCCTTGTTTGTTTTTGCCTAACCACTTAACAAGGAAATCACTCAATAGCAGTATGTAGAGCCTTTTTCCATTCCTTTTTATGACTTTATAGTACTCTGTTATGTGCATGTATCATTGATAGACATTTTTATTTCCAATCTTTGCTATTTTAAATAGTACTTCAAAGAAAATCCTAGAGCATACACATTTTGCATAGAGTACTAGAAGTGGAATTCATGGGTCAGAGTAAGTTCATGTCATTTTTGCTAGATATCACCAAATTCTTTTCTGTATCAGCATCTTCATTGAATTGAATGTGTCTCCCCAAATTTTTATGTTGAAATCCTGACACCCCCCTCCCCCCACACTGTGACGGTATTTGGAGGTGGGGCCTTTGGGAGAAGATTAGGTCATAAGTGTGGAACTAGAGAGCTAAATCCATCTCTCTGTGCCATGTGAAGATGCAATGTCAGCAGTCTGCAATTGAAAGAGGGCCCTCACCAGAACCCAACTATGTTGGTACCTTCATCTTGGACTTCCAGCCTCCAGAACTGTGAGAAATAAATGTTTGTTGTTTAAGCCACCCAGTCTGTGGTAACTTCTCATAGCAGCCTAAACTGAATTAGACAAGGTGAGATTTGGAAGCAGAAACCATATCAGTTATTTGAACCAACAGAATTTAATATAAATAATTGTTTACTAGGAATAGTGTTATTAATTGAAAAAGGCAGCAACTGTAGGAAGCTGATACCAGCCCCTGGCTGAGGAAAGTTAGAGGACGCGTCCCTTGGAGCTGCCACTGAGACCTTCCAGGAGATGCTGCTGCTTCACTGGGCTGCTGGTTCTGAGTTTGAAATGGAAACCCCTGTGGTCTTGGGGCCCAGATCTTGAAGAAGGTGGCCAGCTGATTCTGATGTCTCTGGGGGACCAAGAGTTTGTAAATATGGGGAAAACTGAAAACTGGATTTGCCTGCTGCTATGGAAAGGCACTGCTGCTGTCAGTGTGAAAGGTATTGCAGAGCTGACTCATGGGAACTGCAAGCAGACAGGAAGCTCCCCTTCTTTCACCAGGAAACAGAGAGGAAGGAGCAAGACCTTGTCCTTCTCTAGCCTCTCAGAATCCCCCTGGTGCCCATATTGACACATCTTAACCTAGAACCAATCACCTGTCAAAGCAGAAAGGTGGTCAGAGAGTCCTGGCCCCAGCATCAAAAAGCACAGTATAAAAGGATAGATTTGGAGCTGAGAGTCATCTGGGTTATCACCTCCATATTATAATTTCCCTAAGTGTGGTAGAACTGTTACCATTTCCACCACTGAAGGCCTGTTTCACTATAGTCTCAGCAACAGATTACTTTGTCAAACTTATATTTCTGCCATTGGATGGTTCTCTTAATCAGCAGGTGATTACCATGCTTTATAAACTCTTCTAAAGTATAGAAAAAGATGGAAGATATAATAGTTTTTGCTGTTTTTATGCTTACCATATATAATGGCTCTAACAATGCATATAAAACACAACTATACAGAAACACAGCTGACACAGACTAATGAACAAATCTATGACCAAAGATAAAATGTGCAAGATGGCTTAACCATATGTTGGCAAAAGTGAATAGCAGGTGCATGTGTGATCAATTAATATATGATAAAGGAACCATGAATATACAATGGGGAAAAGACAGTCTCTTCAATAAACTGGACAGGTACATGCAAGAGAGTGAAACTGGTTTACTCTCTAACTCCATACACAAAAGTAAACTTGAAGTGGATTAAAGACCTTGTAAGACAGGAAACCATAAAACTCTTAGAAGAAAACAGGCAAGAATCTCTTGATTGTAAACATTTACAAATTTTTATCTGGACATGTCTCACTGGACAAGGGAAACAAAAGTAAAAATGAACAAGTGGGACTACATCAAACTAAAAAGCCTTTGTAGAGCAAAGGACACCAACAAAACAAAAAGGCAACTTACAGTGTGTGAGAATATATTCATAAACAATCTATTGTAGAGCAAAGGACATCAACAAAAGAAAAAGGCAACTTACAGTGTGTAAAAATATATTCATAAACAATGTGTAAAAATATATTCATAAACAATCTATTAAGGGGTTAATATACAAAATATATAAAGAACTCATACAAGTCAACACCAAGAAACCTAACCCAATTAAAAAATGGACAGAACACCTAAATAGACATTTTCCAAAAGAGGAAATGCAGTTGGCCAACAGGCACATGAAAAAATGTTCACCATCACTAACCGTCAGGGAGATGCAAATCAAAACCACAATGAGATATTACTACACATATGTCAAAATGGCTATTATCAAAATGACAAGAAATAACAAATATTGGCAAAGATACAGAGAAAAGGGGACCCTCATGCATTGTTGGGGTGAAGGCACAATGGTTAAGCCACTATGGAAAACCATATGGAGGTTCCTCAAAAAATTAAAAATAGAACTATCATATGATCCAGTAACTGCATTCTAGGTATTTATCCAAAGCAAATGAAGACACTAATTCAAAAAGATATATGCACTCCTATGTTTATCACCGCATTATTTACAATAGCCAAGATACAGAAACAATCTAAGTGTCTATTAACAGATGAATGGATAAAGTGAAGGTGATATACACAGTGTGTATACACAATGGAATATTATTCAGCCATAAAAAAGAAAGAAATCCTGCCATTTGTGATAAAATTGATGGACTGAGAGGGTATTATGCTAAGTGAAATAAGTCAGAAGAAAGAAAGACAAATACCATATGGATTCACTTATATGTAGAATCTAAAAAAGCAAAGCAAGATGAACAAAACAGCAGTCAGAGACACTGAGAAGTGACTGGTGGTTACTGTGGGGGAGGTGTTGGGGTGGGTGGATGAGATAGGTGAAGGGTATTATAAAAGCATAAAATCTGAATAATAATATAAATTAGTCATGGGAATGTAAGTACAGCATAAAGAATATAGCCAGTAGTTATGTAACATCTTTCTGTGTTGACAGATGGTAACTACACTAGTTGGGATGGGGATTTAATAATGTATATAACTGTTGAGTAATTATGTTGTATACTTGAAACCAATATAATATTGTATATCAACTACACTTCAAAAATATACATATAAAAGTGAACAACAGGGTCATCACTGTGTTCTTGACAATTCAAATAGAGAATCTTCTATATTTTTTAAACATTTTAATCATTTTTTTAAAGAAGATGTGGTACATATACACAATGGAATACTATTCAGCCATAAGAAAGAAACAAACCCTACCATTTGCAACAACATGGATAGAGCTAGACAGTATTATGCTCAGTGAAATAAGTCAGGTACAGAAAGACAAATACCAAAGGATTTCCCTCATTTGTGGAGTATAACAATGAAGCAAAACTGAAGGAACAAAACAGCAGCAGACTCACAGACTCTAAGAGGGGACTAGTGGTTACAAAAGGGGAGGGGTGGGGAAGGGTGGGTGGGGAAGAAAGGAGAAGGGGATTGAGGGGTATCATGGTTAGTGCACATGGTGTGTGTGGGATCATGGCGAAGACAGTGTAGCACAGAGAATACAAGTAGTGACACTGGACAATGACTGCAATGGGGTATCGGGGGGACTTGATAATAAGGGTGAATGTAGTAACCACATTGTTTTTCTTGTGAAACTTTCATAAGAGTGTATATCAGTGATACCTTAATAAAATTTTTAAAATCATTTTTTATTGAAAGAATGTTTATAGACATTATCTTACTGGTTTCAGATGAACAACTGAGTGATTCATCAATTATATACCTTATTAATTGCTTACTTTGATGAGTGTAGTTACCATCTGTCACCAGACAAAGCCATTACAGTATTATTAGCTATATTCTCTATGCTAAATTTAGTCCCTGTGACTAAATTATAATTTGAAGTTTGTACCTCTTTATCCCCTTCACCTATTTCACCCATGTCCATACTCCCCACCCCCGCCAATGGTAAGCAGTGGTCCATTCTCTGTGTTATGGGTCTGTTGTTTGGAATCTTCTGTATTTTCATCCCTTTGAATTTTGCAGTTTATCCTGCTCATATTTAAGCCTCAGACAGCTTTTGCTGTAAAAATAAAGCTCTTTGTTAAAAAGTTCTTATTCTTTACTTATTTTAAGATTACCTCCATAAAGGGAGTGAGTAGAATATACTCCTATAGGTTGTTTTAGGTTCATATGTATTTTTGATATTTGTACATATTTTTGTGAAAGCCAACTAGTCATTTATGAATTTGATACCTCTACTGATAACTGATTGTTTCTTGACTTTTCTCTAGCTAGCATCCCAGTCATTTAAATATATTGAGGATCAAAATATGCTCCCCACTGGGGAAAATCACTTGGAGATATATCCTCTTACATTCTAGACACATTCTTTATTGAATTTTGAAATCTTTGATTGAAACCTGTAAAGGTTAAGTCATCATATAAATAGCAGTGCTATTAACAATCACAAAATTAATGAGAATAATAATGAACTCAGTAGTGTAAAATGCCAGAGTTAGCATAAACACTGTAATGCCTCTGTGTGTGACATTTTTGTTTTGCCACAGGGAAAAGTTCTATGAGCTAGTTCCCTAAGTAGAGCCAATATGTTATTACTGCAGATAAACTTCTTATTATTTAAGTTGTTCCAAAACTTTTGGAGAAAGCAAAATGAAGTATTCTTAAAGGAGGCATTTATTGCAATAAAATAAAAAAGTGGTTTTAAACAGAGGTGAAATCAACATTTCTGTACATCACTTTCATCATCATCATAATAGTAAAACATGTTCCTGCAAAGAAGTTTGAAAATGCATTCATGTGGACCCAGCCTCACACATAACACACACATGCATACAAATTCACACACACTATTAAAAACTACCATAGTCCTACCCACTATTGTGACTTACCACTGTTAATATGTTTGGTTCTATAGGTCTCTGCCCTGTCTCAATAAGTAGAGAATTTTATGTGTTTCATTTTTTTTCAAAACCTAGCATCAAAAAATTTTCTGAGCCCATTGAATATTAATTGAAAACATGATTTTTTTGTATTGTTGCATACTATTCCATTACACAAATAAGATTTATTTTAATTAACTGTTGACTAGCCCCATGTTAAAAAATCTCCTTATTTTCCATTATAAAAAAATTTTAATGCATAAAACTTGGACAGTATTTCTAGTTATTCCCTTAGTACAAATCCTAGAAGTGCTGGGTCACAGGGTTTGTACTTCTTAAAGCTTGTGAGATGTGTTTCCAAACTGTCCTCCAGAAAACTTGTATCAGTTAAAATTTCTACCAGCTGAGGTAGAATAACTGTGTTCTGGAATCCTTGACAGTACTGGATATTATTGTTAATTATTTTTGTTAACTTGCTGGGATAAATTGATAATGGATGCTCATTAAAAATTTACATTTCTTGAATATTAGTTTGTAAGTAAAATTATAAGACCAAAACATTCCTGATTTAGCCTTGATTAAAATTATACTTGAAACCAGAGGCTACACATTTCAATAGCAGGAAACTTGAGAAGAAAAATAACTGTTAACGTGGGTGGTTTGAAAGTGTAAAGCCCTGAGATAGTCATTGTGTTTTATTAAGGAGGTGAGAGGAAAAGCTGAAAACCTGACATTTTTAAGGTGTCAAGATTAGCCTGCATCATACTTCTGGTTACTCTAGCATTATAATGTAGTTTGAAAATAGAAGGTGTGAGCCTTCCAGCTTTGTTGATCTTTCTCAAGATTGCTTTGGATATTTGGAGTCTTAGGGTTCCATATGAATTAAAAAAATTTTTTTCATTAAGGTATTATTGATATACACTCTTAAGATTTCACATGAAAAACCAATAAGGTTACTACACTTACCCATATCATCAAGTCACCACCCATACCCCAATGCAGTCACTGTCCATCAGTGTGGTAAGATGCTACAGATTCACTATTTGCCTTCTCTGTGCTACGCCGTTTTCCCTGTGACCCCTCACACCATGAGTAAGAAACGTAATACCCCTCAATCCCTATCTTCCTCCCTCCTGACCCGCTCTCCCACACCCCTCCCCTTTGGTAACCGCAGGTCCCTTCTTGGAGTCTGAGTCTGCTGCTGTTTTGTTCCTTCAGTTTTGCTTTGTTGTTATACTCCACAAATGAGAGTAATCATTTGGCACTTGTCTTTCTCTGCCTGGTTTATTTCACTGAGCATAATGTCCTCCAGCTCCATCCATGTTATTGCAAATGGTAGGATTTTTTTTCTTTCTTATGACTGAATAGTATTCCATTGTGTATATGTACCACCTCTTCTTTATCCATTCATCTACAGATGGACACTTAGGTTGCTTTCATTTCTTGGCTATTGCAAATAGTGCAGTGACAAACATAGGGGTGCATATGTCTTTTTGAATCTGAGAAGTTGTTTTCTTTGGGTAAATTCCTAGGAGTGGAATTCCTGGGTGAAATGGTATTTATATTTTTAGTTTTTTGAGGAACGTCCATATTGCTTTCCACAGTGGTTGAACTAGCTTACATTCCCACCAGCAGTATAGGAGGGTTCCCCTTTCACTGCATCCTTGCCAGCATTTGTTGTTCTTAGTCTTTTTGATTCTGGCCATCCTAACTGGTGTGAGGTGATATCTCATTGTGGTTTTAATTTGCATTTCCCTGATGATTAGTGATGTGGAGCATCTTTTCATGTGTCTGTTGGCCATCTGAATTTCTTCTTTGGAGAATTGTCTCTTCATATCCTCTGCCCTTTTTTAAATTGGGGTATTTGCTTTTTGGGTGTTGAGGCGTGTGAGTTCTTTATATATTTTGAATGTTAATTGTTGGATATGTCATTTACTCATATATTCTCCCATACTGTAGGATGCCTTTTCTGTTGTTGGTGTCCTTTGCCATACAGAAACTTTTTAGTTTGATGTAGTCCCATGTGTTCATTTTTGCTTTTGTTTCCCTTGCTCAAGGAGATACGTTCAGGAAAAATTTTCTCATGTTTATATTCAGGAGATTTTGGCCTACAGTGTCTTCTAAGAGTTTTATGGTTTCATGACGTACATTTAGGTCTTTGATCAATTTCGAGTTTACTTTTGTGTATGGGGTTAAACAATAATCCAGTTTCATTCTTTTGCATGTAGCTTGTCCAGTTTTGCCAACACCAGCTGTTGTAGAGGCTGCCATCTCCCCATTGTATGTCCATAGCTTCTTTACTGTAAATTAATTGATCATATATGGTTGGGTTTATATTTGGGCTCTAGTCTGTTCCATTGGTCTATGGGTCTGCTCTTGTGCCAGTACCAAATTGTCTTGATTACTGTGGCTTTGTAGTAGAGCTTGAAGTTGGGGAGCGTAATCCCCCCAGCTTTATTCTTCCTTCTCAGGACTGCTTTGGCTATTCGGGGTCTTTTGTGGTTCCATATGAATTTTAGAATGATTTTCTCTAGTTCGTTGAGGAATGCTTTTGGTATTTTGATAAGAAATGCATTGAATCTATAGATTGCTTTAGGGAGGATGGCCATTTTGACAATATTAGTTCTTCCTATCCATGAGCACGGATGTATTTCCATTTATTAGTATCTTCTTTAATTTCTCTCATGAGTGTCTTGTAGTTTTTAGAGTATAGGTCTTTCACTTTCTTGGTTAGGCTTATTCCTAGGTATTTTATTCTTTTTTATGCAATAGTGAATGAAATTGTTTTCCTGATTTCTCTCTCTGCTAGTTCATTGTTAGTGTATAGGAAACTAATAGATTTCTGTGTATTAATTTTGTATTCCACAACTTTTCTGAATTCAGATATTAGATTTAGTAGTTTTGGAGTGAATTCTTTAGGGTTTTTTATGTACAGTATCATGTCATCTGCAAACAGGGACAGTTTGACTTCTTCCTTAGCAATCTGGATGCCTTTTATTTCTTTGTGTTGTCTGATTGCCATCTCTAGGACCTCCAGAACTATGTTGAATAAAAGTGGGAGAGTGGGCATCCTTGTCTTGTTCCCGATCTTAAAGGAAAAGCTTTCAGCTTCTCGCTGTTAAGTATAATACTGGCAGTGGGTTTATCATATATGGCCTTTATTATGTTGAGATACATGCCCTCTATCCCCATTTTCGTGAGAGTTTTTATCATGGATGGATGTTGAATTTTGTCGAATGCTTTTTCAGCATCTATGGAGATGATCATGTGGTTTTTGTCCATCTTTTTGTTGATAGGGGTGTATGGTGTTGATGGATTTTCGAATGTTGTACCATCCTTGCATCCCTAGAATAAATCGTACTTGATCATGATAGATGATCTTTTTGATGTATTTTTGAATTTGGTTTGCTAATATTTTGTTGAGTATTTTTGCATCTATGTTCATCAGAGATATTGGCCTGTAATTTTCTTTTTTTGTGGTGTCTTTGCCTGGTTTTGGTATTAAAGTGATGCTGGCCTCATAGAATGAGTTTGGAAGTATTCACTCTTCTTCTACTCTTTGGAAAACTTTACGGAGGATGATATTAGGTCTTCACTAAATGTTTGATAAAATTCAGCAGTGAAGCCATCTGTTCCAGGGGTTTTGTTCTTAAGTAGGTTTTTGATTATCCATTCAATTTCATTGCTGGTAATCTGTTCAAATTTTCTGTTTCTTTCTGGGTCAGCCTTGGAAGGTTGTATTTTTCTAGAAAGTTGTCCATTTCTTCCAGATTATTCAGTTTGTTAGCATATAATTTTTCATAGTATTCTCTAATAATTTTTTATATTTCTGTGTTTTCCATAGTGATTTTTCCTTTCTGATTTCTGATTCTGTTTATGTGTGTAGACTCTCTTTTTTTCTTGATAATTCTGGCTAGAAAAAATAATTTTGTTTATTTTCTTGAAGAACCAGCTCTTGCTTTCATTGATCCTCTTATTGTTTTATTCTTCTCCATTTTGTTTATTTCTGCTCTAATCTTTATTATGTCCCTCCTTGTGACTTTGGGCCTCATTTGTTCTTCTTTTGCTAGTTTCATTAATTATGAATTTAGACTGTTCATATGGGATTGTTATTCTTTCCTGAGGTAGGCCTGTATTGCAATATACTTTCCTCTTAGCATGGCCTTCTCTACATCCCACAGATTTTGTTGTGTTGAATTATTGTTGTCATTTGTCTCCATATATAGTGAGACCTCTGTTTTTATTTGGTCATTGATCCACTGGTTGTTTAGGAGCATGTTTTGAAGCCTCCATGTGTTTGTGGGCTTTTTCATTTTCTTTGTGTAATTTATTTCTAGTTTCATACCTTTGTGCTCTGAGAAGCTGGTTGGTACATTTTCAATCTTTTTGCATTTACTGAGGCTCTTTTTGTGGCCTAGAATATGATCTATTCTGAAAATGTTCCAGGTGCACTTGAGAAGAATGTGTATTCTGCTGCTTTTGGGTGTAGAGTTCTGTAGATGTCTGTTAGGTTGATCTGTTCTAATGTGTTGTTCAGTGCCTCTGTGTCCTTACTTATTTTCTGTCTGGTTGATCTGTCCTTCAGAGTGAGTGGAGTGTTGAAGTCTCCTAGAATGAATGCATTGCATTCTATTTCCCCTTTTAATTCAGTTAGTATTTGCTTCACATATGTAGGTACTCCTGTGTTGGGTGCATAGATATTTATAATGGTTATATCTTTTTGTTGAATTGACCCCTGTATCATTATGTAAAGCCTTCTTTGTCTCTTGTGACTTTCTTTGTTTTGAAGTCTATTTTGTCTGATACAAGTAACTTCCATGCAACTCCTGCTTTTTTCTCTCTATTAGTTGCATGAAATGTCTTTTTCCATCCCTTCACTTTTTGGTCTGTGTATGTCTTTGGATTTAAAGTGAGTCTCTTGTATGCAGCATATAGATGGGTCTTGTTTTTTTTAATCCATTGAGTGACTCTATGTCTTTTGATTGGTGCATTCAGACCATTTACATTTAGGGTGATTATCAATAGGTATGCACTTATTGCCATTGCAGGCTTTAGATTTCTGGTTACGAAAGGTTCAAGGTTAACTTCCTTACTACTTAAGAGTCTATCTTAACTCACTTAGTATGCTATTACAAACACAAGCTAAAGGTTCTTTTTTTTCTCATCCTTTTTCTTCCTCCTACATTCTTTATATGTCAGGTATCATATTCTGTACTCTTTGTCTATCCCTTGATTGACTTTGGGAATAATTAATTTAATTTTTATTTGCTTAGTAATTAACTGTTCTACTTTCTTTACTGTGGTTTCATTATCTGTGGCAAGAGGTATTAAACCTTAGGAACATTTCCATCTATAGCAGTCCCTCCAAAATACAGTGTAGAGATGGTTTTTGGGAAGCAAAGAAGCAAATTCCCTCAACTTTTGCTTGTCTGGGAATTGTTTAATCCTTACTTCAAATTTAAATGATAATCTTGCTGGGTAAAGTATTCTTGGTTCAAGGTCCTTCTGCTTTATTGCATTAAATACATCATGCCACTCCCTTCTGGCTTTTAAGGTTTCTGTTGAGAAGTCTGATGTTAGCCTGATGGGCATTCCTTTGTATGTGATCTTATTTTTCTCTTCTCCTGCTTTTAATAGTCTGTCCTTATCCTTGATCTTTGCCATTTTAATTACTATGTGTCTTGGTGTTGTCTTCCTTTGGTCCCTTGTATTGGGAGATCTGTGCACCTCCATGGCCTGAGAGACTATCTCCTTCCCCAGATTGGGAAAGTTTTCAACAATTACCTCCTCAAAGACACTTTCTATCCCTTTTTCACTCTCTTCTTCTGATACCCCTATAATGGGAATATTGTTCTGTTTGGATTAGTCACACAGTTCTCTCAATATTCTTTCATTGTTAGAGATCCTTTTTTCTCTCTTTGCCTCAGTTTCTTTGTATTCCTCTTCTCTTTCTATTTCATTTATCATCTCCTCCACTATATCTAATCTGCTTTTAAAGCCTTCCATTTTATGTTTCATTTATGATACTGTGTTCCGTAATGATTGGATCTCCGACTGAAATTCATTCTTGAGTTCTTGAATATTTTTCTGTGTCTCCATCAGCATGTTAATGATTTTTATTTTGAAATCCCTTTCGGGAAGATTCATGAGGTTGATTTCATTTGGATCTTTCTCTGGTGTATTCATAATTTTGTTTTGAACCAGATTCCTTTGACATTTTATATTTGTATGTGGCCCCCTCTAGTGCCCAGAAGCTGTACTCTCTGGATGTGCTCAGCCTCTGGAAGAATGTCAGGCTTTGCAGGGGAGCTGTGTTGGTGCCTGGGGGGAGGAAAGAGCTGTTTCCTTCTTCCCGGCTGCTATGCCTGTCTCCACTGCCAACCAGTGGGCCGAGCACACAGGTATAAGCCTCTATGCTTTGTGTTTGCAGCTGCTCTTGGTGGTGCTTCCCTCTGGCAGGCCTAATGCCAGGGTAGGATTTGCTGATTTGCAAGCCAGGTGGGACTGGGCAGGAGGAAGGCACAGAAGGCCCCATATCACAGAGGGCAGCATTGGAGCTGCATAGCCAGCCAAGGGCCTGGAGAGCCTGAACTTCAAGAAAGTTCCCAACCTGCTGGGCAGAGTGCACCTGGGCAATTTTGTCTACTTGTCCTTTCTCCTGGGCAGTAAGCCTTGTGCAATCCTTGCTCCTTTAGTGGCCCTCTCACTGTTAGGAAGTCTCTCAGACTGTCTGCCTTTCTTTAGTCCCAGAGCACCAGATATGGATCCCTGCTTTCC
This sequence comes from Manis pentadactyla, assembly GCF_030020395.1. Classification (NCBI taxonomy): domain Eukaryota; kingdom Metazoa; phylum Chordata; class Mammalia; order Pholidota; family Manidae; genus Manis; species Manis pentadactyla. The sequence continues at coordinate 183,311,304 of NC_080021.1, read as the reverse complement.
ACAAGCAGCTGGGATCTCAGTCTTTCCAGGTGTTCTGCCTGTCTTAGGTTTCCAACCCCCCTAATCATGAGAGCACCATGAAATATAGGTTTGTGCTCCCAGAGGAGATCTCCAGAGGTAGGTGTTCAGCAGTCCCAGGCCTCCACTCCCTTCCCGCTCTTTTTCTCTTCCTCCCACTGTTAAGCTGGGGTGGGGGAAGGGCTTGGGTCCCAGCAGACCATGGCTTTGGTATGTTACCCTGTTCTGTGAGATTTATTCTTTTCTCCAGGTGTATGCAGTCTGGCACAGCCCTCTTTCCTATTGCTCTTTCAGAATTCGTTGTATTAATTATATTTTTGTATTATATGTAGTTTTAGGAGGAAGCCTCTGTCTCACCTCTCACGCCACCATGTTTAATCCAATTAGTTGGTTCCATATGAATTTTAGAATCCAGTTCTGTGAAAAATGCCTTGGAATTTTGATAGCCATTGCATTGAATCTGTAGATTGCTTTCAGTAGTAATATGGACATTTTAACAATTAATTCTTACAATCTATAATCATGATATATCTTTCCATTTATTTATGTCTCTTCAATTTCTTCCCTCACTGTCTTAGAGTTTTATTTGCTAAGAGTGTAGATCTTAAGTGTTCTCACCACCAAAAAAATGTTAATTAGCTTGATCATGGTAATAATTTCTCAATATATACACATATGAAATTGTCACACTACATACCTTAAACCTTAAATATATACAATTTTTATTTGTTAATTATACCTCAATATAGGTGGAAAAATGAGTTAACCCTTTGGGAAAAAATACAAATATTAGTTTGGAGAATAAAGGTCTAGTCCAATATTTCTTAGATAGTTTTGTTCTTTTCCTTATTAGGCTACTTCATCAGCAAGATGTGTTCTCTGTAACACTTGGATCTTCAACCTTGAGACTACTTTTAAAAACCACTTGCAAGTAGATACTTTTTTTATTTATATAGGCTATAGAAAATTTATATTAAAATTTTATCATATTTCAATAACTGATTATGGCTTTCCTGACATTGTTATAATTAAACAGTCATTTAAAAGATTCTCTTGGCAACACATGGGGTATACAGTGAAACATATTGTTTAAAGCAGAAACATTTAAAAACCAAACTCAATAAAAAATACACAGATGATAATAAGTATTGATGAGAATGTGGAGAAATGGGATTCCTTATATGTTGCTGGTAGGGATGTAAAATACTGCAGTCTCTTTGAGAAGAGTTTTGAAATTTTTAAAAATGTTAAACAGAGAGTTACCATTTCTAAGTATATTCTCTAGGTATTCCACTTCTAGGTATATACTCAAGAGACATGAAAGCATATGTCTGTATAAAAATTTGTACATGAATGTTCATAGAAGCATTATTCATAATGGCCAAAAGTAGAAACAACCCAAATACATATCAACTGAAGAATGTATAAACAAAAGTTGGTATATGCACATAATGGAATATTATTTGACACTAAAGAGTAATTAAGTATCATGGATGAATCTTGAAAGCATCATGCTAAAAATGAAAGAAACAGGTCACAAAGGTATGATTCCATTTACATGAAATGTCCAGAATAATCAAATCCTCAACAAAATATCAGCCAATCTAACCTATCAATTTATAAAAAAGATAGTATATCATGAACAAAGAGATTTATCTCAGTAAAACAAGGCTGGTTCAACATTTGAAAATCAACCAGTGTAGTTCACCATATCAACAGACTAAGAAAAACTACGATCAACTTCAACAGATGGAGAAAATGCATCTGATAAAATTCAATATCCCTTCATAATAAAAACTTCAGGAAACTAGGAATAGAAGGGAACTTAACCTGATAAAGGGCATCTACAGTAAACTTACAGTTAACATCATGCTTCATGGCAAAAAGACATTCATGCATTTTAATGAAGTCTAGCTTATCAAGTCTTTACTTCATTGATCAGACCTTTGATGTATCTAAAATGTCATTGCTGTGCTAAGGTTATCTAGGTTTTCTTCTATGTTATCTTATATGAGTTTCATAGTTTTGCTTTTACATTTAGGACTGAGATCCACTTTGTGTTAATTTTTAAAAGTTGAAGTATAAAATTGATACATAATCTTACATAGTTTCAGGTATACAACACAGTGGTTCAGCAGTTACCCATATTATTAAATCTTCACCCCAACTAGTGTAGTTACTGTCAACATAGAAAAATTTATAGGATCATTGGCTAGGTTCTCCATGTTGTACTACCATCCCTATGACCAACTTATATTATGATTGAGAATTTGTGTGCCCCCTTTCCCCCCTCACCTTCCCTACATACCCATCCCAATATCTCCCCCATGGTCACCACCAGTTATGAGTCACTTCTCAGTATTTATGAGTCTGCTGCTCTTTTGTTCTATTTTGTTTTTATATTCTACAAATAAGTGAAATCATTTAGTGTTTGTCTTTCTCTGCCTGGCTTATTTCACTTAGCATGATATAACATTTGAGTTAATTTTTGTGAAAGGTGTAAGGTCTGTGTCTTGATTCATTTTTTCAGCACAATTTATTGAAAAGATCTTTTCTCCTTATCTTGTCTTTGCTCCTTTGTCAGAGATCAGTTGGCTATATTGATGGGGGTCTATTTCTGGGCTCTCTACTGTGTTCCATTATTCTGTTTGTCCAGTACCACACTGTCTTTATTACTGTAGCTGCATAGTAACTCTTGAAGCCAGATAGTCAGTCCTCTTACTTTGTTCTCCTTCAATATTGAATTGACTATTCTGGGTCTTTTGCCTCTCCATATAAACTTAAAAATCAGTTAAATTTTCACTGAATAATTTGCTGGAATTTTCATTGGGATTGTGTTGAATCTATACATCAATTTGGGGAGAACTGGCACCTTGCCAATATTTGAGTGTTGCTATCCATGAACATGGGATATCTGTCCATTTATTTAGTTATTTGATTTCTTTCAACAGTCTTGTAGTTTTCCTCTTATGGACCTTTTTCCTATTTTGTTTGATTTTATTTCATTTCCTCATAGGCTAATGTAAATGGTAATGTGTTTTTAATTTCAAATTCCACTCATTTATTGCTGGTATATAAGAAAGTGATTGACTTTCATATATTAACTTTGTATCCTGCAACTTTGTTACAATGGCTTATTAGTTTCAGGAGTATTTTTTTCAGTTCTTTTGGATTTTCTGCATAGATAATCATGTCATCTGCAAACATACACAATTTTACTTTTTCCTTCCCAATTTACATACCTTTTGTTTCTTCCTCTTTATCTTATTGAATTAACTAGAACTCCCAATAAGATGTTCAAAGCAGTGGTGAGAGGGAATATCCTTGCCTTGTTCCTAATCTTAGCAGGAAAGCTTCAAGTTTTTAATTAGTAAGTATGTTATTAGCTATAGGTTTTTCTGTAGATATTCTTTAACAAGTTGAGGAAGTTCCCCTCTATTCCTAATTTGCTGAGAGTTTTTATCATTAATGGGTGTTGATCTGCTGAGTGCTTTATCTGCATCTATTGATATGATCATGTGATTTTTCTTCTTTAGCCTGTTGATGTAATGGATTATGCCAATTGATTTACAAATGTTGAATCAGCCTTGCATACCTGGGATAAATCTCACTTGGCTGTGGTATGTGATTCTTAGTACACATTGTTGGATTCAATCTGCTAATATTTTGTCAAGGATTTTTGCATGTCTGCTCTTGAGAGATATTGGTCTGTAGTGTTCTTATAATGTCTTTGCTTTTGGTATTAGGATAATGCTGGCTGCAGAATGAGTTGGGAAGTATTCCCTCTGCTTCTATTTTCTGAGAGAGATCATAGACAATTGGTAAAATTTCTTCCTTAAACGTTTAGTGGAATTCACTGTGAACCCTGTTTTGGAAGGTTATTACTAATTTAATTTCTTTAATAGCTATAGGCCTTTTCAGATAATCAATTTCTTTTTGTGTGATTTTTGATTGTGTCATTCAAGTGATTGATCTATTTCATTTAGGTTGTCAAATCCGTAGGCATATAGGTATTTATAATATTCTTTTATTATCTCCTTAGTGTCCATGATATGTATAGTAATGTCCCTCTTCCATTTCTGATATTAGTAATTTGTGTTTTCTCTCTTTTTTGCTTAGTTAGCCTGACAGAGGCTTATAAGTTAATTTTTTTCAAAGAGCCAACCAACCTTGAGTTTTGTTGATTTTTCTGTTTTGATTTCCTATTTTCAGTTTCATTGACTTCTGCTCTAATTCTTTTTTTTTTTTGCTCTAATTCTTATTTCGATTCTGCATACATTTGCTTCTTCCTGTCTGGAACTTCATACTTGTCATTAAGGCCCTTATTTCTTGCTGTTTATGAGCCTCTCCACCTTCAGGTCTTCTTAACTTGTTTCTTTAGGTCAGAAATTCAATTAGAAAAGGATTGAGTGCTCAAAGGGACTTATGGGAAAAATATGATAAAGTCTTTTCTTCTTCCTACAATGACTACAGCTACTAAAACCTACCATTTATTGAGTATCTTCTAAGTGCTAGGTGTTTTAAAGAATATCTTATTTAGTCCTCATGATAGTCCTACAAGGTAATTAGTATTGTTTTCACATATACATTAGAAAGAAGGTTGTGGAGATAAAAGTAACTTGCTTAAAGCTT